>NC_133537.1:264613737-266023737 GCF_048544455.1 Silene latifolia | reverse complement strand
CAAGAACTCTTGTATTATTCTCTTAAACTTGAATAATCTGAATAATAAAGATTACAAGATTCCCTATTTATACTACTTATATTACCTCCTAAACTTAGTAAAAAAACAATAAACTTTCGTAAACTAATTAGGAAATAAAAACAATAAATAAACTTTCCCAAACTAATTAGGAAATAACAATAACTACTTTATCTAAGATTAGGAAAGTGAACTCTCCTACGCTTATTAGAAAACTAAGAACAATTAGGAAACTAGAAAATCAACTCCTCTTCGTTGATTTGGGACACATTTTAACTAGGTAAAACTTCATCATCATTATCCTCTAATGCCCCCACATCATTCCCCCCTTCTTTTTTTGAAACTTTGGCCTCAAATTTTGAAGATATGTGATGCCACCTGGATCAAAAACAAATCTAGAAAACTTGGCGGTAAGAATGCTTAAAGAGAAGACAAACTTGTTTTTACACACTCGTGATCTCTCCTTTAGTTCATAATCTTCTATATAGAATTTTAGCTTATCCACCTTGTTAGATATGTAGTAGCAGCACGTATCATAAGCGAAAATCCTCTTGTGTTCTTGCCTTCCTCTCTTATGCTTTCCTTTCTCGTGCTTTCCACCCCACCGCCCTCCTTGTACAAGTTTTCCAAATTCAAAACAAAACTTGCTTGGTATAGCAAGATCATCTTCATTATCCATAAGAACCGAATCCAACAAGAAATAATAATTCCCTCCATATAGCTTAATATCAATAGATTTATCAAGTGGAGATTTATAAGGTTCTTTAACTTCAGAATCTTCATGACTTGTGCAGCGGGAGCTGGATCAGGGGTTCACAATCCTGACCAAGCCACAGACCAAGGCCAGGCAACATCCAAAGATCCACCCCCAACAAAGCCTGTTAAGAGGTTCACTAGGTCCAACTTTCAGCTGCCAAAATGACCAGCTGGGATGAGCCTAAACTAAGTCCATCAAAGAGACTCAAACATCCAAGATCAGCCAAGAAAATGCAAAGGGAAACTCAGCACAGAAAAACAAGCAAGGATATCCAGTCACATGCTGCTGAAAAGATTGGTAAAGCATAAAGCGTTCTTTCTATTTTTGGTGAGGCAATTGTGAGGCAGTTGCAGGAGGACCACTGCACCATTCTTCCACGAAATCAACTACAGAAAACTACAAGAATTCTTGACTTTAGAAAGAAACCAACTAACCAACAAGATAACAGCAACCTGTGCACAATGGATAAATATCAGTCTGCATCCAGCTTTATTTCAGTCTGTTTTTACCCCATTGCTTTTAAATTTTACTTATTCACCTCAATTACAGCTTGTAAAATATTTAATGTTATTTGTACGCATCCTAAAAAAAATCTTGGCCCTTGAATGCTAGGTTATTCGAAGTGTAATGCAAGACAAGGCCTATATAAGGACATGTGTCTCAACTGTTAGAAGCAGATTATTTTGAATGAAAAATTAAGCCTTCAGACTTCTCTCATTTCTTTCAAATTTGTGTTAAGTTGTAGTTTGAATACCTAGCCTGATAATTAACCTATGATCTCTGTGGTTAATTGACCAAAGTCAGTTTGGCATTATTAAGTTGAACCTGTGCTTGACTGTGATTCAGTTTAATTGTGTTGAGCAAAGTTTAAACTTTAATCCTGTGTTTACTGTGGATTTGAGTCTGAAATTTGCTAAGTTAATATCTTGGATTTCCTGTGAATCTTTTGTGGAAATTTAGGGTCTTGACTATATCATTTTATCACACAAATAAGTCCCATAATTCAGTTGAGTTTGTTGTCTGCAATCTCAGGATTTCATGTTGTTTCAGTTAGTACAAAAAATACTTAGAGTCCTTAAAAATTCATGAGATTTGGCACAGTTTTTGTTTGATATCAAAACTTAATTGTCACAAAAAATTCAGAATTTTTAAGTCATTTGGTATTTTTAAAGTGTCCTGCAAGCTAGGCAGCATTATTGCCTATCCTTAGGCTTTATACTGCATTTTGGTAATCAGAGCTCAGGTTTAACACAATTCCACCTTTGTGTTAGTCTTGGGTTGAGAGAAACTGTGAGTTCATTATCCCTACCTACAACAAAAATACAAAAACAACCATGAGTGAAGAGAGACTTGTTGGTATTGAAACCAGAATAGAAACTCTTGCAGGAAATGTAGACACACTACTCAATGTTGTCCATTTATTGATGGAGAGGTTTCCAAACCATGATCCAAGAAGACAGCCACCTGCCAGAGGAAGAGGTAGAGGCAGAGGCTTCTTTATGGGAGCAGGGAGAGGACAACCACCACATGGATATGAATCAGAATCTGAGGAAAGCATCAGAACACAAGAGGAGGCTCTTGAGCAAGCAAACAAGCATCTAAAGGTAGAAATTCCTGATTTTTCTGGTAGTCTTAACCCTGATGACTTACTAGAATGGATTAGGGATGTTGAAAAGATATTTGAGTTTAAAAACTACAATGATGCTAAGGCTTGTAAGGTTGCTGTGTTAAAATTAAAAGGATATGCCTCACTGTGGTATGATAACCTTAAACATCAGAGATTAAGGGAGGGGAAGGAACCTATTAAATCTTGGTCCAAGCTTAAAAAGAAATTAGTTGATATGTAACACCCCAGCCCAAATCGGGTCGGGAGCGGTTACTTATGATAGCTCACCAGGCTATCTATATGGCCCACAGATCAACACGGGTCCTTTATAGCGCATTTTTTCCTCACTCATGCGCATCCCGGGAACATTCCCAGGAGGTCACCCATCCTAAGACTACTCCCAGCTAAGCACGCTTAACTGTGGAGTTCTTTTGCATGGATGACCATAAAAGAAAGTGCACTTTGTTGATATGAGTAGTACTTTCAATCCCTTTAAGCACTAGTCATTTAAGCCTATCAAAGGACCTCTTTAATTACATTGGGGTGTTACAGGATAAGTTTGTCACCAAAGATTATACTCAGGACTTGTTCATTAAGTTGTCTAAGCTTAGGCAGGATGAGAGACCCCTTGAGACCTATTTAAGGGAGTTTGAACAACTAACCGTACAATGTGAGAGTAATGAGAAGTTTGAGCAAAGGATTGCTAGGTTCTTACAAGGGCTTGATAAAAACATTGCTACTAAGGTTAGAATGCAACCACTTTAGTCATATGATGTTGTTGTCAACTTAGCACTCAGAGTAGAAAAAATGGGGAAATCTGAACCTGTCACACCTAAACCCAAGCCTGTCTATAGACCCTACATTGGTGTTAAGATTGTTGAGACACCTAAACCAGTGTTCCAAACAGGAGGATATAAAGGGAAAGCACCCATGTTCCCCAAGTCCAACCCATGTCTAGCCAAGGAAAAGATTAAGTACTTCTAATGCCAAGGGTATGGCCATTTCAGGAAGGACTGTCCTTCCAAGAGAGCACTAACAGCAATGGAAGTAGAGGAGTGGAAAAGAGAGGGTTTAGTTGAGTATGAGGAGGAGCCAGTGATTGAGGAGATAACCCTTGAGGAGGAACCCGGCCAGGAAATGGTCATGGCTCATCCTGATACAGGTCATAGTCTAGTTTTATAGAGGGTAATGCACTCTCAACAGGCACCTTTGGAGGAGGATCAAAAGTCCCTCATTTTCAGGAGTAGATGTACTATTCAGGGCAGGGTATTCAACTTAATCATTGATGGTGGAAGTTGCACCAATGTAGCATATGTCACCATGGTTAACAAGCTTAACCTCAGTACCCAGGAGCACCCCAACCCTTACAAGCTCAGATGGCTAAACAAAGGAGCAGAGGTCAAGATGGATAAACAGTGCCTGGTCCCATTCTCAATTGGCAATGTTTATAAAAATGAGATCTTGTGTGATGTAATCCCCATGGATGCATGTCACCTGTTACTAGGGAGGCCATGGGAATTTTACAAGAATTCTATCCACCAGGGAAGAAGCAATACCTATTCCTTTAAGCAAGGCAGCAGAAAGATTACATTGACTCCTTTACCACCTAATCAGAAGAACTATGGGAGTCCCAGTGTGACTGATGGGATTAATGGGGTTCTGTTTCTATCAGAAGCATAAATGGTCAAGGAGATGCAACAAGAACAGCATGTTCTCATCTTGTTGTCCAAAGAGATTCATGAGGATGTGGAGCATCAACTACCAGGAGAGATTAGGCCATTACTGGAGCAATACCAGGATGTCTTCCCTGCTGAGTTGCCTAGTGGGTTGCCTCCACTGAGAGGTATTGAGCACCAGATTGACCTTGTGCCAGGATCTGTACTCCCTAACAGGCCTGCATATAGGTGTGATCCTGATTCTATAAGGGAATTACATAAACAAATTGATGAGTTAATGAACAAGGGATTTGTGAGGGAATCCTTGAGTCCATATGTTGTCCCAGCATTGTTGGTTCCTAAGAAGGATGGCACTTGGAGGATGTGTATTGACAGTAGAGCCATCAACAACTTCAAAGTCAAATATATGTTCCATATACCTAGGTTGGATGACATGCTAGATGAGTTAAGTGGTGCCAGGATCTTTTCTAAGATTGATCTTAGGCAGGGATATCACCAAGTGAGAATCAGGGAAGGTGATGAGTGGAAAACTGCTTTCAAAACTAAGCAAGGGCTCTATGAATGATTGGTTATGCCATTTGGGTTATCAAATTCCCCCAGCACTTTTATGAGGTTATTGATAGAAGTTTTTAGGCCTTGTTTGGGAAGGTTTGTTGTGGTATACTTTGATGACATCCTAATCTACGTCAAGACCGCATAGGAACACTTTTCTGAGAGGCAGCAAGTTGTTTGGAAAGTTGGAAAAGTGCACCTTCTTGGCATCTGAAATTAAGGTCTTGGGGTATATTATCTTTGGGAGAGGAATTTCTGTGGATCAAGATAAGATTGATGCTATCAAATCTTGGCTAATTCCTAAGAGCATCACTTAAGTAAGGGGATTCCATGCCTTGCTTCCTTAAACAGGAGATTTATCAAAAACTTCAGTGTTGTTGCTGCCCCTATCACACAGTGTATGAAGAAGGGAGAATACAAGTGGACTGAGAATGCTCAGCAAGCATTCAACTTAATCAAAAGAATATTGTGTGAGGCACCTATTCTCAGGCTACCTGATTTCAATTGCCTGTTTGAAGTAGAGTGTGATGCCAGTGGTGTTGGCATAGGAGCTGTATTAATTCAAGAGAGAAAGCTTATGGCTTACTTCAGTGAGAAGTTAAGTGGAGCCAAGCTGAGTTACTCCACTTATGACAAATAATTCTATGTCATTGTCAGGGATCTTATGCATTGGAGCCACTACTTGAAACCAAAACCTTTTGTGCTACATTCAGATCATGAAGCCTTGAAGCACATCAATAGCCAGCACAAGTTAAATCACAGGCATGCCAAATGGGTTGAGTTCTTGCAATCCTTCACATTTTCAAGCAAATACAAAGAGGGTAACCAAAACATTGTTGCTGATGCACTGTCTAGGAGGTATTCATTGCTGTCAGTTATGGAGCAGAAAGTTCTTGGGTTTGAGTTCATGAAAGAGCTATACAAAGATGACTCTGATTTCTATGAAGATTGGTTGGCTCAAACAGAAGGAACTAAGATTCAGGGAACCAGGTTCTTGCTACAGAAGGGTTTCTTGTTCCATGGAAACAAGCTATGTGTTCCAAGACGCTCATGCAGAGATCTGTTGATCAAAGAAGTTCACTCCAATGGGTTAGGAGGACATTTTAGGGTACAAAAGATTCTGGATATCTTGCAGGAGAAATTCTACTGGCCCAAAATGATGGGAGATGTTCAGATAATGCTCAGGAGGTGCTCCATCTGCCAGCAAGCAAAGAGCTCCTTTCAGGCAGGCCCCTACACACCATTACCAGTGCCAAACAAACCTTAGGAAAATGTGAGCATGGACTTTATAATAGCCTTACCAAGAACTCAAAGAGGAAATGACTCAGTAATGGTTGTTGTTGACAGGTTCAGTAAAATGGCTCATTTCATAGCATGTAAGAAAACTGAGGATGCTGTGATTGTTGCTGAACTTTATTTCAGTAATATTATCAGGCTACATGGGGTTCCAAAGACCATAGTCTCAGACAGGGATGTCAAGTTTATGAGTTATTTCTGGAAGACATTATGGAAGCTTCTCAGTACAAGATTGTTGTTCAGCACCTCCCACCACCCACAAACAGATGGCCAAACTGAGGTCACCAACAAAACATTAGGAAGGATATTGAGGTGCATTGTTAGCGTGTCTTTAAAAGATTGGGACTTGAAACTGCCACAAGCTGAGTTTGCATTCAACAGAGCTCCATCATCTGCAACTGGTCGCAGTCATTTGAAGTGGTTTATGGGATCAATCCTCTGATGCCCTTAGATCTTTCAAGTGTACCTAAGGAGGAAGTAAACTATGATGCTAAGAAGAGGGTGGAACAGATGCAGAAGCTCCATGAAACTGTCAAAAGACAAATTGAGAAAGCCAATGACAGGTATAAGAAACAGGCCAAGACTCCTAAATAGAAGACAGAATTCTTGCCCGCTGATCTTGTATGGATCCACCTAAGGAAGGAAAGGTTCCCTGCTAAGAGGAAGAATAAGCTGATGCCTAGAGCAGAGGGTCCTTTTGAAGTTATTGAGAAAGTTGGTCCAAATGCTTATAAGATAGACCTTCCTGGTGAGTATGGGGTGCATGGAACATTCAATGTGGGAGACCTGAGCCCTTACTATGGTGAATCTAATGATGAAAAGGGGCCAGGCTTAAGGTCAAGCTCTTTTCAAGAAGGGGAGGCTGCAATAGGAGCTGGATCAGGGGTTCACAACCCTGACCAAGCCACAGACCAAGGCTAGGCAACATCCAAAGATCCACCCCCAACATAGCCTGTTAAGAGGTTCACTAGGTCCAGCTTTCAACTGCCAATATGGCCAGCTGGGGTGAGCCTAAACAAAGTCCATCAAAGAGTCTCAAACATCCAAGATCAACCAAGGAAATACAAAGGGAAACTTAGCACAGAAAACAAGCAAGGATATCCAGTCACATGTTGCTGAAAAGGTAGATAAAGCATAAAGCATTCTTTCTATTTTTGGTGAGGCAATTGTGAGGCTGTTGCAGGAGGACCACTGTGTTGGGTTCATTACCCTTATTAGACTCATCTAATCATAAAATAAATTCAATATGATATGCATGTTTAGATTATGGCGATTTGGCAATGCATGCAAACATATAAAGAATATTCGACCGTGTCAATTATAATTATCGTTAATTCGAATATTTAGTTCAGTTAAATTTGATAGATAATAAGTTGACGACCTCACACATTTTAAATATTGAGACATAGCCTTACCAAATAGTAGGAACCCATGAATCTCAATTTCATAAAGGTACAATACAATTTTTCGGGATGCTTTCTATTGACGTTGGGTAAGTGGGGTAATAAATAGTTATTACACTTCAAAAATTTGGTTGATCTCAACGAAGGTATTTGCGACCGTAGCCGCAATAGGTTCGGGCTAAAGATGAACTTAACGTAAATTCATCGACCGAGAGTTCAAATTGTAGAATCGGTTAAGAGGGTTAACCCACCAAGTTATATTAGTAAAGGTGTAGAGGGTCCGTTGGCTCACATCCAAGTTAATATGAATTTTGGGTCTCGGAATCATTTATATAATTGGGTGGAGGTCATTATATAAATGCTAAAACATTCTAAAATGTTTTATATATAACGGTGAATGTTTCTTTTCCCACTATTTCGTTGTTTTATGTTTTTCTTTATCATTTCTCCTATTAATATACGATATCAATTCGATTGTAGCACGAGTCTCCGCTAAACCACTATTACTAACGACAAATAGAATCTCTTTCTAAATCCTCAAATGAACCGTTTATATAGGGCATGGACTAGTTCTATAGGAATCATTCTATTCTATAGAACTCCATAGGAGTTGTCTTATGTCATATAAGATTAGTATCTTAAATTCCTAACATGCCTATGTATGATTTCTTGTGAAGATGTGTGAATAGAAGTAATGATTAGTCAAAATATGTTTTGATAATATCTTCTATGCATCCACAGTTCAAAAGTCTTATTGCTCAAACTAAACATTTGTCATCAAGCACTTAAGTTATTAAGAACATGACAATATTAAATTGGTAAATTGATTTGTTAGAAATTTTGATTAACCAAATACCACAATAGAGTTAACCCTTGTGAAGGATTAACTAGGAATTTATATGAAGATAAGTCTTCATCAAGTAGAAATTCTTGAAGTCAATGGGAGCAATAAGAAGTAAGTACCTATCTTAATTATTAAGGATAGAACTAGGCTCGAAAGAGAAGGTGTTAGACACTAAAATAGAGACAAACCCCTAATAAGTAAAGATCAAGGAAGTTGGTCGTGTGACTCCAACATATTCCTTCCTGAATATCTATGACATTGACATTACATTCTTGCTAATTACCACATCATGAGTATTTGGTACAAATTTGTGGATTTTATCATAATATTTGGTATTATCGTGTGACGACTAGCAAGAATGTTGTAGTGTACTCATTTTAGTTTAGAAATGTACCTCAATAATTGTTATGATGTACAATATGTCTAAGTAAGAATATAATTCAAGTTTTTGTATAAAACGCAAAGGGTTTCTCTATTATGTAATTAAAACAAGCGTTGTACCCTAACATACCACGATTAAGTTTATGGTGAGACCATACGAATCAAGGTAATTATATTCAAACTAGAAATAAAATGTCATATCTACAAGACTCAAGTTGGTGACCCCAATCATTTATCAATTCTTGATTGAAAATCACATTTAGAAACTAGTTTTGACTAGTCTCCCAAACCATTTGATTGGGAATCTTTTGGTGTGTGCGAATCTTGTATTCAAAGCAAGGTAATTCATGACTTTTCTTGAAAAATATTATGAATAGAGCAAGATATTCGTCCTATTTACACTTTGAAGCGTATGGTCGAACACAATTTCAATCAAAAAAGGTTATTACTTATTCATCTCTTTTACCAACGAACTAGGTAGATACTTGGTATCCACTTAATGAGGTAAGAAGAGAAATTCTTTGAATAAGCTCAATGAATGTTTAAAAAGTATCAAAACCTAGAGATTATAAAACCAAAGTATTAGTACTTTGTTCAAATGGGGAATAATAAAGTAATGACTTTTATTTACACCATATAGAGTGTGACATGGTATCACAAGATCATTCTCATAATCACACCCTATCAAGATAAGGTGTGTTAGAAAGTTACAAAGAATCCTATGCGATATGATTGAATCCTTACTATAAAGTTGGAGGTAGTTTCTGTTATAAAATTTGTATGGCATTTAAATTTTTCACTAAAACAAAACATGGTTAAAGCAATTATCTACTTTTCATATGAGATATGGTTAGGCATGGTACCTAAATTGTAACTTGTTTCGATAGTAAACATGTGCTCGATCTTCCTACATGATCACGAGAACAAAGGGTTTGTGGCTCGTGATGCTGTCTATTAAAGAAAAGAGGATTATTTCTTAAAGACAGAGTGAGAGAAAATGTTCAAGAGCCACAAACTGAGAATAAGACGTAGGAAGATGTTCCTTCTTAGTCAAAATCAGTAATTATTTCTTCGAAACCTAAAGTGGACAGGAGTCATGTTATTTTTGAAAGTAACAAACCTGTAACTTATTAAGATGCTTTATCTAGTTTCAACTCCGCAAAAGTCCGAAATGAGCATAAAACATGAAAATGTTTATTTAGCTTGGTTGGTTGGTGGCAAAGGGCTTTGCACGCAACAACAACGCTTCATTGTATTCGGATATGATTTGATATAGTTGGATTTTAAAATCATCTTGCATGAGTCTTGTAAATCGCAACTATCCTAAGGTAGGATGCGAACTTAAGAAGAAGTCTTAAGTAGATGTCAAAGAGTTGAATTTTATGTTTTGGTCATGGGTCATGTGATAAAACCTTCTCAAATTGTCGAGTAGTTATGTTTATACATGAATTTTAGTGGGAGTAAGGTGGTGTTAATAGTCTTATATGTAAATGACATATTGATCATTGTGAATGATGAAAGACTTAGGAGAGGAATAATACATCTCTAAGGTATCCAGACCTATAAAGATAGATCTAAGAGGATATTAGCGTTAAATAAATACTCTTACATTGATAAAAGTTTAGACAAGTTCAAAGGTGTTAAACATGTAGGAATTGAATCCACATGCTTCCGCTACGGGATTAATTCATTATGCTAAGATGTATCACCATTCTTAACCCTTGTATACTTGGAGTATGACGAGATGTTACAAATAGAATCTTTGAGAGAAGTCTCTATATAGCCACATAGTTCATTAGTTAGTAATCAGGAAGTACTAAAGATATGAAGCTAAGCATTTAGAAATAAGATAGATTTATGTGCAAGGAGTTACACAAAAACCATATTCTAAACTCATAAGCATGGTTAGAGAACCATCTTGTCTATATTATTTAAGGAAGATATCTGCTAGAAACGTCCTAGGCAGTTGAACAATGAGATATACATAACGGAAATTGAGTACACTTGCAATAATAAGATATGCAAGAAGGAAGGGATGATATTAGGATTCGGTTTTATGAATTGCAGGAACTATGGTAGTTTGTTCCAATAACCAAAGGTCCTATCCCTACACACTGTGAGGACAATGAGAGTTATTCAAAGGCAAGAGAGCCTATGTTCAGATTGGATCTAGACACGTACTCAAAGAAGTTCTTATAATACAAGATATTCACAAGAATGGGAAATTGTATATAGTAAGGTTAGGGAAAGTGCAAAGTGTTGCTAAAACTTGCTAACCAAGGTTTTTTCATAGGCTAAGCATGATAAGTCATGCCATTTCAATTGAGTTGAGATGTATAGTTAAATACAATATTAAGTGTGGATTATAGATTATGTAGTAATTGATATTGTATCAATTTTACATATGTGATAATGCATTCATTGTTTGAGTTTTTTTAAAAACTCTTTTATTAATTTGTTATATCCAAATAGGTTGTAAGGACAACGTTGAACCCTATTAAAGTAAACTGGATTAACATAGTATTGGCCCCTAGTTGCTTATATAAGGTGACGTCTCGAAGTGACTAGAGTGTGATGCGATTGATGGCAAGTTCAAGTGCCATAGAGTCATAAGGAGATGACTAGTCGATCACATAGGCAGACTGTATGAGACACTCTGTCGGGCAGTGACCGCTTATAGAGTTCTGGTAATTTTTATAAAGCCTGGTCGTGGCGAGAGCTACTATAGTATTCTTATGAGCCAATTCTTTGATTAAAGACTGTTCGCCCAAGTTGGCACAGTTTCTGATTGGTTTTGATTTATGCTCTACGACTGTCGTAACTGAAGTCAAATGGGTATCTTTTGGGTCATGATGAACTGTGGCTATACGAAGGGAATAGTGTGATAGGAATTGTCCATCCCCTTGTCAGGGTTATCTGAAAATCTCAGGGCCACTCGAGGAGTAGAAAACTGAAAATGCGTGGCCACGCTCGGAAGGTATCTACGGTAAATAATTCCGATCAGACAGTTTCTCTCCAGATCGAGGAAACCACTCTTGATATGATCGAATGCAAGTACGACCTGCAAGACACCTTGTATTGAGTGGGAGATTGTAATAGGACAAGAGAATTGGTGACGCACACTTGTCTCGGACAAGTGGGAGTTGTTGGAGTAAGTGTCCTCAACAATAGTGCGATCACATAATTAAATCTCATAATAAGAATACGTAAGGGATGATTCATTATATAGTCAACTGATCAACATTAATCGGTAATGATTGGCTAACTAGAGTTTGACGTTCTCGTGCTTTGATTGGTGGTGATCAGTTGATCCCTTAAGGTCACACCTATAGGACAATTCCCTTGACTGATAAGTTAATTAATTGTATATCGATACAGATTAATTAAATCCTTAAATAGAACAAATTTTATCAATGAGTGAGAGTTATATATCTTATTGTAATTTGATTAAATAAGATTCAATTTAGTAATTAATATGTTATATTACTAAAATTGATTAATGTTTATGAAACATTTGAGATAAGAAATGTTAGTTAGTTATAATTACAAAATGTTGTAGATTATATTGACTAAATTCAAAATGACCCATTTTACATATATGTAATTGTGAATTACCATTTAATTTGTTATTTGTAATTTATTTGATAAAGTAATGATATTTAATTTGTTAAATATGCATTAATATGACTTATGACACATAACATGTCATATGTGACAAATGACAAATGACATTTTGTAAAATGGAATCCATTTTATAAAGGGTGGACCGAAATTGGGGTGGTTAGGGGTGATAATGGGTGTTCTTATTTATGCAAATAAACACCATAATTACTCTAAACTAACTAGACCTATCCTAGGATTATGGGTAAGACAAAAAGCAAAATAGAAAATTGCAATTGTGCTTCCCCACTCCTGTTTACACGGTTCCCCCCTCCCCTTTAACATAAGATGTTGTTCTTATTTTTGATTATGAGTTTATCTCTCTTTATCTCATATATTCTCTCATCTACATAAAATTGTTTTATGCATAAAAATTTGTTCTAAAAATCTAATATTACCACAAAATTACTAGTGTAGTAATAATATGAATATTAGAAATAATATTTAAGGTTAATAATTTTATTACCTAGTTAGTAATATGATTAGTGTTTTATGCAAAGCTGACAATGAAACGCATAAACACTTGTTCTTTCATTGCATTTTTTCTGCTACTAGTTGGCATCAAGTTTTGAATTGGCTAAGAGTGCAGCACAGGACGTTTAAACTGAGTAAAGAGGTCCACTGGATAGCGGGTAAGAGGGTCAGGAAGCATTGGAAGGCTTAATGGTTTTCTAGCTGCTTGGGGGCTACAGTTTACAGTCTATGGGAGGAAAGAAATATCAGAATTTTTCAAGGGTTAGAACATGATGTGGACTATGTTGTCAAATGCATAAAATATTTTGTTAGTATAAGATTATTGTCTGTAAATTCTCCCTCAAAAGAAGGGGAGATTATAGGGTCCTTTAATGCTTGATTAGGTTCTCTATTGGTTCTCTTTTGTAAGATTGGCCTCCTTTTTTTCCCTATATGGAAGAATACATGGCTTGCTATTCTTGCAAAAAAAAAAATATGATTAGTGTTAAGGGATTGTTTTGGGTGCAACTAAGAGGAGGCTTTCTTCTTTCGATGCTTGAAATTTTGGAGGATCATCCAAATATGTTCTAGCTCAAGATCAAGTGTAGGAAGAAGTCCTACACTTGTGCCCAAATTTCGGTTCACATGCATGTAAGTAGGAATCGATTTTTCCTCTTTTTGTTCCTTTTATCATGCATGCAACTAGATCCAAATGAACATAAATTAGGAGTAATTTATTTTATGATTAGATGAGTCTAATAGGGGTAATGAACCCAACACACTACACCATTCTTCCACGAAATCAACTGCAGAAAACTATAAGAAGCCTTGACTTTAGAAAGTAACCAGCTAACCAACAAGATAACAGCAACCTGTGCACAATGGACAAATACCAGTCTGCATCTAGCTTTATTTCAGTCTGTTTTTACCCCATTGCTTTTAAATTTTACTTATTCACCTCAATTCCAGCTTGTAAAATATTTAATGTTGTTTGTACTCATCCTAAAAGAAATCTTGGCCCTTGGATGCTAGGTTATTCGAAGTGTAATGCAAGACAAGGCCTATATAAGGACCTGTTTCTCAACTGTTAGAAGCAGATTATTTTGAATGAAAAATTAAGCTTTGAGACTTCTCTCATTTCTTTCAAACTTGTGTTAAGCTATAGTTAGAATACCTGACCTGATAATTAACCTGTGATCTCTGTGGTTAATTGATCAAAGTCAGTTTGACATTATTAAGTTGAACCTGTGCTTGACTGTGGTTCAGTTTAATTGTGTTGAGCAAAGTTTAAACTTTAATCTTGTGTTTACTGTGGATTTGAGTCTGAAATTTGCTAAGTTAATATCTTGGATTTCTTGTGAATCTTTTGTGGAAATTTAGGGTCTTGACTATATCATTTTATCACACAAATAAGTCCCATAATTCAGTTGAGTCTGTTGTCTGCAATCTCAGGATTTCAGGCTGTTTCAGTTAGTACTAAAAATACTTAGAATCCTTCAAAATTCATGAGATTTGGCAAAATTTTTGTTTGATATCAAAACTTAATTGTCAGAAAAATTCAGAATTTTTCAAAGTCATTTGGTATTTTTAAAGTGTCCTGCAAGCCAGGCAGCATTATTGCCTATCCTTAGGCTTTATACTGCAACTTGCATCCTCATTCTTGTCCTCGTTAATTTTACTATTGAAGAGTCTATTGATCCAAAATACTCAAGAGGGGGGGGGGGTGAATTGAGTATTTAAAACTTTTGAAAGGTTTTTCGATTATGCGTATGTAATTGATTATTTAAAGTTTATTGATGAAACTTTAACTAATCAACTAATGAATGTAAAACGAAATAAAAAAACGAACGAAAGAGAGGAGACACACGGTTTTTGAAGTGGTTCAGTTTCACAAGTCGAAACCTACGTCCACTATTCTCGATTAATAAATTTAGTACCTTTCTACGGATTACAAATTTACTAACCCAACTCGTACAACTAACTCTAACTGTAACTCAATGAGTACCGTTAAATACTCGAGTGACTAACTTACGCTAATAAGAAAGCACTAATGATTCTTCTAAAAGTTCACGTTAATGAACGAGTAAGAAATCAAATAAGCACTATTATCTTATAACGATAACAATCAGAACGAATGCACAAGTTTATAAAATACACGACCTTTCTTGAAAAAATAACAAAACAGTTTTCTTGCTTTAAAACACAATTTTTGCTTTTTGAAAATATATGAAAGTTATGCTCAAAGGTCTTAACTTTAATGATGTAAAGTATGGAGTATTTATAGTAAAAGAGGAGCAGGGGTTTCGGTTTAGCAAAAACCCTAAGTGTCGTGGAAGTCTTGTAAAGCAAGATAGAATTAGGTTAAATCTTTCCTTAATTCTTTTCCAAGACTTGCCTTAATAAATAATATCTTCCTATCTTAACAACTCACCAATATCTTGGAGATTAGGAAAGATAATATAAGGAGATAAAGAAATCTCTAACAAATATTATCCTAATACCTTAACCCTTATCCAAGCAAAGGCTTATTGTGCAAGAAGGAAATTACTATTCACGTTTTACTATTCACAGCACTATTCATGTTTTACTATTCACAACACTATTCATCCCTAATATTTTTATAAGATAGAAAGGAATAAATCAAATAATAAAGAGATAACAAATCTCTAACCAAATATTATTTTAAAGATTTACTCAATCTTTTCCTTCTATCTTTACACAAATAATATCTTATAAGTTAGGAAAGAATAAATCAAAATAATATAAAAGAGATATTAAATCTCTAATCAAATATTATAAAGATTTACATAAAACCCTAACTTGTACAAAGAGTAACCGTGTATGAGAAAGAAACGACTCGTAAGCCCATTCCTCTTTCACGAAAACCCTAGGTAAGATAAATTAGGTTTAAGGTATTATAGAGTATGTAGAAACTAGAAACCCTAATTAGCAAGATGCCTCAACTCATAAGTTGATTCAATTATAATTACTAATTATAAGCTCATAGTAGAACCATACTCAATATTAAGATAAGCTCCCTTGTAAAATAAATACTTTTACTAAAACATTTAAAACGGTTTTCCAAAAACAATTTAAAAACTATTTTGTCGTGTGTTTTATAAACTTCACATCTCAATGTTATAGTAGAAGAGCTATAACATTGAGCTCTTATATAAGTAATGTTATAGCTGTGAGGCCATAACTTTAACAATGTAAGAAGTTCATTCTTACGTTACCATTACGAGATAATCACCTATGCTATTCTAATCTTCGTTAGGAGATCTTCGAGTGTAGGCTACTTCATCATTCAAGCTTGATCAATCTTTAAATGAGCTTTATCTTCTCATGAATGCTTGAATAATTCTTCAATATCTTGTAATATCTTGATCCTTAATTGAGGGCTTGATCATAATATAAAAGCATCATACTTCCATCACAATTCCTTAATGCTTGCGATTAGTAAGTCCAATCTAAAAGACTAAACAAATAATTACGCGCAACGAGTATATAGAATATAAAGCACTCTGGACATCATCAAAACATAAACATATATCCTATATGGTTCAACAACTATCGACTTCTTCAAATTTTTAGTCAAAAATAGCCGGTTGGTTAGGAACAAATAAAGAAGTATCTTTTATGTGAGATTCATCCTCAAAAGAAAATAGGTCACCATCAATCACATCTTCTATTTGATCATCATCACTTAATGGTTCAAATATGGATCTCCTCGTCCTCTCCTTCATTATTGACTACCTCAAATGGTTTTTGATCTGGTTCTGGTAATACACAATAAGGCTTCATCTTCCCCACGTCTTCTAGGTGCTTCACTTCTTGTTCCTTGTGAAAAATATCAAAAGACTCAATCTTTGTCTCTTGTTTCTTTATATCACAAGACTGATGAAAGTGACATATCAAATAAACTTTAATCATGCTCCTTTTGTCTTTTGTTTATTTTGATTAGAGTGTGATAGTGACATATCACATAAACTTTAATCATGCTAATTCTTACACTACTCTACCTACACTAAACAAATAAGTAAAAACAAAAGGAAAAGATTCCCCCCCCCCCATGCATCAAACCCACCGGTTTTGTGCTCTTCAAATAGAGCATTTGTTGCTCAATTTTTCCTACTTGTTTTTTGCTTGTTTTCACTTCATCTTTCCTCACATGCAAAATCATAAAAACACTCTAAAATACTAATACTCTCCAACTATTACTAGAGGTAGTAATAATAGAAATATTAGTAATATTAAGGTAACATTTCTACTACATATCTAGTTAATATTAGTAGGAATTTTTGGGTTAAATCTTGGGTGCAACTTAATGGAGTGTCTTCTATACTTGGAGTCTTAGGAGGATCATCCATCATATTAAGCTCAAGAATAAGTAAAGTAAGGTGACCTTACTTGTGCCCATATTTTCGAACCAAGCATCAATGTAAGAGACATTGTTTTTCTTATAAATCTCTTATTTGGTTATGCATGCACTAGATCTAAAGAACAAATAATTAACAAGTTAATTAGTTCACTATTAGAGGAGTCTAATAATAGGTAAATAAACCTAACAAGTGGTATCAGAGCATAGGATGTTGCATGCATAATCGGTTATTGTTTTTCCGAGTTAAAATGTTAACATATAAAACTAAAAAATTGTGATTTATATGAGTAAGCCATGAAATAATTATGCATGTTATATATTCTGGTCGTAAAATATATTTAGGTCATTTTTATGATTTATGGAAATTTATTGCTCAATTTAAGGATTTTTGGTCATTTTATTACATTTTTATGACTAAAATGGGAATTAAAATGCTAAAAATAGTTAAACTAAATTTCTGACCTTGAAAATTTTATATGACCTCACATTCATATTTTACAAGTTGTGTGTAAAATCTCGTATTAATTGGATTAATATTGCATGATTTATGATTTTTATGAGATAAAAATGGATTAAAAGAGGTAAATGGTTAAAAATAGTTAAACTTCGAACCAGGCCATGAAAATTTAATATGTTATCACATGAATGATTTACACAGTGTATGTAAATTTTGAGATGAAATGATCTCATTTTGCATGATTTATGAATTTTTAGAGTAAAAATGGCATAAATAGTGACTATTTTAGCATAAATAGCTAAAATGAATTGCATGGCATGAGAAAATTATTTTAGGTTGCATAAATATTCCCCTTATCAGATCTAAAGTTTTAAAATTAATGGGAGTAATTTTTGGAACTATATTTTCTCAAAATTAATTCGAAAATTTTAAACATGATTTTTGATATTATGAGTGTCATGGAAATATTCCAGAATGTTCAAAAGTTTAAAATTCAAATTTTGAAATAATTGTAATTTAATTTGGATTTATTTCATATAAATGATGATTTTAAGGTCAAATATGAGCATAAAACTTAAATCAAGTTGAATTATTGTTAACAATTGAGTGATGACTGATTTTTGAGTCCTAAGAGTCTTAGGATAATTAACTTGAGCTTAGATATGATTTAAGTGTTAATTAGTGATTTTAAAAAGTTATTATCACGCATTTCCATAAAACCGGGTTATATGTACGACATAAGTTAAATAGGGCGATTTGGCACATCATTTGGCATGATAGGTACATATTATAATGCTGCATATTTCAATTGTTGAATGTCTTTTATTTATACAATTTTGAATCATGTAATTTTATCTTAGTATAGCCTTAGTTTTAATCGATATTACCCGTAATGAAAGGGAATATTGATTCGGTTGTAATTTAATGTGATCTCGTATCACTTTTATTTCATTAGTTTTTTCATTTTACAAATGTATAATAGGAATAGCTTTGTATTTTTATTATTATTTGTAACTATGGAGCTTCTTCAAGACGGTGCTATTCGGAAAGGTGATCCGACGAAGACGGTGTTCTTGGGAAGCGTGCCACTTGAAGATTCAAGGGACCAATGGAGTTGGTTTCCGAATATGTAATAGATTATTTGATTTTCTATTTTAGGAAGTCCATACTAGGAATTTCATTATTGCTTTGCATTTCTTTTAATATGTTGCATGCATTGCCAAATCGCACAAACAACACATGCATATCATATCGAGTCATCGACCGTGTCAATTATAATTATCGTAGTTCACCGCTTTAGTTCACTAAAAACGTGATAGATAATAAATTGACAAGACCTCTCACATATAATAATTGAGAAATAGCCTTACCAAATAGTAGAAACCATGAATCCCAATTTCATAAGGGAGTTAAGCCGGCTTCACCGTAATACAAACCTTGTTACGTTGGGTAAGTGGGTAATAAAATGTTATTACATCGAAATTTGGATTGAACTCAACGGAAGTATTCGTGACCGTAGTCGCATGTGTTCCGGGCTAAAGATGAAAATTAGAGTAATTTTTATCAACCGAGAGTTCTAAAAGTAGAATCGATTAAGAGGTTAATCCACCGAGTTATATTAATAAGGGATGACTCGGCTCACCGTACCCGTATTAATATGAATTTGGATCTCTGAATCATTTATGTTAGTTGGATAGAGGTCACTACATAGATGCTTAAATACTTGTAGTTATAATTACGTGTATTATCAAAACGATCGATGTTCATTAATTCCTTCATTTCCTATTTTGTAGTCAAAATTGTTTTATCAACCGCAATGGCAACTCCAATCACATCCGCAACCACTAGCTCCAACACGCTTACCAATGTGTCATGGTTCCGATCCTTCATGGATCGTTGTAAGTTAGAAAAGAATGGGTTAAATTTCGCCGATTGGGACGTGTAACTTCGCTTGGTCGCGGAGGGTGACGACAAGCTTCGTTACCTTACCGAGGCATCTCCCACCGAACCTAATGCTAGGTCCACCGCCGCCGCTAGGCAAACCTATGAGGTTTACCAAAAGGTGTCGGCCGCGATCAAAAATGTGTTGATCTTTGCTATGGAGGCCGAACTCCAAAGAAGTGCTATAAAGATTAGCACCGCTCATGAGATCTACATGCAACTTGTGAACATGTTTTCACGAGCTCCTAGGGTCATACAATATGAAGCGGCTTCCGCATTCTTTGATCTCAACATTAAGGAGGGCCAAAAAGTTATCCCTCATGTGCTCAAGTTGATGGGCATGTTGAGACCTTGAAAATGCATAAGGTGGAAATTCCCGATGAACTCGTAATTGATCGAATTCTTCATTCCCTCAACAAAATCAAAGCATATGTTCAATTCCGGGTGAATTTTAATATGCAAGATAAGAAGGTTTCCCTTGATGAGTTGCACAAAATTCTTGTGCAAGCTGAAAGAGATATGGGGCTAAGTGTTAGCTCCACCAAATATGTGCTCAATGTCAATCATAAGAGCAAGGGAACCTTCAAGAAAGGCGGGAAAAAGGAAAAGAAGCGAACTCCCAACAGGAACAAAGCTAAGACTTATGAAGCAAGCTCCTCCAAGCCCAAGTACAGTGCCTCTTCTGGGGACAAGTACCACTACTGTTGTGGTGTTGGGCATTGGAAGAGAAACTGTTCCAAATATCTTGGCGACATTAAAGCTGGAAAGGTTATTCCAGTAGGTATATGACTATCCCTATCTTTTATGTTTCAATCTCAACATTAGTATGATGATTACCCTTTTTATTGTAAATAGGGGCTCCTAGCAAGGACAAAGGCAAGGAGAAGCAAGCTTAGAGGATCATGTGAGAAGCTAGAGTAGCTGACCGTGGTGATGGATCAATGGAAGCTTGGCTTTAATTTGCTTTGTCTTTAATTTTATGATGTATTTCAAGTTTTTAGAACTATTTTGATTTCCTTGTGTGACTTGGAAATTGGTTTGTATCCTCTAAACAATTGTTGTGTTTTGGATATTAGTGATTTGGTTTTCAACCCAAGTCACTCGTTTTATTATAACTTTTATTCTAAAATCATCATCATGTACTACTTGCATAGTGAAACATTAGATTATCAACATAATTGATCAAATAGACAATTATGATGATTAGATCATTATATGTCCATAAGCTATGAATTTGATTCTCCTTATGTCATTGTTACTAAAAGTAACAACTTACTTATGTAAGATCAATTATAAAGTTGTGATGAGCTTTTGAACTCATTAAGTAGGAAATTTATGATACAATATGGACACATTATTCTAAATGAATGGTCAACCATGAGATACCTAGAATAGAGAGTCTATTAAACAGATGACATGGATAAGACTCGTATATTACTTGAATCAAACTACCATGTTGGATGGCCTTTTGAAAGCTAATACATAGTCTAGATAAACTCCGAATATTCCATCATATATATGTTTGTAACTCACAAAACTATCTCTCAAGAAGATAGATGTATTTCTGAGAGATAGAGTGGGAGTAAATTGGATCGTCACAAACATCTCTTATAGTTGAAGTGTTACTTTGTGAAAGTAATGGAGCTATAGAGTAGGAGTATAGTTTAGTGGGAGTTTATCGCACATCTCTTATTGGTTAAAATATTACTTTGTGAAAGTAATAATATTATGACCTTATTACATACGAGCCGTAGCATTATAATCCAAAAATTGTTACTCAAAAGTAGATTTACTTAAAGGCGAGGGTCTCCTTAAAGTGAATAGAGCTTTAGAGTGCTTAAAAGCATAGATTAACATGAAGATGTTGATCAAGATTAATTATGTTAGGAAATGCCGCATGTCATTTCATTTTGATGAAGAATGGTAATTAAAAATTCGCTTTTCTAAAATGCGAATTTAGAGAAGGATGTGTTTGGAACACAAACCTTAGATAAAGATCTAAGAATCCTAACATATTATGCGTAGCTTTCTTAAGTTATCCTAGAATGGTCTTAAGCAAGCATTAAAGGAATATACTTTTCGTTCATGTGATAATAGTGAATGGTTTCATTCACATGATTGAAGAATCATGATTATACATGAAGTTAAGTGGGAGCCAGAATCATTTCTCCATGTCTTATATGTTGATGACATATTACTTATTGAGAATAATGTGCCAATGTTCTCTTTTGTCAAGAGTGATTGGGAGACTAGGAGAAGGTGCAATATACTTTAGATTACCGAATCTATGTGAGAGTATATTGGCATAGAGTTGAGAGTCTTATGAGGATATGATCTTTCGTATCTGTTGTACATCAACAAGGTTGAATAGGCTATTCATGTTGATGGAAGTGGAATTACTATGATGGAGTCATAGTCATTCACTGAACCTATTAAGTTGTTGATCACATGAAATCGATTACTAATGTTTCCGCCATTAGAACGATCATGTATGCCAACAGACGCACGTGTTGTGATGAACCATATGCTAGGAGCATAATAAGTCAATATCAAGTTAATTCATAAGATGGTCTTGTGAAAGCCTTAAAGAACAATTAAGGATTTGTTCGATTGTTTGGATGATAAACTAAGTTTAGGTGTTGAAGGGTTGCACAAACTTTAGTTTCCAAACTTAAAGGGATTTGTTGTAATCCTAGGCTAATTTTATTGACGAAGGAGTAAGAAACTAGAAAAGTGTTTTAGTTTCGTGCATTGCAAATTCTACAAAAGAAATCTAAGTAAATTGTGATAAGTTGGTCAAGATAGGGATTAAGAGTGAATCCATCTATAAATGACTTTATCACAAGTTATGCGATAATAGTGGGAGCATCTTTCAAGTTAAAGAGCTAAAGTCTAGTAAGAAGACTAGACAAATACTTAGAGAAAATTCAAGTTATTTGAATTAAAGGAAATAGAAATTGACAAAGTTGGAATACATGGATATAGGGTATATCCATTTGCCAAGCTTTTATTGCATTTTAACTAGTGTTAATAATACACTACAGATTATGGGATATGACGTTGTAATAGTGTATTAACTATTCATATGTGATAATCGCATTTATCGTTTGAGTTTCATTAAACTCACCCGTTACCTTGTCGTATCCGAATGGGTTGTAGAGACAAATTGAACCCCATTAAAGTGAACTGGATTGACATGGTATACGCCCCTAGTTACTTATATGAGGTGACGACTCGAAGTGACTAGAGTGTGATGCGATTGATGGCAAGTTCAAGTGCCATAGAGTCATATGGGATGACTAGTCGATCACATAGGCAGACTGTATGGGACACTTTGTCGGGCAGTGACCGCTTATAGAGTTCTGGTAATTCATAAAGTCTGGTCGTGGCAAGAGCTACTATAGTATTCTTATGAGTCAATTCTTTTGACTAGAGACTATTCGCCCAAGTTGGCACAATTTCTGATTAGCTTTGATTATACTCTACGACTTCGTAAATGAGGTCAAACTGGGTATATTTTGAGTTATGATGAACTGTGGCTGAACAAAGGGAATAGTGCAATGGGAATTGTCCACCCCTTGTCAGGGTTGTTTGAAATCTCAAGGCCACTCGAGGAGTAGTTAACTGGAAATGCGTGGCCACGCTCGGAAGGTATCTATGGTAGATAATTCTGGTCAGACAGTTACTCTCCAGATCGAGGAAACCACTCAAGATATGATCAAGTGTAAGTACGACCTGTAAGACACCTTACATTGAGTGGGAGATTGTAATAGGACAAGAGAATTGGTGACGCACACTTGTCTCGGACAAGTGGGAGATTGTTGGAAAATGTGTCCTCAACAATAGTGCGATCACATGATTTAATATCATAATTAAATCTCATATCAAGAATACGAAAGGGATGATTCTTAATATAGTCAACTGATCATCATTAATCTGTTGGAATATGTGTCCTCCGAAAATAATGTGATCACAACTGTCGATCATGATGATCACATGTTTAAGTCTCATTTTAAGAATACATGTGGGAAGTAAAATTTTACTGTCAACTGGTCCACACATATCGGTAATGATTGGCTGACTAGAGTTTGACATTACTGTCGTGCGACGGTGGTGATCAGTTGATCCCCTTAGGTCATACCTAAAGGGTAACACTCTTAATTGATTATTTAATTGATCGTATGACGATACGGGTTAATTAAATTACTTAAAATTGACGGACGATTTTGGAAGTAATATTTACGTATCTCATTATAATTTGATTAAATAAGATACAGTCTAAGTGATCGAATTGTTTTATTACTTAGATGAAATTATTGTTTACGGAAACAATTAAAAGGAATGAATTGATTATTATAAATACAAAATGTTGTAATTTATGACTCGGGATCCCATTACGGTACAAGTAATTATGAATTACTAGGTAAACTTTATAAGTGACATATTTTATTAATATGTTGATTTTTAATTGTTAAAAATACATTTTATATACCTAATGTCATGAAACATGTTACATGTGACAAATTGACAAAATAATGTGTAAAATGGATTTTTCATTTTACCCTATATGTGCCGAAAATTAGGTGGGAGTATTAGGCTTATTTGTGTTAATTATGTTTAAGTGGAAGGCATAATCATAAGACCTAATATATAGCCTTACATGCCTATAATTCTTGGGAAGAATTGAAGCTCATGCATTGGCCATACCCACCCCCTCCTACCCGGTTTTCCTTGTGCAAGACCAAGGGTTTTTGCTTTTTATTTTTCCTAATATACACTACATGCATTCTAGTGTATATTCATTCATTCGTGCACATCTAAAAATATAGAGTTTTAGAGAGAATATTACTTCTTTCTTCTCCCTTCTCTTAACCGAAAAATAAGAGACCAAATTCAATATTTTGGGTCAATTTTATTTAGATTAATATTGTTCTAGTATTAATAATATTAATCTTTTAAGAGGTTACTTTGGGTATTCATCTTTGGGAGATATTCTACCCTTGAATCTTTGTTCATCCATATTAGGAGAGCTCAAGAACAAGTAAGAATGAAGATCTTACTTGTGCCCTTTGATCCGAAATTTTATTGTAAGGAAAATGATTTCTTCTCTATATTTATTTATGTTTGCATGCATAAGATCTAAATTAATTTTATGACTAAATTAATTAAAACATATATGAATATGTTGAGTATAATGAGATATAGATTTCCAACAAGCGGTATCATGAGCCTTAGGTTGTTTGCATGCAAATCGGTTATAGTTTTTCCGAGTTATACGATTAATAAATAAAACTTATAAATTTGTGTTTCTTATGATATATCACGAAATCAATTATGCATGTTAAATTTTCTGGTCCTAAAATGTATTTAGGATATTTTGGTTAATTTATGGATTTTTATTGTTCATTTTATTTAATAATAGCATTAAAAATGTGATTTTATGATAAAAATGTCATTTTTGGACTAAAATTAGCTAAACTTAGATTTTTCCAGTGGTTTTTGGATATGTTTTCACATATATCATATTTTGATGACCTGTATTTTTTCATAATTTTATGAGTTATTATGCTCGAAATATGGATTTTTCAAGATAAAATCGAATTTAAATGGAAAAATAGGTTAATATGAGTTATATTTCGAATCTGGTCATAGAAATTTAGTATGTTGTCACATGAAATTTTACAAGATGTGTGTAAAATAATTGGCTATAATGAAGTCTTTATGCATGATTTATGAAATGTTTGATGAAAAATCACATAAATAGTCACTTTAATTAGTATAAATTGCTAAAACATACTTCATGACTAAAGAAAAATGTCACATGTTGAATTTTATCACCTATGTAAGATCTAAAAGTGAAAAGTAAATTAAAATAATTTTTCTCATATTTTTATGATAATAATTGATAAATCCGATAAACCGCAACATTGTTTTTCCTCGATAATTTTCGAAATTTTTAACCTAAGTTTTTGAACATTATGAGTGTCATGGTATTTTTTCAGAACGTTCATGAGTTTAAAATTTCAAATTTCAAATTTATTTGAAATTTTTATGATTTATTTGAAGTTTATGGCATTATATTGTAATTTTAAGTCCTTTTATGAACAATATTAAGAAATATAAGTTAATTATGGTCAATATGTTAGTGGAGACTAATTTTGAGTCCTAAGATGGTTAGGGTAATTAACTAGTACATAAATATGATTTTATGTAATTATTGTGATTTTTAAAAGGTTGAATCACGCAAATCCGTAAAAACCGATTAATATACGATATTGGCTCCTTAAAGGCGATTTAGCATAAAATTTGGCATGTTCATACATATTATAATGCTGCATTTTATTTATGATTGTCATAATTTTATTTTATGTAATTTTATTTTATGTAATTTTACTTAGTATGGCCTTAGTTTTTAATTGATATTACCCGAAATGTATGGGAATATCGATTCGGTTGTAATTTATTGTGATCTCGTATCACCGTTTTGTAATTTAATAGATTTATTTTATTTTAATTACAAATGTATAATAGGAAATTATGTAATTTGTTATGTAATTTATTTATTCCGGAGATCCTTGAAGACGGTGCCACTCAAGAAGGAAATCCATTAAAGACGGTGTTACCTCGAGATGCGTGCCAAAACCGAAGTTCAAGGGACCAATGGAGTTGGTTTCCGAATTTGTAATAGTTTATTAGATTTACTATTTTTTAGGAAGGCCATACTAGGATTTTATTTATGCTTTGCATTTTATTTATATGTTGCATGCATCGCTAAATCGCCATAATTAAAACATGCATTATCATTTTAATCGAGTATATCGACCGTGTCAATTACAATTATCGTAGTTCACCGCTTTAGTTCACTTAAAACGTGATAGATAATAAACTGACATGACTTCTCGCTAAAAATAAACAATTGAGACATAGCCTTACCAAAAAGTAGAAACCATGAAAACCTATTTCGCGAGAGAGTGCACTCGGCCACCCCGGGGTACAAACCTTGTTACGTAGGGGAAGTGGGTGATAAATGTCTATCCACAGAATTCATGTTTATGAGGGTTTCATCGGCTACCCCGTGCCCAAGTTAATGTGAATTTGGATCATGGACACATTTATTTGAAATTTGATTAACCTCAACGGAAGTATTCGTGACCGTAGTCGCATGTGTTCCGGGCTATAGATAAACATTAAAGTAATTTTATCGACCGAGAGTTCTAAAAGTAGAACCGATTAAAGAGTTAATCCACCGAGTTATATTGATAAGGGTTTCATCGGCTACCCCGTGCCCAAGTTAATATGAATTTGGGTCTTGGAATCATTTATCAAGTTGGGTAGAGGTCACTAGATAAATGCAATAAAACTTGTTTAAATTAAATTTTTACGAGTGTTAATATTTTTTTTTTTTTTGAAAACGACATATGTTTTATTCCTTCTATTTTCGTTTTGTAGACCACTTTTATTTCTCATAACAAATAGCCGCTCCAAACACCAACGCCACACCTCTCACTAATGCGTCATGGCTCCGATCCTTCATGGATCGTTGTAAACTTGAAAAGAATGGGTCAAATTTCTCCGATTGGGATGCCCAACTCAAATTAGCCGCCCAAGGTGACGACAAGCTTCGTTATCTCACCGAGGCCTCTCCACCCGAACCTAATGCTAGGTCGAGTGCCGCCACTAGGGAAGCATATGAGGCTTACCACAAGGAGTCCGCCGCAATGAAAAATGTATTGATTTTTGCGATGGAGGCGGATCTCCAAAGTAGAGCCTTTAAAATGGGCACCGCTAATGAAATCTATTCCAAGCTTGTGACAATGTTTTCACAAACTCCGAGGATCGTCCAATATGAGGCGGCCGCGGCATTCTTTGATCTCGACTTTAAGGAGGGCCAAAAGGTTAGCCCTCACGTGCTCAAATTGATGGAGCTAGTCGAGACTTTGAAGATTCAAAAGGTTGAAATCCCCAAAGAACTCATTGTAGATAGGATTCTACACTCCTTATCCAAAGTCAAGGCATATGTTCAATTCCGGGTGAACTTTATCATGCAAGACAAGGACGTGTCTCTTGAAGAGTTGCACAAGTTACTTGCGCAAGCCGAAAGAGACATGGGGTTAAATGTTAACCCACCTAAGGATGTGCTTAACATAAGCACCAAGAGCAAGGGGAAGTTCAAAAAGAATGGGAAGAAGGATAAGAAGCAAGCTCCCACTTTCACCAAGGCTAAGACTTTTGAAGCTAGCACTTCCAAGACCAAGAAGGATCCTCTTGACAAATGCCATTATTGTAATGGTGTTGGACATTGGAAGAGGAATTGTTCCAAGTATCTTGGTGACATCAAAGCTGGAAAGATCACTCCAGTAGGTAAATGACTATCCTTTCTTTTATGTTTCTAATTCAACTATGGTATTGTGATACAAAGTTGTGATAATGTATCCCCTTTTTATTGTAAATAGGGCCTCCACCAAGCAAGGACAAGGGAAAGGAAAAGCAAGCTTGAGAAATCATCAAGAAGGTAGGAGTAGCTTCCATGAAGCTTGGCTTTTTATTGTCTTATTTTAATTTATGTTTCGGATTTTTAGAACTATTTTGATTTCCGTGTTCGACATGGAAATGATTGATCCTTTCTAAAAAATTGTTGTATTTTGGATTATGGTGGCTTGGTTTGCAACCCAAGTCACCCGTTTTATCGTATTTTCTTTGTTCTAAAAATTCGTCTTTATATGCTTGCACATAGAAACATATGATCATCCACTTAAAGTGATCTAATAGACAACTATAATGATGGGATTCATTATATGTCCACAAGCTTAAGGCTTGTGTATGATCAATTATAAAGTGATGTTGAGTTGATGAACTCTCTTAAAGGAATGTCAATCACCAAGTACACTTATCAAATCTAAAACAATTAGTCAACCTATGAGATAGTCCTCCTTATACTTCAAAAATCATTATTTGTGTCTCATAAGCTATCTTTGAATCTCTAGTGTATTTATTCTAAAGATAGAGTGGGAGAAAAATGAAGACACAAAGAACACAAAGCAAATTTGTATACTTGAGTAAATGAGATCTACGCAAGAAAGAATGATTTGTATACCTATATAGATAGTGTACAAGAATAGATGAGATCTATGGTCTCGAATAGATGAAATCTACATGACAAAAGAGACCAAGTGAAGTGATGTGACCATTATTTGAGCATATTTAGTCCCCTAATTGAGCCCATTTTGCATACTATTATGTCATTCCACGACCATTTTATCCGTCAAATGCTTTCTATTTTGCTTTCCTAGTGCATTTCGTATGTTTTGTAGGAAAGAAGATAATAAGGCGGAAATTCCCGTCTTTCGTGCGTATTCGGAAGCTATTTGACGATGTTTGATGGACTAGTATGAAGAGGAAGCGAGAACTAAAGACCAATCCTACAAGAATAAAAAGAAAGTGAAGAAAAAGGATTCTGTCACAAAAGACGAGCGGCTCACACACAAGACGCTCGTCCTGAAGTGACAACCCGTGCGTCCCAGCAACAAAGACGCCCAGATTCCTCCAAAGAATCCGAGCGGATTCCCATGAAGACGCCCGTGCACCACCTCATGAATCCGAGCGTCTTCCTCCCTGGAAGGACGGACCGCGACATTTTCCGCCGAGATGCTCATCCTTCCAAAAAGACTAGCGTTTCCCTGCTCTAAACTCAAAGATGTAATTACTAATTTAGCCTTAGTTAACCTAATGAATCCCTACTATAAATACCCCATTTGTAATAATCAAAAGCGAGATCTCTCTTAGCTAGATTAAATCCTTTCTTAGATTAGATTAGGAGTAGATTAGAATAGACTACTCTTTAATCTTTCACAAATCTCACATAATCTCTCCTTAATTATTGTTCAATTTTGTTACTTTTGGGTAATTGAAGATTATTGGGTTATTATTGGAGAATTGACAACTCTTCATCAATCAATCAAGTTTCTTCTATTATTCCTTGCTTTATTATTTGGATCATCTCAAGTTTGGTATAATTCCTTTACTCTTTAATCTTTATTGTTCATTTCTTCATTCTATTATCATGTTTATACTTGTTGTGATGATTGACACCATTAATGACATGTTTCCTATGATAATGAGTGAGTAGTCTTTTAGCTAGGATTAGTGGGTAATTAAGGGAAACCAACATGGGATTGATTCATGTTTAATCTAATATGTTCACATGATTAAATTGCTTGCTTGTTGTGATGTCAACTTTATGCACATGTTATGTTCGATGAAATGCTAAGCCTATGAATCCTTGCATTTACAACCATCTCTTATCTACTCAACTTGACTTGTAAGATATAAACCAACTCGAGTCTTGTTAGACCATGCATAGAAGTTGAATAGGAGGAAAGTAAGTCGACTTGTAGGTGTTGTACAATCTAATCGATTCGGCTCCGGGACCCAACTCTTCCTATGAACCGTAAGACATAAACCAACTCGGTTTCTCCACAACATTAATTGCTTGCAACTTTGTAAACATGTTTGTATGATCAAAACCATGAATCCCCTACGACCCCATGACATCCTAGTGCTTTTAGTCATTTGTTTACATCTTTTCTTTTATTTTTTGTTTTACTTTGATTACTTGCATTAGTCTAGAACACAACTACAAACCCTATTAATTGTGACACTAGCACAAATTGAGATAGATAGACTTAGAACCCAAAGCACACCGTCCCATGGATCGACCTCGACTTACCGCTAACTAGTTGTATGTTGAGTATTATAAATGTGTTTTTATTGGGTGTACAATGACACGCTCACCATCAAAATGGCGCCGTTGCCGGGGAAGGTGCTATGTGATTAAGTTCTTACTTGTTTGTCTATTTTAATTTTGGTTTCACCTTGAGGAACTTGTTCCTCAAGGATTGTTCTTACCATTTTTGTGTAGTTTCCATGCTTAAAGTTGTTTCCTTGTCTTAGCTATGATGGCTCAAGACTTGACATATGGAGTATGTGGTGGATCTTTTGAGTATGACTATGGGTATGGGGAGTTTGAGGAGCAAGTCAACACAAACCTACCTTTCAACTCATACAATGAAAATCCTAACTACTACTCCAAATTTTCCAACCAAAACACTCACATCCAATATCCACAACAACCACCCACCCAATACCCACTTCATAATGAGTTTCAATTGCCACAATACAACCACTTTTACACTTACCCACAACAAGAAAATGAACCCATTCAAAATGTGATTCTCCAAATGATGGGGGATCAACAAAACTTCTTCAAACAAATGCTAGAGGAGAGCCAAAAGAGGGATAATGTTCTTCAAGGCATTGTTGCCCAAGGTGAGGAATTAGAGATTCAAATTGCCCAAATGAAAGAATCCCAAGCAATCACTCCTCACCGTTCTTTGGACATTGAGCATGAATGTGAATTTGAAGTAGTAACTTTTGACATGAAAAGCGAAGAATGGGAAGAGCCAATCTCATTGAGCTCTTGTGACTATGAAAGTGTTGTGTTCAATGAGGAAGACATGAGGTTGAGTAAGCCAAGTACTCTTAGCCTTTGTGAGTATGAGGGTGTGTCCTTTGAAGTGAATGTCGAGACATTGGAGAAAGAGTTAAATGAAGCCCCCATTTATGATTCGTATGAAGATAGCAACAATGATGATGAGCCTAAAGGATGGACTCGTAATATCACCTTGCTTGAGGAGCCTATCATTGAGACATTTGAGATACCCTATCATGAAGAAGAACGTCCTTCCCCTATTCCTCATGAAGACCACTTGACACCTATAATGGAGCCAATGATCATTGAAGAGGATATGGTAGACCTTCTTCAAAAGGCCAAAGTATCGTACAAAAGCTACTTGGTGGAAAAGCTCAAAGAGAAGCTTGCTCGTGAAGCTACTTGTGGAAGTTTGGCACCCACAATGACAACTTCTAAGGAACTCGATCATCAAAGCCATGACAATTCTCCTTCCACCTTGGAAGGATTGAAAAATCAAAATGCTATCATCATCACCAAAATTGAAGAAGAAGTTGGTGAGTGGAAGTCTACGGATGAAAATGAACAATACTTCATGCCTAGTATTGACAAGAATCATGGGCTTGTCTATTGGAAACATTGGGAAAGCTCTAACGCCAAGGACAAAGCAAAAGAAAAAACATTTTACAAGCTTCCTTGGCCAAATTTCATGTTCAAATGGAGCAACCCATACTTGTGTCTATTTGGAGCTTGTTCACAAGCTTTTGATCTCTTATTAAGAGCCTTGAGCTCTATGGACAAGAATTTCTACAACTTGAACTAGTTTGGTGGAGTCTTATCTTAAACCACCATTTGTATGATATTTCTTGGACCCCTTACTTTGTATAATATTGTACATTCTTGCATTTGCATTTGATTTCTTGCATGAGAGTAGTGAGAGAGAGAGTCTTCTTACATTTTTATTGAGCAAATTTCAGAAAAAGATAAGGAGGAATAGCAAATCGGTGAAAGGGTATGATTGTGAAAGAAAAAGAAAGAAAAAAGAAGAAAAGAAGCTGAAGACGCCCGTCCCGAGGCCTGGACGCCCGTCCGGACCTCGTCACTTAATCAAGTTGGCACTGCCTCGGAATCCGAGCGGATTCAGAGCAAGACGCCCGTCCTGAAAGAAGACGCTCGTATTCTCCACGGGACGCCCGTCCTGAGTGTCATCTGAAACAAGATTTTGAAACTGCCAGGAAATCCGAGCGGATTTTGAGAAGACGCCCGTCCCGAGCAAGACGCCCGTCTCAACGCAAAAGCCGCCCGTCTTCTCCCTGTTCCCAAAATTGATGAGCCCCTGTCTCAAAATCCGCGCGGATTTGAAGCAAGTCGCCCGTCTTCTACTAGCAAAAGACGCCCGTCCCGCGTGAAAGACGCTCGGATTGTGGCCTTTTTCTCGAACAATCCGGCCGGGTCCCACCCTTATCCGCTCGGATTCCCCTTTCTTCTATAAAATCACCCCCTTTCTCCCTCATTTTTTCACCTTATCAAACCCTAAAACACTCATCTCCATCCTCAAAAACACTCCCCTCACATCAAAAGCCAACAAAACCCTCATTTCCTCAACTTCAAGATGATGAACCTCAAGGGCAAGGCTAAGAAGTTGGTTGAATCCACCGGAAGGAAACGCAAGGGATCATCCTCCTCAACTCCGCGAGAGGTAGCGCTACCAAGGAACTTCCGTCCCATAATGAGAGAAGGAATTGAACAACTTGAGTACTTCCAAGAGGTGCTTTTTGAATCCGATGACCACCGTAAGAACTTTGTCAAATTGCTAGGTAAGAACTATGAACCCACTCAATTCATAGATACTAGGGTGTTGGAAGTCCTTAGGATAAGGTACCCCACCGAGATGTTCTTTGATGGCCTTGGGATTGGAAAACTTTTCCATGCCCATGAGGAGACGTACCTTAGTCTCACCCTTGAATTTTTGAGTAGCCTTCGCATTGTAATGAATACTCGAACAACTGTGGGCATGGAGTTTAGGTTGTGCAACCTAGACCATAGTCTTTCACTTGATCAATTTGCCTACATTTTCGGTCTTGAAGTGCCCACCAACTATACCGATAAACCCGATAATTTTGATGTGGACCTACTTTGGAGGGCTATTTCCGGGAGGAATTTTACCGGTCTAAAGCAATGCTACACCTTCGCCATCCAACATCCGGTTATTCGAATCACTGAGCGCTTTGTGGCCGGTACCATCAATAGGAGGTACGAACAAGATAGGTCTACTCTTATTGATTTAACTTTTCTTGAGTCCTATTTGAATGTTCGGGGGACGAGGCGCTATAACTTCAACACACCCCTTGAGATACTTACTAGGTTTAATGATTTTGCTCAAGGGACCACCCAACTCAAGACCTTCGTAATGAGAGGTCTAATTACTATTTTGGCCAACTACCTTTGCCCCGGGTTCAACGCCCGTGGGATCTATACTCCTCTTGAGGGGAGGACTTTGATTGATGAGCACACCGTCTTCAACCATCACCGGTGGTGTAACTACACTCAAGAAGGGAGTGTAGAATGGTATACCAAAGGATGCACCTCAATCATCCTTAACGGTTGGAAGATACCGGGCATCGACCCAAGATTGAGCCCATATTCGCCTCCACCAAGCTACCTTCTTGATATCCAAATTCTCGACTATCCCCCTCAAAGGGAAGAGCCGCCCCGCCAACAACAAGTACCTCGTGGGGTACCGAGAAGGCCTACTCGCCCACCTTCCTATGTGCCTATCCCGCCATACCCTATCCCTCATACCAAATTTGAACCGGAAATCCCCAATACCCCGGGCATTAATGATTTGATGGCACTCATGAATAGAGTGGACCTCGGGGTACATGAAGGGAGGGTCGACAACTACTTGGCCCTTTATCCCCAATACTATAACATGGCTCAACAAGGGTATGTTGACCCTAATGGCCCTTTGCCCTCTTGGGCACAACCACAACACTTGTTCCCTAATCAAGGGAACCAAGCTTGGGATCGCAGCGGCGAAGATCATCCTAGCCAAGGTGGAGGGTACTCGGGTCAAGGAGGAGAGTTTGACCAAGGAGGGTATTGGGGCCAACCAAGAGGGTATGACCAAGCCGGGAGATCTCACCAATATGGTTACCAAGATGAGGAGGATGACGAGTGAAAGAGGCCTACCTCACCACCACACTTTGTATGATACCCCTCTCTCCCTCTCTCTTTTGTATATACATTGCATTTAGTGTAGTTCTCGCATGCATTTGTATCATATTTCATTTGCATTAGTTAGTTCATATAGTATAGTTTGCATTGTAATATATCTCACATGATTCATGTAGGTAGTTGCATATAGATTAGAATTCATGCATAGTTACTAATGGCCAAACCTATTCATTTCTACACTAGAAATAGTGTTTAAATCGGTTTGGGGAGGTTTGATCATAGGTGACCATAGTTTACTAGAAATCATGCATCATATAATATAGTTTAAGTTGCATTCATTTGTTATATATGTCATATAGAATTGCACTTAGTTAGAGCATGCATTCATTCATATCCTTGCATTTATTCAAAAATCCAAAAACATGTACTTTCTTTTTCATTACTACTCCTACATGTACATTGAGGACAATGTCCAAAATAAAGTGGGGGATGGGAATTTATATTCCAAAATGCATAAAAATTGAAAAATTTCGGAAAATCACAAAAATATGTCTTTTAATAAAAACAAAATCCTTAAAAATTTGAAAATTTCAAAAACCAAAAACATGTTCATTTCCTTTGTAGTGTAGTCTTGTATATATTGTTTTGTATATATTGTGTTTGTTCATCCTTGTTCATATTGATTGACTACACCACATCCGAGACACGAAGATATTGAAGACCGCATAGTATGATCTTTCCAATCTCCTTCTTCCTCTTTATGTTAATGACTATGTGGCTTTATTTTGATTGATGCTGTATAAACAATGTGAATTTAGGATTGCATTTAGATCATATCGCATACTAATTGGTAGAAGCATATGCATTAGGATGTATATATGTTAGTTGCATCATGGCATATAGTTTGCATGTTAGAAAATTTTGCGAAACCGTCTACTTGGGAAGCTTGACAAGTGTATATAGGCCCTAGTAGATGCTTTTTCTTCTTAAGACTTTGCTTGATAGAATACTTGTAAAACACCCTAGGATGTGTCATGCTAGTATCCTTTGACCCATGGATTAAGGCCTAGTCAAGAGTACCTTGTGGTGTGATAACTCCTTGGCTACCGTTTATTCCAAGGTGACCCTTGAAACCATGTATCCATCATCCATCTTCTACCATACATTTTTGTCATCAAAGGGAATGGGCACAAAAAGAAATTATCCAAATTTGAGTTCAAGAAATGAAATGAAAAGTGAAAGAAAGTTTGCAAAAATGCATCAAATGAAAAGAGGAGCAAAAATAGAACTCCTAAAGCTTCAAATATAAGGCACCCTCACTACATATGGGGTGGCTTTGAAAATGTTCAAAAAGAAATGCGAAAAATTGAAAGTTGTCAAGTATTGAAATGCCAAAAATCAAAAAGGAATGGCAAGAAAGTGTTCTCAAATGTTATATGCCACAAGAAATTGGGGGGAAAACAAAAACAAAAGCAAACTCCCAAAGTGAAACTCAAATATCTATTGATCCCTTTATCCATCATATCCATTTTTGTGAATGGTAGAGAGGGGACGACCCTTCTTCTTGTCTAGGCAAGAGGGGGAATTCCGCGATCCTCCAGTGTTTCTAACACCATAGGGAGTCTATTCTTGACAAAAGCATTTAATGATTGAGGACAAAGGTACCCTAGCTTGACACAATTTGGAGGTGATTTATTGGTATCCTTCTAGGCTTAGTAGTTTGAAGAAATTGCATCTATGAAGGAGTGTGTACCCTTGAATTGCTTCCCTTGTAGATAATTTCCGCCACTTAGATGAGGAAAGTGGCTATTCCTTTTGTAGATGCATCCATTACTTGTTTTGTGTGCTTTAATGCTTGGATGTGTCGCCATTTTGGCAAGACCCACCTTGCCTTGCAAGAAGGCATCCTACCTCATGGTTGTCTTGTTGTGAGTTGAAGGGGCGGAGTGAGACCCGCTAATTGTCTCATATCGGTTATATTGTTAGGTTAGTTTAAATAAAGGTCTAGTTTTGTCACCTCTTTACTCGGGACGAGTAAAGGTTCGGTTTGGGGATATTTGATGTGACCATTATTTGAGCATATTTAGTCCCCTAATTGAGCCCATTTTGCATACTATTATGTCATTCCACAACCATTTTATCCGTCAAATGCTTTCTATTTTGCTTTCCTAGTGCATTTCGTATGTTTTGTAGGAAAGAAGATAATAAGGCGGAAATTCCCGTCTTTTGTGCGTATTCGGAAGCTATTTGACGATGTTTGATGGACTAGTATGAAGAGGAAGCGAGAACTAAAGACCAATCCTACAAGAATAAAAAGAAAGTGAAGAAAAAGGATTCTGTCACAGAAGACGAGCGACTCACACACAAGACGCCCGTCCTGAAGTGACAACCCGTGCGTCCCAGCAACAAAGACGCCCGGATTCCTCCAAATAATCCGAGCGGATTCCCATGAAGACGCCCGTGCACCACCTCATGAATCCGAGCGTCTTCCTCCCTGGACGGACGGACCGCGACATTTTCCGCCGAGATGCTCATCCTTCCAAAAAGACTAGCGTTTCCCTGCTCTAAACTCAAAGATGTAATTACTAATTTAGCCTTAGTTAACCTAATGAATCCCTACTATAAATACCCCATTTGTAATAATCAAAAGGGAGATCTCTCTTAGCTAGATTAAATCCTTTCTTAGATTAGATTAGGAGTAGATTAGAATAGACTACTCTTTAATCTTTCACAAATCTCACATTAATCTCTCCTTAATTATTGTTCAAGTTTGTTACTTTTGGGTAATTGAAGATTATTGGGTTATTATTGGAGAATTGACAACTCTTCATCAATCAATCAAGTTTCTTCTATTATTCCTTGCTTTATTATTTGGATCATCTCAAGTTTGGTATAATTCCTTTACTCTTTAATCTTTATTGTTCATTTCTTCATTCTATTATCATGTTTATACTTGTTGTGATGATTGACACCATTAATGACATGTTTCCTATAATAATGAGTGAGTAGTCTTTTAGCTAGGATTAGTGGGTAATTATAGGAAACCAACATGGGATTGATTCATGCTTAATCTAATATGTTCACATGATTAAATTGCTTGCTTGTTGTGATGTCAACTTTATGCACATGTTATGTTCGATGAAATGCTAAGCCTATGAATCCTTGCATTTACAACCATCTCTTATCTACTCAACTTGACTTGTAAGATATAAACCAACTCGAGTCTTGTTAGACCATGCATAGAAGTTGAATAGGAGGAAAGTAAGTCGACTTGTAGGTGTTGTACAATCTAATCGATTCGGCTCCGGGACCCAACCCTTCCTATGAACCGTAAGACATAAACCAACTCGGTTTCTCCACAACATTAATTGCTTGCAACTTTGTAAACATGTTTGTATGATCAAAACCATGAATCCCCTATGACCCCATGACATCCTAGTGCTTTTAGTCATTTGTTTACATCTTTTCTTTTATTGTTTGTTTTACTTTGATTACTTGCATTAGTCTAGAACACAACTACAAACCCCATCAATTGTGACACTAGCACAAATTGAGATAGATAGACTTAGAACCCAAAGCACACCGTCCCATGGATCGACCTTGACTTACCGCTAACTAGTTGTATGTTGAGTATTATAAATGTGTTTTGATTGGGTGTACAACGACACGCTCACCATCATGAAGTAATCAAAAGAATATGTTCTCAAGATAACTACACGAGGAGACCAAAAGAAAGTTTTGGAAGAAGAATGACTAATGTAAAGTATTATCAAGAGATTTGGCTAGTTTATGAACGACTTTTGACCAATAGTTTAAATATTGATATTTACTTAAGAGCCTAAATGAAACAAAGTTGCATCCTCGAAAATAAATGAGATTTATGACTAAAAGTTGCAAATAATGATATGCCGATATCCACAAGAGCTAAGTTAAGTGTTAATCACGCTAGTGTCATTACTTAACTTCATTATGAAAATGAAATGGTTAAACCTCCTTCCGGAAAAAGGGTATTTTGAGAAGGACGTATATTAAATGAAATTCACATTTAAATAATGACATTGCTACGCATCATTATAAAATGAATGAGTTAGAGATTAAAAATCTATTTCCATAAGTTTAAGATTGAAACCTTTTCTAAATAGGTATTTTGAAAAGATATGTTGGGAACATTTGGTTTTATCTTAATAACTTGACAAAGCAATATATATTTCAATTCTTAAAATGTTTCGATTGAGTAGTCAATTGCGAAACATGTGGAATTAAGTGGGGGTTTGAAATTATCATGTGAAGACATGGAATTTAGTGGGAGCAATCATCTTGTAAAATTGATGACACATTACTCATTGAGAATGACGAGCTAATACTATCTTTCACAAAGAAGTATTTGAGTTTTCAATTCTGGATGAAAATGGACTATGATGAATCCAATCACATCATGAGATGTTGGATAGGTATTGGGATATACACATCGAATCAACGAGAAACGTAGGTTATTCATGTCAATGAAAATGGAATTGCCGTTAGCAGTCATGGTCATTCATTGAACCTAAGAATGGTTGATCACATGATTATAAATTACTAATGTTTCCGCCATTAGAATAATCATGCACATGTCCAATAATGAATCATATGCATAAGAGCATGATGAATCATTGGCAAGCCATACAAGAATCGTCATGAATTCTCGAGGAGAACTAATGAGCTATTCTTGTGTTTGACAGAACACTCTGTTATGTGACAAGAAGTTGCGCATATTGAAATTCGAAAACGCGAAAGGATTTATGAAAATCCTAAGCTATTCAAGCTAAAAGGAGAAATAAGAAGTTTGGAAAGATACTTAGTTAAAGTAAGGAGTTACTCAAAACTAATATTTTCTAATATGCTAGGACTTATGAGAAGTGCTAGGCTAATCATCTTGACAATTGTTGCAAGACCCTACAAAACGTATACCTAGTGCATTGTGAGTTGGTAGAACACTTGACCAGTGCAATTTATATCATCCACCACAAATTCGTTGGTTATGCGATAAACAACAAGAAAATTCTTTCAAGATAAAGAACCCAAACCAAGGTTGGGAACCTATATGTGTACTTGGTAAGGTTCATGCTATGAGAGATAACATGAATATAAAGGAAAATGCAATAAACGAAGTTTGAACACATGGACACATGGTATGTTAAACTTCTATTGCAATCGACTAGTGTTTACACACTTACGATATACATCACAAGGTTGTAATATGGTATTGACTACCCGAATGTGATGTCGACATTCGTCGTTTGAGTTATTATTAACTCACCTATACTTTGTTATATCCAAACGGGTTGTAGAGAAAATTGAACCCCGTTAAAGTGAACACGGATTAGCATTGTATTTGCCCATAGTTACTTACATGAGGTGACGTCTCGAAGTGACTAGAATGTGATGCGATTGATGGCAAGTTCAAGTGCCATGGATTCATGTGTGATGACTAGTCGATCACATAGGCAGACTGTTAGGAACACCTTGTCGGGCCTTATGACCGCTTATAGAGTTCTGGCAAATTTATATAGCCTGGTCGTGGCGAGAGCTACTATAGTATTCTATTGAGTCGATTCTTTTGACTAAAGACTGTTCGCCTAAGAGGCACAGTTTCAGATTAACTTTGATTTATGTTACTACGACCTTCGTAAATGGGGTCAAATGGGCATATTTTGGATTATGATGGTTGTGGTTAGTCGAAGGGAATAAGTGCGATAGGAATTGTCCACCCCTTGTCAGGGTTATAACAATATCTCAGGGCCACTCGAGGAGTAATGAACTGGAAATGCGTGGCCACGCTCGGAAGGTATCCATGGTGGATAATTCCGTCAATCGATTATTCTCCGGATCGAGGAAACCACTCTCGATATGATCACTTGCAAGTACGACCTGAAAGACACCTTGCATTGAGTGGGAGATAGTAATAGGACAAGAGAATTGGTGACACACACTTGTCGAGGACAAGTGGGAGATTGTTGGAATATGTGTCCTCCGACAATAATGCGATAACAACTGTCGATCATGATGATCACATGTTTAAGTCTCATTTTAAGAATACATGTGGGAAGTAATATTTTATTGACAACTGGTCCACACATATCGGTAATGATTGGCTGACTAGAGTTTGATATTACTGTCGTGCGACGGTGGTGATCAGTTGATCCCCTTAGGCCATACCTAAAGGGTAACACTCTTAATTGATTATTTAATTGATCGTATGACGATACGGGTTAATTAAATTACTTAAAATTGACGGACGATTTTGGAAGTAATATTTACGTATCTCATTATAATTTGATTAAATAAGATATTGTCTAAGTGATCGAATTTTTTTATTACTTAGATGAAGTTATTGTTTACGGAAACAATTAAAAGGAATGAATTGATTATTATAAATACAGAATGTTGTAATTTATGACTCGGGATCCCATTACGGTACAAGTAATTATGAATTACTAGGTAAACTTTATAAGTGACATATTTTATTAATATGTTGATTTTTAATTGTTAAAAATACATTTTATATACATAATGTCATGAAACATGTTACATGTGACAAATTGACAAAATAATGTGTAAAATGGATTTTCCATTTTACACTATATGTGCCGAAAATTAGGAGGGAGTATTAGACTTATTTGTGTTAATTATGTTTAAGTGGAAGGCATAATCATAAGACCTAATATATAGCCTTACATGCCTATAATTCTTGGGAAGAATTGAAGCTCATGCATTGGCCATACCCACCCCCTCCTACCCGGTTTTCCTTGTGCAAGACCAAGGGTTTTTGCTTTTTATTTTGCCTAATATACACTACATGCATTCTAGTGTATCTTCATTCATTCTTGCACATCTAAAAATATAGAGTTTTAGAGAGAATATTACTTCCTTCTTCTCCCTCCTCTTAACCGAAAAATAAGAGACCAAATTCAATATTTTGGGTCAATTTTATTTAGATTAATATTGTTCTAGTATTAATAATATTAATCTTTTAAGGGGTTACTTTGGGTATTCATCTTTGGGAGAGATTCTACCCTTGAATCTTTGTTCATCCATATTAGGAGAGCTCAAGAACAAGTAAGAAAGGAGATCTTACTTGTGCCCTTTGATCCGAAATTTTATTGTAAGGAAAATGATTTCTTCTCTATATTTATTTATGTTTGCATGCATAAGATCTAAATTAATTTTATGACTAAATTAATTAAAACATATATGAATATGTTGAGTATAATGAGATATAGATTTCCAACATAATCGGTAATGATTGGCTAACTAGAGTTTGACATTACTTCGTATGACGGTGGTGGTCAGTTGATCCCTTAAGGTCACACCTATAGGATGAGGCCCAAATAGATATTTAATTAATTATATGCGATACAGATCAATTAATTCCTTAATTATGGGAGTGTGATTTTGCGTCTTATTGTAATGTGATTAAATAAGATTTAATTTAGTATTTAAGTGTTAAATTGCTAAATTAGTTGAGGTTTTATATAAGTTTTGAGGTAGAGGTAATTGGTTATTTAAAATTACAAGAGGTTATAATTTTAACTAACTAGCAATTATAGGACCCATTATATATTGATATAATGGTAGTATACTACTCAAAAGTGGAGTGTATATTATATTATTAATTGTAATATTTAAGTGTTAAATGATTACATTAATAATTAATTATGTAAGATAGTTAAACATGTGACTTATAAGCATTTGTGGGACAAATGATAAAAGGCAAAAATGGACCAAAATGTCTCAATTATTTCGGCCAAAAAAGAGAGCAAAAGATGCTCCTTTTGTCTTTTGTTTATTTTGGTTAGAGTGTGATAGTGACATATCACATAAACTTTAATCATGCTAATTCTTACACTACTCTACCTACACTAAACAAATAAGTAAAAACAAAAGGAAAAGATTCCCCCTCATGCATCAAACCCACCGGTTTTGTGCTCTTCAAATAGAGCATTTGTTGCTCAATTTTTCCTACTTGTTTTTTGCTTGTTTTCACTTCATCTTTCCTCACATGCAAAATCATAAAAACACTCTAAAATACTAATACTCTCTAACTATTACTAGAGGTAGTAATAATAGAAATATTAGTAATATTAAGGTAATATTTCTACTACATATCTAGTTAATATTAGTAGGAATTTTTGGGTTAAATCTTGGGTGCAACTTATTGGAGTGTCTTCTATACTTGGAGTCTTAGGAGGATCATCCATCATATTAAGCTCAAGAATAAGTGAAGGAAGGTGACCTTACTTGTACCCATATTTTCGAACCAAGCATCAATGTAAGAGACATTGTTTTTGTTATAAATCTCTTATTTTGTTATGCATGCACTAGATCTAAAGAACAAATAATTAACAAGTTAATTAGTTCACTATTAGAGAAGTCTAATAATAGTTAAATAAACCTAACAAGTGGTATCAGAGCATAGGATGTTGCATGCATAATCGGTTATTGTTTTTCCGAGTTAAAATGTTAACATATAAAACTAAAAATTTGTGATTTATATGAGTAAGCCACGAAATAATTATGCATATTATATATTCTGGTCCTAAAATGTATTTAGGTCATTTTTATGATTTATGGAAATTTATTGCTCAATTTAAGGATTTTTGGTCATTTTATTACATTTTTATGACTAAAATGGGAATTAAAATGCTAAAAATAGTTATACTAAGTTTCTGACCTTGAAAATTTTATATTACCTCACATGTATATTTTACAAGTTGTGTGTAAAATCTCGTATTAATTGGATTAATATTGCATAATTTATGATTTTTATGAGATAAACATGGATTAAAAGAGGAAAAATGGTTAAAAATAGTTAAACTTCGAACCAGGCCATGAAACTTTAATATGTTGTCACATGCATGATTTACACAGTGTATGTAAATTTCGAGATGAAATGATCTCATTTTGCATGATTTATGAATTTTTAGAGTAAAAATGGCATAAATAGTGACTATTTTAGCATAAATAGCTAAAATGAATTGCATGGCATGAAAAAATTATTTTACGTTGAATAAATATCCCACTTATAATATCTAAAGTTGTAAAATTAATGGGAGTAATTTTGGATACTTTAGATGTTTTATGAGATAAAACCGATAAATTGCAACTATATTTTCTCAAAATTAATTCGAAAATTTTAACCATGATTTTTGATATTATAAGTGTCATGGAAATATTCCAGAATGTTCAAAAATTTAAAATTCAAATTTTGAAATAATTGTAATTTAATTTGGATTTATTTCATATAAATGATGATTTTAAGGTCAAATATGAGCATAAAACTTAAATTAAGATGAATTATTGTCAAAAATTGATGATGACTGATTTTTGAGTCCTAAGAGTCTTAGGATAATTAACTTGAGCTTAGATGTGATTTAAGTGTTAATTAGTGATTTTAAAAAGTTATTATCGCGCATTTCCATAAAACCGGGTTATATGTACGACATAAGTTAAATAGGGCGATTTGGCACATCATTTGGCATGATAGGTACATATTATAATGCTGCATATTTCAATTGTTTAATGTCTTTTATTTATACAATTTTGAATCATGTAATTTTATCTTAGTATAGCCTTAGTTTTAATCGATATTACCCATAATGAAAGGGAATATTGATTCGGTTGTAATTTAATGTGATCTCGTATCACTTTTATTTCATTAGTTTTTTCATATTATAAATGTATAATAGGAATAGCTTTGTATTTTTATTATTATTTGTAACTATGGAGCTTCTTCAAGACGGTGCTATTCGGAAAGGTGATCCGACGAAGACGGTGTTCTTGGGAAGCGTGCCACTTGAAGATTCAAGGGACCAATGGAGTTGGTTTCCGAATATGTAATAGATTATTTGATTTTCTATTTTAGGAAGTCCATAATAGGAATTTCATTATTGCTTTGCATTTCTTTTAATATGTTGCATGCATTGCCAAATCGCACAAATAACACATGCATATCATATCGAGTCATCGACCGTGTCAATTATAATTATCGTAGTTCACCGCTTTAGTTCACTTAAAACGTGATAGATAATAAATTGACAAGACCTCTCACATATAATAATTGAGAAATAGCCTTACCAAATAGTAGAAACCATGAATCCCAATTTCATAAGAGAGTTAAGCCGGCTTCACCGTAATACAAACCTTGTTACGTTGGGTAAGTGGGTAATAAAATGTTATTACATCGAAATTTGGATTGAACTCAACGGAAGTATTCGTGACCGTAGTCGCATGTGTTCCGGGCTAAAGATGAAAATTAGAGTAATTTTTATCAACCGAGAGTTCTAAAAGTAGAATCGATTAAGAGGTTAATCCACTAAGTTATATTAATAAGGGATGACTCGGCTCACCGTACCCGTATTAATATGAATTTGAGTCTCGGAATCATTTATGTTAGTTGGGTAGAGGTCACTACATAGATGCTTAAATACTTGTAGTTATAATTACGAGTATTATCAAAACAATCGATGTTCATTAATTCCTTCATTTCCTATTTTGTAGTCAAAATTGTTTTATCAATCGCAATAGCAACTCCAATCACATCCACAACCACTAGCTCCAACACGCTTACCAATGTGTCATGGCTATGATCCTTCATGGATCGTTGTAAGTTAGAAAAGAATGGGTCAAATTTCGCCGATTGGGACGCGTAACTTCGCTTGGCCGCGGAGGGTGACGACAAGCTTCGTTACCTTACCGAGGCATCTCCCACCGAACCTAATGCTAGGTCCACCGCCGCCGCTAGGCAAACCTATGAGGTTTACCAAAAGGAGTCGGCCGCGATCAAAAATGTGTTGATCTTTGCTATGGAGGCCGAACTCCAAAGAAGTGCTATAAAGATTAGCACCGCTCATGAGATCTACATGAAACTTGTGAACATGTTTTCACGAGCTCCTAGGGTCATACAATATGAAGCGGCTTCCGCATTATTTGATATCAACATTAAGGAAGGCCAAAAAGTTAGCCCTCATGTGCTCAAGTTGATGGAGCATGTTGAGACCTTGAAAATGCATAAGGTGGAAATTCCCGATAAACTCGTAATTGATCGAATTCTTCATTCCCTCAACAAATCAAAGCATATGTTCAATTCCGGGTGAATTTTAATATGCAAGATAAGAAGGTTTTCCTTGATGAGTTGCACAAAATGCTTGTGCAAGCTGAAAGGGATATGGGGCTAAGTGTTAGCTCCACCAAATATGTGCTCAATGTCAATCATAAGAGCAAGGGAACCTTCAAGAAAGGCGGGAAAAAGGAAAAGAAGCGAACTCCCAACAGGAACAAAGCTAAGACTTATGAAGCAAGCTCCTCCAAGCCCAAGTACAGTGCCTCCTCTGGGGACAAGTGCCACTACTGTTGTGGTGTTGGGCATTGGAAGAGAAATTGTTCCAAATATCTTAGCGATATCAAAGCTGGAAAGGTTATTCCAGTAGGTATATGGCTATCCCTATCTTTTATGTTTCAATCTCAACATTAGTATGATGATACAAGTTATGATGATTACCCTTTTTATTGTAAATAGGGGCTCCTAGCAAGGACAAAGGCAAGGAGAAGCAAGCTTAGAGGATCATATGGGAAGCTAGAGTAGCCGACTGTGGTGAAGGATCAATGGAAGCTTGGCTTTAATTTGCTTTGTCTTTAATTTTATGATGTATTTGAAGTTTTTAGAACTATTTTGATTTCCTTGTGTGACTTGGAAATTGGTTTGTATCCTCTAAACAATTGTTTTGTTTTGGATATTAGTGATTTGGTTTTCAACCCAAGTCACTCGTTTTATTATAACTTTTGTTCTAAAATCATCATCATGTACTACTTGCATAGTGAAACATTAGATTATCAACATAATTGATCAAATAGACAATTATGATGATTAGATCATTATATGCCCATAAGCTATGAATTTGATTCTCCTTATGTCATTGTTACTAAAAGTAACAACTTACTTATGTAAGATCAATTATAAAGTTGTGATGAGCTTTTGAACTCATTAAGTAGAGAATTTATGATACAATATGGACACATTATTCTAAATGAATGGTCAACCATGAGATACCTAGAATAGAGAGTCTATTAAACAGATGACATGGATAAGACTCGTATATTACTTGAATCAAACTACCATGTTGAGATGGCCTTTTGAAAGCTAATACATAGTCTAGATAAACTCCGAATATTCCATCATATATATGTTTGTAACTCACAAAGCTATCTCTCAAGAAGATAAATGTATTTCTGAGAGATAGAATGGGAGTAAATTGGATCGTCACAAACATCTCTTATAGTTGAAGTGTTACTTTGTGAATGTAATGGAGCTATAGAGTAGGAGTATAGTTTAGTGGGAGTTTATCGCACATGTCTTATTGGTTAAAATATTACTTTGTGAAAGTAATAATATTATGACCTTATTACATACGAGCCGTAGCATTATAATCCGAAAATTGTTACTTAAAAGTAGATTTACTTAAAGGCGAGGGTCTCCTTAAAGTGAATAGAGCTTTAGAGTGCTTAAAAGCATAAATTAACATGAAGATGTTAATTAAGATTAATTATGTTAGGAAATGCCACATTTCATTTCATTTTGATGAAGAATGGCAATTAAAAATGAACCTAACAGCCTATTCGCGACAAAACTTGATATTTGGAATCCTTGTGTGATGGGTAAACTTCCTACCATCTTGGAATTTTGATTTGTCACGGCTTTTTCAGGACACTTTTCTAGGGCATAATCGCCGTAATAACGAAATGCTGTCGAAATTCCGACTCGAACCCATGACTAGGCTTGAACTGACCCATATTACCACATGAGCGGTCGGGTTTCGGGAGAAATAGCCAAGGATGGTGAGAAAAGAGCGATTTCGGAGCTTTGAAAGCTTGAAAATCTCCTAATTAAGGCTCGTCGTCACTTGACGCGGCCTAATTCACTTTAATTTCGCAGGTGATGAGGCTTCTACGTCCGGGAGGACTCCCATGGATGTGGACACTGGTTTCGACCCTGATGGGAGCGATGTCGTCGGGTCATATCCAATCAAACACATTTATAATACTCAACAAACAACTAGTTAGCGGTAAGTCGAGGTCGATCCATGGGACGGTGGTTACTCAAATTATTCAATCTAATTATGGTTATGCTTGGGGTTGTCACAATTATAATGGGTTGATGATTCTAATCTAATAAAAGCAATAAACAAGCAACAAAAGGAAAGATGTAAACAATTGATTAAAAAGCACTAGGGTGTCATGGGATCATAGGGGAATCATGGGATATGATCATACAAACATGTTCTTAAATTATAAGCAAGCAATTATTGTTGTGATGGATTGAGTTGGGTTATATCTTACAATCCTAGGAAAGTTTGGGTCCCGGAGCCGAATCGATTAGATTGTACAACACCTACAAGTCTACTTAGTCTTCCCTACTCAACAACATGCATGGTCTAATGAGACTCGAGTTGGGTTATGTCTTACAAGTCTCATTGAAAAGATAGGTGATGGTGGTAAATGCAAGGATTCATAGGCTTAGCATTTCATCAAACATAACATGTGCATGAGTTGAGATCAAAACAAGCAAGCAAATAAAACATGAAAGCATATTAATTTAAGCATGAATCATTCCCCATGTTGGTTTCCCCTAATCACCCATTAACCCTAGCTAAGAGACTACTCACTCATCATCATATTGAACATGCTAGCAAGGTTGTCAATCATACTAACATAGTGAAACATGATGAACAAATAAAAGTAATTAGCAATAATTAAAAAGGGATTAAGAGATTATACCTACTAATGATTCCAATAACAAAGCAAGAATAATAGAAGTACTTGATGTTTGATTGAGAGGTTGTCAATCTCCCAATAATAACCCAAATAATCTTCAATTACCCAAAATAAAGGATGGACAAGAGAGAGATTAAAGAACTAAAACTTGGATTAAAACTTGATTAATACTTGATTACAATATTAAAGAGAGATTTGATTGATATTAACTACACTAATTATTGATAAGAAGAACATGCTCCTCTAATTAGACTAATGGGGTATTTATAGTGAAAATTAGGGAGGATGCATTAGGGTTAACTAAGGGCTAAACTAGTAATTACACTTTTTAGATTGAGCAAGGAGGAGCCGTATTTTTCAAGGAAGGGCTTCTTTCTTTGTTGCTTGAAGAAGACAATTCGTCTTTGGAGCCGAATCCCAAGGCGTCAAGGGTGAAGACGGGCGGATTGTAGTTCACGTAGCAAGGAAAAAGTTTCCTGTCCAGGAATACGCCCGTCCCGAGCGAAATATGGGCGTCCTGAGCCTCAACCCGAGCGGGTTGAAATTGACCCGAGCGGGTTCATTAGTATCCTGCTCCAGATAGGCTTGACCCGCGCGGGTTGAGCTGTTATTCCCTTTCTTTTTGCTTCTAAGCCTAAGATGCCTCTATATACTCTTTATTTCTTCTTCCTTGGTCATCATTCTTGCTTCCTCTTCATACTTAGTCCAACAAATATCGTCAATAAGCTCCCAAATATGCACGAACGACGGGAATTTTCGCCTTATTATCTTCTTTCCTACAAAACATGTAAAATGCACTAGGAAAGCAAATAGGAAGGATTTGACGGATAAAATGGTCATGAAATGTTATAAAAGTATGCAAAATAGGCTCAATTAGGGGACTAAATGTGCGCAAATAATGTTCACATCAAATATCCCCAAACCGAACCTTTACTCGTCCCGAGTAAAGAGGTGACAAAAACTAGACCTTTATTTAAACTATCCTAATAACAAAGCCGATATGAGACAATTAGCGGGTCTCACTCCGCCCCTTCAACTCACAACAAGACAACCATGAGGTAGGATGCCTTCTTGCAAGGCAAGGTGGGTCTTGCCAAAATGGCGACACATCCAAACATTAAGCACACAAAATCAAGTAATGGATGCATCTACAAAAGAATAGCCACTTTCCTCATCTAAGTGGCGGAAATTATCTACAAGGGAAGTAATTCAAGGGTACACAATCCTTCATAAATGCAATTTGTTCAAACTACTAAGCCTAGAAGGATAACAATAAATCACCTCCAAAATGTGTCAAGCTAGGGTACCTTTGTCCTCAATCGTTAAATGCTTTTGTCAAGAGTAGACTCCCTATGGTGTTAGAAACACTGGAGGATCGCGGAATTCCCCCTCTTGCCTAGACAAGAAGAAGGGTCGTCCCCTCTCTACCATGCACAAAAATGGATAAGATGGAAAAGGGATCGATAGTATTTGAGTTTCACTTTGGGAGTTTGCTTTGTTTTTGTTTTTTTCCCCCCAAATTACTTGTGGCATTTGACATTTGAGAACACTTTCTTTGCCATTTCTTTTGATTTTTGGCTTTTCAACACTTGACAATTTTTCAACTTTTTGCATTTTCTTTTGAGCATTTTCAAAGTCACCCCATATGTAGTAAGGGTGGCTTATATTTGAAGCTTTAGGAGTTCTATTTTTGCTCCTCTTTTCATTTGATGCATTTTTGCAAACTTTCTTTCACTTTTCATTTCATTGAACTCAAATTGATTTCTTTTTGTGCCCATTCCCTTTGATGATAAAAATGTGGTAGAACATGGATGATGGATAGATGGATGCATGGTTTCAAGGGTCACCTTGGAATAAACGGTAGCCAAGGAGTTATCACACCACAAGGTACTCTTGACTAGGCCTTAATCCATGGGTCAAAGGATACTAGCATGACACATCCTAGGGTGTTTTACAAGTATTCTAACAAGCAAAGTCTTAAGAAGAAAATGCATCTACTAGGGCCTATATACACTTGTCAAGCTTCCCAAGTAGACGGTTTCGCAAAATTTTTCTAACATGCAACTACATGCCATGATGCAACTAACATATAAACATCCTAATGCATATGATTCTACCAAATAATATGCCAAATAAACTAAATGCAATCCTAAATTCACATTGTTTTTACCGCATCAATCAAAATAAAGCCACATAGTCATTAACATAAAGAGGAAAAAGGAGATTGGAAAGATCATACCATGCGGTCTTCAATATCCTCATGTCTCGGATGTGGCGTAGTCAATCAATGTGAAAAAGGATGAACAAACACAATATATACAATAATAATACATGACTACACTACAAAGGAAATGAACTTGTTTTTGGATTTTTAAATTTTTCAAATTTTTATGGGTTTTGTTTTATGAAATTAAAAGACATATTTTTGGGATTTTTCAAAATTTTTCAATTTTTATCATTTTTTGGAATATAAATTCCCATCCCCCACTTTATTTTGGACATTGTCCTCAATGTACATGTAGGAGTAGGAATAAAAAGGAAATACATGTTTTTGGATTTTTGATTTTATGGAAATTGAAGTACAAATGCAATGATATGATATGAATGAATGCACGCTCTAACTAAATGCAATTCTATATGACATATATAACAAGTGAATGCAATCTAAACTATACTATATGATGCATGATAAATACTTAAGTCACCTATGATCAAACCTCCCCAAACCGATTTAAACACTATTTCTAGTGTAGAAATGAATAGGTTTGGCCATTAGTAACTAAGCATGAATTCTAGTCTATATGCAACTATCTACATGAATCATGTGGGATAAATACAATGCAAATTAATCTAATCATGTGAGGTATATTACAATGCAAACTATACATGAGAAATAGGGAAGGAAGGGTCTTACAATCACGATCTCAATCAAAGCCTCCATCATTAAGGCTATCATCATCTCCACTTTCTTCTTCTTCTTCTTCTTCTCCTCCTCTTTGGTCATCTTCATTCAAGCCTTGGTTTGGGAACACAAGGTGCGGTTTCACCCAAGAAGGCCGAGGACCATTAGGATCAATAAACCCTTGTTGTGCCATATGATAATATTGAGGATAGAGGGCCAAATAGTTGTCTTCTTACCCTCGGTGCATCCTAACATCCATGTTGCTTATCATACCCATCAATATATCCATGGCCGATGGCGGGCTACTCGGGCGAGGGGGAGAAGGTGAAAAGGGTCGGTAGACATGGGGGTATGGAGGTATCTCCGCATATGAGGGCCGAACATCATGAAGGAATGGTGGAAATCCAAGGCTTGGACCTTGGGACGGTGGTGGTGCATGGGAAGGAGTAGAAGGTGCCTCCTCACGTCTCCTAGGTGGTGGAACCCTAATCCTCTCAATGGGGAGGAGGTAGCTCGGCATGGGTGCAAGGTAACTCGACCTAGGTGTGATAGGAGGAAGGTCCCAACAAGGAAGGGTGAATGTAGTGCTTCCCTTGGTGTACCAATCAATACCTCCCAAATCATTATGTTTGCACCATTTGTGATGCCTAAAGATGACCCTCTCATTAAGTAAAGTATCTCCGGGTAGAGGCTCATATCTCCCATCATCATTAAACCCCGGACATAAAGCATCGGCCATCCTAGTCACAAGACCACCCATCACAATTCCCTTTGATTTTGTCCTACCCTTTGATAGATTTCGAAATCGGACAAGTAATTCAAGAGCGGGATTAAAGTTGTACTTTGGCAAACCTTGGACATTCAAATATGACTCAAGAAAAGTCATGTCAAGTTGACTCACACATCCCGTGTCACTTCTACCATGAATAGTCCCCGCTATAAATTGATGCCACATTCTAATAACCGGGTGATGAATGCAAAAGGCATGACACCTCTTAAAACCCTCTAATTCCAACCCGGTGATTGCTCTCCACAAATGTGACTTCGTGAACCCCACGGGGTTTTCAAGGTCGGTCTTGGGTATCGGAAGCCCAAAGATTTCACCAAAGGTACCCAAATGCATTTGATGGGTCTCATTACACAACCTAAATTCCAAAGACACCCCATATGTCTCTCCTTCAAATACTTTGAGACTAGACAAGAATTCCAAGGTGAGGCTAAGGTATGTTTCCTCATGCATATTAAATAAAGTCTCAAGACCCATTTCTCTAAATAAGGACTCGGTTCGTCCTTCAATACCAAGTTTATCCAAAGTTTGACGACAAATGAAACGAGTGGGTTCGAACTCCTTACCAAGTAGTTTCAAAAATCGCCTCCTATGCTCATTTTTGATGAATACTACCTCCGGGAAATCATCAAGTTGCTCAATCTCCGGTACTAACTCCTCTTCTTGCATTTGGTACTCCGGTGGAGCATTAGAATTGCTTCCTTTCCTTCTTTTTGATCCCTTAGAAGTAGTAGCCTTACTCTTGCCCCAAAAATTCATTGTTGTAGCCTTGAAATCCACCAAGTATCACTACCCAAGAATGCCACAAATCTTCACAAATAAGAGCCAAACAACCTTGAAAATGCCTTACTAGAACACTAAAAGCAATGTAGTGAAGCTAGAAGGCAAAAATCAAACCCGAAAATCAATTGTTGCTCACGGATTTTTGGAGCTCCAATTTTTGAAATGATGAAAATGGGTGATTTTGAGCAAATAGAAGGTTGGAAAGTTGGTTTTTATTGTGTGGAAATGGTTTAGAATGATTTTTAGAGTAATTAGATGGTGATTTGGTTGGATTTTATGGTTATTTGGGTGAGTTTTGTGAGTTGAGGTTGAGTTTGAAGGTAGAAGATGAAGATGGTAGGTGAGCTTGAGTGTAGAGTGAATTTTATAGCTGAAAATCAATGCATTCACGAGTCAAAGGCTGAACACGGGTGGGGTAGTATTATTCTGCCCGTGATTCTGTGAAATTTCAGCAATCAGAGGGTGGACCCGCTCGGGACAGAATTAACCCGCTCGGGTTGGCTGGGAACCCGCTCCAGATAGTTTCAACCCGCTCGGGTTGACAGCAAAGAAGGGCGTATTTCTTAAAATCCGCCCGGATTCTTGGGCAGGGAATTTTTCTTCTTTTCTTGGCCTTTAATCCGCCCGGATTTATCTCGGGATGGGCGTCTTTTTTTAGATCATGGCCCAACACCTTTCCCTTGATAACACACTTACTCATAAGCCCAATTTTTCCATTTTCTTCATTTCTTGACATTTTTCATCTTCTCATTTTTATGAATTTCCTTCAAAAACTCAATTAAAAATATGAGATCCCTCCCTTTCATCTCTCATGCAATTAAATGAATGCAAAACTACACTAAATGCATATATACAAATTAATGATTATTGAGGAACTCCATCAAACCAAGGACTATCAATTAACAATTTCATAGAAAATTATCACTAGCACTCAAAGCACGTAGAAGTCGGTCAAATTCTTGGGAGTGGGACATGAATAGGCATGCATAACAACACAAGATTATGCAATGAAATAATGCCCAAGTAAAAGACCGAACAAGCATGTTAAGAATATTATGACAAAAATCATAAGAGAAATGATGTATGGTAGGAACATGAAATGGGTAGTTGGTTGGCAATTCACTCAACTCATCCTCCAAATAGTCAAAATCACCACATTCAATGCAAGTGCTCTCATTATCATCCAAGGTGATTTCAAGAGTGTCTAATTGAGGTTCCCGAATGTCCTCATCATATTCCTCATCCCAACAAGGTCCATTATCAAAGGGGTTGTCGTAACAAGGCTCACCAAGTTCAACACAATTGTCTCCCTCAAATATGTCATCCTCAAAGGGTGAGTTTTCTCTCAAGCTCTCATCCATATCATTCTCACTTTGCCCATTAACATCAAATTCCATGGAGGTTGATTTCATTGAAACAAAAGAAGAGTAGGATGACGGTATCCAAGCATTAGTTTCACAATCAAGAATATACTCCTCCTCATCATCACTCTCCTCATCTAGCACTCCATCTTCCCAAGGTGAGGTAATTTTGTGGACAAAGTGGGTTGACTCAAGGTTATAGGAAGGTTTCTCATCCTCACAAATCTCATTTTCATCATAGTTTTCCTCAATGAATTTTTGAAATGTGGCTTTTATCACTTCCATACCTTCCTTGGAATTCTCAAAGATGTCATGTATAGTTTGCTTAAGACAATGGGTGGTCATGAACTCAACAAATTCCCAAAATTCCTCACAACTCATCTCACATATCCTACCACCACTCAAGTGAAATGCCAAGTTGCGGGTTTCAAGGTTCATGCCATTATAAACAACACAACATGCTTCATAATTTGAAATAGTAAAACCATGATGCCAAGCATGAGTCATATAATCTTCAAATCTTGCAACATATTTATCAAATGATTCATTTTCATATTGCCAAAAAGTGAATGTAGACATGTTGAGCATGTGAAAAAGAACAAGTACAAGAAATAAATTCCCAAGGAACCAAAATTCCTCAAGAAGAAGCACAACTAAAACTAGACAAAAGAACAATTCAAATAAACAACACCGTCCCCGGCAACGGCGCCATTTTGATGGGAGCGATGTCGTCGGGTCACATCCAATCAAACACATTTATAATACTCAACAAACAACTAGTTAGCGGTAAGTCGAGGTCGATCCATGGGACGGTGGTTACTCAAATTATTCAATCTAATTATGGTTATGCTTGGGGTTGTCACAATTATAATGGGTTGATGATTCTAATCTAATAAAAGCAATAAACAAGCAACAAAAGGAAAGATGTAAACAATTGATTAAAAAGCACTAGGGTGTCATGGGATCATAGGGGAATCATGGGATATGATCATACAAACATGTTCTCAAATTATAAGCAAGCAATTATTGTTGTGATGGATTGAGTTGGGTTATATCTTACAATCCTAGGAAAGTTTGGGTCCCTGAGCAATCGATTAGATTGTACAACACCTACAAGTCGACTTAGTCTTCCCTACTCAACAACATGCATGGTCTAATGAGACTCGAGTTGGGTTATGTCTTACAAGTCTCATTGAAAAGATAGGTGATGGTGGTAAATGCAAGGATTCATAGGCTTAGCATTTCATCAAACATAACATGTGCATGAGTTGAGATCAAAACAAGAAAGCAAATAAAACATGAAAGCATATTAATTTAAGCATGAATCATTCCCCATGTTGGTTTCCCCTAATCACCCATTAACCCTAGCTAAGAGACTACTCACTCATCATCATATTGAACATGCTAGCAAGGTTGTCAATCATACTAACATAGTGAAACATGATGAACAAATAAAAGTAATTAGCAATAATTAAAAAGGGATTAAGAGATTATACCTACTAATGATTCCAATAACAAAGCAAGAATAATAGAAGTACTTGATGTTTGATTGAGAGGTTGTCAATCTCCCAATAATAACCCAAATAATCTTCAATTACCCAAAATAAAGGATGAACAAGAGAGAGATTAAAGAACTAAAACTTGGATTAAAACTTGATTAATACTTGATTACAATATTAAAGAGAGATTTGATTGATATTAACTACACTAATTATTGATAAGAAGAACATGCTCCTCTAATTAGACTAATGGGGTATTTATAGTGAAAATTAGGGAGGATGCATTAGGGTTAACTAAGGGCTAAACTAGTAATTACACTTTTAGATTGAGCAAGGAGGAGCCGGTATTTTTCGAAGGAAGGGCTTCTTTCTTTGTTGCTTGAAGAAGACAATTCGTCTTTGGCCGGAGCCGAATCCGGGGCGTCCAAGGGTGAAGACGGGCGGATTGTAGTTCACGTAGCAAGGAAAAAGTTTCTGTCCAGAATACGCCCGTCCCGAGCGAAATATGGGCGTCTCGAGCCTCAACCCGAACGGGTTGAAATTGACCCGAGCGGGTTCATCGCATCCCGCCCGAGATAGGCTTGACCCGCGCGGGTTGAGCTGCTATTCCCTTTCTTTTTGCTTCTAAGCCTAAGATGCCTCTATATACTCTTTATTTCTTCTTCCTTGGTCATCATTCTTGCTTCCTCTTCATACTTAGTCCATCAAATATCGTCAATAAGCTCCCAAATATGCACGAAAGATGGGAATTTCCGCCTTATTATCTTCTTTCCTACAAAACATGTAAAATGCACTAGGAAAGCAAATAGGAAGGATTTGACGGATAAAATGGTCATGAAATGTTATAAAAGTATGCAAAATAGGCTCAATTAGGGGACTAAATGTGCGCAAATAATGTTCACATCAGACCCTTCTCTTTAGAGGAGGCTTTTGCTGTAGTGGCGGCCGCGGAGGAGGTCGCCGAGGAGGAGGTTGTTGAGGAGGAGGCCCTGAGGCGGGCCAATGTCGGACGAGACGGTCATCAGCTGAGTGGAGCACACGAATGGGCTGAGAGATGGGATAGCCGACATCTCATCTGGGCAGCGGAGAGTCACCTGTCCTACAGGACGGTGAAGAGCTTGGTAAATTGAATTCACCATTCTTTCATTTACCTTCTTTTATCCTTCTTTTGCTATTCCTTTTCTCTTTCATTCGAGCTAAAGATAGCTCTTACTTTGAATCAAAATAGGAGGCCGGGAACATCAGGTCCTTTTTGGGCTATACTATGATGATGGAGGCTTACGGGAGGCTGTCAGCGGAGGAACAGGCCATCATCGAGTTGGGAGCTTTTGGAGCCTTGGTACGAGCATGGAGGGACATCAACGGAAGGAAGATCCGGGCTAACCTTTGCCTGATTCGAGCTTTCCTTGATCGGTTCTAGGACACGACCTCAACCTTTCACATGCCTTTTGGCGAGGTTGGGGTCACGTTGGAGGATTACGGCATGATTTCTGGCTTGTCGTGTGGGACCGAGGTTGTGGTGTGGCCAGAGACGGCCATGAGAGTGGACTCGGCTGAGGCTAGGAGCTTGATCGGTTGGAACCTAGCGGCAAAAGCTGATGCGGTTCCCGGGTTGGTGCCGAGTTCCTACGTCCGGGATTACTTTGCTGGGAAGATCCCGACGATGATGACGATCGATGGGAGGGAGACGACTCCACCTCCTTATACTGTAGAGCAGAGAGCTCGTTTGTGGCTCTGGTGGTTCTTGTCTTCACTCTACCTTGGTTACAAGGGGGAGAGGCTGTCGACGAAGCTTCTTCCATTCCTTTCTAACTTGAGTGGCCTAGGTCGTTGGGACTGGGTCACTCCCGACTTTGCGCTCCTCACTCGCTACATGAGAGCCATGGTTCATGCTGAGTTGGTGGAGAAGGGGACTTCTCCTGCCACTGTTGGTCCTGGACTGCTGCTAGAGGTATGAACCTTCATTTCCTTTCCTTATCGAATCACGAAAGATCGTTATTGTTTACCTTGTTTTACAGGCGTGGGTGTACTACTTTCCGAGATTCGCGCCCAAGAGGACGGAGCCAGGGGAGAGAGCCTATCCCGTTGTGAGGGATTGGGTGATGTGTCGCAAGAAGAGTCAGCGTTCTTCTCACGACGTCTGTCGACGGGACGTGAACGCCCTGCAGCTGAGTGGCGTGAGTATCACTTTCCTTTATTTGCTTTCTCATCGCTTTCTTTTAGAACTGATCATAAGAATGACCACTTGTTTGCTTATCTTAGTGGGTGCCCAGGCCTTGGGCGGACTACATTGGCGCTCCTCCTTTTGTGGCTGAGGTCCTTCGACCTAGGAGCTCGAGTCGGTTGCGGCTGAGGACGTCGATGGGTCCTGTGTGGTACTTGGGTGAGCGTTTGACTCGCCAGTGCTCTCGAGATGTCTTCACGGTCCCCATCGATCCTCCTTGGATGATGTTTAGAGAGCCTTCCAATGCTGAGCGGGAGGCTGGCCTGGCAGACGTTGGCAGTGACGTTCTCCTTCTTCCAGACGAGGACTACTCCGCGTTCCTCTACCGGAGGTTGGCGTACTGGCCGGTTGTGGTGAGTGCTTTTCTTTCGATTGGCTTGAAAACAAGATTAATGATTATCGATTAATGGAAACCATTTGAATTTTTGCAGGAGGTTGAGGCGGCGGGCGTCGAGCCCCCAGCGTACCCCGAGACCCTCGAGTTCACTGACGCGGCGGGGATGACGACGGTCTCCGAGCTTCGCAACTTCGGCGAGGCGGTGACAGATGCTGGCCTGGACGAGTGGCAGCATTTGATTCGGAGGGTAAGTTCCCCAACTTAATTAGCTTTTGTATAAGAATACATTTGTTTAATTCTTGTCCAATCATTGAGAATCCTTGTTTATTGAAATGCAGGTAGCGCCATCTCGGTTCGTGGCTTTGTGGAGGGTAGCCAACCGGTTACGGGCTACTGCCATCGAGGCACTTGCTGGCGGTCGAGGACGTCAGGTATGAACCTTCCGTTTACTTCGTTTTTGAATTTTCTAACTTTCTTTATGTTTGAAATGATTGACATGAGCCAATTCTTGTCATTTGCAAAGGGAGCGCGACTTGGAGCGAGAGCTAGCGCAGTCCCGGGAGGATACAGCTCGCCTGCTGAGGGAGTTGGAGGTCCGCGACGCCGAGATCGCTGCTCTCGAGGCGAGAGTTACAGAGCTAGGCGGCGACCAGCAGTAGTTTGTTTGTTTTGTTTTTTTGTTGTTGGCTGTACCGCACACACTTTTGTACATCTTAGGACTTTCATTTTGGACTTTTGAACTTTGTTTCGGGCACGAGCCCCCAGTTTGGTGTACATATTTCCTTTTGGTTGTATAAATGGCGGCCTGAGTGCCTTTGCTGCCGGGTTGCCTTGTTTGTACCTGCAGGTTAGCTTTGAACAGGTTTTGTAGATGACGGTTTATGCCGTCATGCTGCCGAAATTTACATAGAAATCACACATAAAACACATATTTGTACACATGGCCTAGATTAGCGCAAGACAAATACTCGCAAAAAAATGCAAAAAAATTGCCGAAAATGACCAGACGGCAGGGAGGGTTACCCCCTAAAAAAATGAAAATGGAAACGTATAAGTTTGAAATGTAATATGAAACGGGAGTGAAATGATTCCCCCAAAAGAAAAAACAAAAAGAAATGGGTAAGTTTGAAAATAAATAGTTAAATTGGTGAAATGATTCCCCAAAAAAGAAAAAATAAAAAGAAATGGGTAAGTGTGCTTGTATGACGAAAATGCCGATTTTGCCTCGAAAAGCATGCCCGTAAGATTAGGAAACTCGAAATATGGTAGCTCAACGGAATTAACAAAAATAATAACCCATATGAACAGGAAATTACGCTTAAGGAATTAGGAAAGATCCAACGCGGAAAATCACAAAAAAAAAACTCTGAGGAAGAGGCGCGGCACGAGCTGCGTCCCTTGGAAGAGGCGCAGCACGTGCTGCGCCTTTTCCCTAGTGTGTCTGTCCTGACAGATTTTAGGAAACAGCTTTTAGTATAAATATAGACGTCAATGGAGGTTTTATTCACATAATTCTTCCGTCTTTCTTCCGTCTATTACATAAAACTCTCTAATTAATCATACAACATAAATACTTTAGAAATCCGTCTCAAAGAATGGACAAACGAATTCTCAAATGTGGAGAAACACGAGATGGGTGCCTACAACTTTGGGTCGATTTTGAGCTTGAAACTAGTTAAGGTGGTCAAACCATTCTTGGATGCTTGTCTTGAGTATTGGGACCCGAATTTCCACGTGTTTGCCTTCCCTGGAGGCGATATCTGTCCTTTTCCCGAAGAAATTGCTGCAATTGGCGGTTGGGACCCAAAACATATGCCTGCTATACCCTCTACTTCTCAAGGGTATAAAAAACAAATTTAGGGATTTGCTTGGATTGACAAGAGCTGAGGTTGACCGTCTTGTGACCTCAAAGGGAGTCCGAATGCTTGATTTCATCGATCGGTTCATAAATAGGGCAGACCCTTCCATCTCCCAGGTTGCGAGACGTAGGGCATTTGGGTTTTCCCTATTGCATGGTTATGTCCTCTAAGGGCATGTTGATGAGGATATGAGAGGTGGTCCTCGCTATTTGAGCTTAGTTGAGCAAATGGAGCTGCACAGGAGCCCAGCTTGCCTATGTTTAGAAGAGATACTATTGGGATTGGATAACAGGAAAGCCAACCGCGACCTTCCTTATTTAGGAAGTCCCATCATTTTGCAGGTAAAAGAATACAACCTTTTTTTCTTTTTTTTTCTTTTCTTATCTCGTTTTTTTTTTCGTTCTTTTTTTTTTGTTTTTTGTTTTTTTTAGTTTTTTTCGTTTTTTTTTTTCGTTTTTTTTTGTTTTTTGTTTTTTGAATACTAATACCTGCTTTGGTAAGTCTGGCTTATGGAGCGTCTGCGGTTGATCGAGCCCCCAGTTAATGTTCCTGCTTATCATGCTCGCTCAATTGCAATGAGGACCAGGCTTCACATGGTGGACTTTACTCGAGTTTGCAACTACTGGGAGAACAAGTTGAAGAACGAGGATGGTCCCCTGATTAGATGGATTGTACCATGGTGGCATCTCAAGTCTGTTACTGGAGTATCGTCTCTGGATCCGACTCGATCGGTGCGCATTCCTAGCTTGGATTTTATGATATGCATCTTCCCCGAGAGACTGATGAGGCAGCTTGGCTTGAAACAGATGATTCCGAAGCTTGATACTGTTCCTTAGACTTCCATGGCGCTTACTACTTAGAGTCGAAGAGAATAGGCCATCAAATAGGCTCAGAGAAATATGTGGTTCCTAAACTCTTCTGTTAGCGCATTATGGGTATCATATTCCTACTTGCAATGGAGGAAGGCTACTACTCCTGAGGAGCGCGAGAGGCTAAGGAAGCGCGAGCCTGTTGATTACAAGGTTCGTGATGTAGAGAAAGAGAAGCATTTGACCGAGGGAGAGGAAGAAGCCGGATTCCGAGTTGTTCATCCGTCGAAAAAAATCGAAGACCTCTCCTATCGCTGAAGAAGTGGTTGATAAGAATGGTAAGGCTAGACCACGAGAGAGACCATTGGTGATTAGGTCTGAGATAGCGCAGGAGCGTCCGGCTCGTGGTCGAGATAAGAAATATGACAAGAATGACAAAGGCAAAGGGAAAATGGAAGAATAGCCTAAGTCTTAGTATTATTTATTATTATTATTACTTGTAATAAAATGGTGGGGTTTTTAGAATACTAGCCTATTTATCTTAGCATTATTTTTTATTATGTGACATATTATTATTATTATGGAAAGAAATGAATAAAAGATTGATTGGTTATGAAACCGTTGTGATTTTCTTTTATTATTCTTGTCGAATTCCAAATGCATATGCAAATGTCCTTCTATTTACATTTAAAAAATAATGGGTTGTATCCTGTGAAGGACTGCCTACGTATTCATTTTAAAATAAAATCAAACCCTTGCGCGTAGTTCAAGTAAATGTAAAAGAATAATTGTTCTAAGCAAGAGCTTGTAATGAACTAGAAAATAAGCATGAGTTTTACTTACTCCTAAAGCACAATTCAGTTTATTTGATGATACGAGGATGACGAATTGTCAAAATGCAAGAGCAAAGTGACATAGGCTTTATTTCAGCTGGCCAGGGGCCGTTTTTATTTCGTGCCACATGAGCGACACGTGAGGTTACGCGAGGCGCGTTTTTGTTCCTATTCTAGGCATAATATCGTTTTAGTTGGTCGAGGTTAGTTGGGTTGGTAAATTCATTCCCATCTAGGTCTGTGATTCCGTGGTCCAGTAATACCCCAAACGCGTGATTTTCTTTGCCATCATTGGTCCACTCATGTGAGGGCCACATTCTCCATCATGGACTTCTTCCATCACTTTCCGTGCCTGTGAATGATCAAGGCAACGCAAGACTACACCAAGAGGTGTTCTTTTATAAAATTCTCCTTGCATGAGGACGTACTGGGAGGCTAGTAAGCGTATAGCACGTTGTCCCCTCTTATCCATATCTGGTGGATAGGTGTCGTTGAGTTTGAAGTTCAGAATTGCTTGGAACCAAGGTTCCTCTTGGGTTTTCTTCCTCATTTGTAATTTGGTGCACATAAGCTGGTTCTGACCGTCGTTCGATGCATAAAGGCATTTCTACCATATTATCCGGCATATTAATCAAAGATGCAAGTTTTGCAAGAGCATCTGCAAATTGATTCTCTTCTCGAGGTAGGTGTAGGTAAGTTACTTGATCGAAGAATTGGGCCACTTGGTCTATTCTGGCTTGATAGGGTGCTAGGCTTTCACTCCGAATTTTCCAAGATCCCGTAATTTGGTTGATGATCAAGGATGAATCTCCATGCACGCGAAGGTTCTTGACGCCTAAACCTACTGCTGCTTGTAGCCCAGTGAGGCAAGCCTCGTATTCTGCTGCGTTATTTGTCACCTCGAAGTCGAGTTTGACAGAGAGTGGTGTATGCTCACCTTCAGGAGAAATGATCAACACTCCATTCCAAATCCTCTTAGGTTCGACGCTCCATCAAAATAAAGGTCCCAGGAGTCTACATCGGTTTGGAGTATATCCTCATCCGGAAACGACCAGGTGTCTATTGTTTGTGCATCATTGATGGGATTTTCTGCGAAGAACTCGGCGACAGCGCGTCCTTTTATAACTTTCAGAGGTACATATTTGAGATAGAACTCTGAGAGCATCAAAGTCCATCTCGCTAGGCGTCCATTGAGAACGGGTTTTTCGAAGAGGTATTTGACAGGATCTATTTTGGAGTATATTTTAACGGAGTAGCTAAGCATGTAATGGCGTAGCTTCTTCGTTGCCCACACAAGAGCGAGGCATGTCTTTTCGAGTGGTGTGTACCTGCACTCATACTCCAAGAACTTCTTACTAAGGTAGTAGATAGCTCTTTGTTCTTTTCCCACGGTTTGTGCTAGCATAGCTCCCATGGCTGTTTCAGTTACTGTGAGATATAAACCAAGAGGTTGATCTCGTTGGGGTGGCATGAGCACTGGTGGTTTGGCTAGTATCTCCTTGATTCGGTCGAACGCCTTTTGACAGTCGTCATCCCACATGGTGTGATCTGTTTTCTTTAGCTTTTTGAAGATATGTTCACATATCATGGTGAGTTTCGATATGAATTGACTTATGTATTGCACCTTGCCCAAGAATCCTCTAACTTCCTTCTCTGTTTGAGGTTGCGGCATTTCTATTGGAGCCTTGATTTTGGAAGGGTCGATTTCTATTCCTCGTTGACTGACAACATACCCCAGAAGTTTGCCGGATGTTACCCCAAATGCACATTTCTGAGGGTTGAGCCTCATATTGTACTTTCGTAGCCTCGAGAAGAATTTGCGAAGGTTCGCAATTTGCCCCTTTCTATCCTTGGACTTGACAATCATATCGTCTACATACACCTCGACTTCTTTATGCATCATGTCATGTAGTAGCATAGTCGCGGTGCGTTGATATGTAGCCCCAGCATTGATTAACCCAAACGGCATAACCGTGTAGCAATAGGTGCCCCATTGAGTGATGAAGGCGGTCTTATGCATGTCTTCTATGGCCAAATTGATCTGGTTATATCCCGCGTATCCATCCATGAAGGACAACAACGCGTGATCTGCTGCATTATCCACCAATATGTCGATATGTGGTAGAGGAAAGTCGTCCTTGGGACTCGCTTTGTTTAAGTCTCTGAAATCAACACAGACAAGGATTCTCCCATCCTTTTTGGGCACGGGTACTATGTTGGCTACCCAGTCTGAATACTCGGAAACTTTGATGAACCCAGCTTTGAATTATTTATCGACTTCTTCTTTGATTTTAAGAGCCCATTCTGTCCTCACTCGACGAAACTTCTGCTTTACAGGTGGTTTGATCGGAATTCTGTGTTCGGCAATATCCTTGTCGATCCCTGGCATGTCTTTGTAGGACCAAGCAAAAACGTCTTTGAACTCGTGTAGGAGGTCTATAAAACTGGCTCTTTCGGCGGGGCTCAGGGTCGTCCCTATCCTAAGTTCTTGGGGTTCTAGTTCGGTTCCCACGTTGATGGGTTCAGTGTTTTCTATGACTGGTCCCCCTTCCCCCTCTTGTAGTATTTCTTTAGCTATGTAGGGAGGTATTTCGGTTGAGTCTGGGTCTAGGTCATCCTCATTATCATCGTAAACAGAATTGCATTCAGAATAACACAAAGAGTAAGCAGAACCTGATTTATTCATATTAAAATTTGAAAAGAGTTGAAACAAAGAAGCCATATATTCGGTAGTCAGTGGCGGTAAAGGGACAGCTGTTGAGACATTTCCTGAACTACTATTACTACTTGATGCTAAGCTAGGAGAAAGAAGGGGAGTGGGAGTGACGACAGGAGGAGACTCTCTACTGACTTCTCTAGACTCCGACTCTGATTCAGACTCTGACTCTGACTCAAATTCATCGTCTTCTAGTTCTCCTTTGAACATCTCTCCTTCTCCAGTGGTGAGCTTGAAGAGTCTTCCTTGGTTGTTCGTCCACTTGATCGACTTTCTCCATCCTTTCTGCTGATTCAAACTGGTTGCAGTGCCTTGCGTGGCAATGATCTCATCTATGATGCTTTCGGCTTCTTAGATTAAGGGAAGATCTTGGAGGTAGACGTCTTCCTCGCTATCTGTCCATATCCCGTTGATTACATCCTCTTTTGGGGAGATAAGATGTGAGCAATCTAAGGTAGATTCGTCACTTGTAATCATCAGAACTCCAAGAGGATTCTGAGTATTGTTAGGCTTGCCTCCAGGCGGTATTGGTAGGCCACCGTCTTCGATCATGTCCTGAAGGACATGCTTTAACTTGTAACATTTCTCTGTATCGTGTCCCTTACCTCTATGATATTCGCAGTATGAATTCTCGTCCCAGGACTTGGATTTCTTTTCTAGTTCAGGTGTAGGCCCTATGGGTTGGAGCTTTCCCTGTTTTATCAATCTCTTGAGAGGTTTGGAGTAAGTATCCCCAATGTTTGTGAACTTTCTTTGTGGGTTACTCTTCTTTGATGGTTCGAGAAGGTTAACCTCATCAGTCTTGCTAGTAGAGCCGTAAGAACGACTTGTTGAGCCTTGATATCTACGACCTACCGTTTTGGACAAGAGCCCTTTACGGATGTCATCTTCGATCCTTATCCCTAGTACAGTTAAGTCCTTGAAGGTTTTAATGTTTTGGTACCTCAAATGACTTGCATAAATGGGCTTCAAATTGTCCACGAATTTTTCCACGAGGGTAGCTTCATCTGGACGCTCGACAAGTTGGGTACTAGTTTTCCTTCACCTACTTAGGAAGTCGGTGAAACCTTCTTTCTCATTTTGGTTAAGAACCTCTAAAGTGCGCATATTGACTTGGATCTCAGCATTATCCGCATATTGTTTAGCGAAACTCAATTACGGCGTCATCCCAAGTGGCGATCTTCTTGTGTTCTAGGGAATAGAACCATTGCTTCGGGATGGTATCAAGAGATGAAGGAAAGATCCTTAAGAACATATCGGGTTTAATGCCTTTGATAGACATGTAATCCTTGAAAGCACGGATATGGTTCAAAGGGTTTTCATGCCCCTTGAATTTCGGGATATCCGTCATGTTGAAGTTGGTTGGCAATTTGGAACTCACGGCCTCATACTTGCGATTGTTTTCCCTATAGATATCATCCCCTTTGAGGTACATCAATTGTTCCTCCAAGTATTGGAGTCATTTTTCAGCTTCGGTCAGACCTACGGGAGGGTTGACTTCTTGTGCTCCCACATAAGGTGGAGGGTTGTCATTCACGAAATCATTCGCAAATTCATGAGGCACTTCATTTTCTGCAGGAGGCAACCTAGTTTCTACAGAAATGATTCGGCCTTCGATTGTGTTGAGGCGATCATACACTTGGTCTTGGTTAGCTTAGAGACGAGTTAGCGCGGCTAGGATTAGATCATTACTATTCGGTGGTTGTCCATTGACACTTGCGTGACTAGTTCCAAGCATCTTGGAAACTGGATAAGAGATCGACAACGAATCAAAACACGATCGACCATTCTAGCACACTTACTTAAAGAAAAGGTTTGACTCGTGAAGTGGAAGTGTGCCACTTGTGTCAAGTGAGGTTTGAAGAAACGACAAAGTTTAGAAATGTTGGTCCTAGTCAACTATAGTGTAGTTGTAGGAGTGGACTCGAAGTGAGGTTTTGAAATGGGCTTTGAGGCCCGAATTTTGACTCGACAATCGGACAGAGTTTCGACTGGCTTTGCGCTAAATTTGGCCTTTTTTCGAAAATTTTACATTTTTAAAAGAGGTTTTGATTTTGCAAAATTCGTCATGGTTTTGTTTAGAAAATGGTGATCACATATAATATAAGCATTTATACAGGCATTATAACGGGATGCTGAGTGCATTTAAGAGGGTTTTAGTTTAAAGGGTGGGTTGCCATACCGAACAATCAAACTCGGGGTCTGTGGAGAGGCTCGTACCAAACAGGAGTAAGCCCGATTCCTAGTCCATTTCCTCAAGTAGTGAAAGTCCTTGATACAAACAGGAGTAAGCATCATGGTATGGTTGACGTCAATCGTTATTCATCCTTAGGCCCAAATAAGAATTTGGACCGTCTAGACGGGATGATTGGTCGAATGGGTTGGATTGGGCCTAGGAAGGCCGAATAAACGATCTAGGAAGACCGAGTTATGAAAACCGATAACTGTCTCGTACAAACTATTCCCTAACCTTGTTCAAGTTTCACCCTTGGCAACACGTAAGTGTATTCTCCCCAGCGGAGTCGCCAAACTGTGGACATGGGCCCACGGGGGTCGCTTGGGAAAACAAGCGTTTGCATTTGTGGAGTCACCACCAATTTATTGTGGAAAATTGGAAATCGTTCGAATACTTCGTGTCATGTCAAGACACAAAGTAGTGACATAGACACTAAGAACTCGTTAACCTTAGCATTTTATATCTACAATGACTCTCGTGGATGCCAATGAACACGGATGTTCACAGAGATCTGGAGTAAGAGGTGAGGGTACGTATTAGGAAGCTCTTTTGATCGAACACGTAATCCCGCCCGCCTCGATAGCGGCCTCTACTAATGATTAGGGAAGTTATTCATACTCGATATGTTGTCGATTATATGCATGCAATGCAACATCCAATAAATTAATCCTAACATGTGAGAATTAACTAAGTCGGTAGACACGTAATTTAACATGCATTAATGTCGAGGTTGAAATTTAGGTTGATTGCATGTGAGAGCATATAAACAATATGATAAAGAAATAAATACAATAATTGAAAATTGCAATAATTACAACGGGTTAATTGATCTACGTCGAAAATACACTTAAAACGGATGGTTTTAGAAAAGAAAGGGAAAATAAATTAACGAACAGATTATTAGGTGATAATACGAGTAATAGTCAATTAATACGTAAGCTAATAACTAAGTCAAAGCAACAACGGAAGTTCAGGGGCAGAATTCAACCTGAACAAAGCGCAGAAGATCTGCTCAAGCGTCCTTTGAAGAGGCGCGCAGTGCTCACTGCGTCTATTCCCCGAGGTGAAATCGTCGTAGCCGAATTGCATATCGTTAATGTCCATTGGTGAATTTAATGCTTGATTGTCGATATTTGACTCAGATAGAAGTGGATTAATATATTATTTACATGTGAATTGGTCATAAAAACAATAAAAGACGGGATAAAACTAATTAGGACAAATTAATTACAAGATTAATTACAAGGTTAATTACAAATTAACAAACTAGTTAGGTTATTAATGCTAAACTATTGATGATGATGACGATAATTAACAGATGAAAATATGCAAAAGATGAATTTCAGAGACTTGATATTGATGAATCGAATCTCTAAAACCCGGATTTGATTTTAATGACGAAAACCCACAAATATGAGTTATAAGGTGATTTAAGTCGGGAATTAAAAGATGATAAATTAATAATGATTCATATGTCAAAATTATCATGCTAATAAAATAAGAACAAGCAAAGACGAAACAAGATAAACAGGCGAATTAAACAAAAGACGAAGGAAGAAGAAGGAAAGCAGGAACTGCGGCAGCCTCAGGAAGAGACGCAACAGGTGCTGCGTCCCTTCGAAGAGGCGCAGCAGTTGCTGCGTTCCTTCTCGACATCTGTCTCCCATTAATCCGTTAAAAAGGGTTTGAATAAAGGTTTTGTAAATCGGTTTTGAATATATTTTTGACATAAATCTTACAATAATGATTACAAAAATAAAGTACAATAATAAAAGATGGGATTTACACCCTCAGACTAACATGTTTGGTGAAACGAGATTAACTAAGTTAACATTTAGTGATGCTCGACTCGGATGTACGACGAAAGTGCCCTCTGAGAGGAAAATGAACAAAATTGATTAAGTTGATTGATGTGGAGTTGGTCAAATTGGTCGGTCATGCAAAACGAGGCTGGTACTCAGAAGGATCCGAGCTTACGTGGTCGAAAGTTCAAGCACGTAGACGCCAAAAAGCAAGAGCGTGGTCTTAGAATGCAAAGGGAGAAGAGAAGGGCGGACACTCGCGTTAGAAATATGAGGAACGAAGGTCCCTATTTATACTAATCACACGGAGGAATTAGGGTTTCGGTAAAACTTTGGAAGTAAATCTCGAAAAGATCTTAAAATACGCAGAAAGGAGCTGGGGAAGAGGCGCAGCAACCACTGCGTCTCTTGGAAGAGGCGCAGCACCTGCTGTGTCCTTTCCTCAAGGGTTTCCTCCTGCGGAAGAAAGATTTTCCGCGTTTCTATTATGGAATTGCGGTTGATCTTAATTTCCTTATTATATAAAATATAATTTTGGGATATAATTTACCAAAAGATTAAAAGATTGAAAATATGGAATAGAAATATCTGGAACATTACAGAATATTCTGACTCGGTATTTTAAACGGTTATTAGAAAATGAAGACGGTTTTTGACCCGGACTCCAAATGTACTCTAATTACTGTCAAAACGACCGTAATGGCGCGTAGATGACGACCAAGGGGTAGACACAAGTATTTGAGCTATCACTTGAGGATAAACTTACGAATTGTCATAAATCATTCCGTGTACCAAACATGCGGCCCAATCATCACCGTGTGGCTTGCGGGAGGTGCAGAAACGAGGTATCTACAGGTTTCTGTGGTTTTGTTCTTTTCATCTTATTTTTCTTATTTTCTTCTATTCCTTTGTGTATAAGCTATGTTTTGGTCATTCCTTTCAATAATAACGTTCTATTTCCGACTTAAATCACTTATAAATCGATATTTGCGGGTTTTCGTCACTAAATCAAACTCGGATTTTAGAGACTCGATCTGTCCATATCAAGTCTCTGGAATTCGTTCTTTGTACATATTTCCATTGCTTATTTTCAGATTATCAATTTCTTTCAAAGTTCGTTCCTTTTGTGTTTCTGATATCGTAAATAAATTTAATTCGTTTTTAACTCGTTTTAATTCATTTAATTCGTGTTTATCGCTTTTATGACGATGTTAGTATGTAATTAACCCGCTAAATCACTTTCACTCGAGTTTAATATCAATAATCAATCGTAAAACATACCAAAGAACATTAACTACCCGCGGTTCTGACTTCACAGCCAGATCTCAACTCAAGAACAGATGCAGGAATAGTTGCGCCCCTTCTAAAGGACGCAGCAGATGCTGCGCCTGTTCTGAGGTGATTTCTGTCCCTGAACTTCCATTCTCACTTTGACGTAGCTTTAATTAGGTATTAATTAACTACTAATCGTAATATCACCTTTAGTCTGACCTTTTTTGTCACTTTAAATTCAAACTTTTATTTTCTTTTCTTCCAATTTCCGTTTCGAGTGTATTTTTGACATAAATCAGTTAAATCATTGTAATTCATTGTAATTTTAATTATTGCTATTTTGTTTATCGTTATTTATTTATTGTTTATTGTATGATTTATTTGCTTGTTATTCACATGTAATTAATTCTAATTCCCACTTCGACATAATTGAGTGCTAATTATTTGTTCACCGATATAGTTTAATTCACATGCTAGGATTAATCTGTGGATGTTGCATTGCATGCATATAATCGACAACATATCAAATATGAATAACTTCCCTAATCATTAGTAGAGGCCGCTATCGAGGCGGGCGGGATTAGGTGTTCGATTAAAGAGCTTCCTAATACGTACCCTCACCCCTTACTCCAGTTCTCTGTGAACATCCGTGTTCATTGGTATCCACGAGAGTCATTCTAGACATAGAATGCTAAGGGTAACGAGTTCTTAGTGTTCATGTCACTAATTTGTGTCTTGACATGACACGAGGTATTCGAACGGTTCCAATTTCCCATAAAAATTGGTGGCGACTCCACAAATGCAAAGCTTGTCCCAAGCGCCTCCGCGCGCGCCGCGGCGTGGCCCATGTCCACAGTTTGGCGATTCCGCTGGGGATTATACACTTACGTGTTACCCAGGGTGAAACTTGAACAAGGTTAGGGAATAGTTTATACGAGACAGTTGTCGGTTTTTATTACTCGACCTTCTTAGGTCGTTTTATTCGGCTTTCCTAAGCTTAACCCAACCCATTCGACCAATTGTCCCGTCTGGACGGTCCAAATTCTTATCTGGGTCTAAGGATAGATAGCGATTGACGTCAACCATACCGTGGTGCATACTCTTGTTTGTATCAAGGGCTTTCACTACTCGAGGAAATTGACTAGGAACCGACCTTACTCTTGTTTGGAACGGACCTCTCCACAGACCAGGGTTTGATTGCTTGGTATGGCAACCCACCTTTTTAAGCCAAAACCCTTTAAATGCACTCAGCATACCATTATAGTGCCTGTATGAATGTTTGTACCATATACATGATCACCATTTTTTAAACAAAACCATCACGAAATTTCTGTAAAATCAAAATCCCTTTTAAAATGTAAATATTTTAAAAGTGGCCTAAAATAGCGCAAAATGAGTCGAAACTCTGTCCAAATGTCCAGTCAAAACTCGGGTCTTAAAACCCATTTCAAAAACTCACCTCGAGTCAGCACTCAACTACACTACAGTTGCCTAGGACAAACATTTCAAAATTTGTCATATTCAAACCTCACTTAACACAGTGGCACACTCCCACTTCACAAGTCGAGTCCTTTTTTAGTAAGTGTGCTAAAATGGTCGATCGTGTTTTGATTCGTCATCGATCTCTTATCCCCAGTTTCCAAGATGCCTGGAACTAGTCACGCAAGTGTTAATAGACAACCCCAAAATGGTAATGATCTAATCCTAGCTGCGCTCGTCCGTCTCCAAACAAGCCAAGACCAAGCTTATGCTCGCCTCAATGCTATTGAAGGCTGAATTGTTGTTGTAGAAACTAAACTTCCTCCTGCAGAGAATGATGTTCCTGACATGAGTGTGCATGATAACCATCCACCCTTTGTAGGACAACCAGAAGTCAACCCCCCACTGGGTCCTACTGAAGCTGAAAAGAGACTCCAATACTTGGAAGAGCAACTAATGTACCTTAAGGGAGATGACATCTACGGGGAGAATAATCGCAAGTATGAAGCGGTAAATGCTCAATTGCCAGCCAACTTCAACATGACTGACATCCCGAAGTTCAAGGGGCATGAAAACCCTTTGAACCACATTCGTGCCTTCAAAGATTATATGTCTATCAAAGGCATCAAACCCGAGATGTTCCTAAGGATCTTTCCTTCATCTCTTGACACTATTCCTAAGCAATGGTTTTACTCTTTGGAACACAAGAAAATTACAACGTGGACGATGCCGCAATTGAATTCACTAAACAATATGCGGATAATGCCGAAATACAAGTCAATATGCGCACTCTAGAGGTTCTTACCCAAAATGACAAAGAAGGCTTCACCGACTTCCTAAGTAGGTGGAGGAAGACTAGCACACAACTTGTTGAACGCCCAGATGAAGCCACTCTTGTGGAAAAGTTCGTGGATAATTTGAGACCTATTTATGCAAACCATTTGAGATACCAAAACATAAAGTCTTTCAAAGACTTGACTGTGCTAGGAACAAGAATTGAAGACGACATCCGAAAGGGGCTCTTGTCCAAAATGGTAGGTCGCGGATATCAGGGTTCAACGAGTCATTCTTATGGCTCTACTAGCAAGCCCGATGAGGTTAACCTTGTAGAATCATCTAAGAAGAATAACCCACCAAGGAAATTCACGAACATTGGTGATTCATATTACAACGCTCTGAAAAGGCTCATGAAACAAGGTAAGCTCCAACCTATAGGACCTACGCCTGACCCGGAGAAGAAATCTAAATCCTGGGATGAGAGTGCGTACTGTGAATATCATAGAGGCAAAGGACACGATACAGAGAGATGCTTCAAATTGAAACATGTCATCCAGGATATGATTGAAGATGGTCGTTTACCCATACCTCCCAGAGGTAAGCCTAACAATACTCAGAATCCTCTTGGAGTTCTGATGATCACATATGAAGAATCCACCTTGGATTGTTCACACCTCATTTCTCCAGTCGAGGATGAAATTCATGCACTAGAAAATGAAGGGAGCTATTCCACCATCTCTCCTACCGTTGCCGATTTTATCGCATGGGCAAGGAGTGTAAGTAGGCAAATTTCAGAACTAGAAGCTGTAGGGGCATCCCTACGTGACCCAAATGCCACACCTAAGGGAAACATGCCACTAGCTCGAAGTCTATCTCAGGAGTCTACAATGCAAGAGGTGATCGCAGTAGTTGACAATCTAGTCGAGCAAATAATCAATCTGGAAGCTGGAATCATTAGGTTAAGAGAACTCAGTATCATCAACGCAATATGGGCTGATGACGATGAAGATGAATACCTCACAGAACATTATCTAGTCAAGGTCAGTGAGGACATAGTCAAGGCTAGCAAATATCAAGATATAGACCACCTTACTCGCTCAGGGCGTCCATATCAAAATGTCTCTCAGAACGGTCCGGCCATCAATGGTCCAGTTACTAACACCAATGTCATCACATCAAATGATGGCGAAGATACATCTACTGACCATCTATTAAAACAACTACAGAAGACAAAGGCTGATCTTTCAGTCTGGAAATTAGTTGCGAGTTCATTTCCCCATCGCCAAGCTTTACTGCAAGCATTGGCTAAACTGAATGTTGCGCACAACTCTATGCTTGATGATGTAGTCAACTTGGTCTTCTAAGACTCAGTTAAACTAAGTAACCCAGTTACTTTTTCAGATTAGGATTTGCCTCCTTTCGGCGCCAGTCATAACCTCGCTCTATATATCACAGTCACGTGCTTAAAGAAGAACGTACCAATGACTTTGGTGGATGATGGCTTTGCAGTCAACGTCATACCACTAAAGACAGCACATAAGGTGGGCATGAAAGAATCAGATTGAACTCCTACCAACCAAAGTGTTCGAGCATACGATGGAAGACGACGTAAAGTATTAGGGTTAATCAATCTCACTATAGCAACGGGACCAATTGAGCGAAAGGTTAATTTTCAGATAGTGGACATCGAGGCATCCTTAAATATACTTCTAGGAAGGCCTTGGATTCACGCTTCCAAAGCGGTAACATCCACTTTGCACCAGAAGATCAAAATTCCTATGATGGCAAAGTAGCAACGATTACTTCGTCACCTATCAAGGCTGTGATAGAGAAAATGTCAAGCAACCAAGTGGTCACAGATCCAGTATATGAGCTTGGAGGGTTTCAGATCATAAACCTTGTAGAGAGCGAATTGGCACCTCTATACTTCAACCCATACTCCAATTTGGTGTTCAACCACATACTCAAGTCCCAGGGATACTTCCCGGGAATGCCATTAAACCCCACCAAGAAGAATACCTTTGCACCTTACAAAGAAGGAAACTCTCAAAGGATACCATTAGGATTGGGATACAAGCCCATCAAGGCAGAAGCCTTAGAAATGCTTACTCAGTTCCAAAATCGTAAAGATAGAGGAATCCAGATGCGACCTTATCTCCCTACCCTAAATGGATATTTTGTTAGGGAGGGGAGTCAAGAGTGCTTTCATGGGTTTCCCGAACCTTGGCATTATAAGGGAATACAACTAGCTGGAATCGAGGTCTTCCACGATTGCTACTTCATCCCTTCATAAACGGTTCCTACCGTCAAAATTCGTCAAACACCTTGTTTAGACGAACAAGTTGTTAGCCTTCTATTTGGAGAAGACCGATTCGTCAGAGCTGCTCGGGATGAGATCATTACCATGGTACTTCAAGATGACCATTTCAACCCCACAGCATTGATCACTGACACTAGCCCAAATCAGCAGAAAGGATGGAGAAAGTCAATCAAATGGACTAACAACCAAGGAAAGCTCTTCAAAGTCACTACTGGAGAAGGAGAGATGTTCAAGGGAGAACCTGAAGATGACGAATTCGAGTCAGAGTCAGAGTCGGAGTCGGAATCAGGGTCTGAGTCTAGAGAAGTCGCTAGAGAGTCTTCTTTTGTCGTCACTCCCCATCCCTTTGTTTCTCCTAGCATAGCATCAAATAGTAACAGTAGCTTGGGAAATGTCCCAGCAGCTGTCCCTTTACCGCCACTAACTACTGAACAGATGGCTTCTTTGTTTCAGCTATTTTCAAAATTTAATATGAATAAATCAGATTCTGATTACTCCTTGTGTTTTTCTGAATGCAATTCTATTTACGATGATATTGAGGATGATCCTGACCTAGACTGATAGGCTATCGCACACCTATGCAAAAATAATATTTATACCCTAACAAAACAAATGAATGTAGTACGTAGGGGTCGAACCACAGAGAGACGGGAGTTTTTAATTAGTTGTTATGGGTTGAATTCTATCGAGGTCGATTACGTTTGAATTGGTTTGGGTTGAAGAGATAAAACAATTATAAATAAAATGTCTAGGGAGGTCGGGTCACACATGCTAATTATGTAAATGCTCATGTCAAGTTAGGAAGTTGATTTTACGATAAATGTTTAGGCTTAAAGACACCCACCTTACGATATTAGTGTCAACCATAGACCGGGTCCTAGAGAAACTCTCGTCTATGACTAGGTCATCCTACTACACATGCTTAGTCTAATTCAATTCCGTGCCTCTCGACTTTTAGAATGAATGAACAAACTTAATCAATGAATAAGGCCTTTAAACATAGATTAAACGTGACGATGCAAACATGTGATAGAAACAATTTATCAATTTAACTTAGCCTCATTTTAACATTTACAATTTACTTAGTCATGCATGATTTCCCTTACTCCTTAGACAAATGCAACTACTCTAACATGGTGGAAATATAAATTAAACTAATGATAAATAAAATGGAAAACATAATGAAAATATGAATAAGAGATTACCTTATTGGAAATGGAAATGGAAATAAAGAACAATACTTGTAATATAAATAACTTGTAAATGTAAATTGTTTTATAACTTGTAATGTAAATAGGAAATGTAAATAACATAAATTAAATCTAAACTAAGAGCTAACCTAAACTAACTACTAAATTAAGAGAGAATTTCTATGTAAAAGTATGTAGAAAAGATGGTGTGTAGTGTGTGAGATTAGCATCTCTTATATAGGAAATAAGGGAGTAAACTTTGTAGAGGAATCCCAAAATGTCATCCTAAACACACTCTTAATTTTCCTTTAATTCTTGAGTAATTGCCAAAAGGAATCCCATGCAAATTCTTAATGCCTCTTTAATCACATGGTTAAATATGATATTAGCATCCAAAACTTTTCTTAGCATCCAATATTTTCCACCATAATTTGGACTTTGAATTTGGGCTTGACTTGCATATTGACTTTGCTTGCATTTTCATTTTGATCCAACACTTTCTTCATGCAAAATCCATGCACTTCCAACACTTAGCCCAAACTTGTGATCTTACTTAGCTTATTTCTTCTAGTAGCTTATTTGTAATATTTTAGCTCCAAAAAGCTTAAGTACCTACAAAATATGACAAGACAAGCAAAGATACTAGAATACACATATTAGCTTATAAAACACTAAGATAAGTGCTAAATGATATATAAAATCAAACTAATATAAGGGGTTAAAATATATAAAATATGCACTTATCAAACTCCCCCAAGCTAAGTCCTTGCTTGTCCTCAAGCAAGATCATCCCAACATTGCAAATCCCAAGCAGCTAACAAGCAATTGATTCAAATCCCGAAAACACATGGGCATAAGGATAAGCAAAATCATGGATGAGATTTACATGGCGGCGTAGCGTGGATGACTTCAAGTAACCTTTTCGGCTCTTGCATGATCTTTTGACTTTCGGACTCTCACGATCCACTCATAACTCAATTTTGTGTAAAAGGACATTTTGTGATTAATCGCTCAACAATCCTCGACTCATGAGAGTGTGCCCGCAATCTAATATGGTAATCAATTCAAAACTCTAAGACAAAACAATCAAATGCAAGCATGTAAAGAAGCCAAGGGTAAGAAGAAGGTAAATAAACATGGGCAAGAAAGGGGAACAAATGAGTTATGGTAATGTGGAGCTAAGTCAAGCTAGCAACTACCAAAATGTAAAGGTGCTCAATCCCAATTACAACCCAATTTGCAATTTAATCATAAATAAACTCTCCAAAATATATGAATAATGTATGAGAATTTCTCACATCAACTTCTTCTTCTCTTTTTTCTTTTTTAATTCATACTTCTTCTTTTTTCATTTTCTTTCATGCTTTTTTTTCATTTCTTTTTCTCAACTTTTTTTTTCCTTCTTGATTTTTTCCATTTCAATTCATCATCACTTTTTCTTCTTTTCTTTCTTGAGCATTAAGACCAAGCTCACATGATTGTCCAAACTTTGAAACAAATCCCAATTGAGCACCCAAACAAGGACAAACAAAGCTACTAGCTCAACAAGGGTAGGCAATTTCAATGATGTAGTTAGGGATAAATTTTGTGAAGGGGTCAAAAAGGCTAAATTTATCATGTGAATGGCTCCAAAATGCTTTAACAAATGAATGAATGCTTAACAAGAAATGAAATAAAGACCATACTTGTGCGTTTTGATGTAACACACAACATAAGAAGACCTACACTCACCTAAGAGAGACCGGATATGGATGCATTGGTCTAAAGAAGGCTCTACCTTACCATTTTGTGGCTTGCCAAAAGTCAAGATCAAGCTTACTTGGTCCAAAATTCATCTTCCACCTACTATGTCAAGACATCCCCATGCATGCTATATCCCGTCAAAAGTAGCGAATCAAGAGTTATCAAGCCAAAAATGGGACAAACAAGAGGGCATAAGTAGGACAAGTAAAGAATTAGAAGGAAAAATTCACACAAATTTTTCAAAAATTCTCACTAAATCGATACTAACTAAATGCAAACTAACTAATATGCGAATGCAATCTCCCCCCAAGCTAAACACAACATTGTCCTCAATGTGCCAACAATTAAATTACCCAACGAAACCATAAAAATGGCTCAAAGCACATAAACAAGAAGGACAAGAGGTCATATTGAATGGGTTTCAAGATATAAACTAAAATGCAAAGTAAAGAAAACTTACTAGACTAGCGAGCCTCCCCCAAGCTAGCATAAACATTGGGGGATTCCTCCACTTAGCAACTCATCAAAAAAAATGGGTCAAAATTACGGTTGGTACAAGGTCCTTGATGCTAATAGAGGTTTTCGGAGGTGATTTGATTGAGAAATGAAGAAAAATAGAGAGAAGGAGTACCGACCTTTGCTTTTGAAGCATATGGAAAAGATAAGCATATCCCGTCTTTTATTAAAATGCGTAATAAGGAAGAAAGTCACGACCCCGATCGGGGTTGACCGTTGACTTTTTGAAAAAAAAAAGTTTTTTTTTTTTATTTTTTTTATTTTTTTGCTTGTAAACGGAAATGTTACGACCCCGAACGGGGTTACAACATGGGGTAGTATGCTATTATTCAAAAGGCCTCTTCTCCTCTTCCAACACCTACAAATCACAACTCAAAATAGCTAATTAGTCTAAAATTTATTCCTAATTCTAATAAAACATGAAATTGCGTAAAAATTGAAATAAAACAAAAACAAACTAGTTATTTTCTAATGAATCCTCCATCATCCTCTAAAAAGCACGTCAATGCCCTTATAAGTAAATCATATACCTGTGCATGGGCTACATGAAAACATATGTACGCAATTGATAAGATTAAAGCGTGAAAGAGCAAGGGTAAAAATTTATAAATCTTATCATTGGGCACAAGAGAGACTTCAAATATTACCACCGTATCACTCCACTCGTCAGCAAGAGATGGAGCATCATGCTTAAGACCATACAATAAATCGTTAGAGCACAAATTATAATCATAAATGGTCTCAAATGGGTGGTAAGTAGAATGAAAGAGGAGAGGATCATCAAAAATGGGAGGTTTATCCCACTTAATTTCTAAGTCGAAAGTGCTTAGACCTCTATCCTCCTCAAATGGATCAACAATATCTTCTACAAATAAATTGTCAATAGGGTCAAAAGACTCGGGAGAAACCTCATTAGAATTACAAAGAATATCGACAAATTCATTTATAGAAGGTGACTCATCTACTATGGGGTTAATGTCATCGACATGAGTCGCTACATTTTCTATTTGAATGACACTAGGGGGGATTTTAAAAGATAAAATCGGACCATCATCATCATCATCCAATAGGTCAAAATCGTTAGTAGCAAAAGACTCACAATGGGGAGGTAGAAAAGCAAAATGAGAGAAGATAGGCTCACGTCGTCTCGGTTTCTCTTGAGAATTTCTTCCCAAACGAGCCTGTAACACTTTAAGCTCCTCTTCGATGCGCCAATAATGGAATTAACTTGCTAATTCCCGACATTCGGAAGCCATGAAATCTAAGAAATTCCAAAGTTCCGGTCCAATCATGTTGTATAGATTCCCATTACTCAATTTTAGAGCCAATCCACGGGTCTCGGAATCCATGCCGCCAAGCACGAAATGACCCAAGTAATCTCCATCAAGGACATGTCCAAAGGAGATGAGACTATCGCAAAAGTAGTAGAATCGGTCAAGATAGTCAGGAAAAGGCTCATCTTGGAGTTGTGGGATGAATTCGTAACTCATTATGTAAGGCCAAGCTTTATTACCTACAAAAATAGGCACTAAAACTACAAAGAAACCGTGAGAAGATCCCAAGGAACAAGTGTTCCTTGAGACAAAATAAAATAAGATAAAATTCAAGAACTAATCAGAAAACAAAATCGTCTCCCCGGCAACGGCGCCAAAATTTGATAGGCTATCGCACACCTATGCAAAAATAATATTTATACCCTAACAAAACAAATGAATGTAGTACGTAGGGGTCGAACCACAGAGAGACGGGAGTTGTTAATTAGTTGTTATGGGTTGAATTCTATCGAGGTCGATTACGTTTGAATTGGTTTGGGTTGAAGAGATAAAACAATTATAAATAAAATGTCTAGGGAGGTCGGGTCACACATGCTAATTATGTAAATGCTCATGTCAAGTTAGGAAGTTGATTTTACGATAAATGTTTAGGCTTAAAGACACCCACCTTACGATATTAGTGTCAACCATAGACCGGGTCCTAGAGAAACTCTCGTCTATGACTAGGTCGTCCTACTACACATGCTTAGTCTAATTCAATTCCGTGCCTCTCGACTTTTAGAATGAATGAACAAACTTAATCAATGAATAAGGCCTTTAAACATAGATTAAACGTGACGATGCAAACATGTGATAGAAACAATTTATCAATTTAACTTAGCCTCATTTTAACATTTACAATTTACTTAGTCATGCATGATTTCCCTTACTCCTTAGACAAATGCAACTACTCTAACATGGTGGAAATATAAATTAAACTAATGATAAATAAAATGGAAAACATAATGAAAATATGAATAAGAGATTACCTTATTGGAAATGGAAATGGAAATAAAGAACAATACTTGTAATATAAATAACTTGTAAATGTAAATTGTTTTATAACTTGTAATGTAAATAGGAAATGTAAATAACATAAATTAAATCTAAACTAAGAGCTAACCTAAACTAACTACTAAATTAAGAGAGAATTTCTATGTAAAAGTGTGTAGAAAAGATGGTGTGTAGTGTGTGAGATTAGCATCTCTTATATAGGAAATAAGGGAGTAAACTTTGTAGAGGAATCCCAAAATGTCATCCTAAACACACTCTTAATTTTCCTTTAATTCTTGAGTAATTGCCAAAAGGAATCCCATGCAAATTCTTAATGCCTCTTTAATCACATGGTTAAATATGATATTAGCATCCAAAACTTTTCTTAGCATCCAATATTTTCCACCATAATTTGGACTTTGAATTTGGGCTTGACTTGCATATTGACTTTGCTTGCATTTTCATTTTGATCCAACACTTTCTTCATGCAAAATCCATGCACTTCCAACACTTAGCCCAAACTTGTGATCTTAGCTTATTTCTTCTAGTAGCTTATTTGTAATATTTTAGCTCCAAAAAGCTTAAGTACCTACAAAATATGACAAGACAAGCAAAGATACTAGAATACACATATTAGCTTATAAAACACTAAGATAAGTGCTAAATGATATATAAAATCAAACTAATATAAGGGGTTAAAATATATAAAATATGCACTTATCATAGACTCAGTCGAATTACCTCCCCATATAATTAAAGAAATATTACAAGAGGGGGAAGGGGCACCAGTTATAGAGAACACCGAACCCATCAACGTAGGAACCGAACTAGAACCCCAAGAACTTAGGGTAGGGACGACCTTAAACCCAACTGAAAGGGCCAACTTCATCGACCTCCTACACGAGTTCAAGGACGTTTTCGCTTGGTCTTACAAAGACATGCCAAGGATCGACAGGGATATTGCAGAACATCGAATTCCAATCAAACCAGGTTTCAAACCCGTAAAACAGAAACTCCGTCGGATGAGGACTGAATGGGCTCTTAAGATCAAAGAAGAAGTCGATAAACAATTCAAAGCCGGGTTCATCAAAGTTTCCGAGTATTCAGACTGGGTGGCTAACATAGTCCCCGTACCCAAAAAGGATGGGCGAATCCGACTTTTTGTTGATTTCAGAGACTTGAACAAAGCAAGTCCAAGGGACGACTTCCTTCTACCACACATCGACATATTGGTAGATAATACAGTAGACCACGCGTTGTTATCCTTCATAGACGGGTATGCAGGGTATAATCAGATCAAGATGGCTATAGAAGATTTGCATAAGACAGCCTTCGTCACTTAATGGGGCACATATTGTTATACAGTTATGCCATTTGGGCTAATTAATGCCGGAGCTACATACCAATGCACCGCGACCACATTACTACATGACATGATGCATAAAGAGGTAGAAGTGTACGTGGATGATATGATTGTCAAATCCAAAGACAGGAAGGGGCACATCGACAACCTTCGCAAATTTTTCCTCGGACTGCGAAAGTACAACATGAGGCTCAATCCTCAGAAATGTGCATTTGGAGTAACGTCTGGCAAGCTTCTGGGATATGTCGTCAGCCAGAGGGGAATAGAAATTGATCCATCCAAGATCAAAGCTTTAATCGAAATGCCACAGCCCCAAACAGAGAAGGAGGTTAAAGGATTTCTGGGCAAGGTACAGTATATAAGCCGATTCATATCGAAACTCACTATGATCTGCGGACCTATTTTCAAAAAGCTCAAGAAAACAGATCATACCATATGGGATGACGACTGCCAAAAGGCATTTGACAGAATTAAGGAGATATTGGCTAAACCACCAGTGCTAATGCCTCCTCAACGAGTTCAACCTCTTGGTTTATATCTCACAGTCACCGAAACAGCCATGGGGACTATGCTCGCACAGACTGTTGGAAAAGAAGAAAGAGTTATCTACTACCTTAGTAAGAAATTCTTAGAATACGAGTGTAAATACACACCTCTCTAAACGACATGCCTCGCTCTTGTGTGGGCGACAAAGAAGTTACGCCACTACATGCTTAGCTACTCTGTCAAGGTGTATTCTATAATGGATCCTATCATATACCTCTTCGAGAAGCCCATTCTCAACGGACGTTTGGCAAGGTGGACCTTAATGCTCTCGGAGTTCGATCTCAAATACGTACCTCTGAAAGTCATAAAAGGGCGCGCCGTTGCCGAGTTTTTTGTAGATAATCATATCAACGATACCCAAGCAATAGACATGTGGTCATTTCCAGATGAGGATATCCTACAGACCAGTGTAGACTCTTGGGACCTTTATTTTGATGGAGCATCGAATTTAAGAGGATTTGGAATAGGAGTGTTGCTCATTTCTCCTGAAGGCGAGCATACACCACTTTCTGTCAAACTCGACTTCGAGGTGACAAATAATGCAGCAGAATATGAAGCTTGCCTCATTGGTCTACAAGCAGCGGTAAGCTTAGGCATTAAGAATCTTCGAGTTCACGGAGACTCCTCCTTGATAATTAACCAAGTTACAGGTTCTTGGAAAATTCGAAGTGAAAGTCTAGCACCTTATCAGGCTAGGATAGATCAAGTTGCCCAATTCTTCGATCAAGTCACTTATCTACACCTACCTCGTGAAGAGAATCAATTTGCAGACGCTCTTGCGAAACTTGCAGCCTTGATCAATATGCCGGACAATATGATCGAAATGCCTTTATGCATCGAACGACGGTCAGAATCAGCCTATGTACACCACCTTACAGATGAAGAAGAAAGCCCACAAGAACCTTGGTTCCAAGCCATTTTAAACTTCAAACTCAATGGTACATACCCACCAGATATGGATAAGAGGGGACAACACGCCATACGCCTATTAGCCTCTCAATACCTCCTCATGCAAGGAGAATTGTACAAAAGAACACCTCTTGGTGTTATCTTGCGTTGCCTTGATCAATCACAAGCACAGAAGGTGATGGAAGAAGTTCACGATGGAGAGTGCGGTCCTCACATGAGTGGACCCATGATGGCAAAGAAAATCACGCGTCTAGGATATTACTGGACGACAATGGAGTCAAATTGTATTAAATATGTCAGACACTGCCATATTGCCAAATCTTCAGGAATGTGCAACATGTTCCTCCCTCAATACTTTACACTATGACATCTCCTTGTCCATTTTCTGCTTGGGGAATCGACATCATTGGGAAGATCACGCCAGCTAGAACAGGAGGTCACTGTTTCATTTTGGTAGCTATTGACTATTTTACTAAATGGGTCGAAGCAGCATCTTACACTAGTCTCACGGCCAAAAAAATGTGGCAAAGTTCATACAAACCAATATCATCTGCCTATATGGTTGCCCACATGAAATCATCAGTGACAATGGGTCACATTTCCAGGCCGAGACTGAGCAATTGCTAGCCAAATACAAAATCAAACACCATCACTCCTTGCCTTATAGACCTCAGACTAACGGCGCGGTGGAGGCAGCTAACAAAAATGTCGTCATAATCCTCAAGAAAATGATCGACAATTATCGAGATTGGCCTAGGAAAATACCTTTTGCGCTATGGGGTTATCGCACATCAGTTAGGACGCCCACTGGGGCCACTCCTTTCTTTTTAACCTATGGAATGGAAGTTGTGCAACCAGTTGAATTAGAAATCCTATCCCTACGCATCTTGCTCGAAAGTCAAATCCCAGAAGCTGAATGGACTAGGGATCGGTATGAAGAACTCATCCTCTTGGATGAACGAAGGTTTCGCACACTACATATTGTGCAAACATATCAGGCATGTATCAAACGAGCCTTTAATAAACGGGTTAAGCCCAGGAACATCAAAGAAAGAGATTTGGTGCTCAAATCAGTCAGAGCTCTCCTACTTGTCGATCCACGAGGAAAGTTTAAGCCTAACTGGGCTGGACCTTTCTTAGTCAAGTCCATACTCTCAGGGGTGCGGTTAGGATTACAGACTTAGATGGAAATGAATTTTTTAGCCCCACCAACCTCGACCAATTGAAACGGTACTACCCTTAGCATAGGACAGAAAACGCGCCTCGCGTAACCTACGTGCCACTCATGCGACACGAAATAAAACCGACCCCTGGCCAGCTAAAGCTTATGTCATTATGCACTTGCGTTTTAACATTTCGACATCCTCATATCATCAAATAAATTGAATTGTACTTCCCTTAGGAGTAAGTAAAAAGCACATGCTTATTTTTCTAAGTTCATTACAAGCTCTTGCTTCGAACAATTATTCTTTTACATTTATTCAAACTATGCACAGGGTTTGATTTCATTTTTTCTAATGAATACGTAGGCAATCCTTCACAGGATACAACCTATTATTTATTTATTTATTTTAATGTAAATAGAAGGACATTTGCATTTGAAATTCGACAAGAATAATAAAAGAAAATCATGATAGTTTCTTAACTATCTAATCTTTTATTCATTGTTCCATAAATAATAATAATAATAATAATAATAATAATAATAATAATAATAATAATAATAATAATAATAATAATAATAATAATAATAATAATAATAATAATAATAATAATAATAATAATAATAATAATAATAATAATAATAATAATAATAATAATAATAATAATAATAATAATAATAATAATAATAATAATAATAATAATAATAATAATAATAATAATAATAATAATAATAATAATAATAATAATAATAATAATAATAATAATAATAATAATAATAATAATAATAATAATAATAATAATACGCCAAATACATATGAAATAAAATGCTGAAATAAATGCTAGGCTAGGATTCTAAAAACCCCGCCGTTTATTACAAATTAATAATAAATAATACTATAATAAATGACTAAGGTTATTCTTCCATTTTCCCTTTGCCTTTGTCACCCTTATCATCCTTCTTGTCTCGACCACGAGCTGGGCGCTCTTGTGCTATTTCCGACCTAATCACCAGAGGTCTCTCTCGCGGTCTAGCCTTACCATTTCGATCCATCACCATCTCTACGACAGGAGCAGCTCTCGGTTTCTTCGACGGACGAGTAACTAAGAATCCGGCTTCTTCTTCCTCTTCGGTCAAATACTTTTGATTCTCCTTTGCTACTTCGCGGATCTTGTAATCCACAGGTTCATGTTTCCTCAGCTTCTCACGTTCTTCGGGAGTACTAGCTTTTCTCCATTGCAAGTATGAGTCAGATACCCATAAGGAGCCAATAGGAACTGGTATGAACCATATGTTCCTCTGAGCCCACCTAATTGCCCACTCTCGACAAGACTCCGAAGTATGTGCCAATGCAGTTTGAGGAACGGTGTCCAGATTCGGAATTTTCTGCTTCAGGCCCACTTGCCTCATTAATCTCTCCGGAAAAATGCAAATCATAAATTCCAAGCCAGGGATGTGAACTGACCGCGTCGGGTCCAAAGATGAAACTCCGGTGACTGACCTGAGATGCTACCACGGCACAATCCATCGAATCAAGGGACCACCTTCACTCTTCAGCTTATTTTCCCAGTAGTTGCATACACAAGTGAAGTCCACCATATAGAGCCTAGTTCTCATTGCAATTGATCGTGTAACACCCCCATACTCCAAGTGCCTTACCAGGACCACTCAGGTATGAAGATATTACCATCTCGGTTACCCGAGGCAATGATAATCAAATAAACAATAAAGAAACAACGTTTAAATAGAAATACTTAGTGAAGGGTTACAATTCTCGAAACCAAAACCAAAAGTATAATACATGTTCTCAAACCGATCAAGCATCGTTCTAACTGAAATGTAAAGAAACTAATAAGCTACAATGAAGACTTCTATCATCATAACGTGGCAATCCCAAATATCCCGATCATCTCATACCCGCTCAATATCTGCTCACCATCCCCGAATGGATCACCGCAGTTTACAAAACAACAACCGGGTCAAGACTAATCACACAACTCAACATATATCAACAATAAGATAAACAGACATCTTAACTGTCACACACACAACCACACCAATTCCAATCATCTCAATCACCGATCGTCCACCGGACCCGACCACCGCCAGCTGGGGGACCGCAGCCGTACCCACCAAATCCCCGCTCCTCATAGTGAGCGATAACCCTGTCCATTAATGTGCACATCCCTTCTGTGGCGGGTAAACTAGGGCGTGAAGCCACTCCCGCAAGTGACCCCACTCAGCCGAGGACACGCCTCGAGAACCATAGACAACAATCACAGTCACAATCACAACCGTCACAATACAATTACTATATCAAACAATCAATCTCAACACATTAACAATCATCCCATTATGGGACAAATACTGAGTAGGAAATCCTACCTGGAAAGCACAATATCAAACGGTCTCTACTGCTGTATCAAAAAGCTTCCTCTATGAAACCTCCTCCTATCATACAACATACAAATGCTACCAAATCACATACTACTCAAAAACCCCCAAATCCCTATATTAGGGTTTAACCAAATCAAAGGAAAGACAACAAAAAGGGTACATAGATCTTACCCTCGACGCAAGGATCTCAACGGTATAACCAACGATGAGAACCGACCTTCCAAACTCCGGGATTTGCTAACGATGCGATTAGGATTAAGAACGTACTTGCTTTCTCTCTTTAACAGTAAATTAGGTTTTGCAAAAGTGTTTAGAATAATGACGACGAAGGTTATATATCTTAATCGCATAATTAATAAAACCCGAGAAAAACTCCCCGTAAACCGGCTACTCGATCGAGTACCCAAGGTACTCGATCGAGTACCCAACAGGTCAGAAACTTTTCTAAAACGCAACTTACCCTTACTCGACAGAGTAAGGCCTACTCGATAGAGTACCCAAAGACTCATAAATACGGAGTATTACAGTCTTCCCTCCTTAAAAAGAACTTCGTCCCCGAAGTCCAAACCACTACTAAACAAAGGTACTCCCATAACACTCCCGACTCAACAACCAAAACAAAATTCAACATAAAACATGTTACTAACCCAACTCATCCCGACAAACATGCCGACACAACATACAAAAAGGGTGTAAAACTCTTAAAAACTGTTCGCGATCATCTCCTACCCCCCTAAAAGAAACAAGGTTACGTCCCCGTAACCACACATACCTGATCAAAAAGAAAAGGGTAACACTCTTTCATAGCTTCCTCTGGCTCCCATGTAGCTTCCTCAGTCTCGTGGTTAGACCAAAGGATCTTAAGCAAAACTGTCTCGCCACTCCTAGTCTTCCTAACCTTTCGGTCAAGAATCTGCTTAGGCACCTCAAGATATGATAAGGACTCATCTAGATCTAAGCTCTCTGCCTCTAATACATGTGACGGGTCACTCACATACTTCCGCAGCTGCGATACATGAAACACATTATGCACTCTCTCTAACGCAAATTGGTAAAGCCGACGATATGCAACTTCCCAACTCGCTCTAAGATCTCATAAGGCCCTATAAACTTCTGACTTAGCTTGCCTTTCTTCCCAAATCTCATAACCCCACGCATAGGAGACACTTTCAAAAGAACCTTGTCCCCAACTTGAAACTCTATGTCCCTGCGATGTAGATCTGCATAACTCTTTTGCCTATCCTGAGCTGCTCTCATCCGTTCCCTGATCATCTTAATCTGTTCCACCATCTCATGCACCATCTCTGGTCCTAAAACCACTTCCTCAGCACTATCGTCTCAACAGATTGGACTCCTACATCTCCTCCCATACAAAGCCTCAAACGGTGCCATACCAATACTAGTGTGATAGCTGTTATTGTAAGAAAATTCTATCAAGTCCAACCTCTGTTCCCAGCTACCACCGAAATCCATCACATAAGCTCGCAACATATCCTCAAGAGTCTTGATTGTTCTCTCAGTCTGCCCGTCTGTCGCAGGATGAAATGCTGTACTCATCTTCAAAGTTGTTCCCAACGATTCCTGCAACTCTTTCCAAAACCTTGATATAAACCTCGCATCTCTGTCAGACACTATGTCCTTAGGGACTCCATGTAACTTAAGCACGTTCTTTCGATAGGCCATAGCCAATTGTGCCTTAGTCCATGTATCTTTCATTGGAACAAAGTGAGCTGACTTGGTCAGTCGATCCACTATTACCCAAATCATGTTGTTACCTTGTTGACTCTTTGGTAAACCCACAATAAAATCCATGGAAATGGATTCCCATTTCCACTCAGGTACCTCTAAAGACTGAATCTTACCTTGTGGTCGTCGCTGTTCCCCTTTAACTCTTTGGCATGTCAAACAACGGGACACAAACTCAGCTGTCTCTTTCTTTATCCCAGGCCACCAAAACGTTTTCTTCAAATCCTTGTATAGCTTGTCACCACCTGGATGTACTGAATATGGTGTACAATGTGCCTCTGTCATGATAGTCTTTTTCAACTCCTCATCATTAGGGACACACCACCTACCATTGAACCTCAAACTACCATCTGTATGAATAGAAAATCGGGACACTGTCCCTTTCTCTACTCCAGCTCTCCACTCAACTATCTTAGGATCCAACGCCTGCTTACCTCGAATGTCATCATAAAACTCAAGTCAGATCTTTGTCATATCACCCATGGCATCTCCTTTCCGCATCATATGTATCCCAAACCTCGCTACCTCATCTCTCACCTCATCAAAGATAGAGCCGTGTACACGAGAATGTACACTCTTCCTACTCAAAGCATCAAAGAACTACATTGGCCTTCCCTTCATGGTAGATGATTTCCATGTCATAATCGCCAATCTACTCCATCCACCTCCTCTGTCTCATGTTCAACTCCTTCTGAGTGAAGATGTACTTGAGACTCTTGTGATCAGAAAAAATACCTTAAAGATTGCTCCATAAAGGTAATGTCTCCAAATCTTGAGAGTAAACACCACCGCACCCAACTCCGGATCATGAGTAGGGTAGTTCTCCTCATAAGGCTTCAATTGCCTAGAAGCATAGGCAATCACTTTACCATTCCGCATCAACACACATCCCAACCCATTCTTTGAGGCATCTGTATAAACCTCAAAGTTCTCGCTCCTTTCAGGTAATGCTAAGACTAGAGCCGTGGTCAAACGCTCCTTTAATGTTTGGAACGCCGTCTCACAACTCTCATCCCAACGAAACCTGTTCTCTTTCTCATCAACGCTGTCATAGGTCTAGCTATCTTGGAGAAATCTTTCACGAACCGTCTGTAGTATCCAGCTAAACCCAAGAAACTCCTAATCTCAGCAACATTCTTTGGTGCTTCCCACTTTGTCACCGCCTCAATCTTCACCGGATCCACACCCTCCCTCCTTAGAGATCACATGCCCCAGAAAAGCAACTTTCTCTAACCAGAACTCACACTTGGACAATTTAGCATACAACTCATGCTCCCTCAAAGTTTGCAACACGATCCTCAGATGCTCCTCATGCTCCTCCTTAGTCTTAGAATAGACTAAGATGTCATCGATAAATACCACCACAAACTGGTCCAAAACTGTCCTCAAGATTATGTTCATCAAATCCATAAACACAAATGGTGCATTAGACAACCCAAACGGCATCACCACATACTCATAATGGCCATACCTCGACGTGAAAGCTGTCTTTGGTATGTCCACCTCTCTAATCTTCACCTGATGGTACCCCGACCTCAAATCAATCTTGGAAAAGACCGATGCACCACTCAACTGATCAAACAGGTCATCTATCCTCGGCAAAGGGTACTTGTTCTTCACCGTCACTCGGTTCGACTACACCGTAATCTATGCACAACCTCAAACTCCCATCTTTCTTCTTCACGAAAAGAATTGGTGCTCCCCACGGCGATACACTTGGTCTAATGTATCCCTTCTCTATCGATCATCTAATCAAGTTTCGAGCTCCTCCATCTCCTTAGGACCCATCCGGTACGGTGCCTTAGAGATTGGCCCCGTCCCTGGTTTCAACTCAACGGTGAAATCTATCTCCCTCTTTGGTGGCAACCCCGGAATCTCCTCCGGAAAAACATCTGCAAACTCTCCCACCACTGGTATCTGATCAATTGTCGGACTCTCTATCCGGTCATCTCTCACATGGCACAAGATCAAAGGACATCCCTTCCTCAGATAAGACTTCAAGGTGACAGCTGCAATCAACTTAACTTTGGGTTTGACTAGAAACCCACGATAAGACACACTAACGCCCTTAGGACGTCTTAAAGACACTTTCTTTTGATGACAGACTATCTTAGCTTTATACTTTCCTAACCAATCCATCCCGACTATCATCTTAAAACCGTCAAAAGGAAACTCTAGCAAGTCTACAGGTAGATCAACTTGCCCAACTATCATAGATACATCTCTAAACAACCTCCCACATGATACCGACTCACCCGAAGGTATAAAAACTTGCTCGCTAACAGACTCATATTCCCTCAAACCCAACCGTTTAACATGACTTGAAGATACAAACGACTGAGAAGCCCCCGAATCAAACAAAACAAAGGTATGAATACCATTAACAAGGAAAGTACCGGTGATAACGTGTGCATCCTCCTCAGCTGCTTTCTTCTCCATCATGAATAACTTTCCACTGGTCTTCTGTCCACCTCCCTGGACAGTACTGGCTGATGTGGTCGGCTTCGCACCCGACCCTTGATTGTTGTTGTTGTTCGTTGGTGGTTTCTGATAAGAATTACCGTCGTTGCGGTTGCCTCCACTCTGGTAACTCTGACTTCCCCGGTTTGGCCATGACCCGCACGGCCTATTGCTCGCATAGCTCGCGCAGTCTCTGAAAGATCCCGGTGCACTTGTGCACTCATGTCTCTTGTGGCCTACACCACCACAAATATAGCAGGTCACTCCCCAACTACCACTAACACTTCCACGGCCACGCCCAAAGGAAGCCCCAAAGATCAACCCGACCCGAAGAAAACCCCTTAGCATGATTGTGGTTGCCTTTCTTGTGATTAGACCGCCACCACCCTCGCTCTCGACTTCCTTTTCTCACCACCCGACCTCTCCCCGAGCCATCTCCACCAACCTCTCAGCTCTCCCGGCCCTCTCATAAGCTTCCTTAACATCGGTAAGGACTCCCACGGGTAACTTATCCATAATCTTAGGGTCAACCCCTCTCAAACCTCAACGCCAAATTCTCCTCACTCAAACCCATATCCTCAAAGATACCTAGACTTGTCATTGAACCGCCACTGTAGTACTCGGCCACGTACATCTCGGCGGTCATCTTAAAACTCAAACTCTTCTCTCAACTTACTCCTCACATGCTCCGTCACGAACTCCTTTCTCACAAATTTCTACGAAAACTCCTCCCAAGGTATAGCAGGTAAACCTTGGTTTGTATATATCTCCTTAGCACTCACTTTCACCGTATCCCACCACTTGCCACCGCCTCCCTCGGATAGAACGCAGCCTTGTTCCACCTCATCTCATCGGGACAGTGAACCAAATCTAATATGTTCTCCATCTCTCTAAGCCAACTATCAAGAAGGTTAGGCTCCCCAACTCCCTTATACTCTTTCGGGTTAAACCTCGCTATATAGAGGCTGATTTTAGAATGATCAACCTCCTTCTCCTTATCTTTATCCTTATCTTTTCCCACAGTCTTTAAAGCCTCGGTAAGAGCATCCTGATGCTCCAACATCTTAACGATGTCGTCCATGGTCATAAGCTCAGCTCTCGCATACAACGCATTCTTCTTGGGCGGCATCTTGAAACTATCACAGAAAAAGGAGTGGATATAAACATACGCGCCAAAACCTCAAAACAAGAAAACACGCTACCCAGACCCTACTCGATCGAGTTCCCAAACATACTCAATCGAGTAACAGGCTACTCGATCGAGTGCCCACCATACTCGATCGAGTGCCCCAACATCGACCCCAAATGTACCTTCGATCTCTAACATACTCGACCGAGTAGCTAGGCTACTCGATCGAGTGATTTCCCTACTCGATCGAGTGCCCGAGGTACTCGATCGAGTGCCCAAAAACACGATTCTGGACTCAAAATCGTCAAAAACCCACCCGATCAAGTCAGTCCCACTCGATCGAGTCATGCTAACTCAGAAACGCTACCCGCATGCTATGTCATATGCTAACATGCTAAAACTTTATAAAACCAACATTATATCATAACTAGGCATATAATGCTACGCATCTTTTCATACGATCTACAAAATCATTATATCATGTTATTAAACGCCACATTGTAAACACCCAACATGTTTTCATTCCAATAACAAGTCTACATATATCATCAACCTTTCTTTCATATTCTCAGCTTTCTACTTCTCCAACAGTTACACACACTTCATCACATTCACACACAAGTTAACCAAACAACACATACGACCTTGACATACACCCCCCCCCCCATGTGACCGGTTCAAAATTGTAGGGCGAGTTCGCGACTTCAGGACGTCTCCCAAGCCTTTGCATTAGCTCCTACAACATTTACCCCGGGTTTTTTTTTAATTGACTCCCTATGTTCATTAGGTTCATTGGTTACAGGTTTCAGGATCGTCGCTCTGATACCATTTGTAACACCCCCATACTCCAAGTGCCTTACCAGGACCACTCAGGTATGAAGATATTACCATCTCGGTTACCCGAGGCAATGATAATCAAATAAACAATAAAGAAACAACGTTTAAATAGAAATACTTAGTGAAGGGTTACAATTCTCGAAACCAAAACCAAAAGTATAATACATGTTCTCAAACTAACTGTTTACTGTTCTAACTGAAATGTAAAGAAACTAATAAGCTACAGCGGAAGACTTCTATCATCATAACGTGGCAATCCCAGCTATCCCAGTACTCATCTCATACCTGCTCAATATCTGCTCACCATCCCCGAATGGATCACCGCAGGTTTACAAAATAACAACCGGGGTCAGTACTAATCACACAACTCAATATATATCAACAATAAGATAAACAGATGCCTTTAATCACACACACACAACCACACCAATTCCAATCATCTCAATCACCGACCGTCCACTGGACTACACCCCCGTGGGGGACCGCAGCCGTACCCACCAAATCCCCGCTTCTCATAGTGAGCGATAACCCTGTCCATTAATGTGCATATCCCTTCTGTGGCGGGTTCCACAGAAGGCGAAACTAGGGCGTGAAGCCACTCCCGCAAGTGACCCCACTCAGCCGAGGACACGCCTCGAGAACCATAGACAACAATCACAACCACAATCACAACCGTCACAATACAATTACTATATCAAACAATCAATCTCAACACATCAACAATCATCCCATTATGGGACTAATACGAGTAGGAAATCCTACCCGAAAGCACAATATCGACGGTCTCTCTACTTTTTGTATCAAAAAGCTTCCTCTATGAAACCTCCTCCTATCATACAACATACAAATGCTACCAAATCACATACTACTCAAAAACCCCCAAATCTCTATATTAGGGTTTAACCAAATCAAAGGAAAGACAACAAAAAGGGTACATAGATCTTACCCTCGACGCAAGGATCTCAACGGTATAACCAACGATGAGAACCGACCTCCAAACTCCGGGATTTGCTAACGATACGATTAGGATTAAGAACGTACTTGCTTTCTCTCTTTAACAGTAAATTAGGTTTTGCAAAAGTGTTTAGAATAATGACGACGAAGGTTATATATCTTAATCGCATAATTAACAAAACCCGAGAAAAACTCCCCATAAACCGGCTACTCGATCGAGTACCCAAGGTACTCGATCGAGTACCCCCTTACTCGATCGAGTATCCTAGTTACTCGATCGAGTACCCAACAGGTCAGAAACTTTTCTAAAACGCTACTTACCCTTACTCGACAGAGTAAGGCCTACTCGATAGAGTACCCAAAGACTCATAAATACGGAGTATTACAGATCGAGCATGATATCCTGGCACGTTAACTGGGGGCTCGATCAACCGCAGCCGTTCCATCAGCCATACCTGCAAAAGAAGATGGGAATTAATGCCCATGTTTTAACACGAAAAAAAAGAAGAAAAAAGAGAAAACGGTTGAAATATAAAAGTAGGCTCTTACCTGCAGAATGACGGGACTTCCCAGATAAGGAAGGTCGCGGTTGGCCTTTCTGTTATCCAATCCAAGAATGGTCTTCCCTAAGCAGAGGCATGTTGGGCTCTTGCGCAGCTCCATCTGTTCCATTAGGCTCAGAAAACGGGGATCACCTCTCATGTCATCATCAACATGCCCTCGAAGGACATAGCAATGAAGTAGACAAAACCCGAAGGCCCTGCGCCTCGCAACATAAGAAATAGAAGGGTCCTCCCTATTTATAAATCGATCGATAAAGTCAAACATGCGGACACCGTTTGAGGTCACAAGATGGTCTACCTCAGCCTTGGTCAATCCAAGCAAGTCCCTAAATTTATTCTTATATCCATGAGAGCTAAGGGGTACAACCGGTGCATTTTCTGGGTCCCATCCTCCAATAGCGTCTATTTCTTCAGGGAAAGGACAAATATCGCCTCCAGGAAAGGCAAACACGTGAAAATTTGGGTCCCAATACTCAAGACAGGCATCCAAGAAAGGCTTCACAACTTTCACTAACTTGAGACTCAAGATCGATCCCAGATTAAAAGCACCCATGTCATGTTTCTCAACATTTGTAAAATCATTCGTCCACTCTTTGAGACGGTTTTCAAAGGCATCCATAATTTTGAAAATTTTTTGAGAAGATATGAGAGCTTTTATGTGATAGACGAAAGAAAGAAGAAGGAATTGTGTGAATAAAAGCTTCCTCAAAGTCTCTATTTATACTATTCGCTGTTTCCTAATTTACGTCGAGGTCTGTCAAACTGGGGAAACGACGCAGCATCTGCTGCGCCTCTTCCCCAGGCCCTCTTCCGTGTTTTTCAGCTTTGGATCTTTCCTAATTTGCTTCCGGCTATAATTTCCTATTCCTATAGGATCTAAATTTGGTAATTCCGTCAAATTGCCAAGTTTTATGTTTCCTATTTCTTTTGGGTTCGCTTTTAGAGACAAAGTCGACATTTTCGCCAAACGAGCACACGTACCCATTTTATTTTATTTTGTTTTTTAGGGGAATCATTTCACTCCTCATTTTCAATACATTTCACACTTAGATATTTCTTTTAATTTTCCCTTTTTAGGGGGTAGCCCTCCCTACTGTCTGGTCATTTTGCTCATTTCTGGGCATTTTCTGTCATCTTTCACACTTATACATTTCTGTTAATTTTCTTTTTTAGGGGGTAGCCCTCCCTACTGTCCGGTCATTTTGCTCATTTCTGCGCATTGTTGTGCATTTCGTGTCACTTTTTGACATTTTGTCATTTTCGCTCATTTTTGGGCACTTTTTTTACTTTTTTTTTCATTTTGCGCCGGTTTAGGCCACCTATATGCTACATGTTTTACGTGTAAATTCTAAGTAAATTTCGGCAGCGTGCCGGCACAAACCGTCATCTACCAAACCTATTCTTTTAAGCTAACCTGCAGGAACAGGAAACACCCAGCAGCAAAGGCACTCATGCCATTATATACACAACCAAAAGAAGGTATATACATCAAATTAGGGGCTCTCGCCCAAAACAAAGTCCAAAATGTACAAAATGTATACAAGACAACAACAAAAGAAGGGCAGCTACTCCTAGTCGCCACTCAACTCAGCCACGGTCGCTTCAAGGGAAGCGATCTCAGCGTCTCTGGCCTCAAACTCCCTCAACAGATGAGCCGTCTCCTCCCGGGACTCCGCCATCTCCCGCTCCAGGTCACGCTCTCCCTGCGTACAAATGAAGAAATGCCTCATTTCAATCATTTCAATAAAATGCAAGAAATTGCAACAAAATTCAAAAATGAAATAAAGGGAATGAGAGGTTCATACCTGTCGTCCCCGGCCACCAGCAAGTGCCTCGATGGCTGTAGCCTGCAGCCGATTGGCCACCCTCCATAACGCCACATACCTAGACGGTGCCACCTGCATTCAAATGTAAAGAAGGTTCAAAAAGAGCAAATGCATTCCTATGCGATAAAATAATAAAAGACAGCCAAAGCTAGGGGCTTACCCTCCTCACCAAGTGCTGCCACTCCTCCAAACCCGCGTCCGTCACCTCCTCGCCGAAGTCGCGGAGCTCTGAGATCGTCGTCATGCCCGCCGCATCAGTGTACTCGAGTGTCTCTGGGTAAGCTGGGGGCTCGACGCCTGCCACCTCGATCTCCTACAAGGTTTAAATGGCTCATTGTTTGACGATCGTTCGTCATTTGTCAAATCAATTCAAAAACAAGGAAAAGGTAAAGTACTTACCACGATCGGCCAGTACGCCAACCTCCGATGAACGAACTCGGAGTACTCTTCGCCAGGAAGAAGGAGGGCGTTACCACTAGCGCCAGCCAAGTCAGCCTCTCTCTCGACGTCAAAAGGCTCTCTAAACATCGTTCGTGGAGGATCGATGGGAACCGTGAAGGTGTCACGAGAGCACTGCAGAGTCAAACGCTCGCCCAGGTACCACACAGGTCCCATGGACGTCCTCAACAACAGCCGACTCGAGCTCCTAGGACGAAGGACCTCGGCCACAAAAGCTGGAGCGTCAGAGTAGTCCTCCCAAGGTCTGGGCACCCACTAAAATAAGGAAACAGGGGGATCATTCCTATGATCACTTCTAAATAAAAGACAGAAAAGGAAAGTAATCAAATAAGGATCAAAGGCACTTACGTCCTCCAACTTCAGGGCATTCACGCCCCTCCGACAAACGTCGTAAGAAGAGCGCTAGCTATTCCCACGACACACCACCCAGTCTCTCACGACGGGGTACGCCCTCGGCTCAGGCTCCGTCCTCTTGGGCGCGAAGCTGGGAAAGTAGGAGTACACCCACGCCTACAGACAAAATAATCATTTATTTTTTCTATAATGATGCTCTTTCATAATTCAATAACAATAAAAAAAGAAGAAATAATGATCTTTCAATAAATGCGAAAGAGAGGTTCATACCTCAAACAAGAGTCCAGGACCGACAGTAGTAGGAGAAGTCCCCTTCTCCATCAGCTCTGGACGTACCATGGCCCTCATGTAGCGAGTGAGGACCATAAAGCCAGGAGTAACCTAGTCCCACCGACCTAGGCTGCTCAAGTCAGAAATAAAAGGAAGGAGCTTCGTCGACAGCCTCTCCCCCTTCTCTCCGAGGTAAATCGAAGACAAGAACCACCACAGCCACAGACGAGCCCTCTTCTTAACAGTACAAGGAGGAGGAGGCACCATCCTCCCATCCATCCTTACCCTCGCCGGGGTCCTACCCGCAAAGTAGTCCCTGACGTAAGAACTCGGCACCAACCCGGGAACGCTGGCAGCCCCTGCCGCCAGGTTCCAGCCGATCAGTCTCCTCGCCACGTCCGAGTCTACTCTCATGGCCGTCAACGGCCACACCAAAGGCTCCTCTCCACACGGCAGACCCGAGATCATGTCGTAGTCCTCCAAAGTGACCCCGACCTCTCTAAAAGGCATATGGAAAGTCGAGGTCGTGTCCTAGTACCGATCAAGAAAAGCTCGAATCAGGAAAAGGTTAGCGCGAATCTTCCTTTCCTTAATCGCCCTCCAAGCTCCGACCAAAGCCCCGAAGGCTCCCAGCTCGACAATGGCCTTCTCCTCCGTCAGTCTCTCGAAAGCCTCCATCATCATCGTGTAGCCGTAAAAGGAACTCATGTTCCCGGCATTATGCATCAATTCAATTCAAAAGATGTCTTTAGCATAGAACGAATGAGAAATGAAACGGCAAGCGAATAGGAAAGGTAACAGAAGATGACAAGTTCGAAACTTACCAAACTCCTCGCCGTCCTGTAAGAAAGGTGGCTCTCTGCCGCCCAAATGAGATGTTTACCATCCCATTTCTCGACCCACTCGGGTGCACCCACCAGCTGGCGACCGCCTCGCCCCACGTTGGCCCTCCTCGGGACCTCCTCAGCCTCCTCCTCAAGCATCTCCTCCTGTCTCACGCCACCCACGAGAGCAAGAGAAGGGTCAAAGTCCACGTCCATGGGGCCCTCCTCGACGTAGAAGGCACTTCACCTGCAAAATCAAGGTAGACAAGGTCGTGTCAAGCCATAACAAGCCTATTCGAGTTCGTTTCAAGCATTTTCAAGCCCTAAAAGAGGGATTACCGGCCATCTTTGGCCCTTTATGCCAAAACCCGACCACACATGTTGAAGGTTGGGGTAAGTCAAGTCTAAATTCAAGCCTAGTTGCGGGTTTGAGTCGAAATTTCGGCAGCATTTTGCTATAATAGCGATTATGCCCTAAAAAGTGTCTTGAAAGAGTTGTCACAAATCAAAAATTCGATATGATATCAAGTTTACCCATTACGCAAGGGTTCCAAAACACCAAGTTTCATCAAAAATGGACAATCTTAAGGGCATTTTCGAAGCAATTTTCGAAACAGCTGAGAAACCGTCTCATTTTTCGCCAAATGCTCAATACTTGACGAAAATGCAAAAAGAATACATGGTTATGTTCCTAATAATGCCAATTATCCATTTCTAATATCAATTTTATCAAAACAATCCATTAGAGTCAAAACCCCCAATTTTTCGACATTTAAAGGGGAAGGAACCCTAATTTTCGGCCCTAATTCAATCAAAAACGCAAATTTAAAGCAAGGATAAGATACATACCTCGATTAGTCATGATTTATGGCACGAATTGATCAAGTTTTGACGAGTTTTGGTTGGAATTTGAGAGAATTTGAGAAGGTTTTGTGTTTTGAAATAATGAAATAAAACACACGGTTTATCGTGTTTTTACTCAGACAGGGACAATCTCAGGAAATGATGAGGCACTTGCTGCGCCCCTTCGATATAACACAGCTCTTGTTGCGCCTGTTCCCCAGCACGTTTCCAGCTTAAAATTCAAAAATTCGTTATAAGTTTGTTATTTGTGGGCCCAAATTTTGTGCACCTCTTCTCCAACATTCTATATACTATACTTGGTTCTTTTGGGCGTTCTTTTCGTCCAGACCCGCTTTATTTTTTTTTTTCTAAACGGACTTCTAAGCCGTCACATCTTCCCAGCAAGGATCCTTTGGACACAGTTCATGGGCTCGTCCTTTTATTACCAGGATTTTGCTCGCAACAACCGAGCAGATTCTCAAACAGTGTTAAAACACACCTTTATCGATATATTTATATCCCGAGCGAGAGTTCATTATAGCCGATATACTGTACTTCTAGAGAAGTAGAGTTTGTTTGGAAACAGAAACAAGCAGATTCCCCCGGAGATGATTCAACCCTGACATTGTCTTCCGTACGACCGGTGCAGCAGTATTTTGCAGTATTGTTCGAGTCTTCCAGTGCAACAGTATTTTGCAGTGTTGCTCAAATCGTTATGCCCAGTGCAGCGATATTTTGCAGTATCGTTCGAGTCTTCATTTTCCCCAACGCAGCAGTAATTTGCAGTATTGCTCGCTCAAGATTTCTTGCATGATGATCAAGATGTTTCTAGTCGTCGATATATGTATTTCTCCAGCGATATTTTGCAGTGTTGCTGTCGACAATCAAGACTTTATATGTTTCCCAACGAGAGTTTGCTTGAAAACAGAGGCAGGCAGGTTCTTAAGTATGGTTTCTTCTTATGGCTAACGAGCCTCCTTACGTAGTCTAATGGACTTTGAATGACCCTCCCCGATAGTCGACAGACTCTAAAATGTTCCCGACGACAGGTCCTTGGTTCAGACCCCTTGAGCCGCCTCGCGTCGCCATAGTCGTCAGGTTATAATCTTTGATTGACCTGATGGCTATACTTTAACTTTCGCCTTGTCCAAGCGTCAGTCAAAGTGGGGGCTCTGTAGATACCTCATTTCTACACCTCCCACCAACCACCCAGTGATGATTGGGCCGCATGTTTGGTACGCGGAATGATTTATGATAGTTCATAAGTTTATCGTCAAGTGATAGCTCAAACACTTGTGTCTACCCCTTGGTCATCATCTACGTGCCGATACGGTCCTTTTGATAGTAATTAGAGTTCATTTGGATTCCGGGTCAAAAACCGCTTCATTTTCTAAGAAACCGTTTAAAATGCCGAGTCGGAATGCTCTAGAATATTCCGGATATTTGTTCCATAAATTAAATTTATATCTTTTGGTAAAATATATCCCGTATATCATATTTTAAGGAATAAGGAAGTATATATCTACCGCAATTCCATAGTAGAAACTCGGAAATCTTTCTTCCGCAGAAGGAAACCTCTGGGGAAATGACGCAGCAGATGATGCGCCTCTTTGAAGGATCGCAACAACCGCTGTGCCTCTTCTCTAGCTCATTTTCGCTGTTTACAGAATTTTTCCGTGATTTCTTTCCAAAGTTTGAGTCATTCCAAAACTCTTTACATTGTTTAGTATAAATAGAGACCTCCGGAGTCCATATTTTTCACGCGAGTGTCCGCCCTTCTCTTCTCCCTTTGCATTCTAGACTTTACTCTAAGCTTTCGACGCCTACGTGCTTGATCAATCGACCACGTATGCTCAGATCATTCTGAGTTCCAGTCACGTTGCAAGACCGACCAATTTGACCACCACACATCAATCAATTAATTAATCTAAAATCCTCCAACGAGGGCACTTTCTATATACATTCGAGTCGATCAATCACTAACGTTAACTTAGTTAATCTCGTTTCATCAAACATGTAAGTCTGAGTGTGTAAATCCCATCTTTTTATTGTTTTATTTTTGTATCAATTAATGTAAGATTCACGTCAAAAACACATTTAAAACCAATTTTAAAAACCTTTATTACAAACTGTTTTTTATGAAACAACAGTTACCAGACGTCGAGAAGAAACGGAGAAGCAGCTGCGCCTCTTCGAAGGGTCGCAGCACCTGTTGCGCCTCTTTAAGAGGTTGTCGCTGCTCCTGCTCTTCTTCTTCTTTCTCGGGTTTCTGTGGTTTTGTTCTTTTCATCTTATTTTTCTTACTTTCTTCTATTCTTTTGTGTATAAGCTATGTTTTGGTCATTCCTTTCAATAATAACGTTCTATTTCCGACTTAAATCACTTATAAATCGATATTTGCGGGTTTTCGTCACTAAATCAAACTCGAATTTTAGAGACTCGATATGTCCATATCAAGTCTCTGGAATTCGTTCTTTGTACATATTTCCATTGCTTATTTTCAGATTATCAATTTCTTTCAAAGTTCGTTCCTTTTGTGTTTCTGATATCGTAAATAAATTTAATTCGTTTTTAACTCGTTTTAATTCATTTAATTCGTGTTTATCGCTTTTATGACGATGTTAGCATGTAATTAACCCGCTAAATCACTTTCACTCGAGTTTAATATCAATAATCAATCGTAAAACATACCAAAGAACATTAACTACCCGCGGTTCTGACTTCACAGCCAGAGCTCAACTCAAGAACAGACGCAGGAATAGTTGCGCCCCTTCTAAGGGACGCAGTAGATGATGCGCCTGTTTTGAGGTGATTTCTGTCCCTGAACTTCCGTTCTCACTTTGACGTAGCTTTAATTAGGTATTAATTAACTACTAATCGTAATATCACCTTTAGTCTGACCTTTTTTATTGTTTGTTGTATGATTTATTTGCTTGTTATTCACATGTAATTAATTCTAATTCCCACTTCGACATAATTGAGTGCTAATTATTTGTTCACCGACATAGTTTAATTCACATGCTAGGATTAATTTGTGGATGTTGCATTACATGCATATAATCGACAACATATCAAATATGAATAACTTCCCTAATCATTAGTAGAGGCCGCTATCGAGGCGGGCGGGATTAGGTGTTCGATTAAAGAGCTTCCTAATATGTACCCTCACCCCTTACTCCAGATCTCTGTGAACATCCGTGTTCATTGGCATCCACGAGAGTCATTCTAGATATAGAATGCTAAGGGTAACGAGTTCTTAGTGTTCATGTCACTACTTTGTGTCTTGACATGACACGAGGTATTCGAACGGTTCCAATTTCCCATAAAAATTGGTGGCGACTCCACAAATGCAACGCTTGTCCCAAGCGCCTCCGCGCGCGCCACGGCGTGGCCCATGTCCACAGTTTACCATACTAGATTGCGGGCGCATTCTCTTGAGTCGTAGATAAGAGAGTGTCACATTCACATATATTTGCCTTGTTCATAATATGAGTGTGAGTGTTTTTCCGTGAGGAGTCCGATGTCATATAAGATCATGCAAGAGTTGAAATGTCCATGTGAAGTCCTTTGTGCTACACCGTCATGTAAATCTCATCCATGTTGTTGCATTTTCTCTATCTTGCACTTGCGTATTCTCTGAGCTCCCAATATCCAAAGTGTGAATTCTTCGTTTCCACGTTTGCCCATCTCCCTTCTCCATCCTCTCAACACCCCTCACCGCCACCACATCCGTACTCACCCCCTCGGCATCTCCACCCATACGCCCCTGTTTTAGCCTCACCACAGCACCTTGATCACCTCCTACTATATCCCTAACAACACAACCACTCGCACTAGCCATGGCCACCCCATCCAGACTCTGCCCTCCAATATCACCCCGCAACCCCCACTTTAACGACCCCACCCCACCCCTGCCAGCCTATACCCTTCCTCTACCACCCCTTCGTCTTCCTCTACAACACTTCGCACCTCCGCTCTAACCATCCCATGTTTTGTCTTATTTTTACTTGATAATGTAATTTGTTGCAATTTATCTATCATCTCCTGCTTCTTGCTCCTCAAATATTCCGCTTCAAACTCCGGCCTCAAATCTCTACCCTCCTTTCTCCCCTCAGTAAAACCCGTTTTGCCCACTTTCCATGGCGATGCCCTCAATCCAACTCCGTATTTAAGCCCATCCTCCTCATAGGGCCCCTTGTCACAATCCTTCTCTCCGTGTCCCAACACCCCACATCCATAGCAATACATAGGCAACCACTCATACTTTACATCAAATGAAGTAACCTTACCATTAGGCATACGTATATCAATAGAAGGTTGAAGTGGCTTACGAATATCATGAAGATTACGCAATCGGATGGCCCTCTCCATCTCCGAAAAAGGGGCCTCGTCTTTCACCACATACTTCCCCAGCTGCGCACCTAATCGTCTCAAATTATCTTCATTCATACAGCCTTTGATAGGAAGATCATATATACGTGCCCAGATTGGAAGGTAGTAGAGCGGGGTATCCGTCATCTTCCCCTCCAAATTATGTTAATTAAAACACCAAGCAAACTTATCGAAGTGCCACGGTTGCTCTTTAAGTACCTTTAGTCTTGTCACGGTCATCCTCGAAATGAAAGACGGAAATCTTTTTCTCTAGCATCCAGAACATTACCCATCACCTTGCCCTTCGGATTCCACAGTCTAAGCATCGTATCAATAGCTGCACGAACATTAATTGTCTTCGATGCCCAGATCTTCCCAATAATAATCATCTTCGTCTTAACCTCCTACACCTCCTCACCGCCTAGATCCCAATTGAACACAGCCTCGCCACTACCCAAATCCTCAGCCATCACCCCCTTCCCCTTGCTACAACTTCCACGTTCCATGCAAATACTAGCAAGAGCAATAGGATAACAAATAAGGACAAAATCAAACAGCCGATCACGAGTAACCCTATAATATTTTAACCCTAACAGAAATCAACCCTAACGCAACTTTAAGAAAATCGACCACAACTATGAAAGAAAAGAGAGAAAAATGACATAAACCCACATAAAAGAGACGTAGATATCAGCCTCCATGTTCCCCCAACACGATCCTCCACCTTCCGCCCCCTTCCACCATATTCCTCCACCCCCTCGCCCTCACTCAACACATCACAAACTCTTCGAATAACCTTCTCCGGGTCAACATCCATACCATCGAAAACAATCTTATTTTGATGCTCCCATATAGCCCAACACCCAAGCATAAATTTCTTGTACTCCGCCTCCGTAGTCTCCCTCTATCTCTCCTCCACCCAACCCCGAACTCTACTCCTCTCAACTGTCTCCTCACACGCCAAACCCAACCCTTCCCACGCTCAATTTGCCACCCCACAATTGCGAAACAAATGAATGCTTGACTCATTAAACATATTACATAAACGACAAGAAGAAGACTCGCCTCCAACTCGGGCAACGATGTTTTCTTTTGTTTCCAAAGCTTCATTAAAGAGTTGCCAGAAGAAGAGTTTTACACGCGGCCAAACCGGAACATTCCAGAGCTGTAATACCCGACATTTGTGGGACCCGTACTTAGACCTAGGGATGCGTTGGAGAACCCACATATACTCGAACGAGACCAAGTAAGACCTAAACTAGACCTAGTAGACTTCTAGTGGACCGAGTAGAACCCCAAGTGGACCAAGTGAGACGGCACTCGGTCGAGTGAGGGTACACTCGACCGAGTGAGAGCCACTCGGTCGAGTGAGCAGAGTTGTACCCGAGAAATGATATTTCGGGATTTCATCTTATACCAACACCAACCCCTTCATTTTCTTCTCTTTCCTCCTCACTCTAAAATACTCTCCCTTCTCTCTAAAGGCTCCCTAAACCTTCCCTTTGACATTCAAGCTTGGATTAATGGTGGAACACCCCTCTAATCCCCGATCTACCTTTGTAAGTCGACATCCTACCCTTTTTCCTCTTTATTTTATGTTAATCTCGGATTAGGGTTTATTAAGAGAGATTAATTAGAATTTAGTTATGTAAAATGAATAGTTAGTAACTAATAATGAGGGATTTTATGTTGTATTATAGTATAGAGTGGTTTGTGATAGTTATTACATGATTTATGTAGGATGAGACGGTTTTATGAGATGGATACTTGGTGATTTCGATTAGCTTGAGGATTATGCTTAAAGGTAGGTTATCCTACTCGGATTCAATATTGTGTATGCATATTTGGGTGTCTTTCCTCACTATTGCATTCATGAGTCGGTTAGTATGTATGTGATATTGAATTCATGAATGTGGTCATATGTTAAGTGTTGTTCTTTCATTTGTCATGTATGGTTGTGTTTGTGTTGTGTTGGAGGTCTTTGGTGGTGATACTTGGTTATTGAGGAGACGTAAGATGGTTGGGAAATCGTCTTGCACTCGGGTCGCCCCTTGGAGCTTCCCACTCCAAGAGGGATATGCGCATTAATGACTTGAGTCAGGAGGGACTCGTGTGGTTGAGGCACGACGTCTGGCAGGGGATCCGGTTGGCTTCCGGACCCGGTACGTCTGGGCGTGTCCCGGTACCTTTGTGTGAGATGTGGTGTCGTGGGTGTGTCCCTGGCACCGGTGGTTGTGGGTACGTCTCGGCGTGTCCCGGTACCGGTATGGTGATTGCATAGTCGAGTCCCATTCACATGATTATGTCGATTCTACACTTATCGAGTCATGTCTTATGTTTATGTATTGAAACTGTCGTTGGTTGTGTCTGTGTAAATGTCACCTATTTCCGGGGTGGCCTGTGTCGATCCATATGATATTTTCGATCATATGGGGAGCATTTGTTTACAGGTTAGCTTTGGTTGCTTGCGGGAGACGGGACGAGTCGTGATGACATTTGAGTCAAGCATAGTTGATTAGATTGGTTTAGTAGTCATAAGTTGTATTATTCATTTCATTTATTTCATTTATGTCTGTGTAATTGACTAAACACTTATTTATGTTAATTGTTTCTCAATTGCGACTCCGATTTCACTACCTCGGGAAACCGAGAAGGTAACATCCTCCATTACCTTGGCCGGGTAAGAAGAGGGTGTTACAAGAGCTTATTCCACAATCATCTCTTCCTCGTCAGATCCGATTGTTCAGCCATATCCGTCATCTCCCTGCCAGCATCCTATAAGCCGATTTCACAGTATAAACACAATCACGCTCCAACTCTCAATACCACGAATCACTCGGATGAATATTGGTAATTCTTTCACGCTCAAAAGGCAAGAAAAATTGATTGATTGTCTCTACATCCCAAACATTATGGTCCACAATAAAATCCGCCACCACAATCCCCTCCCTTCCATTAGGACGCGGTGAAATGACCCTTCTCGTCTGCGTTCTGCCACCCACGCGTGTCCCCACACCCGAGTATCCCTTCCATCCCCTATTATCTGCCGTATCCCACCCTCCAACACCCCTCTAACCTCAATTATACTTCTCCAATTGTAGCTTGAATTATGCCCAACAGCCGCTCCTAGGAAATCTATATCTAAATAGTATCTCGCTTTCATAATTCGAGCCCATAAGTTGTTCGGTCAAGTCAATAAACGCCATGCTTGTTTACCAAGCAACACAAGGTTAAACAATCTGAAATCCCGAAACCTCATTACCCCCCCCCCCCCCTCGGCTTGCTCATTTTCTTCCACGCTACCCAAGACATCCCTCTTCGACCCTCCTCATGGCCCCACCAAAAGCGCGAAACCAACGATCTAAGTTCATCACAAAAGTTAGCCGGGATTTTAAACATATTAATCACATAGGTATGGAGTGAATTAACCACTGCCTTTATAAGAACCTCCTTACCAGCCCTAAACAAAATTTTCCCACGCCAACCTTGAAGCTGTTTGCACAATTTATCACGAATTATATCCGTAATTATCTTCTTAGACCGTATAACTACCATAGACAACCCTAAGTAACACTTATGTTCCTCCATCTCCACCACCCCCAACCTAGCCGCCAAACTCTCCCTGTACGCCCTTGACACCCCTCTACTAAACGAGACCATAGTTTTCTGAAGGCCAACAAGTTTCCCCAAAGTTGCTTCATATTTTCGCAAAACATCATTAATAACATCAGCTTCTCCCATCGTTGCACGAGAAAAGAAAATACTATCATCAGCAAAAAGCAAATGGGAAACAGCAGGAGCAGTACTACTAGACACCCGAACTCCATGGAGCGAATTGCACTCCATAGCCCGTCTCATAAGATTGGACAAAGCCTCCGCGCAAAGAATAAATAAATAAGGAGAAAGCGAATCACCTTGTCTTAGTCCTCTCGTGAGCCGAAGCTCCTCCGAAGGCTCCTCATTAATGAGAACAGAGAAAGTAACAGTAGAGACACATTCCATCATCCTCCGTACCCATCCACTAGCAAACCCTATAGTAATAAGAACTTGTCGCAAGAAATTCCACTCCACCCACATAAGCCTTAGCCATATCAAGTTTGATCTCCATGTCACCCAAGAAGATTTTTAACCTGTTCGCCAAAACCTTAGACACAATTTTGTACACCACATTACAAAGGCTAATTGGTCGAAAATCACGAATTTTATCCGGAGCTTTCTTCTTCTGAATTAAGACTATATTAGTCTTATTAAAATCAGTAGGCGATGATTCTCCTCTTAAAATGCTAAGCACCGAGTTAACCACATTTGGCCCAATAATATACCAATACGACTGATAAAAAAGCTCGTTTATACCATCCGGACCCCGGGCCTTTAAAGGATTCATTTGGTTAAGTGCGTTAACAATATCATCCTCACGATACTCCGCTCCCAAATTCATATTCATACGCTCACTAACTCGCCCCTCAAGTCCAAGTAGCACCTCCTCAAATTGAGTTGGAGCCGACGTAGCAAACAAGTCACGAAAATAGTTCACGGCCACATTGGACACGGCATCATCTCCATTTCACTCGATCCCATCATCATAAATAAGCTTTCCGATATAATTCTCTCTCTTCCTCTCCCGGCTCTAGCATGGAAAAAATTAGTGTTACTGTAATACTACGGTTTTCTAAGTCTGTTACTCGGCCAAATATGGCTTACTCGGGCGAGTAAGTGTGTCGTGTGTTTCTGGACAGACTACTGTCCAGGAATACTCGGCCGAGTATGGGAATACTCAACTGAGTAGAGGATACTCGGCCGAGTATACTCTATACTCGACCAAGTGTCCGGTCTGACGGGGTTTATTTCCGCGGTTTGATTTAGAGAGGATTAGAGTTATATAAACGAGGATTTCAGTTTCTTAATCATTTTTAACAAAACCTAAACTCACAACGTAACTCTAATCATATTCAAATCTCTCTCTCAAGTGCGTGGATCTTCCGTGAGTCTTGTTCATCATTCCTTGCGTCGATTTTGTCGGTAAGCCTCTAATTATATGAGTTTCATTAATTTGTCTTTTAGGGTTTTGCCCTAGTTTAGGATTTGAGGGAAAGGGGATTTTGGCATGTTGTAAATGGAACTATGTGATTGTTGTTAGGTGGAGACTTTGTAGAGGAGCCGTTTTAGCCTGCTTGATTGTCTCATTTCAGTTTGTGCTAAGGTAGGGTTTCCCTACTCGGCTTACTGTTTAATTGATTTAAGATATATGTTGTAATTGTTTGTACGATTGATATTGTGATTGATTGATGTTGGTGGATTGGAGAATGGTGTTGGTGTTGAGATGGTTGATGATGTTCGCGAGATGCATCCTCGGCTGAGTGGAGTCACTTGCAAGAGTGGCTTCACGCCCTACTTTCGCCCTCTGTGGATGTAACACCCCAACTATCCGGCCAAGATAATTGGAGCGTTACCATCTCGGTTTCCCGAGGTAGTATTTCAAAACTTCGATAAAAGAACATTTTATAAATAAACATAATGTTTAATGATTACATAAATGTGAACAATTGAATGAAAGTACAATTCATGACATATATACCCTTCTAATCAACTAGACTCGTCTCGTGACTCATCAAGCTCGTCCCGTCTCCCACGTGCTATCCAAACAACCTGTACTAAACCTGCTCTCTATATGACCAAAGGACATCATATGGATCGACACAGGCCACCCCAAAAGAGATAGGTAACAATTACACAGACACACAAATGTCAGTAACGATAAACAAAGTGTGACACGACTCAAGTGTGTGAGTCAACAACATGTCCATGATATGAATGACACACAATTATCCATTCGTTACGCCGATACCGGGACACGCCCAGACGTACCCAAAACCACTGGTGCCAGGAACACGTCCACGACATCGCACTCACACAAGGTACTCCGAACACGTCGGTGGTACCGGGCGTCCGGGCCCAAGAGCTACTCGGGTCCCCTGCCAGACGCCATGCCTCACCACACGCGTCCCTCCAAACTCAAGTCATTAATGTGCACACCCCTCTTGGAGCGGGAAACTCAAAGAGGCGACTCAAGCGGAAGACGATCTCCCAACCGCCTTCCGTCTCCATAGAACAAGTAACCAACCAGCACCGCAATATCCTCCAATATACATGACAAACTCAATAAATGCAAGATAGCGTATAACATGCCAATTACTGACTCATTAAATGCAATTAATGACAAACAACTCATTAACAAATAGACACATTATCGAAACTGGGTAGGATAATCCTACCTTTTCGCAAGCTCCATAAGCACACCCAAATCCACTAATAACACCGCTTCATAAAGCCGTCACCTAAATAAATATAATAATTAAATAAAATAAATTACTAACTAATCTAATCTAATTAAATTATATACGAACTAATTAACTAAATAGAAACCCGTCTTAAAGCTATTCACAACCCGACTCCCGACTACCCCAACTAAGGCCACCACCTGCCACTGCCGCCATGGATCACCACCACCGATCGTGGTGGCCACGGCCAGTAGCAGCCCCCACAGCCACCCCCAACATCAACAACCGATGACACCCACAATAACAAACACACCCGACACCAAACATCACCCAAAACCGCCACTACAACAGCCACCACCGTGGGCCACCACCACCACGGTGGTCATGGCTTGGCCCCACACCCTTGGCCACCACCAGCAGTCACCACTAACAACGGTAACCACAACAACAAACAGCAATAACAAACACGCAACACAACCAACATAACGCCCGTACACCCCATGTTTACCACCCATTTCCGCCACCTACAGCCACCTAACCAGCCACCCAAGACCACCACTGTACTCTCCTCACAACCCCCATTAATCTCCACCCAATACCACCCCAAGTCAGTCACGAATAGAGGGTTAAAAATCCATCTTAAGATCGTCGCACAAAATAGCTATAAACATGTATATTAACTCGGTCAAACCCTTAATTTGGGTGGTCAACGGGGTCAATGGGTGGTCAAAGGCGGTCTATGGCGGGTCAGGTTGGGGCGGATTAATTAAAATAATACTCCCTCCCATCCACTCTTTTCTTCCCATTTGAAGTGGGCACGGAGATTAAGGGTGGGGAGTATAATATTGATAAAGATATGAGTGGGTTTGGTAATTGGAAAGAGGTATGAATAATTAGGATTAAATATTAATAAAGGAGATGGGTGGGGTTTGGTTATTGAATAGAGGTATGAATAATTAGAATTAAATATTAATAAAGAATATAGTGGGGTTTGATGGGTGGAGAGAGGTAGGAGTATTATATTAATAAAATCTTTCTCAAAAAAGAAAGGGAAAGAAAACCTGAATAATCCGTTTTAGGAAATAGGGAAGAAAAGAGTGGATGGGAGGGAGTATAAAAACTAGTGTTACACGGTTTACCTTACGATCTCGAGGCGAAGGGACAAAATCTCCATTTTTCTTCTCATCTCTCTTTTCTCTCTAAAATTGGTGGATATTGTGAGATTGTGTTTGGATGGGGTTGATGGGTGGATAAGGGTGTATAAGGTGAGGTGGGAGTATATAAGGTGGGTATAGTATACGTATATTATACATGTATCGTATTACATATTATTATTATCATTACAACTTATTATTATTATTACTATTATTATTATTATCATTACCATCTCATAATAATAATTATTATTTTATTATTCCGTCTTAACATAATTCGTATAAATGCGATAAAATATTATTATTATTATATGATTTTTAAATACAGAGTATTACAATCTCCCCCCCTTAAAAAGAACTTCGTCCCTGAAGTTCACCTCACTCTCTCCTTTCCCAAATCTCATGCATTCTCTCGTACCTCACAAGTCTATCACCCGTATACGCTCTTTCTAAACATCACACTCATCCAAAGTTCTTCACTCAATTCTCACTACTTTCTCACATTCTGTACTTTCTCTTTCCTGAATTCCCGAATTATTACATCTACTCCCCTAAAAGAGAACTTCGTCTCGAAGTTCGACTATCAATCTACAAAATACGGTCTCATACGCTCGTTACTAAATTCCACAATGACTATGTTTTAGGTTCAACACACTCTCTTACCTATTGCGAATCCATTATCAAATCTTGTATCGTGTTATGCCATTGCTATAATCCCAAATCTAGAAACCTCTCTAAAAGTCTCTCTACGGGTACCCCTACGAGCCTCCCAAAGGTCAAGCGCCAGGTCTAATCCACGGTTCGAAACTCTAATCTCATAGATAACTTCTAACTTATGTTGGTTATATGAATACGTATTTATCACTGGGTATAACTCGATTATCACTATGCATTTCTATCGCGTCAATCCTCATACATTAACATGTATGCACATCCAAAACACCAATATGTGGACTCCATGAAACAATCAACTAATGTAAATTTCTTATAATGTGACTCACCCATGTTCTATATTTCCATTCATCATTAATACTTCCGCTTATACAGAAGACCACAATCACTATCACGCAATGACCACTATGTGACACATAATTCGCTTAGCTTGTTTCATCTTACTTTCACACAATAAAACAAAACCACGTCAACTAACACACATCAAACAAAATTATCACATCATTATTATAGTCCAATTACACATGTCAATTGTCAACTTTCCTCTAAATTTCACTCAAAAGTCACATAATGCAAACAATTCACAAGGTCCCATCTATATGGGATCAACATGTTCATCTGACACAAACCAACCATTATAAGTTGTGAAAATAAGGGTATACCCTCAATATTAGGTCGAGTATCGACAAAACAGGGGTCAAAGCAGACCACTCGGTTGAGTATATGCGACCACTCGGCCGAGGAGGCGGCCACTCGGTGAGTACATGGTGCACTCGGCCAAGTGTCACCTGGGCATGAGGTTTTCATTCTCAAACTCGGTTCCAAACTTCCCTATTTCATCACGCAAATGCTAATAGACTTCGATGGTGACTAATACATAATCGAATAACCTAATTAAAACAAACGCACGGCCTTATGGCCATTGTTATAACCCAACTAAAACAAAACATAATACAACATGGTATTAATACCACCCAAGACAGTGACAACATTTCGACTCAACCAAATACTACAACAAGCTCACGATGTATACCATGACCGCTTTACTTGACGATTGGGAGGCGACTTTATAAGCAACATCTGTACTATCACCGCTAGACCAAAATCTCACCAACTACTCCCTCTCGTCGTGCATGCACACTTAAATCAAACGGTTACTCTATATAACATCAATGATCAACTAGCTTAACAACACCATTTATCCAACATGCATTACATATTTCGATCTCAAACTTATACTCATAATCACTTGGTGATGCTACATCTACAATTTTATCATTTATAGGTTGTCTCTCATGATCAACTCACTTACTCAAAACGTTGCATAGGCAAGTATACCTTTCTATGTTTCCCAAACTCTTAAACTCGATGATTATACATAGTTCCGCACTTCAACCCTTCACCTAAATCCTTTAAATGTATCAATACTTCTAGGCAACGAGACATACACTCACATACGACTCATTTCCGTTCAATGTTCTTTTACCTACAATACTTGCAATATTACTTAACCATCATTCAAGGTTTAAACCAATAGTATTCATTCCCTGACTTATCACTCATCACATTATACATGTACCTCTCTACTTGACTCAAATCCACATCCCTTACTCAAACTTACCTCAATTCCAATAAAACACTTGTTTCCCATTCACAGCCCTAAAGATGCCACACTCACTCATCGCACATTATTAGCATTTTGCTCCTTATCCTAATGAGTTGACCGATTCACTCCCGTCTCACATCCCCTCAATCACAAGTCTATACGTCCTCACTCATCAAAATCATACAATCCGCAAGGTAAACTAAGCATTAATCCATATATAAGTAAAACAACGCACTATTAACAAAATCGTAAGCTTGCGGCACAATAAAACTGAGTATTAAGCAAAAATCAAAATTTGGGCATCAACACTATAAATTTCAAAAAATTGAGACAAGATTTCTAATTTAAGACCACACATAGCACCATTAATAAATATTGAAGCACTATAAGACAATTAAGTCATGTTTTAAATACAAGGATGCAAATTTCGACATGTACATAAGAATTTCGAAATTTTGGGGTGAAATTTTAATACAAGGTCTCAGATGTAAAGTAAGATTTAACATTACTAACAAAGATTAGGGTCTTTTAACACCATTAGATCAAACTTTACACATGAAAAACCCAAAGTTTGAGCGAAATTTTAAGGCAAAATTATCGATGTAAGACAACACATAGTATTATTAACAAAATTGAAGTCTTATTACTCATTCAAGTCAAGAGAACTTTAAAACAAAGTCGTAAAATTTTAAGGTCATGCCTAACATCATTAACAACGTGTGAATCTTTATGACATAACTAGATAAGGAATGGGGTACAAAATGCATGACTCCTAGGTTATTGCAACACAATACTATATTAACAAAGACTAAGCACCAAGAGATAATTAAGCCACATTTGAGAGCAAAATCAAAATTATTCATTTTGAGGTGCAATTTCAAAAGATTTTGGGCAACATTTTGAAAATGAAACCTTGATTCAAAATGATACATGACGTTACTACCAAGCATGGAAGCCTCCTTGGTTAATTAAACTAAGTTTCAAACGCAAACAAATCAAAGTTTAAGAATGAACCTTAAAGTTTCAAAATTTTCAAGACAAAATTTGAAATGTACGACAAAATTAGCAATAACAACTAAACTTTGGTCCTTGCTAAACCATTAACCAAGCAATAAATGCAAAATCAAATTATCGACTCAAGAACATATACTTTCGAGTTCATAAAAAAATGGGTAAAATTTAACATGAAAACTTCATATTTCACATCATAAATGACGAAAAAGGTGATTAATGTCATGAATTAACAAAACATGGAATTAATTGACAAATTTGAAGGGAATAGCGTGGATTTAAATGAAACCAAATTGGGAAAAATTAAGGACAATGAGAAAACCACTCAAGTTGTTTAATTAACAGGAATTAAGAGAATAAGATGGGGTAGAAAATTTAAGTCCAAACAATAACATCAACAATGGAGCCTTGGAAAAATTTTAAAATTAATTTGGGTACTTTTGTTACGAGAAATGATGAAGAGAATGCAAAAAAAATAAGGTAATAACACAATTTTTTTTTTTTTGAGAAATTCACAACCCATAAACTGGCACTCGGTCGAGTGCTGAGTCCACTCGGTCGAGTGACTCACTTCCAGAAACTTGAAAGTTTCTGGAAATTGGTTCACTCGGTCGAGTGTTAGGGTTCACTCGGTCGAGTGACGGGTACTCGGTCGAGTACTAGCTCGCACTCGGCTGGGTGGCTCTCTTTGGTTTGCAATTTCCGACTAAATTACTATGCTTATACTAGCAGTTATTTTACTAACAATTACTACTAATCACATCCTACTATGGCATTAACGAAATTCAAACATATATACGGTATGAAAAATGCGAAAGAACGGGGCTAGTGCCCCTCTCACACCAAACGTAACAACCATTCTCAAAGCACGACATACGTATCATTACTTTCATCCAACTAAAAAATGTTATCACATATCATATGAACAATTATGTCATGCAAGAATCCAATCCACTATGCAATTTACGGCGTCAAACTCATCATATTCAAAAATGCAATGCTTATACAAATAAATGCATTTCATGTGAAACATTCCTCTACTTGTATCACATATATCTCACTCAAGTAAACATTTCAATTCCATTATCTCAACTATAATATGTTATCATTTACCACACAACTTCTATATCATACAAGATACTCAACAAAACTATAACACAAGTATAATTCATGCAACATTTCAATTTACGCTTCCCGACTCGTAACCACCCACGTAGTGACCTACCGAAACAATAGGATCTAGTTTTGAAATGAGGGATACTTCTCACCCAAAACCGACCTCCTATTGTACTCATGTCGGGTTCATTTTATTAGACACTCCTAAATTCACTTTGGTTCATCGGTTTAGGTTCCAAAATCGTCGCCCTGATACCACTTTGTAACACCAACTATCCGGCCAAGATAATTGGAGCGTTACCATCTCGGTTTCCCGAGGTAGTGTTTCAAAACTTCGATAAAAGAACATTTTATAAATAAACATAATGTTTAATGATTACATAAACGTGAACAATTGAATGAAAGTACAACTCGTGACATCTATATCCTTCTAATCAACTAGACTCGTCTCGTGACTCATCAAGCTCGTCCCGTCTCCCACGTGCTATCCAAATAGCCTGTACTAAACCTCCTCCCTATATGACCAAAGGACATCATAAGGATCGACACAGGCCACCCCAAAAGAGATAGGTCACAATTACACAGACACACAAACGTCAGTAGCAATAAACAAAGTGTGACACGACTCAAGTGTGTGAGTCAACAACATGTCCATGATATGAATGACACACAATTATCCAACCGTCACGCCGGTACCGGGACACGCCCAAACGTACCCACAACCACTGGTGCCAAGAACACATCCACGACACCGCACTCACACAAGGTACTCCGAACACGTCGGTGGTACCGGTTGTCCGGGCCCAAGAGCGACTCGGGTCCCCTGCCAGACGTCGTGCCTCACCACAAGCGTCCCTCCAAACTCAAGTCATTAATGTGCACATCCCTCTTAGAGCGGGAAACTCCAAGAGGCGACTCAAGCGGAAGACGGTCTCACAACCGCCTTCCGTCTCCATAGAACAAGTAACCAACCAACACCGCAATATCCTCCAATATACATGACAAACTCAATAAATGCAAGATACCGTATAACATGCCAATTACCGACTCATTAAATGAAATTAATGACAAACAACTCATTTAAGAAATAGACACATTATCGAAACTGAGTTGGATAAACCTACCTTTTCGCAAGCTCCATAAGCAAACCCAAATCCACTAATAACACCGCTTCATAAAGCTGTCACCTAAATAAATATAATAATTAAATAAAATAAATTACTAACTAATCTAATCTAATTAAATAATATACGAATTAATTAACTAAATAGAAACCCGTCTTAAAGCTATTCACAACCCGACTCCTGACTACCCCGACACCGGCCACCACCTACCGCTGCCGCCATAGATCACCACCACCGACCGTGGTGGCCATGGCCAGCAGCAGCCCCCACAGCCACCCCCAACATCAACAACCGACACCCACAACAACAAACACACCCGACACCAAACATCACCCAAAATCGCCACTATAACAGCCACCACCGTGAGCCACCACCACCACGGTGGTCACGGCTTAGCCCCACACCCTTGGCTGCCACCAGCAGCCACCACCAACAACGGCAGCCGCAACAACAAACACGCAACACAACCAACATAACGCCCATACACCTCATGTTTGCCACCCATTTTCGCCACCTACAGCCACCTAACCCGCCACCCAAGACCACAACCGTACTCTCCTCATAACCCCCAACAACCTCCACCCAATACCACCCCAAGTCAGTCACGAATAGAGGGTTAAAAATCCGTCTTAAGATCATCGCACAAAATAGCTATAAAAATGTATATTAACTCGGTCAAACCCTTAATTTGGGTGGTCAACGGGGTCAATGGGTGGTCAACGGCGGTCTATGGCGGGTCAAGGTCGGGGTGGATTAATTAAAATAATATAAAAACTATTGTTATATGGTTTACCTTACGATCTCGAGGCGGAGGGATAAAATCTCCATTTTTCTTCTCATCTCTCCTTTCTCTCTAAAATTGGTGGATATTATGAGATTTTGTTTGGATGGGGTTGATGGGTGGATAAGGGTGTATAAGGTGAGGTGGGAGTATATAAGGTGGGTATAGTATACGTATATTATACAAGTATCGTATTACATATTATTATTATCATTACAACTTATTATTATTATTACTATTATTATTATTATCATTACCATCTCATAATAATAATTATTATTTTGCTTATTCCATCTCAACATAATTCGTATAAATGCGATAAAATATTATTATTATATAATTATTAAATACGGAGTATTACAGTGGAACCCGCCACAGGAGAGGATGTGCACACTAATGAACAGGGTTATCGCTCATTGATGAGCGGGGCTTAGGTGGGGTACGGCTGTGGTCCCCCACTAGCAGAGCTACACACTTTAGTGTGTAGTCAGTTACGAGATGTGATTGGGAGTTGGAGATGGATTGTGGAACAACTGTTTATCTTTATCGTACCTTGTCTTATTTTGATTATGCAGTGAACTGGCCCCGTTGTTGTTTTGTAAAATCTATGGTGATCCATTCGGGGATGGTAAGCAGATTGTGACAGGTGATGATGGTCTTTAGCCTTGGGGACTAGATGGGGAGTCATCACTTCGAGTCTAGCTTCCGCTGTCACGGGATTAGCTGTTTAGATTCAGTTGTTTTGAGTACTAGTGAACTTTTGTTTTGGTTTTGATTTTGGAACGTGTAATCGTTAACTCTTTATACTTTAATAAACGTTTTGGAATGGTTAGTTTTGATATACTAGCCACGGGAAACCGAGATGGTAACAGTCTCTCATGCTAGGGTGGTCCTGGTAAGGCACCTTGATATGTGGGGTGTTACAAAGTGTTATCAGAGCGACGATTATAGAACCTAAAACCAATGAACCTAATGAACATAGGGAGTCTAAATAAAATGAACCCGGGGAGAGTTGTTTGGAGCTACCGCAAAGACTTGGGAGACGTCCAGAAGTCGCATTGAGGCCCTTACAATTTCTACCGGTCAACATGGGGGTGTCTTGGGAGTTTTTATGTGTTTAGAGTAATGTGTGTTGCACTTGTAGCGATGATTTTTTGTGAAATTGTTGGATGAAATGGGAAAGTAATGTGTGTTGTACTGGTACCTTTGAGTATATGTTGGATAAAGTATATTTTTGGGTTGAATGGAAGTGATTGGAGTATATGTAATGTAATGTGGGGTATGTCTATATGATCATGATGACGTTAATGTTTGGTTTGTTGGTAGTAGCATGTGATTAAGGTCATGCGTCTATATATATGAATGTTGTGTTTAATTTACATATGGGTATGATAAAAGTTCACCTATTTACTGGTTTTTAGAATTAATTAGTTGTTATTGTTTGCCTTATTCATGTTCAAGTTGTTTTGTTAAGAAAAAAATTGATTGTATGAAAACCTAGCTATTATGGAAGGGCTGTATTAAAACTGTCATAAGTCGAGTTCTAGAAATTATATCGCTATAATTTCAATTGGAGGTGATAGCTTGTCCTCTTATGATTCTAACGATAGGTCACACGCCCAAAATGACCAAGTAACGAGTGAGATATGACTGTTTTACGAAAAATGGACGTTGTTGAGAACTGTGCCGGTACTCGACCGAGTAGGCCATACTCGGCCGAGTATCTTTCATACTCGACCGAGTAACCCATATTCGGCCGAGTAATCTTTCTGTGATAATTTTGCTCAGCTTCTGGAGTCGTGAACTCGGCCTAGTAGTCTCATTACTCGACCAAGTATTCTGTACTCGGCCGAGTACGTCATTCACTCGATCGAGTACCTCTTTGGGCGGTTGTTTTGAGTCGGCGGCTACGTTATAACATATGTTTTGAGTAGTAGGTTATGTGCACACGTATGTTTTGGGTCTTAAAGCATTCTTTTATATATGTGATGGTCTTGATACATAAGTTACCAGATGCTATAATGTGGAGAATGCCGGCTTATGAGGGATATATGTTGGGTAGGAAGGACATGAGTTATATGTGGTTGTGAGGGATAGTGGAAAAGGAAAGGGAATATTGATGAGCTTATCGAGGCAGGGAGCATGTTTTGCGAGATGTGGTGAGTGATATAGCCGCGTGTTGAGTAATATAAAAGAAAGTGCATATGGGCAAAGGGAATGTAAGGGTAAAGAAACGTGAGAATGCAAAGATTGAGATGAGGGATGCGAATAGTGGCAAATTGGGATGCGTAAGGATTTATGGAGGGAAACGGTTAGGATTGTGTTGGTTAAGGATATATGTGATGGAAGGTCGTTATAAAGGGATGGAAGCGAATGGTATATAGTGAGATCGAGTTATGCCGCGATGTGTAGATAGTGGCCGAGTTTGGAAATTTGGATTATCAAAAGGTGAGCCTATTGCGTAATTCTTATGCAATTAACGGTATGAGGTGAATTTTTGGTTTTCTAGGGATACGAAAGGGAGATACAACTAATTGAAGAGTAACCGTCAGTTGTGTGGACTTGATGGTGACAAGTGTGAGTGAGTGGTATGAGGGGAGAGGATCAGTGATAAGAAAGAATGAGAAGATATTGATGAGAATTAATGGAATTTGAGTTATGGAGCAACAAGAAGGTAATCGGATTACTAAAGAGTTAGGTAGAAAAAGGAAGGAGATGAATTATTAATTGGTATTATTGGATGGAAGTAAATTGGGAGAACGTTGACCAAAGTTATGGGACATGAAAGTAAGGAATCATGGAAATGCACGATAGCATCATGAGAGGGTGTGAGTTAATAGTTATATAGGAGTTCAGAACGACATGTTAGTCGTGAGTTTCGAGGTATTAAGGGAGTAAGAAGCTGGTAGAGTGTTTGCACGATATGAGATTTTGGTGGAGAGTTAGGTGACGATGCAATAAAGGATATAGTTGGAAATAATGTTGAGGTAAATTTTTTTGATGGATTTGATGTTCGTTATTTGGGATGATAACCAAAGAGAGAAAACGGATTGTTATATTAAGAAGTGATAGTAAGAGAGTAGTTGCATGAAAGATGGTGGTGTCGTAGTGTTGTCACTAGTGGTTAAGGACGATGTTAAATAGGGAAGATAGCTATTCTAAAGAGGTTGATTTTTTTGTAGAGGCCGGGTTGATATGTATGGTTGTGAGGGGGTATGAAATGTGGTTATAGGGGGCGGGTGCTAGTAGTTGAGTATTAATGGTATGGTTACATTTGTCAGGAAGTGGTAGTTATGCGAATGGGAGAATGTGATAGGAGGGGCATACGAGTTAAGCACGGGCGAGAGGTAACCTTTATCAGGTGGTAACTTACGTGATCAGGATTGGCTAGTTAGATTCGATTATGGGTCCATGATATGTGTAAATGTTTGTGTGAGGTTATGACCTCATGAGTAATGGTATGGATAATATTTATAAGATTAGTAACTGTGATTCCGTGTAATATGTTGCGTTGTGATCTAGTAGAGCGGTTTTAAGAAAGTCTTCCGGTCAAGGAAGTTGTACTGAGTCAGTGTTATGAGATTGTATAAGTTGTGATGACTATCGATGTGGTTGTTGTGCCTCGGATGGCGATCCGGGCACGGTGCTTCGTTTTGTGATACGAGTATTTTCGCGTTGTGGTGCGGCTGTTGGTGGCGGTGTTGCGATGTCGTCATCGGTTGTGGTGGAGTAGGCGGGATACTGATGAAAAGAACTTTCGAAAGTATATATCAGTTATATAGATTGTTGTTTGTTTACTGCTGTTTCTTGTCAGTGTCGGTCTGGCATATAGATTGTTGTTTGTTTATTAATGTTCCTTACCAGTTTCGGCTTGGGAGTGAGGGTAGAGTATGATTGGAAAAAAGTGTGTATGTTCCGTTGTTATCATGGTGTAATACTCCGTATTTTATAATTATATAAATAACATTTTATTATATTTATAAGAGTTATGTTTGAGACGGAAAAATAAAATAATAATTATTATTATTATTATATGATGGTAATGATAATAATAATAATAGTAGTAATAATAAGTTGTAATAATAATAATAATAATAATAATAATAATAATAATAATAATAATAATAATAATAATAATAATAATAATAATAATACAATATACGATACATGTATACGTATACCGCACTCACCATATATACTCCACCCTATCCTATCCATACTACCCTTATCCTATTGTAATCCAACAAAATCCACCATCCACCATACATTTTAGAGAGAAAAGAGAGATGAGAAGAAAAATAGAGATTTTGTCCTTCCGCCTCGAGATCGTAAGGTAAACCGTCTCACACTAGTTTTTATATTATTTTATTTAACCCGACTCAACCTTGACCCGCCACAGACCACCGTTGACTACCCACGGACCCCGTTGACCACCCAATTAAGGGTTTGACCGAGTATATATATATATATATATATATATATATATATATATATATATATATATATATATATATATATATATATATATATATATATATATATATATATATATATATATATATATATTGTTTATAAACTTGTTTTGTGCGACGATCTTAAGACGAGTTTTTGACCCACCTATAGTGGTTGGCTTGGGTTGATTTTTGGTTGGTTGTGTCGAGGGTAGTGAGAAGAGTATTGGGGTGGTCTTGGGTGGTGAGTAGGGTGGCTATAGGTGGTGGAATCTGGGGTAGAAAAGGGGGTGTACGGATGCGGGTAGGTGGTTGTTGTTGTCGGTTGTTGCTGCTGTTTTGTGGTGTTTGGTAGTGCCCGTGTGGGTTGCTGGTGTCGACTAAGGCAGGGACACGGTGGGGGTGGTTGGCGTGGCCGGCCGTGGCCGGTGGTGGCCATGGTTGGTGCATTTGCGTGTTTGTGTTGTTGTTGGTGGTTGTTGAGGTCGTGTTGTTGTTGGTGTTGGGTGGTCGTGCTGCCGGCCGTGAGGGCTACTGGCCATGGGCCACCGTGGTTGGTGGTGGTGGCCACCGTGGGCGGCAGTAGGTGGTGGTGGTTGGATGTTGACCGAGTCATAGGACGGGTTTTGTATAGCTTAATTAAGACGGGTTTATATTTAAGTAATTAATTCGTATTTAATTTAATTAGATTAGTTAGTAATTAAATATATTACATTACTTTAATTAGGTGACGGTTTTATGAAGAGGAATTTTTATTGGGTCGGGTTTGCTTATGGAGCTTGCGAAAAGGTGGGTAAATCCTACTCAGTTTCGATAATGTGTCTATTTATTAAATGAGTTGCTTGTCATTAATTGCATTTGATGAGTCGGTAATTGGCATGGTATACGGTATCTTGCATTTATTGTGTTTGTCATGTATATTGGAGGATATTGAGGTGTTGGTTGGTTACTTGTTCTATGGAGACGGAAGGCGATTGAGAGACCGTCTTCCGCTTGAGTTGCCTATTGGGGGTTTCCCACCCCAATAGGAATGTGCACATTAATGACTTGAGTTTGGAGGGACGCGTGTGGTGAGGCACGACGTCTGGCAGGGGACTCGAGTCACTCTTGGGCCCGGTACCACCGACGTGTTCGGAGTACCTTGTGTGATTGTGGTGTCATGGACGTGTTCCTGGCACCAGTGGTCGTGGGTACGTCTGGGCGTGTCCCGGTATCGGCGTGACGGTTGGATAATTGTGTGTCATTCATATCATGGTCATATTGTTGACTCACGCACTTGAGTCGCGTCACACTTTCTTTTATCGTTAATGACGTTTGTGTGTCTGTGTTTGTCACCTATCTCTTTTGGGGGTGGCCTGTGTCGATCCATATGATATCCTTTGGTCATATGGGGAGCAGATTATGTTCAGGTTGTTTGGATAGTACGCGGGAGACGGGATGAGCTTGATGGTATCACGAGACGAGTCTAGTTGGCTAGAAGAGTATAGATGTCACGAGTTGTATTTTATTTATTCATTTGTTTACATTTGTGTAATTCATTAATAGTATATTTATAATAAATGTTCTTTGATTGAAGTTTTGAAACACTACCTCGGGAAATCGAGATGGTAACGCTCCAATTATCTTGGCCGGATAGTTGGGGTGTTATAAAGTGGTATCAGAGCGACGATTTTGGTACCTAAACCAATGAACCAAAATGAATCTAGGAGTGTCTAAATATAAAATGAACCCGACTTGAGTGCGATAGGAGGTCAATTTTGGGTGAGAAGGACCCCCCATTTCAATACTAGATCCTATTGTTTCGGTTGGTCACTACGTGGGTGGTTATAAGTCGGGAAACGTAAATTGAAATGTTGCATGAATTTTGCTTGTGTTGTAGTTTTGTTGCACATGTTGCATTTTATAGAGGTCGTGTGGTAAATGATAAAATATGAAATGCATTTATTTGTAGGAGTGTTGCGTGTTTGGGATATGATGTGTTTTAAAGTCGTAATTTGCATGGTTGATAGGATTCTTGCATGATTTAATTGTTCATTCGGTACATGTTAAAATGTGAAAAATTGGATGAAAAGAGTAATGTGTATAACATGTTTTGAAAGTGGTTATTACGAGCTAGTGTGTGAGGGGCACTAGCCCCATTCTTTAACATTTTATACCGTACATATATATTTGAATTTCATTGATGCCATAGTAGGATGTGATTAGTAGTAATTGTTAGTAAAATAACCGCTAGTATAAGCATAGTAATTCTTAGTCGAAAATTGCAAACCAAAGAGAGGCACCCAGCCGAGTGCGAGCTAGTACTCGACCGAGTACCAGCCACTCGACCGAGCGAACCCCACCACTCGACCGAGTGAGCCAATTTCCAGAAACTTTTAAGTTCTGGAAGTGAGTCACTCGACCGAGTGGAGTGGGCACTCGACCGAGTGGACTCAGCACTCGACCGAGTGCCAGTATCTGGGCTGTAAATTTCGCAGAAATTGTGTTATTACCTCATTTTATTTTACCCTTTTATTTTTTCGTCATTTAAAACTATTTCTAAATTCCCTTGTTGATGTTTATTGTTCGGATTCGAGTTTTCTGCTTCATTTATTCATTAACTTGGCTAATTTCATCATAATAGTGGTGTCTTCTTTTCTCTTATTCTTTTCCGATTTGGATTTCATTTAAACCTACACTAATTCTTTCAAATTTTGTCAACTAATGGTGTTTTTGGTTTGATTCATAATGTTAGTCGCCTTTTTGCAACATTTACGATGTCAAGTATAAAATCATTATGTGGAATTTTGCTCAAATATTTTTTTTTATGAACTCGAAAATGTGTGTTTTGAGTCAATGGTTTAATTTTATGTGTGTCGCATGGTTAATTGTTTAACAAAGACTAAAGCTTGATTGTTGTTGCTAACTCTTATCATGAATTTGAATTTTATTCTGAAAATTTTGTCACAAAATTTTTGAAGCATTGGACGTTCATGTTTGAGTTTCGATTTATTCTAGTGCTTAAAACTTAGTTTAGTTGACTAATAAAGCCCCAAACCTTGTCATGCTTAAGTTTTGACTTTCCCTTCTCAATCGACATGTATCAATTTTGAATCGGAATTTAATCTTAAAATGCTATCCAAAATCTTTTGAAATTTCATCTTAAAATGAATGATTATGATTTTTTTTTTTTTTTTTTTTTTGCACTCATAACACCATCTAATTGTTTCTTGTGTTGCATGAACTTAGGAGTTTTACCTTACAAATAGCCTCTCAAATTTTGACATGTATGTTAGTTGTATCAAAAATGACCTAATCTTGATTTCATACTTCACTCTTATCTAATGTTGTGATAAAAATTCAAATGCTATTTAATAAGGTTAAGCATGGTCTCAAAATTTGAGAGTTTTATTTTTAAAGATTTCTTGAATTAGTTGAGTAATAATGTTTCAATTTCTATTAGTAATGTTATGTATTGTCTGTCTTAAGTTGGTAATTCCGCGTTAAAATCTTGACCAAATTTTGATTCCTTCTTCTATCTTAAAGTTAGCTTAATGGTGCTTTAATGCAATAATATTTATGAGTATCACTGTAATAACATAGTTTAAATCGAAATTTCCGTTTTAAAAGTGAACCAATTCCTTTTGAGATTTCATATGTACATCGCTAAGTTTTGATTTTATGTTTCAAACATGGCTTAATTGTCTCATAGTGCCCCAATCTTGTCAATGGTGATATGTGTAGAAATTATAGTGTTGATGCTCAAATTTTGATTTTTGTGCTAATTACTTGGTTTTATTATTCCGCGAGTTTACAATTTCGTTAATAATGCTATGGATGGTCTTAGATCGAGAACCTCACCTCAAAATTTTGCCCAACATTTTCTTTTTATATATACATACCATGGTGTATGAGATTAAGTTTTAAATTTGATATTTGAAACGTAGTTCCATTGTTTCATGGGGTTGCAATGTTTGTGAATAATGTGTTGTTTTGCTTATATATGGATCAATGCCTTGTTACCTTTTTGGGTCGTATAGTTTTGATGAGTAAAGACGTGTAGATAAAATTGTTGAGTGATAGCTTTGATGAGGGTACTTGGGCAAATGCTAATAATTGGAGACGAGCGGTGTTGTGTTTGAGGGTTATGAGTGTGAGACATGTATTTTATTGGGACTAATGTAAGTTTCGTTGAGTTGGAGTTAAACCGTGTAAGTAGGTAGGTGTATCATTTTGTTTGGAAGTAGGGGTAGTAGGAAGTGATTTTAGCTTGCGTAAGGTGTTTTGGGATTGAGTAAGATAATTGTATGAAGTAATTGTGGATAACGAGTGACGAATGATCTAGGTTGAGTACAAGTTTTGCTAGTTGACATGATCGGGATTTGGGTCGCGCCTTGGACTCGGAGTCGAGTAGCATAGATGACATAGATGGTAGTTGATTTTTAATTTGTATAGTTCACTTTATCCATTTGTTTATGGTTTGTAATCCCTAAACTTGTTTATTTATAATAAATATTTCTTGATTGTATCTCCGATTTACAAAGTGGAAATCGTTGATTCGCCATGAGTGGACTGATGACATAAATGATGTGGTAATCTTGTTGATGTGTGTTAATGGTCGTACTCACTTGGAGGTTTAGTTTTCGGTTACTTGTCGTTAGGAGCACCTAGACCAAAACAATATTTATAACTTCACAAACAACTCTACTATTAGTAAAGAGGCAAGTAAAGGTCGGATCCCAAGGGACGGGTATTGAAGTAAGATTTTCAATTGTAAGTAGCGGTGTCTAGGGATGTCACAATTTGGGGTTTGAAGTAGAAGATCACTAAACTAAATAGCAATAAAAGTAAACAATCAAGATGGTAAAAAAGGGATGTAAATAATTGATAAAAGGCACTAGGGTGTCGTGGGATCATAGGGGATTCATGGGAATTGATCATACAAACATATTCTCAAATTATAAGCAAGCAATTATTGTTGTGATGGATCGAGTTGGTTTATATCTTACAATCCTAGGAAGGTTTGGGTCCCGGAGCCGAATCGATTAGATTGTACAACACCTACAAGTCGACTTAATCCTCCCTACTCAACTATATGCATGGTCTAATGAGACTCGAGTTGGTTTATGTCTTACAAGTCTCATTGAAAAGGTAAGTGATGGGTAAAAAATGCAAGGATTCATAGGCTCACATTTCATCAAACATAACATGTGCATAAGTTGAGATCACAATAAGCAAGCAAATAAACTATGGAAATATATTAAATTAAGCATGAATCATTCCCCATGTTGATTTCCCCTAATTACCCATTAACCCTAGTTAAGGAAACTACTCACTCATTATCAAGTTTAGCATGTTAACAAGGTTGTCAATCACATTAACAAAGCAAGACATGATGAATAAATGAAGATGATTAACAATAATTAAAAAGGAATTAAGAGAATTATACCTACTAATGATTCCAATAATAAAGCAAAGAATAATAGAAGTACTTGATGATTGATTGGAAGGTTGTCAATCTCCCAATAATAACCCAAATAATCTTCAATTACCCAAAATAAAAGATGAACAAAAGAGAGATTAAGGAAATGAGATTTGTATTAAGACTTGATTAAAAGTTGATTACAAGATTAAGAAGAGATTGGAATGATATAAACTATACTAGAGATTGATAAGAAGAACATGATTATCTAATTAGACTAATGGGGTATTTATAGTGGGGATTAGGTACACAAATTAGGGTTTACTAAGGGCTTAAATGACGATTAAGTCCTTGAGGAATCGCTCCTCTCAAAAGAGATGCCGGTCTCCTTTTTGCCGGTCTTTCCAAAATATGCGCATCCTTCATAGAACAAGAAGAAAGCGGAAATTGTTGTAACACAATCCGAGCGTCCAAGGCAGCGGGACGAGCGGATTGTCTGGCTGTTGGACGAGCGGATTGCTTGGCTGGACGCTCGGATTGTGGCCTTCTTGGACGAGCGTCCCGATGGTCAAGCCGCTCGGATTCTGGGTCAGCTTCCTTCTTTTCTTATTTTCTTCCTTCTTCTTCCAACAATCCTCGGGGATCTTGTCGGAGATGCAAGGATCTTTCCTCATCATTGCCCATCTACTATAATATGTACAAAGGCCTTCTAGTCTTGTCTTCTCTTTGATGCTTGGTCATTAAATTCAATCAATTTAGCTCTATTTTGCCATGAAAATGCAAGGTTTGCACTCCTTTCCTACCAAGGAAACAAAACCTCAAAGAATATACAAAACAAAGGACTAAAGACAATAAATGACCTAAATATGCACTAAAAAGCATGGGAACAAGGATAATTCGGGGACTAAATATGCTCAAATAATGGTTACATCAAATATCCCCAAACCGAACCTTTGCTCGTCCCGAGTAAAGAGGTGACAAAAACTAGGACCGTTATTTAAACTAACCTAATAGCATAGCCGATATGAGACAATTAACGGGTCTCACTCCGCCCCTTCAACTCACAACAAGACAACCATGAGGTAGGATGCCTTCTTGCAAGGCAAGGTGGGTCTTGCCAAAATGGCGACACATCCAATCATTAAAGCACACAAAACAAGTAATGGATGCATCTACAAAAGAATAGCCACTTTCCTCATCTAAGTGACGGAAATTATCTACAAGGGAAACAATTCAAGGGTACACACTCCTTCATAGATGCAATTTCTTCAAACTACTAAGCCTAGAAGGATACCAATAAATCACCTCCAAGTTGTGTCAAGCTAGGGTACCTTTGTCCTCAATCGTTAAATGCTTTTGTCAAGAATAGACTCCCTATGGTGTTAGAAACACTGGAGGATCGCGGAATTCCCCTTCTTGCCTAGACAAGAACAAGGGGTGTCCCCTCTCTACCATGCACAAAAATGGATACGATGGATAAAGGGATCGATAGTATTTGAGTTTCATTTGGGAGTTTGCTTTTGTTGTTGTTTTTCCCCCCAATTTCTCGTGGCATATAACATTTGAGAACACTTTCTTTTGCCATTTCTTTTTGATTTTTGGCATTTCAACACTTGGCAACTTTTCAACTTTTTACATTTTTCTTTTGAACATTTTCAAAGTCACCCCAATTAGCGAGGGTGCCTTATATTTGAAGCATAGGAGTTTTCATTTTTGTTACTCCTCTTTTCTTTTGATGCAATTTGCAAACTTTCTTTTCTTTTCATTTTTTGAACTCGCATTTTTGAACAATTTCTCTTTGTGCCCATTCCCTTTGATGACAAAATGTATGGTAGAACATGGATGAATGATGGTTGCATGGTTTCAAGGGTCACCTTGGAATAAACGGTAGCCAAGGAGTTATCACACCACAAGGTACTCTTGACTAGGCCTTAATCCATGGGTCAAAGGATACTAGCATGACACATCCTAGGGTGTTTTACAAGTATTCTAACAAGCAAAGTATTAAGAAGAAAAAGCATCTACTAGGGCCTATATACACTTGTCAAGCTTCCCAAGTAGACGGTTTCACAAAATTTTTCTAACATGCAAACTATATGCCATGATGCAACTAACATATATACATCCTAATGCATATGTTTCTACCAACTAATATGCCAAATAACCTAAATGCAATCCTAAATTCACATTACTTATACCGCATCAATCAAAATAAAGCCACATAGTCATTAACATAAAGAGGAAAAAGGAGATTGGAAAGATCATACCATGCGGTCTTCAATATCCTCATGTCTCGGATGTGGCGTAGTCATTCAATGTGAAAAAGGATAGACAAACAATATATACGAGACTACACTACAAAGGAAATGAACTTGTTTTTGGATTTTCAATTTTTCAATTTTTTTTGGGTTTTTCAATAAAAGTCAAGTTAGAATTTCCCATCCCCACACTAGTATGGGCATTGTCCTCAATGGCCAATATGATAGGAAATTATGCAAGTATGATGCATGATTTCTAAACTAAATGCAAGTTATACTAGGCTACACTACATGATGCATGGGTTTTTGTTATGGCGGAGAGCGTAAATTAGATTACCTCCCGATGCGTATGCATGTACTTCCCCAAACCAAAATAGACATTATTTCTAATGTCTTAAAATTCGGGATAGTTCATGCACACGAAATGCAATGCATGAAACTATAAATTGTCATTTTGGATTTTTCATGTGGGAACAATAAAAAGAACACCTTAATGGAGCCAAGGTGTTAGTCCTCCGTGTTGCTAGGACTCTCAAGACTATGATCAAGATAAAATAAAGAAAACAAAAGAAGTAGACAAACCATAAGAGTGTAGGAGCCTCCAAGGTTTGCTAATCCTCCATCATATCATCATTTTATTCCATATAAGTGGAATCATCTCCACTCCCACTTTCGCTTCCTTGATCTTCCTCACTTTTTTCTCCTTCCTCATCTTGAGCTTCTTCTTCATCATCATTCGCTTGAACCTCTTATTCTTCACCTACCTCTTCATCACCACCCTCATCATCGACAACTTCATCATCAACATTCTCCTCTCCACCCGGTCTTTCACCACTAGATGTGCTTGGAAATAAAACCTCCCTATCCGCCCAAATAGGCAAAGGACATGATGGATCAAGTAGTCCTTGCCTAGCTAAATGAAGGAGGGGTGGATATTGGGCCTTGTAGGCATCCACTCGATCATTATATGCTTGTTGGTGCATTTCTCTCATGGGTAGGGTCAAGTAATCATTTCCTACTTCAACATCCTTGGGTTTGAACTCTTGATATTTGAATGGGTATGGTGGTGTGACAATGGAGGAGGAGGGCTCTTCGATTTCGCCTCTTTGTTGATGAATGATATACTCGGCTTCCTTGGAGTATGGAAGAAGGTAGTTTGTTCGGTGAACACTCAATCGGCAAATCTTTGAAGGCAAGGTGAAGGATCTAGCTTCATTGGTTAGCCACCCATAGTTGGTGTCAAGAGGATCATGCTTGACCCACTTAAACTTGTTAATCATGGCGTCCATATCAATGAGATGGCCTCCCTTGACCGCTACATAAATTTTGTCTTTGTTGAAATTCGGGTCAAAGTGCTTAGCCAAATAGGTAACTAGTCCTCCATTTACAATAAAAGCGGTGCCCTCTTTACCACAATCTACATTGAGCCATCTTTCAACCAAAAGCCTTAGAGCATTATATGGCTTAGTATACTTCCTTCCTATGTTCAAGGCCGACTCAAGAAGAATAAAATCGAGCTTGGTAAGATGATTAGTGCCATTTCTTGCTATAAAAGTATTTCCAATGACCTTGTGCCACACTCTAATGCCCGGATGGTGGACTAATAGAGCACGACAAGCATGAAAGCTCACAAATTTCTTTCCGGAAATTGCCTCCCAAAGAGGAGCGGGGTCATACTTTTCGGGGATCTTATGATAGTACGGGGCATCACTAAGGCCTAATATCTTACTCAAAACATCAAAGGTGATGCGCCTATTCACATTTGCAAGACGAAACTTGATGTATTCTCTAGTCTCCACCTTAGTCACTTTCAATGAACTTATAAATTCCAAGGTGAGGGAGGGGTATGTCAATTCTCTCATGGTAAACAATTTACCCAATCCCATGGCCTCAAAGAAGGCTTTGGTTTGCTCAAGGACACCCAACTTTGTCAAGGCATTTTCACAAATAAATTTTGTAGGCATAATGGTCTTCTTAGCAAAATGGACAAATTTATCCCTATGAGCATCGGAAGTGAAAATTACCTCCGGATAGTCGGATAATTGAGCAATAACCGGAGTTGTTGATGTTGTTGCTTCCATAGGGGGATCTTGTTGTTGAATTTCCAAACTTGCATTAGAAACTACCAAAGCCTTTGAAGCTTTCTTTGCTTGAAGAAGTTGTTGCCTTTTTGAAAGTGCCTTTGCCTTGAGTGCCTTTGTTGCTCCTTTAGTTCTTGCCATTGTTGATTACACCAAAGAAAGATTGAAATCTCCAATTTCTAGCTATGCTCAAATCGACTCAAGATGAAAGGATGTTGCTTTGTATCTCAAAAATCGATTCAAAAGTTGAAGATTTTGGTGTTTGAATCAATTGATTTTGTTAAAGGAGTGATTAATTGTTGTTGTGAGGAAGTTTTGATTTGTTTTTGTTGAATTTGGTTGAGGAAATCTTGTTTTTGGTGATGGAGAGGATGAGGGTTTTAGGGTTTATGGGTAGTGTTTGAATGTTGAAAGAATGAAATGAATGAGGGAAAGGGGTTTAAAATACCCGAAAATTTCAAAACAGCAGGGGAAGACGAGCGGCTGGGGGCACGGGACGCTCGGATTCTGCGTAAATAGGCTTCAGTAAAACTCGCCACAAGACGAGCGTCTTTCAGCAAAGACGAGCGGATTCTCTTATGTAGGTTGAGCGTCTTCTCAAAAAGACGAGCGGATTCTGTTACAGGAACTTTTTTTAAAGTGTTGCAGCAAAAAGACGAGCGGATTCTTCTTCAGACGAGCGTCCAGAATCAGACGAGCGTCTTCTCAAGTGGGACGCTCGGATTCTGTTACAGACCAAATTTTTGATTTTTGCAGCTCATTAAGACGAACGGATTCCTCCTCAGACGCTCGGATTCCTGCAAGACGAGCGGATTACCCTTTAAGCCGCTCGAATTCTTCTTGGACAACACGGATTCAGGTCCATCTGTGTACTGCATAACCCATTTCATTTCCATTCTTCAAATCTCGTGTTCTTCATTGTGGGGGCACTACAAAAGGCATGAATAACCTAAGTAATTGTTATCCCTACACTAAGTTAAAGCACTACACATCAATAAAATCATTAGTCCCTCCCTCACTTCTCTCAAAAATGATGAATATCTTGATCAAGGCACAAAAATCCAAAAATGACAAGAATGTAATGTAAGAATTTAAATGCAAGTTAGGGAGTTAGAATATTTACAAATGGTGGTTTGGAGAGGACTCCACCAAACTCTCATCCTTAGTGAGATGTCATGGGGGCATGTTCAAGGTATTGTTGATGTTACCCAACACCTTGAAGAAGTAGTCGAAAGCTTGTTCATTATCATGATAAAGATCCTCAATAGATCTTTGCACTTGTTGTCCTTCATGATGGTCTTGATCGATGGCGTTGCCAATATAGGGATTGAAAATCCCTTCAAACTCATCATCCCAAAGACCACAAACCTCGTCTACTTGATCATTAAAAACCTCTTGAGTTGATAGAGACAACTCTCTTCCTTTCTTGATTTGCCCAATGAGGCCATCCTCTTCACTTGTTATGGGTGAGCTTTTCAAGCTCTATTTGTTGCTATTCTCTTGCTCTTTTGATGGAGCATCATCAACTTTCTTTTTCCATTGGAATTCCGACTTCTTCCCATCATCCTTCCGGCTATAGTGATCAACCATAAAACATGGTTCATGCAAACGGGGAGCTCTCATGGTCTTGTCAAGATTGAAAGTTATGCTCTCATCTCCCACTTCTAGAGTAAGCTCTCCATGCTTCACATCTATCACCGCACTCGCGGTGTGCAAGAAAGGTCTACCTAGAATGATTGGAATATTGGAGTCTTCTTCCATGTCAACAATGACAAAGTCCACCGGGATGAAAAATTTCCCAACTCTTACGGGAACATCTCCCCATATCCCTAATGGTGTCTTCGTCGATCTATCGGCCATTTGGAGTGTGATGTTGGTACATTTAAGCTCTCCCATCCCTAACCTTTTACTCACCGAATACGGCATAACACTCACACTAGCCCCTAGATCACATAAGGCCTTGTTAATCGTGGTGTCGCCAATGGTACACGGTATTAAGAAGCTTCCCGGATCTTTAAGTTTCGGAGGTGAACTCTCTTGAAAGATTGCACTACTCACCTTAGTGAAGGCGATGGTCTCAAGCTTCCGGATCGACTTCTTTTTCGTAAGGATGTCCTTCATGTACTTCACATAAGCCGGCACGTGATTGATTAATTCCGTAAAAGGAATTGAGGCTTCCAAATTCTTCACAATTTCCATAAATTTTCCAAGTTGGTCATCAAATTTGGGCTTAGCTTGACGACTTGGAAAAGGAAGTCTAATCACAATGGGTTCCTTCTTCTTGGCCTTCTCTTCACTTTTCTTTGAAACTTCTTCTTTTGTTGGTTCTCCATCCTTGGAGTTTTGCACAACCTCTTCTTTATCACTAGCTTCCACAACTTCACCCTCAACTTGCTTTTTCGGTCCTTCATATCTCGTACCACTCCTCAAGTGGATGGCACTAACCGTTTCATGTCTTGGGGGATTACTTTGAGGTGGTAATTGCCCCTTTTGTCTTTAAGAACTTGAAGATGCTAGTTGAGTCAATTGGGTTTCCAACATTTTGGTGTGGGCTAGGATGTTGTTGATGGTGATGTCATTTGCTTGACTATCCTTTTGCATTTGAGTGAAAAACTCTTGTTGATTCTTTTGCATTTGGAGGACCGCTTTTTGAACATCAAAACCTTGGTCATTTTATTGATTGTATGGAGTTTGGTTTTGGTAACCTTGGTTTTGGTTGTAAAAGGGTCTTTGATTTTGGTTTCTCATGGGAGGTGGGGTGTATGTTGGTTGAGGGTTTTGAACATTTTGGCTTTTGTATGAGAGATTTGGGTGGAATTTGGTGTTTTCATTGTAATAATTAGAATAAGGGGTACCACTCTTGTATGCTTGAAAAGCATTTACTTGTTCATTTGTTCCCCTACATTCACTTTGGTCATGTCCCAAAGTTCCACAATTCTCACATATCCCACTTGGGATTGATGAAGATGCCGTCATGGCATTAACATGTTGCTTTGGTGATTTTGAGGCTTCTTCAAGTCTAGCCATAACTTTTTCGAACTTCAAATTGATGGTATCAATGTGAGCACTAAGTTGAGCACCCAATTGAGTAATAGAGTCCACTTCATGCTTTCCTCCTCTAGTAGCCTTGCGAGGTCTACTATATTGTGAATTATGGACCGCCATTTCCTCAATCTTGTTCCAAGTTTGATTATCGTCAACTTCGGTGAACATACCATTTGATCCCATGTTGAGAATGTTTATTGAGTCTTCATAAAGACCATTCCAAAATTGTTGAACCAAGAACCACTCGCTAAGTCCATGATGAGGACATGAGCGACAAATTCCCTTGAACCGCTCCCAAGCTTCATACAAAGATTCTTCATCTCTTTGCTTAAAACCCGTAATTTGAGCTCTTAGCATGTTAGTCTTTTCCGGTGGGTAGAACTTTTTGTAGAAAGCTAGAGCCAATTTCTTCCAAGAGTTAATTCCGAGAGTAGCCTTATCAAGGCCTTTCAACCATTGTTTTGCGGTGCCAATTAGAGAAAAAGGGAATAAGACCCATCGAATTTGATCTTGAGTTACACCGGTTTGTGAAATCGCATCACAATAGTCACAAAAAGTCTCCATGTGAGAGTGAGGGTCTTCACTAGACATCCCCCCAAATTGGCTTCTTTCGACTAATTGGATAAATGCGGATTTGTCATTGAAGTTTCCGGTTAAGTGTTGTGGTGTGAGAGTACCATTGGGTAGGTTCTCCTCGGTTGGTACGGAATGTGATGAAAATTTAGGCATTATGGGTTGATTTTGTGTTGGATTTTTTGTTGGGTTCTCCTCACCTTCTCTTGCAAAAGGGTTGACGAACTCAATAATATTTGGTTGAATATCTACAACCTCACCAATACCTCTCAAAGTACCTCTAGCAAGTCTTCTATTGTTCGTCAAAGTCCTTTCAATTTCGTGATCAAAGGGTAACAAGTTACCTTGTGATCTTCTAGACATGCAAAATATCAAACAACTCGAAAATAATTAGAACAAACCATGAGGAGTTTTACTTCCCCAAGGAAAAGAAAGACACAACTAATAACAATTTAAGAAAATCTAAATCAAGTTAACACCGTCCCCGGCAACGGCGCCATTTTTGGCCGTACTCACTTGAAGGTTTAGTTTTCGGTTACTTGTCGTTAGGAGCACCTAGACCAAAACAATATTTATAACTTCACAAACAACTCTACTATTAGTAAAGAGGCAAGTAAAGGTCGGATCCCAAGGGACGGGTATTGAAGTAAGATTTTCAATTGTAAGTAACGGTGTCTAGGGGTGTCACAATTTGGGGTTTGAAGTAGAAGATCACTAAACTAAATAGCAATAAAAATAAACAATCAAGATGGTAAAAAAGGGATGTAAATAATTGATAAAAGGCACTAGGGTGTCGTGGGATCATAGGGGATTCATGGGAATTGATCATACAAACATATTCTCAAATTATAAGCAAGCAATTATTGTTGTGATGGATCGAGTTGGTTTATATCTTACAATCCTAGGAAGGTTTGGGTCCCGGAGCCGAATCGATTAGATTGTACAACACCTACAAGTCGACTTAATCCTCCCTACTCAACTATATGCATGGTCTAATGAGACTCGAGTTGGTTTATGTTTTACAAGTCTCATTGAAAAGGTAAGTGATGGGTAAAAAATGCAAGGATTCATAGGCTCGCATTTCATCAAACATAACATGTGCATAAGTTGAGATCACAATAAGCAAGCAAATAAATTATGGAAACATATTAAATTAAGCATGAATCATTCCCCATGTTGATTTTCCCTAATTACCCATTAACCCTAATTAAGGAAACTACTCACTCATTATCAAGTTTAGCATGTTAACAAGGTTGTCAATCACATTAACAAAGCAAGACATGATGAATAAATGAAGATGATTAACAATAATTAAAAAGGAATTAAGAGAATTATACCTACTAATGATTCCAATAATAAAGCAAAGAATAATAGAAGTACTTGATAATTGATTGGAAGGTTGTCAATCTCCCAATAATAACCCAAATAATTTTCAATTACCCAAAATAAAAGATGAACAAAAGAGAGATTAAGGAAATGAGATTTGTATTAAGACTTGATTAAAAGTTGATTACAAGATTAAGAAGAGATTAGAATGATATAAACTAAACTAGAGATTGATAAGAAGAACATGATTATCTAATTAGACTAATGGGGTATTTATAGTGGGGATTAGGTACACAAATTAGGGTTTACTAAGGGCTTAAATGACGATTAAGTCCTTGAGGAATCGCTCCTCTCAAAAGAGATGTCGGTCTCCTTTTTGCCGGTCTTTCCAAAATATGCGCATCCTTCATAGAACAAGGAGAAAACGGAAATTGCTGTAACACAATCCGAGCGTCCAAGGCAGCGGGACGAGCAGATTGTTTGGCTGTTGGACGAGCGGATTGCTTGGCCGGACGCTCGGATTGTGGCCTTCTTGGACGAGCGTCTCGAGGGTCAAGCCGCTCGGATTCTGGGTCAGCTTCCTTCTTTTCTTCCTTCTTCTTCCAACAATCCTCGGGGATCTTGTCGGAGATGCAAGGATCTTTCCTCATCATTGCCCAACTACTATAATATGTACAAAGGCCTTCTAGTCTTGTCTTCTCTTTGATGCTTGGTCATTGAATTCAATCAATTTAGCTCTATTTTGCCATGAAAATGCAAGGTTTACACTCCTTTCCTTACCAAGGGAACAAAACCTCAAAGAATATGCAAAAAAAGGACTAAAGACAATAAATGACCTAAATATGCACTAAAAAGCATGGGAACAAGGCTAATTCGGGGACTAAATATGCTCAAATAATGGTTACATCAGTTAATCGACATGACATTGTTTTGTTGTATAAAAGTAAGATAAATAATGCAAATTATGTGTTGCATAGTGGTCATTTGCATGATTGTGATTATGGTCTCCGTATAAGCGGAAGTGTTGATGATGGATGAGAACGGGTATGGAAACACATGTGTGATCATGTGGTAGATTTGACGCGGTATATGCGTGGCTTGATGTCTGGAAATGGGAAGGTTGAACATGGTTGAGTCACATTATAAGAATTTTGCATGAATTGATTGTTTCTTAGAGTCCGCGTATTGGTGTTTTGATGTGCATACATGTTTATGTATGAGGATTGACGGGATATAGATACGTAGTAATAATCAATTATACCCGTGATAGATATGCTTACATATGACCAACATGAATTAGGAGTTGTTTATAGGACTTAGATTGAAACAGTGGGTTTGACCTGACGCTTGACTTTTGGGAGGCTTGTAGATGGGGGGTTTATATCGATGGAATTATAACTATACGAGATCTGATTATGGATTTGCAATTGGTAAGAGAGAGTGTTGAACCTGAAACATAAGCATTTGTGGAATTTGGTAATGAGCGTATGAGAACACATTATGCGGTTTGACAGTTGAACTTCGGGACGAAGTTCTCTTTTAGGGGGAGTGAATGTGACAATTCGGAAATTAAGGAAAGAGAAAGTACAGAATGTGAGAAAGTAGTGAGAATTGAGTGAAGAACTTTGGGATGAGTGCGATGTTTAGAAAGAGCGTATACGGTTGATAGACATATGAGGTGCGAGAGAATGCATGAGATTTGTGGAAAGGAGAGAGTGAGGTGAACTTCGGGGACGAAGTTCTTTTTAAGGAGGGGAGATTGTAATACTCAGTATTTTATAATTATATAAATAATATTTTATTATATTTATACGAGTTATGTTTGAGACGGAAAAATAAAATAATAATAATAATAATTATTATATGATGGTAATGATAATAATAATAGTAGTAATAATAAGTTGTAATAATAATAATAATAATAATACGATATACGATACATATATACGTATACCGCACTCACCATATATACTCCACCCTATCCTATCCATACTACCTTTATCCTATTGTAATCCCACAAAATCCACCATCCACCATACATTTTAGAGAGAAAAGAGAGAAAAGAGAGATGAGAAGAAAAATGGAGATTTTGTCCCTTCGCCTCGAGATCGTAAGGTAAACCGTCGCACACTAGTTTTTATATTATTTTATTTAACCCGACTCGACTTTGACACGCCACAGACCACCGTTGACCACCCACGTACCCGTTGACCACCCAATTAGGGATTTGACCGAGTATATATATATATATATATATATATATATATATATATATATATATATATATATATATATATATATATATATATATATATATATATATATATATATATATATATATGTTTATAAAATTTTGTGCGACGATCTTAAGACAAGTTTTTGACCCACCTATAATGGCTGGCTTGGGTTGGTTTTTGGCTGGTTGTGTCGAGGGTAGTGAGGAGAGTATTGGGGTGCTCTTGGGTGGTGGGTATGGTGGCTGTAGGTGGCGGAATCTGGGGTAGAAAAGGGGGTGTACGGATGCGGGTATGTGGTTGTTGTTGTCGGTTGTTGCTGCTGTTTTGTGGTGTTTGGTGGTGGTCGTGTGGGTTGCTGGTGTCGACTAAGGTGAGGGACATGGTGGGGGTGGTTGGCGTGGCCTACCGTGGCCGGTGGTGGCCATGGTTGGTGCATTTGCGTGTTTGTGTTGTTGTTGGTGGTTGTTGAGGTCGTGTTGTTGTTGGTTGGGTGGGCGTGCTGCCGGCCGTGGGGGCTACTGGCCGTGGGCCACCGTGGCTGGTGGTGGTGGCCACGGTGGACGGCAGTAGGTGGTGGTGGTTGGATGTTGACCGAGTCATAGGACGGGTTTTGTATAGCTTAATTAAGACGAGTTTATATTTAAGTAATTAATTCGTATTTAATTTAATTAGATTAGTTAGTAATTAAATATATTACATTACTTTAATTAGGTGACGGTTTTATGAAGAGGAATTTTTATTGGGTCGGGTTTGCTTATGGAGCTTGCGAAAAGGTAGGTAAATCCTACTCAGTTTCGATAATGTGTCTATTTATTAAATGAGTTGCTTGTCATTAATTGCATTTGATGAGTCGGTAATTGGCATGTTATACGATATCTTGCATTTATTGTGTTTGTCATGTATATTGGAGGATATTGCGGTGTTGGTTGGTTACTTGTTCTATGGAGACGGAAGACGGTTGGGAGACCGTCTTCCGCTTGAGTCACCTATTGGGGGTTTCCTACCCCAATAGGAATGTACACATTAATGTCTTGAGTTTGGAGGGACGCATGTGGTGAGGCACGACGTCTGGCTGGGGACCCGAGTCGCTCTTGGACCCGGTACCACGACGTGTTTGGAGTACCTTGTGTGATTGTGGTGTCGTGGACGTGTTCGTGGCACCAGTGGTTGTGGGTACGTCTGGGCATATCCCGGTACCGGCGTGACGGTTGGATAATTGTGTGTCATTCATATCATGGTCATATTGTTGACTCACGCACTTGAGTCGCGTCACATTTTCTTTTATCGTTACTGACGTTTGTATGTCTGTGTTTGTCACCTACTCTTTTGGGGGTGGCTTGTGTCGATCAATATGATATCCTTTGGTCATATGGGGAGCAGATTATGTTCAGGTTGTTTGGATAGTACGCGGGAGACGGGGCGAGCTTGATGATATCACGAGACGAGTCTAGTTGGCTAGAAGAGTATAAATGTCACGAGTTGTATTTTAATTATTCATTTGTTTATATTTGTGTAATTCATTAATAGTATATTTATAATAAATTTTTTTTGATTGAAGTTTTGAAACACTATCTCGGGAAATCGAGATTGTAACGCTCCAATTATCTTGGCCGGATGGTTTGGGTGTTACACATGGTATAGTGATATTCTGTTATTGGGACACAGTTGTGAGGAGTTGTTAGAGTACTTTCGATCTTGTTTTAGATGAGGCATTGGTTGGCATAGTTGTGGCAAGAGTTTTGTGGAATGTGTGTGTGCTGAGCTGGAAGCGGCAAGTGGTTCGTAATCTTTATTGGGACATTGAGTATAGGGTGTTGGGAACTAATATTATGTTAAAATTTATGGATGCGTTAACGGCAATAAACAGGAGAACTTGGGAATCTAGTGTGAGTGTGTGTAACAATTGTGGATCGCGAGTTATGATTGTGGAAATAAGTGCATGTATAAAGAAGTATGTCATTTGGCTGTAATGTTGAAGATATGGAGTAGTGGTTATGTTGAGGATTTTATGATATAGGTTAGATGAAGTGCAGAATAATTGGAGGCACGAGAGCTGTTAGGGAGAGAGAGCCTTGGATATGGGATGGGTGTCAGTGTTGAAGTTATAGTGGGTGATAGGTGATACAAGATGAGGATAAGGGGAAGAATACAGCTAAGGATCTAGTATTAGTGAGTTACGAGGACGTAACATTTATCTTGAGAGGAGTAGGATGCGACAAAGAGAGTTTGATGGTTGTACATGTTGTAGTATAATTGGAAGTTTGAGTGTTGGTGTAGAATAAGAATGGATTTGTGTGATGGTCGATTTTATACAGGTAATGGCAGTGCTTGTAGTAGTATGATGTTTATGAGTGTGAGTAAACTTCGGTAGTGTTAATGGATTGGGTGATGATGTTTATGTGTATGAGTAAACTTCGAGGACGAAGTTTGTTTTATGGGTGGTAGAATTTAACATTCCATCTTGGTGTTGATCTTGTTTGGCGAATTGTCTTGGTATTGAGTTTGCTAGTGAGCGTTATGGAAGTAAGACAGAGTTGGCAACACTTATGTTGTGGGTATTCGATAGTATTATGGAGTTAGTATCGAGAGGCTATGCTGTAGTTGAGAAGATATCGTGAGCCGTGTTGTGGAAGTAAGCATGGTTGGTGGGTTAGTGTTAGGTGTCCATGTTTTATAGGTTGGGTTGGAACTTTGGGGACGAAATTCTTTTTAAGGAGGGAAGACTGTAATACTACGGTTTTCTAAGTCTGTTAGTCGGCCGAATATGGCTTACTCGGCCGAGTAAGTGTGTCGTGTGTTTCTGGACAGACTACTGTCCAGGAATACTCGGCCGAGTATGGGAATACTCGACCGAGTAGAGGATACTCGGCCGAGTATACTCTATACTCGATCGAGTATCCGGTCTGACGGGGTTTATTTTTGCGGTTTAATTTAGAGAGGATTAGAATTATATAAACGAGAATTTCAGTTTCTTAATCATTTTTAACAAAACCTAAACTCACAACGTAACTCTAATCATCTCCAAATCTCTCTCTCAAATGCGTGGATCTTCCGTGAGTCTTGTTCATCATTCCTTGCGTCGATTGTGTCGGTAAGCCTCTAATTATATGAGTTTCATTAATTTGTCTTTTAGGGTTTTGCCCTAGTTTATGATTTGAGGGAAAGGGGATTTTGGCATGTTGGAATTGGAACTATGTGATTGTTGTTAGGTGGAGACTTCGTAGAGGAGCCGTTTTAGTCTGCTTGATTATCTCATTTCAGTTTGTGCTAAGGTAGGGTTTCCCTACTCGGTTTACTGTTTAATTGATTTAAGATATGTGTTGTAATTGTTTGTACAATTGATATTGTGAATGATTGCTGTTGGTGGATTGGAGAATGGTATTGGTGTTGAGATGGTTGATGATGTTCGCGAGGTGTGTCATCGGCTGAGTGAAGTCACTTGCGGGAGTGACTTCACGCCCTAGTTTCGCCCTCTGTGGAACCCGCCACAGGAGGAGATGTGCACATTAATGAACAGGTTTATCGCTCGTTGATGAGCGGGGCTTAGGTGGGTACGGCTACGGTCCTCCACTAGCAGGGCTACACACTTTCAGTTACGAGATGTGATTGGGAGTTGGAGATGGATTGTGGAACAACTGTTTATCTTTATCATACCTTGTCTTATTTTGATTATGCAGTGAACTGACCCCGTTGTTGTTTTGTAAAATCTGTGGTCATCCATTTGGGGATGGTGAACAGATTGTGACAGGTGATGATGGTCTTTAGACTTGGGGACGAGATGAGAGTCATCACTTCGAGTCTAGCTTCTACTGTCACGGGATTAGCTGTTTAGATTCAGTTGTTTTGAGTACTAGTGAACTTTTGTTTTGATTTTGATTTTGGAACATGTAATCGTTCTCTTTATACTTTAATAAACGTTTTGGAATGGTTAGTTTTGATATACTAGCCTCGGGAAATCGAGATGGTAACAGTCTCTAATGCTAGGGTGGTCCTGGTAAGGCACCTTGGTATGTGGGGTGTTACAGTTACGGTCCCCATCTCGAAGCCACAAAGCCTGTGATCTTTGACGCCATAATTTTGGCTATGTTTTAGGTAACCTTTAATACGTGCATTATGATATTGTCATGTCACATCAGATTGAAGTTTTAGTTTGTCTTTGCCTTTTAATTAGATTTTATTTATTTATAGACAAATAGATTAACTTAGATTAAATATTATTTCTTCTTAAAATATTAAATTTACCAAAAAGAAAAAAAAATCCGTAGCTTGAGAAAAAAGAAATCGCTCTCTACTTTTTTTTTCCAATTCCGTCCCAAACAAAACTCTTGGAAACTCATATCTATATTAACAACACACACTTTTGTTTTCTCGAGAATATAACCCGTTTCGTCAAACTCTTGAAGTCTACCTCCACTCTCCACAGACGAAAAACAACTAACAAATCTCCGCAAAATTAATCTTCTCCTTTTCTCAAACCCTAATTAAACCTTCTCTCTCTTAGGGTTTCGCCATGGATCCTGAACCAAGCAACACCGACGCTTCTAATCGCAAGGAAGCCACCACTAAAGTCCCTTCTAAAGACCCTAAGAAGAAGGATGATAACAAGGATGAAGATCTCGTAATTTTTCTCAAACCCTAATTTTTTTACTTTATTTTCAATTTGATTTGGGGGTTTTTTCATTGTTGGATTGAATCATGATTGTGAGTTTTTCGATGTTGAAATTTAGTCGGAAGAGGATTTGGCGTTGAAGCAGCAATTGGAATTGTATGTTGAAAGAGTTCAGGATTCAGATCCTGGATTGCAGCGTACTGCTCTTGAGAGTATGAGGTAATTTTTAAGAAATTAAAGTTTTAATTTTTTAAGGATTTGGGTTTTTTTTAGTTCGAGGTTTTATGATCTCCAAAAGATGTGTGCTTTTTTGACCCTTGAGTATTTTTTTGCGTCGTGGTTTATGGTATGATTTTCCAGTTATATTTTTATTTAGCTGATGGGAATTTGGCCTTCGTTGATTTTAGATTAGAGGGTTTGATTTTTTTGATAGAAATTTCGAGCCAGTGAAACTGTTTTTATAGTGTTTCGTAGCAATAAGAGTTATTTGGAGAGTAGTTCAAATTTCTTTGATGGAAAATTAATGTCTTTTTGTGTCAAGCCGTCTGGTTGTCTCACCAATTTTATCTGGCTAGAGGAGGAGGGAAGAACCCTGTATGAAAATATTATGCAGTGTCAACAAAAGCTGCCCAATTTGATGTGAATGCGTCGCATCTGATATGTGTTGTGTGATATGTGATATGCTCTATTAGAGTGCGTATTTTTATATAGATATGAAAAAGCTACACGACAGAGTGCCCTCGAACCAATTTGGTATTTGCAGGGATTGAGTAAATCCCCAGTAAGCCTGGTGTTACTCTAATGTCTAAGCCGGTGTAAAAGGGAATTGCATGATGTTTTGTAAGAGTCCATGTAAACTCAGTTCTAGAATGAGACTTAGGTTGTCAGTCTATACCCCTTTGTTATATGCTGGTTTATATTAGATATATATGAACAAGTGAGGTCAGAAGTAGTTGTGTCAGTCTAGTCAGGCATCAAAACAATGTATTTATGTGCCTCTTGAGAAGACCAGGGATTCCATGTAAGCAATTGAGGGTAGATACTGTCCTTTCCTAGTTAATCGAATATCCGGTTTATGATCAGGATGTTGTAGCTAGCTGTAATTGTACCGCCTCCATTTTTTTTATATTTGGATGGGGTAGCTCATTCTTATTGCTTTAATTGACACTAACATTAGAACATGTGTTTGTTCCATGTAACCACTGGCTTTGCGTTGTTTTAGCGGTTGCTTTCTTTTTCCTGTCTTATTTTACCTGTTACCTTGGTTTTCATGTTTGTGATATATTTCAAACATCTAAATGTCTTCTAATCTACTTTAGGCAAGAGATACGAAGTTCAACAAGCTCTATGACTTCTGTTCCAAAGCCCTTGAAATTTCTTCGTTCACATTATGGAACACTTAAAGCATATTATGAGACTATGCAAGACGTAGATTTGAAGGTATATAGCCTCTGTCGTTGTTTTTAACGTTTCTCATTTCTAGTAACGTGACTCTTAATGTGCTTATTTTCTGATGAATGCAGAAATTACTGGCAGATATACTTTCCGTTTTAGCATTGACTATGGCAGCAGAGGATGAACGGGTGAGTTGGTTTGCCATGTTGAGTGTCAAATCTATTGATAGTTGGATTCTTGAATTTTATTATTCGCAGATGAAATCAGTGTAATTATGGTATCAAGTATCAACGTTTAGCAGCGTTCTTGATGTAGAACTAAAATAATTATTGTTTTGTGCTTAACTTTTTCAGGAGAGCTTAAAGTATAGATTAGTGGGATCTGAAGGTGATATTGGTTCATGGGGTCATGAATATGTCAGGTATAAATTAAGCTTGTTTGGTTCGTAGTATTCATATCATGGTTTAAGATTACGGTATCGGTCACGATCGCCGTTGCGGTAACGATGTTGCGGAAGCATCCTTGACTCGGCCATCGCACATTACCCTCTATATTTTTTTGGAGCGAGGGCGGGCGCATTATCTTCCTTTTGTTTTCTTCCCTGGGTGGTTTGGGCTACTAGAGCTTTATTAGGACTATAGTGATTTGTCAATCAGTGGGTAATTTGGTCTACAGTTAGAACTGTTTGATTGCTTGACAAATGACAAATTCAGTGTGAGCAGAATGACATCATAGTTCTGATTTCCATAAAACGCAAAAATACTCTCTTCTGTAAAGGCTCAAACTTTTCTTGTGAACACTTTGAGCCCAGGGACTGTTTATAATAACTGAAATGCTGCCATGCTTAATGACCTTAATCATCTGAAACCCCAAAGGTTATTGCTGGTAGCAGTTTGTTGCGACTTGTGATATCACTGTTCCAATTTATAATTCCGTGAGGCACTACTTTTTTATGCTGAATACTAGTAGATATTTTTTCTTTCTAGTTTCCTTCACATAATATATTTTGGTTGCAGGAACTTGGCAGGGGAGATAGGACCTGAGTATACAAAACGTCAGGTAATTACCTCTTTATTATTATGTTTTGGGTCTGCCTAATGTGCAAAAAGTCTAGTAATGATTTGTAAAATCTCATTTTTAACGTGCCTTGTGTGTCTTAACATTCTTTTTTTTTTTTCATTTAGCTTGTCACTGTTTTAGTAGTTGCCTTTTTCTCATGCCTACTTTTTGGACTGAATTCATGTATCTACTAAGTTGGTATTCTTGTAAATCTAAATCATGTTATTACTTATGAGCTGTTCTTTTTCTTTTTGATAATTACAGAATGAGGAAGAAACTATAGAGGACTTGGTGGGACTTGTGCATGAAATTGTTGGCTTCCACATGAAGGTAAAGCTGACCCCGAGGCTCAAAAGAATCACATAATTTTGTGTGATATTTTGTTAATAATTTCCCTTAATCTCTCTCCAATTCTGATTAATTGGTTTTATGACCTTCAGCATAATGCCGAGCCTGAAGCAGTTGATCTTCTCATGGAGGTACTTTTTAGTGTACTTGGATCTGTGCTTGTGTGTAAATATACACATGTACCTTTATTCTTGGCAGATTTATGATTTTCAGTGCTATATCAGGTTGAAGACCTTGATCTGTTGACACCGTATGTGAATGAATCTAATTACAAAAGGACAACTCTCTATTTGACTGCTTCAGCAAAGTAATTGAATCCCTTCCTCTCTGACATTGTAGCTCTTGTTTTATGTATTTCTTTCTTCTGAGAAATCTCAAGTCTTGTGAATTTCCAAATCTATATATATTTGCAAAGTTAGTATATGGACAAGTTATCTTTAGTGTGTTTGAATTTGATGGTTGTAATCTATTATTTTGTTCTGCAGATATCTTGCCAGTCCGGATGATTTGTTAGTTCTGGACATTGCGTTTACTATCTATGTCAAGCAAAAGGAGTTTGCCCGTGGGCTTCAAATTGCCTTGTCTATGGACAATTTAAGGGTACGTCTCCTGTATTCTTCCCCTCTCACATTCTGTCTCCAATTGCATAGTTGTAGTGTTGCTTTTATATGAATCTTCATTTTTAAATTAGTACCTTTTAAGTTCTATTTGTTGACTGGTTTAGAAGGGACATATTGCTCTCTTCACAAAAAATAAGAATTTTGGAGCTCTTGTTTGATGAGACTAGTTCTGTGTTTTTGGGTTATATTGAGGTGCAAGAACAAGTATAAGGAAGAGAGTGGGGGCCTGGGGGGAGGACCAAACCCAGATAATATCTCCATCTCTCCCACCACGCCTGGACTTTTGTGGTAGATTGTTTGAGTGTGCTGTGTGCATGTAGACTGATGACATGTTAGGGACCCTAATTCATAATACACTTAATACAAATATGTATTATGAATGCACACTTTTCTTTTAGAGTGTCTGATACCCCTAAGCTTTTGTTGCTTCTTTTTCTTTTCTTAGTACAACATGGAACTGTTACTATTTTTCTTGTTCTCTCTATAATACACCAAGTAATTTGCTAATCTGGGAATAGCCACTAGGCAGCAGGAATTCAGGTGATTCTTAGGGAGCTTGAGTGAATCTTGTAACAGCTCTTAGTGTTGGAGCTTTTTATTTAGATATATTCATTTCTATCGACTACATGGATTTTTTTTTGTATCTATGACTTAGGGCGTCCTTTATGTAAACTTAATGTTGTAGATTTCTCTACATAATTTTTGATAAGACTACCACAGCTCTGTTTGTCTTTGGCTTCACATTACTGATAACAAAATCAGGGTGAATTATATGTTTGTTGGTAATTTTCCTTATTCCCCCTTTACTGTGGTCTAATTTGCATTTTTCATCTGTAGTATGTTAGGCAGATTTTTGAAGGATGCCATGACCTTCTGCAGAAGCAGCAATTTTGCTACATCCTTGCTCGTCATGTAAGTTGTGATTTTTTCATTGATTTGTTATTTTTATGCAAGGATATAGTCATTCTACCTCCTTGCGCAACAATATGCTCTAATTTGCATTATTTTCTCATCATGCATGTAATAAGTAGGGTACTTCATCATGCATGTAATAAGTAGGGTACTCTGCCCGTGTCTCTTGTTTTGCCTTGGGCTATTCTGTCTTCATTTCATTACGATTAACTGGCTTCTAGCATTATCACTTTGTAATATGCAATTGTTTTTGGTATAGGGCGTAGCCTTTGAACTTGATGACAATATGGTTGCGGATGATGATGAAAGAGAGCAGTTGCAGGATATTATTAACAACGCTAAATTGAGCGAAGGGTTTTTGACCCTTGCTCGTGATATTGAGGTCATGGAAGCAAAATCACCTGAGGATATTTACAAGGTGATCTTTGATTTATGCACTTTTTACCAGCGACGGGTTATTACCTTTTTTTGCAGTGTTGACAATTTACTTCCATTTGCTTTGAAGTGGAGGAAATGGAAGGGTTTATTTTTTCGGAGGGTAGGGTAGGGGAGAGATTATTTCATTTTTCCATTATTTGGATATTTAGTTGGAGGAATGAAAGGAAAAAGAAGGTAAATGGAGAAATCCATTTTATTTTCCCTTAACCCATTCTTTCCCTGGTTGGTGATTTGCAAGTAAAATGCTCTCATCTTTTCTCTTCCTTTTTTTTTTGGTTTCTACGTTTCCCCTTTGCTGTTCATACTAGCCTACCCCGATTTCTTTCAAGATCGAGCTTTTACCCCTCCCGGTTTCATCTACGCCAATATCTTAATTTACTTGTACTTTTGGCTAAGTGAAAAAAATATTTTTTGTAAATGCTGATATGTGGTAATATCACTTTGACAGTGCCAGGTTTGCAGTAAGATAGGTCACTTTGGTATTCTTTGTTACTTGTTTAGTCTTTCATATATCTTGTCTGATGTTTGTTGTTTAAATTTTAGGCTCATTTGCTTGATGGCCGAGCTAGTGCTGGAGCAACTGTTGATTCTGCCAGACAAAATTTGGCTGCTACTTTTGTCAATGCTTTTGTAAATGCCGGTTTTGGACAGGTATCTTATTGTGTAGGATCTTGAGAATTGAATGCTTTAGGAACTTCACATTGTAGGTGAGGCCATGGTCTGACATTGTTTGCTTTCGTTTTACAGGATAAGTTAATGACTGGCCCAGCTGAAGCGTCAAGTGGTGGCTCTTCAGGGAACTGGCTTTTCAAGAATAAAGAACATGGGAAAACTAGCGCTGCTGCAAGTTTGGTATGCTCTTTATCTTCTTAATTCCCTTTGTTTTTTTTTTGTTTTGTTTTTAATTCTGATAGTACATCTTTGAACTGATCCTTGCTATGTTTCATTATGCTAGGGTATGATCTTACTGTGGGATGTTGATGCTGGACTTGCGCAAATTGACAAGTACTTCCATAGTAATGACAGCCATGTTATTGCTGGTGCTCTACTGGGTGTTGGAATTGTAAACTGTGGAATACGTAATGATTGTGACCCGGTAAGTCTTAACCAGAAAGGTTTAGGTTTAATGTTTGGCATTTGGAAGATAGCTGATCTGTATAAATTTACTATTTTTCTTACAGGCTCTGGCCCTTTTGGGTGACTATGTTGATAAAGAAGATCCAGCCATTAGGATTGGTGCCATCATGGGTCTGGGTATAGCTTATGCGAATACGCAGAATGAGCAGGTACTATTAGTATTCATATGCTCAATTTTTTTTTATTAGAAAGTTGAAGATAAAAGAAGCTCAATATGATCTGACGTTGAATTTAGTTAAATCATGTTATGAAAAATCATGTAGCTGAATCTTTAGAATTGATTTCTACTTTGACTTGTGCTGCCTCCATTCAATAGATTCACTACATTTTTCAAAATATGTGTGGGGCATTTAGAAAATAGAGGGAGTTGTTTGTTTGAAATAGGTCATTTGAAAGTGGTAGGAGGGAGATGTTGCAATTTATGCTGTTTGGATAAAGACAAACAACTGACTATTTTGAGACATATGACCACCAGAGATACTCCGACACGGCACCTCACCGGCGTATCACGTGTCGATACGATACGATACGTAATACGACACGTGATACGTGTCAGATACGCCGGAAAAGGACACGACACCGGTACGGTATTGAAGATGATGTGACACTCTTACCTGGGTTGTTGCTATTCTGAGAAATAATCATCCAAACCTAGATAACATCGCCGGACTTCGTCTCAGATAGAGGACAGTCGCCGGCGAAGAGAGAGTAGAGGCGCATAAATAATAATAAAAGGTGTGAGGTGATGAAGGCATATGGCAACAAGTTTCTGAGACAAAAATAGGCGAGTGGAGAAGGAGAGTTACTGTAAAAGTTATGACTTGTGAACGGCGCTCTCAAATAATTAGGGTTTTCATTTATAGGGGGGCGTTTTGGTCTTTTACTAATGATATTTTATTATTCTACTTTTCTCTTTCTTTGACCTTTTGATTTAAACTTCCAAGTGGATCTGCTGTGCTGTACACCTATTTGCCATACACCTGTCTATTGAACTACTCAGAACTTGCTCCCTCTCACAATTAACATATAATATAATATAATAATAATAATTAAACATATAATAACAAGGATTATCGTAAAAAAAAAACTTTGGCATTAAATCTCCTTTAATATTTAGAGATGCGTGTCGTATCCGTATTGTAAAATTGGTCAAGATACTTGTTTGACCGTATCCCCGTATTATTGAATTTTCACAATCGCGTATCGGATACACCGATACGTATCGGATACGATACACCTCTCCCGTGTCTGAGTAACATAGATGACCACCACTAAAAAGAGCCTACAATTTATCAGATATCATTTTAGAGGAGTGGGGATGGGGAGTACACATTGATCTATCCTTAGTTCTGTCATTTAATTGTCAAAATATAAAGTGATACTTATACTCATTGTCATTTTATGCATACATTGCTCGCATTCCTTATTTGTCCGTTTGAGGGATGTCGAACAAAGGGCTTGTTTAAAAGACATGGGTAATTGTGTAAGCAGGGATGATTGTATACATTGATCTATCCTTAGTTCTGTCATTTAATTGTCAAAATTTGAAGTGATGCTTATTGTCATTTGATGCATACAGTGCTCGCATTACCATGGCGACTAACACTTTTCAAGTTGTTAAGTAACTGAAATCGTTCTCTTGTTCCTTAAATGTTCCTGCGCTGATTATTTTAACTATTCACAGATTAATCAGAAATTGACTAATATCCTTAACGACACAAATGCTCCCCTCGATGTGATTGCGTTCACTTCAGTCGCCCTTGGTATGGTATTTGTTGGTTCCTGCAATGAAGATGTTGCCCAGGCAATCATTTATGCACTAATGGATCGTGATGAGTCTGATCTGGGGGAGCCGCTTGCCAGGCTTTTACCCCTTGGCCTTGGTCTTTTATATCTTGGGAAACAGGTAGTGTTACTGTGCTATTTTTACATTGGTTTTACTTATCTCTCTGAAGACATGGTCACTGCTAGCACTGTAGTATAGACCTATATGCTTATGATTTATTTGGTACTCAAATTTATTATTGTTGTTTCTAATGGCTTTCCAAACCAAACCTTATTTCTTTTCAGAGAATTAATGTTTCCCACATTTTTAGGACTTCTTTAGTTTAATTGTTATATATATATTGATTATTAATGTTGATTATATTTTCCTTACCCGTTTTTTTTTCTATTTATCTTTTCACTGTTGTACTTGACTTTGACGATTTCAAATGATTCATGTTATCAAACCCTGAATCATTTTTGGGGTTTTACATGCTGTTTCTCTGATTCTATATCACTGGTTTCTGACAGGAAAGCGTGGAGGCAACTGCAGAAGTCTCGAAGACTTTCAATGAAAAGATCAGGAAACATTGTGATATGACTCTCCTTTCTTGTGCTTATGCTGGGACTGGAAATGTTCTTAAGGTTGGTTTTACACTTTTACTCTTGGTGTTCCTGGAACGTTCATTGTAACAACGGACTAGTCTCAATTCTCTCATTCCTGTTTGTAGGTACAAGCATTGCTTGGTCAATGTGCACAACATCTTGACAAGGGTGAAACACATCAAGGACCGGCTGTGTTAGGCATTGCAATGGTGGCTATGGCTGAAGAATTAGGTCTCGATATGGCAATTCGTTCTCTGGAGCACCTCTTGCAGTATGGAGAGCAGAACATTCGCCGTGCAGTTCCTTTGGGTCTTGGTCTCTTGTGTATTTCTAATCCAAAAGTGAGTTGCTCAATTGTTGGAACTTTATTGTTTGTTTGTATGCGTTTAATGAAGCCGTCTTGTCTGTCATTTTAGTTATTTTTTAAGAGAAGGTGTTACCTATTTGACTGGTCTAATTTGTCCACAAACTATTTCACAGGTCAATGTTATGGACACCCTGAGTAGATTGAGCCACGACTCGGACTCAGAAGTAGCAATGGTAGTGACAGATTCAAGTGCATTTACCGACTTTCCAGTCTTCATGTCTGTGTCGTTTTCCTTGTCATTTTAACATTCAATTTGAATTTTTTTATTCTGCAGGCTGCCATTATTTCATTGGGTTTGATTGGTGCCGGGACCAATAATGCCCGTATCGCTGGCATGCTGAGAAATTTGTCAAGCTACTACTACAAGGATGCTAGTGCATTGTTTTGTGTATGGTTTCTTGTTACCATCACCTTTTGTTAGCAGTAGTTTGCTCTTGCTTAAGAAAGACCTCCAGCTCCTAGGCATAAGGCTTAGTGAGGTTAGAGGTACTAACTAAAATGCCTAAGGCGGCTTAGGTTGATGAGGCAGGCGCCTTCGCCTCGCACTTTTCATAACTATATGAGTTGTCTGCATTCGTAGATATCATGACCTCTTTGGTTGACTTATGCAGGTACGGATTGCACAAGGTCTAGTGCATTTAGGAAAGGGTCTTTTAACTCTTAATCCTTACCATTCTGATCGATCCTTGTTGTCACCGTAAGTCTCTTTATTCATTATTAAGATGGAAATAGGTTTGAAATAAAATCAGCAGGCATAGGTGGAGGCATGTTGTCTGCCATTTTCTAGCAGTTGATAAAATGGTACTTTTTTTTTTTTGCTGTATAGGGTGGCGCTTGCTGGGCTTGTAACGATGCTTCATTGTTGTCTTGATATGAAAACGATCATTCTTGGAAAATATCATTATGTGCTCTACTACCTCGTCCTTGCCATGCAGGTTTGTGATTATCGAATTTATTTACCACATTCTATTCTACTTTACATAGATAGCAAACTAGGCTGCCACTCTTTGATTAGGACCAACCTCAACCATCTCAAAAGATTTGGACACAAATTTGCCTTGACCTCATTATTAGAGGTTCACGACTTCACCGGTGTCTAGCTTCACATGCCAACCGCATTGAATAATATTATAAATTTCCCAACGGATCCAGTTAAGGGTGGGAATCAATCTTGATTCGTACCCACTCAAACTGGAAATCGAGCTTGATTCTTGACATCTTTAATTTATTTATTGATGGTCGTTCTTGTACTGTAATGTTTGCAGCCGAGAATGTTGTTAACTGTGGATGAGAACCTAAAGCCTCTGTCAGTTCCTGTTCGGGTGGGTCAAGCAGTTGATGTTGTTGGCCAAGCAGGCCGACCAAAAACCATTACTGGGTTTCAAACACATTCAACCCCTGTTCTCCTTGCTGCTGGTGACAGGGCGGAACTTGCCACAGAAAAGTAAGACAAATACTCTGAACTGTATAATAATTGAAGACTCTTATTTACCTTTAGAAAAATTCTTAGGTCCTCCAGGAGGACAATTAATGTGTCCTCCCTAGCCAATAAGAAGTCTTTATGGCTATATTTATTACCTTTATTAGTTTTTGATTTTAAAATTTTCTATCTGCTGAAACAATTTATCGTAAATTTTCAGGTATGTTCCGCTTTCACCAATTCTAGAAGGTTTTGTTATCTTGAAGGAGAACCCCGAGTATAGGGAGGACAAGTGATAGATTGGTTCATATTTTAACATGTCCCTCCAACTAGGGTGCATCCCTATATTCGGGCCGGAGGTCAAGGGATTTTCCATTCCGTTAGGTGGTGGTTGTGCAGGGTGAGGGCGTCTTTACAGTTGCAATGATGCATTTTCGTAACAATTGCTGCATTTCAGCATTTTGTACTGAAGTTTGTCATAGTTTCTCTGCATGAAAAATAGATGATGTATCATTTAATTTAATTTATATGTAATCCTTGATTTTTGAAATCGTCTTATCCAAAATATCATGAATTACAGTCCTATATTATGGTAGCTAGTAAAATAGGGTGATGGAGTGCATGAAATACTTGTTCAAAGTTAGAACATGTGAAATTTGGCCATTTAGGGCGTGTTTGGATACCAAAGTAATAATGTAGGAGTGTATGACTACATGAGTGAGAGAGGAGGGGATGGAGGGGAGAGAAACGGAGCGAAAGAAAGGGGAGGAGGAATGGTCGAATGATCATGAAGATTCTCTCTACATATCTCTTGTATCTTATGTTCGATTTAATGAAGGCTTGAAGGAGGGGATATGAATCTCTTAGTTTTCTCCTACCCTTTTGCCATTTAAAAGGTGTCCAGATCTTGTCTATGGAGTTGGTAGAGTTTTACCATAATTGAGGGTGATATTAGTAGCTAAACATAAATGTAAAAATTACTTACCACGTAGTTTACTTTCTAATTTTGAAAGATCCTAACCCTAAGAGTACGACACAAACGTGGGAGCTACTTTTCGTCGCCCGTGTTTTAGTAACATCGCCTGAATTAAGGCTTTAACTTTTCAATTTTACCCCTCGTGATTTTATCTCCTCTCTCCTTATCTTCTAACTCTTATCAATCCAATCACATAATTCAAAACTTTTCAATCATGAAAGACAACAATTTAGAACTCAGAAACGAAAAACAAGGCTAGTTAATCGGATTCGAACGTACGCTTTCTTCAATTTTCATTTCAAACGATATTTAAAATTTTCAATCTTGGCAAATTGACAAGTAGTTTATGCGTAGTTGAACTTTTGGACTGGACTAGATGACGTATTTGTAAGGCAATAGAATGAGACGTTGCTTCACTGGTGGGGGCTTGCTCGTGCGGTCAGACGACTCAACCACAACGGTTTCATGCCCCCATCACGATGCGCCCATGGGCTTTCGTGTATCTTACACGACCCTAGGGGTTGACGTGTGCTGTATATGACATCTCCATCGGGTTATCGTGTGCTCAACATGACACCTTCATGGCGTGGTCGATTGCTATACACGACATCGTTTTTCTTGCTTCATTATCTCTTACAGTTCGTTGGTTCATTATCTTTTTCTTTGAAATTGGAATTTTCATATTGAATTTCAGCTAATCGTAATTCATTCTTTCTCGATTCTTCTCCTCCTTCTCATTTTGAATTACAATCAAAAATTCAATTTCTATGTTTGTTCGTTAATTGTCAATACAGTTTTTGGGCATGAACTAAAACCAAATTAATTGAAAATTAAAGAGTAACGTACCTTATTGTTAATGTGAATTATTATTGTTGTAAATTGTCAAAGCAATTACACAAACATAGATTGTCAATGTGAATTGTTTTTTGTTGCAGATTGTCAGTCAATTTGAGAAGTGGGGGTGGTATTAGAGAGACACGGTTGTTTAGCCTATTTTTACCTATTTTGATTATTTAATATCAGCGGCGGATTTGCGGGGGAAAAGTGAAGACACGTGCCCTCACGTGGAAAAAAAAAAAAAAACTGAACATCTATGTTTAGAGCGCTCTTGTTTAGCGTGATGATGCTCTTGGTCTGGTGGTAAAAGGCTTACAAACTTGCTTGATGGTCACGTGTTCGACTCTTGTTGTAGTTAGGATTGACCTATTTTTTGGTATGTTCAAAGTTTGATTTATTTAATTGAATTTTCAACAAAATGATGCTACAAGTGCTTGAACATGGAACGTTAGGGCTAGTATATTCAATGATTGTCCAGCACACCAATTGCATATTAACTAGTTTTATTACCCGTGAAATTCACGGGAATAGCTATGTTGTCACGATGGTGATATTATACAAGTCTGGATTTGCGATCGCATTGGGTCCTAAGGACAAAAGGAACTCATAAGAAAAAAAAAATATTAATCAATACGTATGTTGTCATAATATATCTTCAAAATATATTTATTGTTATGTATATGACCACAATTTACTAAACTTTTGCCACGGTTTATTATTATTTTGTCACGAATATTGCTACGTTTGTTAGTGTTTTGCAAAGATTATTGTTATTATTGTTTTCTATTTTTTTTCCCATTTTTATTATTATGCTCCCTCCGTCTCGGTCATTTTTCTACCTTTTATTGTTATGTCAATAAAAACAATTGATCGATGTAATTAATTCAACCTAAAAGAAAATTTTCAAAATAGAAATTTCTATATTTTTATTTGCGAACTATAATTCAAGGTAAATTAAATGGTTAACAGTATTTTGAAAGAATATGGTGAGAACTATAAACGCTGAAAAAATAAATGATGATTTTGTCCGTAAAATTTATTTTAACAAAAAAATCCCAAATTTTAATTAGTATTCGTTTTGATTTTTAATGATTGTTTAATTTACATTAAAATGAAAAGCCAAAATTTGATGATTGTGTTTAATGCTACAAAATAGTTTAATTTTCAGTGAAAATTACAGGACCTATCTAACTCTTCATTAATAAATGTTTACTCACATAATTTTTTTTCTATTTTTTTTAATAGTTTGATATTCACATCGTTCTTTAATTTTTTTTTTGTTAATGTAACATGTTACTATATTATTCCGAGTTTTATTTTAGTTTGTTGCCGAATGATATCATTGTTGCTCGACGTATAAACGATATTTTTGTTAGTCCAACATTATTAAAATGATGATATAAATTATAAGAATAATAAGTAGTATTAACCATAGTTATATATATACTTCTATTTTTTTTTAATTTGGAAATAATGGTGATATTCAAGACTTAAAATATTTTTTTCTTTCATTTTCTCTGAAGTGTTGTGACGTTTAATCAAATGAAAACAATTTAAATTATGTTGGTATATATAATAGATAAAACAATAATCATTCTCACATTAGAGATTCAAAGTTAAAAAAATGATACTCATTAGTAGTTGGAGTGAAAGGAAAATATAGATTTAACCTTTTAATCAACTTCATTAAATATATATATTTCTATATTTAAACTAAATTTGCGCAAGTCAATATTTGTCATTTGTTGTTATTATGAATCTCAATATATTTAATACAAATTATATTAACAATTATCTATATCTATCTATATACAAATATAATAGAGGAACCACATGACATCATACTATACACGTGTCATGCTCTCATTAAAAATTTTCCCGCCAAAATACTATAGCAGGTTTTTATGAAGAAAGCCCTAAAAGAAAATATTTTATAAGATCATTTAACAAAATTTACTTTCCAAAGTATTAATACATGCCTTTATGGCATATAAAAAAATCAGGAAACATCCAAAATAATATGACTAGGATTCCTAGCAAAAAGTAACAATTATGGAATTATTAATATTTTCTAAGATTGAATTACTTTATTATTGCTTTACTCACCAAAAAAAGCTATTACTCCGTAATTCTCGATGTGATATATTTAAAAAAAAAACTTATTTTATTTATATATTAAATTTTAAAATTTTAAATTATTGCGTAGTACCATAACATGTTTGTAAATTGTTTTAACAAATCTTGTGCAGGGTCACCTTATGTTAGAGTTTGTTAAGAGTTTATCTAAAACATGTATTTTAGTAATCACATTTTTCTATTTTTGTTTTCCATTTAATTAATAAGTTTAATGTTTTTTTAGGGTTATGAATTCATTTTACACAGTATTTATGTAATGGTCTCACAAGAAATTTTTATTGGTGTCTTTAGCGAGTCATTGAAGGATTATTTTATTTTATTTTATTTGTTTGCCTAGAAGCGTAAAAAAAGCCCCATTATAATGAAATTTAGCAAACATTTAAAGCAAATTCTTGTGAGACCATATTCTCATACAAAGTATTTATGATGATCTTTTTTTTACACAATATTTATGTAAAAAAAGGTTAATATTAATGTATTAAGTGACATTTTATATGTTCAATTAATTAAATAGTATAAGTTATTTAAAACCTTCCATATATATGTTGGAGAATATAATCAAATCAAATGGAATAACAGAATTGTGTGATTCCTACCTAACCTCCATTTCATGTGTATCGAGTTGTCGATTTTAAAACATGTTTTAATCGCATCACACCACGACACCAATTGACTGATTACCCTTGGTACAATACAAATTTATATTTTACAATAATCTTCGTATAAACATAATTTATTTAGTCGTGGTGAATTGGAATTAATCTCTAATTTTTGGAAGTATAATTTCAAGTTCAAAATATTCGAAGAGTTTAAACCTCAAAGTGACTAACAGCTCTATTAAAATAAGTATACTGAGTATGTAAAATGAGTTATGTTCACGCACAGTAGATAAACGGGGGATGTGCTTAGCTGGTAAAGTTGTGAGGGGTGATATTTATTACTTGAATTTAAACCCCCTCAACATTATATTTGTCATCATAGCTCCTTTTATATATATAAAAAACATGGAAATAGTCATAATAAGAGTGAAATTAGCCTAATTATATTTGTAAATGATCAATTACACAATTGTGTTCTTTTTTGTCTTTTTGCAGTTTAGATTAGAATAAATTCACCTATTGAGCGTCACACACGTTCTCAAGAAGGATTAAAATTAAACAAAATAGAAGCATGTACTAAATATATGTTGTCATTTAGAAGGATTAAAAATAAATGAAAAATGAAGTGTGAGAAAAAGGTGATTACGAAAAAAACATTTTTATGTATTATCATTTATACATAATCTTATATGATGTCTGTTTCCACATTTTATTTTTATAAAAATAATTTAAAAACTTAAGTTGGTATAATTTGGTATGTTTGAAATTATTAACATGATATAAGACGCAACATGGGTGTAAAAATTATATGAAACGCGGTTATAATCATGGTAGAGTGGTAGACTATTGGTTTCCAAATCAGAAATGTAAAGCGTCTACAAACATGATATGTGACACATCTCACAGAGTTGAAAACATGATATAGGGACTTATAGTTATAATCAAGGTAGACTATTGTAGATACCCAGTATCTGCTGAGACTCCAACAAACACCCGATGATTATCGGACTACAACATGTTTTGGAATCGCGGCGTTTGATCGACAGTTTGTGTACAACTTTACGTCGGAAAACTTAAAACGATTTCGAAAATAAAACTTTTCAAAACATTTCAAAAATACCTGGAGTGTTTAATGCACGACGACGGGGTCGCAATGACACTAACTAGAGTCAAAACCGACACCGGACCAAAAACCGACTCAAAAATTCAAATCCCGACTCCAACAACGAGTCAAACCAAGTCAACCACCAAAAACAAAACATTTCAAACCTTCTACCTTAAGTTTTCCCGGATTTATGTTTGGTCAAGTACCAAACATATGACTACAAAACCTAGGATTGAACAAATCATGATTGCGTTTGTGTGAAAGCGACAACTCACCTCGAAGACCCGCGACATGGCTCGCGCCTCTTTGAGCAGCCCAGGTGGCCACGTCGCTCAAAACTCACACAACCACTCATTCTCCTATAAATACCCCTCAAATACCTCCCATTTGAGACTTACGCGAGTGTCCGCCCCCTCTTTTCTCCCTTAAAATTCTCAACTCGACTTCTTAAGTCACAATCCGACGCGTATTTACGACCTACCGATCGTAAATACAAGCCTTACACAATGTTTGGTACCGTCATCGTGCATTAAATCACTTGACTGGCAACTTCGACCACTACACCGTCACTAATCTTAAAACACTCTTTTTACTTACCAAAACGGTTTTAAACCGAGTCGTTTCCGACCAAACGAGTTGTTACACTTACGTCGGTCATTCGCCATAACCAAACATGCAATGTAAGTATGAGGGTGTAAAAATCCTTCTTTTATCATGTTTTCATTTGTTTCATGACTATAACATGCTAAAACATGCATAACATGAACCAAAACATGGAATAAACGAGCCAAAACTGATTTTTGGCTTGAGACAGAAGCCCTTTGGTTCGCCGGCTTGCCCGCGCCTAAATGGGGTGTCCAGGTCAGAGATCAACCGTGTTTGTTCTCGTCATTTCCCTTTAATTCATTTTCATATTTGTAATCGGTTTTTACCATTTCAAATATTTTCAAACCCTTTTTATTTTATTTCATTTGTTTTAACCATAAAACATTTTTCACCCTTGGTTCCTCATACCATGACGGTTAAATCCGTGTTTCGGTGATAATATTTGGTTGATAACATTTAAAAGGTATTTTAAAACCTTTTATTTCATTTCCTTACATTTCCAAAATAAACATATTAGTCACCAACACAAAGTCATCCTTGGTTCTACATACCATGCCGGATTTTAACCCGGGTACGATGATGAGTATCGACTAATTATAGTCAAATGAACTTAAAACGACTAGTTCATAATCACTTTCAAAACTATTCATGTCAAGCTTGTCAAAGTCGAACCCTTCACCGAATATCATCAAAACAATGATGATTATTAGAGTCTAGTTCTTCAAATCAACAAATGCGGTCTAAACGACCCTTTCAAATCAAATCGGGTTCAAACACCCATTTTTCAATGCGTTTTACAACGTTTTCAAAAGGTCAGAACACTACATATAACCGTAGGCTGACCCGCGCCTCAAGCAGGCCTTTTCTTTCTCATTTTCAGAACCAGGGGAGGCCCCTTTACACCGCCGGCTGGCCCGCGCCTCATGTAGTCGTCTGATACAGGGCCTGTTCCCTTTCCAGCATTAGTCTAGGACGATCCCGACTCCGATTGGATATAGGACGGATCAGATGACTATTTGTTCATTTGAAATCGTATTTGCAAAATGCCTTACTAAGACAAATGGATCACGTTATGCACCCTAAACCTAATACGGTAAATGGATGTTTAATTTCCGTCTTGCATGCAAATCAATCATTAATCCAAGTCGACATCTTATACTTGATACTTGGATTAAATCAACCGACTTAGAAAGCTCTCACATGTTAGGTTTAAATTATTGGATGCGCATTCATGCATTTAAACCGTTTTATCAACTTTTGCATTCAACCAACCAAGATCGATTAGTAGAGGCCGCTACCACGGGAGGGATTGGGTGTCTGATTAAAGGGCTTCCCAATACGTACCTTCACCTCTTACTCAGAAACTTTGGATAGTGGACGACCTTATCCAGGGCGTACGAGAGTCATTCTAGAGATAGGATGCTAAAGAGGGACGATTTCCTTATCTTTAGTACTTATGTCAAACGCTGCTTTGTGCTTCGATTTGACCGAGGTATAAAGTGGAATTCGAACGGGTTCCAAGCATCCCACAAATGCTTGGTGGCGACTCCGAACATCTCCAATCGTTTCGAGACCCTTACCGAGACGAAACCGACCGACCTAAAACGATCCGGTCGAAACCATTTTTACGCCACCGAGCGTGGCTTTCAAAAGACCGCCGCAAGTCCAGAGATTAGGCCTGGCGTGCAGGTGGCCCGCGACTACGGACTGGTAGGTGGCCCCAAATCCACAGACCGAGACGTGGCCCACGTCCACAGTTTGGCGACTCAGTTGGGGAAAACTAGGACACTTACGTCTTTGTGATCCCTAGATGGTGAGACTCGAACGAGGTCTTGGTTGGAATGCATTAATTGATATTACGGTCACGATCGGACTCCTTGTCCGGGCCCACAACCTAACCCTTTTGACCAATTGGCTCGTCTCGTCGGCGTGAGTTTTCTCATCCCCGCGTTTCGAATCCCGATTGAGTCAAGCATACCATTGACGTTACACATTTCTGTTTCGTCAAAGAGCTTTTATCACTTTCGAGCACGAGGCTAGGGCACCCTCCTTACACATTTTTTTTGGATTGGTATCCCTCTCGCAAATCGGGGTTTGATTGCTTGGTGTGTAACCCACCCTTCTAAGCCAAAACCCGTTTCAGCATAATGCATAATATAATGAACTGTGAGTGCTTATGTGCTACTTGATCATAAGTCCTTCCGTGTCATTTTCAAACTTTCAAAATCACCTTTTCGCGCTGTTATAATGGCCGTTTCAAACCTCGGTCTTTCGCCGACCGTTGCACGCCTTTCTAGGCCGTCGTAATGACGATTTTCAAACCCGGTTTTTACAACCATTTCAACACGTCTTTCTAGGCCGTCGTAATGACGATTTTGAAAACCCGATTTTTACAACCATTTCAACACGCCTTTCTAGGCCGTCGTAATGACGATTTTCAAACCCGGTTTTTACAACCATTTCAACACGCCTTTGTAGGCCGTCGTAATGACGATTTCCAAACCCGGTTTTTACAACCATTTCAACACGCCTTTCTAGGCCGTCGTAATGACGATTTTCAAACTCGGTTTTTATAACCATTTCAACACGCCTTTCTAGGCCGTCGTAATGACGATTTTCAAACCCGGTTTTTCACAACCATTTCAAATCACCTTTTTACGCCGTTATAATCGTCGCGTCTAGACACGGACTTTAACCCGTTTCGCGCCGACAATAGCTCTTTCAAAACCCGAGAAAAGCACACACCCTTTTCTCGAGACACTTTCGAGATCCCGAGGACCATGCACCGTCCCCGAGACCTCTTCAAACATTTCAAACCCGATTTTCAAAACATACAATTTTGAATTTCAAAACCGTCTTGGGAAACAATACACTGTTTTCCGAGCCGATTCAAACTCAAAACCGTCTTTTGCAAATAAACTTAAGACAACCCTTTCAACTTATCGACTTGCGGAGATCTCTATCTTCGGAAGCCGTCCATAAAGCGACAAACGAATCTTTTTGAAAATTTCTATTTTCGAAAACTTCAGTCCACCATTCCAATTCCGCCTCGTGTCTATCGAGTCGAAGCAAACGTACTTATGGGTCTTCACTTATGAGTCGTCTCACCACGAGACCCGTCCGATGGCGTCGCGCCGTTATGTTGGACTCGTGTCAAAAGTTCGGTCAACACCGTCACGTCATAATTCGAGTCAGCACCGAGGAACCATACACGGTCACCCTCGTCTTGTTGAGTCTGATCTTTGTCTCGTCCTTTGCGTTGTCTGCGTTCAGTCTTCGAACCGTGTCGGATTGAGTTGTAATGTGAGCCGTTTTTCTGCCTCAGAGCCATGGCTCCGTCTTCAACTTCGTCTGTCAACACCAACAACAATGATAACAACAGAGATGTCACGACTGATCAGCTAGCCAGCCTACTTACCGCTCTTAAGGTCACCCTGGATCGCGTCGAGACCCGTATCGACGCCCTGGAGAACAAGGAAACTGGAGAACATAATGCTCCACCTCTGACTGAAACTGAGAAGAGACTAAAGCTCTTGGAAGAACAGCTCCTAGCCCGGGGTAACAATATCCATCTTGAGAACAACCGAAGGTTCGAACCTGTTGGGGATAAATTACCTGAAAACTTTACCCTAACTGATGTGCCTAAGTTCAAAGGAGTGGAGGACCCGCTCAATCATATCCGTGCCTTCAAAGACTACATGGCCATTAAAGGGGTCAAACAGGAACTTTTCACCCGGATCTTTTCGTCCTCTTTGGAACCGATCCCTCGTCAGTGGTACTACTCCCTTGATCCGAAAAACCTTACTACTTGGGATGAAGTCGCAGTTGAATTCTCCAAACAATACGCCGACAATGTTGAAATCCAAGCCAATACCCGTACTCTTGAGGTTCTAACCCAGAATGATAAGGAAGGTTTCACCAAGTTCTTAACCCGTTGGAGGTGGGTAAGTACTCAATTGGTCAGTAAACCGAGTGAATCAACTTTGGTGGAAAAGTTCGTCAACAATCTCCGCCCAGTGTATGCCAATCTACTAATGTATCAAAATATCAAGACCTTCCAGGATCTGCAAATTCTGGGGACACGCATTGAAGATGACCTCCGGAAGGGTGTTTTGGCCAAGACTACTGGCAGAGGCTACCAAGGATCCACCTCAACCGGATCTCGCCCTTACGGCCAGACAAACAAGATCGATGAGGTCAACCTCGTTGAACCATCCGCTAAGAGAGCTGAGCGCCCCCAGAGAGTGTTCACCAATATAGGGTCGACTTACGCAAGTGCTCTGAAGAGGCTCATGGACCAGGGAAAGTTACAACCAATCGGGCCCACCTCGGATCCGACCGATGCTAAGAAGTCCCGGTTCTGGAACCCCAATGCCTACTGTCAGCCTAGGTAGCACCAAAACGGACACGGACACGGGACACGGACACGACACGAACACGTGACACGACATCCCATGAAATTTAGGACACGGGACACGTTATTTAAATTTAATAAAATATATATTTTTTAGTTGTAAACGTTCGATTTTATTTTTGTAAAAATATTTGATATTAAATTTAAATAAGTGAAAGTAAAACTTGGCCTTGATTTGAACTCGTTTGCATTTCCCAGCCACACCCGTATTCTAATTAATCTCTTTCGGCGACTCATTTCTTTTCTAAAGAACATCATTCACCCCAAATGATGTCCAAATACCATGGACACGCGTTGGACACGTGCCAAAATACCATGGACACGCGTCGGACACGTGCCCTTATAAAAGTAGAAAGTTAGACACGGCTTTATAGGTGTCCGACACGTTTAGATGAGTGTCCGACGAGTGTCGGTGTCCGACACGGTGTCGGACACGGGACGGCTGATTTAGAGAAGTGTCCGTGCTACCTAGCTGTCAGCTAGGTAGCACCAAAACGGACACGGACACGGGACACGGACACGACACGAACACGTGACACGGCATCCCATGAAATTTAGGACACGGGACACGTTATTTAAATTTAATAAAATATATATTTTTTAGTTGTAAACGTTCGATTTTATTTTTGTAAAAATATTTGATATTAAATTTAAATAAGTGAAAGTAAAACTTGGCCTTGATTTGAACTCGTTTGCATTTCCCAGCCACACCCGTATTCTAATTAATCTCTTTCGGCGACTCATTTCTTTTCTAAAGAACATCATTCACCCCAAATGATGTCCAAATACCATGGACACGCGTTGGACACGTGCCAAAATACCATGGACACGCGTCGGACACGTGCCCTTATAAAAGTAGAAAGTTAGACACGGCTTTATAGGTGTCCGACACGTTTAGATGAGTGTCCGACGAGTGTCGGTGTCCGACACGGTGTCGGACACGGGACGGCTGATTTAGAGAAGTGTCCGTGCTACCTAAACTGTCAGTACCATCAAGGGAAAGGGCATGATACTGAAACCTGCTTCAAACTCAAACACATCATCCAAGACATGATTGAGAAATGAGATTTGCCTTTACCCCCACCGACTAAGCCAAACAACAAAACAAATCCTCTAGGAATCCACGCCATCTCCAACGATGAGCCAACTCTGGACTGCTCTCACCTCATCCTGCCAGTTGATGATGAGGTGAATGCCTTGGAGAAAGATCCCTCGGACGGGGTATTTGTGTTTTGTGCTGCCACCATGCTCACCATGTTCCAACAGGTTGAGGAAGCCATAGCCAGTCTCTCCGAAAGGATCACCCGACTTGACGATGCCTACCGTCGACTTATCTTCAATCCTCAACCGCCACGCCCGAGGGAAAGTCCCCCGAGCGCCCAAAACTACCCACACCAGGACGGATTGCTCCCGCGACCATTCTGGCATGCACCTCACAATAATCAACCTCACAATAATCAACTCCACAAAAATTACCCTCACAAGAATATCCCTCACAAAAACTACTTACCAAGGAATACCCCTCCAAGGTGCCTTCGAGATCCTGAAATCAATGGCATCTGGAGAGATGATGTTGAAGATGTCTACCTTGTCCCAGAGAAAGAGAAACGGGCGAAAGAGATCGGTCACCTTACCTGGTCCGGACGCCCCTATCAGAATCTGAACAATCCAACGGTCGTTCCAACGACGAATGACCAAGTCGTCCCGGAAGTAGACACTCAACCGAGGGCTCCTGAGAATTCAATGCTCAAACAACTTCAGAAGGAAAAAGCCGAAATCTCAATCTGGCAACTGATCGCAACGTCTTTTGAGCATCGACAGGCTTTGCTACATGCCTTGGGAAAATTAACCGTGCCCTTCACCTCTTACCCTGAAGAAATAGTGGCACATATGACAAGGGACACCCCTTATTTGAACAACCCAGTCGTCTTCTCTGACGAAGATATCCCTCCCTTCGGAGCCAATCATAACCTTGCCCTGTACATCACCGTACAATGCCTCAAGAAGAATGTGCCCATGGTCCTTGTGGATGATGGATCCACGGTGAATGTCATTCCCCTCAAGACTGCTCACAAGCTGGGTATTAAGGAAGCTGATTTGGTCCCAAAAAATCAAGGAGTATGCGCCTACGACGGCACTCGTCGCAAGGTCGCGGGGCTCATCACTCTGACCGTCGCAACCGGACCGCTAGAAAGACAAACCAGTTTTCAGGTGGTCGACATCGACGCCTCTTTCAATATGCTCCTGGGACGTCCCTGGATCCACGCCGTCAAGGCAGTTACCTCAACTCTCCACCAAGAAGATCAGGGTCCCCTTCAACGGGGAAAACAATCACAATTCCTGCTTCACCGATCAAAGCTATCATGAGAAAGGGAATAGCCTCCCAAACCATTGAGGAAGATGATAACGAAATGTGGGGATTCCAAGCTGTGAATGCCATAACTGATGAATCAACACCCTTTGATTGTGACCCCTTTGCTAATCTCACAGTCAACCGTATCATGATGCGCCAGGGTTACTTCCCGGGCTTACCCCTCAATCCACTGAAGAGCACATTACCTCCCTTGAAACAGGCTAAGGTCCCCAACATTCCCTTTGGGCTGGGATATGAACCTACCGATGAAGATATCCAGGAGATGAACCTCCTAGTTCGAAAACGCAAGAAGCACGGAGTTATCCTCCGTCCCTATCATCTGACCCTCAATGGATACTTTATCCCCGAAGGAGAATCAGAGCTCTACCATGGCTTTCCGGAGCCGGTCTATGACTCTGTGGCCAAGGCTAGGTACCCGGGTGTGGAAGTCTTCCAGGACTGCTACTTCATCCCTGACAACACCGAAGCTGCATCAACCGAGTCTAAGCCGTCGTCATGCCTCGATGGACAAGCTGTCACTCTCCTCTTTGGGGAAGATAACATCAAGCACTTCGACTATGAGGACATTATCAACATCGCCCTGAAGGACAACCAATTTGACCCAACCGCCTTGATCTCCGACACTGACCCGGAGAAATCTACACAGGGCTGGAGGAAAACCGTCAAGTGGACCGATCGCCAAGGCCGCATTCTCAAAATCACAACTGGAGAAGGCCCTATGTTCAAGGAGGGAAGCGAAGAAGAACCTGAATCTGAGTTAGAGTCAGAGTCAGAGTCTATCATAGCTCCTAACACTCCTGATGTTCCAGTCAAGGTCCCCTTCCCGCTGTTTTATCACAAGGTCGTGGCTGATTTAGAGATTGAGTCTACTAGGGTCACCCCTACTCCCATGAATGGTGACAACCTGGAGCCTGTTCTAGGGGCCACCTCCTCTGCTGTGTCGCCTCTGACTGACCACGAGATGTCTGTTCTTTACGAGCTTTTCGCTCGTGTCAACTTAATGAACGCTAAGTTTGCTTATGACTCGTCTCAATTTAACTGCAATGCAATTCTGAATGACTATGAGGAATTTGACTTGAGTGACTACCCACCTCACCTAGCCAAAGAACTTGGCAAACGAGAAACCAGAACCCCCATCATTGAGGAGACCGAACCTATTAACGTAGGGACCGACAACATACCTCAAGAACTTAGGATAGGGACAACCCTGGACCCCTCGGAAAGACAACAGTTCATTGATATCCTCCACGAATACAAGGACGTATTCGCCTGGTCCTACAGAGATATGCCTGGGATTGACAGGGAAATTGCAGAGCACCGGATACCCATTAAACCCGGAGCTAAACTTGTGAAGCAGAAGCTACGCCGGATGCGTCCTGAATGGGCCCTGAAAATCAAGGAAGAAGTGGATAAACAGTTCAAGGCTGGTTTCATCAAATTGTCTGAATACTCTGATTGGGTGGCCAACATTGTGCCCGCACCAAAGAAAGACGGAAGAATTCGGGTTTGCGTCGACTTCAGGGATCTGAACAAGGCTAGTCCGAAGGACGACTTCCCTTTGCCACATGTTGACATTCTGGTAGACAATACCGCCGAACATGCCCTCCTATCATTCATGGACGGGTATGCCGGGTACAACCAGATTAAAATGGCTGAGGAAGACATGCACAAGACAGCATTCACTACACAGTGGGGTACATATTGCTACACAGTCCTGCCCTTTGGTCTCATCAACGCCGGGGCTACTTATCAAAGAACCGCTACCACTCTCCTACATGATATGATGCACAAGGAGGTAGAAGTTTATGTCGATGACATGATCGTCAAATCAAGAGAACGGGACGGCCACATCAACGCCCTTCGGAAATTCTTTGCTCGTCTGCGGAAATATAACATGAGACTAAATCCTCAGAAGTGTGCATTCGGGGTCACCTCCGGAAAACTCTTGGGACATGTCGTCAGCAAAAGAGGCATTGCGATTGATCCAACCAAAATCAAAGCCCTTCAGCAAATGCCTCGGCCTAGGAACGAGAAGGCGATTCGGGGATTTCTCGGTCAGGTCCAATACATCAGCCGCTTCATTGCCAAGCTCACCATAATTTGCGAACTAATATTCAAGAAGCTTCGCGCCTCCGATCACGCCGATTGGGACGACGACTGTCAAAAGGCCTTCGACAGGATAGAGAAAATCCTATCCAAGCCTCCTGTCCTCATGCCACCTCAACCGGGGATTCCTTTATCCCTATATCTGACTGTTACCAACACAGCCATGGGAGCAATGTTAGCACAAACAGTCGGCAACGAAGAACGAGCCATCTACTACATCAGCAAAAAGTTCATCGAGTACGAGACAAGGTATACCCAACTGGAAAAGACATGCCTTGCCCTGGTATGGTCAACAAAGAAGCTGCGGCATTACATGCTCAGCTACACGGTCCACATCTACTCCAAGATGGACCCGGTCAAATACATCTTCGAAAAACCCGTACTAAACGGAAGGCTGTTTAGGTGGACACTCATGCTGTCTGAGTGTGATCTCAAGTTTGTGCCCCTCAAGGTTATCAAGGGAAGAACAGTTACCGATTTCCTAGCTGAAAATCCCGTCAACGAGGACATCCTTTGTGCCGATTCCGACGCATGAGACCTATACTTCGACGGTGCATCTAATCTGAGAGGCTTCGAGGTAGGAATCCTTCTAATATCACCGGAGGGAGAACATGTTCCGATCTCGGTCAAGCTAGACTTTGCCGTCACCAACAATGCCGCTGAATATGAAGCATGCCTCATCGGCCTACAAGCAGCCATCACACTTGGCATCAAAAGACTGAGGGTCCACGGCGATTCCTCGCTCATCATCAACCATGTGTTCGGATCATGGAAAATCCGATCTGACAGCTTAGCTCCCTACCGAGCAAAGTTCAATCAAGAGGCCGAGTTCTTCGACCAAGTCGATTACTTCCATCTGCCACGAGAGGAAAATCAATATGCTGATGCCCTGGCAAAGCTTGCCACGCTCGTCAACATACCTGACGACATGACATCGATGCCCCTATGTGTCGAGAGAAGGAGCGAGCCAGCTCACATTTGTGCCATCAACGACGACGAGGAAAGCCATGATGAACCTTGGTACCAAGCCATCCTCAACTACAAACCAAAAATGAATTCCCTCCCAACTCTGATCAAAGAGGACAAAAAGCCATCCGTTTACTTGCATCACAATTCGTGATAAACCAAGATCAACTATATAAATTACACCCCAAGGAATTCTCCTCCTTTGCATTGACCATCACAAAGCCAAAAAATTTATGGGAGAGGTCCACGACGGAGAATGTGGCCCTCACATGAGCGCAATGATGCTTACTCGAAAAATCACACGGCTAGGTTACTACTGGACCATCATGGAAGCCGATTGTCGTAACTACGTCAAACATTGCCACAATTGCCAAATCTTCGCCAACATACAACACATACCACCATCCCTTTTATACACCATGACGTCACCCTGGCCTTTCTCAACCTGGGGCATCGACATCATCGGGAAAGTCAACCCGGTAGGCACCAAGGGGAATTGCTTCGTCCTTGTCGCCATCGACTACTTCACCAAATGGGTGGAAGCACAGTCATATGCAGTCTTGACCGCCAAACAAGTGGCCAAGTTCATTCAAAACAACATCATCTGCCGGTATGGGGTACCCCATGAAATCATCAGCGACCAAGGCTCTCACTTCCGGGCATAAACTCAAGCTTTACTGGACAAATACAAAATCAAACGACATCGATCATCCCCCTACCGTCCCCAAACCAACGGAGCGGTGGAGGCAGCGAACAAAACTCTTGTCACCATTATCAAGAAAATGCAAGACAACTACCGCGATTGGCCGAGCAAACTCCCATTCGCACTTTGGAGATACCGAACCTCCATTTGAACACCGACAGGCGCCACACCCTTCTACCTAGCATACGATATGGAGGCGGTTCAACCGGTAGAGTTGGAGGTCCCTTCTCTACGCATCCTACTGGAGAGTCAAGTCCCTGAGGCGGAATGGACCCGTCAAAGGTACGAGCAACTCACTCTTCTAGACGAACGGCGACTCAACGCCTTGCACAACGTCCAGCTATACCAACGACGTATACAACGGGCATTCAACAAGAAGGTTAAACCCAGGAACATTAAGGAGGGCGACTTGGTCCTCAAGTCAGTTCGTGCACCGTTACCCGTCGATCCGAGGGGGAAATTCAAACCCAACTAGGCCGGGCCATACCTGGTCAAGAAAATACTTTCGGGGGGCGCAGTGAGAGTGAGTGACCTAGATGGGGAGGATTTTACAAACCCGAACAACCTAGACCAACTCAAGAAATACTACCCTTGAACCATAGCAACCGACGACCTAAGCCTAGTTTTACAACTAGCAGCCACCTCAACCCCTTTTCAAGTCAAGTTCCTCAAACGTGTTCTGATTTGAAATTGCATGTTTTATCGAGTCTAAGCTGCGGCCTTGCCCGTTTCGAATGTCCTTTGATCTGTCAAAGGCAACATCCATTTGCACTAAAACAAAAACCCCCGAACTACGAGCATGGTTTGATTTCACCTCTTCAGGTGAATACGTAGGCAGTCCCTCTTATGCCTGAGGGATACAACCACAAAACCCAATCAAATTCACAAAACATTTCGAACTACGATCATGGTTTGATTTCACCTCTTCAGGTGGATACGTAGGCAGTCCTTTCCTACACAGGAAGGATACAACCATCCCCATAATAAAAAAACTACATGCAAAAAACATCCCCATCAAAAAAGGAAAAGGGAACAACATTCCCTTTTCCCCACAAAAAAAAAACAAAAAAGAGCCTTTCTCCCTTCCCACAAAATCCCACTTTCCCATGTGCAAATGTTTAGGACGATTCAAATTGAATTGCCTTTACAAAATGGATGGAAGAAACAAGCGTTCACAATTTTCGACACGGGCAATCCTCTTATTTAATTAATAATGGGAGGGATTACAATTTCAACAACAAATAAAGCTCGACGAGTCTACAACTTGTCAAGGCTAAGGTGTCAACTGAAACACCTCACATAATAAAACTAGCACAAAACACACAATAACTAGCTAGTACAACATAATAAAAACTCACAACAATAATACAACATAATAATAAAGTGGATAATGGAGGTCTTCACTCTTCCATTCTACCCTTTCCTTTTCCCTCGGGGTACATCTTCCCCTTGTTCTTCTTGTTGGCCCGCCTAGTATGGACTTCCTCCTCGGAACGGATCCTCAACGGATCTAAGACGGCGATGGCCTCCGGTCTAGCGCAAGACTCCATGTTCGACCCAAAAAGGGCCAATGCACGGCCCACCATATTCTTGGGGCCGGAACTCCTCCTCTTCGGTGGTCTCATCACATCGGGGGTAACTCCATCAACATACTCCTCAAAGAAGGCACGGTTGGCCTTGCCAACCTCTCGATACTTCAAGTCGACAACCTCGTCCTTACGGAATTTGGATCTCTCTTCCAAGGACGGAGCACGTGACCACTTGACATAAGCGGGAGTCACCCATGTCGTGGCAACGGGGTTTGGTTCCTCCCAAAGCGGCCGAGTGGCCCACCACCTTTCGAAGACCTCCACAATCTCGGAGTTCCGGAAAACATTCTATTGGACAAGGGTATCTTGAGCGGGCACCTTTTGTTGACGCCCCATTTGCCTCATGAGCCTTTCGGGATATATGAAGAAAGCAACCTTCAAACCCACCACCATCAAAGAACGAGGACTAGCACCCGAAGCGGGCAACCCCGTGAAGGACCTCAAATGCCACCACGACACCATTCAACGGATGTGATGACCACCCTCCTCCGCCAATCGTGCGGCCCAATAAGCCTCGGTAGAAGCAAAACTATCCGGGTACAACTTCTTCCTCATGGTAAGGTGACGGAAGGAATAAGAAGAAGGATTAACCGGAGGCTCTACATACCTTAGCCTCTCCAATAGCCACACTTGAAGGATCCTTGGGGATCCGAAGGAGGGAGCTTCTCCACAAGAGCGTTCCTTGTCTAAAGCTTGGATGATCTCTCCAAGCACCAACCATGATGGATCTCTACCATGCTCCATTTGCTCAACCACATGAATAAGGGTCATGCTACCATAGCATTTTGGCCCCTCCTTCTTCAAGACATCAACAAAGAGGTACACATGGACAAGGCAAAAGGTAAGAGCCCTTCTCCTAGCCACCTCCGAAACATTGGCAACTAATCGATTTGTAAAGATGTTGATAAGAGCCAACATGTCCACACCATGTGGAGCAAGAAGGAAGTTGACTTGACTTGTCGACAAACCCAACATGGAACGTAATTTCTCCTTGTAGCACAACCGAGTCGGAGGAAGCACCGGAACACAACCCGGCCACCCATCAATGGCTCCAACTTCTTCGGCAAGAGGACAAACCTCACCTTTCGGGAAAACGAAAACATGGTGTTTCGAATCCCAAAACCGAGAACATGCTTCGAGAAATGAAGGTTGCACCTTGACTTGACGGAGCACCAACAATTGACCAACTCCCATGCAAATGAGTTGATACTTTTCGGGAGGCGACAAATCCGGGCACCATTGTCGCAACGCATTCTCAAAAGCATCCATGAAATATTTTTGTGGAAGAAGAAGAAGAAGTTTTGTCGAGATGTTTTTTTGTGTTTCGGATGATGAAACAATGAAGCACAAACATCACTATTTATACAAACTGATCAGCGCGTTTTTCAGAAAAAGGGGAGAGCCGACTTCTATCGCCAGGCTGCTCCCGCCTCTTTGAGGCTTCCCCAGGATTCCCGCTGTTGACTTGTTTCTTTCAACTTGTGTTTTCTCCTGACACCTCAAACCTCCCGCCAGGACGCTCGCGCCTCTTCGGGATGATCCAGGACATTTTTTTGTGTTTCCTCACACTCACATTTTCTTGTTTCGCGTCTTACGAAATCCGACACGGTTTCCATGACACAGCTTTAAACATACGGATTTTTCTTTCTTTTTTAAAGGGGGGAAGGGCTAGTCGCCCCGATCCCCGACGGACCGTTTCCATGTCAGCCGAAAATTTCCGAATTTTTTTTGCAATTTTCCATCAAAATAAAAAATCGAAAATTGATAACACGACGTCAATTTCCCTCAAATTTCAAGCACTCACAAATTCGAGTCTTGACCTCAAAAATCAAATACACTCGTAAAAAAATCTTTTCTAAAATTCATCCGTGACAGTTTGAGTTTGAATTTTTAGAGTCACAAATCAATTTCAATAATTTTCGACGCAATTTAATTCACGACACGAGTTAATTGCTCAATTTTCAAATTAATTCCTTTTGGAATCCAAAAGTGACGAGTTGTCGCGGAATTTTCAAAATTTCAAATTTTAACTCCAAGTCATCTTGGTTAATTTTTGTTCAAATGCTTTTACGTGTTTACGTTTATGCATACGTGCTACCTGTTGCCTGTTTTCTACACTAACGATGCAGGAACTGATGCAAAGGAGAATCAACAGCCGACAGCGCTCCTCCGAAACACAACACAAAAAAAAGCCAAAAATCACAAAATGAACTACAATCCAAAAACACATATATTCAAACCGTCTCACGCAAAATACACCGACACACGTTTGATACAGACAACTGACCGTACAAACAGGATCCAGTACAGACATCTATCATACAGACACTGGCCTAAAACGACCGTCTATCATACAGACACTGGCCTAAGACAACCATCTATCATAGAGACACTGGCCTAAGACAACTATCTATCATACAGACACTGGCCTAAGACAACGAACTGGGGGCTATCCGCCACCTACCGAACTAAGCACTCTCTATCCTCTCAAACAGAAAAGAAAGGGAGCAACATACGGAACAAAGGAGCAACAACGGAAGCAGAGGCGGTTACCATGACGGTAATACCTCGTTCCTGCTCCACGACAAAAATGAAGACAGTGTCTTGCAGACTTCGGATGATGAGGAGGCCAAGGACCGTGATGCGATGCACCACCCCGGTGCTGACCCCCAATCATCAGCCATCCTGTCTATGAGCCACAATGAAAAGGACAAGCCGACCATATCGGCCGCCTCTCCTCCTCTACGGAAGCATCCTCCACCACCGCCTCAAATCCGGCAGCCTCCATGGTCGTCTCTTTCCCTCCTGGATCATCCTCCTCCTCCAGTACCTCAACAACGGACCCCATAGGTCCCAAATGATACCCTGCGATCAAAAGAATAAACAAAAAAAACGTCAGCCGAAATTTCGGCATTATGACGGCGTAAAATGGACAAACCCAAAACAAACACAACCTGCAAAGCAAAACAAGGGCAATCCCGCCCAAAATCCAACCAAACAAAAACAATTCACAAAAAAAGCACAAAAAGCGACTCGCCCATCTTTTCAAGCAAAAGACGAGTCAAAACCACAAAAAAAGCGGCGTTTCAAGACCCATACAAGGTCCGCCAACAAACCAAAAATACATTTCCAAGGCAATGGAAAATTTTTCTACGGCTCGAAAAGGCAATTCATGCGCTAATTTGAGCACAAGCCGGTCAAAATTCAAAAACGACCGCAAAAGGCAAACGTGATTTTATCATGCCTCAAGGCGACCTAAACTACCAATAAGGTCCATTTCAAGGCAAACTGACTCAATTCAAGCTCAAACAGACGCTTATTTCGTCAGACATAACACCGTCACAAAAGGCAAAAATTCCAATTTTGCCCATAATACCCAACAAAGGTCCACAATGGCAAATAGGGTCTTTCCCGACTACAATGCAACCTAGTGAGACCCATCATCCAAGCAAATAAACTTGACATTGTGAGATGAGACGGTTTCTCACCTCACTCACGTTTTTCAACCATGGGGAGCGGGAACGGGGACCAAAATGCAAACTAAAAGCGCCCTAATTCAATCATCAATTTCACTCGAAATGGGCTCAATCAAAAATGCCCAAATCGATTTTTTAGGGTAAAATTTCGCCCTAATTCAATTAAGCTAAAGATCAACAAAAACAAATGGTTCGAGAGGAAATGCATACCTTGAGACGACATTATTGTTGATGGCACAAATAGAAGCTAGCAAAAGTCCAACAATGGCGATTTTTTTGCGGGTTTTGTGTCGAAAGGTTGAAGATGAATGATGAATGACGAGCAGCCAAGCCTCGCGTCTTTTACAGAAAAAAAGGGAAGCCCCTTTGGTTCGCCAGGTGGCTCGCGCCTCAATCAGGCGTCCCTTACTCTTTCAGCGAATTTTGGGCTTTAGCCCAATTTCCACATAACAAACTTCAAATTTTCATTGACGATATCAAAAATCGTCAATTCTCTCAAAGACAAAAACAAATAGTGAAAATTTAACTTCGCTATTTTCGAAAATTTCAAACAAACGGCGATCAAAACCGCCAATTTCAAAAATAATAGTGAAAATTCAAAATTCGCTATTTTCTCCAATTTCAAAAATAATAGTGAAAATTCAAATTCGCTATTTTCTTCAATTTTCAAAAATAATAGTGAAAATTCAAAATTCGCTATTTTCTTCAATTTTCAATCAATAGTGAAGATTCCAAATTTACTATTTTCTTCAAATGTCAACGGCGGCACATAAACCGTCACCTCAATCAATAGTGAAGATTCCAAATTCACTATTTTCTTCAAATGTCAATGGCGGCACATAAACCGTCACCTCAATCAATAGTGAAGATTCCAAATTCACTATTTTCTTCAAATGTCAACGGCGGCACATAAACCGTCACTTCAATCAATAGTGAAGATTCCAAATTCACTACTTTCTTCAAATGTCAACGGCGGCACATAAACCGTCACTTCAAAATTCACTATTTTCTTCAAATGTCAACGGCGGCACATAAACCGTCACTTCAATCAATAGTGAAGATTCCAAATTCACTATTTTCTTCACTATTTTCTTCAAATGTCAACGGCGGCACATAAACCGACACTTTAATCAATAGTGAAGATTCCAAATTCACTATTTTCTTCAAATATCAACGGCGGCACATAAACCGTCACTTCAATCAATAGTAAAGATTCCAAATTCACTATTTTCTTCAAATGTCAACGGCGACACATAAACCGCCACTCCAATTAAAAGTGAAGATTCCAAATTCGCTATTTCCTACACATATCAACGGCGGCACATAAACCGTCACTTCAATTAATGGTGGAGATTCCAAATTCACTATTTCCATCAAATGTCAACGGCGGCACATAAACCATCACTCAAAAACGTGATAGCAAAATTTAAAATTTGCTATTTCCTTCAAATTCAAAAAAGAACGGTGAATGGTGAAAATTCCAAATTCACTATTCCTTCGAATACCAACAGGGGGCTTCCTCGCGGAACCCGCTCATTTCAAAAACAGTGATAGTGAAGATTCGAATTCACTATTTCCACGACGGCATCATGAGTTCGCTACATTCAAAACAAGCCCATTTGACGTGGCTATTCTCACGGTCCATTAACCGACCGCCCCATGGCTGGCGAGCCTTACTACGTGCCATGGCTGGCGAACCTTACTACGCGCCATGGCTGGCGAGCCTTACCACGAGCCTTACCACGCGCCATGGCTGGCGAGCCTTACCACGCATCATGGCTGGCGAGCCTTTCTACGCGTCATGGCTGGCGAGCCTTACTTCGCGCCATGGCTGGCGAGCCTTACTACGCGCCATGGCTGGCGAGCCTTACAACTCGCTATGGCTGGCGAGCCTTACAACGCGTCATGGCTGGCGAGCCTTATTACGCGTCATGGCTGGCGAGCCTTACTACGCGTCATGGCTGGCGAGCCTTACTACGCACCATGGCTGGCGAGCCTTACTACGCATCATGGCTGGCGAGCCCTACTATGCGTCATGGCTAGCGAGCCTTACTACGCGCCATGGCTGGCAAGCCTTACTACGCGCCATGGCTGGCGAGCCTTACTACGCGCCATGGCTGGCGAGCCTTTGTCCGTATACACCCAAGGACATATCCCGAAGACGCCTCGGGTGGAACTCCTTATCACAGCTGGCAACTCACCTCGAAGACCCGCGACGTGGCTCGCGCCTCTTTGAGCAGCCCAGGTGGCCACGTCGCTCAAAACTCACACAACCACTCATTCTCCTATAAATACCCCTCAAATGCCCCCCATTTGAGACTTACGCGAGTGTCCGCCCCCTCTTTTCTCCCTTAAAATTCTCGATTCGACTTCTTAAGTCACAATCCGACGCGTATTTACGACCTACCGATCGTAAATACAAGCCTTACACATTGTTTGGTACCGTCATCGTGCATTAAATCACTTGACCGACCACTTCGACCACTACACCGTCACTAATCTTTAAACACTCTTTTTACTTACCAAAACGGTTTTAAACCGAGTCTTTTCCGACCAAACGAGTTGTTACACTTATGTCGGTCATTCGCCATAACCAAACATGTAAGTATGAGGGTGTAAAAATCCTTCTTTTATCATGTTTTCATTTGTTTCATGACTATAACATGCTAAAACATGAACGAGCCAAAACTGATTTTTGGCCTGAGACAGAAGCCCCTTGGTTCGCCGGCTTGCCCGCGCCTAAATGGGGTGTCCAGGTCAGAGATAAACCGTGTTTGTTCTCGTCATTTCCCTTTAATTCATTTTCATATTTGTAATCGGTTTTTACCATTTCAAATATTTTCAAACCCTTTTTATTTTATTTCATTTGTTTTAACCATAAAACATTTTTCACCCTTGGTTCCTCATACCATGACGGTTAAATCCGTGTTTCGGTGATAATATTTGGTTAATAACATTTAAAAGGTATTTTAAAACCTTTTATTTCATTTCTTTACATTTCCAAAATAAACATATTAGTCACCAACACAAAGTCATCCTTGGTTCTACATACCATGCCGGATTTTAACCCGGGTACGCTGATGAGTATCGACTAATTATAGTCAAATGAACTTAAAACGACTAGTTAATAATCACTTTCAAAACTATTCATGTCAAGCTTGTCAAAGTCGAACCCGACATCGAATATCATCAAAACAATGATGATTATTCGAGTCTAGTTCTTCAAATCAACAAATGCGGTCTAAACGACCCTTTCAAATCAAATCGGGTTCAAACACCCATTTTTCAATGCGTTTTACAACGTTTTCAAAAGGTCAGAACACGGCATATAACCGTAGGCTGACCCGCGCCTGAAGCAGGCCTTTTCTTTCTCATTTTCAGAACCAGGGGAGGCCCCTTTACACCGCCGGCTGGCCCGCGCCTCATGTAGCCGTCTGGTACAGGGCCTGTTCCCTTTCCAGCATTAGTCTAGGACGATCCCAACTCCGATTAGCCCGGAAATAGGACGGATCAGATGACTATTTGTTCATTCGAAATCGTATTTGCAAAATGCCTTACTAAGACAAATGGATCACGTTATGCACCCTAAACCTAATACGGTAAATGGATGTTTAATTTCCGTCTTGCATGCAAATCAATCACTAATCCAACTCGACATCTTATACTTGATACTTGGATTAAATCAACCGACTTAGAAGCTCTCACATGTTAGGTTTAAATTATTGGATGCGCATTCATGCATTTAAACCGTTTTATCAACTTTTGCATTCAACCAACCAAGATCGATCAGTAGAGGCCGCTACCGCGGGCGGGATTGGGTGTCTGATTAAAGGGCTTCCCAATACGTACCTTCACCTCTTACTCAGAAACTTTGGATAGTGGACGACCTTATCCAGGGCGTACGAGAGTCATTCTAGAGATAGGATGCTAAAGAGGGACGATTTCCTTATCTTTAGTACCAATGTCAAACGCTGCTTTGTGCTTTGATTTGACCGAGGTATAAAGTGGAATTCGAACGGGTTCCAAGCATCCCACAAATGCTTGGTGGCGACTCCAAACATCTCCAATCGTTTCGAGACCCTTACCGAGACGAACCGACCGACCTAAAATGATCCGGTCGAAAGCATTTTTACGCCGCCGAGCGTGGCTTTCAAAAGACCGCCGCATGTCCAGAGATTAGGCCTGGCGTGCAGGTGGCCCGCGACTACGGACCGGTAGGTGGCCCCAAATCCACAGACCGAGACGTGGCCCACGTCCACAGTTTGGCGACTCCGTTGGGGAAAACTAGGACACTTACGTCTTTGTGATCCCTAGATGGTGAGACTCGAACGAGGTCTTGGTTGGAATGCATTAATTGATATTACGGTCACGGTCGGATTCCTTGTCCGGGCCCACAACCTAACCCTTTTCGACCAATTGGCTCGTCTCGTCGGCGTGAGTTTTCTCATCCCCGCGTTTCTCATCCCGATTGAGTCAAGCATACCATTGACGTTACACATTTCTGTTTCGTCAAAGAGCTTTCATCACTTTCGAGCACGTGGCTAGGGCACCCTCCTTACACATTTTGTTTGGATTGGTATCCCTCTCGCAAATCGGGGTTTGATTGCTTGGTGTGTAACCCACCCTTCTAAGCCAAAACCCGTGTCAGCATAATGCATAATATAATGAACTGTGAGTGCTTATGTGCTACTTGATCATAAGTCCTTCCATGTCATTTTCAAACTTTCAAAATCACCTTTTCGCGCTGTTATAATGGCCGTTTCAAACCTCGGTCTTTCGCCGACCGTTGCACGCCTTTCTAGGCCGTCGTAATGACGATTTTCAAACCCGGTTTTTACAACCATTTCAACACGTCTTTCTAGGCCGTCGTAATGACGATTTTCAAAACCCGATTTTTACAACCATTTCAACACGCCTTTCTAGGCCGTCGTAATGACGATTTTCAAACCCGGTTTTTACAACCATTTCAACACGCCTTTCTAGGCCGTCGTAATGACGATTTTCAAACCCGGTTTTACAACCATTTCAACACGCCTTTCTAGGCCGTCGTAATGACGATTTCCAAACCCGGTTTTTACAACCATTTCAACACGCCTTTCTAGGCCGTCGTAATGACGATTTTCAAACTCCGATTTTTACAACCATTTCAACACGCCTTTCTAGGCCGTCGTAATGACGATTTTCAAACCCGGTTTTTATAACCATTTCAACACGCCTTTCTAGGCCGTCGTAATGACGATTTTCAAACCCGGTTTTTATAACCATTTCAACACGCCGCATGTCCACAGATTAGGCCTGGCGTGCAAGTGGTCCGCGACTACGGACCGGTAGGTGGCCCCAAATCCACAGTCCGAAACGTGGCCCACGTCCACAACTATTGACTTCTAATCAGAGATGATGGACGTATGTAAACATGACATGCGACATGGGTGTTAGCATGTTTTTACGGTTAAGATTGTAAATATGATATGCGACATAGGTGTTATTTTTTTTTACGATTAAGATTGGTTGATAATGAATTTACAAATAAGTAATTTCTAAAATAATATATAAATAAAATTTATAGTAATATTAAACTATGACTATTGATTTATATTTCGATTTATACATTATTTATATATGTCCGTGCAACTTTGCACGGGTTTTAAACTAGTAAATATATATTAAAAACTTTCGCAAAACATTCTATCACTGTTAAAAATGTGAGATTAAAAAACAAAGGTTAAAATTTGGTTAATCTAGGATTTTCTTCACCAAAGTTTCACTTCAATTGACGATGGTTATATTCAACCATCGACGATCTCAAGTGTCTTCATTAACATTTGACAATGCCTAAAACAAACTATAAAATCAAATGCTTGTCGGATTATTCTCATTTCTTCTATTTCTCTCTTATCAACTCATTCCTTGCCCATTTAATTCCAAATCACTACAAAACAAAGATATAAGACGTTTTTGATAAATCAAATCAAATGAAATTAATGGGTGAAAATGAACATACATTTTTATCATTTTGTGCTTGCTAGGATTGTGCTAGACTTCTTGTCAATTCATTTTCTTTTATAGGTGAAATTTATTGAATTGATTTCATAACTATAGAATATGAAAAGTTTAGCATTAAATTATGATTATGAAGTAGAGTAATGCTTGGGAGATGAAGGTTTATATAAGATTAATGTTTAGTCTATTAACTACTACTTTTCCTTTCATTTCTATTTTTAGGAAAAAAAATTGATTTAACATGTAAATGTAGTGCGTCACATGTTATTCTATTATCTACTTAATCTATCATTTTTATGTTATTGTATAGACAAAAAAACTTCAAAGATTAAGACTTTAGTATGGACTTTGAAATTATATTTTTGTTTAGTTTATTTAACACTTTAAAAGCCAAAAATCTAATATCTAGTGTGCTTTTATTTGCATTTAATGTTTACAATTTTATTTAATTTTATCTTTTTTATTTTTCTAAATAATAAGTGATGACATGGCTTGCTTAGAACTTTCCGAAAAATAAATGGTGTGTTATTATACTATAGACTTGCCTTTTTATATTATTTATAGATATTGTTTGTTAAGCATATATACTGTTATGAAATATTATTATATGGATATCCATATCTTAGAATAACTCTAGAATATATTATCTTATGGAAACTCTTCCCATTGTATGTGTATATATACCCCTCATAATGGAATAAGAATATAGTTTTGTCTCTCTTACAAATCTCTCTAATTCTCTCTTCCCTTTATTTCACAACACATTATCAGTAAGAGTCTCTAACCCTAATTTTATTTTGGAACGGTAAGATCTCTCTAATTAATATCAATTGAACGACCAGGTTTTTTCACTTAGAATTGCTAAAAGTTTATCGAGGTAATTGTCTTTTGCATGTTGTACACGTATCATGCTAAAATTGTTTATTTACGTGTTTTCTTCTTTTCACCACGTAATATGTCTATTAACAACCTTAATAATACAATAAATAAACTAAGAACAATAGGGCCAAACTAATACTAACCTTATTATTTTATATCTCGCACGACCTCTGTATTTTTTCGTTGATATGTCGTCAAATTCGATTTTATCTTGTTTCACTTTAACGATTGCGCATATTGTCCTCGTTCTTTAGATCTAAAGTTACATATAGGTGATCAAGTTTTGAAAAGGAACATATCATATATTTGGGCTAGAAGTTCCAAAAGACTTATTTCATAAAGATGAGCAAATATGTCCATATTATAACTTTGGCCTGAAGTTCAAAGTTTTGAAGGTGTGTGATAACTTTAACACCGTTTCATCATTACAATACATTCATATGTAAATATAAGTGGCCAGAAGTCCGCCGAGATGATTTTATAAACTGCTATTGAGTTTAAAGCGGTCTTTATGAAGGCCAAATTTATTTGCGAATTATTTCTTGTTCACCCGAAGTTGAACAAAATAATTAATATTGAACGGCGAAATCTCTTTCAACTAGCTCAGTCCATTCCCTTATATGAATTGTATATTTTATAAAGACTCGGGTCAAAGACATGGCATAAGAATAAGGCGAGTGATGAAGCCTTTAGTAAGTCTAATAATATGGCCTTTTAGTGAGCCAAGTAACAAGGCCGTAATTGAGCCAAAGTTTTTCATTGAAAGGAAATATCTAATGAAAAGTCATGTGGGACTCATATACACTGGAAATTCAATATGAGAAAGGAAAAATATTATATACGAATTGAAATTTTTATACACACACTATGACCTGAAGTTCATAGTGTTAGAACCTTGAACTATGCCCAGAAGTCATAGTGTTTTGGTTGGCATGAACGACAGTGTGACACCCCCATACTCCAAGTGCCTTACCAGGACCACTCCGGTATAAAGATGTCACCATCTCGGTTTCCCGAGGCAATGATAATCATAAGACAATAACGAAACAATATTTAAATAGTATAAGTTTAGTGAATAAATACGATCCAAAACCAACTGCCCAAAATACGGGTTACATATTTTCAAAACAACTGTCTAAACAACTAAATGAAATGTCTGACAAACTACTCAAGCTACAGCGGAAGACTCTATCGTCTGAAGGTGACACATCCCAGCTATGCCATGTATCTCGACTCATACCTGCTCAATAACTGCTCACCATCCCCGAATGGATCACCTCAGTTTTTAAAACAATTAACGGAGTCATTACTAATCACACAATTTATGTAACTCAACAATACAACAAACAACACAACTCAATCGTCACAGATACACTCCGAACTCCATCATCAACTCCACAACACTGACTACACACTAAAGTGTGTAGCCCTGCCAAAGTACCCATCGCAACAGGTTACTCCTCGCCGTCAGTGGGGGACCGCAACCGTTCCCACCTAAGCCCCGCTCATCTCCGTCGAGCGATAAACCCAAATCCATTAATGTGCACATCCCTTCTGTGGCGGGTTCCACAAAAGGCGAACAATGGGCGTGAAGCCACTCCCGCAAGTGACTCCACTCAGCCAGGGACGCACCCCGAAGAACACAGACAGATACAATCAACCACAACTACTATCAACAATCAAAACCAATAACCGTCACAACACTCGTATGATAATATTCAACAATCACAAAACACAACCAACACATCATGTGACTAATACTGAGTAGGGAAACCGTACCTGGAATGCAATACAATCAGACGGTCTCAACAACTGTTATCAAAAGGCCTCCTCTACGAATCCTCCTCCTAACATATAATTATACAATTACTAACAATCATAAAAGACAACAAAAACCCCCAAACCCCCAAATTAGGGTTTAAACAACCTTAACAAAATACCATAAAAACAATACGTAGATCTTACCATCGACGCAAGGATCACAAGAATGTAAAGAATGATGAATTCCGACCTCCCAAGCTCCGGGATTTGTCAATAATGCGACAGATGCGAAGTACGTAGGTTGCAATCTCTTTTCAAAGTAATTAAGTTTGTAAAAGCGTTTTATAAAAGTGACGGAAAGGTTTAAATACTAATTCGCATTATTAACAAAACCCAACAAAACATTACCCGTAAACCGGGCTACTCGATCGAGTGACTGACGTACTCGATCGAGTGCCGCCTACTCGATCGAGTACCAAGGCTACTCGATCGAGTAGCCTACATGTCATAAACTATTTTAAAAAGCAAAACACCCTTACTCGACAGAGTAAGGCCCACTCGATAGAGTACCTCGAGGCTCATAAAACCGTAGTATTACAGTCTTCCCTCCTTAAAAAGAACTTCGTCCCCGAAGTTCAAACCACAACAAAACAAAGACATACTACTACACTCTCGACACAACAACCAAAACAAAACTCAACATAAAAACATGCTACTAACCAAACTCAACCCGACTCAACCACAACAAAACATACCGACACAAACAGAAAGGGTGTAAAAACTCTTAAAAACGCTTTGCGATCATCTCCTACCCCCCTAAAAGAAACAAGGTTACGTCCCCGTAACCATACATACCTGATCAAAAAGGAAAGGGTAACGCTCTCTCATGGCCTCCTCGGCCTCCCACGTAGCTTACTTGACCTCATGATTAGACCAAAGGATCTTAAGCAAAACTGTCTCACCACTCCTAGTTTTCCTAACTTCCCGGTCAAGAATCTGCTTAGGCACCTCAAGATAAGACTAGGACTCATCTAGCTCTATGCTCTCTGCCTATAATACATGTGACGGATCACTCACATACTTCCGCAGTTGAGATACATGAAACACATTATGCACTCTCTCCAACGCAGCTGGTAAAGCCAAACGATAAGCAGCCTCTCCAACCCGGTCTAAGATCTCATAAGGTCCAATGAAATTCTGACTCAACTTGCCTTTCTTCCCAAATCTCATAACCCCACGCATAGGAGACACTTTTATAAGAACCTTGTCCCCAACCTGAAACTCTATATCCCGGCGATGTAGATCCGTATAACTCTTTTGCCTATCCTGAGCCGCTCTCATCCTTTCCCTGATCATCTTAATCTGCTCAACCATCTCATGAACCATCTCTGGCCCTAGAACCACTGCCTCAACACTGTCGTCCTAACAAATCGGACTCCTACATCTCCTCCCATATAAGGCCTCAAACGGTGCCATGCCAATACTAGTGTGATAGCTGTTGTTATAAGAAAACTCTATCAAATCTAACCTCTGTTCCCAGCTACCACCAAATTCCATCACACAAGCTCGTAACATATCCTCAAGAGTCTTGATTGTTCTCTCTGTCTGACCATCTGTCGCAGGATGAAATGCTGTACTCATCTTCAAAGTTGTTCCCAAAGATTCCTGCAACTCTTTCCAAAACCTTGAGATAAATCTCGCATCTCTGTCAGATACTATGTCCTTAGGGACCCCATGCAACTTTAGCACATTCTTCCGATAAGCCATAGCTAATTGTGCCTTAGTCCATGTATCTTTCATTGGCACAAAATGAGCTGACTTGGTCAGTCGATCCACTATTACCCATATCATGTTGTTACCCTGTTGACTCTTCGGCAAACCCACGATAAAATCCATAGAAATGGATTCCCACTTCCACTCAGGTACCTCTAAAGACTGAATCATACCTTGTGGTCGTCACTGTTCCCCTTTAACTCTCTGGCATGTCAAACAACGGGCCACAAACTCAGCTGTCTCTTTCTTCATCCCAGGCCAACAGAACGTGTTCTTTAAATCCTTGTATAGCTTGTCACCACTTGGATGTACTGAATATGGTGTACAATGTGCCTCTATTATGATTGTCTTTTTCAGCTCCTCATCATTAGGGACACACCATCTCCCATCGAACCTCAAACTACCATCTGAATGAATAGAGAATCTGGACACTGTCCCTTTCTCTACTCCAGCTCTCCACTCTACCATCTTAGGATCCAACACCTGTTTACCTCGAATATCATCATAAAGATCAGGCTGTACTGTCAAATCTCCTATGGCATCCCTTCTCTGCATCATATGTATCCCAAACTTCCCCACCTCATCTCTCAACCTCATCAAAGACAAAGCTTTACACAAAGAATGTACACTCTTTATGCTTAAAGCATCTGCAAGAACATTGGCTTTCCCTTCATGGTAGATAATATCCATGTCATAATCGCCAATCAGCTCCATCCACCTCCTCTGTCTCATGTTCAACTCCTTTTGGGTGAAGATGTACTTGAGACTCTTGTGATCAGAAAATACCTTAAAGGTCGCCCCATAAAGGTAGTGTCTCCAAATCTTGAGAGTAAACACCATTGCACCCAACTCTAGATCGTGGGTAGGGTAATTCTCCTCATAAGGTTACAATTGCCTAGAAGCATAGGCAATCACTTTACCGTTCTACATCAACACACATCCCAACCCATTCTTTGAGGCATCTGTAAAAACCTCAAAGTTCTCACTCCCTTCAGGCAATGCTAAGATAGGAGCTGTGGTCAAACGCTCCTTTAATGTTTGGAACGCCGTCTCACAACTCTCATCCCAACGAAACCTGTTCTCTTTCCTCATCAAAGCTGTCATAGGTCTAGCAATCTTGGAGAAATCTTTCACGAACCGTCTGTAGTATCCAGCTAAACCCAATAAACTCCTGATCTCAGCAACATTCTTTGGTGCTTCCCACTTGGTCACTGCCTCAATCTTTGTCGGATCCACAGCTACCCCATCCTTAGAGATCACATGCCCTAGAAAAGCAACTCTCTCTAACCAGAACTCACACTTGGACAACTTAGCATATAACTTATGCTCCCTCAAGGTCTGCAACACAATCCTCAGATGCTCCTCGTGTTCCTCCTTAGTCTTGGAATAGACTAAGATATCATCAATGAACACCACCACAAACTTGTCCAAAACCTGACTGAAGATTCTATTCATCAAATCCATAAACACAGCCGGTGCGTTAGATAACCCAAAAGGCATCACCACATACTCATAATGGCCATACCTCGACGTGAAAGTTGTCTTCGGTATGTCCACCTCTCTAATCTTCAGCCGATGGTACCCCGACCTCAAATTAATCTTGGAAAAGACTGATGCACCACTCAACTGATCAAACATGTCGTCTATCCTTGGCAAAGGATACTTGTTCTTCACCGTCACTCGGTTCAGCTCCCTGTAATCTATACACAACCTCAAACTCCCATCTTTCTTCTTCACAAAATGAACTGGTGCTCCCCACGGTGATACACTAGGTCTAATGTATCCCTTCTCTATCAGATCATCTAGCTGCTTCCTGAGCTCCTCCAACTCTTTAGGACCCATCCGGTACGGTGCCTTAGAGATTGGCCCCGTCCCCGGTTTCAACTCAACCGTGAAATCTATCTCCCTCTTCGGTGGCAACCCCGGAATCTCCTCTGGAAAGACATCTGCAAACTCATCCACCACTGGTATCTGATCAACTGTCGGACTCTCTATCCGGTCATCTCTCACATGGCATAAGATCAAAGGACATCCCTTCCTCAGATAGGACTTCAAGGTCACAGCTGCAATCAACTTAACTTTGGGTTTGACCACAAACCCACGATAAGACACGCTAACGCCCTTAGGGCCTCTCAAAGACACTTTCTTTTGATGACAGTCTATATTAGCTTTGTACTTTCCCAACCAATCCATCCCGACTATCATCTCAAAACCGTCTAAAGGAAACTCTAGCAAGTCCACAGCTAGATCAACTTGCCCAACTATCATAGATACATCCCTATACAACCTCCCACATGATACAGACTCACCCGAAGGTATAAAAACTTTCTCACTTACAGACTCATATACCCACAGACCCAACCGTTTAACATGACTCGAAGATACAAACGACAGAGACGCCCCCGAATCAAACAAAACAAAGGTATGAATACCGTTAACAAGAAAGGTACCAGTGATAACATGTGCGTCGTCCTCAGCTGCTTTCTTTTCCATCATATACAGCTTTCCACTGGTCTTCTGTCCACCTCTCTGGACAGTACTGGCTGAAGTGGTCGGCTTAGCACCCGACCCCTGATTGTTGTTGTTGTTAGATAGGAATTACCGCCATTGCGGTTACCGCCACCCTGGTTGCTCTGACCTCCCCGGTTGGACCATGACCCAGCCGGTCTGTTGCTCGCATAACTCTGTGCCGGCCCCTGAGAATAGCTCCCCTGAGCCGATCTGTGAAAAGCTCCCGGTACACTCGTGCACTCATGTCTCTTGTGACCTACACCGCCACAGCCAAAGCAGGTCATCCCCCAACTACCACTACCGCTCCCACGACCACGCCCAAAGGAAGCCCCAACACTGAACCCCGAGCCAGAAGAAAACGCTCTAGCCTTATTGTGGTTGCCTTTCTTGTAACTAGATTGGCCACCACCCTCACTCTCAGCCTTTATTTTTTCACCTCCTCTCTCCCGGGCCATCTCCACCAACCTCTCAGCTCTCCCAGCCCTCTCATAAGCTTCCTTAACATCAGTAAGAACTCCCACGGGTAACTTGTCCATAATCCTGGGGTCAACCCCCTCTCAAATCTCAGCGCTAGGTTCTCCTCAGTCAAACCCATGTCCTCAGCATATCTAGACTTCTCATTAAACTGCTTGTAGTACTCAACTACCGACATATCAGATGTCATCCTAAACCCATCAAACTTCTCCCTTAACTTACTCCTCACATGCTCAGGTACAAACTCTCTCCTCATAGCCCTCCTGAACTCTTCCCAAGGTATAGCAGGCATGCCCTGCTTTGCATACATCTCTCTAGCACTCGCTTTCACCTTGTCCCACCACTCACCAGCCACTTCCCTCAAGTAGAACGCAGTTTGTTCTACTTTCATCTCATCAGGACAATGTACCAGATCCAGAATGTTCTCCATCTCACGATGCCAATTGTCAAGAAGAATTGGCTCCCCGGTCCCCTTATACTCTTTTGGGTTAAACCTCGCTATATAAAGACTGATCTTAGAGTGATCAAACTCCTTATCCTTCCCCACTCTCTTTAGGGCCTCCGTAAGAGCATCTTGATGCTCCAACATCTTAACTATATCGTCAATGTTCATGCTCTCAGCTCTCGCATACAAAACGGTTTTCTTTGGCGGCATCTTGAAACTATATAAGAAAAGGTAGATATCAACATACATACTATAACCCAAAACACGAAAACAACCTGCTCAGGCCCTACTCGATCGAGTGTCTAAACCTACTCGATCGAGTAGAGGCTACTCGATCGAGTGCCCCGACTCCAGACTCCAATCAGACCTTCTGATCTCTAACATACTCGACCGAGTAGACTAGCCACTCGATCGAGTGACCCCCTACTCGATCGAGTGCCCCTATGTACTCGATCGAGTACCCCAAAACACGATTCTGATCATAAAAAACGTCAAATACCCACTCAATCGAGTCAGACCCACTCGATCGAGTACCTCACCCACTCGATCGAGTACCACCCACTCGATCGTGTCATGCAGACTCGTGAACACTACCCGCATGTTATCTCACATACCCCAACGTACTATGCACTTCATAATCTCAACATTATAATATAACTACGCATGCAATTCTACACAGTTCCTCATACAATCAACAAAATAATCTACTTCATGCTATTAAATGCCATATAATAAACAACCATCATGCTTCTTTATGCTAACCAACATATAAACGCACCCCACCAACTTTTCAATCACAATTTCAATCCTCCACTCCCAACATCCAAACTAACAATTCACATACTCCAACAATTCACAATATATATCGTTACGTTCATATAAAAACTAACAGACACCACATACGACCTTGACATATACCCCCCATGTGACCGGTTCAAAATTGTAGGGCGAGTTCGCGACTTTAGGACGTCTCCCAAGCCTTTGCATTAGCTCCTACAACCTTTACCCCAGGTTCATTTTAATTGACTCCCTATGTTCATTATATTCATTAGTTACAGGTTTCAGGATCGTCTCTCTGATACCACTTTGTGACACCCCCATACTCCAAGTGCCTTACTAGGACCACTCAGGTATAAAGATGTCACCATCTCAGTTTCCCGAGGCAATGATAATCATAAGACAATAACGAAACAATATTTAAATAGTATAAGTTTAGTGAATAAATACGATCCAAAACCAACTGCCCAAAATACGGGTTACATATTCTCAAAACAACTGTCTAAACAACTAAATGAAATGTCTGACAAACTACTCAAGCTACAACGGAAGACTCTATCGTCTGAAGGTGACACATCCCAGCTATCCCATGTATCTCGACTCATACCTGCTCAATAACTGCTCACCATCCCCGAATGGATCACCACAGTTTTTAAAACAATAAACGGGGTCATTACTAATCACACAATTTATGTAACTCAACAATACAACAAACAACACAGCTCAATCGTCACAGATATACTCCGAACTCCATCATCAACTCCACAACACTGATTACACACTAAAGTGTGTAGCCCTGCCAGAGTACCCATCGCAACAGGTTACTCCTCGCCGCCAGTGGGGGACCGCAGCCGTTCCCACCTAAGCCCCGCTCATCTCCGTCGAGCGATAAACCCAAATCCATTAATGTGCACATCCCTTCTGTGGCGGGTTCCACAGAAGGCGAACAATGGGCGTGAAGCCACTCCCGCAAGTGACTCCACTCAGCCAGGGACGCACCCCGAAGAACACAGACAGATACAATCAACCACAACTACTATCAACAATCAAAACCAACAACCGTCACAACACTCGTATGATAATACTCAACAATCACAAAACACAACCAACACATCATGTGACTAATACTGAGTAGGGAAACCCTACCTGGAATGCAATACAATCAGACGGTCTCAACAACTGTTATCAAAAGGCCTCCTCTACGAATCTTCCTCCTAACATATAATCATACAATTACTAACAATCATAAAAGACAACAAAAACCCACAAACCCCCAAATTAGGGTTTAAACAACCTTAACGAAATACCATAAAAACAATACGTAGATCTTACCCTTGACGCAAGGATCACAAGAATGTAAAGAATGATGAATTCCGACCTCCCAAGCTCCGGGATTTGTCAATAATGCGACGGATGCGAAGTACGTAGGTTGCAATCTCTTTTCAAAGTAATTAAGTTTGTAAAAGCGTTTTATGAAAGTGACGGAAAGGTTTAAATACTAATTCGCATTATTAACAAAACCCGACAAAACATTACCCGTAAACCGGGCTACTCGATCGAGTGACTGACGTACTCGATCGAGTACCAAGGCTACTCGATCGAGTACCAAGGCTACTCGATCGAGTACCCTACAGGTCAGAAAATATTTTAAAAAGCAAAACACCCTTACTCGACAGAGTAAGGCCCACTCGATAGAGTACCCCGAGGCTCATAAATCCGTAGAATTACAGACAATGTTTATTTTAATTGGCATTTGATTATTTTCATACGAGTTTGGTGGAATTTTTACGTTAGGTTATTAAGTTACAATTGCTCATAAAGGTATGTGCTATTATACGATTCGTTGATTAGTGGATCAATTCTAAGACTTCTTTCTCGGATTATGTTAAAGATATGAATAACTTAGTACCATATTTGAAAGTTGTATTAATTTGGTTGATTGTCACTAGTTATTTTAGCACATTATTTTGTCTGTTCATAATTTGTTTGTCATTACAGTGTTTGTTTATTGTTTATTAACCTAGCCGATATATACTCTTGTAATAAAAGTCACTAAAGTCAATCCGTTCTTATAGCAAAAGAGATAGGTCAACTTGTCATGTAAATCATTTTCTCTGTGTATTAGCTACATTAGATATTTGTTGTTTTATGCTATAACTTTATAGCTTGTGTTTTGTTTGGTACGGACGTAAGGTGTATGAATTATACGTGGTAAGGTATACGAATTATTTGTTATTAATGACATACAATATAATTAGTATAAACTTGTCAACACTCTTTACATTGCGAATAAAAAAAAGATAATATTGAAATATTGATAAGTCTTACCTACTTATATGAGACCCATGTCGTGTCCTATGTCACATCATTTATCTCACGGATAAAAAATTAATTTGAGTTTATATGATATAAATATTGCTAACAAGAAGATTAGCATGTGGAATATCGTCAACTAAATTGTGGCGTGTGGTAAGTGAAATTATTGAGACACAGCCTATTGTTATGAAAGATTGCCATGGATTGTGGGCAACTAAGAAAGTTGACATGAAATAACTCAAATGTGACAATAAAGGCCATCCAGGTTCTTATTATACCGGTTTTGATAAACCTGAAGTTTATCCTAAGGAAAATATAAGTGCTGAAACTCTCTCGTGTAAATTTATTAAAGGCAAAACATTACACGAAGACTGAGTATATTTAATATTAGAGATCACAATTTGATTATTATATGGAATCGTTAGTCTCTGAATTGGGCATTGTGATTCAGCACACTTAAAATCCAACTACATTATATGTTACTCCCCGAAATATTTTGTTATTGTACAAAAAATGCCCATATAAATTCTCATCGGTGATATGAGCAATTAAGGTCTAAGGTGGTTATAGTTTTTACCACCTTAGGGGGAGAATGGTAAGAAAAAGCTGGTAAAAACAAGCAACTATGTTATATCCCCAATTGAACCTGAAGTTCAGTAGTTTGTTTTCAATATGAAATACATCGAGTAGAGGTTCGCTGAATTAGAAATGATGGTACTCATTTGGTTATGAAGATGAATTATAATACCAGTTTAATCACCTTATCAAAATGTAATATGTTACATTAAAATCTATGATTTAATTATAGACGCCCTATATGTGGTATAGCGAGCTATAAATTAGTCATAGAAAATATATGTAATGAAAATTAGATTTTTGCCAAATTGAACAATAACCACACTAAAAGGTAGTGTGAAAGTCATATCAGTTAACATATTTCAAGTAATAAGAAAATGGCAAGAATTGGCAGTTGGTGCTCATCTAAAGTAAACAAATTGGATCATTGGATGTTCTGGAAGTGACATAGATATCTAAATGATAACAGATGACCTATATAAAAAAGGAATGGTACCAAATATATTCAGATATCACTGATTCAGTACTGACAATATCACGAGATGTTGAAATTATATCGATATGATTAAGGAACCGATATGCATTTGCGCGCGGAATTTAATGGACTAGATAATGTGGATCTTATAAATAAGTCCAATTTTATTGTCGACACATAATCAATTATTATGAATGAGCTCATGGACCTGAAGTCCATCCATTGACATGGAGTCAATCGAAATTATGAATATTAGAAAAGAAATTGTACAGTTTGCATTATCGAGTCATCATCATGTGCATTTAGAGATTATGTTCATCATTTGCATCTTAGTTTTAATATATATACATTACTAGTTTAAAACCCATGCAAAGTTGCACGGACATATATAAATAATGTATAAATCGAAATATAAATCAATAGTCATAGTTTAATATTACTATAAATCTTTATTTATATATTATTTTAGAAATTTCTTATTTGTGAATTCATTATCAACCAATCTTAATTGTAAAAAATGAAAACACCTATGTCGCATATCATGTTTACAATCTTAACCGTAAAAACATGCTAACACCCATGTCGCATGTCATGTTTACATACGTCCATCATCTCTGATTAGAAGACAAGAGTCTACCTTGATTATAACTATGCGTAACTATATCATGTTTTCAACTCTGTGAGATGTGTCACATATCATGTTTGTAGATGCTTTACATTTTTTATTTGGAAACCAATAATCTACCACTCTACCATGATTATAATTTATAACCGCGTTTCATATAATTTTAACATCCATGTTGCGTCTTATATCATGTTGATAATTTCAAACATACCAAATTATACCAACTTAAGTTTTTAAATTATTTATATAAAAATAAAATGTGGAAACAGACATCATATAAGATTATGTATAAATGATAATACATAAAAATGTTTTTTTCGTAATCACCTTTTTCTCACACTTCATTTTTCATTTATTTTTAATCCTTCTAAATGACAACATATATTTAGTACATGCTTCTGTTTTGTTTAATTTTAATCCTTCTTGAGAACGTGTGTGACGCTCAATAGGTGAATTTATTCTAATCTAAACCGCAAAAGACAAAAAAAAAAACACAATTGTGTAATTGATCATTTACAAATATAATTAGGCTAATTTCACTCTTATTATGACTATTTCCATGTTTTTATATATATAAAAAGAGCTATGATGACAAATATAATGTTGAGGGGGTTAATTCAAGTAATAAATACCACCCCTCATAACTTCACCAGCTAAGCACATCCCCCGTTTATCTATTGTGCGTGAACATAACTCATTTTACATACTCAGTACACTTATTTTAATGGAGTTGTTAGTCACTTTGAGGTTTAAACTCTTCGAATATTTTGAACTTGAAATTATACTTCCAAAAATTAGAGATTAATTCCAATTCACCACGACTAAATAAATTACGTTTATACGAAGATTATTGTAAAATATAAATTTGTATTGTACCAAGGATAATTAGTCAATTGGTGTCGTGGTGTGATGCGATTAAAATATGTTTTAAAATCGACAATTCGATACACATGAAATGGAGGTTAGGTAGAAATCACACAATTCTGTTATTCCATTTGATTTGATTATATTCTCCAACATATATATGGAAGGTTTTAAATAACTTATACTATTTAATTAATTGAACATATAAAATGTCACTTAATACAATAATATTAACCTTTTTTTACATAAATATTGTGTAAAAAAAGATCATCATAAATACTTTGTATGAGAATATGGTCTCACAAGAATTTGCTTTAAATGTTTGCTAAATTTCATTATAATGGGGCTTATTTTTACGCTTCTAGGCAAACAAATAAAATAAAATAAAATAATCCTTCAATGACTCGCTAAAGACACCAATAAAAATTTCTTGTGAGACCATTACATAAATACTGTGTAAAATGAATTCATAACCCTAAAAAGACATTAAACTTATTAATTAAATGGAAAACAAAAATAGAAAAATGTGATTGCTAAAATACATGTTTTAGATAAACTCTTAACAAACTCTAACATAAGGTGACCCTGCACAAGATTTGTTAAAACAATTTACAAACATGTTATGATACTACGCAATAATTTAAAATTTTAAAATTTAATATATAAATAAAATAAGTTTTTTTTTTTTAAATATATCACATCAAGAATTACGGAGTAATAGCTTTTTTTGGTGAGTAAAGCAATAATAAAGTAATTCAATCTTATAAAATATTAATAATTCCATAATTGTTACTTTTTGCTAGGAATCCTAGTCATATTATTTTGGATGTTTCCTGATTTTTTTATATGCCATAAAGGCATGTATTAATACTTTGGAAAGTAAATTTTGTTAAATGATCTTATAAAATATTTTCTTTTAGGGCTTTCTTCATAAAAACCTGCTATAGTATTTTGGCGGGAAATTTTTTAATGAGAGCATGACACATGTATAGTATGATGTCATGTGATTCCTCTATTATATTTTTATATAGATAGATAGATTGCATTGTTTTATTGTTGTTTAGAATTATTTACATATCATATGCATGCACATAATTAATTATATTGTTATACTTTGATAAATGTTTAAAAGGAGAAATGTATTTTACATCTTCTTATAAATGATCATCAAATGATGATGTTTTATTAATTGAGTTTTAGGAACTCATGATTATATATGAACCTCTACGACACGATTTAAAGACTATCGTGATTATTTCCGAAATGGAAAATTCAAACACTTGTAGAGTTATTTAAAGGAAATTATTATTGTCTCAACCTGATGTTTGAGCATATGAGGATAATTATTTAAATGATATTCTAGCTAAACATGTGAAATTAGTTTATGGTCCAGAAGTACCATAACGATTGAAAAATAATGTAGTCAAAGTCTACAATGAGAATGTCAACATACATATGTGGTTTAGCAAAGAAAATCGCTCAAAGGTATTGGATGATTTATTCAATAATTATAATTATCGGATTGATTTTCCTTAAGACAAGAACTTGAGAAATGATAGCTACACTCTTTTTCCCTTCGACTAGGTTTTTTGTCCCAACGGGTTTTTCCTAGCAAGGTTTTTAACGAGGTAGCATTATAAGCGCATTATTATGCTATTGTCATGATTGTCATTATTGTTGCGTTACAATTATTTTGGACATATAATGCTATGTCATATATTGAGGAGAAACTCCATCATAACTATGGAGGTATTATTTGAAATGAAGATTCAAGAGTTATTATGAAATGATCATATCCAGATTGTGAGTTCCGATGAAGTATGATGATTGAAGTTATCAAAATTTCTACTAATTGAAGATATCAAGTTATCAACGAAGATGAATTATATTTCAACAATCGAGAAGTTATGTCAAATCATGGAACATTTCAAGATTTATCAAGTTATGTAGTCATCAGGGGGAGTAGACACGCACTGTACTCTTTTTCCTTATCCATGGTTTTGTCCCTCTGTGTTTTCCATGGAAATGTTTTAACGAGGCATCTATTATTATGCGTGTTTGTAGATTAGTATACTCTTTTCCTTTACTAGCGTTTTTCCATGGGGTTTTTGTATGAAGGTTTTTAACGAGATTTCTTCTTCAGTAATGGACATCCAAGGAGGAGTGTTATGAAATATTATTATATGGATGTCCATATCTTAGAATAACTCTAGAATATAATATCTTATGAAAACTCTTCCCATTGTATGTGTATATATACCCCTCATAATGGAATAAGAATATAGTTTTGTCTCTCTTACAAATCTCTATAATTCTCTCTTCCCTTTATTTCATAACATCTATAAATATTATTAAAAGGGTAAACCAAAATATCAAATAAATGTGACATGGCAAAAATTAATTGTGACATGGCAAAAATTTAATTGTGACGTGGCAAAATTTTTTATGACATGGCTCTAATATATACAATATAAATTTACTAAACTAACCTTTTCATATGTACATAAAATATACTAAAATGTCTTACAAAAATGTCACTATTATCATCATTATTCTTAACTTAATTGTGCATATTAAATATTTCATGAGTTAACAAATTCTAAATGTGATGTGATGAATAAAAATCACACTACGAAAATAAATACCGCTACAATATTAAAAAAAAAAGACTAAGTACCTCACTAAGTCACGTGTCATTTAAAATTCATCTCCAAATGCTATGTGTCACATGCTTATAAGTACAAAAATATAAAAAAGATATTAGTTACAAACACAAAAAATAAACTAATACAATTTTTTTATTTTTCACTCACAACTTTGGCTATTAATTTATCATATCTATTTAACATATACTTCTTTTATTTAATGATATGTTTGTTAATCACCATTATTATACTTTGTAATTATGTTATGAAATTTTTTTTATCTTTCCTTTCATTCACAAAACTTATCGTCAAATAAATTGTTGTAATTAATGAGAGAATTAACTACAAAAATGATCTTATATAAGTATCACACAAATCCTAACTTTCATTTTTATTAAAAAAATTTGTAGATAAAGTATACATAGATAACTAAATGAATTGTTTTGCTTTTTATCCTTATTGTGTTTTTAATTAATTGTTAGAATCTAATTTAGTTATTATTTTGTGTTTGAATTCAAATTGCAGGAGGGCGACATACTCACATATCAATAACATTACATGAAATAGGAAAGTAGTGGTAAGGGAGCTTCTTTGCACTTTTTTTGGTTTGAATACTCTTTCATTTTGTCAGGGTTTCCTTTTTTTATTATGGTGTGTGCAATATAAAATAGCATATTGAATATCTGATATGTGGTGACATGTTATATTATATATTATAACCCTTAATTTATTAATTTACAAATTTCGTTAATTGTACTAGATTGTCTTTCACTCCGTTTAGCTTTCCATGTAAAACTTCTAACTCTATTTGTATTTTGTCAAACAAGTTATAAATCAAATATTTTAGTCGAAGTCTTGAAGTATGCTGCAAATATGTCAATTTGACCTTTTAATAGTGTGGACACGGGGGGCCCACGGGGCACTTGGGAACAAGCATTTGCATTTGTGGAGTCGCCACCAATTTTTATGGGAAATTGGAACCGTTCGAATACCTCGTGCCATGTCAAGACACAAAGTAGTGACATGAACACTAAGAACTCGTTACCCTTAGAATTCTATGTCTAGCATGACTCTCGTGGATGCCAATGAACACGGAAGTTCACAGAGATCTGGAGTAAGGGGTGAGGGTACGTATTAGGAAGCCCTTTTACTGAACACCTAATCCCGCCCGCCTCGATAGCGGCCTCTACTAATGATTAGGGAAATCGTTCATACTCGATATGCTGTCGATTATATGCATGCAATGCAACATCCAACGTTTTGATCCTAGCATGTGAGAATTAACTAAGTCGGTGAACATATAATTTAGCACTCATTAATGTCAAATTAGGGTTTAGGATTGATTACATGTGAAGAACAAGTAAATAAGTCATCCAGAATAAAATACAGTAAATAAATTGCGATAATTAAAATTACAATAAATTACAACGATTTAATGATTTACGTCAAAAATATACTTAAGACGAACAATTTGAGGAAAGAAAGGAAAAGAAATAAAGGTTAGAAAATATGGATAGATTAAGGGTGATATTACGATTAATAGTCGATTAATTGCGTAATTAAAGAATTAGGTCAAAGCAAGAACGGAAGTTCAGAGACAGAAATCACCCCAGAACAGGCGCAACATTGTTGCGTCCCTTGGAAGAGGCGCAGTGGTCACTGCGTCTATTCCTGAGGGGAGTTCTGGCTGTGAAGTCAGAACTGCGAGTTGTTACATTCGTTAGTATGTTTAATGGTTGATTATTGATGTTTGACTCGGATGAAAGTGATTTAGCGTATTAATTTACATATGAATCGTCATAAAAGCGATAAAAATAAATTAAAACGGATTAAAACAAATTTAAGGCGAATTAAAACGAGTTAGGTCAAACTAGGTTAAATTTATGAAGACGGAAACGAGTTGAAAGAACTAGACAAACCGGAAATAAATGGTAAAAATATGTACAAAGGCGAATCTCAGAAACTTGATATGAACGAATCGAGTCTCTAAAAATCCGGGTTTGATTTAATGGGGAAAACACGCAAATATCGATTATAAGGGATTTAAACCGTAAAACAAAGCATAATTATTATTAGGATGTATTAAAAATCTATTATATGTGAATGGAAGAAAGAAAATAAGAAAAGGGACGAAATCATCAGAGAACCGAGGAAGAAGAAGAAAAGCAGGAACTGCGGCAGCCTCTGGAAGAGGCGCAACAGTTGCTGCGTTTCTTCTCGACGTCTGGTTACTGCTGATCCGTAAAAGCAGATTGATAAAAAGGTTTTATAAGTCGATTTTACACATACTTTTGACGTAAATCTTACATTAATTGATACGAAAATAAAATACAATAATAAAAGATGGGATTTACACCCTCAGACTTACATGTTTGACGAAACGAGATTAACTAAGTTAACGTTTTAGTGATTGCTCGACTCGAATGTATGTAGAAAGTGCCCTCGCAAGAGGACTTAGATTAAATTGATTGATTTGTAGTGGTCAAATTGGTCGGTCATGCAACGTGACTAGTATTCAGAATGATCTGAGCTTACGTGGTCGATTAATAAAGCACGTAGACATCAAAAGCTTAGAGCACGGTCTTAGAATGCAAAGGGAGAAGAGAAGGGCGGACACTCGCGTGAAAAATATGTGGAACGAAGGTCCCTATTTATACTAGAAAATATGGAGAGTTATGGAATGACTCAAACTTTGGAAACAAATCATTGAAAAATCTGAAAACACGCAGAAAGGAGCTGGGGAAGAGGCGCAGCAGCTGCTGCGATCCTTCGAAGAGGCGCAACATCTGCTGCGTCATTTCCCCAGTGGTTTCCTCATGCGGAAGAAAGATTTCCGCGTTTTCTTTATGGAATTGCGGTGGATCTCAACTTCCTTATTCCTTAAAATAAGATTTTCGGGATATATTTTACCAAAAGATATAAAATTAATTTATGGAATAAAAATATCCGGAATATTCCAGGATATTCCGACTCGGCATTTTAAACGGTTTATTAGAAAATGAAGCGGTTTTTGACCCGGACTCCAAATGAACTCTAATTACTGTCAAAACGACAGTGTCAGCACGTAGATGACAACCAAGGGGTAGACAAAATTATTTGAGCTATCACTTGACGGTAAACTTAAGAACTGTCATAAATCGTTCCGTGTACCAAACATGCGGCCCAATCATCACCGGGTGGCTTGCGGGAGGTGCAGAAATGAGGTATCTACAGAGCCCCCACTTTGACTGAGGCTTGGACAAGGCGAAAGTCAAAGTATAGCTATCAGGTCAATCGAAGATTACAACCTGACGACTATGGCGACGCGAGGCAGCTCAAGGGGTCTGAGCCAAGGACCTGTTGTCGGTAACATTTTAGACTCTGTCGTCTAACGGGGAGGGTCGTTTAAAGTCCATTAGACTACGTAAGGAGGCTCGCCAGCCATAAGAAGAGATCATACCTGAGACTTCTTTCTCGGCATGAATAAAATGGAGGACAGCAGGACGTCGGTAGAAACTGCTGCGGGAATCTGCTTGCGTCGGTTTAAAGCGAACTCTCGTCGGGGAATATGCTGATGATTCTGTCTGGATTGAATTATTTCTTGGAATATGCTTGTGTCTGTTTCCAAAAAAACTCCATCTCTCGAGAAGTGCAATCGGCTGTCATGAACTCTCGGTGGATCAAAGGTATAGATAAAGGCGAAATCCGCTCGTTGCTGCAAGCGAAGTCCTGATGAAAGATCCTTGCTGGGAGATAAAATACTGCGACGGCTCACAGTCTGCTCGAGGATAAAATATTGCGGACGGTTCGCAGTCTGCTTAAGATGGATATAGACGAGGTAAAATACTGCGATGGCTTCACAGTCTGCTTTGTAAATGATACTGAGATAAAATACTGCAACGGTCTCGCAGTCTGCTATGGAAAAAAATACGGGTCCGGACAAAAATAAATGCCCAATAGACCGAATATATGATATATGGTGTTGGAGAAGAAGCGCACCAAAGATGGGCCCACAAACAACTAACTTGTAACGAACTTTTAAAAATTGAGCTGGAAGGGAGCTGGGGAAGAGGCGCAGCAAGAGCTGCGACTCTTGGAAGAGGCGCAACAGGTGTTGCGTCCTTTCCCAAGCTCGTCCCTGTCTGGGTAAAACTCGATAGAAAACCGTGTTTTATTTCATAATTCAAAATACATTTCTTATTAAAACTCTCTCAAATTCCAACCATTTCCGTCAAAATTTGATCAATGCACTCCATTAATCATGACTAATAGAGGTATGCGTCTTATCCTTGCTTTAATTCTTCTATTTGCTTGCTTTTGATCGAAAAAAATTAGGGTGTTCATACCCAAAATGTCGAAAATTTGGGGCTTTTCCCCCAAATGGATTTGCCTTGTAAAATTGACATTAGAAATGGATAATTGGCAATGTTAGGAACATAACCATGTATTCTTTTTGAATTTTCGTCAAGTATTGAGCATTTGAGCGAATTTGAGACGGTTTCTCAGCTATTTCGAAAATTGCTTCGAAAATGCCTTTAGGATTGTCCATTTTTGATGAAATTTGGTTTTTGGAACCCTTGTTTAATGGGTAAACTTCCTACCATGTCGGATTTTTGATTTGTGATAGCTTTCTCAGGACACTTTTCTAGGGCATGATTGCTATTATAGCGAAATGCTGCCGACATTTCGACTCAAACCCGTGACTAGGCTTGAACTTAGACTTGACTTGACCCAATTTATCACATGAGTGGTCGGGTTTTGAGAGAAATGGCCAAAGATGGCGGGAAAAGGCCGTTTTCGGGGCTTAAAGGGCTTGAAACTACCTTCACCGAGGCTTGTCGTCATTTGGCGCGGCCTAATTTACTTTAATTTTGCAGGTGACATTCCTTCTACATCAGGGAGGGCTGTCATGGACGTGGACTTCGACTTCGACCCTTCTCTCACTCTTGAGGGGCCGAGGAGGTAGTCGAGGAGGTTGTTGAGGAGGAGGTCAAGGAGGTCCCAAGGCGGGCCAACGTAGGACGTGGTGGTCGCCAGCTAGCGGGGGCACCTGATTGGGCTGAGAAATGGGATGGCAAACATCTCATTTGGGCAGCAGAGAGCCACCTGTCTTACAGGACGGCGAGGAGTTTGATAAGTCTTGAACTTGTCATTTCCTTATTACCTTTCCTTATTCACTTGTTGTTTCATTTCTCGTTGGTCTTGCGCTAAAGATAGCATTTGACCTGGATTGATACAGGACGCCGGGAACTTGAGGTCCTTTTCCGGATACACGACGATGATGGAGGCCTACGAGAAACTGACGGAGGAGGAGAAGGCCATCACCGAGCTGGGAGCCTTCGGAGCTTTGGTGGGAGCGTGGAGGGAAATCAAGGAGAGGAAGATTCGGGCTAACCTTTGCCTGATTCGACCTTTCCCTGATCGGTACTGGGACACGACCTCGACCTTTCACATGCCTTTTGGAGAGGTCGTGGTCACTCTGGAGGACTACGACATGATCTCTGGTCTGCCGTGTAGAGAGGAGGTCTTGGCGTGGCCGTCGACGGCCATGAGAGTAGACTCGGCCGAGACGAGGAGGCTGATCAGCTGGAACCTGCAGGCGGGTGCTGCCACCGTTCCCGGGTTGGTGCCGAGTACTTATGTCAGGGACTACTTTGCGGGTAGGACCTCGGCGATGGTGATGATGGATGGGAGGAAGGTGGCTCCTCCTGTTTGCACTACGGAGCAGAGGGCTCGTTTGTGGCTCTGGTGGTTCTTGTCTTCACTTTACCTCGGATACAAGGGGAAGAGGCTGTCGACGAAGCTTCTTCCGTTCCTTTCTGACTTGAGTAACCTAGGTCAGTGGGACTGGGTTACTCCTAGCTTTGCGGTCCTCACTCGCTACATGAGGGCCATGATTCATCCCGAGCTGATGGAGAAGGGGACTTCTCCTGCTACTGTTGGTCCTGGACTGCTGTTGGAGGTATGAACCTTTATTAACGTATCATGAAAGATCATTACTTATTCTTTTATTTCCATTTCTATCGAATTGTGAAATATCATTATCGATTATCTTGTTTTGCAGGCGTGGGTGTACTCCTACTTTCTGGGCTTCGCGCCCAAGAGGACGAAGCCTGAGCAAAGGGCTTACCCTGTCGTGAGGGACTGGGTGGTGTGCCGTAGGAAGAGCCAGCGCTCTTCTTACGACGTTTGTCGACGGGGCGTGAATGCCCTGAAGTTGAGCGACATAAGTACCTTCAATTACTTTTCTTTATTGTTATTTTATTTAGGAGCAATCATAGGAATGACCCCCTTTCCCGTTTAGAGCCGATCATAGGAATGACCTTTCGTTTGCTTGTTTTAGTGTATGCCTAGACCTTGGGTGGACTACCCTGACGCTCCGGCCTTCGTGGCTGAGGTCCTTCGACCCAGGAGCTCGAGTCGGTTGCTGTTGAGGACGTCCATGGGACCAGTGTGGTACCTGGGCGAGCATTTGACTCGTCAGTGCTCTCGTGACACTTTCACGGTTCCCGTCAATCCTCCATGGACGATGTTTAGAGAGCCTTCGGACGCCGAGAGAGAGGCTGACTTGGCGGACGTTGGCGGTGACGCCCTTCTCCTTCCTGGTGAGGAGTACTCTCTGTTTGTTCGCCAGAGGCTGGCGTACTGGCCAATCGTGGTAAGTATTTTACTTTCCCTTTTTGAATTGTTTTGACAAACTGACAAATGATCGTCCAATAAAGAATTCATTTGAACTTCGCAGGAGATCGAGGTGGCAGGCGTCGAGCCCCCAGCGTAGCCGGAGACACTTGAGTACACCGACGCGGCGGGGATGACGACGATCTCAGAGATCCGTGACTTCAGCGAGGAGGTGACGGATGCTCGCCTGTAGGAGTGGCAGCACTTAGTGAGGAGGGTAAGCCCCAAGCTTCGGCTTTCTTTCGTTATCTTTATTGCATAAGAATACATTTGTTTATTGCATAAGAATGCATTCGTTTTTTTTTAAAACCTTTTGTTTATTGAAATGTAGGTGGCACCGTCTCAGCATGTGGCGTTGTGGAGGATGGCCAACCGGCTGCGGGCGACGGCCATCGAGGCACTTGCTGGTGGCCGAGGACGACAGGTATGAACCTCTCATTCCCTTTACTTTGAATTTTGTTGCAATTTCTCGCGCTTTGCTTGAAATGGTTGAATGAAATGATTGAAATGAGGCATTTCTTTATGACTTGCAGAGGGAGCGTGACCTGGAGCGCGAGCTGGTGCAGTTCCAGGAGGAGACAGCTCGCCTGTTGACGGAGTTGGAGGTTAGGGACGCTGAGATCGCTGTCCTCGAGGCGATTGTAGCCGAGCTGAGCGGCGAGTAGCGGTTTTCCTCTTTTGCTGTTGTCTTGTATATACTTTGTACATTTCGGTCTTCATTTTGGACTTTTCGGACCTTTTTTGGGCGAGAGCCCCCAGTTTGATGTACATATTGCGTTTTGGTTATATATATGATGGCCTGAGTGCCTTTGCTGCTGGTTGTTTGTTGTTCCTGCAGGTTAGCTTAAAAACAGGTTTGGTAGATGACGGGTTGCGTCGTCATGCTGCCGAAATTTACACAGAATTTACACGTAGAACACATAGCACATAGGTGGTGTAAATTAGCGCAAAATGAGAAAAAGTGAAAAAGTGCCCGTAAATGAGCAAAAAATGACCGAAAATGCAAAAAAAATGCCCGAAAATGAGCGAAAATGACTGAAAAAATGACCGAACAGTAGGGAGGGCTACCCTCTAAAAAAAACTTAAAAAGGAATGTATAAGTGTGAAATGAGGAGTGAAATGATTCCCCTAAGAAAGAAAAGAAAATAAAATGGGTAAGTGTGCTCGTTTGGCGAAAATGTCGAGTTCTTCTCGAAAAGCTTGCCCGGAAAGAATTGGGAAATATAAAATTTAGTAATTTGATGGAATTACCAAAATAATAACCTATAGGAATAGGAAATTATAGCCAAAACAAATTAGGAAAGATCCAAAGCTGAAAATCACGGAAAACAGCATGGGGAAGAGGCGCAGCAAGAGCTGGGACTCTTCGGAAGAGGCGCAGCAGGTGCTGCGCCATTTCCCCAGTTTGTCAGACCTCGACAGAAATTAGGAAATTGCGTTTAGTATAAATAGAGATCTCGGGGAAGCTTTAATTCACACAATTCCTCCATCTTTATCCCGTCTATCTCATAAAAACTCTCTTATCTTCATAAAAAATTTCAAAATCATGGACGCTTTCGAAAACCGTCTCAAGGAGTGGACGAATGAGTTCACAAATGTTGAGAAACATGACATGTGTGCTTTTAATTTAGGATCAATCTTGAGTCTCAAATTAGTGAAGATTGTGAAACCTTTCTTGGATGCCTGTCTCGATTATTGGGACCCTAATTTTCATGTATTCGCCTTTCCTGGAGGCGATATTTGTCCTTTCCCTGAAAAAATAGCTGTTATTGGAAAATGGGACCCAGAGAGTCTACCCGCTATACCTTTTAGCTCTCAAGGATATAAAAGTAAATTCAGAGACTTGCTTGGATTGACCAAGGCTGAGGTTGACCGTCTTGTAACCTCAAAAGGAGTCCGCATGTTTGATTTTATTGACCGATTTATAAATAGGGAAGACCCTTCTATTTCCTATGTTGCGAGACGCAGGGCGTTCGGGTTTTGTCTACTGCATTGTTATGTCCTTCAAGGGCATGTTGACAAGGAGATGAGAGGGGATCCCCCGTTTCTTGAGCTTAGTGGAACAAATGGAGTTGCGCAAGAGCCCAACATGCCTTTGTTTAGGAGAGATCATTCTGGGGTTGGACAACAGAAAAGTCAACCGCGAGCTTCCTTATTTGGGAAGTCCCATTATTTTGCAGGTAAGAACCCGCTTTCCTTTTTTATACACATGCCAACCGTTTTTTTGTTTTTGTTTTTTTTTTCCCGTTTTTGGTTGACCATGTGGGATTAATTCCCGTCTTCTTTGCAGGTTTGGCTTATGGAGCATATATGGTTGATCGAGCCCCCAGTTAATGTGCCAGGATACCATGCTCGATCAATTGCGATGAGAACTAGGCTCTACATGGTGGACTTCACTCGGGTTTGCAACTATTGGGAGAATAAGCTGAAGAATGAAGGAGGTCCCTTGATCCGGTGGATTGTGCCATGGTGGCATCTCAGGTCAGTCACTGGAGTTTCATCTTTAGACCCGACTCGGTCAGTTCACATCCCTGGCTTGGAATTCATGATTTGCATCTTTCTGGAGAGATTGATGAGGCAAGTGGGCATTAAGCAGAAGATTCCAAAGCTTGACACCGTTCCTCAGACTGCATCGGCACACACCACAGAGACTCGTCGAGAGTGGGCCCTCAAGTGGGCTCAGAGGAATATGTGGTTCATACCCTCTCCTATTGGTTCCTTATGGGTATCTGATTCATACTTGCAATGGAGGAAGGCTGCTACTTCCGAAGAGCGTGAGAAATTGAGGAAGCACGAGCCTGTTGACTACAAGATTCGCGAGGTAGCAAAGGAGAACCAGAAGTACTTGACTGAAGAGGAGGAAGAGGCCGGATTCCGAGTCATTCATCCGTCGAATAAACCGAAGACCGCTCCTTCCGCAGAGATGGTGGTGGATCGAAATGGTAATACTAGACCGCGAGAGAGACCTTTGGTGATTAGGTCGGAGATAGCACAAGAGCGCCCGGCTCGTGGTCGAGACAAGAAATATGACAAGGGTGACAAAGGCAAAGGGAAAATGGAAGAGTAGCCTAAGTCATTTATTAGTATTTATTTATTATTATCTATTTTGTAATAAACGACGGGGTTTTTAGAATTCTAGCCTAGCATTTATTTCCATCATTTATATTATTTGGCATACTAGTATTATTTATGGAACAAAATGAATAAAAGATTAGTTAGTTAAGAAACTATCGTGATTTTCTTTTATTATTCTTGTCGAATTTCAAATGTCAATGCAAATGTCCTTCTATGACATTTAAAAAAATGGGTTGTATCCTGTAAAGGATTGCCTACGTATTCATTAAAAAAATAAAATCAAACCCTTGCTCGTAGTTCGAATAAATGTAAAAGAATAATCGTTCTAAGCAAGAGCTTGTGCGAACTAGAAAATAAGCATAAGCTTTACTTACTCCTAAAATACAACTCAATTTATTTGATGACGTGAGGATGTCGAAATGTCAAAATGCAAGAGCAACATGACATAAGCTTTATTTCAGCGGGCCAAGGGCCATTTTTATTTCGTGTCGCATGAGTGGCACGTGGGTGTTACGCGAGGCGCGTTTCTTGTCCTACACTAGGTATAATATCTTTTCAGTTGGTCAAGGTTAGTTGGGTTAGCAAATTCATTCCCATCTAGGTCTGTAATCCTAACCGCACCCCCTGAGAGTATGGACTTGACTAAGAAAGGTCCGGCCCAGTTGGGTTTAAACTTTCCACGTGGATCGACAGGTAGGAGAGCTCTGACTGATTTGAGGACTAAGTCTCCTTCTTTGATGTTCCTGGGTTTAACCCGTATATTGAAGGCTCGTTTGATACGTGCCTGATATGTTTGCACATTATGCAATGCGCGCAACCTTCGTTCATCCAAGAGGATGAGTTCTTCATATCTATCTCTCTTCCAATCAGCTTCTAGAATTTGACTTTCAAGCAGAATGCGTAAAGACGGGATTTCTAGTTCAACTGGTTGTACAACTTCCACGCCGTAAGTCAAATAGAAAGGAGTAGCCCCAGTGGGCATCCTAACTGATGTGCGATAACCCTATAATGTGAATGGTATCTTGTTGGGCTAATCGCGATAATTTTCGATCATTTTCTTGAGGATAGTGACGACATTCTTGTTAGCTGCCTCTACCGCGCCAATAGTTTGAGGTCTGTAAGGCGAGGAATTATGGTGCTTGATTTTGTATTTGGCTAGCAGTTGCTCAGTCTCAGCTTGGAAATGTGATCAATTGTCACTGATGATCTCATGCGGGCAACCATATCGACAGATGATGTTGGTTTGTATGAACTTTGCCACGTTCTTGGCGGTGAGACTAGTGTAAGATGCTACTTCGACCCTTTTGGTAAAATAGTCGATAGCTACCAAAATGAAATAGTGACCTCCTGTTCCGGCTGGAGTGATTTTCCCGATGATGTCAATTCCCCAAGCAGAAAACGGCCAAGGAGATGTCATGGTGTAAAGCAGTGAAGGAGGGACGTGTTACACATTCCCGAAGATTTGGCAGTTATGGCAATGTCTGACGTATTTGATACAATCCTACTCCATCGTGGTCCAGTAATATCCCAGACGCGTGATTTTCCTTGCCATCATTAGTCCACTCATGTGAGGACCACATTCTCCATCATGAACTTCTTCCATCACTTTTTGTGCCTGTGACTGATCAAGGCAACGCAAGACTACACCAAGGGGTGTTCTTTTGTACAATTCTCCCTGCATGAGGAGGTATTGAGAGGCTAGTAGGCGTATAGCACGTTGTCCCCTCTTATCCATATCTGGTGGATATGTACCATTGAGGTTGAAGTTTAGAATGGCTTGAAACCAAGGTTCCCCTGGATTTTCTTCCTCATCTGTGATTTAGTGTACATAGGCTGGTTCTGACCGTCGTTCGATGCATAAAGGCATTTTTACCATGTAGTCTGGCATATTAATCAAAGATGCAAGTTTTGCAAGAACGTCTGCAAATTGATTCTCTTCACGAGGTAGGTGTAGATAAGTGATCTGATCAAAGAATTGGGCAACCTGATATATCCTAGCCTGATAGGGTGCTAGACTTTCACTTCGAATTTTCCAAGACCTCGTAATTTGGATGATGATCAAGGATGAGTCTCCGTGAACTCGAAGATTCTTGATGCCTAAACTTACTGCTGCTTGTAGCCCAATGAGACAAGTTTCATATTCTGCTGCGTTATTTGTCACCTCGAAGTCGAGTTTGACAGAAAGTGGTGTATGCTCTCCTTTAGGAGAAATGAGCAACACTCCTATTCCAAATCCTCTTAAATTTGATGCTCCATCGAAATAAAGGTCCCAGGAGTCTACACTAGTTTGTAGTATGTCCTCGTCTGGAAATGACCACATGTCTATTGCTTGGGTGTCGTTGATAGGATTGTCTGCGAAGAATTCGGCAACAACGCGCCCTTTTATAACTTTCAGAGGTACATATTTGAGATCGAACTTTGACAGCATTAAGGTCCATCTTGCCAATCGACCATTGAGAGAACGGGTTTCTCGAAGAGGTATTTGACGGGATCCATCTTGGAATACACCTTGACCGAGTAGCTAAGTATATAATGACGTAGCTTCTTTGTAGCCCATACAAGAGCGAGGCATGTCTTTTCGAGAGGTGTGTACTTGCACTCATACTACAATAACTTCTTACTAAGGTAGTATATAGCTCTTTCTTCTTTCCCAACAGTTTGTGCGAGCATAGCCCCCATGGCTGTTTCCGTCACTGTGAGATATAAACCAAGAGGTTGATCTCGTTGAGGAGGCATGAGCACTGGTGGCTTGGCTAGTATCTCCTTAATTCTGTCAAACGCCTTTTGGCAGTCATCGTCCCATATAGTATGATCTGTTTTCTTGAGCTTTTTGAAAATGGTTTCGCAGATCCTAGTAAGCTTCGATATGAATCGGCTTATATATTGCACCTTGCCTAGAAATCCTCTAACCTCCTTCTCTGTTTGGGGTTGTGGCATTTCAATTAGAGCCTTGATCTTGGATGGATCAATTTCTATTCCTCTTTGACTGACGACGTATCCCAGAAGTTTGCCTGATGTTACCCCGAATGCACACTTCTGAGGATTGAGCCTCATGTTGTATTTTCGCAGTCTTAGGAAGAATTTGCGAAGGTTATCAATGTGCCCCTTCCTATCTTTAGACTTGACAATCATATCATGAACGTATACTTCTACTTCTTTATGCATCATGTCATGTAGCAATGTGGTCACAGTGCGTTGATATGTAGCTCCAGCATTGATCAGCCCGAATGGCATAACAGTATAGCAATAGGTGCCCCATTGAGTGACAAAGGCTGTCTTATGCATGTCTTCTATGGCCATTTTGATCTGATTATACCCTGCATACATGTCCATGAAGGATAACAATGCGTGATCTGCTGTATTATCTACCAATATGTCGATGTGTGGTAGAGGGAAGTCGTCCTTGGGACTTGCTTTGTTTAAGTCTCTGAAATCAACACAAACTCGGATTCGCCCATCCTTTTTGGGTGCGGGGACTATGTTAGCCACCCAGTCTGAATACTCGGAAACTTTGATGAACCCGGCTTTGAATTGCTTATCGACTTCTTCTTTGATTTTAAGAGCCCATTCGGTCCTCATACTACGAAGCTTCTGCTTTACGGGTTTGAAATCTGGTTTGATTGGAATTTTGTGTTCTGCAATATCCCTGTCGATTCCTGGCATGTCTTTATAGGACCAATAGAAAACGTCCTTGAACTCGTATAGAAGGTCTATGAAATTGGCCCATTCAGTTGGGTCTAAGGTCGTCCCTATCCTAAGTTCTTGGGGTTCTAGTTCGGTTCCTACATTGATGGGTTCAGTGTTCTCTATAACTGGTGCCCCTTCCCCCTCTTATAATATTTCTTTGACTATTTAGGGTGGTAATTCGACTGAATCTGGGTCAGGATTATTCTCATTATCATCGTAAATAGAATTGCACTCAGAATAACACAAAGAGTAAGCAGAATCTGATTTATTCATATTAAATTTTTAAAAGAGTTGAAACAAAGAAGCCATTTGTTCAGTAGTCAGTGGCGGTAAAGGGACAGCTGCTGGGACATTTCCCAAGTTACTGTTACTACTCGATGCTATGCTAGGAGAAACAAGGGGATTGGGAGTGACGACAGGAGGAGACTCTCTAGCGACTTCTTTAGACTCAGACTGTTTCCGACTCCGACTCCGACTCTGACTCGAATTCGTTGTCTTCAGGTTCTCCTTTGAACATCTCTCCTTCTCCAGTGGTGACTTTGACTTTCCTTTGTTGTTAGTCCATTTGATAGACTTCCTCCATCTTTTCTGCTGGTTTGAACTGTCTTTGGTGATCAATGCTGCAAGATTGAAATGGTCATCCTGAAGTATCATGGTAATGATCTCATCCTGTGCCGCTCTGACAAATCGGTCTTCTCCAAACAGAAGGCTAACAGCCTATTCGTCCAAACAAGGTGTTTGACGTGTTTTGACGGTAGGAACCGTTTCCGAAGAAATGAAGTAGCAATCGTGGAAGACCTCGATTCCAGCTAGTTGCATTCCTTTATAATGCCAAGGTTCAGGAAACCCGTGAAAGTACTCCTGACTCCCTTCTCTGACGAAGTATCCATTTACGGTAGGGAGGTAGGATCGCATTTGGATCCCTTTGTTCTTACGGTTTTGGAATTGAGTGAGCATTTCCAAAGCTTCTTCTTTTGTGGGTTTGTATCCCAATCCTAATGGTATCCTCTGAGAGTTCCCCTCTTTGTATGGTGCGAAGGTATTTTTCTTGGCAGGATTCAGTGGCATTCCCAGGAAGTATCCCTGAGACTTGAGTATGTGGTTGACCACTAAATTGGAGTATGGATCGAAGTATAGAGGTGCCAGTTCGCTCTCTACAAGGTTTATGCTATGAAAGCCCCCAAGATCGTATACTGGATCTGTGACTACTTGGTTGCTTGACAGTTTCTCTATTACAGCCTTGATAGGTGACGAAGGGATCATCACTATTTTGCCATCTAGTGGAATCTCAATCTTCTGGTGCAAGGTGGATGTTACTGCTTTGGAAGCGTGAATCCAAGGCCTTCCCAGAAGTATATTGAATGATGCTTCGATATCCACTATTTGAAAATTAACCTTTCGCTCAATTGGCGCTGTGGCTATAGTGAGGTTGACTAGTCATACCACTTTGCGTCGTGTTCCATCGTATGCTCGAACACCTTGGATAGTAGGAGTCCAATTTGATTCTTTCATGCCCAATTTGTATGCCGTTTTCAATGGTATGACATTGACCGCAGAACCATCATCCACCAAAGTCATTGGCACGTTCTTCTTTAAGCATGTGAGGGTAATGCATAGAGCTAGGTTGTGACTGGCGCCGAAAGGAGGCAAATCCTTATCTGAAAAAGTAACTGGGTTACTTAGTTTAGCTGAATCTTGGAAGACCAAGTTGACTACGTCGTCAGGCGTAGAGTTGTGTGCCACGTTCAATTTAGCCAAGGCTTGCAGTAAAGCTTGGCGATGAGGAAATGAACTCGCAACTAGTTGCGAGACTGAGAGATCAGCCTTTGTCTTCTGCAGTTATTTTAGCAAGTGGTCAGTAGATGTATCTTCGCCATCATTTGGTGTGATGACATTGGTGTTAGTGTGACTGGACCATTAGCTATAGGACCATTCTGAGAAACATTTTGATATGGACGCCCTGATCGAGTAAGGTGGTCTATATCTTGATCTTCACTACTTTTGACTATATCCTCATTAGCTTTGACTAGGTAGTGTTCTGTGAGGTATTCATCTTCATCGTCATCGGCCCATATTCCGTTAACGATAGTAAGCTCTCTCAACCTGATGATCTCGAATTCTAAACTGATTATTTGGTCGACTAGACTGTCAACCACGACAACTACCTCTTGCATCGTAGAATCTTGAGATAGATTTAGTGGCACACTCTTTTTGGGTATGGTGCTTGGATTGCGTAGGGATGCTACTACATCTTCCAGTTCTGAAACTTGCCTACTCACGCTCTTTGCCGATGCAATAAAATCGGCAATGGTAGGAGAAATGGTGGAATAACTCCCCTCATCTTCTAATGCATGAATCTCATCTTCGATTGGAGAAATGAGGTGTGAACAATCCAAGGTGGATTCTTCATCTGTAATCATCAGAACTCCAAGAGGATTCTGAGTATTGTTGGGCTTACCTCCAGGAGGTATGGGTAAATGACCATCTTCGATCATATCCTAAAGGACATGTTTTAGTTTAAAGCATTTTTCTGTATCGTGTCCCTTGCCTCTATGATATTCGCAGTATGCATTCTCATCCCATAATTTGGACTTCTTTTCTGGGTCAGGTGTAGGTTCTATGGGTTGGAGCTTACCTTGTTTCATCAACCTTTTCAGAGCATTGGAGTATGTATCGCCAATGTTTGTGAACTTACTTTGTGGGCTATTTTTCTTTGATGATTTGACAAGGTTAACCTCATCAGTCTTGCTAGTAGAGCCATAAGAACGACTCGTTGAACCCTAATATCCACGACCCACCGTTTTGGACAAGAGTCCTTTATGGATGTCATCTTCAATTCTCGTCCCTAGCACAGTCAGATCTTTGAAGGTCTTTATGTTTTGATACCTCAAGTGGTTGCATAAATAGGTCTCAAATTATCCACGAACTTTTCCACAAGGGTAGCTTCATCTGGACGTTCAACAAGTTGTGTGCTAGTCTTCCTCCACCTACTTAGGAAGTCGGTGCAGCCTTCTTTTTTATTTTGGGTAAGAACCTCTAAAGTACGCATATTAACTTGGATCTCAGCATTATCCGCGTATTGCTTAGTGAATTCAATTGCGGCATCATCCCAAGTGGCAATCTTCTTGTGTTCCATAGAGTAGAACCATTGCTTAGGAATAGTGTCGAGAGATGAAGGAAAGATCCTTAAGAACATCTCAGGTTTGATGCCTTTGATAGACATGTAGTCTTTGAAATCACGAATGTGGTTCAAAGGGTTTTCATGTCCCTTGAACTTTGGGATGTCAGTCGTGTTGAAGTTGGTTGGCAATTGAACATTCACGGCCTCATACTTGCGATTATTCTCCCTGTAGATGTCATCTCCCTTAAGGTACATTAGTTGCTCCTCCAAGTATTGGAGTCGCTTTTCAAATTCAGTAGGACCTATTGGAGGGTTGGTTTCTTGTTGTCCAACAAAGGGTGGAAGGTTATCATGCAAGATCTCGCTAGAAATATCATTTTCTGCAGGAGGGAGTCTAGTTTCCACAGCAACAATTCGGCCTTCAATAGCATCGAGGCGATCATAAGCTTGGTCTTGGCTTACTTGGAGACGGACGAGCGCAGCTAGGATTTGATCATTACCATTTTGGGGTTGACCACTAGCACTCGTGGTACTAGTTTCAGGTATCTTGGAAACTGGATAAGAGATTGACGACGAATCAAAATATGATCGACCATTCTAGCACACTTACTCAAAGAAAAGACTCAACTTGTGAAGTGAGAGTGTGCCACTGTGTTAGGTGAGGTTTGAAAACGACAAAGTTTGGAAATGTTTGTCCTAGGCAATTGTAGTGTAGTTGTAGGAGTGCTGACTCAAGGTGAGGTTTTGAGGCCTGAATTTTGACTAGAGATTTGGACAGAGTTTCGACTCATTTTGCGCTAATTTCGGCCATTTTTGAAAATGTTTACATTTTAAAACGGTTTTTTTGATTTTACAGAAATTTCGTCATGGTTTTGTTTACAAAATGGTGATCACATATGATGCAAGCATTCATACAAGCATTATAACGGTATGCTAAGTGCATTTAGAAAGGTTTTGGCTAAAGAGGTGGGTTGCCATACCAAGCAATCGAACCCTGGTCTGTGGAGAGGTCCGTGCCAAACAAGAGTAAGGTTGGTTCCTAGTCCATTTCCTCGAGTAGTGAAAGCCCTTGATACAAACATGAGTATGTACCACGGTATGGTTGACGTCAATCGCTATCTATCCTTAGGCCCAGATAAGAATTTAGACCGTCCAGATGGGACGATTGGTCGAATGGGTTGGTTTGGGCCTAGAAAGGCCGAATAAAACGACTTAAGAAGGTCGAGTAATGAAAACCGACAACTGTCTCATATAAAATATTCCCTAACCTTGTTCAAGTTTCACCCTTGGCAACACGTAATTGTATTACTCCCCAGCGGAGTCGCCAAACTGTGGACATGGGGGGCCCACGGGGGCGCTTGGGAACAACCGTTTGCATTTATGGAGTCGCCACCAATTTTTATGGGAAATTGGAACCGTTCGAATACCTCGTGCCATGTCAAGACACAAAGTAGTGACATGAACACTAAGAACTCGTTACCCTTAGCAGTCTATGCCTAGAATGACTCTCGTGGATGCCAATGAACACGGATGTTCACAGAGATCTGGAGTAAGGGGTGAGGGTACGTATTAGGAAGTCCTTTTACTGAACACCTAATCCTGCCCGCCTCGATAGCGGCCTCTACTAATGATTAGGGAAATCGTTCATACTCGATATGCTGTCGATTATATACATGCAATGAAACATCCAACGTTTTGATCCTAGCACGTGGGAATTAACTAAGTCGGTGAACATATAATTTAGCACTCATTAATGTCAAATTAGGGATTAGGATTGATTACATGTGAAGAACAAGTAAATAAGTCATCCAGAATAAAATACAGTAAATAAATTGCGATAATTAAAATTACAATAAATTACAACGATTTAATAATTTACGTCAAAAATATACTTAAGACGGACAATTTGAGGAAAGAAAGGAAAAAAAATAAAGGTTAGAAAATATGGACAGATTAAGGGTGATATTACGATTAATAGTCGATTAACTGCGTAATTAAAGAATTAGGTCAAAGCAAGAATGGAAGTTCAGAGAAAGAAATCACCCCGGAACAGGCGCAGCATTGCTGCGTCCCTTGGAAGAGGCGCAGTGGTCACTGCGTCTATTCCTAAGGTGAGTTCTGGCTGTAAAGTCAGAACTGCGAGTTGTTACATTTGTTCGTGTGTTTAATGGTTGATTATTGATGTTTGACTCGGATGAAAGTGATTTAAGGTATTAATTTACATATGAATCCTCATAAAAGCGATAAAAATAAATTAAAACGGATTAAAACAAATTTAAGGCGAATTAAAACGAGTTAGGTCAAACTAGGTTAAATTTATGAAGACGGAAACGAGTTGAAAGAACTAGACAAACCGGAAATAAACGGTAAAAATATGTACAAAGGCGAATCTCAGAAACTTGATATGAACGAATCGAGTCTCTAAAAATTCGGGTTTGATTTAATGGCGAAAACCTGCAAATATCGATTATAAGGGATTTAAACCGTAAAACAAAGCATAATTATTATTAGGATGTATTAAAAATCTATTATATGTGAATGGAAGAAAGAAAATAAGAAAAGGGATGAAATCATCAGAGAACCGAGGAAGAAGAAGAAAAGCAGGAACTGCGGCAGCCTCTGGAAGAGGCGCAACAGATGCTGCGACTCTTCGAAGAGGCGCAACAGTTGCTGCGTTTCTTCTCGACGTCTAGTTACTACTGATCCATAAAAGCAGATTGATAAAAAGGTTTTATAAGTCGATTTTAAACATACTTTTGACGTAAATCTTACATTAATTGATACGAAAATAAAATACAATTATAAAAGATGGGATTTACACCCTCAGACTTACATGTTTGACGAAACGAGATTAACTAAGTTAACGTTTTAGTGATTGCTCGAGTCGAATGTATGTAGAAAGTGCCCTCGCAAGAGGATTTAGATTAAATTGATTGATGTGTAGTGGTCAAATTGGTCGGTCATGCAACGTGACTGGTACTCAGAATGATCTGAGCTTACGTGGTCGATTGATCAAGCACGTAGACGTCAAAAGCTTAGAGCACGGTCTTAGAATGCAAAGGGAGAAGAGAAGGGCGGACACTCGCGTGAAAAATATGTGGAACGAAGGTCCCTATTTATACTAGAAAATATGGAGAGTTATGGAATGACTCAAACTTTGGAAACAAATCACGGAAAAGTCTGAAAATACGCAGAAAAGAGCTGGGGAAGAGGCGCAACAGCTGCTGCGATCCTTCTAAGAGGCGCGGCATCTGCTGCGTCATTTTCCCAGTGGTTTCCTCCTGCGGAAGAAAGATTTCCGCGTTTCCTTTATGGAATTGTGGTGGATCTCAACTTCCTTATTCCTTAAAATAAGATTTTCGGGATATATTTTACCAAAAGATATAAAATTAATTTATGGAATAAAAATATCCGGAATATTTCAGGACATTCCAACTCGGCATTTTAAACGGTTTATTAGAAAATGAAGCGGTTTTTGACCGGACTCCAAATGAACTCTAATTACTGTCAAAACGACCGTGTCGGCGCGTAGATGACAACCAAGGGGTAGACAAGTATTTGAGCTATCACTTGACGGTAAACTTACGAACTGTCATAAATCGTTCCGTGTACCAAACATGCGGCCCAATCATCACCGGGTGGCTTGCGGGAGGTGCAGAAATGAGATATCTACAAATAGTGTCATATCCAGAGTAAATATTATTGTTATTAGTTGAAACCAATGCTTATTCTCCAAGCCGTTATTCGTTGTTCCAACTTTGAATACTTTCAAACCTTTAAATTATTTTTTTGTTTCCCATCAAATATATTCTTCTAGCAAGTCACAATATTTCTTCGAGATTTTTATTTAAATTTGTGTATATTTACTTTTCTCATGAATTAAGAAAACTAATAGTTTTTATAAAGTATAATAGTATTGTTATGATTGTAATATTGAATGAATGAAGAGAAAACAACTATGCTTAAATCTTACAAAGTATGTTTGAATCATATCATATCATATCTTATATGCTTTAATCTCTAATGATTATGTCATTTCGGAAAATGTGTAGTTACTTTTGCTAATTTTCCAATACTAATAATTGTCAAATCCACCTCTAAAATTCTGCTCCTTACTCTTTTTCTCTTATTTTTTCTCTCACCATTATTATACTTTATATATTATCATAATTTTTTGTCTACCCTTTCATTCACTAAATCTTTCTTCTTCCCTCAAATAAATTGTTGAAATTAATGTGAGCGATAATTAATTACAAACACGTTCTTATATAACTATCACAACAATCCTTATTTTCAGCTATAAAATCTTATTAAAAGGGTAAAATAAATATCAAAGTACAGTAATTCTTGTGTGAGACCGTCTCACGCTGTGAGACGGTTCCATTATATAAAGAGGCAACTCATTTATTAACATTAAACGAATAATTTTTGTTCAAAAATAGATAGTCTCATAGTGTGACTGTGTGAGACCGTCTTATTCTAGAATTTGTATTCAAACTAACTAGTTTTAAACCCGTAAAATTCACGGACTGTTTTATACTCCGTAGTTAGATGATTACCTTTAAGCTAATACTCCATATATTGTTAATAAACTTAAAGTCATACGAAAGTCGATATTATATAAATGTAGAATACAACAAATTAGAGTTGGTTATTTGTACAATTCGTATCCATATTATTATTTTAACTAAATGATAAGTTATGAGTTTAAGACATGACTAAGATATAAGCATGTCAAATTTCGACCCGATCCGACCTATCCATTTTTTCCAAGGTTAAAACCCGAAATTCTCGAGCAGTAACCCGTTCGATATAGAACCCAAAATGACCCATTAATTTAAGTGAAACCCGACACGAACACATCGACCCGTTCAGTCAAAGATAAACTAAAATAATTTTTATAAAAATATTAATATTTATTATATAATATATTTGAAAAAATAATTAAAAAACTAAAAATTGAACATGATTAAAATATTAATATTAAATATACTTTAGTTTTTAAAAAATATTTTTCCGATCTATGAAATGCGTTAGATAATAATTGTTGACCCGCACTTTGCCCCAATAACCCGACCTATAACCCGTATTACTCGACCCGTATTTGAACTCACTGTACCCGACCTGTATGTTTCGACCCGCCTAACCCGTTTGAGATATATGGACAACATAAAGGACATATAATCCCACTTAAATGGTGTAAAAAATTATCGGAAAAGTAGTGTCAAATGAAGCCCGCCCTTCTACCCTTGTATACACATTAAAAAGTGATCGGAAAATAATAATAATAATAATAATAGTAATAATAGTAATAGTAGTAATAGTAGTAATAATAATAGTAGTAATAGTAGTAATAATAATAGTAGTAATAGTAGTAATACTAATAATAGTAATAATAATAATAATAATAATAATAATAATAATAATAATAATAATAATAATAATAATAATAATAATAATGATAATAATGATAATAATGATAATAATGATAATAATGATAATAATAATAATAATAATAATAATAATAATAATAATAATAATAATAATAATAATAATAATAATAATAATAATAATAATAATAATAATAATAATAATAATAATAATAATAATAATAATAATGCTTGTAAATTGTATTCATAAATTATAGGTTAAGACAACCTCAACTATGAAACTGCCCATTTTTGTTAATAAAAAAACGTTCAGTTTTTTGTTTTGGGAAGAGTACCATCATTATAGAAATTTAAAATATATTCCTCGTTTATAAATTAGTTTTAGAATCATATATTCCGTAATTTTGCTTATACAAATATATTCCGTAATTTTGCTTGAAAGAATATCATATAGCTGTAGACCTGTAATAAATTAGTTTATAATCTATTTTTACTTAGATATTATATTTATATTTATTATCTATTTTATATGTTTTTATAATACGCAAAAGATTATATGGTTTTTAAAGATATATTGTGTAAGAATTTATATGTTTTTTAATTTTTAATTTTAAAGATATATTGTGTAAGGATGAGGGAGATTTTCAAAATATATATGAAATATACACCGAAATATATATATGATATATACCATATTTGCCCATATATCATATTTGTCAGGATATCATATGTTAATTTTATCATAGGTTGCCATGTCATCTTTGCTAGTTTATTATGATGCCATGTCAGCAGCAAACTTAGAGAATTAATATATAGATAGATGTGAGATGGTTAGATATTTCATGTATACTAAAACATAGTAAAATGTCTTAAAAAAATGTCATTATTATCATCATTATTCTTAAATTAATTGTGTATATTAAATATTTCATGAGTTAACAAATTCTAAAAGTGATGTTACCTCTACAACATCACATCGTATAATTATATAGTTGAATTAGGTTAGATTTTTTTAAATTAAGGATAAGTAAATGAAAAATAATTTGATGAGTAAAAATCGCACTACGAAAATAAACTCAGCTACAATATTATAAAAAAAACAAGACTATACAAAAATGTTATGTGTCACGTGCTTATAAATACAAAAAAAATAATAAAAAATATTAGTTGCAAACACAAAAAATAAAATTAATACTTCGTACAAACTTTTTATTTCCACTCAGAACTTTGGTTATTAATCTATCATATCTAACATATATTTCTTTTATTTAATGGTGTGTTTGTTAATCACCATTACGACACTTTGTACCTATGTTATGATAATTTTTTATCTTCCCTTTCATTCACAAAACCTTTCTTCTTCCCCAAATAAATTGTTGAAATTAATGCGAGAATTAGTGGGTACAAATTAGACTATAGATATATTATGTGAGCCAGCAGTGAGTCAATAAATTTCTTGTCAATACGTTGGAAATCCATTGAAATGACAAGGAGGATGTTGAGAAGAATTGTAAATGTATTTGCCAAAGAAGTTTAACAAACTTCATTGCATTTAAGAAAATAGACATGTAATATTTAGCCTAATTAGCAAGACGGAAGTAAGTTGTATTTTAGCAGAGCACTTTCTACGTATTATTGAGACAATATGTAAAATTTAGTGATAAAATATTATTACTATGCATTCATTTAGAGACTTTACATGTTTACATTAATTTATCTCTGTTTTCACTAGAATAAGTTATGTATTAAGGAATAGACTTAGATGTCCACCCTTTTGTTCATTTGCCCGATAACAATTTTATGACGATAATATATGAAATTGAAGGGGCCTCCCGAAAATGGATATTCCCTCTAAAATAATGTACTTGGGCTTGTTGGTATTTGGTTTAGGATTTGTTGGTATATTTTTTCCTTATGATTATATTACTATTTATTGACGATGTTAGAATTCTAATGTATAAACTAATTTTGTGACCCGTGCAATGCACGAGACCCTTAAACACTATTTCTTGGAGGGTTGGAAATTGTTTTACACTATCATTCGGCACAAAATAGGGCAATGATTTAAAAAGTACCAAAGCAACATCAAAAAATACTTCATGAACACGCCATTCTCTAGTGTCAACAATAGCACTAAATTCATAGTAGAAAAACCTACACCAACTAAAACCTACAGAGTATAATGGATCAATTTATGTTCACATATGGATGTGTGGCTCATCCAGAAATGTTGGAGCACTTCTTCTGACTTATGGAAGACAATCGGTCGAACATCTCAACCATTGGCGAAATTTCGTCTTGGCTCATTCACTTCAAGAGTAGAATCCAGAGCTCGAGAACTCCATGTTACACGAACATTGGCCTTCTTACCAAATTCTCCTACATCCTGGAACCAAATAGTCAACATTGTAAATGAGATAACAATTCAGCAACATTTTAAGTGAGATAACAATTCATCAACATTTAAAGTGAGATAACTGTAACACCCCCATACACCAAGGTGCCTTACTAAGACCACCTAATGCATGGAAGTGCTACCATCTCGGTTACCCGAGGCAATGTATATCAAATTGACCATAAAAGAACATACTTAAATAAATGAGTTTAAGTGATTACATAACCAAAATCCCAAAACTGTAAAGTGAAAATACATCTGTGCCAAAATATCAAAACCAACTAAAAAGAAATATAAGTTCAACGACACAGGGGAAGACTCTAGCGACACGTGATGACTCCATCCCAGCTATCCCTCGCGCAATCCATCTCATACCTGCTCAATATCTGCTCACCACCCGCGAATTGATCACCACATTTTTTAAAATAATTAACAGGGTCAGTTACTGATTACACAATACAAGATAAGCAAGATAACAATACATACGATCACCCAACTCCGTCACATCTCCACATATCTGACTACACACTAAAGTGTGAAGCCCTGCCAAAATATCCATCGCAACAGATATTCCACACTGCCAGTGGGGGACCGCAGCCGTTCCCACCTAATCCCCGCTCATCAACTCCGAGCGAAAACCCAAGTTCCTTAATGTGCACATCCCCCTTGTGGCGGGAACCACAAGGGGCGAATCAAGGGCGTGAAGTCACTCCCGCGAGTGACTCCACTCAGCCGAGGACGCGCCTCGAGAACCACAGACAAACTTAATAATCAACCAGCTATACACGTATAATTACCAATCACCAATTCCAATACGATAAAGATCAACAACAGTATACAACCAACAACAATCAATCCTCAAATATAATGTAATCAATAACCGAGTAGGGAAACCCTATCTAGAAAGGCAATCACCAAGATTGTCACAATCAGCTAATCAAAATCGTTCTTCTACGAAATCACCTCCTATGATCACACAATCATACAATTACTATCTAACAATCACAATACTCCCAAAACCCCCAAAATACCCAATTAGGGTTTCAACTAAAATCAATGAAACAATATAAAAATCATACTAGAAGCTTACCCACAAAGCGACGGTCTCAACGGCGTAAAGAACTCAACGATCCGACGACTCTAGCCCTTAGGATTTGATAGCAATGAGAGAAAGGGAAGTTACGTAAATTTTTTCTTGTGTAAATTGTTTAGAAACAATGAAAAAGTAAAAAGGAATTGATAAAATAACTTTATATAACATTCTCACGCTGCTATCAAAACCCGGCAAAACAACCCGTAAAACCGACTTACTCGATCGAGTAAGTCACTTACTCGATCGAGTGCCACTTACTCGATCGAGTACCCATCAGACAGTACACTGTTTCGTAACCAAAACTCACTTACTCGATGTGGGCATGCCACCTACACACCAAGCCAATCTGTGGGCGTATAGCGGTCTTGAAAGCCACGCTCGGTGGCGTAAAAATGCTTTCGACCGGAGCGCTTTAGATCGGTCGGTTTCGTCTCGGTAAAGGTCTCGAAATGATGTTAGAGATGTTCGGAGTCGCCACCAAGCAATTATGGGATACTTGGAACCCGTTCAAATCTACTTTATACCTAGGTCAACCAAGGCAAAAAAGAGGTGTTTGCCATAGGTACTAAAGATAAGGACTCGTCCCCCTTTAGCATCCTATCGCTAGAATAACTCTTGTACGCCCTGGATAAGGCCATCCACTATCCAAAGGTTCTGAGTAAGGGGTGAGGCTACGTATTAGGAAGCCCTTTAATCGGACATCCAATCTCGCCCACGTTAGCGGCCTCTACTGATCGATCGTGATTGTTTATTTGCAAGAGTTGATAAAACGGTTTAAATGCATGAATGCGCATCCAAAACTTTAACCTAACATGTGAGAATTTCCTAAGTCGGTTTGTTTATCCAAATATCAATAAAATGATGTCGAGTTGGATTTAGATTGATTTGCATGTGAAATTGGAAATTAATCATCAATTTACCCAATTCGGATTATGATGCTTAACACGATCCATTTATTTGAAAAAGCGTGTCAAGTTACAAAGTGTAAAATGCGAACTCGTCAGTCTGATCCGCTATGTATTCGAGTTAACCGTAATCGGGATCGTGCTAGACAAGGGCTAAAACGAGACAGAACAGTGCGAGGCAACCCCATTGGGCCGCGAGCCTATTGGCGAGGGAATGAGGCCTGTCCAGGTTTTGAAATATGAAAACATACGGCCTCTTGGGGCCGAGTCAGACGACGATCCAAGGGGAGTCTCCTGGTTGTTAAAAAGGTTGTTTAAAACCGTATTTGTGATGAATGGTTTGCAAGTACTGTTTGCATGACTCGGAATAATTACTATTATCTTAGTAATATTCGTTGTCGGATTTGCAAGTTTGAAAAGCATGGTTTACAAATAAGAATGTAAAATATATGTGCTTGACCATTTCATCACCGCATCCGAATTAAATCGACATGGTATTTATTTTAACCAAGGGTGATATGCAATATGGCCAAGATAAAGATAAAAATAAAATAAAAGTGAAAAGAAAATGTTTGATTTGAACTAATTATGTTAAGTTCATTTATTTGTAATTAGTCAAGTTTGTCATCGTACTCGGATTAAACCGACATGGTATAAGGAACCAAGGATGATTATGAGTTATGACTTATATGCTTGCAAATGTAAATAAATAAGAAAAATGCTAAGTAAAAGAAAAAGGGGTTAAAATACCCATTAAAATGTAATTAACCAATAATATCACCGAGTCACGGAATAAACCGTCATGGTATAAGGAACCAAGGATGATTTTTGTAATGGTCAAAATATTTATCATGAAAATGAATTAAAATGGTAAAAACCGTAAAAGGAAAGAAAGAAAAATAAGAGAAAATGTTGAAGGAAGATGAACTCAAACACGTTTGAGTCTGACCCGAGATGCCACTAGAGGCGCTAGCTTCTTTGCATAGCAAAGAGCTTCTGTCTCAGGCCAAAACTCGGTTTTGGCTCATCAAACCTATATTTGAATCGTGTTATGCATTGTTCATACTTATAAACTCATAAAAACAGTAAATACATGAAATAAGTGAGTTTTTTACACCCTCAAACTTAGGTGTATTGATGTTTGCAAGGTAGACGACTTTAGAGACGGTTTTCTCGTTGTGACTACTCGCGATCAAAGAAGTTTAAAAGAGTGCCTTAAAAAAGGATTTTGTTTTGAAAATGAGTTAAAAATATGTTGTTGAGAAACATGTTGATTAATGTTGAGTTGGTCGAATGGGTCGGTCGAATGCACGGCGACTGTACCAAACAAAATGTGTAAGGCTTGTATTTTCGATCGGTAGGTCGAAAACACGTGTCGATTTTGTGACTTAGGAAGTCGAGTCTAGAAGTTTAAGAGAGAGGTGAGGAGGCGGACGCTCGCGTGAAGATTATGGTGTATGATGGTGGATATTTATTGAGAAATGTGGGATGGTAGGTCGGTTGAGTTTGCTTGGAGGCTAAGGAGATAGCCCATTGAGGCGAGAGTATGCTTGCTATGCAATGGGGTGCCCTGTCCTTTTCAATTTGGATGTGGCCTTTCCTCTATCCATTATTTGGTTAGTTTGATTTGTGGTAATTAAATAGGATGTCGTGTAATAATATGGGCACCTAATAAGATGATTTTGGGTATTACTTGAGGTAGGTGTTTTGTGTGCTTGACTCGGGTTTGACCCGTGTGAGTCGGGATTTGAATTTGGAGTCGGTTTTTGGCCCGATGTCGGTTTTGACTCTAATTAGTGTCATTTTAATGCAAATTGCATTATAAAGACATTCATGGCATTATTTTGTATATTTGAGACTCGGGTTGACTCAGGTTGACTCGAGTTACGGGCTTTTGAGTCGGTTTTGGGTCCGAAGACTGTTTAAACTCTAAATAGTGTTATTTTAAAGAAAATGAAGTTAGAAAACCATTTTTGAAATTCTTTTTCATATCCGAGTAATGCATTAAACCATCTCATGTATAGCCAATCCACGCACGGATATCAAAAATGGGTTATAGTCCGATCATCATCGGGTGGTTTTTGGAAGGTGCAGATACTGGGTATCTACAGAGCCCCCACTTTGACTGAGGCTTGGACGGGGCGAAATTCAAAGTATAGCCTCCAAGTCAATCAAAGATTACAACCTGAAGACCATTGCGACGTCAAGGAGACTTAAAAGTCTTTAAGCCAAGGACCTGCCGTCGGGAAGGGCGACGTCAAGGCGACTCGGGGATTCGAGTCAAGGAACTGCCGTCGGGAACATTTTTGAGCCTGTCGACTTCCGATTCAGGTCGTTTAAAGTCCATTAGACTCCGTATAAAGGCTCGCCAGCCACAAGAAGGAGTCATACCTGAGGCATCTTCGGGATATGTCCTTGAATTGTTTCTTGTTTGCGCGCAAAGGCTCGCCAGCCGTGTTGAAGGTGCGTTTTGAGGCTCGCTAGCAATGTTGAAGGTACGTTTTGAGGCTTTCCAGCCATGTTGACGGTGCGTAGAGGCTCGCCAGCCATGTTGACGGTACATTTTGAGGCTCGCCAGCCATCGATGGTCGAATGATCGAATGTGGGAAATAGCCCGAAACATCGGGCTTATTTCGAGATATTGTCTGGTAATGACTTCCAACCAGGTTGACGTTGATAAGTTTGGCTAGGGAGCGACAAACTCCAACTTGATGGGGGTCCTAAATGAACTCCGTGGGGATAAATCATCTGTGTGACTTCCATTTGAAAATCGGCACTCGCTGGGGAGTTAGAAACTTCTCAGGACTCGCCAAGGATATGAGTTGCCGCTCGTTGGGAGGTAGCATATGCCATGTAATTGATGCGGTTAAAGCCCTTGGACTTGACGGGTCGGCGTTTGTTGGGAAGAACCCAGTACTATATTAGAGTTCATTTTTCTTCTCAAGATTATCTGCATGGTTAGTGACCACACAAATCCGCAGTCGCATAGACGAGCACGTAGGCATGCAAGCATATAAGCACGTAAGCACATAAGCATGTGAACAAATAGCATATAAGCAACTTAGCATGTAATATCTCACGTGAGGAGAGATAAAAGTTTTGAAAGTTGTGAAGCTTAATATTGAGTCTTACTGCTCGCAGATCCGTGATTTGATAGATTGGAGGCACGTGACCGTTACGACATTGACTCACACGGACGCATACTGACAGACTGACAAACGGGCGGTCGTGAACGTGATGCAAATTTAGTATCGACATGACACGGGGGTGACTCTGACAGACTTTGCACATATAAGTGCAACTCCTAGCCAAGAAAGGCTGATAACACGCATCAAATCCATGAGGTAGAAGGTCCGCTCGGCTGGGGAACACGAATTGATTATCTTCTCCAGACATCTTTGCCCCCGTTTGCTTGTTTGAGATCCCTTCTCGAGGTATGATGATTCGGAGAGCATAACCAAGACCTTGTCATCATCCGAACCGAGCACTAGGCTATGGGAGGTTTTATTTTATACTGTAGTTGAGACTCAAAAGATGTTTGAGGATAAAGGACGGGTGACGTCTTGAAAGAGAAGCCCTCAGAGTGAGAAGGTGGGAATTTGACAAAATAAGGAATGGGCGACGTCTTAAGGAAGAAGCCCCCAGTAAAGAGGTATAAGATTAATTTTTGCAGCTGGGTGGGCTGCTTTTGAGGATTGATGTTGATGGTTGAGATTGAAATGGGTGTGCGGTTGTGTCCTTGTTGGGGGACTGTCTACGTATTTGCGTGTTTGCGAAATCAAACCAGATCGTAGTTCTGCGCTGGTTTTTGAGGATTAAAAATCGGAAATATTGTAAAAGGGGTGTGCCGTTGTGTCCTTATAATTGGATTGCCTACGTATTCGCGTGTTTGCGAAATCAAACCAGATCGTAGTTCTGCGTGTGTGTGCAATGGATTGCAAATTGAAGGTGTGAAAATTGAATGTGTGAAAATTTAATTTGTGTGGGGATGTGGTTGCGTCCTAGTAATAGGACTGCCTACGTATTCGCGTGTGTGCGAAATCAAACCAGATCGTAGTTCTGCTCTGTTTTGATAATTGATTTTGAGGTGTATGGTTGCGTCCTTGAAGGACTGCCTACGTATTCACGTGGTGTGAAAACAAACCAGATCGTAGTTCTAAATGTGCGCCTAAGCAAGCTATTAGGACCTTAAAGTGTGAGGGTCACGACGGTAAAAGCCGTTTGGTGACTCGAAAATTGATTTAAGAGAATCCCTCCTTGATCATGAATCGAAAAGGTATAATTTGTGAAAATGTTCCTTATCATGTGAGCACACTAAAAAGTGGACCCTAAGGGTAGATTAGGTATTTCTCATTCTCGGTAGCAAAGCATTCGAGGACTCCATATCTGGGCCAGGGTGAAAATGGCTTCGACATTATGGAATGTGGAGCTTGGTAATAATAGGTTTGTTTGACAGATAAAAATCTGGAGCTGAGGGTCACGACGGTAAATTCCGTTTGGTGACTCGAAAGTTGATTGGAGAGAATTCCCTCTTAATCATAAATCGAAGAGGCATAGTTTGAAAAATGTTTTTTGTTACGTGAGCACACTAAAAAGTGGACTCTAAGAATGAAATGTGCATGTCCCGTTCCGGAGAGCAATGTTTTTTGAAGACTCCATATCTGGATCAGGGTGAATCATGGCTTCGACATTATGGAATGTGGAGCCTGGTGATAATAGGCTTGTTTGACAGATAAAAATCTGGAGCTTGTATTTGTGGTGCTTAGGCCGATGGGTTATGACTTGTAATGTGGTGCGGAATGGGTTCTCAAGCTTGATGTGGCCCGAGCACGAAATGATTGGTAAATAATGTGGGATCAGATTCCTATGTCTGGACCTTAAAGATTAAGGTGTGATATTACGAGCTTGAGGGGGATCCTCAGAAGCCTAGATAGGTCTCCTTGTAGCAGTCTCTAGAAGGACTTAGGGGTGAATCAGTGTTGGTTGAGGTTTGGGTGTTTGGTGTTTTGGACTCATCGGTCCGGGATTTGGTGTGTTGGACTCATTGGTCCTGGGCTTTGGACTCATTGGTCCTGGACTTGGTGTTTTGGACTTGTTGGTCTGGGATTTTGTGTGTTTGACTTATTGGTCCTAGGTTTTGTGTTTGAAAAGTGACGGTTTTTAATTCCGTCGTTTGAGTCTTTGTGAAGATAGCCAATTTGAATTTCGCTATTTCTTTTTCTTGAAAAATGACGGTTTTTTATTCTGTCGTTTGAAATTGTGGGAAAATAACGAATTTTGAATTCCACTATTTCATTTTTTGTTTTGGAAAAGGACGTTTTTTAATTCCGTCGTTTGGAATTGCGAGAAAATAACGAATTTTGATTTCTGTTATTTTATTTTCTTGAAAAGTGACGGTTTTTAATCCCATCATTTGAAATTTGTGGAAATAGCGAATTTGAACTTCACTCTCTTGTTTTTTTATTTGAAAAAGACGGTTTTAATTTCCGTCGTTTGAAATTTGTGAAAATAGTGAATTTGAATTTCACTATCCTGTTTTTGATTTGAAAATGACAGTTTTTATTTCCGTCGTTTGAAATTTGTGAAAATAGCGAAATTGAATTTCACTATTTTGTTTCTGATTTGAAAAGTGACGGATTTTGATTCCGTCGTTTGAAATTTGTGAAAATAGCGAGTTTGAATTTCGCTATCTTGTTTTTGATCTAAAAATGACGTTTTTTTATTTCCGTCGTTTGAAATTTGTGAAAATAGCGAATTTGAATTCCATTATTTTGTTTTTGATTTGAAAAGTGACGGTTTTTGATTTCGTCTTTTGAAATTTGTGAAAATAGCGAGTTTGAATTTCGCTATCTTGTTTTTGATTTGAAAAGTGACGGTTTTTGATTCCGTCGTTTGAAATTTGTGAAAATAGCGACTTTGAATTTCGCTATCTTGTTTTTGTTTGAAAATGACGGTTTTTAATTCCGTCGTTTGAAATTTGTGAAAGATGGCGGGATTGAATTTCGCTATCTTGTTTTTGTTTGAAAATGACGGTTTTCATTTCCGTCGTTTGAAATTTGTGAAAATAGCGAATTTGAATTTCACTATTTTGTTTTTTTTTATTTGAAAATGACGGTTTTTATTTCCGTCGTTTGAAATTTGTGAAAATAGCGAACTTGAATTTCACTATTTTGTTTTTATTTTGGCTTTAGCCTTGGCTTTCGCTTTGGGTTTGGTTTTCGCCTTTGTTTTGGCTTGGATCTATTGGTTCTTTGCCGTCCTTCGTTCAAGGAAGGAAGGTAAAGGTAAAGACGGGGATGTACCCGTTGGTAAGAGGTTGATACTTGGTGATTGGATTTTTTTGTGGGGAATAGGCTTTCCTTCCGTCATTGATCATGAACAAGGAGATGTTCTGGTTTGTTATCTGGGTTCGTCGTAGAATCCCTTTGATAAAAGGTCGTTCTAAATTGGATGCTAATAAAAGGTTTCTATTGCCAGACATGGAATCGGTAAAGAGAATGGACACGGAGTTTCGAGTCCTCTGCTTACTCGGTACGGAACGTCACTCGAGTGTACTCACATTGAATTGGAATATGTTGTTTGTTTTAAATCAATTATCAAATCAATTCTCGTTGTCAACGGGAAATGGTAAAGGGGAGAATATATGATAGTTGGAAATCGCGCTTTTATATAGATAAATAAGATGTTAGTACAGACTCAATGAATACGTGTGACTCACGGAGACAGCCCCCAGTTTGTCACTTAAGAATAAAAGGACAGATACTAGGATAGATATGAGAAAGCCTAAGACTCGGACTCGGACTCGGACTCAATCGTAGATACGGACTCCTAATCATCACTTTCCTCCTCGAAGGTCTTTGCTGCATCATCCATCGGCTTGAATGTCTGGTCTTAAGCATTGACCCACTTGAGCACTTCACTCTCGTTGTTGGGGACGATATGAGGACAATAGTCAATGAGACTTTCATCTCCATGCAGAATGAGATGTTCATTAGGGTTGTTTTCATCACTTGGTTGGCCTAGGGATGAAGCTATCAGTTGATGGTTGTCGATCATATCTTGAATAGCATGTTTCAGTTTGAAGCATGTTTCAGTGTCATGACCTTTTCCTTTATGATATTGGCAATAGGCACTGCCGTCCCAGAAACGGGTTTTCCTGCATTCAAGCGGGTCCGGAGTGGGCCTGATTGGTTGTAGCTTCCCTTCAGTCACAAGCTTTTGAAGAGCTGCGCCATAAGTTGTGTTGAGATTAGTGAATGTCCTTTGAAAACGTTCAACCTTGCTGTTTGACTTGAGACATCCAGGAGGATTGTCTTGACTGAGAGGTGCGACTATGATTTTGCCAGCTTCGATCATATCTTGAATGGCATGCTTGAGTTTGAAGCAGGCTTCAGTGTCATGGCCCTTGCCTTGATGGTATTGGCAATAAGCATTACCATCCCAGAATCGGGTTCTTTTGTGTTCAGGTTTGTCCGGAGTCGGACCAATGGGTTGCAGTAATTCTTCAGAAGCAAGTATCTCCAGAGCGGTACCATATGTTATTCCCAGATCTGTGAATACACTTTGAGGTTTTCCCATGGTTCCAACATCAGCGTTTTTTGGGATGTTTTTGTGAGTTTTGTTTTTGTTTTTGTCAATCCTGGGCGGAAACAGGATTTGGTCATTGTAAATGGGAAGTTTTTGGGATGTTGCTTGGTATTTTGAAGGGTATTTCGGTGAGGTGATTTCATGTTCTTTGTTGGTGGGATCATGGGTGTGCGAACCATTAGACGATTCCTCATTTTCATCACTCATTGGTTGGTGAACGGAGGGTTGGTCTTCTCCTTGGCGGTTAGGTTCATTTTCGGTATTACCCAACCTTTTCTCCAAATTAGCTACCACAGTGTTCAAGTCATCGATAGCAACTTGCAGCTTTGAGAATATGTTATTGATGGAGACGGAGAGCATCATTATAGCGCTTTGTATGCCATCTTCGTCAATTGCATGAATTTTCTCATCGTCGGGAGAGATGAGGTGAGAGCTGTAACGCCCCGTAAATTTCGGACTGTTAATATATTTCGAAAATAATTAATTAATCAAGTAAAATTTGACATTAATGTATTTAAAGTAAAAATAATTCAAAGAAATATAACTTTATTATATTTTGAAGAAAAGTATTTATTTTGATAGTTTTGAAATGTTTAAAAATAGTTTAAACCGTGTAAAATCTTTTATTTCGAATTAAGGGCGTATCGGGGGGCGAATGACAATTCTTTTGAACGTTGGGTAAACGAATTTGAAAATGGGTCGTATGAGTATTCAATTTTCTTGTAATCTCGTGTTTAAGAACTTTGGTCTTGACGGAATTTGCGTTTGACTTACGGATTTAATTATTATTGAAACGAGTCAAAACCGACTCGTAAAAATCCCGACTAAAAATCCCGCACCTTCCTTTCCTCCTTTCCTTTCTCCCTTACGCGGCACCCCCTTCCCCTTTACCTTTCATTTTCTGATTTTTTTGTTCTTATGTTCATCATCATCAACAAAACACCATTCTTTATACATTTAAGCTCAAATTCACCATAATTTCTTCGTTTCTTATCGGATTTTCACGAAATTTACCTTTCCGGAATCCCCTCGCCGAGATCTACAACTTAGTATGTTCTAATTTCAGTTTTCATTAAGTTGTTTTAAGACAAAATTTCGGTAAATTCGGTAATTATACTTAATTATTGTGTTTTTATTGTTTATTTAGGTGAAGAATTGGAAGACGAGTTTGGGGACTCGTATATTGTGGAAGATAGCGGATAGTTGTTAGTTAGGGTTTGGGTTTTGAGGTGCTATTTGCTCTTTTTCTAGCTAAAGGTAACATATTTCGAGTTACTCGACGAAAGATCGTCACATGTTTTTGATTTTTGTATGTTTGGTGATTTTTGGTTTGAGTAGTAGTTTTCACATGTTAAAATTTGTTGCATGTATGCTTAATTTGTGCCTTTTGTTAGTTTAAATTAACAAAGTTTAATTGGGAACGATTAATTAATGTTCAGACGGTCTTTTACTAAACAAAAATGGAAAAAAATGGTGGTGTAGGGGGACGGGCGTGGGCGGGCAGTTCGTGGCGGCCCACGGCTAGCCCACGGCTGGCCCGGGTCGGTCCGTTGCTTGTTTCGCGGTTTTCCAAGCTTTGTTTATCATTTTAGGTTGATTAATGTTATGATTAGTATAAGTAACAAATGGGTAGTATTATGAATTGAAGCATACTAGTAACAAAAATTATGTTAATGGTAAAATTTAGCTTATATTAATAATTATCACATGTTAGGATAGTTTATAAGTTGAAATTGTAATTAATAGGCTCAAAATGAATTTTATAGCGATAATTGTAATGTTGTGTTGATTGTGCCGAAAACTGAGCCTTAGTCCCTTTGACTGATGCGATGTCAGTTAATTGAGTGATTGGTCAGCCGCAATTTGACCCGTGCACTGTCGCAGGTACAGGTTGCGGTAAAAATTCGGTTGAATGAATTAGATAATCGGCCTTTTTCTTGCTTTAGGCCATTTATTATATCTTTATTCCACATGTGTAGTTAGTTGAATTTAAGTAGCTTCTTATATTGTAGAAACGGCCCTAGATTCCCTAAAGCCTTTAATTTGGTTAATATTGTTAGAATTGGAAATTTGTATTGAGGATTCTGTTGGTTTATCTGCTGAATAGACATTTATATAGCCTTTCACATGATAGAATGTTAGAATTTATGTTGGTAAGTAGGACTTTTTGCCCTCTTAAGGTTAAGTGGGTGTCTTACTTGACTTGTGTGGTGAGTCTTGTGTGGTGTGGGCTAAAGTATTCAAGCTGGGACTAGCTGGGACTAGGTCCTAGGTGAGTATTTCGGCCTTCATCATAGATAGGTCTTTATAGTCTCTGACGAGTATATGTTCACTGCTTGATAGCCTTTGTGTTCCTGACTAGTGGATTTATATCCAAGTTGGGGCATGACCTCAGTTACTTATTTTGATAGTAAGGGGTCAGCTTAAGTACTAGCCAACCCTTTGGTGGACTCCTTAGGGTACTCACTTTGTTTTTAGAAAAATAGTGGGTCTTGGGTGCGGTGGTGTGTATCCGCATGTCTAGGTCTCTGTGATTTTAGGCTAGGGTTGTGTTGTCTCTTGGCCATGTTTTATTAATATTAACCGCTGAGCCAAGATACCGGTTCGATTACCTTCCCTACCTCGTGGTATAGACTCGAGTTACAAAGTGACTATTGACCGTACTAAGAACTTATGCCTGTCTTTGATATATTGCCCTTTCTTGTATGGTGATTTTATGAACTGTAATAGGTGAGATGTAAGCCGGTTACAGTTGATAAAGTTTGGATTACTATTTGAATTATATGATTCACATGATAGTTTAGTTTGGTCAGTTTAGGGGTCATAGGATAGATTACATGATAATTACATGGTTTATCATATTGTTTACATGTTACATTACATGTTACATTAATTTTGACGATTCGTGGCTGGGAGGACTCGAAGTTACTCCCCACTGAATTGTGGCTTTCGTGTTTGTATAAAATGCGATTGACAGGTCGTTGATGCTTTGTTGGGGTCACAGACGAGCTAGTGAGCAAGGAACCTTGGACCTAGTTTTGGCTATTCTATTAGTAAACCTTTTACCTTTTGGTTTTGTATATAATTTGAAGGGACATATGTCTCCCTTTTCTATTTTTGGTTTGTATCATTCTATTTTCTTATTTAGCTATGGCATGTAAAGTAGTTCATTAGCATTGCAGGTTTTGGCACCCGCTTCTGGGAATGTTGGAAATGTTGTGATTGGTTTAGAAAATTTTTTGAAATTACAGGTTTTTGGCTAGTTGAACCAATTACAAACATATCCTACCAGTTTTTCTGTAGAATTTACGTAATTAATTAAGGCTAGATTTCAGGGTGTCACACAGCAATCTAGGGAAGATTCCTGACTGTGCCCAACAGGGTTTTCTAGAGGGTTGTTTGTGTTGTTTGTTAAAGGAGGTAATGGTAACTCGCCCTTTTCGATCATATCAAGGATGACGCGTTTTAGGGGGAGACACATTTCAGTGTCATGTCCGCGACCTTGGTGATATTGGCAAAAGAGGTTTCCATTCCATCTTCGATGTCGCTTGTTTGGTACAGGGTCTGGAGTTGGACCAATCGGTTTGAGCTTTTCTTTGGAGATTAGCCTTTCAAAGGCTGTGGCATAAGGCATACCCAAATCAGGGAAGGACCCATGAGGTCGTCTGGTTTTTGTTGGTGGAGCACCTAAGGAATTGTCTTCCATGATTTTGGTAGCCTTCCAACTAGGGTTGGTTTTGTCGTTGGCAAATAGTCGGCTTTCGAGGAGCTTAACCCTTTGCTCAATATCAGAAGAGGGCAAATTCCTAGTTATCATTTTGTCCTCAACTTGGGAGAGACGAGTGCTCAAGTTTTCCAACTTGGCAAGGTATTGCACAAACAAAGGCAAGTGCGACACATATGTATAAAAGGCAGTTATATCGTGAAGACGCGACGGTGTGACTAAGTTATGAAGTTATGAGTTCATTAAAGATCGTGAATGACCTCTTGTGTTTGAAGTCTTAGTGCATGACGTTGAATTTAGACTCGAGTGTCGACTTTGGCATAGTGATGCCTAGACACACGAGTTCAGACTCAGTTTGGATGTGTCTTGCTGGCGTGATGCCGTTGGACAAGAGATGTACACAAACTTGACCTTTGACCCGTAATGTCGGGGAAATGCGGGTTTAAAACCCGACAGGTTTTGACTCTGCTAACGCCATTGAAGATGTCTCGACAATTAGGAGACACGACCTAGACCAGAAGGTAGGCAGGTACTAACTTCGGTGGAGACTCGACGTTATCTAGACGGCTGGACTTGAAATCGACTCGAGGCTGAATAGGAATGGTGGACTAAAATTTTCAAAAATAAAAATTTTCAAAAAGATTCATTTGTCTTTTTGTGGACGGCTTCCGAAGAGTAGGGATCTTCAAAAGGTCGGCCAGTTGAAAGGGTTGTCTTAGGTTTGATTTCAAAAGACGGTTTGAGTTGAAATTACGACGGCTCTAAAGACAAAGTGTTGTTTCCGAAGACGGTTTTTGAAATTCCGAATCACGGATTTGAAAATCGAGAATTGAAGAATTTGGAATCGTCATCACAATGGCCATGAAAACGGTTAAATTTGTTTTCAAAGATTTGATTTTGAATTGAAATTTGAAAACGGTTAAATTTGACTTCAAAGATTTGATTTTGAATTGAAATTTGAAAACGGTTAAATTTGACTTCAAAGATTTGATTTTGAATTGAAATTTGAAAACGGTTAAATTTGACTTCAAAGATTTGATTTTGAATTGAAATTTGAAAACGGTTAAATTTGTGTTCAAAGATTTGATTTTGAATTGAAATTTGAAAACTGTTTACTTTGTTTTCAAAGATTTGAAACTTAATTTGAAATCTGAAAACGGTTAAATTTGTTTTCAAATGATTTGATTTTGAATTGAAATTTGAAAACGGTTAAATTTGTTTTCAAATGATTAAGTTTTGATTGAAAATTTGGAAACGGTTTAATCAATGATTTGAAATTGGAAGTTATGAGGAATGAATTCGTTATTACAACGGGTTAGAAAACCGTTTTAACCTTTGAAAGAAGGTATGCAAATCGAAAAGTGTGATAATTGAAATCGTTATTACGGCGGCTTAGGAAAGCCAAATTTGATTTCGAAAACGAGATTTGAAATTTGGAAAGTTACACGGGTTGAAATCGTCATTACGACGGTTTGAAAAAAAAAACGTTTTTGCTTGAAAATTAATTTCGAATTTTGAAAATTCAAGGGTAGAACTCGTCATTACGACGGCGTAAAAGGCGCTTTGAGAATGGAACGGTCGGCGAAAGACCGAGGTTTGAAATGGCCATTATAACGACGTAAAAGGGTATTTTGAAATGGTTTGTGAATATCGAGGTTTGAAATCTTCATTACAACGGCATGAAAAGGTGTATTTGAAATGGTTATAAAAAAACGGGTTTTGAAATGGCCGTTATAACGGCATAAAAAGGTAATTCGAAAAGGTTGTAAAAATCGGTTTTGAAAATCGTCATTACGACGGCATTAAAAGGTGTGCAACGGTCGGCGAAAGACCGAGATTTGAAACGGTTGTAAAAAAAATGGTTTGAAAATCGTCATTACAACGGACTAAAAAGGTGCTTTTTGAAATGGTTGTAGAAAACCGGGTTAGAAAATCGTCATTTTGACAGCCTAAAAAGGTTTGCAATGGTCGGCGAAAGACCGAGGTTTGAAATGGCCATTATAACGGCGCAAAAAAGGTGTTTTTGAAAGTTTTGAAATGACATGTAAGGACTCGTGATCACATAACACTAAGCACTCACAGTTCATTATATTATGCATAATGCTGACACGGGCTTTGGCTTAATAGGGTGGGTTACACACCAAGCGATTAAACCCCGATTTTCGAGAGGGATACCAATCCAAACAAAATGTGTAAGGACAGTGCCCTAGCCTCGTGCTCGAAGGAAGTGAAATCTCTTTGACGAAATAGAAATGTGTAACGTCAATGGTATGCTTGACTCAATCGGGATTCAAAACGCGGGGATGAGAAAACTCACGCCGACGAGACGAGCCAATTGGTCGATAAAGGTTAGGTTGTGGGCCCGGACAAGGAACCCGACTTATGACCGTAATATCAATTAATGCACTTTAACCACGACCTCATTCCATTTTCACCTCTAAGGATCACAAAGACACAAGTGCCCTAATTTTCCCCATCGGAGTCGCCAATCTGTGGACATGCCACCTACACTCCAAGCTAATTTGTGGACGTATAGCGGTCTTAAAAGCCACACTCGGTGGCGTAAAAATCCTTTCGACCGGATCGCTTTAGATCGGTCGGTTTCGTCTCGGTAAAGGTCTCGAAACTATGTTAGAGATGTTCGGAGTCGCCACCAAGCAATTATGGGATGCTTGGAACCCGTTCGAATCCACTTTATACCTAGGTCAACCAAGGCAAAAAAAGCGGTGTTTACCATAGGTACTAAAGATAAGGACTCGTCCCCCTTTAGCATCATATCGTTAGAATGACTCTCGTACGCCCTGGATAAGGCCATCCACTATCCAAAGGTTCTGAGTAAGGGCTGAGGGTACGTATTGGGAAGCCCTTTAATCGGACACCCAATCCCGCCCGCGTTAGCGGCCTCTACTGATCGATCGTGGTTGTTTAAGTGCAAGAGTTGATAAAACGGTTTAAATGTATGAATGCGCATCCAAAAGCTTAACCTAACATGTGAGAATTTCCTAAGTCGGTTTGTTTATCCAAATATCAAGAAAATGATATCGAGTTGGATTTAGATTGATTTGCATGTGAAAACGGAAATTAAACATCCATTTACCCAATTCGGATTATGATGCTTAACACGATCCATTTATTTGAAAAAGTGTGTCAAGTGACAAAATGTAAAATGCGAACTCGTCAATCTGATCCGTCATGTATTCGGGTTAACCGTAATCGGGATCGTCCTAGACAAGGGTTAAAATGAGACAGAACAGTGACAGGCAGCCCCATTGGGGCGCGAGCCTATTGGCGAGGGAATGAGGCATGTCCAGGTTTTGAAATATGAAAACATACGGCCTCTTGGGGCGCCAATCAGACGACGACCCAATGGGCATCTCCTGGTTGTTTAAAACCGTATTTGTGATGAATGATTTGCAAGTATTGTTTGCATGACTCAGAATAATTACTATTATTTTAGTAATATTCGTTGTCGAATTTGCAAGTTTGAAAAGCATGGTTTACAAATAAGAATGCAAAATATATGTGCTTGACCGTTTCATCACCGCATTCGAATAAAATCGACATGGTATTTATTTTAACCAAGGGTGATATGCAATATGGCCAAGATAAAGATAAAAATAAAATAAAAGTGAAAGGAAAATGTTTGATTTGAACGAATTATGTTAAGTTCATTTATTTGTAATTAGTCAAGTTTGTCATCATACTCGGATTAAACCGACATGGTATAAGGAACCAAGGAGGATTATGAGTTATGACTAATATGCTTGCAAATGTAAATAAATAATAAAAATGCTAAGTAAAAGAAAAAGGGGTTAAAATACCCATTAAAATGTAATTAACCAATAATATCACCGAGTCACGGAATAAACCGTCATGGTATAAGGAACCAAGGATGATTTTTGTAATGGTCAAAATATTTGTCATGAAAATGAATTAAAATGGTAAAAACCGTAAAAGAAAAGAAAGAAAAATAAGAGAAAGTGTTGAAGGAAGATGAACTCAAACACATTTGAGTCTGACCCGAGATGCCACAAGAGGCGCGAGCTTCTTTGCATAGCAAAGTTTTAGTATATAGATCCATTTTTCCTTCAATTGGTATCAGAGACATGGTTGTTTGCATGCAAATCGGTTAAAAGTTTTTTCGAGTTATAAGAATAACATATAAAACTTGTATAATTTGTGTTAGTATGAAATATCACGAAATAAATTCATGCATGTTAAGTTTCTGGTCCTAAAATGTTTTTAGGATATCTTGGTTAATTTATGGATTTTTATTGTTCATATTATACAATAATGGCATTAAAATATGATTTTATGAGTAAAAATGTCATTTTCGGACTAAAATTAGCTAAACTTCGAATTTTCCAGTGATTTTTGGATATGTTGTCACATATATTATTTTGAGATGACCTGTAAATTTTCATAATTTTTGGACTTCTTATGCTCGAAAAATGGATTTTTCATTATTAAAATCGGATTTAAGTGAAAAATAGGTTAATATGAGATAAATTTCGAATCTGGTCATAGAAATTTAGTATATTGTCACATGCAATTTTACAAGATGTGTGTAAAATAATAGGCTATAGTGAAGTCCTTTTTGCATGATTTATGGATTTTTGAAGAAAAATAGCATGAATAGTGACTTTATTAGTGAAATATTAATAAAACATACTCTACGACTAAGTAAAAACATTATATGTTGCATTTTATTATCTTTTTCAGATCTAAAATTGAAAAGTTGGTGAATATAATTTTTCTCATGTTTTTAATGATTATTTAGTTAAAACCGATAAAACCGCAACATTGTTTTTCCGGATAAATTTCGAAATTTTTAACCTAAGTTTTTGAACATTATGAGTGTCATGGTATTTTTTCCAGAATGTTCATGAGTTTAAATTTCAAATTTTGAATTTATTTGAAATTTTGTGATTTATTTGAAGTTTATAGCTTATTTTTGTAATTTTAAGTCCATTAATGAACAAATTTTAGAAATATGAGTTAATTATGGTCAAATTATTAGTGAAGACTAAATTTTGAGTCCTAAGAGGTTAGGGTAATTAACTTATGCATAAATATGAATTTATGTAATTTTGTGATTATAAAATGTTGAAATCACGCAAATCCGTAAAAACCGAGTAATATACGATATTGGCTATTTAAAGGCGATTTAGCATAAAATTGGGCATGTTCATACATATTATAATGCTGCATTTTCTTTATGATTGTCATAATTTTAATTTATGTAATTTTTGAATTATGTATTTTTACTTAGTATGGCCTTAGTTTTAATTGGTATTACCCGAAATGTATGGGAATATCGATTCGGTTGTAATTTTTATTGTGATCTCGTATCACCGTTTTGTAATTTAATAGATTTATTTTATTTTAGTTACAAATGTATAATAGGAAATTATGTAATTTATTATGTAATTTTATTCATTTCGGAGTTCCCAAAGACGGATTTCTTCAAGATGACGATACATAAAGACGGTGTTACCTCGAGATGCGTGCCACAACCGAAGTTCAAGGGACCAATGGAGTTGGTTTCCGAATGTGTAATAGTTAAATAAGTTTTTCTATTTTAGGAAGGCCATACTAGGATTTTATTTTTATGCTTTGCATTTTATTTATATGTCACATGCATCGCTAAATCGCCATAACTAAAACATGCATCTTCTTTCATCGAGTTTATCGACCGTGTCAATTACAACTATCGTAGTTCACCGCTTTAGTTCACTTAAAACGTGATAGATAATAAATTGACATGACCTCTCGCTAAAACAATTAATTGAGACATAGCCTTACCAAATAGTAGAAACCATGAAAACCTATTTCGCGAGGGAGTGCACTCGGCCCTACCGGGGTACAAACCTTGTTACGTAGGGGAAGTGGGTGATGAATGTTTATCCACCGAGTTCATGTTAATGAGGGTTTTATCGGCCATACCGTGCCCAAGTTGATGTGGATTTGGATCATGGACACATTTATTCGAAATTTGGATTGAGCTCAACGGAAGTATTCGTGACCGTAGTTGCATGTGTTCCGGGCTATAGATAATTATTAAAGTAATTTTATCGACCAAGAGTTCTAAAAGTAGAATCGATTAAAACGTTAATCCACCGAGTTATATTGATAAGGGTTTCATCGGCCATACCGTGCCTAAGTCGATATGAATTTGGGTCTTGGAATCATTTATCTAGTTGGGTAGAGGTCACTAGAAAAATGCATAAAACTTGTTTAAATTATAAATTTTTACGAGTATTATTATTAAAACGACATTTGTTTTACTCCTTCTATTTTGTTTTGTAGACCACTTCTTTTCTCATAACAAATGGCAACACCAACCCCTAACGCCACGCCTCTCGCTAATTCATCATGGCTCCGATCCTTCATGGATCGATGTAAACTTGAAAAGAATGGGTCAAATTTCTCCAATTGGGATGCCCAACTCAAATTAGCCGCCCAAGGTGACGACAAGCTTCATTACCTTACCGAAGCCTCTCCACCCGAACCTACTACTAGGTCGACCGCCGCCACTAGGGAAGCATATGAGGCTTACCATAAGGAGTCCGCCGCAATGAAAAATGTCTTGATATTTGCGATGGAGGCGGACCTCCAAAGGAGAGCCTTTAAAATGGGCACCGCTAATGAGATTTACTCCAAGCTTGTGACAATGTTTTCACAAACTCCGCGGATCGTCCAATATGAGGCGGCCGCGGCATTCTTTGATCTCGACTTCAAAGAGGGCCAAAAGGTTAGCCCTCATGTGCTCAAACTTATGGAGCTTGTCGAGACCTTGAAAATTCAAAAGGTTGAAATCCCCAAACAACTCATTGTAGATAGGATTCTACACTCCTTGTCCAAAGTCAAAGCGTATGTTCAATTCCGGGTGAATTTTAACATGCAAGACAAGGATGTGTCTCTTGAAGAATTGCACAAGTTACTTGTGCAAGCCGAGAGGGACATGGGGTTAAATGTGAACCCTCCAAAGGATGTGCTTAACATAAGCAATAAGAGCAAGGGGAAGTTCAATAAGAATGGGAGGAAGGGTAAGAAACAAGCTCCCACCTTCACCAAAGCTAAGGCTAATGATGCTAGCACTTCAAAAATCAAGAAGGGTCCTCTTGATAAATGCCATTATTGTAATGGTATGGGACATTGGAAAAGAAATTGTTCCAAATACCTTGATGATATTAAGGCTGGAAAGATTACTCCAGTAGGTAAATGATTATCCTTTCTTTTATGTTTCTAATTCAACTATGGTATTGTGATACAAAGTTGTGATAATGTATCTCCCTTTTTATTGTAAATAGGGCCTCCACCAAGCAAAGACAAAGGAAAAGAAAAGCAAGCTTAAGAAACCATAAGGAGCTAGGAATAGCTTTCATGGAGCTTCGCTTTTTATTGTCTTATTTTAAATTATGTTTTGGATTTTTAGAACCTTAAGTTTCCGTGTTCGACATGGAAAGGTATTTTGGATAATTGGTTGTATTTTGGATAATGGTGACTTGGTTTGCAACCCAAGTCACCCGTTTTATCATTTTATCCTTTTGTTCTAAAATTCATGTTTAAATGCTTGCTCTTAGAAACATATGATTATTCACTTAAAGTGATCTAATAGACAAATATAATGACGGGATTCATTATATGTCCACATGCTTAAAGCTTGTGTATGATCATTCATAAAGTGACCTTGAGTCTATGAACTCTCTTAAAGGAATGTCAATCACCAAGTACACATACGAAATCTAAAACTATTAGTCAATCTATGAGATAGTTCTCCTTATAACTTCAACATCATTATTTGTGTCTCATATGCTATCTTTGAATCTCTAGTGTATTTATTCTAAAGATAGAGTGGGAGAAAAATGAGGACACAACACACACCAAGATACTTGTGTAAGTGAGATCTATGCAAGAGAGAATGATTTGAATAAAAGTATATCTATTTTATAGTATACCCAATAGATGAGATCTATGGTCTCAAGTAAGTTCTATATGACTAAAGAGACCAAGTGAAGTTATCATAAGAGTATGTTCTCAAGATAACTACACGAGGAGACCAAAAGAAAGTTTTGGAACAAAATGACTAATATAAAGTCTTAACAAGAGTTTTGACTAGTTTATGAAAATTTTTGGACCAATAGTTTCAACCTTGAGATTTACTTAAGAGCCTAAATGAATCAAAGTAACATACTAGTTATAAACGAGTTGCAAGGATTGATATACCGATATCTTCAATAGCCAAGTTTTGACCACGCAGATGTCATTACTTAACCTCATTATGAAATGGTTAAACCTCCTTCTAAAAGGGATATTTTGAAGGACGTGTATTAGATATTACTTATATTTGATAAATGACATTGCGACACATCATTATGACATGAATGTGTTAGAGATCTAAAATCTCTTTCCATAAGGTTGAGATGAGACCTCTTCAAAATAGGAATTTTGAAAGGATATGATGGGAACATATATGGCTTCATCTTAATAAACTTTGCAAAGCAACACACGTTCCAATTTTGAAATGTTTTCAATTGAGTAATCAATTTCGAAACATGTGGAATTAAGTGGGAGTTTAGAAATTATCATGTGAAGACATGGAATTTAGTGGGAGCTATCATCCTTTGAATGTTTACAACTCATTACTCATTAGGAATGACGAGCTAATATCTTCTTTCACAAAGCAGTATTTGAGTTTCCAATTTTGGATGAATTTGGACTATGATGAACCCAATTACATCAAGAAATATTGGATTAGTATTAAGAGATACACATCGTATCAACATACACATAGGTTATTCATGTAGATGAAAATGGAATTGCCATTAGCAGTCATGGTCGTTCATTGAACCTATGAACGGTTGATCTCATGATTATTAGTAACTAATGTTTCAGCCATTAGAATAATCATGCACATGTCCAATAGTGAATCATATGCATGAGAGCATGATGATTCATTGGCAAGCCATACAAGAAACGTCATGAATTCTCGAGGAGAATCCGATGAGCGATTTCGGTGTTTGACGGAATGCTCTATTGTGTGTCAAGAGGTTGCACATATTATAGAAAATTCGAGCACATGTAAGGATTTATGAGAATCCTAAGCCTTTCAAGCTAAAAGGGAAAATAAGAAGTTTGGAAAGATACTTAGTTGAATAAGAAGTTGCTCAAAACTAATCTTTCCTAATATGCTAGGACTTGTGAGAAGTGCTAGGTCAATCATCTTGACAAATTGTTGCAAGACTCTGCAAAACATATACCTAGTGCATTGTGTGTGAATGGAGCACTTGATCAGTACAAGTTATATCATTCACCACAAATTCGTTCGTTATGTGATAATCGACAAGGAAGTTCTTTCAAGATAAAGAACCAAAACCAAGGTCGGGAACCTTGAGGTTAAACTTCTATTGCAATCAATAAGTGTTTACACTTACGATATGCATCACAAGGATGTAATATGGTATTGACTACCCGAGTGTGATGTCGACATTTGTCGTTTGAGTTATTATTAACTCACCTTGTACATTGTTATATCCAACGGGTTGTAGAGACAAATTGAACCCCGTTTAAGTGAACATGGATTAGCATTGTATTTGCCCATAGTTACTTACATGAGGTGACGTCTCGAAGTGACTAGAGTGCGATGCGATTGATGGCAAGTTCAAGTGCCATAGAGTCATGTGAGATGACTAGTCGATCACATAGGCAGACTGTTAGGAACATTTTGTCGGGCCTAATGACCGCTTATAGAGTTCTGGCAAATTTATATAGCCTGGTCGTGGCGAGAGCTGCTATAGTATTCAAATGAGTCGATTCTTTTGACTAAAGACTATTCGCCTAAGATGGCACAGTTTCAGATTAACTTTGATTTGTGTTACTACGACCTTCGTAAATGGGATCAAATGGGCATATTTTGGGTTATGATGGCTGTGGCTAGTTGAAGGGAATGAGTGCGATAGGAATTGTCCACCCCTAGTCAGGGTTATAACAATATCTCAGGGCCACTCGAGGAGTAATGAACTGGAAATGCGTGGCCACGCTCGGAATGTATCCATGGTGGATAAATCCGGTCAATCGAGTTATTCTCCCGGATCGAGGAAACCACTCTCGATATGATCACTTGCAAGTACGACCCGAAAGACACCTTGCATTGAGTGGGAGATAGTAATAGGACAAGAGAATTGGTGACGCACACTTGTCGAGGACAAGTGGGAGATTGTTGGAATATGTGTCCTCCGACAATAATGCGGTCTGGCGTGATCATGATGATCACATGTTTAAGTCTCATTATAAAGAATACAATTGGGAAGTAATATTTACTGTCAACTGGTCCACACATATCGTGATATCGGTAATGATTGGCTGACTAGAGTTTGACATTACTGTCGTGCGACGGTGGTGATCAGTTGATCCCCTAGGTCATACCTATAGGGCAACACTCTTAATTGATCAATTAATTGATCGTATAACGTTACGAGTCAATTAATTTAATTAAAATTGACGGACGATTTTGGAAGTAATATTTACGTATCTCATTGAAATTGATTAAAATGAGATACGGTCTGAGTAATCGAATTGTATCATTACTCAGATGAAATTATTGTTTAAGGAAACAATTAAATTTAAATGAATTATTATAAATACAAATTATTGTGATTTATAATTGGTAAAATATTTTGGTACAAGTAATTATGAATTACTAAGTCAATTTTTGTATATGACGTATTTTTATTAATACGTTGATTTTTAATATGTTAAAAATACATAACAAATTTATGTAACATATGACATGTGACATAAGATAAATTGACATTTTGACAAAGATAATATGGAGTCCATATTATCTAAATGGACCGAAATTAAGGGAGTATTAGGCTAATTTTATGTTGATTAAATTAGTGGAGAACATGATGATTACCTAAAGACTAGCCATGCAAAACCTATTGTTCATTGTGAAGAGCAACTAGAGCATGCATTGGCTCCCTCCCATGCCCTCTTCCACCCGGTTTTTGGAGAGGAAAAACCATTTGGTTTTTCCTCTTATTTTACCTAATATACACAAAAATGTTTTTGTTGTATCATTCATTCATTCATCCACCAAAATATTTTAGAGAGATAAAAATATTTCACCTTCCTCTTCTCCTCTCCTAACCGGTTTTTGGGAGATAAAACCAAATTATTTTGGGTCAATTTTCTTACAAAATTAATATTGTCTAGTATACATAATATTAATTTTATTAAGAGTGTGCTTTGGGTATATAGCTTTGGGAGAGATCCTATACTTGGATCTTAGTTCTTCCACTAAGGAAAGCACAAGAACAAGAGAGAAGGGGATCTCTCTTGTGCCCATATAAACCGAATTTCCAATGTAAGGATGAATGTTTCTTCTTTATTTTGTTTATAAGTTTGCATGCATAAGATCACCATTAATTTTAAGAGTAAATTAACAAAAACATATATGAATATGTTAGTATATAGATCCACTTTTCCTTCACAAAGAGCTTCTGTCTCAAGCCAAAACTCGGTTTTGGCTCATCTAACCTATATTTGAATAGTGTTATGCATTGTTCATGCTTATAAACTCATAAAAACAGTAAAGACATTAAATAAGTGAGTTTTTTACACCCTCAAACTTACGTGTATTGATGTTTGCGAGGTAGACGACTTTAGAGACGGTTTTCACGTTGTGACTACTCGCGATCAAAGAAGTTTGAAAGAGTGCCTTAAAAAAGGATTTTGTTTTGAAAATGAGTTGAAAATATGTTGTTTAGAAACACGTTCATTAATGTTGAGTTGGTCGAATGGGTCGGTCGAATGCACGGCGACGGTACCAAACAAAATGTGTAAGGCTTGTGTTTTCGATCGGTAGGTCGAAAACACGTGTCGATTTTGTGACTTAGGAAGTCGAGTCTAGAAGTTTAAGAGAGAGGTGAGGGGGCGGACGCTCGCGTGAACATTATGGTGTGTGATGGTGGGTATTTATAGAGAAATGTGGGGTGGTAGGTCGGTTGAGTTTGCTTGGAGGCTAAGGAGATAGCCCATTGAGGCGCGAGCATGCTTACTATGCAATGGGGTGCCCTGTCCTTTTCAATTTGGACGTGGCCTTTGCTCTATCTATTATTTGGTTGGTTTGATTTGTGATAATCAAATAGGATGTTGTTTAACAATATGGGCACCTAATAAGATGATTTTGAGTGTTACTTAAGGTAGGTGTTTTGTGTGCTTGTCTTGGGTTTGACCTGTGTGAGTCGGGATTTGAATTTGGAGTCGGTTTTTGGCACGGTGTCGGTTTTGACTCTAATTTGTGTCATTTTAATGCAAATGGCATGATAAAGACATTCATGGCATTATTTTGTACATTCGAGACTCGGGTTGACTCAGGTTGACTCGAGTTGCGGGTTTCTGAGTCGGCTTTGGGTCCGAAGATGGTTTTAACTTTAAATAGTGTTATTTTAATACAAATGAAGTTAGAACACCATTTGTGAAATCATTTTTCATATCCGAGTAATGCATTAAACCGTCTCATGTCTAGCCAATCCACGCACGCATATCAAAAACACGTTATAGTCCGATCATCATCGGGTGGTTTTTGGAAGGTGCGGATACTGGGTATCTACACTCGATAGAGTACCCAACAGCACATAAAACCATAGTATTACAGTCTTCCCTCCTTAAAAACGAACTTCGTCCCCGAAGTTCAAAACCAACCTATAAAACATGAACTCCTAACACTAACTCCACCAACTATGCTTACCTCCACAACATGGCTCACGATATCGAATCAACTACATTATAGCGTCTCGACACTAACTCCATACACTACCGAATACCATCCAAAAACGCCGCTAGCTCCGTCTCACTAACATATTATCCACTAGAAAATCCAATATCAAGACAATCCACCAAGCAAGATCAACCACCAAACGGAATGTTACATTCTACCACCCTTAAAAAGAACTTCGTCCTTGAAGTTTACTCACACTCATAAACATCATCACTCAACTGTCAACACTATCGAAGTATTCTTATACTCATAAACGACATACTACTAAAAACACTGCCATTACCTTTAATAGTATCAACCACAACATAAATCCATCCATTATTCTACACCAAGGCTTAACTTCCAAATATACCGCAACATGTACAACCATCAAACTCTCTTCGTCGCATCCTACTCCTCTTAAGATAAATGTTACGTCCTCGTAACTCACTAATACTAGATCCTTAGCGATATCTTCTCATTATCCTCATCACCACCGCACGTCAATGATAACCACCTATAACCTCAACACCTACAACCATTCATATATCCAGGGTTCTCTATCTCTAACAGTTCTCCTATCTCAAATCATTCTGCACTCCATCTAACCTATACCATAAAATCCTCAGCATAACCACTACCCCAACTCTTCAACATTACCGCAAGATGACACACTTCTTTATACATGCACTTATCTCCGCGATCATAATTCACGATCCACAATTGTTACACACACTCACTAGATACTCAAGTTCTTTTCTTTTATTACCGCAAAACTCATCCATAACTTAACATGATACTAAGTCCCAACACTCCGTACCTACTGTCCCGATAAAAGTTATAAACCACCTGTAGTTTCCAGTTCAGTACAACACATGTTCCACGAATCACTTGCCACTACGATGTCAACCGATCCTCCTCTAAAACAAAAGCAAAAGTACACCAACAACTTCTCACAACTATGTCCCATTAACAAAATATCACTATACCATGACAACAACGGAAACATACACAATTCTCTTCCATATCATACTCTACCCTCACCCCCAAGCCGAAACCGGTAAGAAACATCAATAAAATAACAACAGTCTATATGTCTAAACCGAAACTCATAGAAAACAGCAACAAATAAAACAACAATTTATATAACTGGTATACACTTTCGAAAACTCGTCTCATAAGTATCCCGTCTACTCCACCACAACCGATGACGGCATCGCAACACCGCCACCAACAGCCGCACCGCAGCGCGAAAATACTCGTATCACAACACGAAGTACCGTGCCCGGATCGCCACCCGAGGCACAAGAACCACATCGATAGTCATCGCAACTTATAAAATCCCATAAACACTGACTCAGTATAAATTCCTGACAAGAAAACTTCCTTAAAACCGCTTTACTAGATCACAACACAACATGTCATATGGAATAAACAGATAATAACCTTATGAATGTCATCCATACTATTATTCATGAAGTCGGAACGTCACACTATCACTTACATATATCATGAATACACATACAAGTATAACTAGCCATTCCAGATCACCCAAATTATCACTTTTGAATATCATCCCATTAGGTTACCGTACCCAACATATATTACGGAACATTCAGATAACAGTTTTATGACTATCGCATTATACCACCACGCATGAGGTCAGAGCCTCACATAAACACTTACATAAATCATAGACCCATAATCGAATCTAACTAACCAATCCTGATCACGTAAGTTACTACGTGATAACGGTTACCTCTCGTTCGAGCTTAACTCGTATGCTCCTCATAACACGTTATCCCGTTCGCGTAACCATCACCTCTTGACAAATGTAACCATGACATTAATACTCAACTACTAGCAACCACCTCCTTTAACCACATCTTATATTCTCTCACAACCATACGTATCAATCCGGCCTCTACAAAATCAACCTCTTTAAAATGGCTACCTTTCCTATTAATCATCACCCTTAACCACTAGTGACAACACCACAACACTACCATTGTTCGTATAACAAATCTCTTACACTCACCTCTAAATATAACAGTTCCTTTCCTATCTTCGGTTAACATCCCAAATGACGAGCATCAAATCCATCAATAGAAATTATCTCAGCATTCATTCCAATTCTATCCTTAATTGTATCGTCACCTAACTCCCCACCAAAATTTCATATCGTGGAAATACTCTACTAACTTTTTACTCCCCTTAATTCCTCGAAACTCATGACTAACATGTCCTCCTGAAATTCTTATATAACCATTAACTCACACCCTCATGATAGTATCCTACATCTCGACGATTCCTTACTTCCATATCGCATAACTCCAGTCAACATTCTCTTATCATCCTTTTTTCTTTTACACTCGACAAAATCAATTAACAATTCAACTCCTTATTCCTTCTACCTAACTCTTTAGTGCTCTAGTTACCTTCTCATTGCTCCAAAACTCAAATCCCATCATTTCGTATTAGTACCTGTGGACAGCGGGCCGCCCACGGGGGCGCTTGGTGAGAAACGAGACAAGCGTTTGCATTTTGTATGGAGTCGCCACCAATTTTTATGGGAAATTGGAACCGTTCGAATACCTCGTGTCATGTCAAGACACAAAGTAGTGACATGAACACTAAGCAATCGTTACCCTTAGCATTCTATGTCTAGAATGACTCTCGTGGATGCCAATGAACACGGGTGCTCACGGAGATCTGGAGTAAGGGGTGAGGGTACGTATTAGGAAGCTCTTTTGATCGAACACCTAATCCCGCCCGCCTCGATAGCGGCCTCTACTAATGATTAGGGAAGTTATTCGTACTCGATATATCGTCGGCTATATGAATGCAATGCAACATCCATAGATTAATCCTAACATATGAAGATTTAACTAAGTCGGTTGACACGTAATTAGCATACAATTGGGTCGAAGTAGGATTTAATGTTGATTCACATGTGAAAGCATACAAACAACAAAAGAAATACAATAATTATAAATTACAATAATGAAAATTACAATTATTACATTGGAATAGGCGATTTATGTCGAAAATACCTTTAAAACGGATAATTTGAGAAAAAGAAATAAAGAATAAAAGAAATAAATCACGAACAAGTCAGAAGGTGATATTACGGATACTAGTTAGTAAATACGTAGACTAATTAAACTAGGTCAAGGCAGAAAAGGAGTTCAGGACACGAGCTCATCTCGAACAGAACAGCGCAGAGATCGCGCCCTGGAAGAGGCGCGGCCCGATTCTTTGCGTCTGTTCCAAGGGTGAGTTCTGGCTGTGAAGCCGGAACTGCAAATCGTTAATGTCGATTGGTGATTTTAAGGATTGATTATACTATTTACTCGGATGAAAGTGATTAACAGATTAATTGCATGTGAATGATGGTCATAAAAGCGATAAACACGAATGAGACGGATGTGAATGAATTAATTACATGATGAAACGATGTTAATAAATGAGTCCTCTATTGAAATAAGTCAATTAGGCTAAATACGACGGATATACAACGAATACGTGACGAACATGCGACTAAACAGATTAAACTATATCAATGACGAATTCCAGAAACTCAATATGAACAAATTGAACCTCTAAAGTCCGGGTTTGAATTTAATGACGAAAACCCGTAAATATGGATTATTTAGGATTTAAATCGGATTTATGATGATTAAACATGCTAATGAATGATGAATTATATGATGCAATATACATGTGAATTATATACTATTACGACGAAGAATTAACAGACGAACAAATAACAAATAAAAAGAAACGAATTACAGAGGACGAGGAAGAAGAAAAGAAGCGAGAATGCGCGGCCCTCACGAAGAGGCGCAGCAGGAACTGCGCTCCTTCGAAGAGGCGCAGCAGTTGCTGCGTCTTTTCTCGACGTCTGTCTACTGGAAATCCGCAAAAAAGAGTTTTAAAGCACGGTTTTAGAAATCGGTTTTAATGGTGTTTTCGACATAAATCTTACAATGGTGATACGATAAATAAAATACAATAAATAAAAGAGGAATATACACCCTCAGACTTACATGTTGACGAAACGAGATGAACTAAGATATCGACTAGTGAATGCTCGACGCGAATGCAAAGAGAGCGCCCTCGTAAGAGGAAAACGATTGATTAATTAATTAATTAGATTGATTATTGTGTAGTTGGTCAAATTGGTCGGTCGTGCAACGGAGAGGCTGGTACCCGGAAAGATCCGAGCTTACGTGGTCGGAAGTCCAAGCACGTAGGCGCCAATTAGTAAGAACAAAGTCTAGAATGCAAAGGGAGAAGAGAAGGGCGGACACTCGCGTGAGAAATATGAGGAGCGAAGGCTCCTATTTATACTAATCACGCGACGGAATAGGGTTTCGGAGACTCTTTGGAAGTGAATCTCGGAAAGATATGAAAAAGATACGTAAGACATGCAAAGAAGGGCTCGGGAAAAGGCGCGCAGCCCATCGCGTCCCTTGGAAGAGGCGCAAAGACTGCTGCGTCTATTCCCGAGAGGTTTCCTCCTGGTGAAGAAAGATTTCCGCGTTTGAGTTATGGTAGGACGGAAATAATTCGATTATCTTATAAATATTACGGGATATTATTTGCCAAAAGATAAAATTTGTGAAATATGGAATAGAAATATCCTAACATTCCGAACATTCCGACTCGGGATTTAACAGTTATCGAAAAATGGAGACGGTTTTTGACCGGACTCAATGTACTCAAATTACGCCAAAACGACCGTATCGGGGCGTAGATGACAACTAAGAGGTAGACATTAATATTTGAGCAATCACTTGACGATAATCTTACGAACTGTCACAAATCGTTCCGCGTATCAAACATGCGGCCCAATCATCACCGGGTGGTTTGCGGGAGGTGCAGAAATGAGGTATCTACAGAGCCCCCACTTTGACTGAGGCTTGGACAAGGCGAAAGTCAAAGTATAGCCATCAGGTCAATCGAAGATTACAACCTGACGACTATGGCGACGCGAGGCGGCTCAAGGGGTCTGAACCAAGGACCTGTCGTCGGGAACATTTTAGAGTCTGTCGACTATCGGGGAGGGTCGTTTAAAGTCCATTAGACTACGTAAGGAGGCTCGCCAGCCATAAGAAGAGACCATACCTGAGATACCCCTGGGTGAAACGGGACTGAAGACGCTTCGGCAAAACTCTTTGGTCTGAAGATAACTTGGTGTCTGAAGACATTAGGGGTCACAGGGAACCTGAAGGAACTTCTTTCTCGAGATGCCTACGGAGAATGACACCCCTGTCGAACTCCGTGAAGAATAAATATCGAAAGCAGCAGGACGTCGGTAGAAACTGCTGGGGAATCCGCTTGCGTCGGTCTCAAGCGAACTCTTGCAAAACTTGAGGTTGAATCTGCTTGCGTTGGTCTCAAGCGAACTCTTGTTGGGGAATATATTGACGATTAGGAACATCTTGATCGTCGTGTACGAAATCTTGAGTGAGCAATACTGCAAAATACCGCTGCGCTGGATAAATATTTTGACGACTAGGAACATCTTGATCGTCATAGGCGAAATCTTGAATGAGCAATACTGCAAAATATTGCTGTGCTGGGTAAAGATAAATAATGATATGCAACAGCCCGCTGCTGGCTGGTGAAATGCGGGCCGGAACGAAAGAAAATCGTCGAATGGGCCAAAAGAGTAAAATAGCATCGAGGAAGAGGCGCACCAAAGATGGGCCCACAAATAACGAATTTACAACGAATTTTTGAAAATCCGTATGGAGGGAACAAAAAGGAAGAGGCGCAGCAAGAGCTGCGTCTCTTGGAAGAGGCGCAGCGCCTGCTGCGTCTTTTCCCCAATTTGGCTATTCTGCGTAAAAACGCGAAATCAGAGGGGTTTTGTTTCATTATTTCGAAACAAAATTCTTGCCATTTCTCTCTCAAATCTTCACCATTTCCGCCAAGGTTTGATTCAAAAGCTTGCTTTAAACATGACTAATCGAGGTATGTATCTTAGTCTTGCATTAATCTTCTTCATTTGTCGAATTTGGAGCCGCGAAAATTAGGGTTTTCGACCCTTTTGATCGAAAATTTGGGGCTTTTCCCCCAAATGGATTTGCCTTGTCAAATTGACACTAGAAACGGATAGTAGGTGATGTTAGGAACATAACCATGTGTTTGCTTCGAATTTTCATCAAGTTTTGAGCCTTTGAATGAATTTTGAGACGGTTTTACAGCTAGACCGTAAATTGCTTCGAAAATAGCCCTAGGATTGCCCATTTGCGATGAAATTTGATATTTGGGATCCTTGGATGATGGGTAAACTTCCTACCATCTCGGAATTTTGGTTTGTGACAACTTTTTCAGGACACCTTTCTAGGGCATAATCGCCGTTATAACGAAATGCTGCCGAATTTTCGACCCGAACCCAGAACTAGGCTTTGAACTGGACTTGACTTAACCCAATTTACCACATGAGTGATTGGGTTGGTGGGAACGTGGCCAAGGATGGCACTAAAGGAGTAGTTCCAGAGCTTTGAAGGCTCGAAAATCCCTTAACAAAGGCTCGTCGTCATGTGACGCGGCCTGAATTTACTTTAATGTTGCAGGTGATGAGGCTTCTACTTCTGGGAGAGCTCCCATGGAGATAGACGTCGTTACTGTTGAGGAGGCTTTAGAGCAGGCTTTCACCGCTGCGGTGATGGCTGCTGGAGACGAGACTCACGAGGAGGAGGCCGCCGAGGAGGAGGAGGCCCCGAGACGGGCCAACGTCGGGCGAGGAGGCCGTCAGCTGAGAGGAGCTCCTGCGTGGGCTGAGACCTGGGAGAGTAGGCACCTTGTGTGGGCTGCAGAGGGTCACCTGTCCTACAGGACGGTGAAGAGCTTGGTAAATAAGAATTCACCACTCATTATTCATCCTCTTTCGTTCTTTTTGTCCAAACTTCTTTCAAATTTCAGTCAAAACTAAAGATAGCTTTGTTTCAAATCATAATAGGAGGCCGGGAACATCAGGTCGTTCTCAGGTTACATGACAACGATGGAGCACTACGAGCGGCTGTCGGCGGAGGAGAGGGCCATGATCGAGCGTGGAGCGTTCGGTCCTCTGGTTCAGGTCTGGAGGGATATCGTGAAGAGGAAGTTGCGGGCTAACCTTAGCCTGGTCCGCGCTTTCTTGGATCGATTTTGGGATACGACTTCCACGTTTCACCTACCTTTTGGTGAGGTGGGAGTCACTTTGGAGGATTACGGCATGATTTTCTGGTCTGCCGTGCGGGACCGAGGAGATGGTGTGGCCGGAGACTGCTATGAGGGCGGATTCGGCCGAGGCGAGGCGATTGATCGGCTGGAACTTGTCGCCGAAGGCTGTTGCGATCTTGGGTTTGGTACCCGACTTACGTCCGAGACTACTTTGCGGGAAGACCCCGGCGAGTGACGATCGACGGGAGGGAGACAGCTCCTCCTCCTTGTCTGGTGAAAGGAGGGCTCGTCTGTGGCTTTGGTGGTTCCTGTCTTCGATTTACCTCGGAGACAAGGGCGAGAGGCTATCGACGAAGCTTCTTCCCTTCCTTTCTGACCTGAGTTCCGTAGGGCGTTGGGACTGGGTCACTGCTGGTTTTGCGGTCCTCATCCGCTTTATGAGGGCCATGGTTCGTCCAGAGTTGATGGAGAAGGGGACTTCTCCTGGCGCTGTCGGACCTGGACTACTGTTGGAGGTATGAACCTTCCTTTTTCATATTAATAGCAAATTCCTTTCTTTATCGAATCACGAAAGATCGTCATTGATTATTCTGCTTTTACAAAGCGTGGGTGTACTCTTACTTCCCGAGTCTCGCGCCCAAGAGGACGGAGCCGTTGGAGAGGGCCTATCCCGTGGTGAGGGATTGGGTCATGTGCCGGACGAAGAGCAAGCGTTCTTCTCACAACGTCTCTGGCGGGATGTGAACGCCCTTCACCGAGCAAACGTGAGTATCCCATTTACTCTTTTTATACTTTGCTTTTAATTGATCATAGGAATGATTTTTGCCTTCGTATTATCGCAATGGGGTGCCCAGACTTGGGCGGAGTACGCTGGAGCGCCTCCTTTTGTCGCCGAGGTCCTTCGACCTAGGAGCTCGAGTCGGCTCTTTGTTGTGGACGTTGATGGGTCCCGTGGTATCCGGGCGCGTTTGGCTCGTCAGTGCTCTCGGGACGCGTTGACGGTTCCCGTTGATCCTCCCGGACGATGTTTAGGGAGCCTTCGAGGCCGAGAGGAGGCGGACTTGGCTGGTGCCAGTGGCGACGACCTTCTTCTCCCTGGCGAGGACTACTCGGCGTTCCTCTACGGGAGGTTGGCGTACTGGCCGGTAGTGGTGAGTATCTTTTACTTTTTTGCTTGATTTGATTTCGAGAATTGCGACGAAAGATCATCGATTAACGAGAGCTATTTGTCTTTGCAGGAGGTCGAGGCGGCGGGCATCGAGCCCCCAGAGTATTCCGAGACCCTTGAGTACACTGACGCGACCGGGAGGACGACGATCTCCGAGTTGCGTGACTTTGACGTAGGCCGGACGGATCTTTGGCCTAGACGATCGGCAAGATCGATTCGGAGGGTAAGCCTCTTGTTTATATAACTTTTGTGTAAGAACACATTTGATTGAACTTTGTTCAATTTGCTGGGAATCTCTTTTGAAAATGCAGGTTGCGCCGTCCCGGTTCGTGGCACTATGGAGGGTGGCCAACCGGCTGCGAGCTACTGCCATCGAGGCACTCGTCGGTGGTCGAGGTCGTCAGGTATGAACCTCATTTGATTTCTTTTGATTTTGATTTTTTTGATTTCCAATTTTTGATCTTGCTTGAATTGATTGACATGAGCCAATTTCTTGTTTTACAGGGTGACCGCGAGCTGGAGCGAGAGTTGGCCCAGTCCCGGGAGGAGACCGCTCGCTTGCTGAGGGAGCTCGAGTTTCGAGACGCCGAGAATGCCGTTCTTGCGGCCAGAGTTGCCGAGTTGGAGGGCGCCCAGCAGTAGTTTCGTGTAGTTTTGTAGACTTGTACATTTTGGACATTTGATTTTGAAACATTTTTGGACTCTGTTTGGGGCGCAAGCCCCCAGTTTGCTTGGACTTTTGTACTTTATTCGAGGTGCAAGCCCCCAGTTTGCTTGTACAGTTGCTCTGTCTGGTGTATATATGGTGGCCTGAGTGCCTTTGCTGCTGGGTTGTGTTGCTTGTACCTGCAGGTTAGTTCTTGAACAGGTTTGGTAGACAACGGTTTATGCCGTCATGCTGCCGAAATTTACATGGAAATTACGCAAAACATACATTTTATATACATATGGCCTCAAATCAGCGCAAAATGAGACTCAAACGAGCACAAGGAAAAGCAAAAAATTTGCCGGAAATGACCGGACGGTAGGGAGGGTTACCCCCTAAAAAAAAGAAAAAAGGAAATTTGTAAGTTAGAGATGTGGAAATGTTGAAAGTCGTTAAAAATGAAAACAAAAGAAAATTATTTCCTAAAAAAGAAAATGAAATTTATTTCCTAAAAATAAATGAATGAATTAAAATAATGATAAAAAAAGAATTAAGTGTGATGAAAATGGCGAAGGTGTCGACGTCGCCTCGAAATGCGTGCCCGCGAATTTAGGAAACTTGAAACATGGTAAACTGCTCGTATTTACCAAAAATAAAATCCCGTAGGAATAGGAAATTATTCGTTATAGAATTAGGAAAGATCCAAACGCGGAAATCACAGAAAGTGAGCACTGGGAAGAGGCGCGAAGATGAGTCGCGTCCCTTTGAATAGGCACAAGTCTTTGCTTTATTCCCAAGCCGGTCTGTTTTGGCGGATTTTTGGAAACAGCAATTAGTATAAATAGAAGCGTCGATGGAGCTTTAATTCACACAATTCTTCCGTCTCTTCCTCGTCTATTCACATAAAATTCTCAAAATAAATTTTCAAGAGAAAATTGTCATCATGAATACTTTGGAGATCCGCTTGAAGGAATGGACCAACGAGTTTTCGAATACGGAGAAGCATGACATGGGTGCTTATAACCTTGGATCTTTATTGAGTTTGAAACTCATTAAGATAGTAAAACCGTTCTTGGATGCTTGCCTTGACTATTGGGACCCGAATTATCATGTTTTCGCGTTCCCGGGAGGTGATATTTGCCCATTTCCCGAAGAAATTGCTGCTATTGGTGGGTGGGACCCCGAACATTTACCTGCCATTCCTTCCACTTCACAAGGGTATAAGAGCAAATTCAGAGACTTGCTTGGACTGACTAGACTTGAGGTGGATCGCTTAGTTACCCCGAAAGGCGTGAGAATGTTGGACTTTGTAGACCGATTCATTAACAGGGCCGACCCTACTGTTTCCCATGTTGCCAGGAGGAGGGCATTTGGTTTTTGTTTGCTGCACGTGTATGTCTTCCAAGGACATGTTGACGAAGATTTGCGAGGTGATCCCCGTCTTTTGGGTCTTATTGAGCAAATGGAGCTGCGCAGGAGCCCAGCTTGTTTATGCTTAGGGGAGATTATCTTGGGTTTGGATAATAGGAAATCCAACCGCGATCTGCTGTTTTTGGGGAGTCCCATCATTTTGTAGGTAAAAGACATCCTCTTTTCTTTTTTTTCTTTCTTTTCGTTTTTTTTTTTTTTTTTTTTTTTTTTTTTTTTTTTTTTTTTTTTTTGTCTTCTAATACCTGCTTTTGGTAGGTTTGGCTTATGGAACGGCTCCGACTGATCGAGCCCCCAGTTCATGCACTTTCCTATCATTCCCGTATGATTGCGATGAGGACGCGGTTGTACATGGTGGACTTCACCCGGGTCTGTGACTATTGGAAGAACAAGCTGAAGAATGATGATGGTCCGTTGATTAGGTGGGTCGTACCGTGGTGGCACCTCAAGTCTGTCACTGGAGTGTCTTCTTTGGATCCTACTAGGTCCATGCGCATTCCGGGACTGGAGTTCATGGTATGCATCTTTCCGGAAAGATTGATGAGGCAAGTTGGGTTGAAGCAGACGATCCCTAGGCTTGATACCGTCTGCAGATGTTGCTTTGTGGCGCTTACCACAGAGAGCCGAAGAGAGTGGGCTATCAAATGGGCCCAAAGAAACATGTGGTTCTTGAGCTTCTCCGCCAATGCTTTGTTGGTGTCGGACTCTTATCTGAGGTGGAGAAAGGCTGCAACTCCGGAAGAGCGCGAGAGACTGAGGAAACGCGAGCCTGTTGACTACAAGGTGCGCGAGGGAGAGAAAGAGAAGGAGAAGCATCTGACAGAGGGAGAAGAAGAAGCTGGATTTCAGGTCATTCATCCTTCGAAGAAATCAAAGACTACTCCTGTTGCGGAAATGGTGGTTGGCAAGAACGGAAGAGTCAGGCCTCGAGAAAGACCGTTGGTGATTAGGTCTGAAGTGGTGCAAGAGCGCCCGGCTCGAGGTCGTGACGGGAAATATGACAAGAATGACAAGGGCAAGGGGAAGATGGAGGAATAGCCCGAGTCTTTATTTATTATTTAATTATTATTATTATTATTGTTGTAATAAAAAGGAGGGATTTTTAGAATCCTAGCCTATTCTATTTTTATTATGTAACATACTACTATTATTAGAAAGTGAATAAAAAAGGTTAAATGGTTATGAAACCGTTGAGATTTTCTACTTATTATTCTTGTCGAATTTCAAATGCAATGCAAATGTCCTTCTATTTACATTTTTTATTTTTAGGTATAATGGGTTGAATCCCGTGAAGGATTGCCTACGTATTCACTTAAAAAAGCGAAATCAAACCCTTGCGCGTAGTTCAAGTAAATGTAAAAGAATAATTGTTCGAAGCAAGAGCTTGTGATGAACGTAGAAAATAAGCATGAGCTTTTGCTTACTCTGAAGGTGCGAATTTAGTTTATTTGATGATATGAGGATGACAATTTTGTCAAAATGCAAGAGCACAGTGACACTTAGCTTATTTCAGCTTGGCCAGGGGCCGCTTATTTAGTGCCACAAGAGCGACACATGGGTTTACGCGAGGCGCGTTTTTGTCCTATTCTAGGCATAGTACCGTTTCAATTGGTCGAGGTTTGTGGGGTTTGAAAACTCATTCCCATCTAAGTCTGTGATTCTAACCGCACCCCCTGGGAGTATGGATTTGACTAGATATGGTCCGGCCCAGTTAGGTTTGAATTTTCCTCGTGGGTCGACAGGTAAAAGAGCTCTAACCGATTTGAGGACTAAGTCTCCTTCTTTGATGTCTCTTGGCCTAACCCTTTTGTTGAAAGCTCGTTTGATACGGGCTTGATATGTTTGGACATTATGTAAGGCGCGTAGCCTACGTTCATCCAGGAGGATGAGTTCTTCATACCTATCCTTCTTCCAATCGGCCTCCGGGATTTGGCTTTCTAGTAGAATACGCAAGGATGGTATTTCTAGCTCGACTGGTTGTACGGCTTCCATGCCGTAGGTCAAATAGAAAGGAGTAGCCCCAGTGGGCGTTCTGACAGATGTGCGGTACCCCCACAAAGCAAAGGGTATCTTGCTTGGCCAATCTCTATAGTTGTCAGTCATTTTCTTGAGAATTGTGACAACGTTCTTGTTTGCCGCCTCTACCGCGCCGTTAGTCTGTGGTCTATAGGGCGAAGAGTGGTGATGCTTAATCTTGTATTTGGCTAGTAATTGCTCTGTTTCAGCTTGGAAGTGTGACCCATTATCGCTAATGATCTCATGTGGGCAACCATATCGACAGATGATGTTATTTTGTATGAATTTGGCCACATTTTTAGCCGTAAGACCAGTGTAGGAAGCCGCTTCTACCCACTTGGTGAAATAGTCAATCGCCACTAGGATGAAACAGTGACCTCCTGTTCCGGCCGGGGTTATCTTCCCGATTATGTCAATTCCCCATGCGGAAAATGGCCAAGGAGATGTCATCGTGTATAGCAACGAAGGAGGGACATGTTGTACATTCTCGAAGATTTGGCAATTGTGGCAATGTCTCACGTATTTGATGCAATCGGATTCCATTGTGGTCCAATAATATCCCAAACGTGTGATTTTCTTTGCCATCATGGGTCCACTCATGTGAGGACCGCATTCTCCGTCGTGGACTTCTTCCATCACCTTTCGTGCATGTGAATGATCAAGGCAACGTAGGACTACACCAAGAGGTGTTCTTTTGTATAACTCTCCTTGCATGAGAATGTATTGGGAAGCTAGTAGGCGTATAGCACGTTGTCCCCTCTTGTCCATATCCGGTGGATAGGTACCATTAAGCTTGAAATTCAGGATTGCTTGGAACCAGGGTTCCTGTGCGATTTCTTCCTCATCGGTGATTTGATGGACATAAGCCGGCTCTGACCGTCGTTCGATACCAAGGGCATTTCCACCATGTGATCTGGCATATTTATCAGAGATGCAAGTTTCGCAAGAGCGTCTGCAAATTGATTTTCCTCCCGAGGTAGGTGTAGGTATGTTACGTGATCAAAGAATTGAGCGACTTGGTCTATCCTAGCCTGATAGGGTGCGAGGCTTTCACTTCGGATTTTCCAGGATCCTGTAACTTGGTTGATGATCAGTGACGAGTCCCCATGTACTCGGAGGTTTTTGATGCCTAAGCTTAATGCCGCTTGTAGCCCAATGAGACAGGCTTCGTATTCTGCAGCATTGTTTGTCACCTCGTAGTCGAGTTTGACAGCAATCGGTGTATGCTCACCTTCAGGAGAAATGAGCAACACTCCTATTCCGAATCCTCTTAAGTTTGATGCTCCATCAAAGTATAGGTCCCAGGAGTCTACGTGCGTTTGAAGTATATCCTCGTCGGGAAATGACCAAGTATCTATGGTTTGTGCGTCGTTGATAGGGTTTTCTGCGAAGAATTCGGCGACGGCGCGACCTTTTATAACTTTCAGTGGCACATATTTGAGGTTAAATTCCGAGAGCATCAGAGTCCATCTTGCCAGACGTCCGTTGAGGACGGGTTTCTCGAAGAGGTATTTGACTGGATCCATTTTGGAGTATATCTTGACGGAGTAGCTAAGCATGTAGTGACGTAGCTTCTTCGTTGCCCACACAAGAGCGAGGCACGTCTTTTTGAGTTGCGAGTATTTGCACTCATATTCCAAGAACTTCTTACTTAGATAGTAAATGGCTCTTTCTTCGCTTCCTACAGTTTGAGCCAACATGGCACCCATGGCGGTTTCAGTTACTGTGAGATATAAACCAAGAGGTTGATCTCGTTGCGGTGGCATGAGCACTGGTGGTTTAGCCAATATCTCCTTGATTCGGTCAAACGCCTTTTGACAATCATCATCCCACATGGTGTGGTCTGTTTTCTTGAGTTTCTTGAAGATAGGCTCGCAAATCATCGTGAGTTTCGATATGAATCGACTTATGTATTGTACTTTTCCCAGGAATCCTCTGACTTCTTTTTCTGTTTGAGGTTGTGGCATTTCAATCAGAGCTTTGATTTTTGAAGGATCTATTTCTATGCCTCTTTGACTAACGACATATCCCAGGAGTTTCCCAGATGTTACCCCGAATGTGCATTTACGGGGTTGAGTCTCATGTTGTACTTTCGTAGCCTTGCGAAGAACTTGCGAAGGTTTGCAATATGTCCTTCTCTTTCCTTGGACTTGACGATCATGTCATCTACATATACCTCAACTTCTTTGTGCATCATGTCGTGTAGGAGTGTAGTTGCGGTGCGTTGGTATGTAGCTCCGGCGTTAATCAATCCGAATGGCATTACCGTATAGCAATATGTTCCCCATTGGGTGACGAATGCGGTCTTGTGCATATCTTCCATGGCCATCTTGATTTGGTTATAACCCGCATATCCATCCATGAAGGATAGTAATGCGTGGTCTCATGGTATTGTCTACCAATATGTCAATGTGAGGTAGAGGAAGTCATCTTTCGGACTTGCCTTGTTCAAGTCCCTGAAATCAACACAAACACGAATTCTCCCATCCTTTTTGGGTACGGGTACTATGTTAGCTACCCAGTCAGAATACTCGGAAACTTTGATGAACCCGGCTTTGAATTGCTTGTCCACTTCTTCCTTAATCTTTAGAGCCCATTCTGTTCTCATTCGTCGAAGCTTCTGTTTCACAGGTTTGAAACCTGGCTTAATCGGAATCCTATGTTCGGCGATATCTCTGTCGATCCCTGGCATGTCTTTGTAGGACCAAGCGAACACGTCTTTGAATTCATTTAGGAGGTCTATGAAATCGGCCCTTTCGGTTGAGCTCAAGGTAGTCCATATCCTAAGTTCTTTGGGTTCTAGTTCGGTTCCTACATTGATGGGTTCGGTGTCCTCTATTACAGGTCCCCCTTCCCCTTCCTGTAGTATTTCTTTGGCTACGTAGGGAGGTATTTCGGTCAAGTCTGGGTCTTGGTCATCCTCGGTATCATCGTAAACAGAATTGCACTCATGATAACACAAAGAGTAAGCAGAACCTGATTTATTCATATTAAGATTTGAGTAAAGTTGAAACAAAGAAGCCAACTGATCCATGGTCAGTGGCGGCAAAGGGACAGTAATTGGGGCATTTCCCGAACTACCGTGACTACTCGAGGCTAAGCTAGGAGAAATGAAGGGAGTGGGGATGACAACAGGAGTAGATTCTCTAATGACCGCTCTAGACTCGACTCGACTCCGACTCTAACTCGAACTCGTCGTCTTCTGGTTCTCCTTTGAACATCTCTCCTTCTCCAGTAGTGAGCTTGAAGAGTCTTCCTTGGTTGTTGGTCCATTTGATAGATTTTCTCCATCCTTTCTGCTGCTTTGTGTCGATTTCTGTGATCAACGCGGTGGGGTTGAAGCGATCGTCCTGAAGTATCATAGTAATGATCTCATCCTGCGCGGCCCTAATGAATCGATCTTCTCCAAACAATAGGCTAACAGCTTGTTCGTCTAAGCAAGGTGCTTGACGGGTTTTGACGGTAGGAACCGTTTCTGGAGGGATGAAGTAGCAATCGTGAAAGATCTCGATTCCGACTAACTTCCTCTCAAGATAATGCCAAGGTTCGGGAAATCCATGAAAGAGTTCTGAACTTCCTTCTTGAACAAAGTACCCATTTAAAGTGGGGAGATATGGCCTCATTTGGACTCCCACGTGCTTGCGATTTTGGACTTGAGCGAGCATTTCGAGAACTTCCTCTTTTGTGGGTTTGTACCTTAGTCCAAGTGGTATTCTCGTTGAGTTGCCTTCCTTGTATGGTGAGAAGGTATTCTTCCGAATTGGGTTCAAAGGCATTCCAGGGAAGTATCCCTGGGATTTGAGTATGTGGTTGACCACCAAGTTGGAATAGGGATTATAGTATAAGGGTGCCAACTCACTTTCTATGACATTTATACTTTGGAAGCCCCCAAGTTCGTATACGGGATCCGCAAGGACTTGATTGTTTGATTGCTTCTCGATTATTGCCTTGATGGGTGACGAAGTGATCGTCACTACTTTGCCATTTAGTGGAATCTTGATCTTTTGATGAAGGGTGGATGTTACCGCTTTGGAAGCATGAATCCAAGGCCTTCCCAGAAGTATGTTGAATGAAGCTTCGATGTCCACTATTTGGAAGTTAACCTTTCGTTCGATTGGTCCCGTGGCTATGGTTAGGTTAGCAAGCCCTACCACTTTTCGTCGCGTACCGTCATATGCACGAACACCTTGATTTGTAGGGGTCCAATCCGACTCTTTCCTGCCTAGTTTGTATGCCGTTTTGAGGGGTATGACGTTGACCGCGGAGCCATCGTCTACCAAGGTCATTGGCACGTTTTTCTTTAGACAAATGACAGTGATGTATAGAGCAAGGTTGTGACTAGCGCCAAAAGGTGGCAAGTCTTCATCCGAGAAAGTAATAGGATTACTTAGCTTAGGTGATTCTTGGAAGACCAAGTTGACTACATCTTCAGGAGTGGAGTTATGTGCCACATTCAATTTGGCCAAAGCTTGCAGTAAAGCTTGGCGATGTGGAAATGAGCTTGTCACTAGTTGCCAGACTGAAAGATCAGCCTTGGTCTTCTGTAATTGCTTGAGCAAATGATCAGTAGGGTCATCTTCGTTGTGATTTGGTGTGATGACGTTGGTTGGACCGTTTTGAGTAGTGCTTTGGTATGGACGACCCGAACGAGTTAGGTGATCCACATCTTGGTCTTCACCATTTTGGACTATTTCCTTGACTAGGGAGTTTTCAATGAGATATTCGTCTTCATCATCATCGGCCCAAACCCCATTAACTGCAGCTAGTTCCCTCATTCTCATGATATCATTTTCTAGTCGTATGATTTGATCGACTAGTTTATCGGCCACGGTGACTACTTCTTGCATAGTGGCATTTTGAGAGAAGATTAATGGTACGCGTTCTTTAGGTATTGCATTGGGATTACGCAAGGTCGTTACCATGTTTTCTAGTTCCCACACTTGTCTATCTACACTCCTTGCCCATGTGATGAAGTCGGAAATGGTAGGGGAGATAGTGGAGTAGAGCCTTTCTTTCTCAATTGCATGAATTTCATTTTCGGTGGGAGAAATGAGGTGTGAGCAATCTAAGGTAGATTCGTCACTTGTAATCACTAGAACTCCAAGAGGATTCTGAGTGTTGTTGGGCTTACCTCCTGGTGGAATTGGAAGTCGACCATCTTCAATCATATCTTGAAGCACGTGTTTCAACTTGTAGCATTTTTCTGTGTCGTGCCCTTTGCCCCTATGGTATTCACAGTAGGAATTTTCATCCCAAAACTTGGACTTCTTTTCGGGTTCGGGAGTAGGTCCAATGGGTTGGAGTTTACCTTGCTTCATTAACCTTTTTAGAGCGTTGGAGTACGTATCCCCAAGGTTTGTGAATTTCCTTGGTGGAGTAGTTTTCTTAGATGGCTCGAGAAGGTTAACTTCGTCGGTCTTGCTAGTAGAGCCGTATGGACGACTTGTGGACCCTTGATATCCTCGACCTACCGTTTTGGACAAGAGTCCTTTACGAATGTCATCTTCAATTCGCGTCCCTAGTACGGTTAAGTCCTTGAAAGTCTTGATGTTTTGGTATCTCAAATGGTTGGCATATATAGGCTTGAGATTATCCACAAACTTTTCCACGAGAGTAGCCTCATCCGGGCGTTCAACTAGTTGAGTACTAGTCTTCCTCCACCTACTTAGGAAGTCGGTGAATCCTTCTTTGTCATTTTGGGTAAGAACCTCTAGAGTACGCATGTTGACTTGGATCTCGGCATTATCCGCGTATTGTTTCGAGAACTCGATTGCGGCGTCTTCCCAAGTAGCGACCTTCTTGTTATCTAAAGTGTAGAACCATTGCTTCGGGATGGTGTCAAGAGATGAAGGAAAGATCCTTAAGAACATCTCGGGTTTGATGCCTTTGATAGACATGTAATCCTTGAAGGCACGGATGTGGTTCAAAGGGTTCTCATGTCCTTTAAACTTAGGGATATCCGTCATGCTAAAGTTAGTTGACAATTTGGAATTGACGGCTTCATACTTGCGATTGTTTTCCCTATAAATGTTATCCCCCTTAAGGTACATCAATTGCTCCTCTAGGTATTGGAGCCTTTTCTCAGCTGCGGTTGCCCCTATGATAGGATTCTCGTCTTTAGACTCGTCATCGGAAAAACGTAGTACTTCACTTTTAAGGGGAGGCAATCTTCCCTCTACATCAAAGATACGGCCTTCGATGAGCTCAAGGCGGTCATAGGTTTGGTTTTGGGTAATTTGCATTTGGGCTATCGCGGCTAGGATTCGATCATTACTATCTTGAATTTGTTGGAGATTCGTTTCTTCACTTGATCTGGGCATCTTGGAAACTGGATAAGAGATCGGCGACGAATCAAAACACGATCGACCATTCTATCACACTTGCTAAAAGAGGAAAAGTTTTGACTCGTGAAGTGGGTGTGTGCCACTTGTGTTGAGTGAGTTTTTGAAGAAAGACAAGGTCTTTGAAAATGTGTGTCCTAGTCAACTGCAGTGTAGTTGTAGGAGTGGACTCGAAGTGAGATTTGAAATGGGCTTGTGGCCCGAATTTTGACACGACAAACGGACAGAGTTTTGACCGGACTTTGCGCTAATTGAAGGCCTTTTTTTTTTCGAAATTTTGTTTTGAGATTGAGTTTTGATTTTTGAAAATTCGTCATGATTTGTTTAGAAATGGCGATCACGTAAGGTTTACACATTTATACAAGCATTATAACGGATCTGAGTGCATTTAAAAGGGTTTTGGTTTAAAGGGTGGGTTGCCATACCGAACCATCAAACCCGAAGTCTTGTGGAGAGGCTCGTGCCAAACAAGAGTAAGGCCGATTCTAGTCCATTTCCTCAAGTAGTGAAGGCCCTTGATACAAACAAGAGTAAGCATCATGGTATGGATGACGTCAATCGCTATCCATCCTTAGGCCCAAATAAGAATTAGGACCGTTTAGACGGGACGATTGGTCGAATGGGTTGGGTTGGGCCTAAGAAGGCCGAATAAACGATCTAGGAAGACCGAGTTATGAAAACCGACAATTGTCTTGTACAAACGATTCCCTAACCTTGTTCAAGTTTCACCCTTGCTACACGTAAGTGTATTATCCCAATGCAGTCGCCAAACTCGTGGACAGCAGGCCGCCCACGGGGGCGCTTGGTGAGAAACGAGACAAGCGTTTGCATTTTGTATGGAGTCGCCACCAATTTTTATGGGAAATTGGAACCGTTCGAATACCTCGTGTCATGTCAAGACACAAAGTAGTGACATGAACACTAAGCAATCGTTACCCTTAGCATTCTATGTCTAGAATGACTCTCGTGGATGCCAATGAACACGGGTGCTCACGGAGATCTGGAGTAAGAGGTGAGGGTACGTATTAGGAAGCTCTTTTGATCGAACACCTAATCCCGCCCGCCGATAGCGGCCTCTACTAATGATTAGGAAGTTATTCGATTTCGATATATCGTCGGCTATATGCATGAAATGCAACATCCATAGATTAATCCTAACATATGAAGATTTAACTAAGTCGGTTGACACGTAATTAGCATACAATTGGGTCGAAGTAGGATTTAATGTTGATTCACATGTGAAAGCATACAAACAACAAAAGAAATAAAATAATTATAAATTACAATAATGAAAATTACAATTATTACATTGGAATAGGCGATTTATGTCGAAAATACCTTTAAAACGGATAATTTGAGAAAAAGAAATAAAGAATAAAAGAAATAAATCACGAACAAGTCAGAAGGTGATATTACGGATACTAGTTAGTAAATACGTAGACTAATTAAACTAGGTCAAGGCGAGAAAAGGAGTTCGGGACGAACTCATCTCGAACAAAGCGCAGCAGATCGCGCCCTCCTGAAGAGGCGCAGCAGATTCTTGCCGCGTCTGTTCCAAGGGTGAGTTCTGGGCCGTAGAAGCCGAACGCAAATCGTTAATGTCGATTGGTGATTTTAAGGATTGATTATACTATTTACTCGGATGAAAGTGATTAATGATTAATTGCATGTGAATGATGGTCATAAAAGCGATAAACACGAATGAGACGGATGTGAATGAATTAATTACATGATGAAACGATGTTAATAAATGAGTCCTCTATTGAAATAAGTCAATTAGGCTAAATACGACGGATATACAACGAATACGTGACGAACATGCGACTAAACAGATTAAACTATATCAATGACGAATTCCAGAAACTCAATATGAACAAATTGAACCTCTAAAGTCCGGGTTTGAATTTAATGACGAAAACCCGTAAATATGGATTATTTAGGATTTAAGTCGGATTTATGATGATTAAACATGCTAATGAATGATGAATTATATGATGCAATATACATGTGAATTATATACTATTACGACGAAGAATTAACAGACGAACAAATAACAAATAAAAAGAAACGAATTACAGAGGACGAGGAAGAAGAAAAGAAGCAGGAACTGCGACAGCCTCACGAAGAGGCGCAGCAGGAACTGCGCTCCTTCGAAGAGGCGCAGCAGTTGCTGCGTCTTTTCTCGACGTCTGCTCACCGGAAATCCGCAAAAAGAGTTTTAAAGCACGGTTTTAGATTTTAATGGTGTTTTCGACATAAATCTTACAATGGTGATACGATAAATAAAATACAATAAATAAAAGAGGAATATACACCCTCAGACTTACATGTTGACGAAACGAGATGAACTAAGATATCGACTAGTGAATGCTCGACGCGAATGCAAAGAGAGCGCCCTCGTAAGAGGAAAACGATTGATTAATTAATTAATTAGATTGATTATTGTGTAGTTGGTCAAATTGGTCGGTCATGCAACGGAGAGGCTGGTACCCGGAAAGATCCGAGCTTACGTGGTCGGAAGTCCAAGCACGTAGGCGCCAATTAGTAAGAACAAAGTCTAGAATGCAAAGGGAGAAGAGAAGGGCGGACACTCGCGTGAGAAATATGAGGAGCGAAGGCTCCTATTTATACTAATCACGCGACGGAATAGGGTTTCGGAGACTCTTTGGAAGTGAATCTCGGAAAGATATAAAAAAGATACGTAAGACATGCAAAGAAGGGCCTGGGAAAAGGCGCAGAGCCATCGCGTCCTTGGAAGAGGCGCAGACTGCTGCTGCGTCTATTCCCAGGAGGTTTCCTCCTGCTGAAGAAAGATTTCCGCGTTTGAGTTATGGTAGGATGGAAATAATTCGATTATCTTATGAATATTACGGGATATTATTTGCCAAAAGATAAAATTTGTGAAATATGGAATAGAAATATCCGGAACATTCCAACATTCCGACTCGGGATTTAACAGATTATCGAAAAAATGGAGACGGTTTTTGACCGGACTCGAATGTACTCAAATTACTGCCAAAACGACCGTGATCGGACGTAGATGACAACTAAGAGGTAGACATTAATATTTGAGCAATCACTTGACGATAATCTTACGAACTGTCACAAATCGTTCCGCGTATCAAACATGCGGCCCAATCATCACCGGGTGGTTTGCGGGAGGTGCAGAAATGAGGTATCTACAGTACCATCTCACTCTTTCTTACCATGGATTTTCTCTCATCATTCTATCACTCACACTTGTCACCATCAGTCCACACAATTAGCGTTTACTCTTCAACTAATTGCATTTTTTTTTTCGCCTCTAGAAACCAAAACTCATTTCATACCGTTTATTGCCCATGGAAATCACACACTAGTTTTACCAGTTGATGATACAAAGTCCCAAGCTCGGCCACTACCTACACATCGCGGCATAACTCGATCTCACTATACACCATTTGTTTACGTCCTTCTATAACGACCTTCCATCACATATATATCCTTAACCAACACAATCCTAACCATCTCCCTCTATAAATCCTTACACATCCTAATTTGCCACTATTCGCATCCCTCATCTCAACCTTTTCATTCTCACATTCCTTACACTTACATCACCTCTTGCGCATATACACTTACCTTTACATTACTCAAATTCGCAATTATATCACTCACTACGTCTCAAAAAATATGCTACATACCTCAATAAGCTCCTCAATCTTCCTTTTCTTTTTTCATTATCCATCACAACCACATATAACTCATGTCCTCCTCACCAAAATCATACCAATCATAAGGTGCTACTCCTTACATCACAAGGTCTGGTAACTTACGCATCAGGGCCAACATATATGTAAAACAATGCATAAAGAAGCAAAAGAAAATCTTTGAAATAATTATGACATGCACGGAGGTAAAAAAGATAAGCATAAAACCAATATAAGGGTTGTAGATACCCAGTATCTGCACCTTCCAAAAACCACCCGATGATGATCGGACTATAACGTGTTTTTGATATGCGTACGTGGATTGGCTATACATGAGACGATTTAATGCATTACTCGGATATGAAAAATGATTTCAAAAATGGTTTTCTAACTTCATTTGCATTAAATTAACACTATTTAGAGTTAAAACCGTCTTCGGACCCAAAACAGACTCAGAAACCCGCAACCCGAGTCAACCTGAGTCAACCCGAGTCAACCCGAGTCTCGAATGTACAAAATAATGCCATGAATGTCTTTATCATGCCATTTTCATTAAAATGACACTAATTAGAGTCAAAACCGACACCGAGCCAAAAACCGACTCCAAATTCAAATCCCGACTAACACGGGTCAAACCCGAGTCAAGCACACAAAACACCTACCTCAAGTAACACCCAAAATCATCTTATTAGGTGCCCATATTGTTACACAACATCCTATTTGATTATCACAAATCAAACCAACCAAATAATGGATAGAGCAAAGGCCACATCCAAATTGAAAAGGACAGGGCACCCCATTGCATAGCAAGCATGCTCGCGCCTCAATGGGCTATCTCCTTAGCCTCCAAGCAAACTCAACCGACCTACCACCCCATATTTCTCTATAAATACCCACCATCACACACCATAATCTTCACGCGAGCGTCCGCCCCCTCACCTCTCTCTTAAACTTCTAGACTCGACTTCGTAAGTCACAAAATCGACACGTGTTTGCGACCTACCGATCGAAAACACAAACCTTACACATTTTGTTTGGTACCGTCGCCGTGCATTCGACCGACCCATTCGACTAACTCAACATTAATCAACATGTTTCTCAACAACATATTTTCAACTTATTTTCAAAACAAAATCCTTTTTTAAGGCACTCTTTTAAACTTCTTTGATCACGAGTAGTCACAAAGAAAAAACCGTCTCTAAAGTCGTCTACCTCGCAAACATCAATACACGTAAGTTTGAGGGTATAGAAAACTCACTTATTTCATGTCTTTACTGTTTTTATGAGTTTATAAGCATGAACAATGCATAACACGATTCAAATATTGGTTAGATGAGCCAAAACCGAGTTTTAGCCTGAGACAGAAGCTCTTTGCTATGCAAAGAAGCTCGCGCCTCTTGTGGCATCTCGGGTCAGACTCAAACGTGTTTGAGTTCATCTTCCTTCAACACTTTCTCTTATTTTTCTTTCTTTCCTTTTACGGTTTTTACCATTTTAATTCATTTTCATGACAAATATTTTGACCATTACAAAAATCATCCTTGGTTCCTTATACCATGACGGTTTATTCCGTGACTCGGTGATATTATTGGTTAATTACATTTTAATGGGTATTTTAACCCCTTTTTCTTTTACTTAGCATTTTTCTTATTTATTTACATTTGCAAGCATATTAGTCATAACTCATAATCATCCTTGGTTCCTTATACCATGTCGGTTTAATCCGAATACGATGACAAACTTGACTAATTACAAATAAATAAACTTAACATAATTAGTTCAAATCAAACATTTTCCTTTCACTTTTATTTTATTTTTATCTTTATCTTGGCCGTATTGCATATGACCCTTGGTTAAAATAATAACCATGTCGATTTAATTCGGATGAGGTGATAAAACGGTCAAGCACATATATTTTACATTCTTATTTGTAAACCATGCTTTTCAAACTTGCAAATCCGACAACGAATTACTAAGATAATAGTAATTATTCCGAGTCATGCAAACAATATTTGCAAATCATTCATCACAAATACGGTTTTAGACAACCTTTTTAACAACCAGGAGATGCCCCTTGGGTCGTCGTCTGACTCGCGCCCCAATAGGCCGTATGTTTTCATATTTCAAAACCTGGACAGGCCTCATTCCCTCGCCAATAACCTCGCGTCCCAATGGGGCAGCCTCGCACTGTTCTGTCTCGTTTTAGCCCTTGTCTAGGACGATATGGATTACGGTTAACCCGAATACATAACGGATCAGATTGACGAGTTCGCATTTTACACTTTGTCACTTGACACACTTTTTCAAATAAATGGATCATGTTAAGCATCATAATCCGAATTGGGTAAATGGATGTTTAATTTCTGTTTTCACATGCAAATCAATCTAAATCCAACTCGACATCATTTTCTTGATATTTGGATAAACAAACCGAATTAGGAAATTCTCACATGTTAGGTTAAGCTTTTGGATGCGCATTCATGCATTTAAAAAATTTTATCAACTCTTGCACTTAAACAACCACGATCGATCAGTAGAGGCCGCTAACGTGGGCGGGATTGGGTGTCCGATTAAAGGGATTCCTAATACGTACCCTCACCCCTTACTCAGAACCTTTGGATAGTGGATGGCCTTATCCAGGGTGTATGAGAGTCATTCTAGCGATACGATGCTAAAGGGGGACGAGTCCTTATCTTTAGTACCTATGGCAAACACCGCTTTTTTGCCTTGGTTGACCTAGGTATAAAGTGGATTCGAATGGGTTCCAAGCATCCCATAATTGCTTGGTGGCGACTCCGAACATCTCTAACATTGTTTCGAGACCTTTACCGAGACGAAACTGACCGATCTAAAGTGATCCGATCGAAAGCATTTTTACGCCACCGAGCATGGCTTTCAAGACCGCTAAACGTCCACGGATTGGCTTGGCGTGTAGGTGGCATGTCCACAGATTGGCGACTTCGCTGGGGAAAACTAGGGCACTTGTGTCTTTGTGATCCTTAGAGGTGAAACTCGAACGAGGTCGTGGTTAAAGTGCATTAATTGATATTACGGTCATAAGTCGGGTTCCTTATCCGGGCCCATAACCTAACCTTTATCGACCAATTGGCTCGTCTCGTCGGCGTGAGTTTTCTCATCCCCGCGTTTCGAATCCCGATTGAGTCAAGCATACCATTGATGTTACACATTTCTGTTTCGTCAAAGAGCTTTCACTTCCTTAGAGCACGAGGCTAGGGCACCCTCCTTACACATTTTGTTTGGATTGGTATCTCTCTCGAAAATCGGGGTTTGATCACTTGGTGTGTAACCCACCCTATTAAGCCAAAACCCGTGTCAGCATTATGCATAGTATAATGAACTGTGAGTGCTTAGTGTTATGTGATCACGAGTCCTTCCGTGTCATTTCAAAACTTTCAAAAACACCTTTTTTGCGCCGTTATAATGGCCATTTCAAACCTCGGTCTTTCGCCGACCGTTGCAAACCTTTTTAGGCCGTCGAAATGACGATTTTCTAACCAGGTTTTCTACAACCATTTCAAAAAGCGCCTTTTTAGGTCGTCGTAATAATGATTTTGAAACCATTTTTTTACAACCGTTTCAAACCTCGGTCTTTCGCCGACCGTTGCACACCTTTTTATGCCGTCGTAATGACGATTTTCAAAACCGATTTTTACAACCTTTTCGAATCACCTTTTTATGTCGTTATAATGGCCATTTCAAAACCCGGTTTTTTATAACCATTTCAAGTAGACCTTTTCATGCCGTTGTAATGACGATTTCAAACCTCGATTTTCACAAACCATTTCAAAATACCCTTTTATGTCGTTATAATGGCCATTTCAAACCTTGGTCTGTCGTCGACCGTTGCATTCTTAAAGCGCCCTTTTACGCCGCCGTAATGACGAGTTCTACCCTCAAATTTTCAAAATTCGAAATCAATTTTCAAGCAAAAACGTTTTTTTTTTCAAACCGTCGTAATGACGATTTCAACCCGTGCAACTTTCCAAATTTCAAATCTCGTTTTCGAAATCAAATTTGGCTTTCCTAAGCCGTCGTAATAACGATTTCAATTATCACACTTTTCGATTTGCATACCGTCTTTCAAAGGTTAAAACGGTTTTCTAACCCGTTGTAATGACGAATTCAATCCTCATAATTTCCAATTTCAAATCATTGAAAACAATTTAAACTGTTTCCAAATTTCCAATCAAAACTTAATCATTTGAAAACAAATTTAACCGTTTTCAAATTTCAATTCAAAATCAAATCATTTGAAAACAAATTTAACCGTTTTCAGATTTCAAATCAAGTTTCAAATGTTTGAACACAAAGTAAACAGTTTTCAAATTTCAATTCAAAATCAAATCTTTGAAGTCAAATTTAACCATTTTCAAATTTCAATTCAAATCAAATCTTTGAAAACAAATTTAACCGTTTTCAAATTTCAAATTCAAAATCAAATCTTTGAAAACAAATTTAACCGTTTCAAATTTTCAACCAAATTTCAAATTCTTTGAAAATTAATTTAACCGTTTTCATGGCCATTGTGATGACGATTCCAAATTCTTCAATTCTCGATTTTCAAATCCGTGATTCGGAATTTCAAAAACCGTCTTCGGAAACAACACTTTATCTTTAGAGCTGCCGTAATTTCAACTCAACCTGTCTTTTGAAATCAAACCTAAGACAACCCTTTCAACTGGCCGACCTTTTGAATATCCCTACTATTCGGAAGCCGTCCATAAAACGACAAATGAGTCTTTTTGTAAATTTTTATTTTTGAAAATTTCAGTCCACCATTCCGATTCAGCCTCGGGTCGATTTCAAGTCCAGCCGTCTAGATAACGTCCATCTTCAATGGCGTTAGCAGAGTCAAAACCTGTCGGATTTTAAACTCACATTTCCCTTACATTACGGGTCAAAGGTCAAGTTTGTGTACATGTCTTGTCCAACGGCGTCACGCCAGCAACACACATCCAAACTGATTCAGAAGTCGTATGTCTAGGCATCACTATGCCAAAGTCGACACTCGAGTCTAAATTCAACGTCATGCACTAAGATTTCAAACACAAGAGGTCATTCACGATCTTTAATGAACTCATAACTTAGTCACACCGTCGCGTCTTCACGACATAACGGCCTTTTATACATATGTATCGCACTTGCCTTTGTTTGTGCAATACCTTGCCAAGACAAGTTATAACGCCTATCGTTATGTCAAATAGTAATCCCTTGGGTGCCATCAATCTTCAACCAGGAACTCAAAAAGACGATCAATCTCCATCCACCATGACTTCTGCTAAAACCAACAACATGGTCCTTCGACTCCTAGCTACCGTGGAAAACTTGAGCACTCGTCTCTCCCAAGTTAAGGACAAAATGATAACTGGGAATTTGCCCTCTTCTGATATTGAGCAAAGGGTTAAGCTCCTCAAAAGCCGACTATTTTCCAACGACAAAACCAACCCTAGTTGGAAGGCTACCAAAATCATGGAAGCCAATTCCTTAGGTGCTCCACCAACAAAAACCAGACGACCTCATGGGTCCTTCCCTGATTTGGGTATGCCTTATGCCACAGCCTTGGAAAGGCTAATCTCCAAAGGAAAGCTCAAACCGATTGGTCCAACTCCAGACCCTATACCAAACAAGCGACATCGAAGATGGAATGGAAACCTCTTTTGCCAATATCACCAAGGTCGCGGACATGACACTGAAATGTGTCTCCCCCTAAAACGCGCCATCCTTGATATGATCGAAAAGGGCGATTTACCATTACCTCCCTCAACAAACAACAAAAACAACCCTCCAGAAAACCATGTTGGGCACAGTCAGGAATCTTCCCTAGATTGCTCTCACCTCATCTCTCCCGACGATGAGAAAATTCATGCAATTGAAGAAGATGTCATACAAAGCGCTATAATGATGCTCTCCATCTCCATCAATAACATATTCTCAAAGCTGCAAGTTGCTATCAATGACTTGAACACCTTGGTAGCTAATTTGGAGAAAAGGTTGGGTAATACCGAAAATGAACCTAACCGCCAAGGAGAAGACCAACCCTCCATTCACCAACCAATGAGTGATAAAAATGAGCAATCGTCTAATGGTTCGCACACCCATGATCCCACCAACAAATAACATGAAATCACCTCACCGAAATACCCTTCAAAATACCAAGCAACATCCCAAAAACTTCCCATTGACAATGACCAAATCCTGTTTCCGCCCAGGATAGACAAAAACAAAACAAAACTCACAAAAACATCCCAAAAAACGCCAATGTTGGAACCATGGGAAAACTTCAAAGGGTATTCACAGATCTGGGAATAGCATATGGAACCGCTCTAGAGATACTTGCTTCAGAAGGATTACTGCAACCCATTGGTCCAACTCCGGACAAACCTGAACATAAAAGAACCCGATTCTGGGATGGTAATGCTTATTGCCAATACCATCAAGGCAAGGGCCATGACACTGAAGTCTGCTTCAAACTCAAGCATGCCATTCAAGATATGATCGAAGCTGGCAAAATCATAGTCGCACCTCTCAGTCAAGACAATCCTCCTGGATGTCTCAAGTCAAACAGCAAGGTTGAACATTCTCAAAGGTCATTCACTAATCTCAACACAACTTATGACGCAGCTCTTCAAAAGCTTGTGACTGAAGGGAAGCTACAACCAATCGGGCCCACTTCGGACCCACTTGAAAGCAGGAAAACCCGTTTCTGGGATGGCAATGCCTATTGCCAATATCATCAAGGAAAAGGTCATGACAATGAAACATGCTTCAAACTGAAACATGCTATTCAAGATATGATCGACAACCATCAACTGATAGCTTTATCCCTAGGCCAACCAAGTGATGAAAACAACCCTAATGAACATCTCATTCTGCATGGAGATGAAAGTCTCATTAACTATTGTCCTCATATCGTCTCCAACAACGGGAGTGAAGTGCTCAAGTGGGTCAATGCTCAAGACCAGACATTCAAGCCGCTGGATGATGCGGCAAAGACCTTAGAGGAGGAAAGTGATGATTAGGAGTCCGTATCTACGATTGAGTCCAAATCCGAGTCCGAGTCTTAGGCTTTCTCATATCTATCCTAGTGTCTGTCCTTTATTCCTAAGTGATAAATTGGGGGCTATCCCCGTGAGTCACACGTATTCATCGAGCCTGTACTAATATCTTATTTATCTAAATAAAAGCACGATTTCCAACTATCATATATTCTCCCCTTTACCATTTCTCGTTGACAACGAGAATTGATTTGATAATTGATTTAAAACAAACAACATGTTCCAATTCAATGTGAGTACACTCGAGTGACGTTCCGTACCGAGTAAGCAGAGGACTCGAAACTCCGTGTCCATTCTCTTTGTTAGGATTCATTAATCTCATTAGTATACATATTCATATATGAATTAATTTATTTGGTCATAAAATAAATACAAGATCTTATGCATGCAAACATAAAACAAAATGGAGAAGAAATCGTCACTTCTTACATTGGTGTTTCGGATTTATTGGGCACCAACAAGATCTCCTACTTGTTAGTTCTTGATCTTTCCAACAATGGATGAACTAAGATTCAAATTAGAATCTCTCCCAAAATTTTATACCAAGGCAACACCCTTAATAGATTTTATTAACATAAGACTAGTATTAATAAAATCCTTCCTTAAAATAACACAAATAAATTGTTATTTTGCTCTTGAAATTTCGGTTCAAGAGGGAGTAATGTGTGAGTTTATTTTTGCTCTTAAGCTTCTTATCAAAAACTAGAGAGAATAATAATATTAGACTAGAATGAATAATCAAAATTTGAAGAGAAAACTCTTTCTTTTTTTCTCATGGTTGGCCGAAAATTTTGGCCTTGGGTAGCATGCCCAATGCTTTTCATTTTTGCTCTTCACAAGAGACTAGGCATGTAACCCTAGTTTTAGATTGATCTTCTCAAGATGTTTAGCCTTGTAAGGCTATGCCCTAGGGTCATCGATGTGTCTGTTGAATAAAATAAATTAAACAACACAAACCCTTAATGCCCCTTCTAATTTCGGTTACCATGTAAAATGGTGGTCCATTTTATTTTTGTCATTTGTCAATTGTGACATATGTGACATGTTGCATGACATGTTACATTATAATGCATTTTTAACATATTAAAAATCATCATATTAATAAAATATGTCACATACAAAAATAACTAGTAATTCACAATTACTTGTACCAAAATGGGTCATATGATTATAAATCACATCTACATGTTGTTAAAATAAATTATTCATTCTATTTTTAATTGTTTCATAAACAATAAATTAATCTAAGTAATAAAACAATTCGATTACTTAGACCGAATCTTATTTAATCAAATTACAATAAGAGACGTAATTTTACTCACAAAATCACTCGTCAATTTTAAGGAATTTAATTAACCCATATCAGCATACGATTAATTAAATAATCAATTAAGAGCATTACCCTATAGGTATGACCTTAGGGGATCAACTGGTCACCACCGTCGCACGACAGTAATGTTAAACTCTAGTCAGCCAATCATTACCGATATGTGTGGACCAGTTGACTAAGAAGTATTACTTTCCCTCATGTATTCTTAATATGAGATTTAAACATGTGATCTTAATATGATCAACAATGTGATCGCATTATTGTCGAGGACACTCCAACAATCTCCCACTTGTCCTCGACAAGTGTGCGTCACCAATTCTCTTGTCCTATTACTATCTCCCACTCAATGTAAGGTGTCTTTCGGGTCGTACTTGCAAGTGATCATATCGAGAGTGGTTTCCTCGATCTGGAGAATAACTGATTGACCGGAATTATCTACCATGGATACCTTTCGAGCGTGGCCACGCATTTCCAGTTTATTACTCCTCGAGTGGCCCTGAGATATTGTTTTAACCCTGACAAGGGGTGGACAATTCCTATCGCACTATTCCCTTCGATTAGCCACGGCCATCATAACCCAAAATATGCCCATTTGACCCCATTTACGAGGGTCGTAGTAACATAAATCAAAGTTAATCTGAAACTGTGCCACCTTGGGCGAACAGTCTTTAGTCAAAAGAATCGACTTATTAGAATACTATAGTAGCTCTTGCCACGACCAGGCTATATAAATTTGCCAGAACTCTATAAGCGGCCATTAGGCCCGACAAAGTGTTCCCAACAGTCTGCATATGTGATCGACTAGTCATCTCATATGACTCTATGGCACTTGAACTTGCCATCAATCGCATCACACTCTAGTCACTTCGAGACGTCACCTCATACAAGTGACTATGGGCAAATACTATGTTAATCCGGGTTCACTTTAACGGGGTTCAATATTGTCTCTATAACCCGTTTGGATGTAACAAAGTATAAAAGGAGTTTTTTTTTTTTAGATTTAAAAAAAACTCGAATGACAAATGTGATTATTACATATGAATAGTCAATACATGATTACTACTTCATATTCTTATAATCCAATTTGATCTTTGTACATAGTTGTTCATCTCAATCCAATTTAAATGACATATGACATGACTCGTCATGTTAAGCCTATGAGAAGGCTTTGGTTAGTAGGTTTTATCAACTTCTTGTACCTTACTCAACCTTACTACATACTTGTTTTCCTTTGTAATGTATACATTTGCATTACAAAACTTTCTGAGTACGTGTCTAGATCCAATCTAGACATAAGCCCTCTAGCCTTAGAATAGCTCCCACTGTTTTCACAAATTAATGCGGGACTCATCCTTCTTGCACATCTCATGATTGCAAGTGTACTCAATTTCCGTTGTAAATATCTCTCATTGTTCTTTATTGCCTAGAACGATTCTAGCAAATCTATTTCTTAAATAACATAGCCACAATGGTTCCTTAACCATCTTTAGGTGTTTTGAACACGGTTTTTGTCCGAAACCTTATACAATCTCAACAGTCATTAGTGTAAGCCCTTACACAAATTTGTGAATTGCATCAAAAACACTTAACTTTACATCCTTAATGTTTCCTCAAGCACTTAAGGATAATCTATATGGCTATTAGGTAACTATTACTTAAATTCGATTTGAAACAATTCCAATTCATCATACTCAAAGTATATGAAGTGTTATACATCATTACTCATTTAATTGATCCGGCAGCGGAAGCAAATGGAATCAATCAAATATGTTCAACTCGATTGAACTAATCATGAATCTTTATCAACATAAGACTTCTTATTTGGCGCTAATATCATGTGGATTTATCTCCATAAATCTGGATATAAAAGATGTATTATATTACTCCAAAAGTCTTAAGTCATTCCCAATGATCAATATGTCATCCATATATAAGACTAATTAAAATTTCCGTAACTCCCACTAAACTTCATGTACAAACACAACTTCTCGACCTATTGAGAAAAGTTTTATAACATGATCAAAATGTTGACTCCAACTCATTCATGTCTTACTTAAGACTATATCTCAAGTTGCACATTGTCTTAGGATTGTAAGAATCTATAAAACACATCACATGTATCGAATACATTCCTTCTTTAATTGAAGAAATGGGTTTTAGATTCACTCGCTCTATATATATCATCATAATGACACACAATCCCTAAGAAGATCCGAATAGTGCAAAACACTTTGCAACTAATCAAGCTTTGATATCTCTCTTTGATATCCAACAATTCCACTTGGAATTTATTTCGGATTTTTATGGCTCTAAGCCTTGTATTGAGTTGTGACGTAAACACTCTCATGTAAGTCATATGTTCATTACTTTCCAGAAGTAACCTGAATCACACAATTTCATTGTAAGTTTTAAGCTCTTTACTTTCTTAAAAGTAACATGAATTCATCATCTTCAACAAGTGATGAGTTCAACCTCCTAGGTTTCGAAGAAACAACGTCACGTTCGTAAGAAAGACCAGTTTCTTGCGACATACAATTTTTGACACAATTCTTTTGTGGCTTTTGAATAATTTCTCCCACTCTGTCTTCTAGAAATAAACTTGTATTCTAGAAAGACAGCTTCACGAGCCACAAACTCGTTGTATTCGTGATTATAGTAAGGAAAAATGAGCATTTGTTTCTTGTGAAAACTTACAAGCATGGTACCCTACCATTTCATATCTCATATGAATTGTTTTAGATTTAGTGGAAAAATAATTTAGACAAAAGGATCAAGTAACTCAAAGTAACTTGATTAAAGTCCAAAACATATCGAATAAGGTTTGATTTCTTTATCCAACCACACATTATCCCATAATGCGTGTCAAGAGAGATTAACTTGTAATACTATATCACATTTCCTTTGGCTTATATCAAAGTCTTCACTTTGTTAATCCCATCACGACTAAATCGTGATTCCTGGAATTCTTTGAACTTGTTCAAAGATTTCTCTATTTACCTTATTAAGTGAACACATTAGTGTCAACTTAAATCGTTGGTAAAAGAAAATGATCAACCTATTTTGGATCAATGATTTACAACCTCGATCTCCTTTTCAACCAAAAAGCACGAGACATCTTGCTTTGAATACAAGATACGCATATACCATAAGATTAACAATATAATGGTTCCAAGAGTACTCGATAACTCTTTGCGTTCATCATTCCAGAATTTAAGGTTTAATCTTGGGTTACCAATTTGAGTCTTGCATCATCTACATGATGTATCATTCTAGTTTGGTTTCGAATATATTCACCTTGATAATGGGCTACCCATACATCAAATCGTGGTATATAGGGTCACAAAAGTGAAACCTCTTTTGTATCTTAACAAGATTATATTCTTATTTAGAGTTTATTCACTTAATAGTCATAATTAAGGTATAAATTGTTGGAAATCATATTTTAAATATCACATATTTTAGTTTAAAGTTTTAGTCATAAGAACTTAAGGATCTTATGCATGCAAAACAAATACAAGAGTGAAGAAAAATCGGTTCCTTACAATTGTATTTTCGGCTATATGGGCACAAGTAAGGTCTCCTACCCTCACTTGTTCTTGAGCTATGATGAGTATTAGGATGATCCTCCAAAGACCTCAAGTATAGAAGCCACTCCTCTTGATTGCACCCAAGATTATCCCATATCTCTACTAAATAATATGTGCTAGATATTTGTTTAGTAGTTTACCTTAAAATTGATTACTAATACTCATATATTACAATAATAATATTAGTAATCTTTTATGAACAATTTGAATCAAAAATCTCATGTTTTGATGAAGAAAAATATGAATATATGAGAGAGGAAAACTTTGCATGTCTTTTTAATGGACAAGCATAAAAGAATAAGTAGAGGAAAAATAATCCTCTTGAATGGAGGAGGGTAAACGGTTGGAGCCTCACCAAATGCCAAGGATGGCATCTTACTTTATGCTTTTTCTCTTCACAAGGTAATAGGTTGTGTAAGAGATGTAAGAGTAGATGTGTAAGCTACATGGTGTAGGCGTGAATATAATATTCTATCACATAAAATAATTCACCCATAATCCTCCATAACTCCCTCTATTTCGGTCCATGTATGTAAAATGGACTACCATTTTATTTTGTCAATTTGTCATTTGTCACACAATATGTCACATGTAGTATGTTACATGTTATTAATTAATTAAATGCATATTTATCACATAAATATCATTTTTATAAATTAATTAAATTACTTTCAACAAATTGACTAGTGATACTTGATCACATGAATAAAATGGGTCATTTAATTATAATTCACAACATCTTGTAATTATAATCAACCATTCATTCTTATCTCTATTGTTTCTCAAACAATAAACAATTTTAGTAATAAAGTATTTCAATTACTAAAATAAATCTTATTTAATCCCATTACAATAAGATATCAATATTCTCTCTCACAAATTGAATTGTTCAATTTTAAGGAATTGATCAATTTGTATCGTCATACAATTAATCAACTTTACAGATTAGGGCATCATCCTTTAGGTGTGACCTTAAGGGATAAACTGACCACCACCGTCCCACGACAGTAACGTCAAACTCTAGCAAGCCAATCGTTACCGATTAATGTTGATCAGTTGACTATATAATGAATCATCCCTTACGTATTCTTAAAAATGAGATTTAAACATGTGATCATCATGATCGACAATTGTGATCGCATTATTGTCGTGGACACTCCAACATTTCGGGTAATATCAATTAAAACTAAGGTCATACTAAATAAAATTAAATAATTCAAAAATTATATAAAAATAAAATATGACAATCATAAATAAAATGCAGCATTATAAAATGTATGAACATGCTCAATTTTATGCTAAATCGCCTTATAAGAGCCAATATCGTATATTACATCGGTTTTTATGGTTTTGCGTGATTATATGTAACACCCCCATTTATTTAAGGACCTGAACTAGGACTCCTCAGATAAGTGACGGTGTTACCATCTCGGAAACCCGAGGCAGTAGATAACAAAGGGAAGAAAACACAGTACTTTATTAAATACGACCAAAAGATAAAGTCTGATAAAACTACTAAAAGACTAAGGTGGGCTAGGCACTAAGTCAATCATCCAAGCTCTCTTCCCGGCCAGCTCCCGTCGGGTCTAAAATACCACATCAATCGCTCACCAATAATTGGATCATCACAGGCGTACACGAATACACGGGGGTCACCAAGGCGAGTAGGTAATACAATAAAACAAAGAACATAATACACATGCTCCTCCATCACCACCACCGCCATCACAACTCATAACCCGGACAACCCACCATACCGATCCCCTCGGTAGACTATACATCGACCGTAGCCGATCTGCCACTCAGCAAGAGGACACCAGGGCAAGTCCTGCAGAACCCGCCTGGGCCTTATCACCACACCATACTCACCTCCACCTCCACCAACTCCGATGCAATTATATATTAAAATAGTTCAACAATAATACTTAACGGAATTAAATCAGACAATCATATTATAACATGTAAATCACCGATTCACAATCCAAATCACATAGTACTATATCAAGTCCAGTGTATTCCCCTACCTCAAATAGCGGTAATAAGCTAACTGCAGATCAGAAGTACTCCACCCGAAACTCGCCACCTAAACATATACATAACATAATTAATTCACTTAACTATTCCCGTTCCCATACTCAAGAGTCACTATAAGTAGAAACTTTCCCAAATTAGAAGTTACTAAAAATATAAGTTACCCAAAATAGAAAGTTTCCTAAAATGGGAAGTTTCCAAAATAGCAATTACCAAAAATAGCAGGTTACTAAAAATAGTAACCTTCCCGAAATAAAATCCCGACTCAAAGCCTAAATATATTATTCCGTCATCGCTACTTAATATTGACTTAATAACTAAAACTAATAATAGAAATAATAGAAATATACATATTTTCCGACTTACTAAAATAGAAACCGTAACAAAATTACCCAAAAACAATAACCCAACCCGACACACAAACACACCCCCTTCAACCCGACACAACTCACTCCAACAGCCACCAGCCCTCACCGCCGACCACCAGGCCTGACACCAGGTCTGGCCTGGTCACCTCCAACCACCACCAACGTGGTCGACCCACGCCGGTGGTCAGAACCACCACCACCAACACCCCCTGTTTGCAACCCTGCCGCCACAAAACGCCACAACAGGCCCCTTTTCTGACTCGCCTGCCACCACGACACATCCCTGCCACCTTACCAACCACCACCCTTGACACCACCGTCGAACGGCGACTCTGACACACGTGGCACCACCGATTCGACCTCCCCCGAGTCCACGGTGGTGCCACCCCATTACCCCATGTCTGAAATGAAACAAAAACCACCCATATCAACCCCGACACCTAATCACCACCACTGCAACCACCAACAGCGACGACAACCACTCAACCTACCACCACACGACTCGACTCACCACCAGCAACACATCCCACACCCCGACGACTGCTACAACAGTCCCTAAACGACGTACAACTCAGATCAAACTAGCGTGACATAAATGAAAACAGGGAACCTTACCTATGACGGCCGTCGATCTGTGCTATTCCGGCAAGTACAACCACCCTCGTCCACCAGCAACGGCTTCCCTAGACTCACGGCAGACCCTACTCCCTCCACACTCACCGGCGTGCGCTCGTTGGCTGTAAAAGAGGCTTGCGGCGTGGAAGAAAAGGGGTTGATGATGATGATGTGCAAAATGACGGTAGGAAGGGGGATTGGGTTTTAAGGTTGAATTAGGGTTTTGTTTTAGGGTTTTGGTGAGGTAAAAAGGTAAATGGGTAAGTGGGTAAATGGGTTATAACACCTTGACCCAAAATGCCACCTAAAACTATAAACCCGACTCATCTTACAATATGAATCAATTAATTACCTTTACGCTTTTACCATTACCATAATAACATGATTTAATTACCTTTACGCTACTATTAAATAATAATATCTCGCTCAATCGATAATAAAATACGGGGTATTACAGTCTTCCCCCCTTAAAATGAACTTCGTCCCGAAGTTCGCTCCCATACCAAACATGTCATCCGAATATAAAGACATCCCGTATAACTAACACAGTCAAACACACAACTAGACTACATAAACACGAAATGTTACATTCTACCCTCCTAAAAAGAAAGTTATGTCCCGTAACTTACCTCAAGTGAACAGATGTGGATAACTCTCTCTCATTGCGGCCTCGGTTTCCCAGGTAGCCTCCTCCGCCTTATGATTAGTCCACAAAGACCTTCACTAATGCGGTCTCTCCGTGCCTGGTCTTTCTAACTTTCCCGTCCCAAAATCTCCTTAGGTGTCTCGATGTAGGTCAATCGCTCGTCCACCTCGACCACATCATGGCTCAAAATATGCGAAGGGTCACTCAAATACCTCCGCAACTGAGAAACATGGAAGACATTATGTACCCTGGCTAAAGCTGGTGGTAGGGCTAGCCGGTATGCCACCTCTCCAACTCTATCCAAGATCTCATATGGCCCAATAAACTTCTGGCTCAACTTCCCCCGTTTCCCGAATCTCATCACTCCCTTCATCGGAGACACTCTAAGAAGTACTTTCTCTCCCACCTGGAAAGAAATGTCACTTCTCCTAGCGTCAGCATAGCTCTTCTGCCGGTCCTGGGCAGCCCTCATCTTCTGTCGAATGATCTGCACCTGCTCAACCATCTCCTAAATCATCTCTGGTCCCAAAACTACCGCATCAGCTCGATCATCCCAACACATAGGACTCCTACACTTCCTGCCATATAGAGCCTCAAATGGAGCCATCCCAATACTAGTGTGGTAACTGTTGTTGTATGAAAACTCAATCAACCCCAGTCTATCCTCCCAAGAACAACCGAACTCCAAAACACAAGCCCTCAACATGTCCTCGAGTGTCTGAATAGTCCTCTCTGTCTGACCATCTGTAGCTGGATGGAAAGTGGTGCTCATCTTTAACTGAGTACCCATTAATGACTGCAACTCCTGCCAGAATTTGGATAGAAACCTGGAGTCTCTATCGGAAATGATGTCCTTGGGCACACCATGCAGCTTCACCACATACTGAACATAAGCCTTGGCCAACTCAGCTTTACTCCAAGTATCCTTCATGGGGATAAAGTGAGCCGACTTGGTTAGCCTGTCCACGATCACCCAAATCATATTGTTACCTCTCTGAGTTCGAGGCAACCCAACAATGAAATCCATGGAAATGCTCTCCCACTTCCACTCCGGCACATCTAATGGTTGAACCTTCCCTTGCGGTCTCTTATGTTCACCCTTCACTCTCTGGCACGTCAAGCATCGAGCTACGAACTCAGCAACTTCCCTCTTCATATTCGGCCACCAAAAAGTCTTCTTGAGGTCCTTGTACAGCTTATCTCCCCCAGGATGAACCGAGTATGGTGTAGCATGTGCCTCAGTAAGAATCTTCCTCTTCAGCTCCTCATTATCCGGAACACACCACCGTCCTCCAAACCTCAGACTACCATCGCATGGATAACAAACTTGGAATCAACCTCGGCTTCTGCTGTTCTCTGCGTGTCTGCGCCACTTCAAATTCTAGCATCGGCTTTCTGTAACTCTCGGATCTCCTCATATAACTCCGGCTCAACGGTCAAGTCCCCAAGAGTCTCTCCTTTCCGGATCATGTGGATTCCCATCTCCCGCAGCTCATTATGCATCCTCACCCTAGATCTGGCACTGCTCAAAGCATGGATGGATTTCCTGCTCAAAGCATCAGCTACGACATTCGCTTTCCCCTCATGATAAAGTATCTCCATGTCATAGTCGCCAATCAATTCGATCCATCTCCTCTGTCTCATGTTCAACTCCTTTTGTGTGTAAATGTATTTTAAGCTCTTGTGATCGGAAAACACTTTGAAGGTAGCTCCATAAAGATAATGTCGCCATAGTTTAAGCGCAAACACCACTGCCCCCAACTCTAGATCATGAGTAGGGTAATTCTCCTCATAGGTCTTCAATTGTCGAGAAGCGTAAGCGATTACCTTCCCGTTCTGCATCAATACGCACCCCAGACCCTTCTTGGAAGCATCAGTATACACCCCCATTTATTTAAGGACCTGAACTAGGACTCCTTAGATAAGTGACGGTGTTACCATCTCGGAAACCCGAGGCAGTAGATAACAAAGGGAAGAAAACACAGTACTTTATTAAAATGTTTATAGTGAGATTACAACTGGAAATAAAACAAAGTCTCAAAATACGACCAAAAGATAAAGTCTGATAAAACTACTAAAAGACTAAGGTGGGCTAGGCACTAAGTCAATCATCCAAGCTCTCTTCCCGGCCAGCTCCCGTCGTCTCTACGAAATACTGTCAATCTGCTCACCAATAATTGGATCATCACAGGCGTACGAATACACAGGTCACCGAAGGCGAGTAGGTAATACAATAAAACAAAGAACATAATACACATGCTCCTCCATCACCACCACCGCCATCACAACTCATAACCCGGACAACCCACCATACCGATCCCGAGACTATACATCGACCGTAGCCGATCTGCCAGCTCGCAGCTGAGGACACCAGGGCAAGTCCTGCAGAACCCGCCTGGGCCTTATCACCACACCATACTCACCTCCACCTCCACCAACTCCGATGCAATTATATATTAAAACAGTTCAACAATAATACTTAACGGAATTAAATCAGACAATCATATTATAACATGTAAATCACCGATTCAGTCAATCCAGTCACATAGTACTATATCAAGTCCAGTGTATTCCCCTACCTCAAATAGCGGTAATAAGCTAACTGCAGATCAGAAGTACTCCACCCGAAACTCGCCACCTAAACATATACATAACATAATTAATTCACTTAACTATTCCCGTTCCCATACTCAAGAGTCACTATAAGTAGAAACTTTCCCAAATTAGAAGTTACTAAAAATATAAGTTACCCATAATAGAAAGTTTCCTAAAATGGGAAGTTTCCAAAATAGCAATTACCAAAAATAGCAGGTTACTAAAAATAGTAACCTTCCCGAAATAAAATCCCGACTCAAAGCCTAAATATATTATTCCGTCATCGCTACTTAATATTGACTTAATAACTAAAACTAATAATAGAAATAATAGAAATATACATATTTTCCGACTTACTAAAATAGAAACCGTAACAAAATTACCCAAAAACAATAACCCAACCCGACACACAAACACACCCCCTTCAACCCGACACAACTCACTCCAACAGCCACCAGCCCTTACCGCCGACCACCAGGCCTGACACCAGGTCTGGCCTGGTCACCTCCAACCACCACCAACGTGGTCGACCCACGCCGGTGGTCAGAACCACCACCACCAACACTGTTGGGGTTGGTGTCCTTAACAGTTAGTGCAAGGACTTACAAACCTCTAAAAGGATCAAAGGGCATACTTTGGTATTATTATCAGTTGATCCACGTTTATCAATAACGGTTGGCTTGCTAGATAAGTTTGACGTTATTGTCATACAGATGGCGGTGATCAACTGGTCCCTAAAAGTCACACCTATAGGACACGTTCGAGAGACGTGACCGTATGAAAATACAGTCATGTAGATGCCAAATTTGACTAACCAGTTAGTCCGAGTTATTTGACTAGTAATTAGTCAAAATGTGATGTTGAGATATTATATTTAATACGGATTAAATATCATGGGCTAAGGCGAATTAACCAGTTAATTCGTAAAATTAAATATAAACGATTTATATTTAATTAATGTATATTGAATATAATTATACAATATCGTCTTTGTCGGACATGTATTAATACTTCAACTAACCCGTGTTATTAGTTGATGTTTTAATAGCCGATAACCGATGACGATTTATAAAAACCGCGTCATATACATTTAGTCATTTGGGTACGGACTACGAGTCAAAATGAAGAGGAAATGGAAAAGCCCATTTCCTCCCCATGGACTCGGTTTGACCGAGATTAGGAGAACAAAAGGAGAGCTCCTCCTCTTGTTTAACCTAATCATCATTAGTGAAACAAAATTAGGGTTTCGAAGAGCATTCTTCTCTGTAGAAACCGAGATCTCACATCTCAAGCAAACTCACATCAGTTCTCCCAATATTGCAAGGCAATCGGAGAACACATTCTAGCACAAAGGGCATATCTCGGACAAGGTCTTGGGTGCAACAATTAGGAGGGAATCTCATTTGATTTCTGTTCTTTACGCCGCACTATAAGGACCCGAGGTTGATTTCTATACATTAATCATTTCATTATGTATTTCGTTTTATGACTATAAATTGCATGTTTAAATTTACGTTATAGTCCTGCAATTAAAGGGTAGTATACGGATATTAACCCACAAGTGGTATCAGAGCGAGGCCACGTGAATTTTTCCATGTGTTTTTCATAAAACTATCTTGAAACGATTTTTGTTTTGTATAAAAATCCGTGCGGCAGCGAGTTATTCTCTCGGCAGAATTTTTTTTCTGTTATTGCTGCGGTTTTGTTTCATTGGGAACCGTGTCCTGTTTACACGATTGCTCTTGTTGTTGTTTTGTCTCGAAAACCGTACCGTGACATGTTTTACACGGGCTATTTTCGTTTTGATTTTATGCATATTGTTATTTTACACGATCATTATAACAATATGTTAAAGTCTAGCATTTTGTAGATTTGTTTTCAATCAGTTTTGATCAAAATAGCGTTTGTTTTGTCTCGCCAAAACTGTTTCACGAGGGTTTTGAAGTTTTCAGAGGTTTTTGCACTCGATCGACCAAGTTTTTAATCGATCGAGTGGTTTTTCTGACAAGTTTTTGCTCGATCGAGTCCTTGTTGTACTCGATCGACTTGATTTTAAAACCCCACTGCTCGATCGAGGAGTCCTCGTACTCGATCGAGCAAGATATTGATATAAGTCCTCGATCGACCACCGGTTACGTCGATCGAGTACCTCTGATTAGCATACCTCTCGATCGACTTGCGATTCGATCGATCGAGCCCTCCTGTCCCTCGATCGAGCACTTATGTCCCTGGATCGAGGGATTTCGTCTTTGACAGCTTTGAAAATTTGTTTCTTTTGATTTAAATTTTCTTTTGGCTTCAATATGTACTTCATACGGATATAGTACACTCGCTATGATTGTGAAACGGTTCACACACGTACCATTAAGTTATTTTAAAGCGTTTTTAAAGTAACGGATTATAATGGATTAAAATTAAATGATAGAAGCGGTTTTATCACATGAATTTTGATCATTAAAAGGTGGTTTGGATAATTTTAACATAATTACGGAATTATGTCACGAATGAATTTGGTTTTAGTTGATGCATTTATTTTCGTTAATTATGAATGCCTTGAATGCCTTTTATTACGTATTTATTTATTTTGCAAACGGTTGTAACTTAGTGTGGCCTTAGTAGAACGTGTTACCGTAATGATGGAACACGGTCTTGGTTGTATTTTGAGATCTCGTATCTCCGTTTTGGATTTTTCACTTGTAATTACAGTTTTTATTAGAATGTAATTAGGTTTATATTTTGTAATCTTAATTGTAATTTTTGAGAAGACCAAAGACGGAGACCAGATGCTCACTCCCGCTACATGGATCAAGATGGAACAACAAGACAAGCTTCTTGGGTCCAACGGTGGATTCCAAAGTTGTATTTTGTTCTTTTTATTAGGATAGGCCACACTAGGAATTTATTTACGTATTGCATTCTTTTATTTATTTTTCGCAACGATAATTTGCATCATATTCCGCCTAAAAACCAAACCACCTATTAATTGCATGAAAACTGACACATATAGAGGTCACGAGTTAGTTTTCTTTGACATTCGCATGTCACACGTTTATAAGCCATCACCCAAATTAATTCATTCACGCAAACGCTAGTTATTCGTTCACTTAATATGAATTATAATTTAGTTGATGGGATCTTCCTCGTACAAACAAAAATTGAGAACGGTCTTTATAGGTCAAACTCCAATGAGTCCCTTCTTCGTCGGTAGGCATAATATGACCCCTTCTACGTCGGGTAAGTTGGAACCGATTGACCTATTTTATCTCAACACTGTGGTCACTCGTACGATCCTGTGATCATGGTGGACTATAGATAGGATTTACGGAAATCTATCGACCAAGAGTTCTTCCGGAAGAATTAGCTAAACAGTTGGCTTATCAATTTACAGAAATTGAGTCTTGGGATCACTTGTATCATTCTTGAGGGAGATCAATTATGCAAGTGCAAGAGTCTACATGTTTAAAATGAATTTTAAAATAGACTTAAATCACCTCGATGAGTTGCTTATTTCGTTTTGTTTTCTTTCTTTTTCAGTGTAGATCACGTTTTTAAACTGCTAAACAACAAATGGTCAGGTTCTACGATAACCCAATGCCAAGTGCCACATTGGACCGTGAGTCCTGGCTTAGGATCTTCATGAATCGGATGAATCGCTCTACTCGATCAAGAATGATGGATCCAACTTCGCGGACTGGGAGGCGGCATTACGGAATGCTGCTGCTGCTGACGGGAAGCTCAAATATCTATTAGAGCCCATCCCGGCAAACCCAGGTCCCACGGCTAGAGCTGCTGAAATCACCAAGTTTAATGATTTCTGTATGGAAGCGGGTGCGATTAAAAACGTACTCATTTTTGCAATGGAACCCAATTTGCAGAAACGCTTCATAGCCCATGGTGCAAACAAGATTTTCACCACGCTCACCAAGGAATTCTCGAAAGCACCGAGAATCGTGACTTATGAGCATACCACTCGCTTCTTTGATGCGAGACTCCAGAAGGGCCAACCGGTTAGCCCACACATTCTCAGCATGATTGAGAATGTCGAGAAACTGGAGACCTTTAACTGTAACATCAGCGAGAACATTGTTATCGACCGCATACTTCACTCACTCCACGATGGTTATTCGCAATTTAGAGCGAATTACTATATGAATGATTTGAAGAAAACTCCCCATGAACTGCACTCCCTTCTCGTACAGACCGAGAAGGACATGAAGTCCAGTGGGAGCATGAAACAGGATGTTCTCGTTGTGTCGAATAAAGGGAAGGGTAAGGGCAAAGCTCGAGCAAACCTAGCGAGAGGTAAGGCGAAGTTCAAGAAGTCGGGTTCGGGTAAGAGTGGGCCTGGTGAGTCGAGCACCTCATCAGGCGTGACAAAGAGCAAGAATGAAAACATGGAATGCCATCATTGCCACAAGACTGGGCATTGGAGACGCACATGTCCTGTTTATCATGAGGACTTAAAGGCAGGTCGTGTTAAACCTGTTGGTATGTCTTCCTCTTCTTCTACTTTTATTCATATAATTGAGATTAACCACGCAAGTTACGGAACTTGGGTACTTGATACTGGTTGTGGTTCTCATCTGTGTAATCATGTGCAGGGGCTCCGAAACATCGAACCCCTCGTAAAGGGTGAGGTGGACCTGCGTGTTGGGAATGGAGCAAGAGTAGCTGCCATCTCCAAGGGGACATATGTGATCCAGCTTCCTAGCGGATTCGAGTTGTCATTATATGACTGTTATTATGTTCCTAGTCTTTCGAAAAACATTATTTCGGTTTACGCACTTGATAAACTTGGTTTTTCATTTGTAATAGAAAATAATTCTTGCATTTTCTCATTACACGATATGATTTACTGACAAGGCGAGTCTCCATGAACGGAATTTATGTTTTAGATCCGACCACGGAAATATTACACGTAATGAATAAAAAGTTAAAGGTTGGTGACAAAGATCAAACGTATCTATGGCACTGCCGTATGGGACACATTAATGAGAAACGCGTAAAACAACTCATCAAACATGGAGCTATCTCGGCCTTTGATTTTCAATCATTTGGCACGTGTGAATCATGTCTCATCGGTAAGATGACTCGTATTTCCTTCAAAGGTGTTGGAATGCGCGCTGCCGACCTATTAGGACTCATACACACGGATGTATGTGGTCCTATGTCAATCACCGCACGAGAAGGCTATAGGTATTTCATCACTTTCACGGACGATTTGAGTAGATATGGCTATGTCTACTTAATGAAGCACAAAAGTGAATCCTTTGAGAAATTCAAGGAATACCGGAATAGGGTCACGAACCTATTGGGTAGAAAGATAAAAACACTGCGTTCGGATCGTGGTGGCGAGTATCTTTCTCACGAGTTTGATCAACACCTAAAGGACCGTGGGATTGCCCTACGATTAACTCCACCGAACACCTCAATTGAATGGTGTGTCCGAACGGAGAAATCGAACACTACTTGATATGGTTCGATCCATGATGAGTCACACGGTTTTACGATTCATTGTGGGGTTATGCTCTATTGTCGGCGCTCTAATACTTAACCAAGTCCATCTAAAGTCATGTTGACAAGACTCCATATGAACTATGGAAGGGAACGGTCCCTAACTTGTCCTTTATACGGGTTTGGGGCTGCGAGGCTTATGTCAAGTGGAGACCTGAAGATAAGCTCGGCCCGCGATCGGTCAAGACATACTTTATAGGTTATCCTAAAGGATCACGTGGTCATTACTTCTATTCGCCAACCGAACAACGTGTTTTTGTTGCGGCTAGTGCGACATTCTTAGAGAAGGAATTTCTCGAGAATGCAAAGAGTGATAGAACCTTCGACCGTCGAGATTCCAGAACCAAACACCGAGCAACCATTGGAGGAACCTATTCCTTCAATCCCTACTGCATGTAAATATTCCCGAGGAACCTAGGAGGTCGGGAAGAGTCTCTATTCCTCCGGAGAGATACATTGGTATGGTCGAGGAACATGACATAGATGACGTTCTACTCTTAACGAGTAGTGAACCCGCAACCTATAAAGGTGCCGTGACCGATTCGACTCGAAACTATGGCTTGAGGCCATGAAATCCGAGATGGACTCTATGTATGAGAACAACGTGTGGGATCTTGTCGACTTACCTGCTAAGGTTCGTCCCCTTCAATGCAAATGGCTTTACAAGATAAAGCATTCTGTGGAAGGTCAACAAGATATCTACAAAGCACGACTAGTTGCTAAAGGTTTCACCCAAGTGCCAGGTTTGCACTACGATGAGATTTTTGCACCCGTAGTTATGCTGCGTTCCATTCGGATTATCTTAGCGATTGCCGCTTTTCATGACTATGAAATTTGGCAAATGGACGTGAAGACCGCCTTCTTAAACGGCTTTTTGGAGGAAGAGTTGTACATGGTACAACCCGAAGGTTTCATCGATCCAGTACATCCTAAGAAAGTATGCAAACTTAAGCGTTCCATTTATGGACTTAAGCAAGCATCAAGGAGTTGGAATCATCGCTTCGACCAAGTGATAAAAGAAAATGGATTTACTCGATCTGTCGAGGAACCATGTCTATATATCAAGTCGAGTGGGAGCAAGATTGTCTTCCTAATATTGTATGTTGACGACATACTCCTGATTGGGAATGACATACCTCTCTTAACTTCGGTGAAAGTATGGTTGAAAAACCATTTCCAGATGAAAGATCTGGGAGAGGCACAAAGAATTCTAGGCATCCGTATCTATCGAGATAGATCACGACGGATGTTATCTCTCGATCGAGAGTCTTACATAGACAAAGTCCTAGAGAGATTCAAAGATGACTAACTCCAAGAAGGGGTTCCTTCCTATGGCTCCGGGTGCATTTGAGCAAGTCTCGGGCACCGAGACACCGAAGAGAAAGAGCGCATGACACGGATTCCTTATGCTTCGGCAATAGGATCAATCATGTATGCCATGATATGCACACGTCCGGACGTGGCATATGCATTGAGTATGACAAGTCGATTCCAACAAAGATCCAGGTGAATCACATCGTTAGCCGTCAAGAACATTCTTAAGTACCTACGGAGGACTAAAGATTGGGCATTGACTTATGGAGGCGATCAAAAGCTATGCGCAACCTATTCGCAGATGCTAGCTTCCAAACGGATCGAGATGACTCGAAATCTCGGTCCGGATTCGTTTTTACTCTTAATGGCGCTGCATCACCGGAAGAGTTCGAAACAAACTCACATGCAGATTCTACGACTGAGTCCGAGTACTATGCCGCGTCCGAAGCTACAAAGGAAGCGATATGGATGCGTCAATTCTTACATGGGCTCTCTCGTAGTGCCTAGTTCGAATGACCCGATCACCATCTATTGCGACAATAGTGGTGCCATCTTCCAAGCTAAGGAGCCAAAGTCTAGCAACAAGTCTAGACATGTACAACGGAAAGCTCATCTAATCCGGGATTACGTGGAGCAAAAGACAGTAGTGATAGAAAAGATTGCTACAGATGATAACATAGCAGATCCTCTCACTAAAGCATTACGACAAGATAAGCATGAAGGGCATGTTAATTCCATGGGAATTAAACGTGTTCCTAAGTTGTAGTACTCTTTTATGGATCAGATTCATCCTCTCTTGTACTCTATACGACATCATCGTTTTGATATTTTATATATATATATTTTGTTTTTCATGTGGATTTGTACGACAAATTTTGAACACCACAAAGTGAACTGAACGAACATTATATCTTTTCAGTCCTTAATTGCCCACATGAGCTGATAACTCTGGCAATTATTTTGTGACGTTGGTTGATGGTGGGTTCAACGAGCCATAAGTCAACCGGTTGACTGACCAATCACAGAGGCGATTTATACGGATATTTCGTAGGACACACTTGTGACATCGACGTGGAGTCCTAAATGTTTTATAACATTCGTTGCTCGGTCGTGGATAGGACCTCCATGGTGATCCTAAGAGTCGATTCTTTTGACTATCGACTGTCTCTTGAGACTAAGGCAGATTTTGGGTGACTTTGGTTTCTTTCTCACGGTCATCCGTAACAGGGGCCAAGTAGATTTTTTCTGGGTCATTTCATGCTGTGCTTAGATCGGAAGGAGTTCGAGTTGAAGGAAATATTCAGCCTTTATCGTGCACTCGATATTTCTCGGGGCCACTCGAGGAGTCAGAATCGAAATGCATGGCCATGCTCGGATACGGATTCGTTTTATCAGTTAAGTTACTCTCTAGTCGGGGAAACCACTCTTGATACAGATCGATTGTAAAATACGACCTTTGTGGATCCGGATCTGCAAATTGTTTTACATTGAGTGGGAGAAATTTTAAATGAATATGAGAATCGGTTATCGCACATACACTTGTACGGACAAGTGGGAGTTTGTTGGAGCTTGTGTCCTCCAGTTAGTGCGGATAACGTCATTGCACATGCACTTGTACGGACAAGTGGGAGCTTGTTGGGGTTGGTGTCCTTAACGATTAGTGCAAGGACTTACAAACCTCTAAAAGGATCAAAGGGCATACTTTTGGTATTATTATCAGTTGATCCACGTTTATCAATAACGGTTGGCTTGCTAGATAAGTTTGACGTTATTGTCATACAGATGGCGGTGATCAACTGGTCCCTAAAAGTCACACCTATAGGACACGTTCGAGAGACGTGACCGTATGAAAATACAGTCATGTAGATGCCAAATCTGACTAACCAGTTAGTCCGAGTTATTTGACTAGTAATTAGTCAAAATGTGATGTTGAGATATTATATTTAATACGGATTAAATATCATGGGCTAAGGCGAATTAACCAGTTAATTCGTAAAATTAAATATAAACGATTTATATTTAATTAATGTATATTGAATATAATTATACAATATCGTCTTTGTCGGACATGTATTAATACTTCAACTAACCCGTGTTATTAGTTGATGTTTTAATAGCCGATAACCGATGACGATTTATAAAAACCGCGTCATATACATTTAGTCATTTGGGTACGGACTACGAGTCAAAATGAAGAGGAAATGGAAAAGCCCATTTCCTCCCCATGGACTCGGTTTGACCGAGATTAGGAGAACAAAAGGAGAGCTCCTCCTCTTGTTTAACCTAATCATCATTAGTGAAACAAAATTAGGGTTTCGAAGAGCATTCTTCTCTGTAGAAACCGAGATCTCACATCTCAAGCAAACTCACATCAGTTCTCCCAATATTGCAAGGCAATCGGAGAACACATTCTAGCACAAAGGGCATATCTCGGACAAGGTCTTGGGTGCAACAATTAGGAGGGAATCTCATTTGATTTCTGTTCTTTACGCCGCACTATAAGGACCCGAGGTTGATTTCTATACATTAATCATTTCATTATGTTTTTCGTTTTATGACTATAAATTGCATGTTTAAATTTACGTTATAGTCCTGCAATTAAAGGGTAGTATACGGATATTAACCCACAAACACCCCCTGTTTGCAACCCTGCCGCCACAAAACGCCACAACAGGCTCCTTTTCTGACTCGCCTGCCACCACGACACATCCCTGCCACCTTACCAACCACCACCCTTGACACCACCGTCGAACGGCGACTCTGACACACGTGGCACCACCGATTCGACCTCCCCCGAGTCCACGGTGGTGCCACCCCATTACCCCATGTCTGAAATGAAACAAAAACCACCCATATCAACCCCGACACCTAATCACCATCACTGCAACCACCAACAGCGACGACAACCACTCAACCTACCACCACACGACTCGACTCACCACCAGCAACACATCCCACACCCCGACGATCGCTACAATGGTCCCCTAAACGACGTCAACTCGGATCAAACTAGCGTGATGAAATGAAAACAGGGAACCTTACCTATGACGGCCGTCGATCTGTGCTATTCCGGCAAGTACAACCACCCTCGTCCACCAAAGAACGGCTTCCCTAGACTCACGGCACTTACTCCCTCCACACTCACCGGCGTGCGCTCGTTGGCTGTAAAAGAGGCTTGCGGCGTGGAAGAAAAGGGGTTGATGATGATGATGTGCAAAATGACGATAGGAAGGGGGATTGGGTTTTAAGGTTGAATTAGGGTTTTGTTTTAGGGTTTTGGTGAGGTAAAATGGTAAATGGGTAAGTGGGTAAATGGGTTATAACACCTTGACCCAAAATGCCACCTAAAACTATAAACCCGACTCATCTTACAATATGAATCAATTAATTACCTTTACGCTTTTACCATTACCATAATAACATGATTTAATTACCTTTACGCTACTATTAAATAATAATATCTCGCTCAATCGATAATAAAATACGGGGTATTACATTATAACTTGTTAAAATCACAAAATGTCTCATAAATTCATATTTATGTTCAACTTAATTACCCTAACCATCTTAGGACTCAAAACTTAGTCTTCACTAATTTTTTGACAATAACTCAACTTGATATCTTAATATTGTTCATTATGCACCAAAAATACAAAATCATGCTATAAACTTCAAATTAAATTATAAAAAATTTCAAACAATTTCAAAATTTGAAATTTAAACTCATTAACATTATGGAAAAATACCATGACACTCATATTGTTCAAAAGTTAGGTTAAAAATTTCGAAAATTTATCGAGAAAAACAATGTTGCAGTTTATCAGTTTTAACAAATATGACCATAAAATATGAGAAAATTTATTTTCATCAACTTTTTACTTTTAGATCTGAAATATATGATATAATGCAACATATGACGTTTTTCTTTAGTCATGAAGTATGTTTTAGCATTATAACTAATTATAGTCACTATTTATGTGATTTTTCATCAAAAATTCATAAATCATGCAAAAAGACTTCACTATAGCAAAATATTTTACACACATCTTTTAAAATTGCATGTGACAACATACTAAATTTGCATGATTAAATTCGAAATATAACTCATATTAACCTATTTACCCATTTAAATACGATTTAAGCTTATAAAATTCATATTTCGAGCAAAACAACTTATTTTAACATGAAAATTTACAGGCCATCAGTATGTTTTACATGTGAAAACATATCCAATAACCACTGGAAAATTTGAAGTGTAGCTATTTTTCGTCCAAAAATGACATTTTTCTCATAAAAATCACATTTTAATGCCAATAATATATAAAATGTACAATAAAATCCATAAATGAACCAAAATATCCCAAATACATTTTAGGACCAGAAACTTTAACATGCAAAGTGATTTCGTGATATATCATAATAAACACAAAATTACAAGTTTTATTTGTTAATAAGATTAACTCGGAAAAACAATAACCCGATTTGCATGGAAATAACCTAAGGCTCTGATACCACTTGTTAGGATTCATTAATCTCATTAGTATACATATTCATATATGAATTAATTTATTTGGTCATAAAATAAATACAAGATCTTATGCATGCAAACATAAAACAAAATAGAGAAGAAATCATCACTTCTTACATTGGTGTTTCGGATTTATTGGGCACCAACAAGATCTCCTACTTGTTAGTTCTTGAGCTTTCCAACAATGGATGAACTAAGATTCAAATTAGAATCTCTCCCAAAAGTTTATACCAAAGCAACACCCTTAATAGATTTTATTAACATAAGACTAGTATTAATAAAATCCTTCCTTAAAATAACACAAATAAATTGTTATTTTGCTCTTGAAATTTCAGTTCAAGAGGGAGTAATATGTGAGTTTATTTTTGCTCTTAAGCTTCTTATCAAAAACTAGAGAGAATAATAATATTAGACTAGAATGAATAATCAAAATATGAAGAGAAAACTCTTTCTTTTTTCTCGTGGTTGGCCGAAAATTTTGGCCTTGGGTAGCATGCCCAATGCTTTTCATTTTTGCTCTTCACAAGAGACAAGGCATGTAACCCTAGTTTTAGGTTGATCTTCTCAAGATGTTTAGCCTTGTAAGGCTATGCCCTAGGGTCATCATTGTGTTTGTTGAATAAAATAAATTAAACAACACAAACCCTTAATGCCCCTTCTAATTTCGGTTACCATGTAAAATGGTCGTCCATTTTATTTTTGTCATTTGTCAATTGTGACATATGTGACATGTTGCATGACATGTTACATTATAATGCATTTTTAATATATTAAAAATCATCATATTAATAAAATATGTCACATACAAAAATAACTAGTAATTCACAATTACTTGTACCAAAATGGGTCATATGATTATAAATCACATCTACATGTGGTTAAAATAAATTATTCATTCTATTTTTAATTGTTTCATAAACAATAAATTAATCTAAGTAATAAAACAATTCGATTACTTAGACCGAATCTTATTTAATCAAATTACAATAAGAGACGTAATTTTACTCACAAAATCACTCGTCAATTTTAAGGAATTTAATTAACCCGTATCAGCATACGATTAATTAAATAATCAATTAAGAGCATTACCCTATAGGTATGACCTTAGGGGATCAACCGGTCACCACCGTCGCACGACAGTAATGTCAAACTCTAGTCAGCCAATCATTACCGATATGTGTGGACCAGTTGACTAAGAAGTATTACTTTCCCTCATGTATTCTTAATATGAGATTTAAACATGTGATCTCAATATGATCAACAATGTGATCGCATTATTGTCGGGGACACTCAAACACTCTTTACCTATTCCATGTCTGGCAATAGAAACCTTATATTAGCACCCAATTTAGAACGAGCTTTTATCAAAGGGATTCTACGACGAACCCAGATAACAAACTAGAACATCTCCTTGTTCATGATCAATGACGGAAGGCAAGCCCATTCCCCACAAAAACATCCAATCACCAAGTATCAACCTCTTACCAACGGGTACATCCCCGTCTGCACCTTTACCTTCCTTTCTGTGGACACGGGGGGCCCACGGGGGCGCTTGGGAAATAAGCGTTTGCATTTGTGGAGTTGCCACCAATTTATTGTGGAAAATTGGAAACCGTTCGAATACTTCGCGTCATGTCAAGACACAAAGTAGCGACATAGACACTGAGAACTCGTTACCCTTAGCATTCTATGTCTAGAATGACTCTCGTGGATGCCAATGAACACGGATGTTCACAGAGATCTGGAGTAAGGGGTGAGGGTACGTATTAGGAAGTCCTTTTAATAAACACCTAATCCCGCCCGCCTCGATAGCAGCCTCTACTAATGATTAGGGAAGTTATTCATACTCGATATGTTGTCCATTATATGCATGTTATGCAACAAACAACGTTTTGATCCGAGCATGTGAATTAAACTAAGTCGGTGAACATGTAATTAGCACTTATTAATGTCGAAGTAGGGTTTAGGATTAATTACATGTGAGAACGAATAAATAAACCATACAATACAATAAATAAATAAATAACGATTATTAAAATTACAATAAGTACAACGGTCTAATTGATTTACGTCAAAAATATATTTAAGACGGATAATTTGAGAAAAACAAGAGAAAATAAATTAGGATAAAACGGACAGATTAGAGTGATATTAGGATTAATAGTTGATTAATACGTAAACTAATGAATTAGGTCAAAGCAAGAAAAGAAGTTCAGAGACAGAGCTCAACCCGGAACAGGCGCAGCAATGCTGCGTCTGTTGGAAGAGGCGCAGTGGTCACTGCGTCTGTTCCTGAGGTGAGTTCTGGTTGTGAAGTCAGAACTGCGATTTGTTAACGTTCATTGGTAATTTTAATGATTAATTATCGGTGTTTGACTCGGATGAAAGTGATTTAACAGGTTATTTACATATGAATTGGTCATAAAAGCGGTAAAAATGAATTAAAAACTAATTAGAGCGAATTAAAACGAATTAAAACTAATTAGAAATTAATTACAAATTAATTAGGGTTATTTAGGATTGTTTAGGTTAAATTATTAAGAAGGAAACGATACGAAAGACGTGATAGACAGGTGAAAACATATACAAAAGTCGAATTCCAGAGATTTGATATGAACGATTCGAATCTCTAAAATCCGGGTTTGATTTAATGACGAAAACCCGCAAATATTGATTATTAGGGATTTAAGTCGGAAACAAAACGTGATAAATATTAAAAATATGTTAGAATTATCTTATACGAATGAAATAAGAAGAAAATAAGAAAAGATGAAACAAAAGGAACGAAATAACAAAGAACAAAGGAAGAAGAAGAAAGGCATGAACTGCGGCTGCCTCAGGAAGAGGCGCAGCAGATGCTGCATTTCTTCTCGACGTTTGTCCTCTGTTAATCCGCAATACAATTTATCAAAAGGGTTTTAGAAATCGTTCTTAAGCATATTTTTGACGTAAACCTTACATTAATTGGTACAATAATAAAATACAATAATAAAAGCTAGGATTTACACCCTCAGACTTACATGTTTGACGAAACGAAATTAACTAAGTTAACGTTTAGTGATTGCTCGACTCGAATGTATGATGAAAGTGCCCTCGTTAGAGGATTTAGGTTAAATTGATTGATTAATTGAGGTGGAGTTGGAGTTGGAGTTGGTCAAATTGGTCGGTCATGCAACGTGACTGGTACTCAGAAGGATCCGAGCATACGTGGTCGATTGATCAAGCACGTAGACGTCAATAAGGTTAGAGCACGGTCTTAGAATGCAAAGGGAGAAGAGAAGGGCGGACACTCGCGTGAGAAATATGAGGAATGAAGGTCCCTATTTATACTAATCACACGGAGGAATTATGGAATGACTAAAACTTTGGAAACAAATCTCGAAAAGATCTGAAAATACGCAGAAAAGAGCTGGGGAAGAGGCGCAGCAGCCACTGCGACTCTTGGAAGAGGCACAACAGGTGCTGCGTCCTTTCCCCAGAGGTTTCCTCCTGCAGAAGAAAGATTTCCGTGTTTCTGCTATGGAATTGCGGTAGATCTCAACTTCCTTATTCCTTAAAATATGATTTTCGGGAAATATTATGCCAAAAGATAAAAATTGACTTTTATGGAATAAATATATGGAATATTCTAGAACATTCCGACTCTGCATTTTAAAACGGTTTATTAGAAAATGAAGCGGTTTTTGACCCGGACTCCAAATAAACTCTAATTACTGTCAAAACGACCATAATGGCGCGTAGATGTCAACCAAGGGGTAGACACAAGTATTTGAGCTATCACTTGACGATAAACTTATGAACTGTCATAAATCGTTCCGTGTACCAAACATGCGGCCCAATCATCACCGGGTGGTTTGTGGGAGGTGCGGAAATAAGGTATCTACAGAGCCCCCAATTTGACTGAGGCTTGGACAAGGCGAAAGTCAAAGTATAGCCATAAGGTCAATCGAAGATTACAACCTGACGACTATGGTGACGTAAGGCGGCTCAAGGGGTCTGAGCCAAGGACCTGTCGTCGGGAACAATTTAGAGTATGTCGACTATCAGGGAGGGTCATTTAAAGTCCATTAGACTACGTATGAAAGCTCGCTGGCCATAAGAAGAAACCATACCTGAGACTTCTTTCCCGAGATGTTTCCAGAAGTGCGTAGGAGCTGAGGGTAAGACCTAAAAGATATGTAAGGATGGTGCTAGGGTGTAAGGCCCTAAAGGAAAGCATCGACGGGAAGGAGGCCAAATATAAGTTCAACCTAAGGGGTAACCAAGGTTTGGGTGTAGGAATCCTAAAGAGAAAAGGTGATCCTAAAGGATTATGATCCTAAAGAGAAAAGATGATCCTAAAGGAATATGATCCTATTGAGAAAAGGTGATCCTAAAGGATTATGATCCTAAAAGGAAAAGGTGATGCTAAAGGAATATGATCTTAAAGAGAAAAGGTGATCCTAAAGGATTATGATCCTAAAAGGAAAAGGTGATCCTAAAGGATTATGATCCTAAGGGTTGAAGTGTATGAACTCTAGGGAGTTTGGGAACTTAAAGAGCTAGGCGTGTGAACCTGGGTGTACGAACCTAAAAGGACGACTGGTATGGGAACTTAAAGGCTTATGAACCTAAGAGGAATGGGGATCCTAGGGTTAAGTTTAGGAACTACTGGGTTACTAATTCTTGTTTTAAAGGCGTGCGGTATGAGCTTTCTGTGGTATGAGAACTCCAAAAGGATTTATGGGTTTACGAACCTAAGGTCGTTGGTATGAGAGCTTTCAAGTTTACGAACCTAAGGTAAGCTATTTTGGGATCTAAGAATATAGGGGTATGAATCCTAACTTTGGGTTTACAAACCTAAGGAAGGAGGCTCTGGTTTGGGAACTTCTAGAGAATAACACCTTTGCTGAACTCCGTGAGGAAACAATAATATTGAGGGTAGCAGGACGTCGGTAGAAACTGCTGGGAAATCTGCTTGCGTCGGTCTCAAGCGAACTTTGGCAAAAACTTGAGGTTGAATCTGCTTTCGTCGGTCTCAAACGAATCATGCTTCCGAGAAATACGTGGGCTGTAAGCGGCAACGAAATCTCGCTGGGTAACACATCGACGATTAGGAACATCTTGATCGTCATGTGAGAAATCTTGAGTGAGCAATACTGTAAAATACTGTTGCGCTGGATATAACTATTTGAGCAATACTGCAAAATACTGCTGCGCTGGGGAGAATGAAGACTTGAGCGAAGCCCCCAGTTGGAGCGAGCACTGCTTTTGATACTTACCTGCATGGTTAGTAGTCACACAAGAATACGATCTAATAGGAAAAAATAGCATATAAACACATATGCACGTAAGCAATTATCACGTGGACCTCGAATGAGGAAACACATAGGTTTTGCAAAAGTTGTTTAAAACTTGCTCAAAGAAATTTGTCGTTTGTAATGCGTTATGCATATTCAATGGGCTTTAAACACGTGACTTGATGCGGACGCAGACCTACAAGGATGCAACACGACATGAACTCCGACACGACGCATAGATAACTTTGCCTAAGTATGCGCAACCCCTAGCCAAGTGTGGGTGACAACGCGTATCAGTTCCAAAGGTAAAGATTATCAAGAATGATGGGGACATATAGAGGCAAGGCATGAGCCATGGATCGGCTGTCTACTTTGGACATATTTTGACATCGTCTTACGTAACGAGACTCCTCTTGAGGCATGATAAATTCGAGAATCGATTTAAGACCTTTGTCATTGTCCGAACCGAGCACTAGCTTGATTCAAATGAGAGAGGAATAAAGGAAGGGTGACATCTCGGAAGAGAAGCCCCCAGGATGAGAAGATGACTCTAGACTTTGGTAAAAAGAAGAGTGGGCGACAAGAAGGAGCCCCCAGTAAAGAGGTAGAAATGGTAATTGTGGTTGGAATGTTGAAATGGAAAGGGATGGTTGTAAAATGGGTGTCGATAATTGAGGTTGAAGGTTCATGGTTGCGATGGTTGTGTCCTTGAGGACTGCCTACGTATTCACGTTAAGTGAAGTGAAATCAAACCAGATCGTAGTTCTGAGGTTTGGTTAATTTTATTTGGGTGTTGTGGTTGTATCCTTCTTGTGTAAGAAAGGACTGCTTACGTATCCACCTGAAAAGGTGAAATCAAACAATGCTCGTAGTTCAGGTGTGTGCCTAAGCTTATGTTGTCAGGACCTTAAAGTGCATGGGTAAGGAGAGTATATTCCTTTGGTGACTCGAAGAATCGATTTGAGATAACTCCCTCAGATCATAGACCAAAGAGGTATAATTAAGTTTGTAAAAATTTCCTTGTCATGTGAGCACACTTAGTGGACCCTAAGGATGATATGGGTATGTCCCGTTCTAGGTAGCAAAGTATCTGAAGACTCTGTGTCTGGGTCAAGGTGAAACCGGATTAGATATTTGGAATGTGGAGCTCGGTAATAAGAGGCTTTGATAAAACAAATCTCTGGAGCTTGATTTTGTGGAGTTAAGGCTTTATGGGGTTATGGCTTTGTAATATGGCTTGGAAATGGAGTCTCCTGGCTTGATGTAGCCTGAGCACATAAAGGTAGGTTAATTGTTGCGGGATCAAGTTTCCATGTCTTGGCCCTAAAGGATGGGTATACTTGACAAGCTTGAGAGGATTCTCAAAATTCCTAAATATCTCCCTGTAACGGTCTCGAGAAGGACTTAGGGTGTGTGATGTGTGAAAGGCTAAGTGAGGGTGCTAGGTGACCATCTTCATTGATGTCTTGATTCTATATAGACTTCAGCAGTATTCCGTATTTGATTTCATACTTGTTCTTGATTGATGTGAACATTATTTGCGCACATTTAGTCCCCTAATTTAACCTATTTTGCATACTTTTATAACATTTCATGACCATTTTATCCGTCAAATGCTTTCTATTTTGCTTTCCTATTGCATTGGACATGTTTTGTAGGAAAGGAGATAATAAGGCGGAAATTCCCGTCTTTCATGCATATTTGGAAGCTTGTTGACGATATTTGATGGACTAAGTATGAAGAGGAGGCAATAATGATGACCAAGGAAGTATAAATAAAGAGTATATAGAGGCATCTTAAGCTTAAAAGCAAGGATGACGAGAAGGAAGCCATTGCAAGAAGAAATTACTCGGAACCCAAACCAAGAGTTGCTCCTTTGGCTCTGAAAGTATACTAGATGAAACGGCGTTGAAAAATCAAGTGGTCTAGGCTTTTGAATCACTCCAATAGGAGTCTGGATGAGAAAATGACGTCCGTTTTACAATCCGAGCTCAAGTGAAGCAGGATACAGCTCAACCCGCTCGGGATAAATTCAACCCGCTCGGGTTGAGGCTCGGGATGCTCATATTTCGCTCGGGACGAGCATATTGTTGGACAGGAAGCTTTTTCTTGCTACGTGAACCATGATCCGCGCATATTTCTTGAAAGACTAGCAAAAAGGAGACTCGCATCTTTTTTCGAGAGGAGCATTTCCCTACTCAAACTTAGCAATGCTATTTACTAAAATAACCTTGCTTAACCTAATGATGCACCACTATATATACCCCATTTGTAATAATCAAACCATCAAGTTTTCATTAGGTTAAATCAATCCTTCCTTAGATTAGATTAGGAGTATATTAGAATAGATTATCATTTAATCTTTCCACAAATTACACATTAATCTTTCCTTAATTATTGTTCAAGTTTATTATTGAGTAATTCAAGTTTATTATTGGGTAATTAGAAGATTATTGGGTTTATTGGGAGATTGACAACCTTCCATCAATCATCAAGTTCTTCTATTATTCTTTGCATTATTATTTTGGAATCTCCATAGGTATAATTCTCTTAATCCTTGTTTTAATTATTGTTAATTTTTCTTACTTGGTCATCATGTTTGGCTTTGTTAGTATGATTGACAACCTTATTAACATGTTAAACTTGATCATGAGTGAGTAGTTACTTAGCTAGGATTAATGGGTAATTAGGGGAAACAAACATGGGGAATGATTCATGCTTAATCTAATATGCTTCCATAATTAATTTGCTTGCTTGTTGTGAATTCAACTTATGCACATGTTATGTTTGATGAAATGCTAAGCCTATGAATCCTTGCATTTACAACCATCTCTTATCTTTTTAATGAGACTTGTAAGATATAAACCAACTCGAGTCTCATTAGACCATGCATATAGTTGGATGGGGAGGATTAAGTCGACTTGTAGGTGTTGTACAATCTAATCGATTCGGCTCCGGGACCCAAACCTTCCTAGGATTGTAAGATATAAACCAACTCGATCCATCAGAACAATAATTGCTTGCATCTAGTAGGAAACATGTTTGTATGATCAACCCCCATGAATTCCCTATGACCCCGTGATATCCTAGCATTTTTAGTCATTTGTTTACATTTCTTAATCTTGTTGCTTGTTTACTTTCCATTGCTTCTATTAGATTAGAATCATCTACCCATTACAATTGTGACAACCCGAAGCATAACCATAATTAGATTGAATAATTTGAATACCACCGTCCCATGGATCGACATCGACTTACCGCTAACTAGTTGTTTGTTAAGTATTATAAATGTGTTTGATTGGGAGACCCGACGACATCACCCACATCAAAATGGCGCCGTTGCCGGGGACGGTGTTGTTTATTTGAATCATTCTTTTGTCTAGTTTTAGTTGTGCTTCTTCTTGAGGAATTTTGGTTCCTTGGGAATTTTATTTCTTGTACTTGTTCTATTTCATATGTTTATCATATCTACATTCACTTTTTGGCAATATGAAGATGAGTCATTTGATAAATATGTTGCAAGATTTGAAGATTATATGACTCATGCTTAGCATCATGGTTTTACTCTTTCAAATTATGAAGCATGTTGTGTTGTTTATGATGGCATGAACCTTGAAACCCGCAACTTGGCATTTCACTTGAGTGGTGGTAGGATATGTGAGATGAGTTGTGAGGAATTTTGGGAATTTGTTGAGTTCATGACCATTCATTGTCTCAAGCAAACTATACATGACGTATTTGAAAGTGCCAAGGAAGGTATAGAAGCGATAAAAACCACATTTTAAAAGTTCATTGAGGAAAACTATGATGAAAATGAGATTTGTGAGGATGATAAACCTTCCTATAACCTTGAGTCAACCCACTATGCCCACAAAATTACCCCACCTTGGGAAGATGGTGTGCTAGTTGAGGAGAGTGATGATGAGGAGGAGTACATTCTTGATTGTGAAACTAATGCTTGGATGTCGTCATCCTACTCTTCTTGTGTTTCAATGAAATCAACCTCCATGGAATTTGATGTTAATGGGCAAAGTGAGAATGATATGGATGTGAGCTTGAGTGAAAACTCACCCTTTGAGGATGACATATTTGAGGGAGACAATTGTGTTGAACTTGGTGAGCCTTGTTACGACAACCTCTTTGATAATGGACCTTGTTGGGATGAGGAATATGATGAGGACATTGGGAACCCCAAATAGACACCCTTGAAATCACCTTAGATGATAATGAGAGCACTTGCATTGAATGTGGTGATTTTGACTATTTGGAGGATGAGTTGAGTTAATTGCCAACCAACTACCCATTTTATGTTCCTTCCATCCATCATTTCTCTTATGATTTTTGTCATAATGTTCTTGACATGCTTGTTCGGTCTCTTACTTGGGCATTATTTCATTGCATAATCTTGTGTTGTTATCCATGCCTATTTATTTCTCACTCCCAAGAATTTGACCGACTTCTACGTGCTTTGAGTGCTAGTGATAATCTTCCATGAAATTGTTTATTGATAATCTTTGGTTTGATGGAGTTCCTTAATAACCATTAATTTGTATATATGCATTTTATGTAGTTTTGCATTCATTTAATAAATTGCATGAGAGATGAAAGGGAGGGATCTCATATTTTTAATTGAGTTTTTGAAGGAAATTAATGAAAATAAGAAGATGAAAAATGTAAAGAAATGAAGAAAATGGAAAATTTTGGCTTATGAGTAAGTGTGTTATCAAGAGAAAGGTGTTGGGTCAAAATTTCAAAAAAGATGCACATCCCGACACAAATCCGAGCGGGTTGAAGGACAAGAAAAGAAAGAAAAGTTCCTGACAAGGAATCCGAGCAGATTTTATGAAAGACGCTCGTCTTTACTGTCAACCCGAGCGGGTCAGTTCTGTCTGGAGCGGGTTCTCAGTCAACCCGAGCAGGTTATTCCTGTCTGGAGCGGGTCCACCCTCAGAATGCAGAACCTGCTCAGTATCACAGGCAGGTTAATCCTACCCCACCCGTGTTCAGCCTAACCCATGTATGCTCTTGCTTTTCAGCCATAATTTCACTCTACAGTTAAAGCTCACCTACCATCTTCATCTTCTACCTTCAAGCTCAACCTCAACTCACAAAACTCACCCAAATAACCATAAAATCCAACCAAATCACCATCTAATTACTCTAAAAATCATTCTAATCCATTTCTACACAATAAAAACAAACTTTCCAACCTTCTATTTGCTCAAAATCACCCATTTTCATCATTTCAAAAATTGGAGCTCCAAAAATCCGTGAGCAACAATTGATTTTCGGGTTTGATTTTTGCCTTCTAGCTTCACTACATTGCTTTTAGTGTTCTAGTAAGGCATTTTCAAGGTTGTTTGGCTCTTATTTGTGAAGATTTGTGGCATTCTTGAGTAGTGATACTTGGTGGATTTTAAGACTACAACAATGAATTTTTGGGGCAAAAGTAAGGCTACTACTTCAAAGGGATCAAAAAGAAGAAAAGGAAGCAATTCTAATGCTCCACCGGAGTACCAAATGCAAGAAGAGGAGTTAGTGCCGGAGATTGAGCAACTTGATGATTTCCCGGAGGTAGTATTCATCAAAAATGAGCATAGGAGGCGATTTTTGAAACTACTTGGTAAGGAGTTCGAACCCACTCGTTTCATTTGTCGTCAAACTTTGGATAAACTTGGTATTGAAGGACAAACCGAGTCCTTATTTAGAGGAATGGGTCTTGAGACTTTATTTAATATGCATGAGGAAATATATCTTAGCCTCACATTGGAATTCTTGTGTAGTCTCAAAGTATTTGAAGGAGAAAGATATGGGGTGTCTTTGGAATTTAGGTTGTGTAATGAGACCCATCAATTACATTTGGGTACCTTTGGTGAAATTTTTGGACTTATGATTCCCGAAACCGACCTTGAAAAGCCTGTGGGGTTCACGGAGTCACACTTGTGGAGAGCAATCACCGGGTTGGAATTAGAGGGTTTTAAGAGGTGTCATGCCTTTTACATTCATCATCCGGTTATTAGAGTGTGGCATCTATTTATAGCGGGGACTATTCATGGTAGGAGTGACACGGGATGTGTGAGTCAACTTGACATGACTTTTCTTGAGTCGTATTTGAATGTCCAAGGTTTGCCAAAGTACAACTTTAATCCCGCTCTTGAATTGCTTATCCGATTTCGATATTTTTCAAGGGGTGCGACAAAATCAAAGGGAATTGTGATGGGTGGTCTTGTGACTAGGATGGCCGATATTTTATGTCCGGAGTTTAATGATGATGGGAGATATGTGGCTCTACCCGGAGATACTTTACTTGATGAGAAGGCTATCTTTAGGCATCACAAATGGTGCAAATATAATGATTTGGGAGGTATTGATTGGTACACCAAGGGAAGCACTACATTCACCCTTCCTTGTTGGGACCTTTCTCCTACCACACCTAGGACGAGTTACCTTGCACCTATGCCGAGCTACCTCCTCCCCCATTGAGAGGATTGGGGTTCCACCACCTAGGAGACGTGAGGAGGCACCTTCTACTCCTTCCCATGCACCACCACCGTCCCAAGGTCCAAGCCTTGGATTTCCACCATTCCTTCATGGTGTTCGGCCCTCTTATGCGGAGATACCTCCATACCTCCATGTCTACCGACCCTTTGCACCTCCTCCCCCTCGCCCAAGTAGCCCGCCTTCGGCCATGGATATATTGATGGGTATGATAAGCAACATGGATGTTAGGATCCACCGAGGGCAAGAAGACAACTATTTGGCCCTTTATCCTCAATACTATCATATGGCACAACAAGGGTTTATTGATCCTAATGGTCCTAAGCCTTCTTGGGTGCAACCACACCTTGTGTTTCCAAACCAAGGCATGAATGAAGATGACCAAAGAGGAGGAGAGGAAGAAGAAGAAGAAAGTGAAGATGATGATAGCCTTAATGATAGAGGCTTTGATTGAGATCGTTATTGTAAGACCCTTCTTTCCCTATTTCTCATGTATAGTTTGCATTGTAATATATCTCACATGATTAGATTAGTTTACATTTTATTTATCTCACATGATTCATGTAGATAGTTGCATATATATAGATTAGAATTCATGCATAGTTACTAATGGCCAAACCTATTCATTTCTACACTAGAAATAGTGTTTAAATCGGTTTGGGGAGGTTTGATCATAGGTGACCATAGTTTACTAGAAAACATGTCATATAGAATTGCACTTAGTTAGAGCATGCTTTCATATCATATCATTGCATTTGTACTTTATTTCAATAAAATAAAAAATTCAAAAACATGTATTTCCTTTTTATTCATACTCCTACATGTACATTGAGGACAATGTCCAAAATAAAGTGGGGGATGGGAATTTATATTCCAAAAATGCATAAAAATTGAAAAATTTCGAAAAATCACAAAAATATGTCTTTTAATTTTATAAAAACAAAATCCATAAAAATTTGAAAATTTCAAAAACCAAAAACATGTTCTTTAATTTAGTAGTGTAGAATTGTATATACTTGTGCTTTTGTTCTCTTCTCACATAGATACAACACTACATTTGAGGCATTAGCAAGGGAAAATGAAGACCGCTTGGTATGATCGTTCTAATCTCTATTTCCCTTCCATTTCTTTTTCATTATTCATATGAGGAGGATGGGCTTACATGTCAAGGAGGATGTGGTGTATTTTGTTGTTGCGGTTTGTGTATCTATGTGTTGTTAGGAGTTGCATCTAGTTTATATGACATACTAGTTGGTAGAATCATATGCATTAGGTTGTATATATGTTAGTTGCATCATGGCATATAGTTTGCATGTTAGAAAAATTTTGTGAAATCGTCTACTTGGGAAGCTTGACAAGTGTATATAGGCCCTAGTAGATGCTTTTTCTTCTTAAGACTTTGCTTGTTAGAATACTTGTAAAACACCCTAGGATGTGTCATGCTAGTATCCTTTGACCCATGGATTAAGGCCTAGTCAAGAGTACCTTGTGGTGTGATAACTCCTTGGCTACCGTTTATTCTAAGGTGACCCTTGAAACCATGCAACCATCATTCATACATGTTCTACCATATATTTTGTCATCAAAGGGAATGGGTACAAAAATTGTTCAAAAATTTGAGTTCAAGAAATGAAAAGAAAAGAAAGTTTGCAAATTGCATCAAAAGAAAAGAGGAGTAACAAAAATGAAAACTCCTATGCTTCAAATATAAGGCACCCTCGTTACTAATTGGGGTGACTTTGAAAATGTTCAAAAAGAAAATGCAAAAAGTTGAAAAGTTGTCAAGTATTGAAATGCCAAAAATCAAAAGAAATGGCAAAAAGAAAGTGTTCTCAAATGTCAAATGCCACAAGAAATTGGGGGGAAAAACAAACAACAAAAGCAAACTCCCAAATGAAACTCAAATTCTATCGATCCCTTTATCCATCGTATCCATTTTTGTGCATGGTAGAGAGGGGACGACCCTTCTTCTTGTCTAGGCAAGAGGGGGAATTCCGCGATCCTCCAGTGATTCGAACACCATAGGGAGTCTATTCTTGACAAAAGCATTTAACGATTGAGGACAAAGGTACCCTAACTTGACACAACTTGGAGGTGATTTATTGGTATCCTTCTAGGCTTAGTAGTTTGAAGAAATTGCATCTATGAAGGAGTGTGTACCCTTGAATTGCTTCCCCTTTAGATAATTTCCGCCACTTAGATGAGGAAAGTGGCTATTCTTTTGTAGATGCATCCATTACTTGATTTTGTGTGCTTTAATGTTTGGATGTGTCGTCATTTTGGCAAGACCCACCTTGCCTTGCAAGAAGGTATCCTACCTCATGGTTGTCTTATTGTGAGTTGAAGGGGCGGAGTGAGACCCGCTAATTGTCTCACATCGGCTATATTAGTATGTTAGTTTGAATAAAGGTCTAGTTTTTGTCACCTCTTTACTCGGGACGAGTAAAGGTTCGGTTTGGGGATATTTGATGTGAACATTATTTGCGCACATTTAGTCCCCTAATTGAACCTATTTTGCATACTTTTATAACATTTCATGACCATTTTATCCGTCAAATGCTTTCTATTTTGCTTTCCTATTGCATTGGACATGTTTTGTAGGAAAGGAGATAATAAGGCGGAAATTCCCGTCTTTTATGCATATTTGGAAGCTTGTTGACGATATTTAATGGACTAAGTATGAAGAGGAGGCAATAATGATGACCAAGGAAGTATAAATAAAGAGTATATAGAGGCATCTTAAGCTTAAAAGCAAGGATGACGAGAAGGAACCCATTGCAAGAAGAAATTGCTCGGAACCCAAACCAAGAGTTACTCCTTTGGCTCTGAAAGTATGCTAGATGAAACGGCGTCGAAAAATCAAGTGGTCTAGGCTTTTGAATCACTCCAATAGGAGTCCGGATGAGAAAATGACGTCCGTTTTACAATCCGAGCTCAAGTGAAGCAGGATACAGCTCAACCCGCTCGGTATAAATTCAACCCGCTCGGGTTGAGGCTCAGGATGCTCATATTTCGCTCGGGACGAGCATATTGTTGGACAGGAAGCTTTTTCTTGCTACGTGAACCATGATCCGCGCATATTTCTTGAAAGACTAGCAAAAAGGAGACTCGCATCTTTTTTCGAGATGAGCATTTCCCTACTCAAACTTAGCAATGCTATTTACTAAAATACCCTTGCTTAACCTAATGATGCACCACTATATATACCCCATTTGTAATAATCAAACCATCAAGTTTTCATTAGGTTAAATCAATCCTTCCTTAGATTAGATTAGGAGTAGATTAGAATAGATTATCATTTAATCTTTCCACAAATTACACATTAATCTTTCCTTAATTATTGTTCAAGTTTATTATTGAGTAATTCAAGTTTATTATTGGGTAATTAGAAGATTATTGGTTTAGTGGGAGATTGACAACCTTCCATCAATCATCAAGTTCTTCTATTATTCTTTGCATTATTATTTTGGAATCTTCATAGGTATAATTCTCTTAATCCTTATTTTAATTATTTTTAATTTTTCTTACTTGTTCATCATGTTTGGCTTTGTTAGTATGATTGACAACCTTATTAACATATTAAACTTGATCATGAGTGAGTAGTTACTTAGCTAGGATTAATGGGTAATTAGGGGAAACAAACATGGGGAATGATTCATGCTTAATCTAATATGCTTCCATAATTAATTTGCATGTTTGTTGTGAATTCAACTTATGCACATGTTATGTTTGATGAAATGCTAAGCCTATGAATCCTTGCATTTACAACCATCTCTTATCTTTTCAATGAGACTTGTAAGACATAAACAAACTCGAGTCTCATTAGACCATGCATATAGTTGGATGGGGAGGATTAAGTCGACTTGTAGGTGTTGTACAATCTAATCGATTCGGCTCCGGGATCCAAACCTTCCTAGGATTGTAAGATATAAACCAACTCAATCCATCACAACAATAATTGCTTGCATCTAGTAGGAAACATGTTTGTATGATCAACTCCCATGAATTCCCTATGACCCCGTGATATCCTAGCATTTTTAGTCATTTGTTTACATTTCTTAATCTTGTTGCTTGTTTACTTTCCATTGCTTCTATTAGATTAGAATCATCTACCCATTACAATTGTGACAACCCGAAGCATAACCATAATTAGATTGAATAATTTGAATACCACGTCCCATGGATCGGCCTCGACTTACCGCTAACTAGTTGTTTGTTGAGTATTATAAATATGTTTGATTGGGAGACCCGGCGACATCACCCATCATTGATTTAGACTCAGATTCTGGGTCTGGAATATATCTCGGCTTTTTTGCTCAGATTCTTGATTTGGGTTTTGAAGATAGCTTTGACTTTGGATATTGACATTGACTTGATTGATTGAGCCTTCTTCTTTGTCTTGGATTACGGGCATAACTACAGCCTCGGATATTGACCTCAGTTTCTCTTGATTGAGCCTTTTGTCTTTGATCATGGCTCGTATCGTCTTGGATTTGCTTGCTACCATGGATTTGGGTCATACTAGCACCTTTGATGGGAAACGGGTTGTTCTTTAGTAACACGGGTTGTTTATTGTGGGGAATGGGCTTGCCTTCCATCATGGATCGTTAACAAGGGAGATGGCCTGGATTCGTCGTAGAATATCTTGAGATATACTAGTCTTAAACTGGGGTATAGTGAGGTTTCTATTGCCAGACATGTAATAGGTAAGAAAAGAACACGGAGGTTCGGATCCTCTACAACTTCGAATGGAACATCGTCGACTAAGTGCACTCACATCGACTGTCATGCATTGCTCGTTATTCGTTTTAAAATGTCTCAAATCAATTCTTGTTGTCACAGGAAAATGGTAAAGGAAGAGATATGATAGAATATGTGGATTGAAAATTGTACTTTTATTGAAATGAATAATGAATGTATTTAACATAGACTCGAGAAGACACGTGACTCGTGGGACAGCCCCCAGGTTGTCACTAGAAATGGACACGAAGAAAGATACGAGAACAATTGGGGAAAGAAAGCCTAAGACTCGGACTCGGACCCGGACTTTGACTCGATCTTATATCTAGACTCGTAATCATCGGCCCACGCTTGAACATCTACGTTTCCAGCAACTGGCTTCGGCATCTGGCTTTGAGCATTCACCAATTTGAGCACCTCGTCCTCATCATTGGGAACACTGGAAGGATAACAATCAAGAAGAGCTCCTTGATAAGTGGTATATCCATGAATATTGCCTAAGTTGCCTTGTGGACTAAAGGTTGAGAGGGACAACTTCCCACTTTCAATCATATCTTGGATCATATGCTTCAAACAAAAGCATGCTTCTGTATCATGTCCCCTACCACGATGATATTGGCAATATGCATTACTGTTCCCAGAACCTAGACTTCTTTTCTGGATCTGGTGTAGGACCGATAGGTTGAAGAAGACCTAAAGAGGATAATTTGTTGAAGGCTAGGGCATAAGGTATGCCTAGATTTGTGAATGACCTACGAGGGTTGTTAGGTTTCTTTGACGAAGGCTTCATGAGGTTGCCTTTGTTGATTTTGATTCTTGGATGAGAAGAACTAGAGATAAGTTGCTCATTTTTTGCTTTAGGACTGTTAGGTTGAGGGTTTGTCTGGACACTTTTCATCTCAAGTTTCTTAGCCATTTCAGCAAACTGATTCTCCATGTTGGAAAGTCGAGAGTTTAGGCTATCAATGGCTCCCTCTAACTTGGAAAATTTATTATTGAAGGCAATGGAAAGCATGAGCATTCCACTTTGGTTATCGTCGTCTTCCAGGACATTGATTTTTTCGTCGTCATGAGGATCGAGGAGATGAGAACAATATAGGGATGGTTCTTCATCATGTTTAGTGCTGCTAGACCAAGGAGGGTTGATCTTCTTGGATCGCTCGACAGAAGGTGGCACTGGAAGCTTGCCCTCTTCGATCATATCTTGGATGGTGTGTTTCAAGAGAAAACACTCTTCAATATCATGGTCTCTACCTTGGTGATATAAGGAATATTTGTTGCCCTTCCAGAGGTTCACTTGCTTCTCTAAAGGTGGATCCGGAGTCGGACCTATTGGATGTAACTTACCTTGGGCAGAGAGTCTCTTCAAAGCATCGGCATAAGACATGCCTAAATCGGTAAGCACCCTTTGATGCCTCCCAGGTTTCCTTTCGGTTGTTTTCGGCTTTCTAGGACGACAGTTATTGCAAGAGGTAAGCTTTGGACGACCTAGACTAGAGGTTTCTCTAGGTGGTGTGTTCTTTTCCACCATCCCATTTTCAAGGGTGAGGACGCGAATGCTCAAATTTTCCACTGTAGCTTGAACTCGCAGGACCATGGCATAAACATCTTGGAGAGACACGGTGATTGTAGCTTGAGCTGCTTCGTGACTTTGCTGACTGACGGAACTTGCTGGATTCCTACTCGACAGAAAAGACGCGCATTACAACTCGATTCGACACGAGATCACGCATACTAAGGCAACAAACAAGGAACACAGGAAGGGACAAGTAAACACGAGGGTAAGATGACAAATCTAGACGTCGACTTGTGAATTCATGAAATGTTGTGAGCGACTTCTCGTGTTTGAATTCACGGTGCTTGACTTTAATTTTAGACTCGAGTGTTAACTTCGATAGAGTGACATTTATATGGTTGACTGGATTGACGGGATTGACGACACATGTTGATTCTAGACTCGAGGTTTGGTTATAGGTGTTTAAGAAGACTGTTGTAGTTTAGAGTCAAATATGAGGCCCATTGAGACTCGTGTGTTAAGCCTCAGAACGTGTGACTCGAGGTGTCGAAAATGTGTAGATCATAACTGAATTGGGGTATGGGGGTCCAAAATGACGGCGTGACGCCTTAGGACTTGACTTGAATTTGAAAAGACCCAAAGTGTAAAGGAAGACGGGTTTATGACTCGATAGAGTTCTGAATAGGACATAGTCGGTTTGAACTTTGACTCTAATTTAGCCCAATTGAATTTACATGTTCAATTTACACGGTTGGAAAATATTTTGGTTTAAAATGTTTTTTTTTGGACTTTTTTTTTAATTTTTTTTTTATTTTGTTTTGAGAATTTATGAAGGATTTCATTTATGGAAAATTTAAAATTGGATGGAATTTTGAAAATTGAATTTTACAGAAAGTGGAAAGGTAATGGATTTTATTTTACAAAATTTCGGCATGGTTTTGTTTACAAATGGGGATCACGTATATGATACAAATATACATATGGACATTATAACGGTATGATGAGTGCATTTAAAGGGTTTTGGCTTAAAAAGGTGGGTTGCCATACCAAGCAATCAAACCCTGGTTTGTGGAGAGGTCCGTGCCAAACAAAAGTAAGGTCGGTTCCTAGTATTTCCTCGAGTAGTGAAAGCCCTTGATACAAACATGAGTAAGCATCATGGTATGGTTGACGTCAATCGCTATCCATCTTTAGGCCCATATAAGAATTTGGACCGTCCAGATGGGACGATTGGTCGAATGGGTTGGGTTGGGCCTAGGAAGGCCGAATAAAACGACCTAGGAACGTCGAGTAATGAAAACCGACAACTGTCTCATATAAACTATTCCCTAACCTTGTTCAAGTTTCACCCTTGGCAACACGTAAATATATTACTCCTCAGCGGAGTCGCCAAACTATGGACACGGGGGGCCCACGGGGGCGCTTGGTAAACAAGCGTTTGCATTTGTGGAGTCGCCGCCAATTTATTGTGGAAAATTGGAAACCGTTCGAATACTTCGCGTCATGTCAAGACACAAAGTAGTGACATAGACACTAAGAACTCGTTACCCTTAGCATTCTATGTCTAGAATGACTCTCGTGGATGCCAATGAACACGGATGTTCATAGAGATCTGGAGTAAGGGGTGAGGGTACGTATTAGGAAGTCCTTTTAATGAACACCTAATCCCGCCCGCCTCGATAGCGGCCTCTACTAATGATTAGGGAAGTTATTCATACTCGATATGATGTCGATTATATGCATGCAATGCAACAAACAACGTTTTGATCCTAGCATGTGAATTAAACTAAATCGGTGAACATGTAATTAGCACTTATTAATGTCGAAGTAGGGTTTAGGATTAATTACATGTGAGAACAAATAAATAAACCATACAATACAATAAATAAATAACGATAATTAAACTTACAATAAGTACAACGGTCTAATTGATTTACGTCAAAAATATATTTAAGACGGGTAATTTGAGAAAAACAAGAGAAAATAAATTAGGATAAAACGGACAGATTAGAGTGATATTAGGATTAATAGTTGATTAATACGTAAACTAATGAATTAGGTCAAAGCAAGAAAGGAAGTTCAGAGACAGAGCTCAACCCGGAGCAGGCGCAGCAATGCTGCGTCTGTTGGAAGAGGCGCAGTGGTCACTGCGTCTGTTCCTGAGGTGAGTTCTGGTTGTGAAGTCAGAACTGCGATTTGTTAACGTTTATTGGTAATTTTAATGATTGATTATCGGTGTTTGACTCGGATGAAAGTGATTTAACAGGTTATTTACATATGAATTTTTCATAAAAGCGGTAAAAACGAATTAAAAACTAATTAGAGCGAATTAAAACTAATTAGAAATTAATTACAAATTAATTAGGGTTATTTAGGATTGTTTAGGTTAAATTATTAAGAAGAAAACGATACGAAAGACGTGATAGACAGGTGAAAACATATACAAAAGTCGAATTCCAGAGATTTGAAATGAACGAATCGAATCTCTAAAATCCGGGTTTGATTTAATGACGAAAACCCGCAAATATTGATTATTAGGGATTTAAGTCGGAAATAAAACGTGATAAATATTAAAAATATGTTAGAATTATCTTATACGAATGAAATAAGAAGAAAATAAGAAAAGACGAAACAAAAGGAACGAAATAACAAAGAACAAAGGAAGAAGAAGAAAGGCAGGAACTGCGGCAGCCTCAGGAAGAGGCGCAACAGATACTGCGACTCTTCGAAGGGGCGCAGCAGTTGCTGCGTTTCTTCTAGACGTCTGTCTTCTGTTAATCCGCAAAACAATTTAACAAAAGGGTTTTAGAAATCGTTCTTAAGTATATTTTTGACGTAAACCTTACATTAATTGGTACAATAATAAAATACAATAATAAAAGATGGGATTTACACCCTCAGACTTACATGTTTGACGAAACAAGATTAACTAAGTTAACGTTTAGTGATTGCTCGACTCGAATGTATGATGAAAGTGCCCTCGTTAGAGGATTTAGATTAAATTGATTGATTAATTGAGGTGGAGTTGGTCAAATTGGTCGGTCATGCAACGTGATTGGTACTCAGAAGGATCCGAGCCTATGTGGTCGATTGATCAAGCACGTAGACGTCAATAAGCTTAGAGCACGGTCTTAGAATGCAAAGGGAGAAGAGAAGGGTGGACACTCGCGTGAGAAATATGAGGAACGAAGGTCCCTATTTATACTAATCACACGGAGGAATTATAGAATGACTAAAACTTTGGAAACAAATCTCGAAAAGATCTGAAAATACGCAGAAAAGAGTCAAAGAGGCGCAAGACCATCTGCGACTCTTGGAAGAGGCGCAGCAGCCACTGCGACTCTTGGAAGAGGCGCAGTAGGTGCTACACCCTTTCCCCAGAGGTTTCCTCCTGCGGAAGAAAGATTTCCGCGTTTCTGTTATGGAATTGCGGTAGATCTCAACTTCCTTATTCCTTAAAATATGATTTTCGGGAAATATTATGCCAAAAGATAAAAATTGACTTTTATGGAATAAATATCCGGAATATTCTAAAACATTCCGACTCTGCATTTTAAAACGGTTTATTAGAAAATGAAGCGGTTTTTTACCCGGGCTCCAAATGAACTCTAATTACTGGCAAAATGACCGTAACGGCGCGTAGATGACAACCAAGGGGTAGACACAAGTATTTGAGCTATCACTTGATGATAAACTTACGAACTGTCATAAATCGTTCCGTGTACCAAACATGCGGCCCAATCATCACTGGGTGGTTTGCCGGAGGTGCAGAAATGAGGTATCTACACTTCCTCGAATGAAGGACAGCAAAGAACCAATAGATCCAAGCCAAAACAAAGGCGAAAACCAAAGCCAAAGCGAAAGCCAAGGCTAAAGCCAAAACAAAAACAAAATAGTGAAATTCAAGTTCGCTATTTTCACAAATTTCAAACGACGAGAATAAAAACCGTCATTTTCAAATCAAAAAAACAAAATAGTGAAATTCAAATTCGCTATTTTCACAAATTTCAAACGACGGAAATAAAAACCGTCATTTTCAAACAAAAACAAGATAGCGAAATTCAATCCCGCCATCTTTCACAAATTTCAAACGACGGAATTAAAAACCGTCATTTTCAAACAAAAACAAGATAGCGAAATTCAAACTCGCTATTTTCACAAATTTTAAATGACGTAATCAAAAACCGTCACTTTTCAAATCAAAAACAAAATAGTGAAATTCAAATTCGCTATTTTCACAAATTTCAAACGACGTAAATAAAAACCATCATTTTCAGATCAAAAACAAGATAGCGAAATTCAAACTCGCTATTTTCACAAATTTCAAATGACGGAATCAAAAACCGTCACTTTTCAAATCAAAAACAAAATAGTGAAATTCAAATTCGCTATTTTCACAAATTTCAAACGACGGAAATAAAAACCGTCATTTTCAAATCAAAAACAGGATAGTGAAATTCAAATTCACTATTTTCACAAATTTCAAACGACGGAAATTAAAACCGTCATTTTCAAATCAAAAAAACAAGATAGTGAAATTCAAATTCGCTATTTCCACAAATTTCAAATGACGGAATTAAAAACCGTCACTTTTCAAGAAAATGAAATAACAGAATTCAAAATTCGTTATTTTCTCACAATTCCAAACGACGGAATTAAAAACCGTCATTTTCCAAAACGAAATAGCGGAATTCAAAATTCGTTATTTTCCCACAATTTCAAACGACGGAATTAAAAACCGTTATTTTTCAAGAAAATGAAATAGCGAAATTCAAATTCGTTATCTTCACAAAGACTCAAACAACGGAATTAGAAACCGTCACTTTTCAAACACAAAACCTAGGACCAATAAGTCTAACACACAAAATCCCAGGCTAACAAGTCCAAAACACCAATTCCAGGACCAATGAGTCCAAAGCCCATGACCAATGAGTCCAACACACCAAATCCCAGACCGATGAGTCCAAAATACCAAACACCAAAACCTCAACCAACACTGCTTCACCCCTAAGTCCTTCTAGAGACTGCTACAGGGAGACCTATCTAGGCTTCTGAGGATCCCCATCTAGCTCGTATTATCACACCTTAATCTTTAAGGTCCAGACACGGGAATCTGATCCCACATTATTTACCAACCATTTCGTACTCGGGCCACATCAAGCTTGAGACCCCATTCCGCACCACATTACAAGCCGTAACCCATCGGCCTAAACACCACAAATACAAGCTCTAGATTTTTATCTTTCAAACAAGCCAATTATCACCAGGCTCCACATTCCATAATGTCGAAGCCATGATTCACCCTAACCAGATATGGAGTCTTCAAAAAACATTGCTCTCCGGAACGGGACATGCACATTTCATTCTTAGAGTCCACTTTTTAGTGTGCTCACGTAACAATAAACATTTTTCAAACTATGCCTCTTCGATTTATGATTAAGAGGGAATTCTCTCCAATTAACTTTCGAGTCACCAAACGGAATTTACCGTCGTGACCCTCAGCTCCAGATTTTTATCTGTCAAACAAACCTATTATTACCAAGCTCCACATTCCATAATGTCGAAGCCATTTTCACCCTGACCCAGATACGGAGTACTCGAATGCTTTGATACCGAGAATGGGAAATACCTATGATGTGACTCATATTTGAGCACATTTAGTCCCCGAATTAACCTCGTTCCCATGCTTTCTAGAACCTATTAGGGTCATTTCTTATCTTTAGTTTCCCATTTTGCATATTCTTCGAGGTTTTGTGTCCTTGGTAGGAGATGATCGCTAACCTTGCATTTATGAGGCGAAATGGGGCTAAATGGATCGCATCTAATGACCAAGCATCAAGGAGGAGACCGATACCAGAGGCCTGAGCAAATAAATTGAGTGAAATGGGCAATGATGAAAAGATCCTTGCATCTCCAACACAATCCCCGCGGATTGCTAAGGAGCCAACAAGAGAAGAATCATGTGCCACGATCCGAGCGGCCCGAGCTTAGGACGAGCGGACCAAAGAGCAAGGATCCGAGTGTCCCTGAGCATGATCCGAGCGTACAAAAACAACAACAATAACAAGACTTGCTAAGTTCTTCAATCTATCTTTCAACAACAACAATGCTTATGTACCTCTTCCGGGTACTACCAAGATTGATGAGATGTTAATCTTCTGACACCACCATTCGATTACCTTTGAAGGCTATGAGCGAAAGATCAAGTGGCTCACCAAGGGAAGCAACCCCATTTTTCTTCCAATGAAAGGTTTAACAAGAGTATCACCTAGAAGGGGTCCCCTGATACTGTCGTCAGGTACCAAAAATAAATACCTAAATATACTAACAGAAGTTAGTGATAAGTAGGGTCGATATCCACAGGGAGGCGAGGTATCTATCTGAAATCCGTCTATCTAGGTCACAAATGGGGGGTTTTAAGTTTTGTTTTCTAAACTACTAAAGGGTTAAGGGCAAGAGAAATAAAGTAAGAGCAATAAAGCGAGAAAATGTGATAAAAGTGATCAGATAAAAGAGAGTATGTCAGGATTTTGGTTCACCATGGCAGTTTATCGACTCAGATGCAAATAGCCTAGACAATCTACTGTGAGAAGGATAAGGGAAAGGTCCTTCCGGTCCACTTTTCATCCTAGATTTCCACTAACTTAACTTCCGTCCTCATTAGGGTAGTCTACTGTTCATAGCAGGTCTGTTTATTCCAATCTTCCGATCCAGGAACAAAGTTAACCAGATTAATGTGATTTAGAAGCATGCATTCAACTAAATTGGTGTTACAGTTATATTGCTATGGGGACAGATTCTCACATGAAAGTCGTCTAGACTATTCGCTACATCGTCACAATCCTACCATGGATTCCCTAATCCTAACATAAGAAGATTAGCTACTCATGTTCTTGAAATCAATAACAATAAACTTAAGCATACCAAGAAAAGACATAATAGAGAGAATAAGATTAAGTATAAACTAAACAAATCAATAACAAAATAATAATAGAACAAGGATTAAGAGAAATAAAGTATTAGATTAAGATTAAAAGAAGAGAAAGATTACAATAAAGCAAATCCGGCGTAAGGAACAAGTAGCAGTGATTAAGAGCAAAGTTCCAGAGATTAAGAGTAATTAAGAGTGTGTAGAGATCATTATGACCTAATGACGACTTTCTTTATATAGGGAAGTGATTATTAACATAAAAATAAACCTAACACGGGATAAAAATCCTAAGTATATATGCTAGTCACTCGATCGAGAAACTTTATATCACTCGATCGAACAAATCCAAGCTAAAACCTCTCGATCGAGTACTTTAGGTACTCGATCGAACACTTATCAAAAAGGCATATTTGATCGAGTAGAAAAAGGAGTCGATCGAACACTATAGTACTCGATCGAGTACTTTCTGGCGCACAATTCCTACTTTGCGCACTGAACTTCAAACGGCTGCCATTTCTTCGTTACTTGGGCAAACAGAGTGTTTATGGTGGCGTTGGAAAGCTAAGAGGACAAGCTTTCATCTCCAGTTAGAATCACCTGAAAATAAGTTGTATAACTCGAGATATGTCTCTTAAAATTAGGCACTAATAATTTAAAGTTCTTCCTTTGCTCGCCTGCTGTCTTACTTCTTTGCGCATCTCAAAATAGTAGTTTTCAAGCTCCGACCCAACTCATCTCCTAAATGCATGCATAGGGACATGTACTTATGTTTGTTTGTCCTCTTATCACATTGGATCGACTACGCCACATTCAAGGCATGAGGAATATGAAGACCGCATGGTATGATCTTTCCAAATTTCCTTTTTCCTCTCTATGTTAATGACTATGTGGCTTTATTTTGATTGATGCGGTACAAACCAATGTGATCTTAGGAGTTACATGTAGTTTATATGGCATACTAGTTGATAGAAGCATATGCATTAGGTTTTATAAATGTTAGTTGCATCATGGCATGTAGTTGCATTTTAGGAAAAAATTTGTGAAAACATCTATTTGGGAAACTTGACAAGTGTATATAAGGCCCTTGTAGATACTTTTTCTTCTTGAGACTTTGCTCATTAGAATACCTCTAAAACACCCTAGGATGTGTCATTCTAGTATCCTTTGACCTATGGATTAAGGCCTAGTCAAGAGTACCTTGTGATGTGATGACTCCTTGGCTACCGTTTATTCCAAGGTGACCCTTGAAACCATGCAACCATCTTCCACTTCCATCATCATTTTTGTCAACAAAAAGGGAATGGGCACAAAAATTATCAACTTGAGTTCAAGTACCAAAATGAAAAACAAGAAGTTTGCACAAATTTGCATCAAAGAAAAGAGGAGTACAAAAATAAGAACTCCTATGCTTCAAATAAAAGCACCCTTAATACAAATTGGGGTGACTTTGATAATGTTCAAAAAATGCGAAAGTTGAAAATTGTCAAGCATCAAATTGCCAAACATCAAAGAAATGGCAAAGAAAATTGTTATCAAAAAATGTCAAATGCCACAAGAAATTGGGGGAAACAACAAAACCGAAAGCAAACTTCCACTATGAAACTCAAAATCTATTGATCCCTTTTTCCATTGAACCCACTTTTGTGCATAGTAGAGAGGGGACGGCACTTCTTCTTGTCTAGGCAAGAGGAGGAATTCCGTGATCCTACAGTGTTTCTAACATCATAGGGAGTCTACTCTTGACGAAAACATTTAGCAATTAAGGACGAAGGTACCCTAGCTTGACACAACTTGGAGGTGATTTATTGGTATCCTTCTAGGCTTAGTAACTTGAAGAAACCATATCTATAATGGAGTGTGTACTCTTAGATTGCTTCTCTTCTAGATAATTTCTGCCACTTAGATAAGGAAAGTGACTATTCTTTTGTAGATGCATCCATTACCTTCTTTTGTGTGCTTAATGATTGGATGTATCGCCATTTTGGCAGGCCCCACCTTGCCTTGCAAGAAGGCATCTTACCTCATAAATGTCTTGTTGTGAGTTGAAGGGGCGGAGTTGGACCCGCTAATTGTCTCTTATCGGCAATATTAGTAGGTTAGTTTAAATAAAGGTCATAGTTTTAGTCACCTCTTTACTCGGGACGAGCAAAGGTTCGGTTTGGGGATGTTTGATGTGACTCGTATTTGAGCACATTTAGTCCCCGAATTAACCTCGTTCCCATGCTTTCTAGCACCTATTAGGGTCATTTCTTATCTTTGGTTTCCCATTTTGCATATTCTTTGAGGTCTTGTGTCCTTGGTAGGAGAGCATCGCTAACCTTGCATTTATGAGGCAAAATGGAGCTAAATGGATCGCATCTAATGACCAAGCATCAAGGAGGAGACCGATACTAGAGGCCTAAGCAAATAAATAGAGTGAAATGGGCAATGATGAAAAGATCCTTGCATCCCCAACAGAATCCCTGCGGATTGCTAAGGAGCCAACAAGAGAAGAATCCTGTGCCACGAACCGAGCGGCCCGAGCTCAGGACGAGCGGACCAAAGAGCAAGGATCCGAGCGCCCCTGAGCATGATCCGAGCGTACCAAAGCACAATCCGGGCGTCCCGACTGCCAGCCCGAGCAGATCTTCTTACAGGACAACCCGTGCATCAGGTGAGGACGAGCGGATCCTGGTTGGAGTTGCAAGCATGATCCGCGCATGTCCCTCAGGAGTTGCATTTCCTCAAGCTTCTCTTAGGGTCTTAATAGTCATTTAAGCCCTTAGTAACCCTAATCCTTGTACTTAATTCTAGTATAAATACCCCTTTGTACTACCTAGATTATCATCAAGTTTTAATCAACCCTTAATACTAGCTTAATCAATTCTTAATCCTCTCTTAATTTAGTCTTAATTTAGTTGTAATACAATTCTTAATATTAATCACATCTTAATCTTTCCTTAATTTCTCAATTGTTCTTAGTTTTATTTGGGTAATTAGAAGATTATTTGGGTTTATTTGGAGGATTGACAACCTTCCATCATTCATCAAGTACTTCTATTATTCTTTCCTTTATTATTTGGATCATCTCCATAGGTATAATTCCTTCTTACCCTTGTTTAATTATTGTTAATCACAGCATTTATTCATCATGTTTTGCTTTGTTAGTATGATTGACAACTTTATTAGCATGCTAAACTTGATCATGAGTGAGTAGTTCTTTAGCTAGGGTAAATGGGGAATTAGGGGAAACAAACATGGGAATTGATCTATGCTTAATCTAATATGTTTTCATAATTAATTTGCTTGCTTGTTGTGATTTCAACCTATGCACATGTTATGTTTGATGAAATGCGAGCCTATGAATCCTTGCATTTTTTTTACCATCCCTTATCTTTTCAATGAGGCTTGTAAGACATAAACCAACTCGAGCCTCATTAGACCATGGATAGAGTTGAATAGGGGGAGACTAAGTCGACTTGTAGGTGTTGTACAGTCTACACGACTCGGCTCCGGGACCTAAATCTTCCTAGGGATTGTAAGATATACACTAACTCGATCCCATCACAACAATAAGTGCTTGCATCTATTTGAGAACATGTTTGTATAATCTATTTCCATGAATCCCCTATGAACCCATGACACCCTAGTGCTTTTAATCAATTGTTTACAACCCCTTTATTTGCTTTACTTAATTTGCATTCATCTTGTTGATTAGTTTAGACCACATCTCATCTCAAACCCAATTTGTGACACCCTAAGACTTAGCTACTTGCAATTGAAAATCCTACATCAATACCCGTCCCTTGGGATCCGACCTTTACTTACCTCTTTGCTAAGAGTAGTTTGTGAAGTTATAAATATTGTTTTGGTTGGTAGCTTTTGACGACGAGTTTTAACCACACCAACCTAATCTACCCTTAGGGTCCACTTTTTAGTGTGCTCACATGATAAGGAACATTTCACAAATTATACCTCTTCGATTCATGATCAAGGAGGGATTCTCTTAAATCATTTTTCGAGTCACCAAACGGCTTTTACCGTCGTGACCCTCACACTTTAAGGTCTTAATAGCTCGCTTAGGCGCACATTCAGAACTACGATCTGGTTTGATTTCACACCACGTGAATACGTAGGCAGTCCTTCAAGGACACAACCATACACCTCAAAATCAATTATCAAAACACAGCAGAACTACGATCTGGTTTGATTTCGCACACACGCGAATACGTAGGCATTCCTGTTACTAGGACGCAACCACATCCCCACACAAATTCAATTTTCACACCTTCAATTTACAATCCATTGCGCACACACGCAGAACTATGATCTGGTTTAATTTCGTAAACACGTGAATACGTAGGCAGTCCAATTATAAGGACACAACCGCACACCCCTTTTACAACATTTCCGATTTTCAATCCTCAAAAACCAGCTCAGAACTACGATCTGGTTTGATTTCGCAAACACGCGAATACGTAGGCAGTCCTATTACGAGGACACAACCACACCCCCACACACATTCAATTTTCAACTCATTTTACACCCACCAGAACTACGATCTGGTTTGATTTCGCAAACACGCGAATACGTAGGCAGTCCCCCAACAAGGACACAACCGCACACCCATTTCAATCTCAACCATCAACATCAATCCTCAAAAGCAGCCCACCCAGCTGCAAAAATTAATCTTATACCTCTTTACTGGGGGCTTCTTCCTTAAGACATCGCCTATTCCTTGTTTTGTCAAATTCCCACCTTCTCACTCTGGGGGATTCTCTTTCAAGACGCCACCCATCCTTTATCCTCAAACATCTTTTGAGTCTCAACTACAGTATAAAATAAAACCGCCCATAGCCTAGTTCTCGGTTCAGACGATGACAAGATCTTGGTTCCGCTCTCCGAATCATCATACCTCGAGAAGGGATCTCAAACAAGCAAACGGGGGCAAAGATGTGTGGAGAAGATAATCAATTCGTGTTCCCCAGCCGAGCGGACCTTCTACCTCATGGATTTGATGCGTGTTATCAACCTTTCTTGGCTAGGAGTTGCACTTACATGTGCAAAGTCTGTCAGAGTCACCCCCGTGTCATGTCGATACTAAATTTGCATCACGTTCACGGCCGCCTGTTTGTCAGTCTGTCAGTATGCGTCCGTGTGAGTCAATGTCGCAACGGTTACGTGCCTCCAATCTATCAAATCACGGATCTGCGAGCAGTAAGACTCAATATTAAGCTTCACAACTTTCAAAACTTCTATCTCTCCTCACGTGAGATATTACATGCTAAGTTGCTTATATGCAATTTGCTCACATGCTTATGTGCTTACATGCTTGCATGCCTACGTGCTCGTCTATGCGACCGCGGATTTGTGTGGTCACTAACCATGTAGATAATCTTGAGAAGAAAAACGCACTCCAACAGAGTACTGGGTTCTTCCCAACAAACGCCGACCCGTCAAGTCCAAGGGCTTTAACCACATCGATTACATGGCATACGCTACCTCCCAACGAGCGGCAACTCATGTCCCCGGCGAGTCCTGAGAAGTTTCTAACTCCCCAGTGAGTGCCGATTTTCAAATGGAAGTCACACAGATGATTTATCCCCACGAAGTTCATTTAGGACCCCCATCACGTTGGATTTCGTCGCTCCCTAGCCAAACCTATCAACGTCAACCTGGTTAGAAGTCATTACTAGACAATATCTCGAAATAAGCCCGATGTTTCAGGCTATTTCCCACATTCAATCATTCAACCATCGATGGCTGGCGAGCCTCGAAACGCACCGTCAACATGGCTGGAGAGCCTCTACGCACCGTCAACATGGCTGTCGAGCCTCAAAACGTACCTTTAACATGGCTGGCGAGCCTCAAAATGCACCTTTAACACGGCTGGCGAGCCTTTGCGTGCAAACAATAAACAATTCAAGGACATATCCCGAAGATGCCTCAGGTATGACTCCTTCTTATGGCTGGCGAGCCTTTATAGATAGTCTAATGGACTTTAAACGACCTGAATAGAAAGTCGACAGACTATAAAATGTTCCCGACGGCAGGTCCTTGACTCGAATCCCCGAGTCGCCTCGACGTCGCCCTTCCCGATGGCAGGTCCTTGGCTCAAATCCTTTTGAGTCGCCTCGATGCTGCAATGGTCTTCAGGTTGTAATCTTCGATTGACCTGGAAGCTATACTTTGACTTTCGCCCCGTCCAAGCCTCAGTCAAAGTGGGGGCTCTGTAGATACCCAGTTCCTGCACCTTCCAAAAACCACCCGATGATGATCGGACTATAACGTGTTTTTGATATGCGTGCATGGATTGGCTACACATGAGACGGTTTAATGCATTACTCGGATATGAAAAATGATTTCAAAAATGGTTTTCTAACTTCATTTTCATTAAAATAACACTATTTAGAGTTAAAACCGTCTTCGGATCCAAAACCGACTCAGAAACCCGCAACTCGAGTCAACCTGAGTCAACCCAAGTCTCAAATGTACAAAATGATGCCATGAATGTCTTTATCATGCCATTTGCATTAAAATGACACTAATTAGAGTCAAAACCGACACCGGGCCAAAAACTGACTCCAAATTCAAATCCCGACTCACACGGGTCAAACCCGAGTCAAGCACACAAAACACCTACCTCAAGTAACACCCAAAATCATCTTATTAGGTGCCCATACTGTTACACGACATCCTATTTGATTACCATAAATCAAACCAACCAAATAATGGATAGAGCAAAGGCCACATCCAAATTGAAAAGGACAGGGCACCCCATTGCATAGTAAGCATGCTCGCGCCTCAATGGGCTATCTCCTTAGCCTCAAATCAAACTCAACCGACCTACCACCCCACATTTCTCTATAAATACCCACCATCACACACCATAATCTTCACGCGAGCATCTGCCCCCTCACCTCTCTCTTAAACTTCTAGACTCGACTTTCTAAGTCAAAAAATCGACACGTGTTTTCGACCTACCTATCGAAAACACAAGCCTTACACATTTTGTTTGGTACCGTCGCCGTGCATTCGACCGACCCATTCGACCAACTCAACATTAATCAACATGTTTCTCAACAACATATTTTCAACTCATTTTCAAAACAAAATCCAGGCACTCTTTTAAACTTCTTTGATTACGAGTAGTCACAACGAGAAAACCGTCTCTAAAGTCGTTTACCTCGCAAATATCAATACACGTAAGTTTGAGGGTGTAAAAAACTCACTTATTTCATGTCTTTACTGTTTTTATGAGTTTATAAGCATGAACAATGCATAACACGATTCAAATAAAGATTAGATGAGCCAAAACCGAGTTTTGGCCTGAGACAGAAGCTCTTTGTTATGCAAAGAAGCTCGCGCCTCTTGTGGCATCTCGGTCAAACTCAAACGTGTTTGAGTGAGTTCATCTTCCTTCAACACTTTCTCTTATTTTTCTTTCTTTCCTTTTACGGTTTTTACCATTTTAATTCATTTTCATGACAAATATTTTGACCATTACAAAAATCATCCTTGGTTCCTTATACCATGACGGTTTATTCTGTGACTCGGTGATATTATTGGTTAATTATATTTTAATGGGTATTTTAACCCCTTTTTTCTTTTACTTAGCATTTTTCTTATTTATTTACATTTGCAAGCATATTAGTCATAACTCATAATCATCCTTGGTTCCTTATACCATGTCGGTTTAATCTGAGTACGATGACAAACTTGACTAATTATAAATAAATGAACTTAACATAATTAGTTCAAATCAAACATTTTCCTTTCACTTTTATTTTATTTTTATCTTAATCTTGGCCATATTGCATATCACCCTTGGTTAAAATAAATACCATGTCGATTTAATTCGGATGCGGTGATGAAACGGTCAAACACATATATTTTACATTCTTATTTGTAAACCATGCTTTTCAAACTTGCAAATCCGACAACGAATATTACTAAGATAATAGTAATTATTCCAAGTCATGCAAACAATACTTGCAAATCATTCATCACAAATACGGTTTTAAACAACCTTTTTAACAACCAGGAGACGCCCCTTGGGTCGTCGTCTGACTCGCGCCCCAAGAGGCCGTATGTTTTCATATTTCAAAACCTGGACATGACTCATTCCCTCCCCAATAGGCTCGCGCCCCAATGAGGTTGCCTGTCACTGTTCTGTCTCATTTTAGCCCTTGTCTAGGACGATCCCGATTACGGTTAACCCGAATACATGACGGATCAGATTGACGAGTTCGCATTTTACATTTTGTCACTTGACACACTTTTTCAAATAAATTGATCGTGTTAAGCATCATAATCCGAATTGGGTAAATGGATGTTTAATTTCCGTTTTCACATGCAAATCAATCTAAATCCAACTCCACATCATTTTCTTGATATTTGGATAAACAAACCGACTTAGGAAATTCTCACATGTTAGGTTAAGCTTTTGGATGCGCATTCATGCATTTAAACCATTTTATCAACTCTTGCACTTAAACAACCACGATCGATCAGTGGAGGCCGCTAACGCGGGCGGGATTGGGTGTCCGATTAAAGGGCTTCCCAATACGTACCCTCACCCCTTACTCAAAACCTTTGGATAGTGGATGGCCTTATCCAGGGCGTACGAGAGTCATTCTAGCGATAGGATGCTAAAGGGGGACGAGTCCTTATCTTTAGTACCTATGGCAAACACCGCTTTTTTGCCTTGGTTGACCTAGGTATAAAGTGGATTCGAACGGGTTCCAAGCATCCCATAATTGCTTGGTGGTGACTCCGAACATCTCTAACATTATTTCGAGACCTTTACCAAGACGAAACCGACCGATCTAAAGCGATCCGGTCCAAAGGATTTTTACGCCACCGAGCGTGGCTTTCAAGACCGCTATACGTCCATAGATTGGCTTTGCGTGTAGGTGGCATGTCCACAGGGTCACAAGATCGAGTACAGCCTACTCGATCGAGTAGTTAAAGGTCAGAAGCACGTACAATAAATTACCAGGGCTACTCGATCGAGTAAGGGGTACTCGATCGAGTACCCTACACAGTTCTCAGCACTGTCCTATTTTCGTAAAATGGTCATATCTCACTCGTTTCTTGGTCATTTTGGGCATGTGACCTATCGTTAGAATCGTAAGAGAACAAGCTATCACCTCCAATTGGAATCACATCAATCTCATATATATATCAAGTTATAACAGTTTAAAGACTGCTCCTCTATAATCAAACAGCATAACTATTGATTTTTACTTCCAAACAACTTAAACAACAACCAAGCAAACAAAATCAATCTGATACTCGTAAAACTAGTATCCCTAACCATAGGTTACTATCTACAAAAGCCAAACAATAACATCCATCATGCTCATACAATATTCAACTTATCAATCATGTACTACCCGCATGTTTTTATAACTTTACGTAAACAAAATCACAAATATATAACATCAAATCCCCTATTCACATGTTACTAACATAACAACATTATAAAATCACTTCCATCATACAACATGCTTAACCATAAATCATATTATCATGCAAAGATTATTCATTTTTTTCCACCAATTCATCCATCATACCACATATTCATTGATGCGTGCATTTTATATAGACTTTTTGTACCGTATTTGCACGCATTATTTCTTTGCATATTTCGTAGTATTAAGCTACAAATGTCCCCTGAATAGTCTACTTTGGTTTGTCTTGTATTATTTGTAGGTATGAACCGAAGAGGAGCATAATCAAGCTTAAAACCTGTTCCTATGCATACATTTTGGAGATGAGTTGAGTCGGAGCTTGGAAACTACTAATTTGTTATGCGCATAGAAGTAAGGTAGCTAGGCGAGCAAAGGAAGAGCTTTAAATTACTAGTGCCTAATTTTAAGAGCCATATCTCGAGTTCTACAACTGATATTCAAGTAATTCCAATTAGAGATGAAATCTTATCCTCTTAGCTTTCCAACGCCATGAAAATCGCTTGTTTCCGACAAGTAACGAAGAAATAGCGGCCGTTTGAAGTTCAGTGCGCGAAGTAGGAATTACGCGCTGAAAACCACTCGATCGAGTACTATAGTGCTCGATCGAGTACTTTTTGTGTTCGATCGAGAGGTGCCTTTTGGTGGTCCTAGATCGAGTAGATTAAGTACTTGATCGAGAGGTTTTTGCTGGGAGTTACTCGATCGAGGAGTCTCAATGTGCTCGATCGACCACTTTCTTATCTGACGCGGGATTTTTCGCGTGAACTTATTTATTTAATTTCTTAAGTTATGTATTAGGTGAATAATTATCTTTCCTATAAATAGGAGAGACTTAATTAGGTTTTGGGAGTTCTTTTTTTGACCTTTTCATTCTGTTGGACGTTACTTTGCTCTCTATATTTCCGGATCTCATTTTGTGTAACCTTCCTTTACTCTCTCTTTCTATTTAATTTAATTCTCTTTTGCACATATCTTTTTGCCATGTTTAGTATTGCTCTATTCATCGTTATTGCTTTATTTATTATGCATAGCTAATTTCTCTAATGCTAGGATTAGGGGAGCCATGATAGTAAAGCAATAATGTTACAATTAGATTAGACAGTTTATATGTGAGAATTGTTTCATAGCAATATAACTGTAATTATTAGGTTGAATGCATGCAACTGAAGTAATTAAACTGGTTAGATTCAGACCTAGATCGGAAGATTGGAATGAACAGATCTGCTATGAACAATAGACTACTCTAATGAGGGCGGAAGCTAAGTTAGTAGTATTTTAGGGCGGATAGCGGACCGGAAGGACCTTTCCTTTACCCTTCTCACATCAAACCGACTGACCTACCTTTAGCTGATATGTGTAATATCATGGTGAACCGACATCCTGACATCCTTCTCTCTATTTGATCTAGACCCTTTTCACTCTTGCCATTTTAATTGTTATTGCTTTAGTTTAGTCAAAACAACTCAAACCCCCAATCTGTGACCGTAGACAGACTGAATAACAAGTAGATAGTGACCGCCTCTCTGTGGATACGATACCTGACTTACCTCTACTACATAAGTTTAGGCCGGTTGGTTTTATTTTTGATAGGGTTGCGACAGCCGTGTCATTTATCCACCATACTCATCCAACATTTTCATACAACATATCATCCAACATATGAAATAGATCATTAGTAAACACATAGCGATCCCATGACACCCCATAATTACCGGTTCAAAGTTGTAGGGCGAGTTCACGACTTTAGGACGTCTCCCAAGTCATTGCTTTAGCTCTTAACAACTCCTACTCGGGTTCATTTTATTTTAACTCCCTAGATTCATTAGGTTCATTAGTTACAGGTTCCAAAATCGTCTCTCTGATACCACTTTGTAACACCCCCATACACCAAGGTGCCTTACCAAGACCACCTAATGCATGGAAGTGCTACCAGGCCATATCGGTTACCCGAGGCAATGTATATCAAATTTACCATAAAAGAACATACTTAAATAAATGAGTTTAAGTGATTACATAACCAAAATCCCAAAACTGTAAAGTGAAAATACATCTGTTCCAAAATATCAAAACCAACTAAAAAGAAATATAAGTTCAACGACACAGCAGAAAACTCTAGTGACACGTGATGACTCCATCCCAGCTATCCCTCGCGCAATCCATCTCATACCTGCTCAATAACTGCTCACCACCCCCGAATGGATCACCACATTTTTTAAAACAATTAACGGGGTCAGTTACTGATGATTACACAATACAAGATAACAATACATACGATCACCCAACTCCGTCACATCTCCACACATCTGGCTACACACTAAAGTGTGTAGCCCTGCCAGAATACCCATCGCAACAGATATTCCGCACCGCCAGTGGGGGACCGCAGCCGTTCCCACTTAATTCCCGCTCATCAACTCCGAGCGAAAATCCAAGTTCCTTAATGTGCACATCCCCCTTGTGACGGGAACCACAAGGGACGAATCAAGGGCGTGAAGTCACTCCCGCAAGGGACTCCACTCAGCCGAGGACGCGCGTCGCAAACCACAGACAAACATAATCAACCAGCTATACACCAACAATTACCAATCACCAATTTCAATACGATAAAGATCAATAACAGTAAACAACCAACAACAATCAATCCTCAAATATAATGTAATCAATAACCGAGTAGAGAAACCCTACCTAGAAAGGCAATCACCAAGATCGTCACAATCAGCTAATCAAAACCGTTCTTCTACGAAATCACCTCCTATAATCACACAATTATACAATTACTATCTAACAATCACAATACTCCCAAAACCCCCAAAATACCCAATTAGGATTTCAACTAAAATCAATGAAACGATATAAAAATCATACTAGAAGCTTACCCACCGAGCGACGGTCTCAACGGCGTAAAGAACTCAACGATCCGACGACTCTAGCCCTTAGGATTTGATAGCAATGAGAGAAAGGGAAGTTACGTAACTTTTTTCTTGTGTAAATTGTTTAGAAACAATGAAAAAGTAAAAAGGAATTGATAAAATAACTTTATATAACATTCTCACGTTGCTATCAAAACCCGGCGAAACAACCCGTAAAAGCGACTTACTCGATCGAGTAAGTCACTTACTCGATCGAATGCCACCTACTCGATCGAGTACCCATCAGACAGTACACTGTTTCGTAACCAAAACTCACTTACTTGATAGAGTACCCAACAGCACATAAAACCGTAGTATTACAATAACCGAGTTTCACTTATCACCTATCATCGGAACTTATAAAATACTCCCTCCGTCCCGATCAATATATTTTTTTTTTGGTGTATCGATCAATAGTTATCTATTTCTATTTTTAACATATTTTTGTGATCTCTTCATTTGCAAGTGGGAGTTGGGTGATTTGTGTGATCCAAAAACATTTTCACATATTTTCTTAATCTTGGTGGCAAAAGCAATAGATAACTATCAAATCGGAACGGAGGGAGTAACTAAAACATATTATACCAAGTGCAATGAGATGGTTTTAGAATTACCATAGACTGATTAGCAATCATATAAGGAAATAAGACACAACCTTAGGTAGAAATTGCATAGCCAAATCAAACACTTATAGAGAACAACACTTCAATGCTTTCGTGTTAGTCGTTGAATCAAATAATCCACCGCAACACTTGCGAGATTATTTTGATCTTCATTTCGTAAGACAAATGAAAATATATTACTCCACCATAAGTGGCTGTATGTGAGCCTGTGACATAAAAGTTTGACCTTAGTCATGTTGTGAGGTTGGACAATTACATTCTTCAACATAAGCGACTGCATTTCATGGGAGTATAATAACATCACATTTTCACCCTTCTACTTCCTTTGAAGTGAAGTTATACTACGCTAGTCAAACATTGTAGCTTAATGTATAAATAATCAAAATCACAAACAGGTACCTTAGTTTAACATTAGTATCCAACTACACCCTTAATGCATTGACTTGTACCAAGTTGCCAGTAAATTATAGTATTTCACCATGGTTTCTGATTCTATGTTCAAATTGAGGCAACAAAAATAGAATCTAAAATAATGCAATATAAAATAGTTGTTGAAATTAAAACTCTATAATTGAAGAAAATCGTGAAATTCTAATAAAAATCAAATAATCTGCGATTTTTGATATCCATTATCGATGAGACAAACCACTTAATTCAACTACATGGTGGGATAAATAAGATCAACATGCTATCCTACAAAATTATACATCTTTGCAGCTAGGGTGGAAGGAGAAAGGAAAATGTTTGGTACTGTACACTTCTTCAATTCTAATGAAAGAATAAAAGGCGGATTTTTATTATGATGGCAATCATGGCATTAAAGGAGTTTGATTTCCGGTTTGCCAAGATATTAATATCCATCAAATGGATTAATTTAAGAACCATTATAAGATATAACATGTTAGCCTACAAAATGAATGACTACTTGTGTAGATACCTCATTTCTGCACCTCCCGCAAACCACCCGGTGATGATTGGCCCGCATGTTTGATACGCGGAACGATTTGTGACAGTTCGTAAGATTATCGTCAAGTGATTGCTCAAATATTAATGTCTACCTCTTAGTTGTCATCTACGTCCCGATACGGTCGTTTTGGCAGTAATTTGAGTACATTCGGAGTCCGGGTCAAAAACCGTCTCCATTTTCTGATAACTGTTAAATCCCGAGTCGGAATGTTCTGGAATGTTCCGGATATTTCTATTCCATATTTCACAAATTTTATCTTTTGGCAAATAATATCCCGTAATATTCATAAGATAATCGAATTATTTCCGTCCTACCATAACTCAAACGCGAAATCTTTCTTCAAAGAGGAGGGAAACCTCCTGGGAATAGACGCAGCAGTCTGCGCCTCTTCCAAGGGACGCAGTGGCTGCTGCGCCTTTTCCCAGGCCCTTCTTTGCATGTCTTACGTATCTTTTTCATATCTTTCCGAGATTCACTTCCAAAGAGTCTCCGAAACCCTATTCCTTCACGTGATTAGTATAAATAGGAGCCTTCGTTCCTCATATTTCTCACGCGAGTGTCCGCCCTTCTCTTCTCCCTTTGCATTCTAGACTTCGTTCTTACTATTTGGTGCCTACGTTCTTGAACTTTCGACCACGTAAGCTCGGATCTTTCCGGGTACCAGCCTCTCCGTTGCATGACCGACCAATTTGACCAACTACACTCAATCAACTTTAATTAATCAATCGTTTTCCTCTTACGAGGGCACTTTCTTTGCATTCGCGTCGAGCATCACTAATCGATATCTTAGTTCATCTCGTTTCGTCAACATGTAAGTCTGAGGGTGTATATTCCTCTTTTATTTATTGTATTTTATTTATCGTATCACCATTGTAAGATTTATGTCGAAAACACCATTAAAACCGATTTCTAAAACCGTGCTTTAAAACTCTTTTTTGCGGATTTCCAGTAGACAGACGTCGAGAAAAGACGCAGCAACTGCTGCGCCTCTTCGAAGGAGCGCAGTTCCTGCTGCGCCTCTTCGTGAGGCTGCCACAGTTCCTGCTTCTTTTCTTCTTCCTCGTCCTCTGTATTTTCGTTTCTTTTTATTTGTTATTTGTTCGTCTGTTAATTCTTCGTCGTAATAGTATATAATTCACATGTATATTGCATCATATAATTCATCATTCATTAGCATGTTTAATCATCATAAATCCGACTTAAATCCTAAATAATCCATATTTACGGGTTTTCGTCATTAAATTCAAACCCGGACTTTAGAGGTTCAATTTGTTCATATTGAGTTTCTGGAATTCGTCATTGATATAGTTTAATCTGTTTAGTTGCATGTTCGTCACGTATTCGTTGTATATCCGTCGTATTTAGTCTAATTGACTTATTTCAATAGAGGACTCATTTATTAACATCGTTTCATCATGTAATTAATTCATTCACATCCGTCTCATTCGTGTTTATCGCTTTTATGACCATCATTCACATGCAATTAATCTGTTAATCACTTTCATCCGAGTAAATAGTATAATCAATCCTTAAAATCACCAATCGACATTAACGATTTGCGCTTAAAAACTTCCACGACCAGAACTCACCCTTGAATGCAGACGCAAAGAATCGCTGCGCCTCTTCCAGAGGGCGCAGTCCTGCTGCGCCTGTTCCAGGATGAGTTCTGTCCCTGAACTCCTTTTCTGCCTTGACCTAGTTTAATTAGTCTACGTATTTACTAACTAGTATCCGTAATATCACCTTCTGACTTGTTCGTGATTTATTTCTTTTATTCCTTTGTTCCTTTCTCTCAAATTATCCGTTTTAAAGGTATTTTCGACATAAATCGCCTAATTCCATGTAATTATTGTAATTTTCCATTATTGTAATTTATAATTTAAGGTATTTCTTTCATCATTTGTATGCTTTCACATGTAAATGAGCATTAAATCTTACTTCGACCCAATTGTATGCTAATTACGTGTCAACCGACTTAGTTAAATCTTCATATGTTAGGATTAATCTATGGATGTTGCATTGCATGCATATAGCCGACGATATATCGAGTATGAATAACTTCCCTAATCATTAGTAGAGGCCGCTATCGAGGCGGGCGGGATTAGATGTTCGATCAAAAGAGCTTCCTAATACGTACCCTCACCCCTTACTCCAGATCTCCGTGAGCACCCATGTTCATTGGCATCCACGAGAGTCATTCTAGACATAGAATGCTAAGGGTAACGATTGCTTAGTGTTCATGTCACTACTTTGTGTCTTGACATGACACGAGGTATTCGAACGGTTCCAATTTCCCATAAAAATTGGTGGCGACTCCATACAAAATGTAAACGCTTGTCTCGTTTCTCACCAAGCGCCCCCGTGGGCGGCCCGCTGTCCACAGTTTGGCGACTCCGCTGGGGATAATACACTTACGTGTAGCAAGGGTGAAACTTGAACAAGGTTAGGGAATCGTTTGTACAAGACAATTGTCGGTTTTCATAACTCGGTCTTCCTAGATCGTTTATTCGGCCTTCTTAGGCCCAACCCAACCCATTCGACCAATCGTCCCGTCTAAACGGTCCTAATTCTTATTTGGGCCTAAGGATGGATAGCGATTGACGTCATCCATACCATGATGCTTACTCTTGTTTGTATCAAGGGCCTTCACTACTTGAGGAAATGGACTAGGAATCGGCCTTACTCTTGTTTGGCACGAGCCTCTCCACAGACTTCGGGTTTGATGGTTCGGTATGGCAACCCACCCTTTAAACCAAAACCCTTTTAAATGCACTCAGCATCCCGTTATAATGCTTGTATAAATGTGTAAACCTTACGTGATCGCCATTTCTAAACAAATCATGACGAATTTTCAAAAATCAAAACTCAATCTCAAAACAAAATTTTGAAAAAAAAAGGCCTTCAATTAGCGCAAAGTCCGGTCAAAACTCTGTCCGTTTGTCGTGTCAAAATTCGGGCCACAAGCCCATTTCAAACCTCACTTCGAGTCCACTCCTACAACTACACTGCAGTTGACTAGGACACACATTTTCAAAGACCTTGTCTTTCTTCAAAAACTCACTCAACACAAGTGGCACACACCCACTTCACGAGTCAAAACTTTTCCTCTTTTAGCAAGTGTGATAGAATGGTCGATCGTGTTTTGATTCGTCGCCGATCTCTTATCCAGTTTCCAAGATGCCCGGATCAAGTGAAGAAACGAATCTCCAACAAATTCAAGATAGTAATGATCGAATCCTAGCCGCGATAGCCCAAATGCAAATTACCCAAAACCAAACCTATGACCGCCTTGAGCTCATCGAAGGCCGTATCTTTGATGTAGAGGGAAGATTGCCTCCCCTTAAAAGTGAAGTACTACGTTTTTCCGATGACGAGTCTAAAGACGAGAATCCTATCATAGGGGCAACCGCAGCTGAGAAAAGGCTCCAATACCTAGAGGAGCAATTGATGTACCTTAAGGAGGATGACATTTATAGGGAAAACAATCGCAAGTATGAAGCCGTCAATTCCAAATTGCCAACTAACTTTAGCATGACGGATATCCCTAAGTTTAAAGGACATGAGAACCCTTTGAACCACATCCGTGCCTTCAAGGATTACATGTCTATCAAAGGCATCAAACCCGAGATGTTCTTAAGGATCTTTCCTTCATCTCTTGACACCATCCCGAAGCAATGGTTCTACACTTTGGATAACAAGAAGGTCGCTACTTGGGAAGACGCCGCAATCGAGTTCTCGAAACAATACGCGGATAATGCCGAGATCCAAGTCAACATGCGTACTCTAGAGGTTCTTACCCAAAATGACAAAGAAGGATTCACCGACTTCCTAAGTAGGTGGAGGAAGACTAGTACTCAACTAGTTGAACGCCCGGATGAGGCTACTCTCGTGGAAAAGTTTGTGGATAATCTCAAGCCTATATATGCCAACCATTTGAGATATAAAAACATCAAGACTTTCAAGGACTTAACCGTACTAGGGACGCGAATTGAAGATGACATCCGTAAAGGACTCTTGTCCAAAACGGTAGGTCGAGGATATCAAGGGTCCACAAGTCGTTCATACGGCTCTACTAGCAAGACCGACGAAGTTAACCTTCTCGAGCCATCTAAGAAAACTACTCCACCAAGGAAATTCACAAACCTTGGGGATACGTACTCCAACGCTCTAAAAAGGTTAATGAAGCAAGGTAAACTCCAACCCATTGGACCTACTCCCGAACCCGAAAAGAAGTCCAAGTTTTGGGATGAAAATTCCTCTTTGTGAATACCATAGGGGCAAAGGGCACGACACAGAAAAATGCTACAAGTTGAAACACGTGCTTCAAGATATGATTGAAGATGGTCGACTTCCAATTCCACCAGGAGGTAAGCCCAACAACACTCAGAATCCTCTTGGAGTTCTAGTGATTACAAGTGACGAATCTACCTTAGATTGCTCACACCTCATTTCTCCCACCGAAAATGAAATTCATGCAATTGAGAAAGAAAGGCTCTACTCCACTATCTCCCCTACCATTTCCGACTTCATCACATGGGCAAGGAGTGTAGATAGACAAGTGTGGGAACTAGAAAACATGGTAACGACCTTGCGTAATCCCAATGCAATACCTAAAGAACGCGTACCATTAATCTTCTCTCAAAATGCCACTATGCAAGAAGTAGTCACCGTGGTCGATAAACTAGTCGATCAAATCATACGACTAGAAAATGATATCATGAGAATGAGGGAACTAGCTGCAGTTAATGGGGTTTGGGCCGATGATGATGAAGACGAATATCTCATTGAAAACTCCCTAGTCAAGGAAATAGTCCAAAATGGTGAAGACCAAGATGTGGATCACCTAACTCGTTCGGGTCGTCCATACCAAAGCACTACTCAAAACGGTCCAACCAACGTCATCACACCAAATGACAACGAAGATGACCCCACTGATCATTTGCTCAAGCAATTACAGAAAACCAAGGCTGATCTTTCAGTCTGGCAACTAGTGGCAAGCTCATTTCCACATCGCCAAGCTTTACTGCAAGCCTTGGCCAAATTGAACGTGGCACATAACTCCACTCCTGAAGATGTAGTCAACTTGGTCTTCCAAGAATCACCTAAGCTAAGTAATCCTATTACTTTCTCGGATGAAGACTTGCCACCTTTTGGCGCTAGTCACAACCTTGCTCTATACATCACTGTCATTTGTCTAAAGAAAAACGTGCCAATGACCTTGGTAGACGATGGCTCCGCGGTCAACGTCATACCCCTCAAAACGGCATACAAACTAGGCATGAAAGAGTCGGATTGGACTCCTACAAATCAAGGTGTTCGTGCATATGACGGTACGCGACGAAAAGTGGTAGGGCTTGCTAACCTAACCATAGCCACGGGGCCGATTGAACGAAAGGTTAACTTCCAAATAGTGGACATCGAAGCTTCATTCAACATACTTCTGGGAAGGCCTTGGATTCATGCTTCCAAAGCGGTAACATCCACCCTTCATCAAAAGATCAAGATTCCACTAAATGGCAAAGTAGTGACGATCACTTCGTCACCCATCAAGGCAATAATCGAGAAGCAATCAAACAATCAAGTCCTTGCGGATCCCATATACGAACTTGGGGGCTTCCAAAGTATAAATGTCATAGAAAGTGAGTTGGCACCCTTATACTATAATCCCTATTCCAACTTGGTGGTCAACCACATACTCAAATCCCAGGGATACTTCCCTGGAATGCCTTTGAACCCAATTCGGAAGAATACCTTCTCACCATACAAGGAAGGCAACTCAACGAGAATACCACTTGGACTAGGGTACAAACCCACAAAAGAGGAAGTTCTCGAAATGCTCGCTCAAGTCCAAAATCGCAAGCACGTGGGAGTCCAAATGAGGCCATATCTCCCCACTTTAAATGGGTACTTTGTTCAAGAAGGAAGTTCAGAACTCTTTCATGGATTTCCCGAACCTTGGCATTATCTTGAGAGGAAGTTAGCCGGAATCGAGATCTTTCACGATTGTTACTTCATCCCTCCAGAAACGGTTCCTACCGTCAAAACCCGTCAAGCACCTTGCTTAGACGAATAAGCTGTTAGCCTATTGTTTGGAGAAGATCGATTCATTAGGGCCGCGCAGGATGAGATCATTACTATGATACTTCAGGACGATCGCTTCAACCCCACCGCGTTGATCACAGAAATCGACACAAAGCAGCAGAAAGGATGGAGAAAATCTATCAAATGGACCAACAACCAAGGAAGACTCTTCAAGCTCACTACTGGAGAAGGAGAGATGTTCAAAGGAGAACCAGAAGACGACGAGTTCGAGTCGGAGTCGGAGTCGGAGTCAGAGTCAGAGTCTAGAGGAGTCATTAGAGAATCTACTCCTGTTGTCATCCCCACTCCCTTCATTTCTCCTAGCTTAGCCTCGAGTAGTCACGGTAGTTCGGGAAATGCCCCAATTACTGTCCCTTTGCCGCCACTGACCATGGGTCAGTTGGCTTCTTTGTTTCAACTTTACTCAAATCTTAATATGAATAAATCAGGTTCTGCTTACTCTTTGTGTTATCTTGAGTGCAATTCTGTTTACGATGATACTGAGGATGACCAAGACCCAGACTTGACCGAAATACCTCCCTACGTAGCCAAAGAAATACTACAGGAAGGGGAAGGGGGACCTGTAATAGAGGACACCGAACCCATCAATGTAGGAACCGAACTAGAACCCAAAGAACTTAGGATAGGGACTACCTTGAGCTCAACCGAAAGGGCCGATTTCATAGACCTCCTAAATGAATTCAAAGACGTGTTCGCTTGGTCCTACAAAGACATGCCAGGGATCGACAGAAATATCGCCGAACATAGGATTCCGATTAAGCCAGGTTTCAAACCTGAAAATGCAAGAAGCTTCGACGAATGAGAACAGAATGGGCTCTAAAGATTAAGGAAGAAGTGGACAAGCAATTCAAAGCCGGGTTCATCAAAGTTTCCGAGTATTCTGACTGGGTAGCTAACATAGTACCCGTACCCAAAAAGGATGGGAGAATTCGTGTTTGTGTTGATTTCAGGGACTTGAACAAGGCAAGTCCGAAAGATGACTTCCCTCTACCTCACATTGACATATTGGTAGACAATACCGCAGACCACGCATTACTATCCTTCATGGATGGATATGCGGGTTATAACCAAATCAAGATGGCCATGGAAGATATGCACAAGACCGCATTCGTCACCCAATGGGGAACATATTGCTATACGGTAATGCCATTCGGATTGATTAACGCCGGAGCTACATACCAACGCACCGCAACTACACTCCTACACGACATGATGCACAAAGAAGTTGAGGTATATGTAGATGACATGATCGTCAAGTCCAAGGAAAGAGAAGGACATATTGCAAACCTTCGCAAGTTCTTCGCAAGGCTACGAAAGTACAACATGAGACTCAACCCCCAGAAATGCACATTCGGGGTAACATCTGGGAAACTCCTGGGATATGTCGTTAGTCAAAGAGGCATAGAAATAGATCCTTCAAAAATCAAAGCTCTGATTGAAATGCCACAACCTCAAACAGAAAAAGAAGTCAGAGGATTCCTGGGAAAAGTACAATACATAAGTCGATTCATATCGAAACTCACGATGATTTGCGAGCCTATCTTCAAGAAACTCAAGAAAACAGACCACACCATGTGGGATGATGATTGTCAAAAGGCGTTTGACCGAATCAAGGAGATATTGGCTAAACCGCCAGTGCTCATGCCACCGCAACGAGATCAACCTCTTGGTTTATATCTCACAGTAACTGAAACCGCCATGGGTGCCATGTTGGCTCAAACTGTAGGAAGCGAAGAAAGAGCCATTTACTATCTAAGTAAGAAGTTCTTGGAATATGAGTGCAAATACTCGCAACTCGAAAAGACGTGCCTCGCTCTTGTGTGGGCAACGAAGAAGCTACGTCACTACATGCTTAGCTACTCCGTCAAGATATACTCCAAAATGGATCCAGTCAAATACCTCTTCGAGAAACCCGTCCTCAACGGACGTCTGGCAAGATGGACTCTGATGCTCTCGGAATTTGACCTCAAATATGTGCCACTGAAAGTTATAAAAGGTCGCGCCGTCGCCGAATTCTTCGCAGAAAACCCTATCAACGACGCACAAACCATAGATACTTGGTCATTTCCCGACGAGGATATACTTCAAACAGACGTAGACTCCTGGGACCTATACTTTGATGGAGCATCAAACTTAAGAGGATTCGGAATAGGAGTGTTGCTCATTTCTCCTGAAGGTGAGCATACACCGATTGCTCTCAAACTCGACTACGAGGTGACAAACAATGCTGCAGAATACGAAGCCTGTCTCATTGGGCTACAAGCGGCAGTAAGCTTAGGCATCAAAAACCTCCGAGTACATGGGGACTCGTCACTGATCATCAACCAAGTTACAGGATCCTGGAAAATCCGAAGTAAGCCTCGCACCCTATCAGGCTAGGATAGACCAAGTCGCTCAATTCTTTGATCACGTAACATACCTACACCTACCTCGGGAGGAAAATCAATTTGCAGACGCTCTTGCGAAACTTGCATCTCTGATAAATATGCCAGATCACATGGTGGAAATGCCCTTGTGTATCGAACGACGGTCAGAGCCGGCTTATGTCCATCAAATCACCGATGAGGAAGAAATCGCACAGGAACCCTGGTTCCAAGCAATCCTGAATTTCAAGCTTAATGGTACCTATCCACCGGATATGGACAAGAGGGGACAATGTGCTATACGCCTACTAGCTTCCCAATACATTCTCATGCAAGGAGAGTTATACAAAAGAACACCTCTTGGTGTAGTCCTACGTTGCCTTGATCATTCACAGGCACGAAAGGTGATGGAAGAAGTCCACGACGGAGAATGCGGTCCTCACATGAGTGGGCCCATGATGGCAAAGAAAATCACACGTTTAGGGTATTATTGGACCACAATGGAATCCGATTGCATCAAATACGTAAGACATTGCCACAATTGCCAAATCTTCGGGAATGTACAACATGTCCCTCCTTCGTTGCTATACACGATGACATCTCCTTGGCCATTTTCCGCATGGGGAATTGACATAATCGGGAAGATAACCCCTACTGAACAGAGGTCACTGTTTCATCCTAGTGGCGATTGACTATTTCACCAAGTGGGTAGAAGCGGCTTCCTACACTGGTCTTACGGCTAAAAATGTGGCCAAATTCATACAAAATAACATCATCTGTCGATATGGTTGCCCACATGAGATCATTAGCGATAATGGGTCACACTTCCAAGCTAAAACAGAGCAATTACTAGCCAAATACAAGATTAAGCATCACCACTCTTCGCCCTATAGACCACAGACTAACGGCGCGGTAGAGGCGGCAAACAAGAACGTTGTCACAATTCTCAAGAAAATGACTGACAACTATAGAGATTGGCCAAGAAAGATACCCTTTGCTTTGTGGGGGTACCGCACATCTGTCAGAACGCCCACTGGGGCTACTCCTTTCTATTTGACCTACGGCATGGAAGCCGTACAACCAGTCGAGCTAGAAATACCATCCTTGCGTATTCTACTAGAAAGCCAAATCCCGGAGGCCGATTGGAAGAAGGATAGGTATGAAGAACTCATCCTCCTGGATGAACGTAGGCTACGCGCCTTACATAATATCCAAACATATCAAGCCCGTATCAAACGAGCTTTCAACAAAAGGGTTAGGCCAAGAGACATCAAAGAAGGAGACTTAGTCCTCAAATCGGTTAGAGCTCTTTTACCTGTCGACCCACGAGGAAAATTCAAACCTAACTGGGCCGGACCATATCTAGTCAAATCCATACTCCCAGGGGGTGCGGTTAGAATCACAGACTTAGATGGGAATGAGTTTTCAAACCCCACAAACCTCGACCAATTGAAACGGTACTATGCCTAGAATAGGACAAAAACGCGCCTCGCGTAAACCCATGTGTCGCTCTTGTGGCACTAAATAAGCGGCCCCTGGCCAAGCTGAAATAAGCTAAGTGTCACTGTGCTCTTGCATTTTGACAAAATTGTCATCCTCATATCATCAAATAAACTAAATTCGCACCTTCAGAGTAAGCAAAAGCTCATGCTTATTTTCTACGTTCATCACAAGCTCTTGCTTCGAACAATTATTCTTTTACATTTACTTGAACTACGCGCAAGGGTTTGATTTCGCTTTTTTAAGTGAATACGTAGGCAATCCTTCACGGGATTCAACCCATTATATCTAAAAATAAAAAATGTAAATAGAAGGACATTTGCATTACATTTGAAATTCGACAAGAATAATAAGTAGAAAATCTCAACGGTTTCATAACCATTTAACCTTTTTTTATTCACTTTCTAATAATAGTAGTATGTTACATAATAAAAATAGAATAGGCTAGGATTCTAAAAATCCCTCCTTTTTATTACAACAATAATAATAATAATAATTAAATAATAAATAGAGACTCGGGCTATTCCTCCATCTTCCCCTTGCCCTTGTCATTCTTGTCATATTTCCCGTCACGACCTCGAGCCGGGCGCTCTTGCACCACTTCAGACCTAATCACCAACGGTCTTTCTCGAGGCTTGACTCTTCCGTTCTTGCCAACCACCATTTCCGCAACAGGAGTAGTCTTTGATTTCTTCGAAGGATGAATGACCTGAAATCCAGCTTCTTCTTCTCCCTCTGTCAGATGCTTCTCCTTCTCTTTCTCTCCCTCGCGCACCTTGTAGTCAACAGGCTCGCGTTTCCTCAGTCTCTCGCGCTCTTCCGGAGTTGCAGCCTTTCTCCACCTCAGATAAGAGTCCGACACCCACAAAGCATTGGCGGAGAAGCTCAAGAACCACATGTTTCTTTGGGCCCATTTGATAGCCCACTCTCTTCGGCTCTCTGTGGTAAGCGCCACGAACATCTGCATGGGACGGTATCAAGCCTAGGGATCCTCCGCTTCAACCCAACTTGCCTCATCAATCTTTCCGGAAAGATGCATACCATGAACTCCAGTCCCGGAATGCGCACAGACCTAGTAGGATCCAAAGAAGACACTCCAGTGACAGACTTGAGGTGCCACCACGGTACGACCCACCTAATAAACGGACCATCATCATTCTTCAGCTTGTTCTTCCAATAGTCACAGACCCGGGTGAAGTCCACCATGTACAACCGCGTCCTCATCGCAATCATACGGGAATGATAGGAAAGTGCATGAACTGGGGGCTCGATCAGTCGGAGCCGTTCCATAACCCAAACCTACCAAAAGCAGGTATTAGAAGACAAAAAAAAAAAAAAAAAAAAAAAAAAAAAAAAAAAAAAAAAAAAAAAAAAAAAAAAAAAAAACGAAAAGAAAGAAAAAAGAAAAGAGGATGTCTTTTACCTGCAAAATGATGGGACTCCCCAAAAACGGCAGATCGCGGTTGGATTTCCTATTATCCAAACCCAAGATAATCTCCCTAAGCATAAACAAGTGGGCTCTGCAGACTCCATTTGCTCAATAAGACCCAAAAGACGGGGATCACCTCGCAAATCTTCGTCAACATGTCCTTGGAAGACATACACGTGCGAAACAAAAACCAAATGCCCTCCTCCCCGCAACATGGGAAACAAGAGGGTCGGCCCGTTAATGAATCGGTCTACAAAGTCCAACATTCTCACGCCTTTCGGGGTAACTAAGCGATCCACCTCAAGTCTAGTCGGTCCAAGCAAGTCTCTGAATTTGCTCTTATACCCTTGTGAAGTGGAAGGAATGGCGGGTAAATGTTCGGGTCCCACCCACCAATAGCGACAATTTCTTCGAAATGGGCAAATATCACCTCCCGGGAACGCGAAAACATGATAATTCGGGTCCCAATAGTCAAGGCAAGCATCCAAGAACGGTTTTACTATCTTAATGAGTTTCAAACTCAATAAAGATCCAAGGTTATAAGCACCCATGTCATGCTTCTCCGTATTCGAAAACTCGTTGGTCCATTCCTTCAAGCGGATCTCCAAAGTATTCATGATGACAATTTTCTCTTGAAAATTTATTTTGAGAATTTTATGTGAATAGACGAGGAAGAGACGGAAGAATTGTGTGAATTAAAGCTCCATCGACGCTTCTATTTATACTAATTGCTGTTTCCAAAAATCCGCCAGAACAGACCGGCTTAGGAACAGGGCGCAAAGACTGCCGCGCCTATTCAAAGGGACGCAGCTCATGCTGCGCCTCTTCCCCAGGCTCACTTTCTGTGATTTCCGCGTTTGGATCTTTCCTAATTCTATAACGAATAATTTCCTATTCCTACGGGATTTTATTTTTGGTAAATACGAGCAGTTTACCATGTTTCAAGTTTCCTAAATTCGCGGGCACGCATTTCGAGGCGACGTCGACACCTTCGCCATTTTCATCACACTTAATTCTTTTTTTATCATTATTTTAATTCATTCATTTATTTTTAGGAAATAAATTTCATTTTCTTTTTTAGGAAATAATTTTCTTTTGTTTTCATTTTTAACGACTTTCAACATTTTCACATCTCTAACTTACAAATTTCCTTTTTTCTTTTTTTTAGGGGGTAACCCTCCCTACCGTCCGGTAATTTCCGGCAAATTTTTTGCTTTTCCTTGTGCTCGTTTGAGTCTCATTTTGCGCTGATTTGAGGCCATATGTATATAAAATGTATGTTTTGCGTAATTTCCATGTAAATTTCGGCAGCATGACGGCATAAACCGTTGTCTACCAAACTGTTCAAGAACTAACTGCAGTACAAGCAACACAACCCAAAAGAAAAGGCACTCGAGCCACCATATATACACCAGACAGAGCAACTGTACAAGCAAACTGGGGGCTTGCACCGCGAATAAAGTACAGAAGTCCAAGCAAACTGGGGGCTTGCGCCCCAAACAGAGTCCAAAAATGTTTCAAAATCAAATGTCCAAAATGTACAAGTCTACAAAACCACACAAACTACTCTGGGCGCCCTCCAACTCGCAACTCGGCGCAAGAACGGCATTCTCGGCGTCTCGATACTCGAGCTCCCTCGGCAAGAAGCGGCGGTCTCCTCCCGGGATCGGGCAACTCTCGCTCCAGCTCGCGGTCACCCTGTAAACAAGAAATTGGCTCATGTCAATCAATTCAAGCAAGATCAAAAATCGGAAATCAAAAAATCAAAAGAAATCAAATGAGGTTCATACCTGACGACCTCGACCACCGACGAGTGCCTTGATGGCAGTAGCTCGCAGCCGGTTGGCCACCCTCCATAGTGCCACGAACCGGGACGGCGCAACCTGCATTTTTAAAAGAGATTCTCAGCAAATTGAACAAAGTTCAATCAAATGTGTTCTTACACAAAAGTTATATAAACAAGAGGCTTACCCTCCGAATCAGATGCTGCCAGTCGTCTAGGCCAGCATCCGTCACAGCTACGTCAAAGTCACGCAACTCGGAGATCGTCGTCCTCCCGGTCGCGTCAGTGTACTCAAGGGTCTCGGGATACTCTGGGGGCTCGATGCCCGCCGCCTCGACCTCCTGCAAAGACAAATAGCTCTCGTTAATCGATGATCTTTCGTCGCAATTCTCTAAATCAAATCAAGCAAAAAAGTAAAAGATACTCACCACTACCGGCCAGTACGCCAACCTCCCGTAGAGGAACGCCGAGTAGTCCTCGCCAGGGAGAAGAAGGTCGTCGCCACTGGCACCAGCCCAAGTCCGCCTCCCTCTCGGCCTCGAAGGCTCCTAAACATCGTCTGGGGAGGATCGGGGGAACCGTCAACGCGCGTCCCGAGCACCGACGAGCCAAACGCTCGCCCGGATACCACACAGGGACCCATCGACGTCCACAACAAGAGCTCGGGCTCCCTAGGTCGAAGGACCTCAGCGACAAAAGGAGGCGCTCTAGCGTACTCCGCCCAAGGTCTGGGCACCCACTGCGACAATACGAAGGCAAAAATCATTCCTATGATCAATTAAAAGCAAAGTATAAAAAGAGTAAATGGGATACTCACGCTGCTCAGCTGAAGGGCGTTCACATCCCGCCGGTAGACGTTGTGAGAAGAACGCTTGCTCTTCGTCCGGCACATGACCCAATCCCTCACCACGGGATAGGCCCTCTCCAACGGCTCCGTCCTCTTGGGCGCGAGACTCGGGAAGTAAGAGTACACCCACGCCTGTAAAACAGAATAATCAATGACGATCTTTCGTGATTCGATAAAGAAAGGAATTTGCTATTAATATGAAAAAGGAAGGTTCATACCTCCAACAGTAGTCCAGGTCCGACAGCGCCAGGAGAAGTCCCCTTCTCCATCAACTCCGGACGAACCATGGCCCTCATAAAGCGGATGAGGACCGCAAAACCAGCAGTGACCCAGTCCCAACGCCCTAGGGAACTCAGGTCAGAAAGGAAGGGAAGAAGCTTCGTCGATAGCCTCTCGCCCTTGTCTCCGAGGTAAATCGAAGACAGGAACCACCAAAGCCACGGAGCGAGCCCCTACGCTCACCAGTACAAGGAGGAGGAGCTGTCTCCCTCTCGTCGATCGTCACCAGCCGGGGTCTTCCCCGCAAAGTAGTCTCGGACGTAAGTCACGGGTACCAAACCCGATCGCAACAGACCTTCGGCGACAAGTTCGGCGATCAATCGCCTCGCCTCGGCCGAATCCGCCCTCATAGCAGTCTCCGGCCACACCATCTCCTCGGTCCCGCACGGCAGACCAGAAATCATGCCGTAATCCTCCAAAGTGACTCCCACCTCACCAAAAGGTAGGTGAAACGTGGAAGTCGTATCCCAAAATCGATCCAAGAAAGCGCGGACCAGGCTAAGGTTAGCCCGCAACTTCCTCTTCACGATATCCCTCCGGGACACGAACCGGAGGACCGAACGCTCCACGCTCGATCATGGCCCTCTCCTCCGCCGACAGCCGCTCGTAGTGCTCCATCGCTGTCGTGTAACCTGAGAACGACCTGATGTTCCCAACCTCCTATTATGATTTGAAACAAAGCTATCTTTAGTTTTGACTGAAATTTGAAAGAAGTTTGGACAAAAAGAACGAAAGAGGATGAATAATGAGTGGTGAATTCTTATTTACCAAGCTCTTCACCGTCTGTAGGACGGGTGACCCTCTGCCCGACCCACACAAGGTGCCTACTCTCCCAGGTCTCAGCCCACGCAGGAGCTCCTCTCAGCTGACGGCCTCCTCGCCCGACGTTGGCCCGTCTCGGGGCCTCCTCCTCCTCGGCGGCCTCCTCCTCGTGAGTCTCGTCTCCAGCAGCCATCACCGCAACGGTGAAAGCCTCTCTAAAGCCTCCTCAACAAGATAACGACGTCTATCTCCATGGGAGCTCTCCCAGAAGTAGAAGCCTCATCACCTGCAACATTAAAGTAAATTCAGGCCGCGTCACATGACGACGAGCCTTTGTTAAGGGATTTTCGAGCCTTCAAAGCTCTGGAACTACTCCTTTCGTGCCATCCTTGGCCACATTCCCACCAACCCAATCACTCATGTGGTAAATTGGGTCAAGTCAAGTCCAGTTCAAAGCCTAGTTCTGGGTTCGAGTCGAAAATTCGGCAGCATTTCGTTATAACGGCGATTATGCCCTAGAAAGGTGTCCTGAAAAAGTTGTCACAAACCAAAATTCCGAGATGGTAGGAAGTTTACCCATCATCCAAGGATCCCAAATATCAAATTTCATCGCAAATGGGCAATCCTAGGGCTATTTTCGAAGCAATTTACGGTCTAGCTGTAAAACCGTCTCAAAATTCATTCAAAGGCTCAAAACTTGATGAAAATTCGAAGCAAACACATGGTTATGTTCCTAACATCACCTACTATCCGTTTCTAGTGTCAATTTGACAAGGCAAATCCATTTGGGGGAAAAGCCCCAAATTTTCGATCAAAAGGGTCGAAAACCCTAATTTTCGCGGCTCCAAATTCGACAAATGAAGAAGATTAATGCAAGACTAAGATACATACCTCGATTAGCCATGTTTAAAGCAAGCTTTTGAATCAAACCTTGGCGGAAATGGTGAAGATTTGAGAGAGAAATGGCAAGAATTGTGTTTCGAAATAATGAAACAAAACCCCTCTGATTTCGCGTTTTTACGCAGAATAGCCAAATTGGGGAAAAGACGCAGCAGGCGCTGTGCCTCTTCCAAGAGACGCAGCTCTTGCTGCGCCTCTTCCTTTGTGTTCCCTCCATACGGATTTTCAAAAATTCGTTGTAAATTCGTTATTTGTGGGCCCATCTTTGGTGCGCCTCTTCCTCGATGCTATTTTACTCTTTTGGCCCATTCGACGATTTTCTTTCGTTCCGGCCCGCATTTCACCAGCCAACAGCGGGCTGTTGCATATCATTATTTATCTTTACCCAGCACATCAATATTTTGCAGTATTGCTCATTCAAGATTTCGCCCATGACGATCAAGATGTTCCTAGTCGTCAAAATATTTATCCAGCGCAGCGGTATTTTGCAGTATTGCTCACTCAAGATTTCGTCCACGACGATCAAGATGTTCCTAATCGTCAATATATTCCCCAACAAGAGTTCGCTTGAGACCAACGCAAGCAGATTCAACCTCAAGTTTTGCAAGAGTTCGCTTGAGACCGACGCAAGCGGATTCCCCAGCAGTTTCTACCGACGTCCTGCTGCTTTCGATATTTATTCTTCACGGAGTTCGACAGGGGTGTCATTCTCCCTAGGCATCTCGAGAAAGAAGTTCCTTCGTGTTCCTCAGACCCTAATGTCTTCGGACACCAAGTTATCTTCGGACCAAAGAGTTTTGCCGAAGCGTCTTGATCCCGTTTCACCCAGGGGTATCTCGGGTATGGTCTCTTCTTATGGTCAAGAGCTTCCTTACGTAGTCTAATGGACTTTAAACGACCCTCCCGATAGTCGACGGACTCTAAAATGTTCCCGACGACATGTCCTTGGTTCGGACCCCTTGAGCCGCCTCGCGTCGCCATAGTCGTCAAGTTGTAATCTTCGATTGTCCTGATGGCTATACTTTGACTTTCGCCTTGTCCAAGCCTCAGTCAAAGTGGGGGCTCTGTAGATACCTCATTTCTGCACCTCCCGCAAACCACCCGGTGATGATTGGGCCGCATGTTTGATACGCGGAACGATTTGTGACAGTTCGTAAGATTATCGTCAAGTGATTGCTCAAATATTAATGTCTACCTCTTAGTTGTCATCTACGTCCCGATACGGTCATTTTGGCGAATTTGAGTACATTCGGTCCGGGTAAAAAACCGTCTCCATTTTCGATAATCTGTTAAATCCCGAGTCGGAATGTTCGGAATGTTCCGGATATTTCTATTCCATATTTCACAAATTTTATCTTTTGGCAAATAATATCCCGTAATATTCATAAGATAATCGAATTATTTCCGTCCTACCATAACTCAAACGCGAAATCTTTCTTCAGCGGAGGAAACCTCCTCGGGAATAGACGCGGCAGTGCTGCGCCTCTTCCAAGGGACGCAGTGGTCGCTGCGCCTTTTCCCGAGCCCTTCTTTGCATGTCTTACGTATCTTTTTTATATCTTTCCGAGATTCACTTCCAAAGAGTCTCCTAAACCCTATTCCTTCACGTGATTAGTATAAATAGGAGCCTTCGTTCCTCATATTTCTCACGCGAGTGTCCGCCCTTCTCTTCTCCCTTTGCATTCTAGACTTCGTTCTTACTATTTGGCGCCTACGTGCTTGAACTTTCGACCACGTAAGCTCGGATCTTTCCGGGTACCAGCCTCTCCGTTGCATGACCGACCAATTTGACCAACTACACTCAATCAACTTTAATTAATCAATCGTTTTCCTCTTACGAGGGCACTTTCTTTGCATTCGCGTCGAGCATCACTAATCGATATCTTAGTTCATCTCGTTTCACAACATGTAAGTCCGAGGTGTATATTCCTCTTTTATTTATTGTATTTTATTTATCGTATCACCATTGTAAGATTTATGTCGAAAACACCATTAAAACCGATTTCTAAAACCGTGCTTTAAAACTCTTTTTGCGGATTTCCGGTAGAGATGACGTCGAGAAAAGACGCAAAGAATCGCTGCGCCTCTTCCAAGGAGCGCGATTCTGCCGCGCCTCTTCGTGAGGCTGCCGCAGTTCCTGCTTCTTTTCTTCTTCCTCGTCCTCTGTATTTTCGTTTCTTTTTATTTGTTATTTGTTCGTCTGTTAATTCTTCGTCGTAATAGTATATAATTCACATGTATATTGCATCATATAATTCATCATTCATTAGCATGTTTAATCATCATAAATCCGACTTAAATCCTAAATAATCCATATTTATGGGTTTTCGTCATTAAATTCAAACCCGGACTTTAGAGGTTCAATTTGTTCATATTGAGTTTCTGGAATTCGTCATTGATATAGTTTAATCTGTTTAGTCGCATGTTCGTCACGTATTCGTTGTATATCCGTCGTATTTAGTCTAATTGACTTATTTCAATAGAGGACTCATTTATTAACATCGTTTCATCATGTAATTAATTCATTCACATCCGTCTCATTCGTGTTTATCGCTTTTATGACCATCATTCACATGCAATTAATCATTAATCACTTTCATCCGAGTAAATAGTATAATCAATCCTTAAAATCACCAATCGACATTAACGATTTGCGATTCAAACTTCACGAACTCACCCTTGACGCAGAATCGCTGCGCCTCTTCCGAGGGCGCGATCTCTTGCTTTGTTCGAGATGAGTTACGTCACAACTCCTTTTCTGCCTTGACCTAGTTTAATTAGTCTACGTATTTACTAACTAGTATCCGTAATATCACCTTCTGACTTGTTCGTGATTTATTTCTTTTATTCCTTTGTTCCTTTCTCTCAAATTATCCGTTTTAAAGGTATTTTCGACATAAATCGCCTAATTCCATGTAATTATTGTAATTTTCCATTATTGTAATTTATAATTTATTGTATTTCTTTCATCATTTGTATGCTTTCACATGTAAATGAGCATTAAATCCTACTTCGACCCAATTGTATGCTAATTACGTGTCAACCGACTTAGTTAAATCTTCATATGTTAGGATTAATCTATGGATGTTGCATTGCATGCATATAGCCGACGATATATCGAGTATGAATAACTTCCCTAATCATTAGTAGAGGCCGCTATCGAGGCGGGCGGGATTAGGTGTTCGATCAAAAGAGCTTCCTAATACGTACCCTCACCCCTTACTCCAGATCTCCGTGAGCACCCGTGTTCATTGGCATCCACGAGAGTCATTCTAGACATAGAATGCTAAGGGTAACGATTGCTTAGTGTTCATGTCACTACTTTGTGTCTTGACATGACACGAGGTATTCGAACGGTTCCAATTTCCCATAAAAATTGGTGGCGACTCCATACAAAATGCAAACGCTTGTCTCGTTTCTCACCAAGCGCCCCCGTGGGCGGCCCGCTGTCCACAACTTGCTTCGTGTCTTAGCCTTTCATCTGCCTTAGCTGTGGTGATTGACAATAGTCGAAAACTCGAAATTAGAGATAAGACGGGAATTAACTTGAATAGCCTATAGTTAATTCATGTTATATGATAAGGCAACGTGACTGGTAAATAGCAGTTAAACGCCGCATAATATAATGTTTTTATAAGAAACTCCATAGTATAGATTGGATCCGGTTAATATATTACTTGTATGCATGTGTGAGTAGGTAGTTCCGAGTAACTCTTAACTGGTAACAATGAAAATGAAAAAGGCATCACAAAGAAAAATTTAGTAGAAGAGAAGCACCTTTAATAAACTGCTACTCTTCGATAGTGTTGCTCACACCACCTGATCGAGCTGAAAGGTCTAAGATTGAGAAGTCTCAAGCCATCATAATCTAGATGTCCTTGCCCTTTGCTTTTTTGTTACTCCTCTAGCTAAGCCATTAATGCTCTGAATAATTACATGGGATTGCATCTACCCATATGATAACCTTCGTATCAACCTAATGAACATCCCCATCACTACTTAAACAATGCAGATGAGCAACTCAAAGCAAATAACAAATACTAAACATGAGGTAATGACAATCATGATTAACACAGCATATATACATCTTGACTATTTTAAAAATGAAGTATTTGGGAGTACCATGACATTAAGATCATTTTAGGGTGGACATCTAAAAAGTCATCACAATATTGAAAAATCAGTACCAAAAACCAGTCGATTCCTACATGCGGCAAACCACTAATCAAGACGAAGTCCAACAATTAAGAAATAGAAAGCAGTTCATGCTTGGAAACAAAATGATACTACTCCTTATTTCTGTAGGACATTAAAGCTTACCTCAGTTGTAAGATCCATGTACGTATATCCTTTAATGTCATTTTTTATCATTCCCTGCAATTCATTCCAAGTATATTAGCAAGAGCAATCTAGAAGAATATCCCGATCAATTTTACTTGATAGTTTTTGAAAATCACATGTATGCGAAAGAATGGGAGATTGCATTGAAATTCGAATAAGGTATAAAAAATAGGGTCATGCTGAGATAAAGGGAGAAGATAAGAATACAGAAAGGCTTTACCAACCTTTAATGTGAGTAAATATGAGGAAGATCCAAAGATCATAGGAAACGGAAGAAGAATTGTTAGATAAACTACAACTATATGAAAGGACAGGGATATTCTTTTAATTTACTGTGTTTATGCATTTTATTTTGGACTGATCGTTAGGAACTTTTTTGTGGAAAAGCTAAGATGAGATGAAGAGCCACACATTCATTTCATAATGTTAAATGTTTAAGATGAGATAAAAAGCCACACATTAATTTCAGTGTTGAATGTTTTACTTTTATCTTTGTTCAGTAACTACCCTTAGAGAAAAGATATGAGATTAGTGGCTCTATTATCTTGCCACGTGGACTCTTCAATCTAATCTTTTAATTGTTCAGTAACTACCCTTAGAGAAAAGATATGAGATTAGTGGCTCTACTAGTTGAGATCCCGTGCTAAAGCACGACATTTGTGAGGGTTAAATTAATTGAGCTTGTAAAAATTAGTAATTATAATAGTATGTTGTAATGTATTGATTATAATGTTAGTAAAATTATACAAAAAAAAGTTTACTATTCAAAGGCCTTTTAGATTAAGTTATTTTTGTGTGAACCTATTTTTATTATTAAAAATAATGATAGCTGACCATTATGGAATAACATAATCTAATATATGGCCAACACTCTGTTATTATAAAACGCATATTGACCTTATAACAGAAATATATATAAACAGTATACGACACATCTAGAAGGATTATTTACAAACAATTAAAAATACTATTTACCCCGTTTTCAAAAAAGAAAAATATTATTTACCCCTATATTCTTTTTTCTTTTATTTTTAATAACCCATATTAACTCCAACCCTCAATAAAATTGAGGACAATTTATTAAGAACAACCCATATTAATAAATATTAGTTAACTTAAAGAAAAAAAAAAGAGGACAATTTATTTTAGAAAAAAATGACAATAAAATTGAAACCTTATCAACTCCAACCCTCAACTTAAAAAAGAACAAATTAGTATATTACGGGTATATTAAGCGTGAATAATGGTAGTGTTAAGCCTATTTTTAGTTGACATTTGATTTGATTGTAATATTTTATTTTGTGGATGCAATCTTTAGTCAATAAATTAAAATCAATAATTTTAATGTGGGCCCACCATATTTGTCAATCAATTGAGCAGGAAATTTTTGAGCAACTCTTATTCTTTTAGTTTGGTGGCTCTATTATCTTGCCACGTGGGCTCTTCAATCTAATCATTTAATATTATTTATAGATAGATATTGTCTATAATTTTTTTTTTTGGATATGCCACTTCTTTAGTCAAATCCTCATCCACCCCGGTTTAATTATAGAAAGGTAATAACGCTATTTAAAAAAAAAAGTTAAGAGAAGGGGTATAAAGAATTCGATAAAGTTTTATGGAAGGAGCAAATATCAATAGTTACTAGTGAGTTTATGCGTGATACTTTGAATTCCGTAAACTTTATTTTCTTGCTTCCGTCTCCCTCTTTCTACTGGGGTTTATCTGTCTGGTTAGGGTTTATCACAAAAATCAAAGGATGAGGTTAAAAGTGATTTCTCGTTCTACTGACGAATTCACCAAAGAACGAAGTCAAGACCTTCAGGTTATTTCCATCTCTTTTTTCCTCTCAATTTTATGTTCAAACTAGATGTTTATTCATTCTGATTTTTAATTTAATTGTGGTGTTCATGGAATCATAATTTAGAGGGTGTTTCGCAATTTGGATCCCAGTCTTCGGCCTCAAGAGAAGGCAATTGAGTATACTCGTGCTCTTAATGCTGCTAAATTGGATAAGGTATCTTACTTTATCGACTTGATTGCCACGCTTTTTAATCCGTTTCGTATGTTTGATGGGTGCTGTAGTTTAGTCGTAATGTGAATATCGGAGTTTTGACAGATATTTGCCAGGCCGTTTGTTGGAGCAATGGAAGGACATTGTGAGGCTATTTCGTGTATGGCTAAGAACCCACATCACTTGAAAGGAATTTTTTCGGGTTCTATGGACGGAGGTAACTTGTTTTTCTTTTTGGTCGCAATGGCTCACTAGCTGTCACGTTTAAGTGAGATAATCTTTGCTTATATGTATCATGCTGGCTGCTTTTTATCTGATGCTTTGGTCTCTTTGTCTCTCTCTTTTTGTGTAGAAATCCGGCTTTGGGATCTATCTTCCAGGTATGTTAACCCTAGTTTATGTCATCATACTAATACAAGCAGACATTAGTGGAGTCTTTGTCCATAGAGTCTAGAGTCACTTATCATTTTCGTGCTTTATATGCTTTGGTGATTTTGGATATTAGTTCGGTTTTGTTCTTACTAGATGTACTGAAATTCTGTGTTGGACAGCACGTTATCTCAGTTATCCTTTACTTATTTTTGATTGATAGCATGATATGGTAAAATGCTAGAGTACCCGAGTTTACCTTTAGGAGTTCAGAACATAGAAGTAAGATGCTCATTTATGATCCAGCTGGTCTGCTTACAATTACGAGCCTTACCCCTGTTTCTTGTGTAATCAAGGCCTCAAGCTTAAATGTATGTCATTAGCTATCTCAAAAGCAAGGTGTCATATCACTTGCCTTTTTTCTAGCTCTACGTTTCCAAATTCTATGATTTATATGCTTTTAAAAAAAGCTTATGATCTTAGGTAAACAATGATCTTTTGAATCATACTCATAGAGTCATAGGAGCGATTGACCTGAAATTATATACTTCCGCTGTTCCACATGGTAGTATACATGTGTTTTTGGCACAAAGTTTTTGGTAGAAACCATATGTACCAATTCACCCTCAACATTCATCCTCCAGCCCACTTCTTCCCCAACCAAAGCAGCAACCCACTCCCATGTGTCCCATCTGCTTTCCCTTCCCCAATCCAGCCCATCAAAGTCAATCAACCACCTCAATTGTGGTACAGAAGCTCAACCCTCCTCAGCCATGACCACCCTCATCCTTCCTCTACGCACTCCAAATAATCCCTTAACTATCCCACACCACCAGCCAGCCCGGGAATCTATGGTGCTCGGACTCGGGTACGGATACGAATCCTTGTGACCGACACTTAAAGTCGTAAAATCAAGGATACGAGGACACGAATAACTAACGGATACGGCATTATTTGGACACGGTCAATGTATCCAATTTTCATATTTGGATACGGTCAACATGTGTCCAAAATTCTGAAGAGTAAAAAATTTCAATGCCAAAAGCAAGTAGGTTGGTAAAAGTAATAGTGTGTTAAAAATATACTTTGGATATTTGAACAAAAAGCATGTGAATTCCCCATAAAATTAAAAGCATGTGGGTTCCCCTCCAATATTGACAGTAAAAAGTAACAATAAAAAATAAATTTTCCACTTCCCCATAAATTTACTCCTCACCACATAATAAATCAATTAAAACAAAAGAAACATAAGAGTCTTTCATCTTCTTCACGTGTTATCAATGGCTTCCAATCCCCTATCATCTTCTCAAGCACCCAAGGTACACTTATTTCTTTTTTCTTTTTAATTCTGAAGTGTCCATTTTCCCTCTTGCCGCCTGGGCACGAATTTCTTGTCCGTATCCGTATCCGTGTCGTGTCGTACGGACACGGGTACTTCAGGAGAAGTGGCGAGTCCGAGCACCATAGCCGGGAATCCCTTCTAACCAAATAAAGTCAACCCACCCACTACTCATTTCCTACGCCACACAGCCCCTAACAACCCGTCACCATCGTTCTCATCTCAATTCTCATCAAACTACTTTTCTTGATGCAGAGCGAGGCGGGAGGATCCTAATTCTAGAGGTAGGTGAGTGATAGCGAGGTGAAGATGGCTAGGTCTTGGAAAGCAGGGCAGAATAAGGGTGGAGATGGCTAGAGCGGAGGCGAGGGATTTGTGGATGAGGTTGAAAATGGTTGGAGATGAGAGGGGGGGGGGGTGTTGACGGTGGCCTGATAATGTCCGGATGTGGGTTGTTTGGGTGGTTATTATTGGTGGGTGGGTTTGGGTATGGGTAGGTTGGGTAGTTGGAGTTCGTTAAGGGGGTGTTTGGTTGGCTCTCTTGGAATGGGTTGGAATGGATTTGCTCCATTCCAATGTTTGGTTGGAATCTTTTGGAATGGAGTTAGATACCCAATGGATTCTAACTTCATTCTATCCCCCTAGAATCTCATACCCAACTCCCACCCTTGGTATCAAACTCCATTCCACCCTTTTACAATTTTAAGATGTACCAAACAAATTCAGTTTGTTGGAATCCCATGGAGCCATTAAACTTCACAGCGGTAAGCATAATGTTTTATCGCCTTTTCATCTGAGCTTAAAAACACATGTGGCATGCGCCTTTAAGCCCTAAGGCTTCGTGAGCACTAGCGAAGATGCATCAGTGCCTTCGTAGATAAAACACATCTAGGCATCTAGCCACTCATCCTACTATACATTTTCATATTATATATTTTTTTTCTAGCTCTCTTATCCCCCCTTTCTGTTTGTTACTCCTTTACTTGTTAGCCCTCTCTAAAATCTAAACAAGGATTTTCTTTCATAAAATATCATTTTTAAATACAAATTAGTTTGCAAAGGCGACCCTGTTTCCTTGGTGCGCCTTACGCACTTGTGCCTTTTGAAACTAAGCTTTTTCGTGTAAAAATGTTCCTCTCTTGGCTGTGTTTATGGTGGCTGGTTGTAAAATGCCGATGAATCCAAGGTTCACGATATCATGGTTGTATTTGTATCTAGCTAGCTGTAGAGATAAATATTTGTTTCCTTCTTTTGTTAGTCAATATTTATAACCTGAGATACCATACATAGTTCCTAGCTGTTTTCTTTGACAGTTCATTCATTTCTTCCTTGCTTTCACATCAAAGGGTTGAGTTCTGTTGTAAACCTATAACTGCGCTGTCCGATACTGACTGACTACTGCCATATGGTAATGATGTAGGCAAATGAGGATTGCAACTGCTACAGTTTTGATTCAAGAAAACTGAGCGAGGCTAAGTGTGTTCATCAGGATCATGTCTCTGCAGTGTATGAGTTTACTTTGGATTCTTAAGGCCATCATTTTATATTAAGGATATTCATATACTGACAAGTTCATGCTGTTCTTCAGGATGGATATTGATTACTCCCCCACAGGCCGGGAATTTGTTACTGGGTCGTATGATAGGACAGTAAGTTTGTTTGCATTTTGATCTTCAGTTGCCTCCTTTATTGCTATTAATTTTTAACACTTGCTCATCACCTCACGCACGTGATTCTAAAATCCGAGGTTGCTGTTTCTAGGTTAGAATCTTTCCTTACAACGGCGGTCATAGTCGGGAAATCTATCATACAAAGAGGATGCAAAGGTTTGCTTTTTAAAGAGTTTGTTATCTATAATTTTATTCAACATAACGAGTTAATGGCCCTTAAAAGTTAAGGCCTTCTGTACTCTATATCTGCCTTTGGGGATTTATATAGTAGTTGATAGGTGATAAGTTGCATTGTCATATTGAATTTTCATGTGCAGAGTATTCTGTGTCAAGTTCAGCGGTGATGGTTCATATGTCATCTCTGGAAGTGATGAGATGAATCTGAGGCTATGGAAAGCTAAAGCATCCGAACAATTAGGAGTTGTAAGTATTTGAAAATCTGTCCACAACTGTATGTCTTGTTATTTTAAGATAATGTAGTGAATATCTCCGGTGTTCCGTTGCACAAATATGCTTATGTTATACACCTATACCAAATCACAAAAATATTTCTATTGAAAAATATGAATAATATGAATTACAAAGCTAATTTGTTTGAGATTGCTCGTAAGCATGGATTTCGATTTTTTTTTCCTTAAAAATAGATGGTGTTACTTGAATTTGGTGATGCTGTTGATCTATCTATCTTGTTCTCATTTTCTGTCGTGAAGCCTAGTGTTAAGTGTGGCTGATATGCACTTGTATGGGTGGCTGACCCAGAATTGCTACATTTCTTGTGATCCTTCAGCTAGCCGTTAATTACTTTTCACAATACTGACCTTTTAAGGAGCCACTGAATTTGCTCAACACCTAGTGAATAGTGAATCGATTTGAGCATAGGGATTGCTTACAACCTATATTATCAGACACTGTTAGCGTTTTAACGCATATCAGATGTGACATAGTCATATCAATTTAGGCCGCCCTGTTGGTAACCACAGAAAATTATTCACTGCAGCTTCTGCCGAGGGAGCAAAGAAAGCATGGATATCACGAAGCTTTAATAAACCGTTACAAGCATCTACCAGAAGTGAAGCTTATTGTAAGGTAATTTTGCTGTGGTCCGGTTTTCTTCTTAAGCCTAATTAACATCTTTTGAAGATACGAAAGATTTTGAAGGAAAAGATATTGTTCCGTTTCCTCTCCCCTCCCTTCTATTATTGGGTCAAAAGCAAAACGAACGAAACAGAAAGTGTCCAGAAAAGTGAACAAATACATGTACTTCCTCTGTATTATACGAAGAATGCAAACTAAAGGGATTGGTATGGTTTATGTCCGTTTTTGTAAATCATATTGATTAGGCCTAGTGGAAGTATATTGATTAGGCCTAAAGGGATTGTTAGGCCTAAAGCATGAGGTTTGGTCCCCATAGAAAATGGGTGTTGGGCACACTGGAAGTGAAATTGGATTATGAGGATGACGTTAGAATGAAATTGCTTATTGGTAGAGGGCGAGCTTGTAGGTAAATCCCCAACTCTTACGAGTATGAGGATTATCATGACTGGATATGGCGAAATGTCTTGATATTCTGATAGTTTTGTTTCTTAGATTGTTGAGACTATGTTTTGATGTTTTATTTCCTTGTTTATTTTAGATTTATTTGCTGATGCACTTGCTAATTATTCTTATGGTGTGTTGTTTCGTCGCTGCCCCTTTGTGTTCTATCCTCAACGAAAATACTCAAAATTAGCTTGTAAAACTGCCACGCAGTTCTAAATACAGGAGATCTAACCTAATTTATTTTGCTGAATGTGTATCTTTGAGATTGATAATCTATATATGTAAATAAATACAGGCACAAGCATTTGCCGAAACCAGTGTACACGGCACAAAACCTGAGACGTGCAATGACCGATTCTGCACGGAGAAAAGATGACAGAAGAAGGGCCCACAGCGGTCCTTCAGTTGCCCCAAAGCAGCCATTGCGCAAGAGAAGAATCATTCAAGAGATTGAGTAAGCTGCTAATTGAGCAAATATCAGATACCCACACTTTTTGCTCCTGGATTGAGCAAATATGCTGATCATATATATATATATATTACTTTGAAATCGGTTGATGATCATATAAAGATACTGGAAGGAAAAAATATAATTATGTAAGCTACGTTTAGTATTAAAGTCACTAGATGTAACGAATTTGTTACGAGTTTAACTTCAATTTTGTTAGCTAAATTATATATAATGGATTATTTTGTCCTCAATTTTGCCTTCTCATGCTTTGCAACTTCTCATTTCAAACCAAGTTGGTGAGATTTACGCAATGAGTGTCGAGGAAGGACACGACTACCAGAGGATTGAAAGAGTTTTTGATTGGTTTTAACAGACTAAAAGCCATCTTATAATGCCTACTGCCCTTCATATGGCATTCCTGTCATTTGACTTGCTGTATTATTTTACGTTGTATTTTGAAACTTTCTATTTAAAAATTATTTAAGGATCTTTTAACGTTCTGCCCGTGAACATTCGACTTATCCAAGTTGTACCTATACTTTTTTCGGAGTACATATTGTACTCAAACTAATATTTATTCCACATTATAGCCAAAGTTCAAAAATTTTTAATCGTCAAGTGTTTAACAAACTAACTAGCCTCGATTTAACATTGCTCTGCTACCACACAGTCGTTGGCGCCAATGATAGGGGGCAAGGGTGGTCATTGGTGGCGAAAGCGCAAGGTAGGTGTTGGTTGTTGATAACGTAGCACGATATTTTTGTTCGGGCCTTAAAGTCATCGTTAAGGTCTTAAGGATGTAGCGCTATTGGTCAAAGGTTGGACGAAGACACCAATAAGAAGGGTGCGTCGTTGTCGGTGGTGATTACCTTTGACGTCTCGATGATTGCTGCTGTTTGGGGTGGCCTATACTAAGGAGAAATTAAAATTGACGGAGTTATTTTTTTTTTTTTTTTTTTTTTGTTATATGGTGCAGAATAAATAATAGTGTGTAGAGATATAACATGCAACTCGAATAAGGTATGAGAACAGTATGGGGAGCACAACGTAAAAAAAACTCATTGCTATTGTTATGTCAAATGTATGATTTTATACAAGTCTCTTTTACTCCCTCCAATCAAATATATTTTGCCCATTTACTATGAGGTCAATGTTTGGACAATATAATTATGAAACTGATATTTTCAGATATGTTATAAAAAAACTCTCACAAAATTGTTGATAAAAGGTTTGTCGCACTCCCCTTCAAGAAAACATTATTTATAACCGAACCACGTAGTAGAGTAGTTGAGGTCGAACTATGTGGACATAAGTTAGGCTACAAGTCTCGGTCTTATTTTTAGTGTTGGTCGAACAAAGAGTTTGATTTTGATATAACTAAATGAAAGACAACTATCAATTGAACAAGCCAAAACGAATGTAATAAAAGGAGACTAAGGTCAAGGTTTTACTAATTTGGTGGGAAATGAGTCGAGTCATGGAATTGGGTAGAAGTTGAGTGTTGCCTAGTCAAGCCACGTCCTCTCGAGCCAAGGGTTTTCTTAGGGTGATACTAACAAGCTCTCGCTCTTATTAGATTAAACCTATAAATCATGTGACGCGCTGGCACTAAACTCGACTTTCGATCTTAAGATTTCCATACAACGAAAACGGTAAGCATGAACTTTTACTCAAGCAAATCGTCAAACATGATATTCACAAGATTAGAAGCAATACCCTCAATAATTTCCAGATCACAACAACCAACTCAAACTCATAATCTCACATAACATTCCCTTAAACCCTATTGTTTTGTCCATTTTTTACGCAGGCTGGAATTCGGCCAGGATATTCCAGCCAGGGTTGATTATGGCGAGGTTAACTAGTATCATTCAATTGTGGTGGTATCGTGATTGTACCTTTGCAAGGCTGATTATAAAGTAAAAAGAGACATATTAAAAGTAAAGAATAATAAAAGAAGACGTGACTCAAAGATTTATACGATTTAGGCCTACTAATTGACCATCGCCTACACTAACGAACCTGAACACCCTAGCTCCCCCTTTAATCGAGTAAAATCATTAGACTTTAATACTTTCTTAGTTGCATTAATTATCACTAGCTTAGGCTTCCAACTAATCAAGCTATTTGCTAGAACTAAGCTCGAGTCCGTTAAACAATTCTAGAACCATAATTTTCTGTCCCTTGGGTTCGACCCTCGCAATATTACAACAGTTTTGCCGTACACTTGCCGGGTTATAAATTAAAGACATCAACGATTCTTTAGACCAATATTGTAACACCCTCATCTACCAAAGTGCATTACCAAGGTCCACCTTAGCAAATGGAAGCATTACCATCTCAGTTGCCCGAGGTAGTACATATCAAATTGACCATAAAGAAACGTTCATTAATATAAAGTAATGTTTAACGAGGTTACAAGTTCCAAAAACCAAAATGAAAACAACTCAACTAAACAAGTGAATGTCTAAATAACAGCGGAAGCTATAATGTGATGGTCTCGATGACGTCCCATCCAAACCCGCAAGCAAGCTCAAACATCAACACCTGCTAGACTCATTGCTCACCATTTGCCGGAAATATCAAATAGATCACCACAGTTTTAAAAACATTTGAAGGGTCAGTACAATTACACAATTAATCACAACCCACACAAAAGTATATGCAACACAAGATAACTCAAACAATACTCCAACATTCTCCAAACTCCATAACAACAAATAATGGCTCTCATCGTAACGAGTAGCCGGGTTCCCATCGCAACAGGTAACCCACCTCTGCCAATGCCAGACCGCATCAGTGGTCATCAAAGCCCCGCTCATCGCAACGAGCGAACCCAAGATCATTAATGTGCACATCCCCCTTGCGACGGGAGTCACAAGGGGTAAAACCATCTCCCGACATGGCTCACAATATCCAATCCAATACCTCCAACAACCACAATCACAATAAGACAATTCTATACACAAACAATCACAACAACACCCAATGCAATTAACTGTATAATCATACTATGTAGGGAACCTCTACCTTATTCGTAAATTTCCGAAATAGCGCAAGATGATCTAGAACTCCTCCTCTACGAAATCTCCACCTAAACATTGATACACATGCAATGCCAATCAACTACAACTACATAATCATATACCCCCATAACACCCAATCTAGGGTTTAAACAAACATAACTAAATAATAAACGGAAATCGAGACTTACTACGCAAATAGAATAGAAATGATAACTCCGAAATCCCAAAATAACAAATCCTTGCTTAGATGGTGATTAGTTTGATTAGAGAGTGTTTAGAGTGCAATTAGGTTTTGCAAATGACGTTTAAGAATTATTAAAATGATTTTATAACCTCTCTAATCATCATAATCAAACCGCGAGAAAAACGACTCTCAAACCGGCACTCGGCCGAGTATACCAGAGGCACTCGACCGAGTGTCTCACCAACTCGGTCGAGTCACCCGTGGGCAGAAGCCTGGAAAAATATACAATACCCGCCCTGTTAGGGACCCGTTGACTAGCTCTTGACTGACCTTAGACACATGTTAGACCTCTTGGAGCCTTTACTAGTTCGGCCTTGCGTCATAGTAACCTTTGGGATATGGGAGCTCGATCTAGCGTAGGCTACTCGATCGACTAGTCTAGTGACTTGATCGAGTAGAGGCCACTCGATCGAGTAAATTACATACTCGATCGAGTATGGCGGGTTCAACGATAATTTATAAATCGTGAAGTCGTAAACCCAAATCAGTTTCTTTTCTCCCAAAACCTAATCGATGATACACCTTCTCCCTCACCAACCTTCAACCTTTTGGAGATCCTTTAGATTTGGAGACACCATGGGGACGGAGACTTGTGTCGAGTCGAGGTCGTGTCGCCGGAATGTCGAGCATAGGTAAGTCATCATCATCATCCTTAGGTTTCGTTGTGGTTATGGTTGTTAGTAATAGGCTTTTCCCTACTGGCTGTGATAGGTATGGAGGTTACCTTGTCTTCATACGGATGTATGCGGTGTTGCTGCTGATTGCTAAAGGTAGGTTTTCCTACTCGGTACTATTGATTGATTGTCATATGTATATGTGGTATCTCTGATTATGTAATCTTATTATTGTGTTGTATGCGGGGTGCGTCCCTGGCTACGTAGAGTCATCATCGGGAATAGCTTCACGCCCTTGATTCGCCCCTTGTGGTTCCCGTCACAAGGGGGATGTGCACATTAATGGACATGGGTTATTCGCTCTATGGTTTTGAGCGGGGCTTATGTAATACCTCGTAGTTTCTAAGGCGTTCACTCAACCGAGTAGACCGAGTGGGCCGAGTATAACCAATACTAGACTTAGTGGAGTTGTTATAATGTCCGTCTATAGAAGGGTCGTCTTAAAACTGTCATAACTTGATATCTAAATATGATATTGATGTGATTCCAATTGAGGTGATAGCTTTTTCTCTTACGATTCCAACGGTAGGTTACACGCCCAAAATGACCAAGAAACGAGTGAGATATGACTGTTTTACAAAAACTGGTCATTGCTGAGAAATGCGTCGCACTCGACCGAGTGAGGTTCACTTGACCGAGTAGACTCGGCACTCGATCAAGTGAGTGACACTCGACCGAGTGGCACTGAACAATACCCGTAAAACGCGATTTTGGACCATATCTTAATTCATTTCTATCTTATCCTTTCTCACTCCAAATTCTCTCCCTTCTCTCTAAAACCTCCATAAACACCTTCTCCATGAGGATTCAAGGTTGCTTTACGAGATATCCCACCATTGCTCTTCCACCATTCCACTTTGTAAGTAACACCCATCTTTTCTTACGAGTATGAACTCTAATTTTTGGGGGATTCTATTTGGGTTAATTAATTAGTAATTAGTATGTATAATAAGGGTAATTAGTGGGTAATAATAAGGGGTTTTGTATTATGTTATAGTGTAGGATGATTTGTGATAGTTATTATGTGGTATTGTAGGATGAGACGGATCTTGCTTATTAATTGGATTGCTTGTTAAGAATGCTAAAAGGTAGGTTTATCCTACTCGGTTTCAATATTTTGGGTGCATATTTATGTGTCTTGCATCATCATTTATGTATGAGTCGATTTGGATAACATGTTGGTATTTGAGTAAGTTTTATCCATGGTATGTTGGGGTTGAGTTCGTGATGAGCCATATAATTGGTGTTGTGTTGCATTTCCCATGTATGGTCATTGTTGTGTTGTGTTGGAGATCATTGATGGTGTTACTTGGTTGTTGAGGAGACAGAAGGCGGTTGGGAGACCGTCTTCCACTTGGGTCACCTCTTGGAGCTTCCCACTCCAAGAGGGATGTGCACATTAATGACTTGAGTTTGGAGGGACTCGTGTGGGTGAGACACGACGTCTGGCAGGGGATCCGGTTGGCTTTCGGACCCGGTACGTCTAGGCGTGTCCCGGTACCAGTGTGGTTATCGATATGTCTGGGCGTGTCCCGGTACCAGTGTGGTTGTCGGTATATCTGGGCGTGTCCCGATACCGTGGTGGTGGTTGTTGATAGTGGTTTATTCATATTAGTAGTCATGTTGCATATTCACATACTTGAGTCGTGTCGCACTTTATTTGTTTATTGAAACTGACGTTTGTTTTGTCTGTGTATTTGTCACCTGTCTCTTTTGGGGTGGCCTGTGTCGATCCATATGATATCTTTTGGTCATATGGGGAGCAGGTTAGGTACAGATAGTTTGGATAGTACGCGGGAGACGGGACGAGCTTGACGAGTCACAAGACGAGTATAGTTAGTTAGATGAGTATAGTAACTATGAGTTGTATTTTATTCATTAGTTAATGGTTTGTAATCACTAAACCTGTCATTTATAATAAATGTTTCTTTATTGTATCTCCGATTCACTACCTCGGGAAACTGAGAATGTAACATCTCCCAATTACCTTGGCCAGGTAAGAAGGGGGTGTTACAACTTAGGTGGTAAGGCTGCAGTCCCCACTGGCGGTATGGATTATCGGTTGCGATTGGTAACCTGGCAGGACTACACCTTTGTGTTAGTCACACGATTGGTGGAGCGTTGGTGTTGTAGGTTGGTGCTTGTGTTGTACTATATTGTTATGTTGTTCTTCAGTTACTGACCTTGTGCGGTTTGTTTGTGTTTTCGTTCTTGTTATGTGTCTGCCGTGATCCATTATGGTGAGCAGTCGGTCTTAGCAGGTGTTAATATATGAAGCTTGTCTGAGTGCGTTGGAGGGACGAGTCTTTCACCGAGTCTTGGCATGGAGTAGTCTCACCGTAGTTATTTGTTAACCAGTTGTATCTTTCTTTTGTTGAGTTTAAATTTTTAATACACTACAAGAAATCCTGTTTCGAGCGACTACAATTGGCGTCTGAAATCAGTCGCTAAAACGTTATTACCGACTGAAATTGGTCGTCAGAGCACAGTAGCAACACTTAGTCGCCAAATGGAAATCGGGCGACTGAAGTCAGTCGCTAAAATTGGCGACTGACTAAATAGTCGCCAAATACGCAAATTGGCGACTGACAGTAGTCACCAAATTGGCGACTGAAAGTCAAGGTAGTCGCCAAAATGGCGACTGAAATCAGTCGCCCATGTTGACTTTTTAGTCGCCAATTTGGCGACTACTGTGTCTTCAGTCGCCAAATTGGCGACTACATTCAGTCGCCATGTAGTCGCCTTTGGCACTGGCAGGTCAGGAACTTTTGGCTTGGGTACAATGTTTTGGCGACTGAAAGTAGTCGCCAAAAATACATTTCAGTCGCCATTTCTACTGTAATTTTGCATGAAAATTCGGTTTTTCCTACTACTGTGGACGCGGGCCCACTGATGAGTCATAATTATATACATATTTATGCCTCCCCTTAATTACTTTTGATACGGTTTTCGTGTTAGTTTATATCATTTACATGCCTTTTATGTTAGAATGTTAATACTTCCGCCTTTTGATGTTTAATGCAGGAATGATGCATTTGAGGAGCAAAGGAATGAAATGGGCATCGCGGAGTGAGCATGAAGGGATACACGAAGCATGGCACGAGAATCCATAAGAATGAAGGAAGAGAAGTTAAGAAGAAAACACGAAGAAAAGAGCTTCTTATTACAAGTGCCTCATTTGAAGAGCCATATCTCGAGTTCTACAACAGATTTTCAAGTGATTCCAATTGGAGGTGAAAGCTTATCTTCTTAGCTTTCCAACGCCGCAAAAATCGCTTGTTTCTGACAAGTAACGAAGAAATGGCGGTCGTTTGAAGTTCAGTGCGCGAAGCAGGAAATTGGTGCCTCGATCGAGTCAACCTTGACTCGATCGAGGAACTTCATGCTCGATCGAGTCACTCTCGACTCGATCGAGGAACCAACCTAATCAACTAAATTTCGCAATGTCGAGAGTTGGGTGTTCTTGAACTTTGGTGCCTCGATCGAGTCACCCTTGGCTCGATCGAGGAACCTTCCAGTTTTATAATTCCCGCAACTTTCCTTAAGTCGGTTATGTATTGCTATAAATACCAAAACTCGTACCCTAGGTTATTTTATGCTTTATTTTACATAGGTTTAATATAGATACCTTAGAAAACTCTCTCAAATACTTAGTTTAGTTTATTTATTGTTCTTACTTCCGGATCTAGCTATTTACGGTATTGTTCTTAATCTTTCCTTTATTATTAATCATTTATTTCATTGTTCATCTTTTATGCTTGCAATCATGTTTCTTATTATTGTTATTGTTGTTCTTATTTCTATTATGCGTAGCTAAATCTCTTATCTAGGGTGAAAGGGGATCTAGGTTGTTAGAAAAGGGATTATTATGAATTGATTGTTAAATTGCTCTTAATTGTTGTTTGATTATCGTACTACTTCTAATTAGTTAATTACTGATCAGAATTGATTAATTAGTCTTGCATAAACTAGGATTATCACCGACCGGTTAAGACTAGTATAGGCCACGATAATTGAATAGAGATAATTTAATGATAATACCGCACGTTAAATTAGATCTAAAAGAAATATTGAATCGACCGATCATATGACTTTCAACAATATACATTGCTCAATCAATTAATTAAAATTCTACCCTTTGACGACGACCTAGTGAACCCGATCCCTAGAACTTTTAATATTATTGTTATTCATCTTTTATTTACTTGCAATTAGTCGATTAGCATACAAACAATCAAACCCCCAAAATTGGTTACCTTAAGACGGAATTAAATATAAACAAACTAGATAATCACCGCCTCCCTGTGGATTCGACCCTGACTTACCGCTAGCTATTTTGTTAGTAGTAGTTTAGGTTTACTTTGATTAAGGTGATACGACTTTAACCTTATCAAATTTGGCGCCGTTGCCGGGGCACTCATAGATGTTAGGGATGGTAGTCTGACACTGCAAGTGTCGGGGATGACACTATTAGATTTGTTCTTGATAATACTTTAAAACGTCCTCCTGATTTAAAAGCTTCTTGTCATATGATTAATGCTCTTGATCCTACTTTTGATGATTGTCTTGCTTTATGTTTTGATAGGAATCCATATGACGCCCCTGCTGCTGCGTCATATCCATGGAGCAAGGAAGTGGATGAGATAGAGAAGTTGATTTATGGAGACGATTCTCTTCCTGAGATGGTTTACAGCTGTGTTGAGAGTGTTGAAATAGAAGCTGAATTGGATGCTTTGGAAGCTGAGATTTTCAAAAAGGAGCCAGTTAGAGTTTTTGATGAAGCTTCTATGACAGACGAAGTGCCTTATCTCCTTCCTCAAGAAGATGACCTGAAGAACGATGAACATTGCTCTTATTTTACATTCGATTTTGAGTTTGATGAGCCAGGAAATTTTACATTGTTTTTATTCTTTGCTTGGACTTTTTATTGGTGCTACTTATGTTTGTGTGTAGCACATGCGCTACTTTTTGATTTACTGTTACGAGCTTTAACTTGTATTGATTATGACTTCTGTGCGCATTTATTTTAAATGCGAAATCGCTGACAGAAGGTTCCTCGATCGAGTGTCATGGGGCTCGATCGAGTCACCTCGTCTTTTTGGTCAATAACGTAGCCAGACGATGATAGGATTTGCGAGGATGATTATTTACCCCTGTTTTGCAGCTGGTTTGGGGGAATCATAAGCTCTTACCCGGTATTCTCTTCCCTTGTACCTTCTTTTATTGTATTATCTAGTTCTTTCCCATTCTTTTTGTTAGTTGTGTCCTTTAGGTTGCTGGGTTTTTGTGTGATTGCTATGCTGTAGGCGTCACAATGAGGACACTGTGACATTTAGGTTTGGGGGAGGGTCTTTTATTATGTTGTGTGCTTTTATATCAAAAATACATAAAAATTAAAAAATTTCAAAATACAAAAACATGTTTTTCCTTTGTTTTAGGTCGAGTCTTGGTGAATTGAATAACAATGATGTTAAATTGCATTGTTTTTGCATTTGAATCCCAAATAGTTGTCCATGTACATTGTTTTGACTCGTTAGCTATGAAAACAAAGCTCATAATTCAAGTCTTAACCATATTGACATGCCTTATATTGATTAGATTTGACATAATTACGTTGGTAAACTACTTAAATTCTGAGGTCTATAGAGCTTCCAAGGCCAGAAACATCAATAAACTGGTCTCATTGTCAATTAGGCTTGAGTGTGGTTTCTCCTTGTGGAATGTGTAATATCAAATTGCATAAGTGTGACATTGATTTCTTGATGCTTTTATTGCTTTCATTTGACTAAGTACATGTAGATAGGCGGTTCTTACCGTTTAAATAAGCCTTATATTATCCTTTTGTTAGCCCGTTTGAACCCTTGTAGCCAATCTTAAATTACATCCTATGAGCTACAATCCAAGAACTTGCCTATCTTTTCGGGACAGTCGCAGTTGCTTGTTTATCATGTTTATTTTGCTATTATGGTTGGGTTAGGACTTATTGTTGTCATGTGGGTATAGCAAAATACTTTTAGCGATTGTGTTGTATCCTTGTGTTGGAAAAAGAAAAATATGAAGCAAAAAAAAGAAAAAAAAAAGAAAAAAAAGAAAAAAAAAAAAAAAAAGAGAAAAAAATCGAAAAAGAGAAAAAGAGAAAAGAAAAGAAAAGAGATTGCTTCATTTGGTTTTGTCAAGGATCAAAAGGATGGTTGTTAGAGTCTAATGCATAGTTGGAGAGTAATTTATTAGCTCTCATATGTTGTAAAGTTGAGATCATTTCTCTAAGTTGGGTTCATTTATTATCAAAGATTTGGTTTTTGTTTTGGTTAGCGCTGCGACTACCGTCTTAGCTCCACATATCCATAACGTGCTTTGGCACAAACCATTTCTATCCCTTTAACCCATTTGCCACCCTTATTGTCCTTGATACATGTACTTTTGTCTACATATGATGATTGCATATTAGTTGGGAAATCCCTATCACATTAGATTGCATGCATGTTTCATAAGTTGAGTGAGTGTTTCTACTTCTTTCTATCTTCACATATAACTCACCCTATATACTTATGAGTGCATGAGTGAATCCGCGAGAATCCGACTAATTTGTCTTGCAAGATCGAAAGGTATTTGGCATTTGTATCTAGTATGGTGACTTGAGACTTGAGCTACGTTTTCTATTTCCCGTACCTTTGAATTTGTTTTATTGGTACACTTTAGTCATTACTTTGTTACAGATATGGATAGCTTGGGATTTGTATGTGCATTAAACATTAGCTCTGAGTTATTTATTTGCCATTTGTATGATTGACTTTTGTATTGTGTGTTGCTTTGCTTGAGGACAAGCAAAAAGATGGTTTGGGGGAGTTTGATGAGTCATAATTATATACATATTTATGCCTCCCCTTAATTACTTTTGATACGGTTTTCGTGTTAGTTTATATCATTTACATGCCTTTTATGTTAGAATGTTAATACTTCCGCCTTTTGATGTTTAATGCAGGAATGATGCATTTGAGGAGCAAAGGAATGAAATGGGCATCGCGGAGTGAGCATGAAGGGATACACGAAGCATGGCACGAGAATCCATAAGAATGAAGGAAGAGAAGTTAAGAAGAAAACACGAAGAAAAGAGCTTCTTATTACAAGTGCCTCATTTGAAGAGCCATATCTCGAGTTCTACAACAGATTTTCAAGTGATTCCAATTGGAGGTGAAAGCTTATCTTCTTAGCTTTCCAACGCCGCAAAAATCGCTTGTTTCTGACAAGTAACGAAGAAATGGCGGTCGTTTGAAGTTCAGTGCGCGAAGCAGGAAATTGGTGCCTCGATCGAGTCAACCTTGACTCGATCGAGGAACTTCATGCTCGATCGAGTCACTCTCGACTCGATCGAGGAACCAACCTAATCAACTAAATTTCGCAATGTCGAGAGTTGGGTGTTCTTGAACTTTGGTGCCTCGATCGAGTCACCCTTGGCTCGATCGAGGAACCTTCCAGTTTTATAATTCCCGCAACTTTCCTTAAGTCGGTTATGTATTGCTATAAATACCAAAACTCGTACCCTAGGTTATTTTATGCTTTATTTTACATAGGTTTAATATAGATACCTTAGAAAACTCTCTCAAATACTTAGTTTAGTTTATTTATTGTTCTTACTTCCGGATCTAGCTATTTACGGTATTGTTCTTAATCTTTCCTTTATTATTAATCATTTATTTCATTGTTCATCTTTTATGCTTGCAATCATGTTTCTTATTATTGTTATTGTTGTTCTTATTTCTATTATGCGTAGCTAAATCTCTTATCTAGGGTGAAAGGGGATCTAGGTTGTTAGAAAAGGGATTATTATGAATTGATTGTTAAATTGCTCTTAATTGTTGTTTGATTATCGTACTACTTCTAATTAGTTAATTACTGATCAGAATTGATTAATTAGTCTTGCATAAACTAGGATTATCACCGACCGGGTTAAGACTAGTATAGGCCACGATAATTGAATAGAGATAATTTAATGATAGCGACCGCATGTTAAATTAGATCTAAAAGAAATATTGAATCGACCGATCATATGACTTTCAACAATATACATTGCTCAATCAATTAATTAAAATTCTACCCTTTGACGACGACCTAGTGAACCCGATCCCTAGACCTTTTAATATTATTGTTATTCATCTTTTATTTACTTGCAATTAGTCGATTAGCATACAAACAATCAAACCCCCAAAATTGGTTACCTTAAGACGGAATTAAATATAAACAAACTAGATAATCACCGCCTCCCTGTGGATTCGACCCTGACTTACCGCTAGCTATTTTGTTAGTAGTAGTTTAGGTTTACTTTGATTAAGGTGATACGACTTTAACCTTATCACCCACGGGGGCGAAAAGCGAGCAAGCTTTTCTTGTGCATTTGTGGAGTCGCCACCAATTTATTGTGGAAAATTGGAAACCGTTCGAATACCTCGTGCCATGTCAAGACACAAAGTAGTGACATGAACACCAAGAACTCGTTACCCTTAGCATTCTATGTCTAGAATGACTCTCGTGGATGCCAATGAACACGGATGTTCATAGAGATCTGGAGTAAGGGGTGAGGGTACGTATTAGGAAGCTCTTTTGATCGAACACCTAATCTCGCCCGCCTCGATAGCGGCCTCTACTAATGATTAGGGAAATTGTCTATACTCGATATGTTGTCGATTTATATGCATGCAATGCAACATTCATTAGATTAATCCTAGCATGTGAGAATTAATACTAAGTCGGTTATCACGTAATTTAACATGCAATTGAGTCAAAGTAGAAATTTAAGATCGATTACATGTGAGAGCATACAAGCAATACGATAAAAGAAATACAATAAAAATACAATAAATAAAATTACAATAATTACATTGGATTAATTGATTAATGTCGAAAATACATTTAAAACGGATAATTTGGGAAAAGAAAGAATAAATAAATAAACAAACAGATTAGGTGATAATACGAATAATAGTAAATTAAATACGTAATTAATAAACTAGGTCAAAGCAGAAACGGGAGTTCAGAGACAGAACTCAACCCGGAACAGGCGCAGCAGACGCTGCGTTTGTTCCTGAGCTCAGTTCTGGCTGTGAAGCCGGAATTGCAAATCGTTAATATTCATTGGTGATTTTAATGCTTGATTATATTATTTGACTCGGATGGAAGTGCTTAACAGATTATTTACATGTGATTGAGGTCATAAAAACGATAAAACATGAATAAAAACTAATTAGGACGAATTATTTACAAGATTAAATAAGGTTAATTAGGCCAATAATGGATTAAAACGAACTAAGACAAATTAATTAGGTTAAACAGGTTATTAAGACGACGATGATAAACAGATGAAAATATATCAATGGTGAATTCCAGAGACTCAATATTAATGAATCGAACCTCTAAAAACCCGAATTGATTTTAATGACGAAAACCCGCAAATATGAATTATAAGGGATTTAAGTCGGGAATTTAAAAGATGAATTAAATAATAATGATTTACATGTTAGAATTATCATATTAGAATTATCGTGTTAATGAACAAAGAACAAACAAAGAAAACGAAACAAACAGACGAACAAAAGACGAAGGAAGAAGAAAGGAAGCGAAAATCATGGCAGGCCTCGGAAGAGGCGCAAAGAGTGCGCGTCCCTTCAAGAGGCGCGCGATTGCTGCGTCCTTTCTCGACATTTGTCTCCTGTAAATCCGTAAAATGGGTTTAAAACAATGTTTTATAAATCGGTTTTTTAAACGTATTTTCGACGTAAATCTTACATTAATGATTACAAAAATAAATAACAATAATAAAATAAGGATTATACACCCTCAGACTTACATGTTTGATGAAGCGAGATTGACTAAGTTAACGTTTAGTGATGCTCGACTCGAATGTACGACGAAAGTGACCTCTAGGAGGAAAACGAATAAGATTGATTAAAGTTGATTGATTGTGGAGTCGGTCAAATTGGTCGGTCATGCAAAACGAGGCTGGTACTCAGAAAGATCCGAGCTTACATGGTCGAAAGTTCAAGCACGTAGACCAAAAAGTATGAACGTGGTCTAGAATGCAAAGGGAGAAGAGAAGGGCAGACACTCGCGTGAGAAATATGTGAGACCGAAGGTCTCTATTTATACTAATCACGGAATTAGGGTTTAGGAAAGGAGAGAAAGATCCGGAAACAACCGACTTAGGTTAAACACGGAAACTTGGACAAAAAGAAAACCTTGAGGAAAAGGCGCAGCAAGTGCTGCGTCCCTTGGAAGAGGCGCAACACTTGCTGCGTCCTTTCCTCAGCGGGTTCCTCCTGCGCAAGAAAGCGCGTTTGACAGCCTGTCGTATTTTAGGTATAACTTTCTCTAAAAGACTCGGAATAAAGTGATTTCGGTGGCGTTAGAAAGCTAAGAAAGAGATCTAGAACTTTCTGTGAAATAGGCCTGACCCAAAAAAGTCGTTATCACCTCGTAAAACGGGCCTAAAGTTCGGGTTGTTATTTGCACATTTTGTAATGTAAACTTTTAGTTTAGCCTAATGAAGTGACATGAGACTCAAAATGAGATATAATCTCAAAATTTTGTGACATCCTAACCTTAGGTAGACAAGCACATTGCTTTGACTCGGGATTTGACGGTTTTAAGAAATGAAGACGGTTTTTGACCCGGACTCCAAATGAACTCTAATTACTGCCAAAACGACCGTAATGACACCTAGATGACGACCACGAGGTAGACACAAGTATTTGAGCTATCACTTGACGATAAACTTACGAATTGTCATAAATCGTTCAGTGTACCAAACATGCGGCCCAATCATCACCGGGTGTTTTGCGGGAGGTGCAGAAATGATGTATCTACAGAGCCCTCATTTTGACTGAGGCTTGGACAAGGCGAAAGTCAAATTATAGCCATCAGGTCAATCGAAGATTACAACCTGACGATTATGGCGACGCGAGGCGGCTCAAGGGGTCTGAGCCAAGGACCTGTCGTCGGGAACATTTTAGAGTCTGTCGACTATCGGGGAGGGTCGTTTAAAGTCCATTAGACTACGTAAGGAAGCTCGCCAGCCATAAGAAGAGACCATACCTGAGACTTATTTCTCGAGATGTTTCCGAAGGTGCGTGGGAGCTAAGGTCAAGCGTAGGAGCTAAGGGTAAGCGTAGGAGCTAAGGGTAAGACCTAAAAGTTATGTAAGGATTGTGCTAGGGTGTGGGAACTTCTGGAGAACGACACCTTTGTTGAACTCGGTGAGGAAACAAAAATGTCAAGGGTAGTAGGACGTAGGCGGGAATCGCTGGGGGAAATCTGCTTGGGTCGGTCTCAAGCGAACTCTGGCAAAAACTTGAAGTTGAATCTCCATGTCTCGAGAAGAACAATCGGTTGTCATGAACTCTCGCTGGGGGATTACTGAGGTTGAATCTCCATGTCTCGAGAAGAACAGTGAACTCTCGCTGGGGGATTATTGTGGTTGAATCTCCATGTCTCGAGAAGAACAATCGGCTGTCGTGAACTCTCGCTGGGGAATTATTGTGGTTGAATCTCCATGTCTCGAGAAGAACAATCGGCTGTCGTGAACTCTCGCTGGGGGATTGTTGAGGTGGAATCTCCATGTCTCGAGAAGAACAACCGGCTGTCGTGAACTCTCGCTGGGGGATTGTTGAGGTGTGTCGAAACACCGTCAGATAAAATCCGCTCGTTGTTGCAAGCGAAGTCTTGATAAAGTACTGCTTCTGATACTTACCTGCATGGTTAGTAGCCACACAAGAATGCAATCTAATATATGCACGTAAGAAATTATCACATGGACCTCGAATGAGGAAACACATAGGCTTTGCAAAAGTCGTTTCTTTTTAAAAGTCGTTTAAAACTTGTTCAAAGAAATTTATCGTTTGTAATGCGTTATGCATATTCAATGGGCTTTAGACATAGGACTTGACATGACACAGATCTACTAGGACGCGACGCGAAATGTAGACTTAGGTTTGACTGACGCGACACTAACTTAGATTTGACGCGACACAGGGATGACTTTGACAGACTTTGTTTAAGTATGCGCAACCCCTAGCCAAGTGTGGGTGACAATGCGTATCAGTTTCAAAGGTATAAGAATTGCAAGAATGGTGAAGGCATATAAAGGCAAGGCATGAGCCATGGATCATCTGTCTACTAGGACTTCTTTCACCACCGTTTGCTGTAAAAGAGACCCCTCTTGAGGCACGATGACTTGGAGAATTGATCTAAGATCTTTGTCATTGTCCGGACCGAGTACTAGCTAGAATTAGAGGAATAAAGGAAGGGTGGCATCTTGGAAGAGAAGCCCCCAGGATGAGAAGATGACTCTGGACTTTGGTAAAAAAGAGGCTGGGCGACAATAAGGAGCCCCCAGTATAGAGGTGTTGGTTGTGGAAGGGATGTTAATTGAGGCTGGAAGGTTGAAAGTTGACGGTTGAGGTGGTTGATAATTGAGATTGAAAGTTGGAAGTGGGGATGGTTGTGTCCTTGAGGTGTGACACCCCCGCGATAACGCGGAAAAGATAAGTTATAATTCAAGCGGAAAATAGGGAATTTTTGAAACTTTTAAAATTTAAAGCGCGGGTTCATTAAAATACAAAACACAAATAAGGAATGCAGAAATAAAGTTTAAATTATACAAACGTGATAGTCAAGGTGAGGGAAAATATATCCCTCGAATGACAATACAATAAAAGGTGAGTCTAAACAATCCTAATAAACCAATTTTTAGGCCAAAGTGCTCGCTAGCTCACACATGTCTTTACCCCATGAATGCACCACTAATACCTGTCATTCATGTAAACATGAACGCCACAGTCAGTGGAGAGTAACTCAAAGTTCTCCCAGCCACAAAATGTCAAAATGAACATAACCAAGAACTAAAACAGGTAAGTCATATAAGATACTAACAAAAGATAAGAATATCAAGTTTATATTTAAACAGGGCAATTAAATGAGATGGAACGAGATAGATCAACATCACCATGATAACAATTAAACTATTCATGTGAGACAATTAAATAATATGAAAGACAAGAATACGGTAATCTACACCAAAGCACACATTTCAAGGAAATACAATATAGATGTGAGATTAGAATCTGAATCATGTGAAACAGTTAAGTAGGGATCAATCAATGCAAATTACAAGAATAGAAACTGTAGCCATTACTTGGAAAATCACTTAGCAAACATTGCACGGGACGTGACCACTAATGTCACATTCATACTTATGGCTTGCATCTCACCATAAGAACGGATGGGAGCATGAATCCCAACGATCATATCGCAACTAGAGGGCTTATAGCTCACCCCTAGTATCTGATAGGACCAAGACAAACAACACAAGGCATAACTCTTGCCTTGAAAGACAAATACCAATGTCTATAACCAAGCAAGAGCTTTACTACTCATATATCAAAATATAATTCCCCTGGTAGGACGACAATGGTACTCCCAAGACTCGGTCCTAGTCTAAATCTGGCCAGACTCTTGGGACAGCACAATTCCCGATTCGACATGCGGCAAGACAGTCCGCATCCAAGACCCGAACCCTAAATCGGAAATCGAGAACCCACACCGGGATACGATCCCAAAGAGGCGGAAGATATGAGCTAAACCCACAATCGGCAGGACAGTCCGAAAGAGGCATAAAGATAAGTCAAGCAATACGGTATAGCATAAAGGCATTATCATAAGAATACGACTCAACCAAGCGATACAAATCAACTTGGAAAGAGAATACTACATGTAATGAACCGATGATAATCCAAGTGAGACATTTCATGCCAAATCATAATCATGAATATGAATAAGTAACCCATTTCTTCAATATTTATCATTTGAATAAAAATGTAAACAAATGGAAATGAACCATTTATAATAAGTAAAACAAGAATTTGATTATAAATTACTCAAATATAAGATAAACAATTTACTACTCACAAGGCATAAATAATTAAATTGGACTCATATTAAAATGGAAATAAATCATTTATAAAGGGCAAAACAAGAATTTAATTATAAATGACTCAAATGTAAGATAGACCATTTATTACTTACAAAGCGTAAATAACCGATTAGACGCGTAGTAAGATAGATGGTGTTTATGGCATTAGTTCACTCGACAAAGATGGAAGAACTCGGATATATGTGCATTCTCTCCTATCCCACTACTATAGAAAATTGCCTAATGAATAGTTTCAACAAAGCCATTTTACTCAGCAAAGTTCTTATGCCACTCATTAGTACACATCTGCCATTTACCAAATTATTCACCTGAGACACTCCCCCTGTGCTTAACTCATTTAAACTATTGAAGATTTCATGTTAAGACTGGCCTGCAACCAAGATAAAGAGTAAGACTGGCAACTATTATCAGTGGGGGACTCCTATGCGAGAGCTTCCTCGTATGCTTAATCGGTGGGAAATAGCCACATAAAACCGATGCTTGACTGTCCCAAAACATCCCACTAAATCACGTTAAAACTGTCCCAAAACAACTCGCATAACACTCATAAGACCGTCCCACAAATAACCCATATTCATCATGGAAATTGTCCCACTCCGGACTAATTACAGCCGTGAATGGCACCTACAAACGCTATCTTTTTCTCGTCTGAGACCAGTCCTAAACAACACAGTTTTGTGCCCAAAAGTAGTACCCACACACGCCCTATTCTCGTCCCAAAACAGTCCTAAAAACGCATACAACCCTTCCCCAAAACTGTCCTGAAGTACCTGCAAAGACTGACTCAAAACAGTCCCAAAATATAGAGATAGCGATCAGTTCGATACCGAAACAAAATTGACCTCACCACGTGAAAACATTACAATCCACACTCAATGTTCAAAGTTACCTGAAACATTACTAAACCATCCAAAACCAAATTCATTACCAAAATTGTTTTAACCCAGAAACTTTATTTCTAAATAGCACCCAGCAATAGCCTTCACGAACCTAGTCTTTCTATCCCACAAGAAGGTTAAAGATTAATAATGACCATAACCATAGTTCAGTTTTGATGGCATAAGAAGACATAAAGATTACTTAAGCGCCTCCCAATCCTTTCTTGCCCCTTTTCTCTTCTTATAAATGAACGATAACTATTAGTGATGACGATATACGCATGAGCACACATATAAAACCAGATGCTACAATTTACCAGGAAATGGACAAATCGAGGGATTAAAAGCAATTAACCGAGGAAGACGGAGCATAATAGAACCAAACTTTAAGACAAATAAGGGCACAAAATTAAGACAAGGAATGAAATTTCGACACTTTGTCGAGTAACCTATCACCGTTACCTTAAACGCTCTTTATTCTTCGAATAAAAAGTCCCCAAAGCCTGAGTCTTCCACCGGGTCTTCGAGACCTTTATCAAGGAGCAAGAAAAAGAAAGGATTGAGGCAATAATCGAAAATTTTATAAGACGGCGAAAAATGAAACCGTCACAAAAATGAGACTTTATTACCTTGAAAGATGAAGGAGGAAGTAAGGAGGAGAATGGTACAAAAATTAGAGGAAAAGGTTGAGAAACGAAGTCGGGATCTCGGTTTTAAGGTAGACGAAAATGGTGTTTGTGGTATCTGCTTGTTTGTATTGATTTGTTGCTGATGAATTGTTGTTGTTGTTGCAGGTCTTTCGTGAAAGAAGAAGAGGAAAAGAAGGGGGTAGGGACAAGTAGTGCATTAATAATAATAATAATAATAATAGTAATAATAATAATAAGGATTATATAAATGTGGAGTGTAAGAGGGTAGGTGAGTGTGTTGTCGGAATTGGGTTGGTCCGAAAAAAGATTAGTCTCACAAGTGAAAATGTGACGGTCTACAGCTAGACGGAAAAATGTCTCGAGTCTATATTAACTTGAGACGGAACTAATATTATTACTGTCACTATTATTATCCGACCAAAAATACGTATACATATATTCCTATATAAATTATGCCTTAAAAATAAATTTAATAATATGTATTTTTATATAAATGAGCTTTTATATATTACTTTTATAAAAATTGTGTTTGACATAAAATTAATTAAATTGCATAATTCAAAAATATAAAATAAAGTAATCAAACGGTTTAATAAATTTTAAATGTCAAAATGGAAAATTCGCGGGTGTTACATGAGGATTGCCTACGTATTCACGTGAAGTGAAATCAAACCAGATCGTAGTTCTGAGGTTTGGTTAATTTTGTTTGGGTGTTGTGGTTGTATCCTTCTTGTGTAAGAAAAGACTGCCTACGTATCCACCTGAAAAGGTGAAATTAAACCATGCTCGTAGTTCAAGTGTGTGCCTAAGCCATGTTGTTAGGACCTTAAAGTGCAGGGGTCACAAGGGTAATATTCCTTTGGTGACTCGAAGAATCGATTTGAGATCACTCCCTCTGATTATAGACCAAAGAGGTATAATTAAGTTTGTAAAAAACTTCCTTGTCGTGTGAGCGCACTCGAAAGTGGACCCTAAGGATGTTATGGGTATGTGACGTCCTAGGTAGAAAAGTATCTGAAGACTCCGTGTCTGGGTCAAGGTGAAACTGGATTGGATATTTGGAATGTGGAGCTCGGTAATAAGAGGCTTTGATGAACAAATCTCTCGAGCTTTGATTTTGTGGAGTTAAGGCTTGATGGGATTATGGCTTGTAATATGGTTTGGAAATGGAGTCTCTTGGCTCGATGTAGCCTGAGCACATAAAGGTAGGTTGAAATGACGTGGGATCAAGTTTCCATGTCTTGGCCCTAAAGGATGGGTATATTTGACAAGCTTTAGAGGATTCTCAAAATTCCTAACTATCTTCCTGGTAACGGTCTCGAGAAGAACTTAGGGTGTGTGATGTGTGAAAGGCTAAGTGGGTTGCTAGCTAACCATCTTTATTGATGTCTTGATTCCATATAGACTTCAGTAGTATTCCGTTTAGCATTTGATTTCATACTCATTCTATATTCAGACTCAGATTCTTGATCCGTAACATCTCTCGGCCTTTGCTCAGATTTTTTGAAGATAACTTTGACTTTGGATATTGACATGACTTACTTGATTGATTGAGCCTTATTCTTTTGACTCTTTTGTCTTGGATATATGGGCATAATTGTGGCCTTGGATATTGACCTCAGTTTCTCTTGATTGAGCCTTTTGTCTTTGATCATGGCTCGTATCGTCTTGGATGGACTTGGGTCAGACTAGCACCTTTTGATGTGAAATGGGTTGGTATTTTAGTAACACGGGTTGTTTATTGTGGGGAATGGGCTTGCCTTCCGTCATGGATTGTTAACAAGGGAGACGGTCTGGATTCGTCCTAGAATCTCTTGAGATAGGCTCATCCTTAACTAGGGTATAGCAAGGTTTCTATTGCCAGACATGGAATAGGTAAGAAAAGAACACGGAGTTTCAGGTCCTCTACAACATAGAATGGAACATCATTTAAGTGCACTCACATCGACTTGGAACGTGTGTTTGTTGTTCGTTTTAAAAAATGCCTCAAATCAATTCTTGTTGTCACAGGAAAAGGATAAAGGAAGAGATATGATAGAATATGTGGATTGAGAATTGTACTTTTATTGAAATAGATAATGAATGTATTTAACATAGACTCGAGAAGACATGTGACAGCCCCCAGGTTGTCACTAGGAATGAAAATGGACACGAAGAAAGATACTAGAACAATTGGGGAAAGAAAGCCTAAGACTCGGACTCGGACCCAGACTTTGACTCGATCTTAGATCTAGACTCGTAATCATCGGCCCATGCTTGAACATTTTCTCTTCCAGCAACTGGCTTCGACATCCGGCTTTGAGCATTCATCCATTTGAACACCTCATCCTCATCATTGGGAATACTAGAAGGGTAAAGGCCCAAGAGACCTTCCTGTCTTTGAAGAGTAAGACACCCATGAGGGTCATTCTGTTCTCTTAACGGATCGAGGGTCCATAAAGATATCTTGCCGTGATCGAGCATATAGTGGATGGTATATTTGAGTTTGGAGCATTCTTCAGTGTCGTGTCCATTACCCCTATGAAATAAGAAATATTGAGAACCGTCCCAGAAGCGACCTCTCCTCTCGTACTTAGGGTCTGGGGTTGGACCGATTGGTTGGATCAGTCCTTTGGCAAAGAGTCTTTTAAAGGCTACCGTATAAGGCATGCCTAAATTGGAGTATGACCTTAAATGCCGAGTTCCTCTTTCTGGTGAAGGTTCTATAACCTTTACATCGGTAATGTAGATTGTTTGATTGTTGGGTGTAGATGTGGACGGTGAACCTTTTTGAATGACTTCATTGATACGAACAATCCCTGCCGATAAGTTTTCGACGGTTTTGATGCCACCTTTCAAATGGGAGGTGTAAACTGGGTGTAGACAGTCAATAACGCCCTCAACCAATGTCACCTCCTTCGACTGGTCGGGTATTTGTGAATCTATTTTTATTCTTTTCACCAAATGATTGGTGGATCGTTCATCTTTTTGATCATCTGTGATATTGAACTCCCTATGAGATTGCTTAACTTCTGTACCCAAACATTTTAGGAGTGAGACAGAAATCCTACCATCCTCAATCCTATCTTGTATGACATGCTTGAGCTTATAACAATCTTCGGTACCATGTCCCCTATCCCTATGGTATTGACAATATGAATTGCCATCCCACAATTTAGATTTCTTTTCTGGATCTGGTGTAGGTCCTATTGGTTGAAGAAGACCTAGAGAGGATAATTTGTTCAAGGCTAGGGCATAAGGTATTCCTAGCTAGATTTGTGAATGACCTGGGAGAGTTGTTTAATTTCTTTGACGAAGGCTCCATGAGGTTGCCTTTGATTTTGACTCCTGGATGAGAAGAACTAGGAATAGATCGCTCACTTTTTGCTTTCTCCTCGAGACCATGAGGTTGAGGGTTTGTCTGGACATTCTTCATCTTGAAAGTTTGGGTCTCAAGCTTCTTATCCATTTCAGCAAATTGATTCCCCATGTTGGAAAGCCGAGAGTTTAGAGTATCAATGGCTCCCTCTATCTTGGAAAGCATGAGCATTCCACTTTGGACATCGTCCTCCTTCGGCGCTTTTATTTCTTTGTCATCACGAGGATCGAGGATATGAGAAAAGTCTAGGAATGGTTCTTCATCGTGTTTAGTGCTGTTAGACCCAAGAGGGTCGGTCCCATCAAATTGCTCCACAAATGGTGGTATTGGAAGCTTGCCATCCTCGATCATATCCTGAATAATATGCTTTAGACAAAAGCATTCCTCAGAATCGTGTCCCCTACCTCGATGGTACTGACAATATGAATTGCCCTTCCATCTAGGGAATATCTTTTCAGGATCCGGGGTTGGACCAATTGGGTGAAGTTTTCCCTGGGATACCAGTCTTTGTAGAGCTACTTCATATGTGGTTCCGAGGTCAAGGAATTCCCTATGAGCTCGTCCCGGCCTTCTGGGTGGAGTTTGCAAGAGGTTAACTCCCTTGTCTTTATTGGCCTTCTTAGATGGGTGAGTTGTGTTGAAGCTATGCCCTGGACTTGGGGTATGAGAAGATGGTAAAGGTTTCATCATGTCTATCTTGTCTTCCATATTGGTGACACGAGTTCTCAAGTCTTCGACGGTGGCCTGAAGCTTAATGACTGCAACACTTAGTCCCTCGACGTCGACAGATAAACGTTCTTGAACACTTTCATTGGAAATTGCAGAATTCCTACCGAGAAGAAAATGATACGCATTACGACTTGATTTGACATGGGATCACGCATACTAGAGCAACAAACAAAGGATACATGACGAGATGAGATGACTAGACTCTTGACTTATGAATCCAGGAAATGTCGTGAGTGACTTCTCGTGTATGGATTCACGGTGTTTGACCTTGACCTTTAGACTCGAGTGTTGACTTTGACAGAGTGACATTTATGTGGTTGACTTTATTGACGAGATTGGCGACACATGTTAATTCTAATTCGTGTGTTTAAGACAGACTTGACTCGAGGTTCGGGTATGTGTGTCCCAAACGTGTACTAGGAGAATTCAAGAAACGGACATGGGAATGACTCGATGTGTTAGCCTCGAGTGTGTGAGACTAGGTGTGGAAATGTTTAGCTCCTAATTGAATTGGGGTAGGGGGTCCAAAATGACGGCGTGACGCCTTAGGACTTGACTTGAATTTTGAAAAGACCTAAAATGTAAAGGAAGACGAGTTTATGACCCAACCGAGTTCCGACTAGGACATAGCCGGTTTGAATTTTGATTCTAACTTAGCCCAATTAAATTTACATACTTACATTTACACGGTTTGAAAAATATTTTGGTTTTCTCTTTTTTTTTTTCTTTTTCCTTTTTTTTTCGGACCTTTTTTTGTTTGTTTTTTTTTCGTTTTTTTGTTGTTGTTTTGTATTTAGTTTTGAAATGTGTTTTAGGCCCGAAGTTTGACTTGACATTTGGACAGAGTTTTGACTGGTTTTGCGCTAATATTGGCCTATTTCGAAAATTTTACATTTTGAAAGAGGTTTTGATTTTCACAAAATTCGTCATGGTTTCGTTTAGAACACTACAAGAAATCATGTTTCGGGCGACTACGTTTGGCGACTAAAATCAGTCGCTAGAATGAAAATGGCGACTGAAATTGGTCGCCAGAGCACTGTAGCAACACTTAGTCGCCAATTGGAAATCGGGCGACTGAAGTCAGTCGCTAAAATTGGCGACTGACAAAGTAGTCGCCAAATAGCCAAATTGGCGACTGAAAGTAGTCGCCAAATTGGCGACTGAATGGTAAAGTAGTCGCCAAAATGGCGACTGAAATCAGTCGCCCTTCTTGATATTCAGTCGCCAATTTGGCGACTGCTTTGCCTTTCAGTCGCCAATTTGGCGACTACTTTCAGTCGCCTTGTAGTCGCCTTTGGCACTGGCATATCAGGAACTTTTTTTTGGGTGCTCTGTTTTGGCGACTGAAAGTAGTCGCCAAAAATACATTTCAGTCGCCATTTCCACTGTAATTTTGGTATGAAAATTCGGTTTTTCATACTACCCAATCCTTTTCATTGCTCGTACCTGCATTTCTATTACTACAACACCAACTTGAGCAAACCAAACTCACAACACAACACAAATGGAACACCAATAACCAAATCTCATATATAAAATGAGAATAAACCAAGTTAACAAGTTACCAACAAATCCTCATCAAACCAAATCCGTCACAAGTCTAACTAACACTACCATGTTCTTAAGTTTTGGGAAAGGGGCACATAAGTCAAGCACAAGGAAAAAAAGCACCCGCGCCAAAACCACCTCCTCCGGATGGATCATTAGGATCTTGCCAATGGAGACGGGGACCCGAGTTGCACGAACTAAAGAAGGCTTCCATCTTGTCGAACTTTGCTTTCATTTCCCTCATTTGTTGATCCCTTTCGGCGTTTAGGCGCCTTTCTTCGGCATTTTGGCGCATTTTTTCATCAAGTTGTGCTTGTAAGACACTTACAATTCCCGGCTCATAAGTTTGTTTGGACTTTAAAGAAGTCCTTGATTTTGGCTCCTTGAGGAAAACTCCATGAGCTTCTCCGGTTCCATACACCGAGCCCTTTTTGTACCCCTTAACCAAGTCAAACCAAATATCATTATCGGGCCTATCGGGGGTGTTCTCTTTTTCACGCAAATAAGCATCCTACAAGTCAAACCAAATATCATTAAAGGTTATTTTTTCATGAAAAATTTACCTATAATAAATAATGTTATTAAGAGAAATTGACTAATTAAATGAAACTTACATGTAATTCCTTGTCTTTCGCCTTAGTCCAATGCCTAATACCCTTATCATCAACCTTGCTATGCGTGTCTACAAAGAGCTCGGGAGCCGTCATCTCTACCTTACCTTTTATCTTCCCCTTCTAAAAACAAACAAGGCATAAATTCATGGTTTTCACGGTTAAATTTTTTTTAATAATAATCTAAGGTGTGGTTATGTATACTTACTCCCAAAACACGATCCAAGAAAGAACGAGATCCCCCGTAGTGAATAGCCTCAACAATGCCTTCTTTCTTTCCTCCTCTTTTGTTGAGTGAACCTCGCTCCGACTTGATCTTAAATTCCGGAGTTTCACGTTTCTTCATTAGACCTTCATATGCGTCACCTAAAATTCAAAATTGTGTTAGAAAAAATAAAATGGTCACGTAAATTTATTATAACTAAATACAAGTAATCAAACTAATAAAATAATACACACCTTTCAAATGCTCGGGCTCCTTTTTCCTCCTCACAGTCTTATAGATGATATCTCTATATCTTTTAGTACAAATATGATTGTACCTTTCACGGACAATATGTTCCAATCCCGCCGGCCAATCAAAGAATTTCTATAAAAAGTTTTTATTAGTATAAATTACTAATTGAAACTTAGATATAAATTAACAAATTAAATATATACAAAAATATACCCGAAAGATGTTGAACCATTCTTCTTTTTGTTGGGGCGTAGCGTCAGACCAACAAGTATAAACATCTCTCGTCATCTTCTGTTTCGTACTTGCCGAACAACCACTAACAACCGTTCTGCAGTTAAACCTGAAATACAATATGTTAAATACAAGTACAAGTTTATATTAAACAAAGACTGAATATTGTAACTTTAATGGAGTATATGAAATGAACATATGAGTAACATATATCTTACCAAAGACCAAATGATCAAGTATCATCTTCCCATCATTAGTCCACTGAATCTCGGGTCCCTGATCTGATGAGTCATCATTGGTCGATTCCTCGACCGACGGCTGCTCAATCTCCATCTCCTCTTCCTCTAAAGAAGACGTACTAGCACGCTGACTAAACCCGCCTCTTTGTTTACCTCGTCCTGCGCGACCTTCTGCCATCTACAATTGCAAAAAAAAAAAAAATTATTAAACAATGTTGTTAGTAAAATAAAAACATAATTGCAATAAAATATAAAATAAAATTAAACAATGTTGTTAGTAAATTTACCAATATAACTAACACTAATCCTCATCATCTTCTTCATCAGTTTCATCCTCATCCTCATTTTCATCCTCCTCCTCATTATCATTATCATCATCAACATCATCATCATCAACTTCTTCATCATCATCATCATCATTATCATTATCTATTTCCTCCTCCCACTCCTCCAACTCTACATCTTCTCCATTCTCTTCCTCCTCTTCCTCATTTTCCAACTCTTCACCCTCTTCATTTCCATTCTCGTAACTGATTTCTTCAACTGGAGACAAAATTGTGCTACTTGATACTACTTCTTCTTGGAAAAAAGAGGTATCTATTTTTGATCTTGCCTTTGTCTTTAAGACTGCCCACCATTGCTTTTGATTTCTATCATTCCTCGTGCATGGATAAGAAGAGAAATACACTTGATGAGTTTGATGTGCGAGTATAAAAGGGTCATATTTAGAATATATTCTAGTATGATTCACTTCTACGAGCTTGTAACGTTCATGTACTCTTGTTCCGGCCATAGAATTGTCCTTCCATTCAACCTTGAATAAGAAAGTCTTATAAGCACGGTCACACCCATTATAGCACATCTCAAATATTTCCTCTACTATACCATAATAGTCATTGCCATCAAGAGAAGAAATAGTGACACCATAATTGCATCTAGCCTTATTTTTACCATAGTTGAATGTATGAAAATTGAATCCATTAACAAGGTATCGATTCCAAGTTCTAACCATTCGTGAAGGACCAGAGGCTAAACTCCTTATCAAATCATCTTCGATATTCAACTCAATAACATGCTTCTTAAACCATGATGGAAATTGCTCCTCGTGTTTATTCCAAACATCATACCTCCTCACATTAGGATGCTTTTTCATGAAATCAGTCACAAACTGCATTTCATATGGTTCTAAGATTTCACAATTAGATAGAACGTAAAGGTGAGCATGATTATATTCTTTGTCATCCAAATATCTTGATCCCCCAATTGTTGAGCAACCTTCATCATCATGAGTTTGAAAAAACTCGGGTAAACTTGCATCAATTTCATCCTCTTTGTCAATGTTCAAGTATTTTGCCTTGGTTTCTATATGTTTTTCAAAGTAAAGCGAGCAAAAATTCGCAATCTCTTCTGTTAAATATGCATTGCATATAGAACCTTCTACCCGAACTTTGTTACCAATGTTTTTCTTCATGTGTTTAAGAAACCTATAATATAATTGTAGAGCTTAAATAAAAGTTGATAAAGTTAAAAAATTAAAGTGTATAAAAGAATAATAGTTATAATTTCAATAATACTAGTTAACTTTTATTACCTTTCAAATGGATACATCCACCTACATTGGACGGGTCCTCCAACTTTGGCTTCATAAGGCAAGTGAACCGGTAGATGCTCCATGGAATTAAAAAATGTAGGAGGTAAGATCATCTCAAGTTTACACAATATTTCTGGTATTTGCTCTTCGAGACGTATCATGTCATCAACGTATATTGAGGAGGAACATAAATCTCGAAAAAATTGACTAATCTCAACAATTGCAATCCACACGGTAGTCGGGAGAAGATGTTTCAAAGCAACGGGTGTGGACATGGGCCACGGGGGCGCTTGGAAAACAAGCGTTTGCATTTGTGGAGTCGCCACCAATTTATTGTGGAAAATTGGAAACCGTTCGAATACCTCGTGCCATGTCAAGACACAAAGTAGTGACATGAACACCAAGAACTCGTTACCCTTAGCATTCTATGTCTAGAATGACTCTCGTGGATGCCAATGAACACGGATGTTCACAGAGATCTGGAGTAAGGGGTGAGGGTACGTATTAGGAAGCTCTTTTGATCGAACACCTAATCTCGCCCGCCTCGATAGCGGCCTCTACTAATGATTAGGGAAAATCGTCTATACTCGATATATTGTCGATTATATGCATGCAATGCAACATCCAACGTTTTAATCCTAGCATGTGAGAATTAGACTAAGTCGGTAAACAACTAATTTAGCATACAATTAGGTCGAATCGGAATTTAAGTTCAATTACATGTGAAAGCATACAAGCAATAAAAAGTACAATGATAAATACAATAAAGGAAAATTACAATAATTACATCGGGTTTAATGATTTATGTCGAAAATAAATCTAAAACGGATAATTTAGAAAAGAAAGAATTAATAAATTAACGAACAGAAATTAGGGTGATTATACGATTAATAGTTAATTAATACGTAAGCTAAAACTAGGTCAAAGTAAGACAGGAGTTCAGAGACAGAAGTCAACCAGGAACAGGCGCAACAGAGCTGCGTCCCTTGGAAGAGGCGCAGCAGTCGCTGCGTCTGTTCCCTGGCTCAGTTCTGGAATTGAAAGTCGTTAATGTTCGTTAGTGATTTTAATGATTGATTATATTATTTACAATATGATTACAAAAAATAAATAACAATAAAGCGGAAAATATAACTAATAAATTAAAGCGGAATTTTATGAGATTTTAAAAACTTTTAGATTACTAGTTAAATACTAACACGCGGGTGCCAAAATAAAATGAAACAAATACAATAATAGACAATATTAGGTTATTACAACCCAAGTCTAGAAGGCGGGGAAAAGATATCCCACGAATAAACATATAAAGGGTTTCTAAATTAGAAGCTAAGGTCCAAGGGTTTAGTTCTCGCTAGCCCACACGTCTTCCCCACGTAAGCATCTTCACAACCTGTCATTCATGTAAACATGAACGCCACAGTCAGTGGGGAGTAACTCAAGGTTCTCCCAGCCAGAATATGTCGAAATGAACATAACAAAGAACATAAACAAACAATCATATTAGATAAGACATGAGTGAATCGAACCATAACTAAACATGGGATCATACGTGTTTAAACCAACAAGGAATAAAGAAATGATGGAATAAACAGGTAAGGCATGAGCAACAATAAATGGAGGAGAAAGACAAGGAAACAGACACGACCACTTAGCCACGGGCACGTAATTTAAGGAGATATGACCGAAGTAACCATCCAAATAATGCAAGACATTTATCACTCTTAGACAATAATTTCCCCGGGTAGGACTACGATAATAATACGGTCCTAGTCTAAATCTGCAGATTCTCGGGTCTACATCCCGATTCGACGTGCGCCAGCACAGCACACACCCAAGACTCGACTACTAATGGAGATCGAGTACCCCAATCGCCAGAACAACACGAAAGTGGCGGAAAGACTAAGATAAGACTCACTTGCCAGCACAGCACAAGTGGCCCAAAAGCCATACTTGCCAGAACAGCACAAGTAGGCCAAAACCGTACTTGCCAGAACAGCACAAGTAGGTCAAACTCGTGCTTGCCAGAACAGCACAAGCAGGGCAAAAATGTATGTCAAACATATACGATGGTAATATGGCATTTCTACAAGAATACGACTCTTGCAAGTAATTATTTATAATAACCTTTTCATGCTTGTAACATATAAATAAACATTTCATTTCATAATTATACATGCCGGTTAAATAGAATAAACGAGTACAACAAACAAGTACATGAGAAAGGATTATTAATGTCACACTCATACTTATGGCTTGCATCTCACCATAGGTACGAATGGGAACATCGATCCCGACGATCATATCGTAACTAGAGGGCCTATGGCTCACCCCTAATATCCGATAGGACTGAGACTCTCATAACAGAACAATTCAAGCCATTATTAAGAGTATAACTCTTCACCAAAATAACTTTTAATAACTCACATATGTCTTATAATAATAAATCTTTCATTTTATAAATTAACATGCCGGTTAGATAAAATATAATAAGCGATAATGAATAATTTACGTTATATGGAATATATGGGATAAAATGTGACCAAGTCCAAGTGACCCATTTATGAGCCCAATAAACAAATTATGAGGAGTCCAACAATTAAATCACATTAAGCCCAACAAACAAGATATGTTAGACCCAACTTAATACTCATGTAAAAACAAACATATAATCATGTGAAATCCAACAATTTGATCATGTGAGAAAAATATATATATAAAGAACAATGTTTAACGGATTACGTTATATAAAGCACGAGACGGGAAATTAAACGACTCACATATACCAAATTTGGCGCCGAATGCACCCATAGTATGAGTGTGGCCCATTAACCACAAGTCAAGCCCAACAAATATCATATGGTGAGCCCAAAGAATATGGGAAAGTGAGCCCACCATGTAGAACACAACTAGCCCAACAACCATTCACTAGATGAATGATTTTTAAGGCAAAAGAAAGAAGAAGGCAAGGTGATCATACGGCCCAATTTGACACATTACTAAATAATGAGACGAGTACATGAGCATATTTGAGACGGTAATTTAAACAATAAAATAATGGGATTTTATAAGTATAAACCATAAAAGGAAAGTATTCAAATGAACGGATTTAACGAATTGTTTTATAAAGACATGAGGCGGAAACGGTATAATTTATAATGGTCATATTTTGCGCCAATGGCAAACTAATGCCACGACTCAGGGGTTGTTGCACAACCCCAAACCCGTCACCAAACAACCCGCCATTACTCCACCTAATCAACCACCAAGACCCTTGCTTGACCGTCACAAAACAGCCCGCACAAGGTAACTCAAAGCCAGTCCAGTACAGCTACATAAGACCGCGCAAGAACAGTCCTCAAACCATGTCTAACCACCCACGACAAACCCAAAACAACCCACCAAACAATCATCTAAACACAGCTCACGCGGTCAAGTCGGACAACCTGCAAAAAAACCATACAAATTCAATCCCACAGAGACCGTGACAGTGGTTCCCAACTCCCACCTCGAATGCCTACAACCAACATCCACACAACACTTCGTAACCCGACCCACAACTGGTCCAAAACAGGACTTAAACAACCCGCAAAAGATCACCCAAAAACCAGATGGATATAGAACAAAGACACGACTCAAAACCAATCAAATCCAAAGATTTTTGCATAGCAAAACCCGTAACAAAACATGCTAAATCCCTGTTCGAAACCCGTGTTGAAACAGAATCAATACGGGCACTCGAAGGACGAGAGTAAGAACAATAAGACTTCAATAACAGTTAAAGAGTCGAACTTTAGAGCAAAGGAGTATAAAAACCGAGTTGAAGGGATGGAATATCGACTCATTGTCGAGTAACCTATCACCGTTACCTTTGCTCTCGAATTCCGGAGTAAAACATCCAAAAACGCGTGCTTTCCTTCAGGCTCAATTTAAAAGAGGAAAAACGAGTTACATGAGTCACTAAAACCGAGTTGTAATAAGATGCCCATTTCGAAACTAAGTCAAAACATGAGCTTTCTTACCTTGAAAGAACGAGGGAGGGACGAGGAAGCTAATGGTACAAAAATAATGGAGTTTGGTTGAGAAACAAAGGCGGGATCGGAGTTTGAAGGGTGCGAAAATGGAGGTTGAGCGTGGTGCTGTTGTTGTTGTTTGTTCTGCTGCTATAGCTTGTTTTATTTGAAAAAGAAGAAGAAGGGGTGAGGGGGTGGGACACGGGTAGAGTAGTGTAACAACAATAATATAATATACTACTACTACTACTACTACTACTACTACTAATAATAATAATATATAATAACATATACTAATATATAAATGTAGAGTGTGGGGTGGATAGGGGTGTGTGTTGTTGACATACGGTTGGTGCGTATTAGGGTAGGTACAAAATGAAATGTGACGGTCTAATGTTAGACGGAAATTAAGACGAAGATTATTATTATTACTGTCACCATTATTATCCGACCAAAAATACGTATACATATATTATTATATAAATCATGCCTTAAAGATATAATTTAACCATACGTATTTTTATATAAACGAGCATTTATTTAATACGTTTATAAAAATAGTGTTTGACATAAAATTAATTAAATTGAATAATTCAAAAATATATAATAAAGTGATTAAACGGTTTAATAAATTTTAAATGTCAAAAAGGGAAATTCGCGGGTGTTACAATCACCCCATCTTTTAAAAAGTTTCGTCCTCGAAATTTAAAGGTAGAAAAGAAGGGTTATAAAAATAAAACTGAACTTTTAAAATCGATAATCGATAACCAAAACATTAAAAGGTTAATTACTTGTAAGAATTAAAATTTCTTCAAAAGTCTCAACTAAAATCTTCCGACAGAACCAAGTCGAAAGGCAAATCATTTGTATAAATCAAAATCAAAACACTTTCAAAACATCAACGAAGAGTTTTCAAAAGTATAAGTCTCATTCATGGAACGAAATTGCTCTTGTCGTGCACACAAGAACGCTCACTTTCCAAGTCAAAGACAAATTTAAAACAAAAACCATTCGCCGACAAGCGTAGAACAAGTTATCAAACGTCTCCAATAACGAGTTCTAACATCCGATCAACGTTAAAATCAAGAGAGAAAGGTAATTCACTCAAATTTTCTTTTGCAAAATCCAAAATAGAAATGAAGGTTCCACTTTTAAAACTCGAAAGGGAGTCAAATTTCTGAAAATGTAATATTAAACTTTGACAAAAGGTCATAAATAGATCAAAGTTAATAGAAATTGGTTAAAATTTAAAGAAATCACAGGTTTAGCAATTAAAATCATGATAACAAAGTCTATATTTCAAAGAACAAATAGGAAGCTAAATCAAATTTCCATTTTCAACCCTTTTAAAATGGTTATGTTTTTGCAAAAGTAACATAAACTTTTAATAATGAATCAAAACTGGTAGCTTGAAATGGTTAGAAATTGTACGAAAAGAAAAGTAACTTAGACATCATAGATACAAGTATGCTAAGGGAATTCAAACTTAACTAATCAAAAGAGCTATGATGAATTTCATAGGGTAAGAATTGAAGTTAGGTCAACAAGGATGTCAAAGATGAAGTTTTTATAGGTCACTAACATCAAACTTAAGGGAGGAGCAAGATGAAGCGAGGAAGAGAGGTATGAACGGTAACACTCGTGACCAAGGAAAAAGGGGAATTAGACAACAAGGGAAGCCAGGCACTCAAACCTCAAACAACAACATCATCCTAAACGGTTTCGAAAACTTCCTAACAACAAAACTCATAACCACAACACTCTTAAGGATTTCCTCAAAACATTTGTGTTACTTCCTCCTAAGTTATTCCATGAAACAAGGTATTTCACCACAAGTGTGATCTCGTCACTCTAAATCCTCAAACATCCACAAACAACTTCCACAAGATCAAGGTCAAGGTTTCCAACAAAGCTATACTCATATCCAACTAGTGTCAACCACGGGTTTCTCAAAATGGTAAAACACTCATTCCAACTCTAAATTCTCAGAAAAGATTCCTCAAATATTCCACAAGGTTCTTGATGCGTGTCTTTTATATGATGTTTTACACCCTATTTTACACGCATTTCAGAGCTCAATTATGTAGTTTATGCTACTATTTGCCCCATTTCGTCTACTTTCGTATTTTTATGTATTATTGTAGATTTATGCGGAAATGAGTGGAAATTGAGCTAAATCCGTCCCCGAGTACCTTGCATTGCATTCGACACGAAGTATTTACTCAAGAAACGAACTTGGTGCGCATTTCGAGGCCTGAAAGACAACTTTATCAAGAATTTAGAAGCGTTTAACAGCTACAGTGGTCGATCGACTGACCTGCATGGTCGATCGACCAGAGCACGACTTACAGAAGCTACTGTTCAGCGCAGTTCAGTCGATCGACCGGTCTCAGTGGCCGGTCGACCAAACCGTTAATTCTGACGCAAGTTAATAGAACGAGAATTCTGAAGCCCATTGTAATTAGGTTTAGGAATAAGAGTTGCTAATATTTCTTATATAACGTAACCTTAGTTTTCAGAATAATCATCCAGATTTATCATCAAGTTCTTAACATACAATTCGATAGTTTAGATTATTTCCGTCAATAAAGTTTACTTTTTGCATTCGGTTTTGATCTTTCCTCTTCAATTCTCCCTACGGTATTTTCTGTTCCTTCGTTTAATACTCGCTGCTTTAATTCGTTCGTAGTATAGAATTGTTAGGTTAGAATTCCCAAAGCCAACTTATTGTCTCATGTTATTTGCTTGTTTAGTAAATTTAACCATGAATTCAGTATCTTTATTCGTAAATCTTGTTGTTGTTTTTATCGTAAACATGAGTAGCTAAATACCCTGTGCTAGGATGTAGGGGATCCGTAGGTTAGGCGGCATTAGAATTAGGAAGACCTAGATCGCGCCATGGTCGATCGACCGGCCTACCTGGTCGATCGACCGGTTCCGTGAGTTTTACCTTCATTTTAATTAATTTAATTGCTATATTTGACGAATCGAGTGCACGCGACTAGTTGAATGTTTAGGAATTGACCGACTCGATAAGATCGAAAGATAGGGGAGGGAAATAGACTGCCTAATTAAGACGACTAAATTAATGAGATCGAGAGATGAGTTAATTTAAACTTTTAAATCACTTTTCAGGACGAAAGTTAGCATTAGTGATATTAGGGACCCGTACCGAGATCGAAAGATGCTACCTGTTAAGAATGGACCGAGAGGACTTCTTATTTTCCCGTCTCACGTGATTGTTTTAGACCTACCTATGATACTGCCGCTGAAACTATAGTGAACCGACCATCTTAGCATTCCTTTTATTATTTGATTTCATTCGTTTCTTTAGTTTACTTTTACTGCCTTTAGTTATAGAACAACTAAAATCAAAACCCCCACTCATTTGTTACTTTAAGACTAAAATCAGACAACTAATAATTGCATCGCCTCTCTGTGGTTCGACCCTGACTGCCGCTATCTATAGTAGTAGTTTAGAAATATAAATTTATCTTTGGTACTCTACGACGGTATCAAATTTTGGCGCCGTTGCCGGGGAGGCAATTGTTTAAATTTTTAGTTGTTTTTATTTTAGTCTTTTCTCAGTTTAATGGACATCTGTTCCTTAAACTCTACTTATATTCTACTCATAGTTTCTTCTTATGCGCAGGTCATAGGGTGGTGAATTACTACCGTTCAATCCTGAGATTGAGAAGACTTTGCGTGAGTTGAGACGATCATCTCGAGTATTGCCGACAGAGGAAGAGCTGAGTACTCTGTCCAGTTACTACGAGAACGAGCTATTCGAGGAGGATCCACCTTCATCTCCTGTTTCCACTTCTTCGGCTGAGACCGTCACATCTCCAGATATGGCTGAAGAAGCAAGTATAGCTAGTCACTCCGAGCCGACAGCTGAGAATCTCTATAAGGGATTCGCATTACCAGGGACGGATAGAAAATTCGAAATAAACTTAAACGTCTTATATTAACTTGGTTGAGAGAAACCAATTCGGGAGCCGAAATGAAGATGCGACCAACATATGGAGACATTCATTGATTATCATCTTTTCCATACCCCCACCAAGCAGTGTGACCCGAGACCGTGTGAATGAGACTATGTTCATATTCTCGCTTCGTGATGCTGCAAGGGAATGGTACAGAGATTTGGATCGAGCTGCTAACGGGATTACTGATTGGAATTCGCTGGCCCTAGCATTTTACAAGAAATATTTTTCTGCCTCGAAGACCAATGCAATTAGAGCTCAGATCACGAGCTTTAAACAAGGTCCTGATGAAGATTTTCATGAGGCATGGGTCCGTTTCAAGAGACTAGTGCGAACCATTCCACACCATGGGTTTGAGAAATGGTTTTTGTGCAACCAATTCTACAATGGTCTTTATGATGATCAAAGAGCTATCCTAGATGCTTTGCAAAATAATGGGAGATTTCAAGAAAATAGTGGTGAGACGAAGGGGTGGAAAATCATTGATGACATTGCCACCCATAAAGTGAGCATGTGAATTCTAGAGGAAATCGAGAGGAGGTCACCGAATCACTCTTTGTAGTCGCAATAGAGGCCCTTACTGCGAGGTTTGACAAGATAGATTTTGGGGGATCTCAAAAAGGAGGGATTTGTAAAGTTAATGCAGTTTCAGACGGTCCCTTTGTATGCAAGAGGTGTGGAGCTGAGGGACATGTTTCGGATTTTTGTCCTAGTTCGACTGAAGTATGTGCTGCCTTTCAACATTATAGGCAGACTGGTACATATCCCGATTCCTCTAATGTCCACCCCAATTTGAGGTGGACTAACCAGAATGTCCTTATTCCGGGTCCACTGCAGCAGCAGCAGCAACAAAGCTATGTGCCCCCTCATAAGCAGCAGCCGCCGTACCAAAAGCCTTCGTATGTTCCGCAGCAGCAGCAGCAGTCCCATGGCTCCGATTTTGCCGAGTTGAAAAATTTGTTGCTAAAGGAGTCTCAAGCTAGAGAGGCCGGGATGAAGATGTTAGAGAGCCAAATTGCCCAACTGGCGAGCAAAAGTGCAACTCGAGCTCCGGGGCAATTACCGTCGCAGCCGGATCAAAAAGAGACTCTTAATGCCATTACTTTGAGGAGTGGGTCTACCCTTGATGGGCCCGCTATGGTCGAGGAATCTACTGGAAAAGATGAGGCGGAACCAAGTAAGAAGAAGGCAGTAACGAACAGTGGCAAGAAAAAGATGATCAGCAGGCATGTCAGTCGATCGATTGACATACCCTCGATCGATCAAGCACGAACAAGATCTACTGTTACGTTCAGAAGTCGATCGATCGACTGACCAACATGGTCGATCGACTGACAGTGCTGCTGATCATGAACCTTTTCGTCCTCCAATGCCATATAACTTGAGGGACCACTTATTTCGGGGTACGACGACTGAAAATATTGAGGCAAGACCCAAATGCTGATGGGTCAGTTCCGGTTCCAAAGTATGACCCGATGACGATTAATGGCTCATTTTTTAGACGATCTGAAGAAGGCTCGAGCTTCAACAAGGAGAAGGTAGTGGATTTTCAGCCTAAGTCCACTGATGCCGGCATGAGAGATTTAGAGGAGAGGGCTAAGTTACTTCTTATAGCCCCTTACCCAGAGAGATTGGTGCCGACAAAGGAACATGTATCGTTTAACAAATTTGAAAATGTTATTCGTAGCTTAAATGTGCAAGTTCCTTTTCTTGAATTAGTTAATCAAGTGCCTGCTTACATGAAATTTATGAAGCAACTTTTATCTAAAAAGAAGCCACTTGATACTGTGCAATCTGTCGCACTAACTGAGGAGTCATGTTCCTATTTGACCCATACTGCACCCCATAAGCTAGAAGACCGAGGTAGTTTTTCAGTCCCATGTAATATTGGCACCTTTTCTATTGAGAAGGCATTATATGACCTAGGAGCCAGTATTAGTGTCATGCCTTTAAGTCTTGCTAGGAAGTTGAAAATGACTAGGTTTGCAGTTACTAACATGACAAGACATGGTCGATGATCGCTCCGCGGTCCAAATTTATAGGAGTCTTAGAGGACATTCCCGTGCAAATAGGAAAGTTCTTTTTCCCTGTTGACTTCGTTGTGTTAGATATGCCCGAGGATGCTCACATTCCTATCATTCTGGGTAGACCATTTCTCACACACCGCTTGTACATTATAGATGTTGGCTCAGGGACATTGACCTTCAAAGTAGGAAAACATTCCATCGTCTTTGCCCAGACAATAAGAAGAAAGACCCCATGTGGCCGTAACTTGTAATGTGGTTTCAAAAGAAATCCTATTTTGTCTTTGTCGATATGCCTGCCCCTATATCTATTCCTGTTGTAACACCTCCGCCCCAGATTGGGAGCAAATTGGAGGAAGATTTTTCTGTTTTGGATGTTGCAGGAGCTGGTTTGGGGAAGGAAGAGCCGCATGTTGCTCCAGCTGTGAAGGAGCCAATCGTTCAAAGAGGCGGCTTAGGATGTCTTAGCTATGGCACTGATGAGGAGCCTGATGAGGAGCCAGTCAAAGTGACGGAGTCCGATTTGGATTTTGACGAGTCAGATGAAGTTATTGGTTGGGGAGATGCTGAAGCTGTTGATCCGTTGAGTTCTGCGGATGTTGAAGTTGATAGGAGCCCCGCTGAGGAGATGAGCACTGTAGAGGCTACTTCTTGTAGCCAGGAGCTGAGCAAGTGGGCCATTCCGTGGCCATTCTTGATCAACTATTAGTTGATTAAGACTTTACAAAACATTTTATTGCTTTCGTTAGACTCTTTTTATTGCTTTTGTGTGTGCGAGACTTCGCATTTTAATAAGTTTGCTTAGGATTTTAAATACTTTAGACTGTTACTTTGGGTTTTGCGCAATTTTGGGCGCGTTTATAGACCATGTTGGCTCAATTTATTGAGCTAATTCGAAGAAAATCAGAACTTACAGCAGGTTTTCCAGTCGATCGACTGCCTCCTATGGTCGATCGACTGAGCAACAAATTCCGGAGCTTCGTTCCTGTTCACTCGGTCGATCGACTGGGTGATGTGGTCGATCGACCGCCCAAAGATCTTCTTTGTGCTGTTTTCGATCATTCCCCTGCTGTGTTTGGTCGATTTGCGGAGTTGAGGGAGTCTTTTCCCCACTTTATTCTCCGACTCATTTCTGTTTTCTTCCGTTTCTTTATTTTACACGTAATTTTGCGTTTAATAAATTGTTTTCTCGGAATTACGCGCGGTACTTTTCTGTCTTTTCAAGTACTTTTTGGTAGCACTGCTAGCTACTGAAACCTCCTAGCTCACGCTGGTTTGGGGAGGTTTCCTTTTGCTGCGCTTAAAATCTTGTGAGTTTCCGAGTCCTTACTTCATGTCTTGTTTAGTTAATTTATCGCAAAATTCTCGTTTCCCTTTTTATTTCATTATATGATTTTGCACAATGGGGACATTGTGTGATTTGGTTTGGGGAAGGGTTTTGCGTAGCATTCATATGTTTTTGCATTCACGTTTAATTATTCTGTTTGCATTGTTATTTAATTTCTCCATATATACAGAAAATTCAAAAAAATTGAAAAAATTTCAAAAATCCAAAAGAAATTGCACGTTTATTTTAGCATATAGGTTGAGTCGGAATGGTAGTATTTCAATGATGACATTGCATTTGCATTTGTTTATGCCTAAGCCTTGCTAATTGACATGTTATTAGTAGAATCATATATGCATAGTCTACGAGTTTTCGTTAATTTACTTGCTGGACTTGAGACTTGACTTTGATTTTTGGCAAACTACATCATTTTCTGAGGTTTAGAGCCTATAACTGGTGACATTCATGACCAGTTTATCTAGGATTGTGAGTAGTACTCCTTATGAGACATGTTACATAAATTTGCATAAATATGAACTTAATCTGCTTAATACCTGTATGCATTCGGTCTGTGGTTTGTTGACACATGCGGAAGAGGTCACCCCTTTGTTCATTTTGCCCATAAGCCCCACACTGCCAAAAATAGCCTTTTTGTCCCGTTAACTACATCCTACACTTAGCCTACCCTTGTCAAGCTAGTAGTTTATGTTCTTGGGATTGTTACTTTGTTTTTGGTAGCTAATGCTCATTTTGAGATGATGTTGGGAAGATGAAAAAGGAAAGAAAAAAATAGAATTGAAAAAAAAAGAGAAAACAAAAAGAAAAAAAAGGAAAAAAAACAAGTTCGATTTTTGGTCGGTCGACTGGGCTCATTGGTCGATCGACTGAAGCCCGAGAAAGAACAAAATCACATGGTTTGAATCTTTATGAGTTGGTGATTTACACTCCCATGTTTTATTATCATCATTTGGGGAGTTACATCTTTTGGAGATTGTGAGTTTATTGCTCGATAATTAGCATTGGTTTTTATTGGAAATCTTGAGCAAGAAGTGGATGTTGTCATATGGTTTTGTTTGGGTACTAGCTTGATCACCTATGCCTCCACATTTCCATAAATGTTTTGCCTCTTCTTACCCATTGCCTCACATATGCATATTTACCTCGGCATGTGTCATGGTCATTTGTTTGGTTGGAATGCATATGTATGGTTGTAGAGATTATTTTCATATTAGATTGCAGGCATGTTCTTATAGGTCGTAGTTAGGTGAGAGTCTTTACAATATTACTTCTTTCTATCCTTACATATACTCACCTGTATTTATTGAGTGATATGAGCGACCCGTGAGAGTCCGATTTGATAAGTCTCTACAGTTGACGGTTCAGCAGTTTTTAACGACTACATAACTCGTTTGCATGATTCATATTGCTAATTGATTGTTAGTTGTTGCATTAAACTGGTTTAGGCTTTATAGTTGCATTTCGCTCTGAGATTGAAATCGCTCCAATTAAGTTTTAGGATCGAGTCTAGTTCTTGCTTGGGGACAAGCAAGGGTTTGGTTTGGGGAAGTTTGATGCGTGTCTTTTATATGATGTTTTACACCCTATTTTACACGCATTTCAGAGCTCAATTATGTAGTTTATGCTACTATTTGCCCCATTTCGTCTACTTTCGTATTTTTATGTAATATTGCAGATTTATGCGGAAATGAGTGGAAATTGAGCTAAATCCGTCCCCGAGTACCTTGCATTGCATTCGACATGAAGTATTTACTCAAGAAACGAACTTGGTGCGCATTTCGAGGCCTGAAAGACAACTTTATCAAGAATTTAGAAGCGTTTACCAGCTACAGTGGTCGATCGACTGACCTGTATGGTCGATCGACGAGCACCCACTTACGTGAGCTCACTGCTCAGCAGATTCGATCGATCGACCGGTCTCAGTGGTCGGTCAACCAAATCGTTAATTCTGACGCAAGTTAATAGAACGAGAATTCTGAAGCCCATTGTAATTAGGTTTAGGAATAAGAGTTGCATAATATTTCTTATATAACGTAACCTTAGTTTTCAGAATAATCATCCAGATTTATCATCAAGTTCTTAACATACAATTCGATAGTTTAGATTATTTCCGTCAATAAAGTTTACTTTTTGCATTCGGTTTTGATCTTTCCTCTTCAATTCTCCCTACGGTATTTTCTGTTCCTTCGTTTAATACTCGCTGCTTTAATTCGTTCGTAGTATAGAATTGTTAGGTTAGAATTCCCAAAGCCAACTTATCGTCTCATGTTATTTGCTTGTTTAGTAAATTTAACCATGAATTCAGTATCTTTATTCGTAAATCTTGTTGTTGTTTTTATCGTAAACATGAGTAGCTATATACCCTGTGCTAGGATGTAGGGGATCTGTAGGTTAGGAGGCATTAGAATTAGGAAGACCTAGATCGCGCCATGGTCGATCGACCGGCCTACCTGGTCGATCGACCGGTTCCGTGAGTTTTACCTTCGTTTTAATTAATTTAATTGCTATATTTGACGAATCGAGTGAACGCGACTAGTTGAATGTTTAGGAATTGACCGACTCGATAAGATCGAAATATAGGGGAGGGAAATAGACTGCCTAATTAAGACGACTAAATTAATGAGATCGAGAGATGAGTTAATTTAGACTTTTAAATCACTTTTCAGGACGAAAGTTAGCATTAGTGATATTAGGGACCCGTAGCGAGATCGAAAGATGCTACCTGTTAAGAATGGACCGAGAGGACTTCTTATTTTCCCGTCTCACGTGATTGTTTTAGACCTACCTAGGATACTGCCGCCGAAACTATAGTGAACCGACCATCTTAGCATTCCTTTTATTATTTGATTTCATTCGTTTCTTTAGTTTACTTTTACTGCCTTTAGTTATAGAACAACTCAAATAAAAACCCCACTCATTTGTTATTTTAAGACTAAAATCAGACAACTAATAATTGCATCGCCTCTCTGTGGTTCGACCCTGACTGCCGCTATCTATAGTAGTAGTTTGGAAATATAAATTTATCTTTGGTACTCTACGACGGTATCAATTCTCATATAGGGTAAGGTAGTAACAAGTCAACCTAAAACTCCTTTCATAAAAGTCCACTCTACTACCCTCATCCACAACATCATCCCATCATCTCAAGTATTCAACACAACCTCAAGGTTTATAAAACTATAGGGTTAACAAATACTTCTCAATACTAAGTCTCTCTCAACTGGAGAACTCTCAAGAGCCAACTAATACCAAATCACATCACCAATCCATTATGGTCATTAACATCTCAAGGTATATTCCTCCAAATCCGATATCCTAGAACTTTACTTGCCATCGAGTTCTCAAGTAACAAGGTCTTAGTTGTAACAACACTTTGCCACCTCAAAGTTCCTAAAACCATAAATTGAAACTATGTTCTTTAACCTTAGTAACCAATGCAACTCACACTTGACACACAAAATCCACCAATTAACTATACTCACTTTATCAAGGATCTAGGTATACGAACCATCAAGTATGTCGCATCACACTACCTAAGTCCTTCCAACATCAAATCCTCTCAAAACCAGGTTTAAGGGTCAAACACAACAATCTCCTCAAAAGTCAAATTTTCAACCAAGGTCAAGATTCCTCATAAGAAAGAGTACCATCAAAAGGCGTTAAGGGAGGATAAGCAAGGAACAAAGGACAAGTTAGGAGTACAAGAGTAGCTTTCAAAGTAAAATAGAAGAGAGTTTAAAAGAAGGATAAACACAAGAGATAAGGAATAAGACAAGGTACACCAAGAATGAGGAACATCTTCAAGGAAGTAGAAGCATTCTTCAAAGTTGAGCAAATCCTCAATTTCCGGCAATAGGCACCAAATCTTGATCTTCATGTAGGTAAACTCACGGTCATTGATCCAAGGGCACAACAAATATTAAATGACAATCAACAAACATGTTAGAACCTAACAAAGAGCAAACACACTACAGACTACCACCTTAGGTCCTTAAGTCTACCCATCTCTAATTCATTATTCAAGGTCAAGTTCAAATTAAATTTGGGGTACACGTGTGTGCGTCGGGAGCAACATAGGCTCTGATACCAACTGTGACACCCCGCGATAAAGCGGAAAATATAACTAATAAATTAAAGCGGAATTTTATGAGATTTTAAAAACTTTTAGATTACTAGTTAAATACTAACACGCGGGTGCCAAAATGAAATGAAACACATACAATAATAGACAAAATTAGGTTATTACAACCCAAGTTTAGAAGGCGGGGAAAAGATATCCCACGAATAAACATATAAAGGGTTTTTAAATTAGAAGCTAAGGTCCAAGGGTTTAGTTCTCGCTAGCCCACACGTCTTCCCCACGTAAGCATCTTCACAACCTGTCATTCATGTAAACATGAACGCCACAGTCAGTGGGGAGTAACTCAAGGTTCTCCCAGCCAGAATATGTTGAAACGAACATAACAAAGAACATAACCAAACAATCATATTAGATAAGACATGAGTGAATCGAACCATAACTAAACATGGGATCATACGTGTTTAAACCAACAAGGAATAAAGAAATGATGGAATAAACAGGTAAGGCATGAGCAACAATAAATGGAGGAGAAAGACAAGGAAACAGACACGACCACTTAGCCACGAGCACGTAATTCAAGGAGATATGACCGAAGTAACCATCCAAATAATGCAAGATATTTATCACTCTTAGACTATAATTTCCCCAGGTAGGACTATGATAATAATACGGTCCTAGTCTAAATCTGCAGATTCTCGGGTCTACATCCCGATTCGACGTGCGCCAGCACAACACGCACCCAAGACTCGACTACTAATGGAGATCGAGTACCCCAATCGCAAGAACAACATGAAAGTGGCGGAAACACTAAGATAAGACTCACTTGCCAGCACAGCACAAGTGGCCCAAAAGCCATACTTGCCAGAACAGCACAAGTAGGCCAAAACCGTACTTGCCAGAACAGCACAAGTAGGTCAAACCCGTGCTTGCCAGAACAGCATAAGCAGGGCAATAATGTATGTCAAGCATATACGATGGTAATATGACATTTCTACAAGAATACGACTCTTGCAAGTAATTATTTATAATAACCTTTTCATGCTTGTAACATATAAATAAACATTTCATTTCATAATTATACATGCCGGTTAAATAGAATAAACAAGTACAATAAACAAGTACATGGGACGGGATTATTAATGTCACACTCATACTTATGGCTTGCATCTCACCATAGGTACGGATGGAAACATCGGTCCCGACGATCATATCGCAACTAGAGGGCCTATGGCTCACCCCTAGTATCCGATAGGACCGAGACTCTCATAACAGAGCAATTCAAGTCATTATTAAGAGTATAACTCTTCACCAAAATAACTTTTAATAACTCACACGTCTTATAATAATAAATCTTTCATTTTATAAATTAACATGCCGGTTAGATAAAATATAATAAGCGATAATGAATAATTTACGTTATATGGAATATATGGGATAAAATGTGACCAAGTCCAAGTGACCCATTTATGAGCCCAATAAACAAATTATGAGGAGTCCAACAATTAAATCACATTAAGCCCAACAAACAAGATATGTTAGACCCAACTTAATACTCATGTAAAAACAAACATATAATCATGTGAAATCCAACAATTTGATCATGTGAGAAATATATATATATAAAGAACAATGTTTAACGGATTACGTTATATAAAGCACGAGACGGGAAATTAAACGACTCACATATACCAAATTTGGCGCCGAATGCACCCAAAGTATGAGTGTGGCCCATTAACCACAAGTCATGCCCAACAAATATCATATCGTGAGCCCAAATAATATGGGAAAGTGAGCCCACCATGTAGAACATAACTAGCCCAACAACCATTCACTAGATGAATGATTTTTAAGGCAAAAGAAAGAAGAAGGCAAGGTGATCATACGGCCCAATTTGACACATTACTAAATAATGAGACGAGTACATGAACATATTTGAGACGGTAATTTAAACAATTAAATAATGGGATTTTATAAGTATAAACCATAAAAGGAAAGTATTAAAATGAACGGATTTAACGAATTATTTTATAAAGACATGAGACGGAAACAGTATAATTTCGAATGGTCATCTTTTGCGCCAATGGCAAACTAATGCCACGACTCAGGGGTTGTTGCACAACCCCAAACCCGTCACCAAACAACCCGCCATTACTCCACCTAATCAACCACCAAGACCCCTGCTTGACCGTCACAAAACAGCCCGCACAAGGTAACTCAAAGCCAATCCAGTACAGCTACATAAGACCGCACAAGAACAGTCCTCAAACCATGTCTAACCACCCACGACAAACCCAAAACAACCCACCAAACAATCATCTAAACACAGCTCACGCGATCAAGTCGGACAACCTGCAAAAAAACCATACAAATTCGATCCCACAGAGACCGTGACAGTGGTTCGCAACTCCCACCTCGACTGCCTACAACCAACATCCACACAACACTTCGTAACCCGACCCACAACTGGTCCAAAACAGGACTTAAACAACCCGCAAAAGATCACCCAAAAACCAGATGGATATAGAACAAAGACAAGACTCAAAACCATTTAAATCCAAAGATTTTTGCATAGCAAAACCCGTAACAAAACAAAGCAAATCCTGCTCAAACCCGTGCTTGAAACAGAATCAATACGGGCACTCGAAGGACGAGAGTAAGAACAATAAGACTTCAATAACGCTTAAAGAGTCGAACTTTACAAAGAAAGGAGTATAAAACCGAGTTGAAGGGACGGAATATCGACTCATTGTCGAGTAACCTATCACCGTTACCTTTGCTCTCGAATTCCGGAGTAAAACATCCAAAAACGCGTGCTTTCCTTCAGTCTTCAAGGTCCTCAACTTAAAAGAAGAAAAACGAGTTACATGAGTCACTAAAACCGAGTTGTAATAAGATGCCCATTTCGAAACTAAATCAAAACATGAGCTTTCTTACCTAGAAAGAACGAGGGAGGGACGAGGAAGCTAATGGTACAAAAATAATGGAGTTTGGTTGAGAAACGAAGGCGAGATCGGAGTTTGAAGGGTGCGAAAATGGAGGTTGAGCATGGTGCTGTTGTTGTTGTTTGTTCTGCTGCTATAGCTTGTTTTATTCGAAAAAGAAGAAGAAGGGGTGAGGGGGTGGGACACGGGTAGAGTAGTGTAACAACAATAATATAATATACTACTAATAATGATAATATATAATAACATATACTAATATATAAATGTAGAGAGTGGGGTGGATAGTGGTGTGTGTTGTCGACATACGGTTGGTCCGTATTAGGGTAGGTACAAAATGAAATGTGACGGTCTAATGTTAGACGGAAATTAAGACGAAGATTATTATTATTACTGTCACCATTATTATCCGACCAAAAATACGTATACATATATTATTATATAAATCATGCCTTAAAGATATAATTTAATCGTACGTATTTTTATATAAACGAGCTTTTATATAATACGTTTATAAAAATTGTGTTTGACATAAAATTAATTAAATTGAATAATTCAAAAATATATAATAAAGTGATTAAACGGTTTAATAAATTTTAAATGTCAAAAAGGGAAATTCGCGGGTGTTACATTTACACCCTCAGACTTACATGTTTGACGAAACGAGATGAACTAAGTTTACAATTAGTGATGCTCGACTCGAATGTAGACGAAAGTGCCCTCGTAAGAGGAATTAAAACAGATTGATTAAAGTTGATTATTGTGGAGTTGGTCAAATTGGTCGGTCATGCAAAACGAGGCTGGTACTCAGAAGGATCCGAGCTTACGTGGTCGAATGTTCAAGCACGTAGACGCCAAAAAGTAAGAATGTGGTCTAGAATGCAAAGGGAGAAGAGAAGGGCGGACACTCGCGTGAGAAATATGTGAGACCGAAGGTCTCTATTTATACTAATCACGTGGAGAAAGTAGGGTTTTTCGGAGAAACTTTGGAAGTGAATCTCGAAAAGATACGAAAAATTCGCAGAAAAGGACTTGGGAAGAGGCGCAGCAAGCACTGCGTCTCTTGGAAGAGGCGCAACACTTGTTGCGTCTATTCCTAAGTGGTTTCCTCCCGCGGAAGAAAGATTTCCATGTTTAGTTTATGGAATAACGGAATAATTTGGTTTTCCTTAATATTTTGTGTGAATATTACGGGAAATTGTTTACCAAAGACTAAAAGATTTATAAAATATGGAATAGAAATATCCGGAACATTCGAGAACATTCCGACTCGGCATTTTAATGGTTGTCAGAAAATGAAGACGGTTTTAGGCCCTTGGACTCCAAATGTACTCTAATTATCACAAAAACGACCGTATCGGTACGTAGATGACAATTAAGAGGTAGACATAAATGTTTGAGTGATCACTTGACGATAAACTTATGAACAGTCACAAATCGTCGCGTACCAAACATGCGCCCAATCATAACCGGTGGTTTTGGGAGGTGCGAAATGAGGTATCTCTGAGCCCCACTTTGACCGAGGCTTGGACAAGGCGAAAGTCAAAGTATAGCCATCAGGTCAATCGAAGATTACAACCTGACGACTATGGCGACGCGAGGCGGCTCAAGGGGTCTGAACCAAGGACCTGTCATCGGGAACATTTTAGAGTCTGTCGACTATCGGGGAGGGTCGTTTAAAGTCCATTAGACTACGTAAGGAGGCTCGCCAGCCATAAGAAGAAACCATACCTGAAATTCCTTGGAACTCCAGGGAAAACAAAACGCGATATTGGGAGAAAACAGCAGGACACAGATGAACTCGCTGGGAGAAATCGCTTGTGTTCAAACAAACAAACTTCGGAAGAATTTGGGGTCGATGTTGATCTCCATGTCTCGAGAGGAAGTGACTGTCGGTCGTGAACTCTCGCTGGGGGAACATAATCGGGAACTGATCTCCATGTCTCTAGAGGGAAAGTATATCCGTGTACTCTCGCTGGGGGAACATAATCGGGAACTGATCTCCATGTCTCGAGAGGGAAAGTCTATCCGTGTACTCTCGCTGGGGGAACAGAATAAAGGTGTGTCGAAACACCTGTCAAAGAGGGATGCTCGTTGTGACAAGCTAGGTCTTGGGTAAAAAAAATAAAGTGATAATTTGTTGTTGGCTTGGAAGATGTGGATCCGGGCGAAGAACATACGTCAAACGGACCAAATATGTGATGTAGCATCAAGGAAGAGGCGCACCAAAGATGGGCCTACAAAAATAACGACCTCATAACGAATTTTTGAAAACTCGTATGAAGGGAAGCTGGGGAAGAGGCCTAGCAAGAGCTGCGTCCCCTGGAAGTGGCGCAGCACCTGCTGCGTCTATTCCTGGGCGTGTCTTTTCTGCGTAAAAACCCGATGAAACAGGGGTATCATTTCATTATTCCGAAACATAAAATCTCAATTACTCTCTAAAATTCCAACCATTTCCGTCAAAATTTGATCCAACAGCTTGCATTTGCCATGACTAATCGAGGTATGTGTATCAATCTTGCATTTATCTTCCGTATTTGCGCAAATGGGATCGACAAAATTAGGGTTTTTTTACCCTAATTAGTCGAAAATTTGGGGCTTTTCCCCCAAATGATTTTGCCTTGCAAAATTGACTTTGTAAATGGCCAATTGGTAATATAAGGATCATAACCATGTATTTTTTTTCGAATTTTCGTTAAGTTTTGAGCATTTGAGTGAAATTGAGACGGTTTCACAGCTAGACCGTAAATTGCTTCGAAAATAGCCTTAGGATTGCCCACTTGCGACAAAACTTGATATTTGGAATCCTTGTATGATGGGTAAACTTCCTAGCATCTCGGAATTTTGGTTTGTGACGGCTTTTGCAGGACACTTTTCTAGGGCATAATTGTCGTTATAACGAAATGCTGCCGAAATTCCGACTCGAACCCATGACTAGGCTTCAACTAAGGCTTGACTTGACCTAAATTACCACATGATCGGACGGGTTTGTGGGAAAATTGCCAAAGATGACGAGAAAAGAGCGATTTCGGAGCTCCGAAAACTCGAAAATCCCCTAATCAAGGCTTGTCGTCACTTGACGCGGCCTAAATTTACTTTAATCTTGCAGGTGACGAGGCTTCTACGTCTGGGAGGGCTCCCATGGACGTGGACACTGCTGTTGACCCTTCTCAGGTGCTTGAGGAGGCGTTGGAGGAGGCTTTCACCGCTGCGGTTATGGCTGCTGAGGACGAGGTCCTAAAGGAGGAGGGTGCTGAGGAGGAGGAGGAGGCCCCGAGATGGGCCAACATTGGACGAGGTGATCGGCATCTGAGGGGAGCACCTGCGTGGGCTGAGACTTGGGACAGTAGGCACCTGCTCTGGGTTGCGGAGGGTCACCTGTCCTACAGGACGGTGAAGAGCTTGGTAAATAGGATTCATAACTCTTCATTCATCTTTTTTCATCTCTGTTTGTCATTCCTTTTCTTCTTCATTTGAGCTAAAGATAGCTTTTGTTTCAAATCAACATAGGAGGTCGGGAACATCAGGTCATTCCCGGGCTACACGACGGCGATGGGATGCTATGAGAGGCTGTTGGCAGAGGAGCGGGCCATGATTGAACGGGGAGCGTTCGGTGCCTTGGTGCAGGCTTGGAGGGATATTGCGAGGAGGAAGCTTCGGGCTAACCTCAGTCTCGTTCGAGCATTCTTGGACCGGTTTTGGAACACGACCTCCACGTTTCACATGCCTTTTGGTGAGGTGGGGGTCACTTTGGAGGACTACGGCATGATTTCTGGTCTGCCGTGTGGGACTGAGGTGGTGGAGTGGCCAGAGACGGCCTTGAGGGTTGACTCGGCGGAGGCCAGGAGGTTGATTGGCTGGAACTTGGCTTGGTGCCTAGTTCTTACATGCGGGACTACTTCGCGGGAAAGACCCCAGCGTTGGTGGTGATCGAGGGGAGGGAGATGGCTCCTCCTCCCTGCAATGTAGAGCAGAGAGTCCACTTGTGGCTCTGGTGGTTCTTGTCTTCGATTTACCTCGGAGACAAGGGAGAGAGGCTTTCGACGAAGCTTCTTCCCTTTCTTTCTGACCTGAGTTTCGTAGGCCGTTGGGACTGGGTCACTGATGGTTTTGCGGTCCTCATCCGCTTCATGAGGGCCATAGTTCGTCCAGAGTTGATGGAGAAGGGAACTTCTCCTACTGTTGTCGGCCCTGGACTGCTGTTGGAGGTATGAACCTTCACTTCTTCTCATGAAAGATCATTTTTTTTCTTATCAAGTCACGAAAGATCGTTGCTGATTATCTTGATTTACAGGCGTGGGTGTACTCCTACTTTCCGGGCCTCGCGCCTAAGAGGACGGAGCCGGTGGAGAAGGCCTATCCCGTCGTGAGGGATTGGGTGATGTGCCGCACGAGGAGTCGGCATTCCTTACACGATGTCTGTCGGCGGGAGGTGAACGCTCTTCAGCTGGACGGCGTGAGTATTTCACCTTACCTTTGGTCTGTCTTTTCTTTTAGAACTGATCATAAGAATGACCCTTCGTTTGCTTTTCTAGTGGGTGCCTAGGCCTTGGGAGGAGTACGCTGGCGCTCCTCCTTTCGTGGCTGAGGTCCTTCGACCTAGGAGCTCGAGCCGGCTGCTGCTGAGGACGTCGATGGGTCCTCTGTGGTACTTGGGCGAGCGCTTAGCTCGGCAGTGCTCTCGGGATGTCTTGAAGGTTCCCATCGATCCTCCTCGGACGATGTTTAGGGAGCCTTTTGAGGCTGAGAGGGAGGCTGACCTGGCTGGCGTCGGTGGCGACGCCCTCCTCCTTCCTGGTGAGGACTACTCGGCGTTCCTCTATGGGAGGTTGGCGTACTGGCCGGTTGTGGTAAGTGCTTTGCCCCTTTTTCATTTTTTGATCGTTTGAGCATATGATGAAGGATCATCGGTTAACGGAAATCATCTGACTTTGCAGGAGGTCGAGGCGGCGGGCATCGAGCCCCCAGAGTACCCCGAGACCCTTGAGTACACCGACACGACAGGGATGATGACGATCTCCGAGCTACGTGACTTTGACGTGGCGGTGAGAGATGCTGGCTTGGATGATTGGCAGGATCTGATTCGGAGGGTGAGTCTTCTAGACTGTATAGTTTTCGTGTAAGAATAAATTTGCTCAAGTTTGCTCAATTGCTAAACATTTTTCTTTTGAAATGCAGGTCGCGCCATCCCGGTTCGTGGCTTTGTGGAGGGTAGCCAGCCGGCTGCGGGCTACTGCCGTCGAGGCACTCGCTGGTGGCCGAGGACGTCAGGTATGAACCTTCCGTTTACTTTATTTTTGAGTTTTCTAGTCTTCCTTAATGCTTGAAATGATTGACATGAGCCTGTTTTTTTCGTTTGCAGAGGGAGCGCGAGCTGGAGCGAGAGCTTGCTCAGTCCCGAGAGGAGACGGCTCGCCTGCTGAGGGAGCTCGAGGTTCGCGACGCCGAGGTTGCTGCTCTCGAGGCGAGAGTTGCTGAGCTAGACGGCGACGAGCAGTAGCTTCCGCGTTGCTTCTTGTTTTTGGCTGTATTTTTGTACATTTATACATTTCCGGACATTTGGATTTTGTTTTGGGGCTCGAGCCCCCAGTTTGGTGTACATATCCCTTTTTTGGTTGTATATATGATGGCTTGCGTGCCTTTGCTGCTGGGTTGCCTTGTTTGTTCCTGCAGGTTAGCTTTGAACAGGTTTGGTAGATGACGGTTTACGCCGTCATGCTGCCGAAGTTTACACAGAAATCATATAGAACATATATTTGTACACATGGCCTAAATTAGCGCAAAACAATGACTCGAAAATGCAAAAAGATATGACCAGAAATGCAAAAATTTGGTCGAAAATGACCGGACGGTAGGGAGGGTTACCCCCTAAAAAAGAAAAAAATAAAAACATGTAAGTTTGAAGTGGAGAGTGAAATGATTCCCCAAAAGGAAAAGAGGTAAAGTTCGAAAAATGATATAATGAAATTAAATACCAAAATGTAAAAAAGAATAAATGAAATTAAATTGGTGAAATGATTCCCCAAAAAAGAAAATTAAAAAGAAATGTACAAGTGTGCTAAAATGACGGAAATATCGATATCGTCTCGAGATGCGTGCCCACGAAATATGGTAACACGAAATATGGTAACTTGACGCATTTACCAAAATAATAACCCGTATGAATAGGAAATTATTCGTTGAGGAATTTAGGAAAGATCCAACGCGGAAAATCACGAAAAAAGCACCGGAAGAGGCGCAGAAGAGTCGCGTCCTTCGAAGAGGCGCAGACTGCTGCCTGTTTCCCATCGTCCGTTCTGACGGACTTTAGGAAACAGCTTTTAGTATAAATAGAGACGTCGAAGGAGGTTTTATTCACATAATTCTTCCGTCTTTCTTCGACTTATTACACAAAACTCCCAAAATAAGCCTACAACATGAATACTCTTGAAATTCGTCTAAAAGAATGGACAAATGAGTTCTCTAGTGTGGATAAGTATGACATGGGTGCTTATAATTTTGGAGCACTTTTGAGCTTGAAATTGATCAAGGTAGTCAAACCATTTCTCGACGCTTGTCTTGACTATTGGGACCCGAATCATCACGTATTTACCTTCCCTGGAGGCGATATTTGCCTATTTCCCGAGGAGATTGCTGCGATTGGTGGTTGGGATCCGGAACATTTGCCTGCTATTCCCTCCACTTCTCTAGAGTATAAGAATAAGTTTAGAGACTTGCTTGGATTGGCTAGAGCTGATGTTGACCGTCTTGTGACTTCTAAAGGAGTGCGAATGTTGGATTTCATCGATCGCTTCATCAATAAGGCTGATCCTACTGTTTCTTATGTTGCGAGGCGAAGGGCATTCGGATTCTGCCTATTACATGTATATGTCCTTCAAGGGCATGTTGATGAGGACATGAGGGGCGACCCTCGTCTTTTGAGCCTGATTGAGCAAATGGAGCTGCGCAGGAGCCCAGCTTGTTTGTGTTTAGGAGAGATCCTATTGGGCTTGGATAACAGGAAAGCCAATCGCGACCTACCTTATTTGGGAAGTCCCATTATTTTGCAGGTAAAAGAATATTTTTTGTTCTTTTTCTCTTTTTTTTTTCGTTTTTTTTGTTTTTTTTTGTTCGTTTTCTTTTACCCGCTTTTGGTAGGTTTGGCTTATGGAGCGTCTTCGATTGATCGAGCCCCCAGCTAATGTTCCTTCTTACCATGCTCGTTCGATTGCAATGAGGACCAGGCTTTACATGGTGGACTTCACTCGAGTGTGCAACTACTGGGAAAACAAGTTGAAAAGTAAAGATAGCCCTTTAATTAGATGGATCGTACCATGGTGGCACCTCAAATCATCACTTTGAGTATCTTCCCGGATCCTACCCGAGCTGTTCGCATTCCCGGTTTGGAGTTTATGATATGCATCTTCCCGGAGAGGTTGATGAGGCAGGTTGGATTGAAGCAGATGATCCCAAAGCTTGACACTGTCCCGCAAACTGCCGTGGCGCTTACTACGGAGAGTCGAAGAGAGTGGGCCATCAAATGGGCTCAGAGGAACATTTGGTTCTTGAATTCATCTGTCAGTGCTCTATGGGTGTCAGATTCCTATATGCAGTGGAGGAAAGTCGCTACTCCGAGAAACGCGAGAGATCGAGGAAGCGTGAACCAGTTGACTACAAGGTTCGCGAGGTGGAAAAGGCGAAGGAGAAGCATCCGACCGAGGGAGAGGAAGAAGCCGGGTTTCGAGTTGTTCATCCTTCGAAGAAACAAAGACTTCTCCCCGCCGTCGAGATGGTGGTTGGCAAGAATGGCAAAGCAAGACCACGAGAGAGACCATTGGTGATTAGGTCGGAAGTGGCGCAGGAGCGTCCGGCTCGAGGTCGCGACAAAAAGTATGATAAGAATGACAAAGGCAAAGGGAAAATGGAAGAGTAGCCTATGTCTTTTATTATTATTTATTATTATTATTGTTGTAATAAAAAGGTGGGGTTTTTAGAATCCTAGCCTATTTTTTTTTATGATTTTATTATGTAACGTATTATTATTATGAATGAAATAAAAGAGGTTGATTGGTTATGAAACCGTTGTGGTTTTCTTTTCATCATTCTTGTCGAATTTCAAATGCATTTGCAAATGTCCTTCTATTTACATTTAAAGCGATTAAGTGGGTTGTATCCCATGAAGGATTGCCTACGTATTCATTAAAAAATGAAATCAAACCCTTGCGCGTAGTTCGAGTAAATGTAAAAGAATAATTGTTCTAAGCAAGAGCTTGTAATGAACTTTTAGAAAATAAGCATGTGCTTTACTTACTCTGAAAATGCAATTTAGTTTATTTGATGATATGAGAATGACAAATTGTCACAATGCAAGAGCAAGATGACATTAGCTTGATTCAGCTTGGCCCGGGGCCGTTTATTTCGTGCCACAAGAGCGACACGTGAGGTTACGCGAGGCGCGTTTTTGCTCCTATTCAAGGCATAATAACGTTTTAATTGGCCAAGGTTTGTTGGGTTGGTAAATTCGTTCCCGTCTAGGTCTGTGATCCTAACCGCACCCCCTGGAAGTATGGACTTGACTAGGAATGGCCCGGCCCAATTGGGCTTGAATTTTCCTCGTGGATCGACAGGTAAAAGAGCCCTAATGGATTTGAGGACCAAATCTCCTTCTTTGATGTTCCTTGGCTTAACCCTTTTGTTGAAGGCTCGTTTGATACGCGCCTGATATGTCTGCACATTATGTAATGCACGTAACCTTCGTTCATCCAGAAGGATGAGCTCTTCTTATCTATCCCTCTTCCAATCGGCTTCGGGTATTTGACTTTCAAGTAAAATACGCAAGGATGGTATTTCTAGCTCGACTGGTTGTACGGCCTCCAAGCCGTAGGTCAAATAAAAAGGAGTAGCCCTAGTGGGCGTCCTAACGGATGTACGGTATCCCCATAAAGCGAAGGGTATCTTGCTCGGCCAATATCTATAGTTGTCAATCATTTTCTTGCGAATTGTGACAACGTTTTTGTTCACTGCCTCTACCGCGCCATTGGTTTGTGGTCTATATGGCAAGGAGTGGTGATGCCTGATTTTGTACTTGGCTAGCAATTGCTCAGTCTCAGCTTGGAAATGTGATCCATTGTCAATGATGATCTCATGTGGGCAACCATATCGGCAGATGATATTGGTTTGTATGAACTTTGCCACGTTCTTGGCTGTAAGACTGGTGTAAGAAGCCGCTTCTACCCACTTGGTGAAGTAATCGATTGCTACTAGGATGAAACAGTGACCTCCTGTTCCGGCTGGAGTGATCTTGCCGATGATGTCAATTCCCCAAGCAGAATTTGGCCAGGGAGATGTCATGGTGTAAAGCAATGAGGGAGGAACATGTTGTACATTCCCGAAGATCTGGCAATTATGGCAATGTCTCACATATTTGATGCAATCAGATTCCATCGTGGTCAATAATATCCTAAGCGTGTGATTTTCTTTGCCATCATGGGTCCACTCATGTGAGGGCCACATTCTCCATCATGGACTTCTTCCATCACTTTTCGTGCCTGTGAATGATCAAGACAACGTAGGATTACACCAAGAGGTGTTCTTTTATATAGCTCTCCTTGCATGAGGACGTATTGGGAAGCTAGCAAACGGATAGCGCGTTGTCCCCTTTTGTCCATTTCCGGTGGATAGGTGCCATTGAGTTTGAAGTTTAGGATTGCTTGGAACCAAGGCTCCTCCGTAATTTCCTCTTCATCGGTGATTTGGTGCACATAAGCTGGCTCTGATCGTTGTTCGATGCATAAAGGCATTTCTACCATACTATCCGGCATGTTAATCAAAGATGCGAGTTTTGCAAGAGCATCCGCGAATTGATTTTCTTCTCGAGGTAGATGTAAGTAGGTTACTTGATCGAAGAATTGGGCTACTTGGTCTATTCTGGCTTGATAAGGTGCCAGACTTTCGCTTCAGATTTTCCAAGATCCCGTAACTTGATTGATGATTAAAAAGGAATCCCCATGTACTCTAAGATTCTTGATGCCTAAACTTACTGCCGCTTGTAATCCAATAAGACAAAGCCAGATTCTCGTAGCGTTATTTGTCACCTCGAAGTCGAGTTTGACAGAGATTGGTGTATGCTCGCCTTCAGGAGAAATGAGCAACACCCCTATTCCAAATCCTCTTAAGTTCGATGCTCCATCAAAATAGAGGTCCCAGGAGTCTACATCTGTTTGGAGTATATCCTCATCCGGAAATGACCAAGTGTCTATCGTTTGTGTATCATTGATGGGATTGTCTGCGAAGAATTCGGCAACGGCGCGCCCCTTTATGAGTTTCAAAGGTACATACTTAAGATCGAACTCAGAGAGCATCAAAGTCCATCTCGCTAGACGTCCATTGAGAACGGGTTTCTCGAAGAGGTATTTGACAGGATCCATTTTGGAGAATATTTTGACGGGGTAGCTAAGCATGTAGTGGCGTAGCTTCTTCGTTGCCCACACAAGAGCGAGGCATGTCTTCTCGAGTGGCGTGTATTTGCACTCGTACTCCAAGAACTTCTTACTAAGGTAGTAGATGGCTCTTTCTTCTTTTCCTACGGTTTGATATAGCATGGCGCCCATGGCCGTTTCAGTTACCGTGAGATATAAACCAAGAGGTTGATCTCGTTGGGGTGGCATGAGCACTGACGGTTTGGTTAGTATTTCCTTGATTCGATCGAAAGCCTTCTGACAGTCACCATCCCACATGGTATGATCTGTTTTCTTTAACTTCTTGAATATGGGTTCGCAGATCATGGTGAGTTTCGATAAGAATCGGCTTATGTATTGTACCTTGCCTAGGAATCCCCTAAATTCTTTCTCTGTTTGAGGTTGCGGCATTTCGATTAAAGCTTTGATCTTTGAAGGGTCTATTTCTATACCTCGTTGGCTAACCACGTATCCCAGGAGTTTGCCAGATGTCACTCGAATGCGCATTTCTGAGGATTGAGTCTCATGTTGTACTTCCGTAGCCTCGAGAAGAATTTGAGAAGGTTCGCAATGTGTCCCTCTCTTTCCTTGGACTTGACAATAATGTCATCTACGTATACCTCAACTTCTTTACGCATCATGTCATGTAAGAGCGTAGTTGCGGTGCGTTGGTATGTAGCTCCGACGTTGATTAACCCAAACGGCATAACCGTGTAGCAGTAGGTCCCCCATTGAGTGACAAAGGCGGTCTTATGCATGTCCTCTAAGGCCATCTTGATCTGATTATATCCCGCGTATCCATCCATGAAGGATAGCAACTCGTGATCCGCTGTATTATCCACTAATATGTCGATATGTGGTAGAGGAAAGTTATCTTTAGGGCTTGCTTTGTTTAAGTCTCTAAAGTCAACACAAACACGGATTCTCCCATCCTTTTTGGGTACGGGTACTATGTTAGCTACCCAGTCTGAGTACTCGAAAACTTTGATGAACCCGGCTTTGAATTGTTTATCGACTTCTTCTTTGATCTTAAGAGCCCATTCTGTCCTCATTCTTCGAAGCTTCTGTTTCACGGGTTTGAACCCTGGTTTTATTGGGATTCTATGCTCTGCAATCTCCCTGTCGATCCCTGGCATATCTTTGTAGGACCAAGCAAAAACGTCTTTGAACTCGTGTAGGAGGTCTATGAAATTGGCCCTTTCGGTGGGGCTCAGGGTTGTCCCTATCCTAAGTTCTTGGGGTTCTAGTTCAGTTCCTACGTTGATGGGTTCAGTATCTTCTATCACTGGTCCCCCTTCCCCCTCTTGTAGTATTTATTTGGCTATGTAGGGAGGTATCTCGATTGAGTCAGGGTCTGGGTCATTCTCATCATCATCGTAAACAGAATTGCATATAAGATAACACGAAGAGTAAGCAGAACCTGATTTATTCATATTAAGATTTGAGAAAAGTTGAAACAAAGAAGCCATCTGATCTGTGGTCAGTGGCGGTAAAGGGACAGTGGTTGGGACATTTCCCGAACTACTGTTGCTATTCGATACTAGGCTAGGAGAGACGAGGGGAGTGGGAATGACGACAGGAGGAGACTCTCTAGGAACTTCTCTAGACTCCGACTCTGACTCCGACTCTGACTCGAACTCATCGTCTTCTGGTTCTCCTTTGAACATCTCTCCTTTTCCAGTAGTGAGCTTGAAGAGTCTTCCTTGATTGTTTGTCCACTTGATCGATTTTCTCCATCCTTTCTGCTGATTGGTGTTGATTTCTGTGATTAACGCGGTAGGGTTGAAGTGATCATCTTGAAGTATCATAGTAATGATCTTGTCCTGCGCGGCTCTAACAAATCGATCTTCTCCAAATAGTAGACTTACGGCTTGTTCGTCTAGGCAAGGTGCTTGACGAGTCTTGACGGTAGGAACCGTTTCTGGAGGAATGAAGTAGCAATCATGAAAGATCTGAATTCCGGCTAACTTCCTTTCGAGGTAATTCCAAGGTTCGGGAAATCCATGAAAGAGTTCTTGACTTCCTTCCCTAACGAAGTACCAATTTAGGGTAGGGAGATAGGGTCGCATTTGGATTCCCACATTCTTACGGTTTTGAATTTGAGTGAGCATCTCGAGAACTTCCTCTTTGGTGGGTTTGTATCCTAATCCAAGGGGTATTCTTTGTGAATTACCCTCCTTGTAGGGGGCAATGGTGCTCCTTCGGATAGGATTCAAAGGCATTCCCGGGAATTATCCCTGGGTTTTGAGTATATGATTGACCACTAGGTTAGAGTAGGGATTGAAGTATAATGGTGCCAATTCACTCTCTATGACGTTTATGATATGGAAGCCCCCAAGCTCGTGTACTGGATCTGTAAGAACTTGATTGCTTGACTTCTTTTCGATGATTGCCTTGATGGGCGACGAAGTGATCGTCACCACCTTACCATTTAGTGGGATTTTGATTTTCTGGTGGAGTGTGGATGTTATCGCTTTGGAAGCGTGAATCCAGGGTCTTCCCAGAAGTATGTTGAAGGATGCCTCAATGTCTACTATTTGGAAATTGACCTTTCGCTCAATCGGCCCTGTGGCTATGGTTAGGTCAACAAGTCCCACCACCTTTCGTCGTGTACCATCATATGCGCGAACACCTTGATTGGTAGGACTCCAATATGATTCTTTCATGCCTAATTTATATGCCGTTTTCAAGGGTATGACATTGACTGCGGAGCCATCATCTACTAAGGTCATTGGCACATTCTTCTTTAAGCAAATGACGGTGATATAAAGAGCCAAGTTATGACTAGCGCTGAAGGGTGGCAAATCCTCATCCTAGAAAGTAATAGGATTACTTAGCTTTGGTGATTCTTGGAAGACCAAGTTGACCACATCGTCGGGTGTGGAGTTATGTGCCACATTTAGTTTGGCCAAATCTTGTAGTAAAGCTTGGCGATGTGGGAATGAGCTTGACACTAGTTGCCAGACTGAAAGATCAGCCTTTGTCTTTTGTAGTTGCTTTAGTAGATGGTCGGTAGAGCCTTCTTCATTATCATTTGGTGTGACTACATTGGTTGGACCGTTTGCTATGGGACCATTTTGGGAAGTATTTTGGCATGGGCGTCCTGAACGAGTGAGGTGATCTACATCTTGATCTTCACAATTCTGGACTATTTCCTCACTGATTTTGACTAAGTAGTGTTCAGTGAGATACAGATCTTCGTCATTATCGGCCCATATTCCATTGATAGTAGCAAGCTCCCTCATTCTTATGATTTCAGCTTCTAATTGGATAATTTGGTCGACTAGTTCATCAACCATGGCTACTACTTCTTGCATTGTAGTGTTTTAAGAGAAAACTAGTGGTGCACGTTCTTTAGGTGTGGCGTTGGGGCCACGTAAGGTTGCCACTGCACTCTCTAGTTCCAAGATTTGCCTATCCACACTTTTTGCTCATGCGATGAAATCAGTGATGGTTGGGGAAATGGTGGAGTAGTTCCCTTCATTTTCTATTTCATGAACTTCGTCTTCGACTGGGGAGATGAGATGTGAACAATCTATGGTAGATTCTTCATTTGTAATTACTAGAACTCCAAGAGGATTCTTAGTGTTGTTAGGCTTACCTCCAGGTGGTATTGGTAGGCGACCGTCTTCAATCATGTCTTGAAGTACATTTTTCAATTTGTAGCATTTCTCTGTATCATGTCCCTTACCTCTATGGTATTCGCGGTATGAATTCTTATCCCAGAACTTGGATTTCTTTTCTGGTTCAGGCGTAGGGCCTATGGGTTGAAGTTTCCCGAGTTTCATCAATCTTTTTAGAGCGTTGGAATATGTGTCCTCTAGATTTGTGAATTTCCTTGGAGGGGTACTTTTTTTAGATGGCTCAAGGAGGTTAACTTCATCAGTCTTGCTAGTAGAGCCGTAAGAACGACTTGTTGAGCCTTGGTATCCACGACCTATCGTTTTGGACAAGAGCCCTTTACGATTGTCATCTTCGATCCTTGTCCCTAGTACGGTCAAATCTTTGAAAGTCTTGATGTTTTGATACCTCAAATGATTTGCATAGATGGGCTTTAGGTTGTCCACGAATTTCTCCACAAGAGTAGCCTCATCCGGACGTTCAACAAGTTGAGTACTAGTCTTCCTCCACCGACTTAGGAAATCGGTGAAACCTTCTTTGTCATTTTGGGTAAGAACCTCTAAAGTGCGCATGCTGACTTGGATTTCAGCATTATCCGCATATTGTTTAGCAAACTCGATTGCGGCATCGTCCCAAGTAGCGATTTTCTTGTGCTCTAGCGAATAGAACCATTGTTTTGGGATGGTGTCAAGAGATGAAGGAAAGATCCTTAAGAACATCTCGGGTTTAATGCCTTTGATAGACATGTAATCCTTGAAGGCACGGATATGGTTCAAAGGGTTTTCATGCCCTTGAATTTAGGGATATCCGTCATGTTGAAGTTGGTTGGCAACTTGGAACTCACGGCCTCATACTTGCGATTGTTCTCCCTATAAATGTCATTCCCTTTAAGATACATCAATTGCTCCTCTAAGTATTGGAGTCGTTTCGCAGCTGCAGTCATACCCATGGGAGGGTTTTCGTCCCCGAAGTCATTCACGAAGTCATCAGCGATCTTACTTTCTCGAGGAGGCATCCTCGTTTCCACGGCATATATTCGGCCCTCAATGGTGTCAAGGCAATCATACACTTGGTCTTGAGTAACTTGGAGACGAGCTAGCGCGGTTAGGATTTGATCATTACTATCCTGAAGTTGATTGAAGTTCACGTCGCTTGTTCCAGGCATCTTGGAAACTGAATAAGAGATCGACGATGAATCAAAACACGATCGACCACTCTAGCACACTTACTTGAAAAGAAATGTTTGGACTCATGAAGTGGGAATGTGCCACTTGTGTCAGTGAATTTTGAGGAAATGACAAAGTTTGAAAAATGTTGGTCCTAGTCAACTTTAGTGTAGTTGTAGGAGTGGACTCGAAGTGAAGTTTTGAAATGGGTTTTGAGGCCCGAATTTTGACTCGACAATTGGACAGTGTTTCGGCTTGTTTTGCGCTAGCATTAGGCCTAAGTTCGAAATTTTATATGTTAAAAAAGGATTTTGAATTTTTACAAAAATCGTCATGGTTTTGTATAAAAAAGGGTGATCACGTATGGTACAAACAATATACAAGCATTATAACGGGATGCTGAATGCATTTAAATGAGTTTTGGTTTAAAGGGTGGGTTGCCAAACCGAACAATCAAACCCGAAGTCTGTGGAGAGGCTCGTACCAAACAAGAGTAAGGCCGATTCCTAGTCTATTTCCTCAAGTAGTGAAAGACCTTGATACAAACAAGAGTAAGTACCATGGTATGGATGACGTCAATCGCTATCCATCCTTAGGCCCAAATAAGAATTAGGACCGTTTAGACGGGACGATTGGTCGAATGGGTTGGGTTGGGCCTTGGAAGGCCGAATAAACGATCTAGGAAGACCGAGTTATGAAAACCGACAATTGTCTTGTACAAACTATTCCCTAACCTTGTTCAAGTTAAACCCTTTTGGCTATATGTAAGTGTATTATCCCCAGTGGAGTCGCCAAACTGTGGACATGGGCCACGGGGGCGCTTGGGAAACAAGCGTTTGCATTTGTGGAGTCGCCACCAATTTATTGTGGAAAATTGGAAACCGTTCGAATACCTCGTGCCATGTCAAGACACAAAGTAGTGACATGAACACCAAGAACTCGTTACCCTTAGCATTCTATGTCTAGAATGACTCTCGTGGATGCCAATGAACACGGATGTTCACAGAGATCTGGAGTAAGGGGTGAGGGTACGTATTAGGAAGCTCTTTTGATCGAACACCTAATCCCGCCCGCCTCGATAGCGGCCTCTACTAATGATTGGGGAAAATCGTCTATACTCGATATATTGTCGATTATATGCATGCAATGCAACATCCAACGTTTTAATCCTAGCATGTGAGAATTAGACTAAGTCGGTAAACAACTAATTTAGCATACAATTAGGTCGAATCGGAATTTAAGTTCAATTACATGTGAAAGCATACAAGCAATAAAAAGTACAATGATAAATACAATAAAGGAAAATTACAATAATTACATCGGGTTTAATGATTTATGTCGAAAATACATCTAAAACGGATAATTTAGAAAAGAAAGAATAAATAAATTAACGAACAGAAATTAGGGTGATTATACGATTAATAGTTAATTAATACGTAAGCTAAAACTAGGTCAAAGCAAGACGGGAGTTCAGAGACAGAAGTCAACCAGGAACAGGCGCAGCAGAGCTGCGTCCCTTGGAAGAGGCGCAACAGTCGCTGCGTCTGTTCCTTGGCTCAGTTCTGGCTGTGAAGCCGGAATTGCAAGTCGTTAATGTTCGTTAGTGATTTTAATGATTGATTATATTATTTACTCGGATGAAAGTGATTATCAGATTATTTACATGTGATTAAGGGTCATAAAAACGATAAAACACGGATAAAAACTAATTAGGACGAATTATACAAGATTAATAAGGTTAATTAACAAATTAATAAACTAAACAAATTAATTAGGTTAAATACGATGAATTAATGACGGACTAATGATGAATATGATAATAAACAGATGGGAATATATCAAAGATCGAATTCCAGAAACCCAATATGAATGAATCGAATTTCTACAACCCGGTTTGACTTTAATGACGAAAACCCGCAAATATTAATTACTTGGGATTTAAGTTGGGAATTTAAGAGATGGACTTAATTACTAATGGTGATTAATAATATACATGTTAAATTATTATGTTCAGATTGTTATATTAAAACAAGGAACAAATGAAAACAAAAGAAAAATAAACGAATTGACAAAAGACGAAGGAAGAAGAAAGGAAGCAGGAACTGCGGCAGCCTCACGAAGAGGCGCAGCAGGTACTGCGTCCCTTCGAAGAGGCACAACAAGTGCTGCGTCCTTTCTCGACGGTTGTCCTCTGATAATCCGTAAAAAGGGTTTTAAACAAAGGGTTTTAGAAATCGGTTTTAATTGTATTTTCGACACAAATCTTACAATATGATTACAAAAAATAAATAACAATAAACAAAAAAGAGATTTACACCCTCAGACTTACATGTTTGACGAAACGAGATGAACTAAGTTTACGATTAGTGATGCTCGACTCGAATGTAGACGAAAGTGCCCTCGTAAGAGGAATTAAAACAGATTGATTAAAGTTGATTATTGTGGAGTTGGTCAAATTGGTCGGTCATTCAAAATGAGGCTGGTACTCAGAAGGATCCGAGCTTACGTGGTCGAATGTTCAAGCACGTAGATGCCAAAAAGTAAGAACGTGGTCTAGAATGCAAAGGGAGAAGAGAAGGGCAGACACTCGCGTGAGAAATATGTGAGACCGAAGGTCTCTATTTATACTAATCACGTGGAGGAAGTAGGGTTTTTCGGAGAAACTTTGGAAGTGAATCTCGAAAAGATATGAAAAGATACGAAAAATTCGCAGAAAAGGACTTGGGAAGGGGCGCAGCAGGCACTGCGTCTCTTGGAAGAGGCGCAGCACTTGCTGCGTCTATTCCTAAGTGGTTTCCTCTTGCGGAAGAAAGATTTCCGTGTTTAGTTTATGGAATAACGGAATAATTTGGATTTCTTTAATATTTTGTGTGAATATTACGGGAAATAGTTTACCAAAGACTAAAAGATTTATAAAATATGGAATAGAAATATCTAGAACATTCCAGAACATTCCGACTCGGCATTTTAATGGTTGTCAGAAAATGAAGACGGTTTTAGGCCCGGACTCCAAATGTACTCTAATTACTGTCAAAACGACCGTATCGGCACGTAGATGACAATTAAGAGGTAGACATAAATGCTTGAGCGATCACTTGACGATAAACTTACGAACTGTCACAAATCGTTCCGCGTACCAAACATGCGGCCCAATCATCACCGGGTGGTTTGCGGGAGGTGCAGAAATGAGGTATCTACAACGGGTAATAATCGTTCCATGAAGACATGACAATCATGGCTTTTCAAGCCTTGCAACTTTAGCTTCTTCATATCAGCACATCGTTTAAAATCCGATGCATATCCATCTGGAAACTTCAACTTTCGTAACCACTCACACAATACCTTCCTTTGAGCTTTGTCAAAAGTAAAAATGGATTTTGGCTTTGACGCGTCTTTCCGAATGTGCAATTTGGGACGGTCACAAAATTTCTTTATATCTTTTCTTGCAGCAATAGTATCACATGACTTTCCTTCTACATCCATAATCGTATGAATCAGTAGCTCAAAAAAGTTTTTCTCTATGTGCATTACATCCAAGTTGTGCCTAATTAACATTGTTTTCCAGTACGGAAGGTCCCAAAAAATGCTTCTTTTAAACCAACCATTTTTTTTTCAACTCTTTAAACATTTCTTCTGTACCATCAACAGTAGTTGGAAAATCACATATCAACTCCCATACCTCATCCCCCGGAAGTCGATCCGGAGCATCGTCACGCACCTCTTTACCTTTTAAGAAAGCTTTCTTGTTCCTCCTACGTCCATGTCTTTCCGATAAGAAGTGTCTATGACAATCAAACCAAATTATTTTCTTGTAATTAGGGAGATAAAATGCTTTACTCTCTTCCATGCAACAAGGACATGCCTTTTGCCCAGCAGTAGACCAACCCGATAACATTCCATAAGCGGGAAAATCATTTATTATCCATAAAAGTGAAGCTCTTAATTGAAAATTTTGATTTTTGGACACATCATATGTTTCCACACCAACTTCCCACAAATGTTTCAACTCTTCCACCAATGGTTGTAAATAAACATCTAAATTACTTTTTGGATTCTTTGGACCGGGAATAATAAGTGACAGGAAGATAAATTGTTTTTTTAAGCACAACCAAGGTGGTAAGTTGTATGGAGTGACCATTACAGTCCAACATGAATAAGGTTTACCAAACTGATCGAATGGAGAAAACCCATATGTACACAAGCCAAGTCGCACATTGCGGGGTTCATCGGCAAAATCAGGATAGATCATATCAAAACGTTTCCATTCCTCCCCATCACTCGGATGACACATATTTCCCGGAGTACGAGGATTTTCCTTGTGCCATCTCATTTGTTCGGCAATATTTTTTGTTGCATACATTCTTTGAAGTCTTGGAGCGAGTGGAAAGTAAATTAATGGCGGGTTTATTGATATTGGTTTCTTACTCATTCCACCTATCTTACAACCCTTGTTGCCTTTTTTTCCCCTCAAAACAATATCTCCCTCCCTTGTCTCATATCTATCTCTTTGACATTTCTTGCACTTGTCAAGGAAAGCATCATCTTTCCAAAAGAGCATACATCCTTCGGGACATGCATCAATCTTTTGATGCGAAAGTTGAAGACCTTTAACTATTCTTTTGGTATTGTAGAAACTTCGGGTCATGACATTATTTTCGGGTAGAGCATCCTCAAGCAAAGAAGCAATGGCATCAACGACATTAAATGGCATATTAAACTCACATTTCACGGTTACTATCCTAGAGGCGGCTTGTAACAATGACATTTTGCTCCCTTCATATAATGGTTGTTCAGAAGCTTTTAACATGTCAAAAAAGACCTTTGCTTGTGGATTTGGTGGTTCTTCTTTATTCATTGCAAGATGATCGTCATTATTGAAAATATTAGACTCAAAGGCATCAACAACCATATCTCTATATGAGTTCTCATTTTGTTGGATTTGAGGTTGTTCGGGAGAATATGCTTCTCCATGAGAAATCCAATTGTAATAGTTTGGACAAAACCCATTTGTATAAAGATGTTCTTCTACCTCTATGGCATGTAGATATTTCACGTTTTTGCATTTAGTACAAGGACATCTAAGTTTATTTTCTACCAAATCATATTCATCATTTTGTTTAGCAAATTCAATAAATCCACGAACCCCCTTTATAAATCTAGCGGTAGGACGTCTCTTCTTATCTACTCTTTCTTCGTACATCCATCCATGTTCCAATCTCTTCATTTTAATCAAAATAATATATAAACCATAATTTTAACAATAAAACATAGAACCATCTTTAACAATAATCCATACAAACTAATTAACTATACTAATTAACTAAAATTATACTAATTAACTAATATTATACTAATTTATACTAATTATAGTAATTAACTAAAATTATACTAATTTATACTAATTAACTAAAATTATACTAACTATACTAATTTATTACTACCTTTAACAATACTCCACATCAAACTCATTAAAATAATTTACTACCTTTAAAAAACAAAACTTTATACTAACTTACTATATTCAACATTACTAACATATAATAACTTCCACCTTACTAACATTATACTAATTCACTAAACAATATAACCAATAAACAAAATCAACAAAACTAATAAAACTAATATTAATCAAAATAAACAACACTACTATAACCACAATCATCACCATCAAAACCCCCCAATTTACATAACCCTTAATCCCAATTTCAGCAAAACCTAATTAAATTACAATTAAAAACCTAATAATCAACACAAATATTTATATAAACATATCAAATCATCCTAATACTAATTACAATAACAAAATAATATAAAATTAAACAAAGTAATTGAAATTTAAGACAAAGAAATTATACCTTGGATGAACCGAAATAAGGGAGAGGATGAACCTTGTCGTCACAGTAATGGTGGTCGGAGCGGTGGTCGGAGTGGTGGTCGGGTACAAGTCGGATTTGTTGTTTGCGGTTGAGTTGTTTTGTGTGTTTATGTTTTTTGGAAAAGTATGAGAGAGGGGAGAAAGGATCTGCGTGTGTCGATATAATCGTTGAGCGGGCGACTACTTTGGCGACTGAAGAGGGGTAGTCGCCAATTTGGCGACTGATTTCAGTCGCCCTTTCTGAAAATCAGTCGCCAAGTCCAATAATTTGAAGGATTTTGGTAGTCGCCAAATTAGCGACTGATTTCAGTCGCCCGAAATTTTTTTCATCGCCAATTTGGCGACTATTTTTGTCAGTCGCCATTTTAAGTCGCCCGAAATAGGATTTCTTGTAGTGGAAAATGGTGATCACATACAAGCATTTATACAGGCATTATAACGGTATGATGAGTGCATTTAAAAGGGTTTTGGCTTAAAATGGTGGGTTTCCATACCGAACGATCAAACCCGGGGTCTGTGGAGAGGCTCGTACCAAACAGGAGTAAGGCCGATTCCTAGTCCATTTCCTCAAGTAGTGAAAGCCCTTGATACAAACAATAGTAAGTACCATGGTATGGATGACGTCTATCGCTATCCATCCTTAGGCCCAAATAAGAATTTGGACCGTCTAGACGGGACGATTGGTCGAATGGGTTGGGTTGGGCCTAGGAAGGCAGAATAAAACGATCTAGGAAGACCGAGTTATGAAAACCAACAACTGTCTTGTACAAACTATTCCCTAACCTTGTTCAAGTTTCACCCTTGGCTACACGTAAGTGTATTATTCCCCAGCGAAGTCGCCAAACTGTGGACGTGGAACCACGAGGGAGAAAAGCGAGCAAGCTTTTCTTGTACATTTGTGGAGTCGCCACCAATTTATTGTGGAAAATTGGAAACCGTTCGAATACCTCGTGCCATGTCAAGACACAAAGTAGTGACATGAACACCAAGAACTCGTTACCCTTAGCATTCTATGTCTAGAATGACTCTCGTGGATGCCAATGAACACGGATGTTCACAGAGATCTGGAGTAAGGGGTGAGGGTACGTATTAGGAAGCTCTTTATTTTGACCGAACACCTAATCCCGCCCGCCTCGATAGCGGCCTCTACTAAAGATTAGGGAAATTGTCTATACTCGATATGTTGTCGATTTATATGCATGCAATGCAACATTCATTAGATTAATCCTAGCATGTGAGAGTTAATACTAAGTCGGTTATCACGTAACTTAACATGCAATTGAGTCAAAGTAGAAATTTAAGATCGATTACATGTGAGAGCATACAAGCAATACGATAAAAGAAATACAATAAAAATACAATAAAGAAAATTACAGTAATTACATTGGATTAATTGATTTATGTCGAAAATACATTTAAAACGGATAATTTGGGAAAAGAAAGAATAAATAAATAAACAAACAAATTAGGTGATAATACGAATAATAGTATATTAAATACGTAATTAATAAACTAGGCCAAAGCAGAAACGGAAGTTCAGAGACAGAACTCAACCCGGAACAGGCGTAGCAGAGCTGCGTCCTTTGGAAGAGGCGCAGCAGACGCTGCGTCTGTTCCTGAGCTCAGTTCTGGCTGTGAAGCCGGAATTGCAAATCGTTAATATTCATTGGTGATTTTAATGCTTGATTATATTATTTGACTCGGATGGAAGTGCTTAATAGATTATTTACATGTGATTGAGGTCATAAAAACGATAAAACATGGATAAAAACTAATTAGGACGAATTATTTACAAGATTAAATAAGGTTAATTAGGCCAATAATGGATTAAAACGAACTAAGACAAATTAATTAGGTTAAACAGGTTATTAAGACGGCGATGATAAACAGATGAAAATATATCAATGGTGAATTCCAGAGACTCAATATTAATGAATCGAACCTCTAAAAACCCGAATTGATTTTAATGACGAAAACCCGCAAATATGAATTATAAGGGATTTAAGTTGGGAATTTAAAAGATGAATTAAATAATAATGATTTACATGTTAGAATGATCATATTAGAATTATCGTGTTAATGAACAAAGAACAAACAAAGAAAATGAAACAAACAGACAAACAAAAGACGAAGGAAGAAGAAAGGAAGCAGGAACTGCGGCAGCCTCAGGAAGAGGCGCAGCAGGTGCTGCATCCCTTCGAAGAGGCGCATCAGTTGCTGCGTCCTTTCTCGACGTTTATCTCCTGTAAATCCGTAAAAAGGGTTTAAAACAATGTTTTATAAATCGGTTTTTTAAACGTATTTTCGACGTAAATCTTACATTAATGATTACAAAAATAAAAAACAATAATAAAATAAGGATTATACACCTTCAGACTTACATGTTTCACGAAGCGAGATTGACTAAGTTAACGTTTAGTGATGCTCGACTCAAATGTACGAAGAAAGTGCCCTCTAGGAGGAAAACGAATAAGATTGATTAAAGTTGATTGATTGTGGAGTTGGTCAAATTGGTCGGTCATGCAAAACGAGGCTGGTACTCAGAAAGATCCGAGCTTACGTGGTCGAAAGTTCAAGCACGTAGATGCCAAAAATTAAGAACGTGGTCTAGAATGCAAAGGGAGAAGAGAAGGGCGGACACTCGCGTGAGAAATATGTGAGACCGAAAGTCTCTATTTATACTAATCACGGAATTAGGGTTTAGGAAAGGAGAGAAAGATCCGGAAACAACCGACTTAGGTTAAACACGGAAACTTGGACAAAAAGAAAACCTTAAGGAGAAGGCGCAGCAAGTGCTGCGTCCCTTGGAAGAGGCGCTGCACTTGCTGCGTCCTTTCCTCAGCGGGTTCCTCCTGCACAAGAAAGCGCGTTTGACAGCCTATCATATTTTAGGCATAACTTTCTCTACAATACTCGGAATAAGGTGATTTTGGTGGCGTTGGAAAGCTAAGAAAGAGATCTAGAACTTTCTGTGAAATAAGCCTGACCCAAAAAAGCCGTTATCGCCTCGTAAAACGGGCCTAAATTTCGGGTTGTCATTTGCACATTTTGTAATGTAAACTTTTAGTTTAGCTAATGAAGTGACATGAGACTCAAAATGAGATATAATCTCAACATTTTATGACATCCTAACCTTAGGTAGACAAGCACATTGCTTTGACTCAGGATTTGACGATTTTAGGAAATGAAGACGGTTTTTGACCCGGATTCCAAATGAACTCTAATTACTGCCAAAACGACCGTAATGACACCTAGATGACGACCATGAGGTATACACAAGTATTTGAGCTATCACTTGACGATAAACTTACGAATTTTCATAAATCGTTCCGTGTACCAAACATGCGGCCCAATCATCACCGGGTGGTGATGTGACCATAATTAGAGCATATTTAGTCCCCGAATTAGCCTTGTTCCCATGCTTCGTAGTGCATATTTGGGTCATTTATTGTCTTTAGTCCTTTGTTTTGCATATTCTTTGAGGTTTTGTGTCCTTGGTAGGAAAGGAGTGCATACCTTGCATTTTCATGGCAAAATGAAGCTAAATTGATTGAATTCAATGATCAAGCATCAAGGAGAGACAAGATTAGAAGGCCTTTGTACATACTATAGTAGATGGGCAATGATGAGAAAAGATCCTTGCATCCCCGAGGAAATCCTCAAGGATTCTATGAAGAAAAAAAAAAGAAAAGAAGAAGGAACGAAGCTGTAAGACAATTCGGGCGGATTGTCTACAAGACGCCCGTCCAGGAGGTACAATCCGAGCGTCTTCCTCCACAAGACGCCCGTCCAAAACCCCGCCAATCCGAGCATCTTCCCCAGCTGGACGCCCGTATAGAAACACCCAAATCCGCCCGTCTCGTGCCTAAGACGCCCGGATTCCCTTACAGCTATTTCGTCTTCTACAAACTTCAAGGAAGGATGCGCATCTTTTTCTAAGACCGGCGAAAAAGAGACCGAAGTCTCCCTAGAGACCGGCGATTCCTCAAGGACTTAATCGTCATTTAAGCCCTTAGTAAACCCTAATTTATGTAACTAATCCCCACTATAAATACCCCATTAGTCTAATTAGAAGAGCATGTTCTTCTTAGCAATCTTTAGATTAGTTAATATCAATCAAATCTCTCTTTAATCTTGTAATCAACATTTAATCAAGTTTTATTACAAGTTTTATTTCCTTAATCTCTCTCTTTTTCATCCTTTATTTTGGGTAATTGAAGACTATTTGGGTTATTATTGGGAGATTGACAACCTTCCAATCTATCATCAAGTACTTCTATTATTCTTTGCTTTCTTATTGAAATCATTAGTAGGTATAATTCTCTTAATCCCTTTTTAATTATTGTTAATTATCTTCATTTATTCATCATGTTTCACACTTTCACTTTGTTGGTATGATTGACAACCTTGCTAGCATGTTCAACATGATAATGAGTGAGTAGTTTCCTTAGCTAGGGTTAATGGGTAATTAGGGGAAACCAACATGGGGAATGATTCATGCTTAATCTAATATGTTTTCATAGTTTATTTGCTTGCTTGTTGTGATCTCAACTTATGCACATGTTATGTTTGATGAAATGTGAGCCTATGAATCCTTGCATTTTTTACCCATCACCTATCTTTTCAATGAGACTTGTAAGACATAAACCAACTCGAGTCTCATTAGAACATGCATATAGTTTAGTAGGGAAGATTAAGTCAACTTGTAGGTGTTGTACAATCTAATCGATTCGGCTCCGGGACCCAAACTTTCCTAGGATTGTAAGATATAAACCAACTCGATCCATCACAACAATAATTGCTTGCTTATAATTTGAGAATATGTTTGTATGATCAATTCTCATGAATCCCCTATGACCCCATGACACCCTAGTGCCTTTTATAAATTGTTTACATCCCTTTTTAATCATCTTGCTTGTTTACTTTTATTGCTATTTAGTTTAGTGATCCTCTACTTCAAACCCCAAATTGTGACACCCTTAGACACCACTAGTTGCAATAGAAAATCTCATCTCAATTCCCGTCCCTTGGGATCCGACCTTTACTTGCCTCTTTACTAATTGTAGAGTTGTTTGTGAAGTTATAAATTGTGTTTTTGTCTAAGTGCTCCTAACGACAAGTACTGAAAACTAAACCCTTCATAAGGGATCACGACCAAAAATGGCGTCGTTGCTGGGGACGGTGTTAACTTGATTTAGATTTTCTTGTATTGTTATTAGTTGTGTCTTTCTTTGCCTTGGGGAAGTAAAACTCCTCAAGGTTTGTTCTAATTATTTTCGAGTTGTTTGATATTTTGCATGTCTAGAAGATGTCTTTGATCACGAAATTGAAAGGACTTTGACAACCAATAGAAGACTTGCTAGGAGAACTTTGAGAGGTATTGGTGAGGTTGTAGATATTCAACCAAATACTATGGAGTTCATCAACCCTTTTGCAAGAGAAGGTGAGGAGAGCCAAACGCAAAATCCAACACAAAATCAACCCACAATGCCTAAGTTTTCATCACATTCCGTACCAACCGAGGAGAACCTACCCAATGGTACTCCCACACCACAACACTTATCCAATTAGTCGAAAGAAGCCAATTTGGGGAGATGCCTAGTGAAGACCCTCATTCTCATATGGAAACTTTTTGCGACTATTGTGATGCGATTTCTCAAACCGGTGTAACTCAAAACCAAATTCGATGGGTCTTATTTCCTTTTTCTCTAATTGGCACCGCGAAACAATGGTTGAAAGGCCTTGATAAGGCTACTCTCGGAATTGATTCTTGGAAGAAGTTGGCTCTAACTTTCTACAAAAAGTTCTATCCACCGGAAAAGACTAACATGCTAAGAGCTCAAATTACGGGCTTTAAGCAAAGAGATGAGGAATCTTTGTATGAAGCTTGGGAGCGATTCAAAGGAATTTGTCGCTCATGTCCTCATCATGGACTTAGCGAGTGGTTCTTGGTACAACAATTTTGGAACGGTCTTTATGAAGACTCAAGAAACATTCTCAATATGGGATCAAATGGAATGTTCACCGAAGTTGATGACAATCAAACTTGGAACAAAATTGAGGAAATGGCGGTCCATAACTCACAATATAGTAGACCTCGCAAGGCTACTAGAGGAGAAAAGCATGAAGTGGACTCCATTACTCAATTGGGTGCTCAACTTAGTGCTCACATTGATACCATCAATTTGAAGTTTGAAAAAGCTATGGCTAGACTTGAAGAAGCCTCAAAATCACCAAAGCATCATGTTAATGCCATGACGGCATCTTCATCAATCCCAAGTGGGATATGTGAGAATTGTGGAACTTTGGGACATGACCAAAGTGAATGTAGGGGAACAAATGAACAAGTGAATGCTTTTCAAGCATACAAGAGTGGTACCCCTTATTCAAACTATTACAATGAAAACACCAAATTCCATCCAAATCTCTCATACAAAAGCCAAAATGTTCAAAACCCTCAACCAACATACACCCCACCTCCCATGAGAAACCAAAATCAAAGACCCTTTTACAACCAAAACCAAGGGTACCAAAATCAAACTCCATACAATCAACAAAATGACCAAGGTTTTGATGTTCAAAAAGCGGTCCTCCAAATGCAAAAGAATTAACAAGAGTTTTTCACTCAAATGCAAAAGGATAGTCAAGCAAAGGAAATCACCATCAACAACATCCTAGATCACACCAAAATGTTGGAAACCCAATTGACTCAACTAGCATCTTCAAGCTCACAAAGACAAAAGGGGCAATTACCAGCTCAAAGTAATCCCCCAAGACATGAAACGGTTAGTGCCATTCACTTGAGGAGTGGTACAACGTATGAAGCACCGAAGAAGCAAGTTGAGGATGAAGTTGTGGAAGCTAGTGACAAAGAAGAAGTTGTGCAAAACTCCAAGGATGGAGAACCATCAAAAGAAGAAATTTCAAAGAAAAATGAAGACAAGGTCAAGGAGAAGGAGCCCATTGTGATTAGACTTCTTTTCCAAGTCGTCAAGCCAAGCCCAAATTTGATGACCAACTTGGAAAATTTATGGAAATTGTGAAGAATTTGGAAGTCTCAATTCCTTTTACGGAATTAATCAATCACGTGCCGGCCTATGCAAAATACATGAAAGACATCCTCACAAAGAAGAAGTCGATCCGGAAGCTTGAGACTATCGCCTTCACTAAGGTGAGTAGTGCAATACTTCAAGGGAGTTCACCTCCAAAACCTAAAGATCCGGGAAGCTTCTCAATACTGTGTACCATTGGCGACACCACGATCAACAAAGCCTTATGTGATCTAGGGGCTAGTGTGAGTGTTATGCCGTACTCGGTGAGTAAAAGGTTAGGGATGGGAGAGCTTAAATGCACCAATATCACACTCCAAATGGCCGATAGATCGACGAAGACACCATTAGGGATATGGGAAGATGATCCTGTAAGAGTTGGGAAATTTTTCATCCCGGTGGACTTTGTCATTGTTGACATGGAAGAAGACTCCAACATTCCAATCATTCTAGGAAGACCTTTCTTGTACACCGCGGGTGCGGTGATTGATGTGAAGCATGGAGAGCTCACTCTAGAAGTGGGAGATAAGAGCATAACTTTCAATCTTGACAAGACCATGAGAGCTCCCCGTTTGCATGAACCATATTTTATGGTTGATCATTATAGCCGGAAGGATGATAGGAAGAAGTCGGAATTCCAATGGAAGAAGAAAATTGATGATGCTCCATTCAAAGAGCAAGTGAATTGTAACAAAGAGAGCTTGAAAAGCTCACCAAAGTCAAGCAATGAAGAGGATGGCCTCATTGGCCAAGACAAGAAAGTGGGAGAGTTCTCTCTATCAACTCAAGAGATCTTTAGTGATCAAGTAGCTGAAGTTTGTGGTCTTTGGGACAACGAGTTTGAAGGGATTTTAAATCCCTACATTGGTAATGCTATCAATCAAGACCAACATGAAGGACAACAAGGGCAAAGGTCTATTGAAGATCTTTATCATGATAATGAACAAGCTTTTGACTACTTTTTCAAGGTGTTGAGCAACATCAACAACACCTTGGACATGCCCCCATGGCATCTCACTAAGGATGAGAGTTTGGTGGAGTCCTCCCTAAACCACCATTTTTAAATATTTCTAACTCCCTAACTTGCATTTTAATTCTTACATTGCATTTTTGTCATTTTTGGATTTTTACGCTTTGATCAAGGTAATTATCATTTTTGAGAGAAGTGAGGGAGGGACTAATGATTTAATTGATGTGTAGTGCTTTAGCTTAGTGTGGGGATAGCAATTGCCTAGGCTATTCATGCCTTAGTAGTGCCCCTACAATGAGGAACACGGGATTTGAAGAATGAAAAATGACACGGGATATGCAAGTGCACGGATGGAACTGAATCCGGGTAGACCAGGGAGAATCCGAGCGTCCTTAAGGGGAATCCGCTCGTCTTTAGGGAATCCGACCGTCTTTGGCAGAATCCGCCCGTCCAATTGAACTGAAAAATTGAAAATTTGGGACTGTCGAGGAATCCGAGCGTCCCAGCAGAGACGACGCTCATCTTGAAGAATCCGCTCGTCTTTGCAGAAAGACGCCCGTCTTTTTGCCAGTGCAAAATAAGAAAGCTTGCTGTATCAGAATCCGTCCGTCTTCAGCAGAATCCGCTCGTCCCGCAGTCAAAGAATCCGAGCGTCCCAGCTGAAAGACGCCCGTCTTTAGGCGAGAATCCTGAACCCAGAATAGGCAGAATCCGAGCGTCCCGAAGGAAAAACGCCCGTCTTCCCCTGCAGTTTCAAAATTTTCGGGTGTTTTAAATACCCCTCCCACATTCATTTCTTCATTCATTCATTCAAGACACTACCAAAAACCCCAAAACCCAAAACCCTCATCCTCTCCATCACCAAAACAAGATTTCCTCAACCAAATTCAACAAAATCAAATCCAAACTTCCTTTTAACAACAATTAATCACTCCTCTTCCAACAAAAATCAATCCAAGCACCAAAATCTTCAACCTTTGAGTCGATTTTCGAAATACAAAGGCAAAGCCTTTCATCTTAAAATCGATTTGGGTATAATTGGAAATTGAAGATTTTCACTCTTTTCTTGGTATATTCATCAATGGCAAGAACAAAAGGATCAACAAAGGCACCTAAGGTAAAGGCACTCTCAACAAGGCAACAATGTCTTCAAGCAAAGAAAGCTTCATTGGCTATGGTGGTTGCTAGTGCAAACTTGGAAGTTCAACAACAACAAAATCCTCCCTTAGAAGCAACAACATCATCAACTCCGGAAATTGCTCAATTATCAAACTATCCGGAGGTAATTTTCATTTCTAACTCCCATAGGGATACATTTGCCAAGTATGCTAAGAAATCCTTTCTACCCACCAAATTCATATGTGAAGATGCCTTAAACAAATTGGGTGTCCTTGAACAAACAAAAGCCTTCTTTGAAGCCATGGGGTTGGGAAAATTGTTTGCTACAAGAGAATTGACATACCCCTCCCTTACCTTGGAATTCTTGAGTTCATTGAAAGTGACTAAGGTAGAGACTAGAGAATACATCGAGTTTCGCCTTGCCAATGTGAATAGGCGCATCACCTTTGATGACTTGAGTAAAGCATTAGGTCTTAGTGATTCACCTCGTTATTACAAGAAGCCCGAAAAATATGACCCCGCTCCTCTTTGGGAGGCGATTTCCGGGAAGAAATTTGAGAACTTTCATGCTTGTCGCGCTCTATTAGTCCACCATCCGGGCATTAGAGTGTGGCACAAGGTCATCGGGAATAATATCATTGCAAGAAAAGACACTAACCACTTTACCAAGCTCGATTCTATTCTACTTGAGTCGGCCTTAAATATTGGAATGGAATTCACCAAGCCTTACAATTCTCTAAGACTTTTGGTGGAAAAATGGCTCAATGTTGATTGTGGAAAGCAAGGCACCGCTTTTATCGTAAATGGAGGTCTAGTTACTCTTTTGGCCAAGTACTTTGATCCGAATTTCAACAAGGATAGAAAGTATGTGGCGAAAAAAGGGGGTCATCTCATTGACATGGATGTCATGATTAACAAGTACAAGTGGGTTACGCATAATCCTCTTGACACCAAATATGGGTGGCTCACCAATGATGCTAGATCTTTTACTTTGCCTTCCAAGATATGCCGTTTGAGTGTTCATAGAACAAACTACCGTCTTCCCCTCTCAAAGGAATCCGAATACATCATCCGTCAACAAAGGGGTGAAATTGAAATGCCCTCCTCCTCCATTGTCACACCACCCTATCCATTCAAATATCAAGAGTTCAAACCCGAAGGCGTTGAAGCGGGAAATGACTACATGACTCTACTTATGCAAGAGGTGCACAAACAAGCTTATAAGGACCGGGAAGATGCATACTTAGCCTAATATCCACCCCTCCTCCATTTAGCGAGGCAAGGACTACTTGATCCTTTATGTCCTTTGCCTAGTTGTGCGGATAGGGAAGTCTTATTTCCAAGTGCATCTAGGGGTGAGAGACCGGGTGACAATGAGGTTGTCGGTGATGAGGTTGTTGATAAAGGCATTGATGAAAAGGTAAATGAAGAAGAAGAGGCTAATGAAGAAGAAGAAGAAGATGATGAAGGAAGTGAGCAAGGAAGTGAAGAGGGAAGTGGTGATGAGTCCACTTCTATTGAGGAAGATGATGACAATGATGATATGGTGGAAGACTAGCAAGCTTTGGAGGCTCCTACCCTCTTGAGGTTTGTATACTTCTTTCTTTGTTTTATTTATTTTATCTTGATCATGGTTGGAGAGTCCTAGCAACATAGAGGACTAACACCTCGGCCCCATTGAGGTGTTCTTATTGTTCCCACTTTTGAAAATCCAAAATGACAAATTTAGTTTCATGCATTGCATCTTGTGTGCATGAACTACCCCAACTTTAGGACATTAGAAATAATGTCTATCTCGGTTTGGGGAAGTACATGCATACGCAACGGGAGGTAATCTAAATTACGCTCTCCGTCATAAACAAAAACCCATGCATCATGTAGTGCAGTATAGTATAGCTTGCATTTAGTGTAGAATTCATGCATCATGTTTGCATAATTTCCCATCATTTTGGCCATTGAGGACAATGCCCATATTAGTGTGGAGATGGGGAATTCTAACTTAACTTTTATTCAAAAATATCAAAAAATCAAAAAATTTCGAAAAACCATAAAAATTTCAAAAAATTTGAAAAATTAAAAAACCAAAAACAAGTTCATTTCCTTTGTAGTGTAGTCATGTATATATTGTTGTATATATTGTATTTGTTCTATCTTTGTTCACATTGATTGACTACGCCACATCCGAGACATGAGGATATTAAAGACCGCATGGTATGATCTTTCCAATCTCCTTTTTCCTCTTTATGTTAATGACTATGTGGCTTTATTTTGATTGATGCGGTATAACAATGTGAATTTAGGATTGCATTTAGAATACTTGACATATTAGTTGGTAGAATCATATGCATTAGGTTTTATATATGTTAGTTGCATCATGGCATGTAGTTTGCATGGTTAGAAAAATTTTGTAAAACCGTCTACTTGGGAAGCTTGACAAGTGTATGTAGGCCCTAGTAGATGCTTTTTCTTTTTAAGACTTTGCTTGTTAGAATACTTGTAAAACACCCTAGGATGTGTCATGCTAGTATCCTTTGACCCATGGATTAAGGCCTAGTCAAGAGTACCTTGTGGTGTGATAACTCCTTGGCTACCGTTTATTCCAAGGTGACCCTTGAAACCATGCATCCATCCATCATCCATGTTCTACCACATTTTTGTCATCAAAGGGAATGGGCACAAAAAGAAATTGATTTGAGTTCAATGAAATTAAAAGTGAAAGAAAGTTTGCAAATGCATCAAATGAAAAGAGGAGAAAAAATAGAACTCCTATGCTTCAAATATAAGGCACCCTCACTACATATGGGGTGACTTTGAAAATGTTCAAAAAGAAAATGCAAAGAAAAGTTGAAAAGTTGTCAAGTATTGAAATGCCAAAAATCAAAAGAAATGGCAAAAGAAAGTGTTCTCAAATGTCAAATGCCAAAAGAAATTGGGGGGAAAAACAACAACAAAGCAAACTCCTAAAATGAAACTCAAATATCTATCGATCCCTTTATCAATCGTATCCATTTTTGTGCATGGTAGAGAGGGGACGACCCTTCTTCTTGTCTAGGCAAGAGGGGAAATTCCGCGATCCTCCAGTGTTTCTAACACCATAGGGAGTCTATTCTTGACAAAAGCATTTAACGATTGAGGACAAACGTACCCTAGCTTGACACAATTTGGAGGTGATTTATTGGTATCCTTCTAGGCTTAGTAGTTTGAAGAAATTGCATCTATGAAGGAGTGTGTACCCTTGAATTGTTTCCCTTGTAGATAATTTCAGCCACTTAGATGAGGAAAGTGGCTATTCTTTTGTAGATGCATCCATTACTTGATTTTGTGTGCTTAATGCTTGGATGTGTCGCCCTTTTGGCAAGACCCACCTTGCCTTGCAAGAAGGCATCCTACCTCATGGTTGTCTTGTTGTGAGTTGAAGGGGCGGAGTGAGACCCGCTAATTGTCTCATATCGGCTATGTTATTAGATTAGTTTAAATAATGGTCCTAGTCTTTGTCACCTCTTTACTCGGGACGAGCAAAGGATCGGTTTGGGGATATTTGATGTGACCATAATTAGAGCATATTTAGTCCCCGAATTACCCTTGTTCCCATGCTTTTTAGTGCATATTTGGGTCATTTATTGTCTTTAGTCCTTTGTTTTGCATATTCTTTGAGGTTTTGTGTCCTTGGTAGGAAAGGAGTGCAAACCTTGCATTTTCATGGCAAAATGAAGCTAAATTGATTGAATTCAATGACCAAGCATCAAGGAGAGACAAGATTAGAAGGCCTTTGTACATACTATAGTAGATGGGCAATGATGAGAAAAGATCCTTGCATCCCCGAGGAAATCCTCAAGGATTCTATGAAGAAAAAGGAAGAAAAGAAGAAGGAACGAAGCTGTAAGACAATCCGGGCGGATTGTCTACAAGACGTCCGTCCAGGAGGTACAATCCGAGCGTCTTCCTCCACAAGACGCCCGTCCAAAACCCCGCCAATCCGAGTGTCTTCCCCAGCTGGACGCCCGTCCAGAAACACCCAAATCCGCCCGTCCCGTGCCTAAGACGCCCGGATTCCCTTACAGCTATTTCGTCTTCTACAAACTTCAAGGAAGGATGCGCATCTTTTTCTAAGACCGGCGAAAAAGAGACCGGAGTCTCCCTAGAGACCGGCGATTCCTCAAGGACTTAATCGTCATTTAAGCCCTTAGTAAACCCTAATTTATGTAACTAATCCCCACTATAAATACCCCATTAGTCTAATTAGAAGAGCATGTTCTTCTTAGCAATCTTTAGAGTAGTTAATATCAATCAAATCTCTCTTTAATCTTGTAATCAACATTTAATCAAGTTTTAATACAAGTTTTATTTCCTTAATCTCTCTCTTGTTCATCCTTTATTTTGGGTAATTGAAGACTATTTGGGTTATTATTGGGAGATTGACAACCTTACAATCTATCATCAAGTACTTCTATTATTCTTTACTTTCTTATTGGAATCATTAGTAGGTATAATTCTCTTAATCCCTTTTTAATTATTGTTAATTATCTTCATTTATTCATCATGTTTCACTTTGTTGGTATGATTGACAACCTTGCTAGCATGTTCAACATGATAATGAGTGAGTACTTTTCTTAGCTAGGGTTAATGGTTAATTAGGGGAAACGACATGGGGAATGATTCATGCTTAATCTAATATGTTTTCATAGTTTATTTGCTTGCTTGTTGTGATCTCAACTTATGCACATGTTATGTTTGATGAAATGTGAGCCTATGAATCCTTGCATTTTTTTACCTATCACCTATGTTTTCAATGAGACTTGTAAGACATAAACCAACTCGAGTCTCATTAGACCATGCATATAGTTGAGTAGGGAAGATTAAGTCGACTTGTAGGTGTTGTACAATCTAATCGATTCGGCTCCGGGACCCAAACTTTCCTAGGATTGTAAGATATAAACCAACTCGTTCCATCACAACAATAATTGCTTGCTTATAATTTGAGAATATGTTTGTATGATCAATTCCCATGAATCCCCTATGACCCCATGACACCCTAGTGCCTTTTATAAATTGTTTACATCCCTTTTTAATCATCTTGCTTGTTTACTTTTATTGCTATTTAGTTTAGTGATCTTCTACTTCAAACCCCAAATTGTGACACCCTTAGACACCACTAGTTGCAATAGAAAATCTCATCTCAATTCCCGTCCCTTGGGATCCGACCTTTACTTGCCTCTTTACTAATTGTAGAGTTGTTTTTGAAGTTATAAATTGTGTTTTGGTCTAGGTGCTCCTAACGACAAGTACTGAAAACTAAACCCCTCATAAGGGATCACGACCAAAAATGGCGCCGTTGCCGGGGACGGTGTTAACTTGATTTAGATTTTCTTGTATTGTTATTAGTTGTGTCTTTCTTTGCCTTGTGGAAGTAAAACTCCTCAAGGTTTGTTCTAATTATTTTCGAGTTGTTTGATATTTTGCATGTCTAGAAGATCACAAGGTAACTTGTTACCCTTTGATCACGAAATTGAAAGGACTTTGACAACCAATAGAAGACTTGTTAGGAGAACTATGAGAGGTATTGGTGAGGTTGTAGATATTCAACCAAATAATATTGAGTTCATCAACCCTTTTGCAAGAGAAGGCGAGGAGAACCAAACGCAAAATCCAACACAAAATCAACCCACAATGCCTAAGTTTTCATCACATTCCGTACCAACCGAGGAGAACCTACCCAATGGTACTCCCACACCACAACACTTAACCGGAAATTTTATTGCCAAATCCGCATTTATCCAATTAGTCGAAAGAAGCCAATTTGGGGGGATGCCTAGTGAAGACCCTCATTCTCATATGGAAACTTTTTGCGACTATTGTGATGCGATTTCTCAAACCGGTGTAACTCAAGACCAAATTCGATGGGTTTTATTTCCTTTTTCTCTAATTGGCATTGCGAAACAATGGTTGAAATGCCTTGATAAGGCTACTCTCGGAATTGATTCTTGGAAGAAGTTGGCTCTAACTTTCTACAAAAAGTTCTATCCACCGGAAAAGACTAACATGCTAAGAGCTCAAATTACGGGCTTTAAGCAAAGAGATGAGGAATCTTTGTATGAAGCTTGGGAGCGATTCAAAGGAATTTGTCGCTCATGTCCTCATCATGGACCTAGCGAGTGGTTCTTGGTACAACAATTTTGGAACGGTCTTTATGAAGACTCAAGAAACATTCTCAACATGGGATCAAATGGAATGTTCACCGAAGTTGATGACAATCAAACTTGGAACAAAATTGAGGAAATGGCGGTCCATAACTCACAATATAGTAGACCTCGCAAGGCTACTAGAGGAGGAAAGCATGAAGTGGACTCCATTACTCAATTGGGTGCTCAACTTAGTGCTCACATTGATACCATCAATTTGAAGTTTGAAAAAGCTATGGCTAGACTTGAAGAAGCCTAAAAATCACCAAAGCATCATGTTAATGCCATGACGGCATCTTCATCAATCCCAAGTGGGATATGTGAGAATTGTGAAACTTTGGGACATGACCAAAGTGAATGTAGGGGAACAAATGAACAAGTGAATGCTTTTCAAGCATACAACAGTGGTACCCCTTATTCAAACTATTACAATGAAAACACCAAATTCCATCCAAATCTCTCATACAAAAGCCAAAATGTTCAAAACCCTCAACCAACATACACCCCACCTCCCATGAGAAACCAAAATCAAAGACCCTTTTACAACCAAAACCAAGGTTACCAAAATCAAACTCCATACAATCAACAAAATGACCAAGGTTTTGATGTTCAAAAAGCGGTCCTCCAAATGCAAAAGAATTAACAAGAGTTTTTCACTCAAATGCAAAAGGATAGTCAAGCAAAGGAAATCACCATCAACAACATCCTAGCTCACACCAAAATGTTGAAAACCCAATTGACTCAACTAGCATCTTCAAGCTCACAAAGACAAAAGGGGCAATTACCATCTCAAAGTAATCCCCCAAGACATGAAACGGTTAGTGCCATTCACTTGAGGAGTGGTACAAGGTATGAAGCACTGAAGAAGCAAGTTGAGGATGAAGTTGTGGAAGCTAGTGACAAAGAAGAAGTTGTGCAAAACTCCAAGGATGGAGAACCATCAAAAGAAGAAATTTCAAAGAAAAATGAAGACAAGGTCAAGGAGAAGGAGCCCATTGTGATTAGACTTCCTTTTCCAAGTCGTCAAGCCAAGCCCAAATTTGATGACCAACTTGAAAATTTATGGAAATTGTGAAGAATTTGGAAGTCTTAATTCCTTTTATGGAATTAATCAATCACGTGCCGGCCTATGCAAAATACATGAAAGACATCCTCACAAAGAATAAGTCGATCCGGAAGCTTGAGACTATCGCCTTCACTAAGGTGAGTAGTGCAATACTTCAAGGGAGTTCACCTCCAAAACTTAAAGATCCGGGAAGCTTCTCAATACCGTGTACCATTGGCGACACCACGATCAACAAAGCCTTATGTGATCTAGGGGCTAGTGTGAGTGTTATGCCGTACTCGGTGAGTAAAAGGTTAGGGATGGGAGAGCTTAAATGCACCAATATCACACTCCAAATGGCCGATAGATCGACGAAGACACCATTAGGGATATGGGAAGATGTTCCCGTAAGAGTTGGGAAATTTTTCATCCCGGTGGACTTTGTCATTGTTGACATGGAAGAAGACTCCAACATTCCAATCATTCTAAGAAGACCTTTCTTGCACACCGCGGGTGCGGTGATTGATGTGAAGCATGGAGAGCTCACTCTAGAAGTGGGAGATGAGAGCATAACTTTCAATCTTGACAAGACCATGAGAGCTCCCCGTTTGCATGAACCATATTTTATGGTTGATCATTATAGCCGGAAGGATGATAGGAAGAAGTCGGAATTCCAATGGAAGAAGAAAATTGATGATGCTCCATTCAAAGAGCAAGTGAATTGTAACAAAGAGAGCTTGAAAAGCTCACCAAAGTCAAGCAATGAAGAGGATGGCCTCATTGGCCAAGACAAGAAAATGGGAGAGTTGTCTCTATCAACTCAAGAGATCTTTAGTGATCAAGTAGATGAAGTTTGTGGTCTTTGGGACGACGAGTTTGAAGGGATTTTCAATCCCTACATTGGTAATGCTATCAATCAAGACCAACATGAAGGACAACAAGGGCAAAGGTCTATTGAAGATCTTTATCATGATAATGAACAAGCTTTTGACTACTTTTTCGAGGTGTTGAGCAACATCAACAACACCTTGGACATGCCCCCATGACATCTCACTAAGGATGAGAGTTTGGTGGAGTCCTCCCTAAACCACCATTTGTAAATATTTCTAACTCCCTAACTTGCATTTTAATTCTTACATTGCATTTTTGTCATTTTTGGATTTTTATGCTTTGTAATGTGACCATAATTGGCGCATATTTAGCCCCCGAATTACCATTGTTTCCATGCTTTTTAGTGCCTATTTGGGTCATTTCTTATCTTTAGTTCTTTGTTTTGCATATTCTTTGAGATTTTGATCCCTTGGTAGGAAAGGAGTAAGAATCTTGCATTTTCATGGCAAAACGAGGCTAAATTGATTGTATTCAATGACCAAGCATCAAGAAGAGACAAGACTAGAAGGCCTTTGTACATATCATAGTAGAAGAGCAATGTTGAGAAAGGATCCTTGCGTCCCCAAGGAAATCCCCAAGGAATTTATGAAGAAAAGGGAAGAAAAGAAGAAGAATTGACGCTGACCAACAATCCGAACGGATTGCGGACAATCCGTCCGTCCGGCCCGACAATCCGAGCGTCCCTCCTTGGAATCCGCTCGGATTCCCCCTCAACAATCCGAGCGTCCCTCTCCCGAATCCGCTCGGATTGCACAGCCCAAATCCGGCCGTCCCGACTCTAATCCGCACGGATTCACCGCACAAAGACGGATTTCATTCTTCAAGCTACGAAAAGAGAAGCCCTTCTCTCGGAAAATACCGAGTCTCCTTGCTCAACTTAAAAAGTGTAATTACTAGTTTAGCCCTTAGTTAACCCTAATGCATCCTCCCTAATTTTCACTATAAATACCCCATTAGGCTAATTAGAGGAGCATGTTCTTCTTATCAATAATTAGTGTAGTTAATATCAATCAAATCTCTCTTCAATATTGTAATCAAGTATTAATCAAGTTTTAATCCAAGTTTTAGTTCTTTAATCTCTCTCTTGTTCTTCCTTTATTTTGGGTAATTGAAGATTATTTGGGTTATTATTGGGAGATTGACAACCTCTCAATCTAGGATTCAAGTACTTCTATTATTCTTGCTTTATTATTGGAATCATTAGTAGGTATAATCTCTTAATCCCTTTTTAATTATTGTTAATTACTTTCATTTATTCATCATGTTTCATTATGTTAGTATGATTGACAACCTTTCTAGCATGATCAACATGATAATGAGTGAGTAGTCTCTTAGCTAGGGTTTAATGGGTGATTAGGGAAACCAACATGGGGAATGATTCATGCTTAAATCAATATGCTTTCATATCTTATTTGCTTGCTTGTTTTGATCTTAATACATGCACATGTTATATTTGATGAAATGCTAAGCCTATGAATCCTTGCATTTACTATCATCTTCTATCTTTTCAATGAGACTTGTAAGACATAACCCAACTCGAGTCTTGTTAGACCATGCATGTGTTGAGTAGGAAAGATTAAGTCGACTTGTAGGTGTTGTACAATCTAATCGATTCGGCTCCGGGACCCAAACTTTCCTAGGATTGTAAGACATAACCCAACTCGATCCATCACAACAATAATTGCTTGCTTATAATTTGAGAACATGTTTGTATGATCATATCCCATAATTCCCCTATGAACCCATGACACCCTAGTGCTTTTAATCAATTGTTTACACCCCTTATTTCATTCATCTTGCTAGTTTATTTTCATTGTTATTCTAGTTTAGTGACCTTCTACACCAACTCAATTTGTGACACCCCTAGACACTACTAGTTGCAATAGAATTCTCATTTCAATACCCGTCCCTTGGGATCCGACCTTTACTTGCCTCTTTACTAATTGTAGAGTTGTTTGTGAAGTATAAATTGTGTTTTGTATCGACCATTGACCAACGACCACATATGCTTAATTGTGAACACGAAATGGCCTCGATCACTTTGATCAAGGTAATTATCATTTTTGAGAGAAGTGAGGGAGGGACTAATGATTTCATTGATGTGTAGTGCTTTAGCTTAGTGTGGGGATAACAATTGCCTAGGCTATTCATGCCTTAGTAGTGCCCCTACAATGAGGAACACGGGATTTGAAGAATGAATATGACACGGGATATGCAAGTGCACGGATGGGACTGAATCCGGGTAGATCAGGGAGAATCCGAGCATCCTTAAGGGGAATCCGCTCGTCTTTAGGGAATCCGACCGTCTTTGGCAGAATCTGCCCGTCCAATTTGGGACTGTCGAAGAATCCGAGCGTCCCAGCAGAGACGACGCTCGTCTTGAAGAATCCGCTCGTCTTTGCAGAAAGACGCCCGTCTTTAGAATCCGCTCGTCTTTGCAGAAAGACGCCCGTCTTTTTGCCAGTGCAAAATAAGAAAGCTTGTTGTATCAGAATCCGCCCGTCTTCAGCAGAATCCGCTCGTCCCACAGTCAAAGAATCCGAGCGTCCCAGCTGAAAGACGCCCTACCCCGTCGCGTATTTAAGTCGTCTGCAAAGGATTCAACCCGCCGCCGGTCAAAATTAATTCAAGGCGGCCACCGCATCGCATCCGGTGCGCTGGCTTAGCTCACGACACGTGCCCTTGGGGGGCCCGTCTTTAGGCGAGAATCCTGAACCCAGAATAGGCAGAATCCGAGCGTCCCGAAGGAAAAACGCCCGTCTTCCCCTGCAGTTTCAAAATTTTCGGGTGTTTTAAATACCCCTTCCACATTCATTTCTTCATTCATTCATTCAAAACACTACCAAAAACCCCAAAACCCAAAACCCTCATCCTCTCCATCACCAAAACAAGATTTCCTCAACCAAATTCAACAAAATCAAATCCAAACTTCCTTTTAACAACAATTAATCACTCCTCTTCCAACAAAAATCAATCCGAGCACCAAAATCTTCAACCTTTGAGTCGATTTTCGAAATACAAAGGCAAAGCCTTTCATCTTAAAATCGATTTGGGTATAATTGGAAATTGAAGATTTTCACTCTTTTCTTGGTATATTCATCAATTGCAAGAACAAAAGGATCAACAAAGGCACCTAAGGCAAAGGCACTCTCAACAAGGCAACAATGTCTTCAAGCAAAGAAAGCTTCATTGGCTATGGTGGTTGCTAGTGCAAACTTGGAAGTTCAACAACAACAAAATCCTCCCTTGGAAGCAACAACATCATCAACTCCGGAAATTGCTCAATTATCAAACTATCCGGAGGTAATTTTCATTTCTAACTCCCATAGGGATACATTTGCCAAGTATGCTAAGAAATCCTTTCTACCCACCAAATTCATATGTAAAGATGCCTTGAACAAATTGGGTGTCCTTGAACAAACAAAAGCCTTCTTTGAAGCCATGGGGTTGGGAAAATTGTTTGCTACAAGAGAATTGACATACCCCTCCCTTACCTTGGAATTCTTGAGTTCATTGAAAGTGACTAAGGTAGAGACTAGAGAATACATCGAGTTTTGCCATGCCAATGTGAATAGGCGCATCACCTTTGATGACTTGAGTAAAGCATTAGGTCTTAGTGATTCACCTCGTTATTACAAGAAGCCCGAAAAATATGACCCCGCTCCTCTTTGGGAGGCGATTTTCGGGAAGAAATTTGAGAACTTTCATGCTTGTCGCGCTCTATTAGTCCACCATCCGGGCATTAGAGTGTGGCACAAGGTTATCGGGAATACTATCATTGCAAGAAAAGACACTAACCACTTTACCAAGCTCGATTGTATTCTACTTGAGTCGGCCTTAAATATTGGAAGGTAATTCACCAAGCCTTACAATTCTCTAAGGCTTTTGGTGGAAATATGGCTCAATGTTGATTGTGGAAAGCAAGGCACCGCTTTTATCGTAAATGGAGGTCGAGTTACTCTTTTGGCCACGTACTTTGATCCGAATTTCAACAAGGATAGCAAGTATGTGGCAAAAAAAGGGGGTCATCTCATTGACATGGATGCCATGATTAACAAGTACAAGTGGGTTACGCATAATCCTCTTGACACCAAATATGGGTGGCTCACCAATGATGCTAGATCTTTTACTTTGCCTTCCAAGATATGCCGTTTGAGTGTTCATAGAACAAACTACCTTCTTCCCCTCTCAAAGGAAGCCGAATACATCATCCGTCAACAAAGGGGTGAAATTGAAATGCCCTTCTCCTCCATTGTCACACCACCCTATCCATTCAAATATCAAGAGTTCAAACCCGAAGGCGTTGAAGCGGGCAATGACTACATGACTCTACTTATGCAAGAGGTGCACAAACAAGCTTATAAGGACCGGGAAGATGCATACTTAGCCCAATATCCACCCCTCCTCCATTTAGATAGGCAAGGACTACTTGATCCTTCATGTCCTTTGCCTAGTTGGGCGGATAGGGAAGTCTTCTTTCCAAGTGCATCTAGGGGTGAGAGACCGGGTGACAATGAGGTTGTCGGTGATGAGGTTGTTGATAAAGGCATTGATGAAGAGGTAAATGAAGAAGAAGAGGCTAATGAAGAAGAAGAAGATGATGAAGGAAGTGAGCAAGGAAGTGAAGAGGGAAGTGGTGATGAGTACACTTCTATTGAGGAAGATGATGACAATGATGATATGGTGGAAGACTAGCAAGCTTTGGAGGCTCCTACCCTCTTGAGGTTTGTCTACTTCTTTCTTTGTTTTATTTATTTTATCTTGATCATGGTTGGAGAGTCCTAGCAACATAGAGGACTAACACCTCGGCCCCATTGAGGTGTTCTTATTGTTCCCACTTTTGAAAATCCAAAATGACAAATTTAGTTTCATGCATTGCATCTTGTGTGCATGAACTACCCCAACTTTAGGACATTAGAAATAATGTCTATCTCGGTTTGAGGAAGTACATGCATACGCAACGGGAGGTAATCTAAATTACGCTCTCCGTCATAAACAAAAACCCATGCATCATGTAGTGTAGTATAGTATAGCTTGCATTTAGTGTAGAATTCATGCATCATGTTTGCATAATTTCCCATCATTTTGGCCATTGAGGACAATGCCCATATTAGTGTGGGGATGGGGAATTCTAACTTAACTTTTATTCAAAAATCCAAAAAAATCAAAAAATTTCGAAAAACAATAAAAATTTCAAAAAATTTGAAAAATTGAAAACCCAAAAACAAGTTCATTTCCTTTGTAGTGTAGTCATGTATATATTGTTGTATATATTGTATTTATTCTATCGTTGTTCACATTGATTGACTACGCCACATCCGAGACATGAGGATATTGAAGACCGCATGGTATGATCTTTCCAATCTCCTTTTTCCTCCTTATGTTAATGACTATGTGGCTTTATTTTGATTGATGTGGTATAACAATGTGAATTTAGGATTGCATTTAGAATACTTGGCATATTAGTTGGTAGAATCATATGCATTAGGTTGTATATATGTTAGTTGCATCATGGCATGTAGTTTGGATGGTTAGAAAAATTTTGTGAAACCGTCTACTTGGGAAGCTTGACAAGTGTATGTAGGCCCTAGTAGATGCTTTTTCTTCTTAAGACTTTGCTTGTTAGAATACTTGTAAAACACCCTAGGATGTGTCATGCTAGTATCCTTTGACCCATGGATTAAGGCGTAGTCAAAAGTACCTTGTGGTGTGATAACTCCTTGGCTACCGTTTATTCCAAGATGACCCTTGAAACCATGCATCCATCCATCATCCATGTTCTACCACATTTTTGTCATCATAGGGAATGGGCACAGAAAGAAATTGATTTGAGTTCAATGAAATAAAAAGTGAAAGAAAGTTTGCAAAATGCATCAAATGAAAAGAGGAGCAAAAATAGAACTCCTATGCTTCAAATATAAGGCACCCTCACTACATATGGGGTGACTTTGAAAATTTTCAAAAAGAAAATGCAAAGAAAAGTTGAAAAGTTGTCAAGTATTGAAATGCCAAAAATCAAAAGTAATGGCAAAAGAAAGTGTTCTCAAATGTCAAATGCCAAAAGAAATTGGGGGGAAAAACAACAACAAAGCAAACTCCTAAAACGAAACCCACGTTGCCTTACAAGAAGGCATCCTACCTCATGGTTGTCTTGTTGTGAGTTGAAGGGGCGGAGTGAGACCCGCTAATTATCTCATATCGGCTATGTTATTAGGTTAGTTTAAATAATGGTCCTAATCTTTGTCACCTCTTTACTCGGGACGAGCAAAGGTTCGGTTTGGGGATATTTGATGTGACCATAATTAGAGCATATTTAGTCCCCGAATTAGCCTTGTTCCCATGCTTTTTAGTGCATATTTGGGTCATTTATTGTCTTTAGTCCTTTGTTTTGCATATTCTTTGAGGTTTTGTGTCCTTGGTAGGAAAGGAGTGCAAACCTTGCATTTTCATGGCAAAATGAAGCTAAATTGATTGAATTCAATGACCAAGCATCAAGGAGAGACAAGATTAGAAGGCCTTTGTACATACTATAGTAGATGGGCAATGATGAGAAAAGATCCTTGCATCCCCGAGGAAATCCTCAAGGATTCTATGAAAAAAAAGGAAGAAAAGAAGAAGGAACGAAGCTGTAAGACAATCCGGGCGGATTGTCTACAAGACGCCCGTCCAGGAGGTACAATCCGAGCGTCTTCCTCCACAAGATGCCCGTCCAAAACCCCGCCAATCCGAGCGTCTTCCCCAGCTGGACGCCCGTCCAGAAACACCCAAATCCGCCCGTCCCGTGCCTAAGACGCCCGGATTCCCTTACAGCTATTTCGTCTTCTACAAACTTCAAGGAAGGATGTTCATCTTTTTCTAAGACCGGCGAAAAAGAGACCGGAGTCTCCCTAGAGACCGGCGATTCCTCAAGGACTTAATCGTCATTTAAGCCCTTAGTAAACCCTAATTTATGTAACTAATCCCCACTATAAATACCCCATTAGTCTAATTAGAAGAGCATGTTCTTCTTAGCAATCTTTAGAGTAGTTAATATCAATCAAATCTCTCTTTAATCTTGTAATCAACATTTAATCAAGTTTTAATACAAGTTTTATTTCCTTAATCTCTCTCTTGTTCATCCTTTATTTTGGGTAATTGAAGACTATTTGGGTTATTATTGGGAGATTGACAACCTTCCAATCTATCATCAAGTACTACTATTATTCTTTACTTTCTTATTGGAATCATTAGTAGGTATAATTCTCTTAATCCCTTTTTAATTATTGTTAATTATCTTCATTTATTCATCATGTTTCACTTTGTTGGTATGATTGACAACCTTGCTAGCATGTTCAACATGATAATGAGTGAGTAGTTTCCTTAGCTAGGGTTAATGGGTAATTAGGGGAAACCAACATGGGGAATGATTCATGCTTAATCTAATATGTTTTCATAGTTTATTTGCTTGCTTGTTGTGATCTCAACTTATGCACATGTTATGTTTGATGAAATGTGAGCCTATGAATCCTTGCATTTTTTACCCATCACCTATCTTTTCAATGAGACTTGTAAGACATAAACCAACTCGAGTCTCATTAGAACATGCATATAGTTTAGTAGGGAAGATTAAGTCGACTTGTAGGTGTTGTACAATCTAATCGATTCGGCTCCGGGACCCAAACTTTCCTAGGATTGTAAGATATAAACCAACTCGTTCCATCACAACAATAATTGCTTGCTTATAATTTGAGAATATGTTTGTATGATCAATTCCCATGAATCCCCTATGACCCCATGACACCCTAGTGCCTTTTATAAATTGTTTACATCCCTTTTTAATCATCTTGCTTGTTTACTTTTATTGCTATTTAGTTTAGTGATCTTCTACTTCAAACCCCAAATTGTGACACCCTTAGACACCACTAGTTGCAATAGAAAATCTCATCTCAATTCCCGTCCCTTGGGATCCGACCTTTACTTGCCTCTTTACTAATTGTAGAGTTGTTTGTGAAGTTATAAATTATGTTTTGGTCTAGGTGCTCCTAACGACAAGTACTGAAAACTAAACCCCTCATAAGGGATCACGACCAGGTGGCTTGCGGGAGGTGCAGAAATGAGGTATCTTCAGAGCCCCCACTTTGATTGAGGCTTGGACAAGGCGAAAGTCAAAGTATAACCATCAGGTCAAACGAAGATTACAACCTGACGACTATGGCGACGCGAGGCGGCTCAAGGGGTCTGAACCAAGGACCTATCGTCGGGAACATATTAGAGTATGTCGACTATCGAGGAGGGTCGTTTAAAGTCCATTAGACTACGTAAGGAAGCTCGCCAGCCATAAGAAGAGACCATACCTGAGACTTATTTCTCGAGATGTTTCCGGAGGTGCGTGGGAGCTAAGGTTAAGCATAGGAGCTAAGGTTAAGCGTAGGAGCTAAGGGTAAGCGTAGGAGCTAAGGATAAGACCTAAAAGTTATGTAAGGATTGTGCTAGGGTGTGGGAACTTCTAGAGAACAACACCTTTGTTGAACTCGGTGAGGAAACAAAAATGTCAAGGGTAGTAGGACGTAGGCGGGAACTGCTGGGGGAAATCTGCTTGGGTCGGTCTCAAGCGAACTCTGGCAAAAACTTGAGGTTGGATCTCCATGTCTCGAGAAGAACAATCGGCTGTCATGAACTCTCGCTGGGGGATTACTGAGGTTGAATCTCCATGTCTCGAGAAGAACAGTGAACTTGGACAAAAAGAAAACCTTGAGGAAAAGGAGCAGCAGATGCTGCGTTCCTTGGAAGAGGCGCAGTACTTGACGCGTCCTTTCCTCAGCGGGTTCCTCCTGCGCAAGAAAGCGCGTTTGACAGCCTGTCGTATTTTAGGCATAACTTTCTCTAATAGACTCGGAATAAGGTGATTTAGGTGGCGTTGGAAAGCTAAGAACGAGATCTAAATTTTCTGTGAAATAGGCCTAACCCAAAACAGTCGTTATCAACTCGTAAAACGGGCCTAAAGGTCGGGTTATCATTCTAGCTAAATGAAATGCACATTTTGTAATGTAAACTTTTAGCTTAGCCTAATGAAGTGACATGAGACTCAAAATGAGATATAATCTCAACATTTTATGACATCCTAACCTTAGGTAGACAAGCACATTACTCTGACTCGGGATTTGACGGTTTTAGGAAATGAAGACGGTTTTTGACCCGGACTCCAAATGAACTCTAATTACTGCCAAAACGACCGTAATGACACCTAGATGACGACCATGAGGTAGACACAAGTATTTGAGCTATCACTTGACGATAAACTTACAAATTGTCATAAATCGTTCAGTGTACCAAACATGCGGCCCAATCATCACCGGGTGTTTTGCGGGAGGTACAGAAATGAGGTATCTACAACTACCCAATCCATTTCATTGCTCGTACCTGCATTTCTATTACTACAACACCAACTTGAGCAAACCAAACTCTCAACACAACACAAATGGAACACCAATAACCAAATCTCATATATAAAATGAGAATAAACCAAGTTAACAAGTTTACCAACAAATCCTCATCAAACCAAATCCGTCACAAGTCTAACTAACACTACCATGTTCTTAGGTTTTGGGAAAGGGGCACATAAGTCAAGTACAAGTAAAAGAAGCACCCGCGCCAAAAGCACCTCCTCCGGATGGATCATTAGGATCTTACCAATGGGGACGGGGACCGGAGTTGCACGAACTGAAGAAGGCTTCCATCTTGTCGAACTTTGCTTTCATTTCCCGCATTTGTTGATCCCTTTCGGCGTTTTGGAGCCTTTCTTCGGCGTTTTGGCGCCTTTCTTCATCAAGTTGTGCTTGTAAGACACTTAGAATTCCCGGCTCATAAGTTTGTTTTGACTTTTAAGAAGTCCTTGCTTTTGGCGCCTTGAAGAAAACTCCATGAGCTTCTCCGGTTCCATACACCGAGCCCTTTTTGTACCCCTCAACCAAGTCAAACCAAATATCATTATCGGGCCTATTGGGGGTGTTCTCTTTTTCACGCAAATAAGCATCCTACAAGTCAAACCAAATATCATTAAAGGTTATTTTTACATGAAAAATTTACCTATAATAAGTAATGTTAGTAAGGGAAATTGACTAATTAAATGAAACTTACATGTAATTCCTTGTCTTTCGCCTTAGTCCAATGCCTATTACCCTTATCATCAACCTTGCTATGCGTGTCTGCAAAGAGCTCGGGAGCCGTCATCTCTACCTTACCTTTTTTCTTCCCCTTCTAAAAACAAACAAGGCATAAATTCATGGTTTTCATGGTTAAATTTTTTTAATAATAATCTAAGGTGTTGTTATGTATACTTACTCCCAAAACACGATCCAAGAAAGAATGAGATCCCCCATAGTGAGTAGCCTCAACAATGCCTTCTTTCTTTCCTCCTCTGTTGTTGAGTGAACCTCGCTCCGACTTGATCTTAAATTCCGGGGTTGCACGTTTCTTCATTAGACCTTCATATGCGCCACCTAAAATTCAAAATAGTGTTAGAAAAAATAAAATGGTCACGTAAATTTATTATAACTAAATACAAGTAATCAAACTAATAAAATAATACACACCTTTCAAATGCTCGGGCTCCTTTTTCCTCCTCACGGTCTTATAGATGAGATCTCTATATCTTTAAGTACAAATAGCGTTGTACCTATCACGGACAATATGTTCCAAACCCGACGGCCAATCAAATGATTTCTATAAAAAGTTTTTATTAGTATAAATTAATAATTGAAACTTAGATATAAATTAACAAATTAAATATATACAAAAACATACCCGAAAGATGTTGAACCATTCTTCTTTTTGTTGGGGCGTAGCGTCAGTCCAACAAGTAGGAACATCCCCCGTCATCTTCTATTTCGTACTTGCCGAACAACCACTAACAACCGTTCTGCAGTTAAACCTGAAATACAATATGTTAAATACAAGTACGCGTTTATATTAAACAAAGACTGAATATTGTAACTTTAATGGAGTATATGAAATGAACATATGAGTAACATATATCTTACCAAAGACCAGCCGGATGATGATCATCTTCCCATCCGTAGTCCACTGAATCTCGAGTCCCTGATCTGATGAGTCATCATTGGTCGATTCCTCGACCGACTGTTGCTCAATCTCTGTCTCCTCTTCCTCTAAAGAAGACATACTACGACGCTGACTACCCCCGCCTCGCTGTCTACCTCATCCTGCGCGACCTCCTGCCATCTACAATTGCAAAAAAAAAATTATTAAACAATGTTGTTAGTAAAATAAAAACATAATTGCAATAAAATATAAAATAAAATTAAAAAAATTTACCAATATAACTAACACTAGTCCTCATCATCCTCTTCATCAGTTTCATCGTCATCCTCATTTTCATCCTCCTCCTCATCATCATATCATCAACAACATCATCATCAACATCATCATCATCATCATCATCATCATCATCATCATCATCATCATTATCATTATCATTATCATTATCTACTTCCTCCTCCCACTCCTCCAACTCTACATCTTCTCCATTCTCTTCCTCCTCTTCCTCATTTTCCAACTCTTCACCCTCTTCATTCCCATTCTCGTAACTGATTTCTTCAATTGGAGACAAAATTGTGCTAGTTGATACTACTTCTTCTTGGAAAAAAGAGGTATCTATTTTTGATCTTGCCTTTGTCTTAAAGACTGCCCACCATTGCTTTTGATTTCTATCATTCCTCGTGCATGGATAAGAAGAGAAATACACTTTATGAGCTTGATGTGCGAGTATAAATGGGTCATACTTAGAATATGTTCGAGTATGATTCACTTCTACGAGTTTGTAACGTTCATGTACTCTTGTTCCGGCCATAGAATTATCCTTCCATTCAACCTTGAATAAGACAAACTTATAAGCACGGTCACACCCATTATAGCACATCTCAAATATTTCCTCTACTATACCATAATAGTCATTGTCATCAAGACAAGAAATAGTGACACCATAATTGCATCTAGCCTTATTTTTACCATAGTTGAATGTATGAAAATTGAATCCATTAACTAGGTATCGATTCCAGGTTCTAACCATTCGTGAAGGACCAGAGGCTAAACTCCTTATCAAATCATCTTCGATATTCAACTCAATAACATGCTTCTTAAACCACGATGGAAATTGCTCCTCGTGTTTATTCCAAACATCATCCCTGCTCACATTAGGATGCTCTTTCATGAAATCAGTCACAAACTGCATTTCATATGGCTCTAAGATTTCACAATTAGATAGAACGTAAAGGTGAGCACGATTATATTCTTTGTCATCCAAATATCTTGTTCCCCCAATTGTTGAGCAACCTTCATCATCATGAGTTTGAAAAAAACTCGGGTAAACTTGCATCAATTTCATCCTCTTTGTCAATTTTCAAGTATTTTGCCTTGGTTTCTATATGTTTTTCAAAGTAAAGTGAGCAAAAATTTGCAATCTCTTCTGTTAAATATGCATTGCATATAGAACCTTCTACCCGAGCTTTGTTACCAATTTTTTTCTTCGTGTGTTTAAGAAACCTATAATATAATTGTAGAGCTTAATTAAAAGTTGATAAAGTTAAAAAAATTAAAGTGTATAAAAGAATAATAGTTATAATTTCAATAATACTAGTTAACTTTTATTACTTTTCAAATGGATACATCCACCTATATTGGACGGGTCCTCCAACTTTGGCTTCGTAAGGCAAGTGAACCGATAGATGCTCCATGGAATTAAAAAATGTAGGAGGTAAGATCATCTCAAGTTTACACAATATTTCTGGTATTTGCTCTTCGAGACGTATCATGTCATCAACGCATATTGAAGAGGAACATAAATCTCAAAAAAATTGACTAATCTTAACAATTGCATTCCACACGGTAGTCGGGAGAAGATGTTTCAAAGTAACGGGTAATAATCGTTCCATGAAGACATGACAATCATGGCTTTTCAAGCCTTGCAACTTTATCTTCTTCATATCAACACATCGTTTAAAATCTGATGCATATCTATCTGGAAACTTCAACTTTCGTAACCACTCACACAATACCTTCCTTTGAGATTTGTCAAGAGTAAAAATGGATTTTGGCTTTGACCCGTCTTTGCGAATGTGCAATTTGGGACGGTCATAAAATTTCTTTATATCTTTTCTTGCAGCAATAGTATAACACGACTTTCCTTTTACATCCATAATCGTATGAATCAGTAGCTCAAAAAAGTTTTTCTCTATGTGCATTACATCCAAGTTGTGCCTAATTAACATTGTTTTCCAATACGGAATGTCCCAAAAAATGCTTCTTTTAAACCAACCATTTTTTTTCCAACTCTTTAAACTCTTCTTTTGTACCATCAACAGTAGTTGAAAAATCACATATCAACTCCCATACCTCATCCCCCGGAAGTCGATCCGGAGCATCGTCACGCACCTCTTTACCTTTTAAGAAAGATTTCTTGTTCCTCCTATGTCCATGTCTTTCCGATAAGAAGTGTCTATGACAATCAAACCAACTTATTTTCTTGTAATTAGGGAGATAAAATGCTTTACTCTCTTCCATGCAACAAGGACATGCCTTTTGCCCAGCAGTAGACCAACCCGATAACATTCCATAAGCGGAAAAATCATTTATTGTCCATAAAAGTGAAGCTCTTAATTGAAAATTTTGCTTTTTGGACACATCATATGTTTCCACACCAACTTCCCACAAATGTTTCAACTCTTCCACCAACGGTTGTAAATAAACATCTAAATTACTTTTTGGATCTGGAACAATAAGTGACAAGAAGATAAATTGCTTTTTCAAGCACAACCAAGGTGGTAAGCACTACTACAAATCCAGGCAACTACAACGCCCCTTTAACAACGATTATTCACGAAAATCACAATAGACATTTTAGAATGTATGGCGCTAATTTTACTAAAATAAATTACAACGGGTATGGTTATAAAAACCGTTGTTATTAGTTTTAACAACGGGTCACACATGCACAACCGTTGTTAATAATTTGGCGCAAAATTGGCGCAAAGTTAGTGAAAAGTAATCACAACGGTTATTTTTGAAACCCGTTGTTAAAACTTATTTAACAACGGGTGTTTTTTACAACCGTTGTTAAAACATATTTCACAACGGTTGTTGTTTAATAACTGTTGTCAATACCTTCCATACTATAAACCACACAAACAGAAGTCTGCTGCAGCCACAAAACACAACCCTTAATACACAAACACAAACACAACAGACAAACAAACACAAAACACACACTCTCTTTCTCTCTTTCTCACTTTCTCATCGTCGCTTTATCTTCTCGCCGTCACTGTTGATTTCATCGTCTATTACATTCTGTATTTATCAGGTAAATCTCGCCGTCAGATCACTGTTAGTTTCATCGTCATTATTTTCTTTTTCTATTTATTTCTTTTGCATGTATGTGTTTTTATCGACCATTATGTTATTTGTTTAAGTATTGTTCGCATAATTAGTTAGTAAAACAATGAAGAAGCAAGATGAAGAAGCAAGATAAACATAATTAATATATATATATATATATATATATTTATAAATACATAAATTAAAAAAAAAATTACATATATAAAAATGCAATTCTTATATTTTCATAGAGGATCTTATTCTGCTCTATCGTATCCGTCCTCTCCTCCTTGGCTATTTGGAGGTTCCGTTCGGCAGATTGCTATATCGTCATATAGCCGCAATCGCTGCCGCTCCGTCAAGCCATCTTCTTTGGCGTGCTTCGGTGCGGATCGAGCATCCGCAAGGTAGCTCCTGAAACTTTCCTCAATATGGAGGAACCGGCGGATGAAGTTGTTGTTGTTCTCGATCATGGTAAGAGTCTTAAGGATGAAATCATTCATTTTGTTGGAGTTTTTGGAGTTTGTTTTGAAAGATTAAGTAGAGTTTGTTTTAGCAGTTAGGGTTTGGAGATGAATATATTGAGATAATGGAAATGTTAGTTGAGATAATGCAATGTATTTATACTAAGCAATGTGTGGGTTGAGTTGCTTTTTAATTAATATATATGTTAGGAAGTTGTGCCATAATCATCATCATATCTCTCAATAATGCTGCTTCAAATCTTATTACTAACCCTTCTCATTCCATATTATCCGTTCATATGTACAAAGTGATGTCGATAATAATGCATGCATCTGAATTCTAACGGGCCGTAATTATGCATGCATCTAGTAATATTTAATTTAATTTTTTTTATTTTTTAAGAACAAACAACAACGGTTATTTACAAACAACCCGTTGTCTTTAGTTATAACAACGGTTTTGTATATTAAAACCCGTTGTTATAACTTTCCCCCCAAAATTGAGTCACACTTTCCACAACGGGGTTTTATACTTAAAACCGTTGTTAATATTTTTAACAACGGTTTCCTTAAGAAAACCAACCGTTGTTAAAACCTTTTACAACGGACGCTTTAACAACGTCCGCTTTTTTATATAACAACGGTTTTTGACCGTTGTTATAGCCTGTATCTGTAGTAGTGAAGTTGTATGGAGTGACTATTACAGGCCAATATGAATAAGGTTTACCAAACTGATCGAATGGAGAAAACCCATCTGTACACAAGCCAAGTCGCACATTGCGGGGTTCATCGGCAAAATCAGGATAGATCATATCAAAACGCTTCCATTCCTCCCCATCACTCGGATGACACGTCTTTCCCGGTGTACGAGGATTTTCCTTGTGCCATCTCATTTGTTCGGCAATATTTTTTGTTGCATACATTCTTCCAGGAAAGCTCACATGATCCGTGATTACGTGGAGCAAGAGGAGATAATGATAGACAAGATTGCGACGGATGATAACATCGCGGATCCTCCCACTAAACCGTTGAATTATGATAAGCATGTAGGGCATGTTAATTCCATGGGAATTAAACGTGTTCCTGAGTTGTAGTACTTGATTATGGATTTGATACATTATCTTTTTCATATACTATTTATAACTTCATCGTTTTATATATAATATTTTGTTTTTCATGTGGATTGTACTGAAACATTGAACGCCACAAAGTGAACTGAATTACATTATATTTGTTTTGGTCCGTAATCGCCAATGTGAGCTAATAACTCCGGCTATTATATTGTGCAGTCGATTGATGGTGGGTTCAACGAGCCATAAGTCAAACGGTTGACTGATCGATCACAGATGCGAGATTATAACGATACCTCGTAGGACAACTTTTTGTGACAACGTAATGGAGTCCTAAATGTTTAAAAACATTCGGTGCCAGGTCGTGGATAGGACATCCATTGTGTTCCTAGAGTCGATTCTTTTGACTATCAACTGTCTCTTGAGATTAAGGCAGTTTTTGGGTGACTTTGGTTTCTTTCTCACGGTGCCGTGAATCGGAGGCTAAGTAGATTTTTTCTGGGTCATTTCATACTGTGCTTACATCTGCAGGATTCGAGTTAAGAAAAATATCCAACCCTTATCAGGTATAGTTATTTCTCAGGGCCACTCGAGGAGTTGTAACTGAAATGCATGGCCATGCTCGAATGTTGATTCGTTTATCAGTTAAGTTACTCTCTAGTCGGGAAAACCACTCTTGATGCAGATCGCTTGTAAAATACGACCTTTGTGAATACGGATTTGCAAATTATTTTACATTGAGTGGTAGAAATTTTAGGATATGAGAATCGGTTATCGCACATACACTTGTGAGGACAAGTGGGAGTTTGTTGGAGCTTGTGTCCTCCACAAAATTAGTGTGATAACATTTGTAAATCTCTTACAGGTTCACAAGGGTATACTTCGTATATTTAATCAGTTGATTAACGTTTACCTAATAACGGTTGGTTTGCTAGAAAGTTTGACGTTATTATCATACAGATGGCGGTGATCAACTGGTCCCTAAAGGTCACACCTATAGGATGTGTTTGAGAAATGTAGTTATAGAAATATAATCACATTGATGCCTAATATGACTAAACAGTTAGTCAATGTGTTGATGAGACAATTATTTAATGAAGATTAAATAATATTAGTTGAGACGAATTAATCATCAATTAAATAAATTGAATATAATAAGTTATATTTAATTAAATGTATGTAATGTTAGCTTGACGACTTAATCATAATTCGTAATTAAATGTAATCGATTATATTTAATATCAACAAGATGAATGTGTCATAGTGGTAATAGTGAGGGTACACAAACCAAGAGGTCATGGGTTCGATCCTCACTAGATGACAATTTAACACATTTTATACATTTTTGGAATAACCAAAAATAAGGAGATTACACTCCTTATTTCGGTTATATGGGCCGAAATTAGGAAAGATTATATCTTCCTAATTGACTCCCATATTTCGGTTAGCATATGAAGGAAAGGGAGATTATTATTCTACCCTAATTCTCTTTTAACCTAGCCTCCTCCCTCATCAGAAAAACACAAAAAACAACCAACATTTTTACAGAAAATTTGGATCGATTCTAGCATTATCAAAGGGCATATCTCATATCGTCTTGGGTGCAACTGATAGGCGAATATCTAATTTGACATTGTTCTTAGGCCATATTTGCTAGGACCGAAGGTTATTTCTGAATCCTTTACTTTGTTTATGTATTTTATTTATGACTAGTGATCGTCTTAATTAAATTCGTTATAATCCTTCAATTTTAAGGGAAGTATACAGATTATTTCCCACAAGTGGTATCAGAGCAAAGGCCACGAATTTTAATTAGGGCACGGCTGTTTTTTTTGTTAATGCCGATTGAAAAAAAAATGTTTGCAGCCGGTGTTTGTTCTTTTTTATGCGAGATTTCCATTTTTATTTTTCATAATGTTGTTTTAATCAGTTAAAATTATCATATGAAGAATTGGTAGATGTTTGATTTGATGCAGATTAAGTTAAAACATAAATGGAATCGTCATGTTTGATTTAATGCAGATTAAGTTGAAATTAAAAAGGCATTAGGGTCCTAATTTAAAAACCGTGAAAATTTTTTTTGCTGTTTCTGTACTGTTCACGGATGAACAGTATTAAAAAAAAAATTGCTGTTTTTTTTTTTTGCTCTCCGTTTTTCTAAGAAAAACCGATTAAAGTTTTTTGCGGTTGTTTTGTTTATGCCGTTTTGGAAAAGCATCCGAAAAAAAAAAAAAAAAAAAAAAAAAAAAAATTTGTTGTTACTGTTCACGTGCTACTGTTCACAGGGGACAGAATTTAAAAAAAAAATTATTTTGTTTCGGTTTTTACAGATAAAACCGTGTATAAAAAAAGAAACATGCTTGTTTTGTTTTTCTTTGTTTATGCCGAGACCAAATAAAAAAAAAGAATTTTGTTTTTGTTTTGATTTTGGCCAATTAGTTATTGTGAAACGGTTCACAATTAAAAGATACCGAATTATTTTAAAGCAGATTAAAATTTTGACGGATAGAATTCATATTAGAAGTTTAATATGGATTAAGATTGAAATTAATGTGATTAATTGAGGAATTGTCACTTAATTTGATTTAAATAGGTGGTTTGGATAAATTAATCAACATAATTAAGAAATTGTGTCATGTATGTTTAATTTATTTTAGTTGATGCATTATATTTTATTTTTGTTGAATGAATCGATTGAATGAATTTAATTTACGTATTTTTTTGCAATCAGTTATAATACTTAGTGTGGCCTTAGTCAAATTATGTTTTCGTAATGAAGGAACCATAATTTTTAATGTAATTATGAGATCTCGAATCTTCTTTATTTTCTTTAGTTTTTGGGTTTTGAAATTAGAATGTAATAAATAGGTTTATTATGTAAATTTTATTTATTGTAATTTTCAAAAGAAGACTAAAGATGGAGATTGGAGCTCACTCCCGCTACATGGATCAAGATGGAACATCAAGACAAGCTTCTCGGGTCCAAGGAGGATTCCAAACTTGTATTTATTGTTCATTTTGATAGGATAGGCCACACTAGGACTTTTACTGTTTTTACGTTTTTCATTCTTATTGCTTTTCATTCACATGTTAGTTTATGCATCATATTCCGCCTAAAACCAAACCACCTACTAATAAAATGCATGAAAATTGACTCATATAGGTTGTATGTTAGTTTTCATGGACATACGATGTCACATCTTTAAGCCATCACCTTAGTTTATTCATTCTCGCATGCTAGATATTAGTTCACTTAAAATGAATTAAAATAAAGTTGATGGGATCTTCCTCTAAAACGGAAATTGAGATTAGTCTTTATAAGGGCAAACAACTATGAATCCCTTCTTCGTCGGTAGGCATAATATGACCCCTTCTACGTTGGGTAAGTAGTTGTGTTGACTTAGTTTACCTCAACATCATAGTCCGAAGAGTTTCTCGTGATTATGATGGACTAAAGATAGAATTTACAGAAATTTATCGACCAAGAATTCTAACGGTAGAATTAGCTAAAAGGTTAGCTTATCAATTTACAGAGAATTGAGTCTTGGGATCATTTATATAATTCTTGAGGGAGGTCAATTATATAAATGTTTTGAGTCTTCGCGTTATGACAGTAGTTCATTAGACTTAAAAATATAAACGATGCCCATGCTTATTATTTTTATTCTTCTTCTCGCAGTGTAGAACACGATTATTTTTTCATAATACTGTTACAACGAAATGGCTGGAAATAACGCAATCCCAATGCCTAGTGCCACACTTGATCGCGCGTCCTGGTTGAAAGTATTCATGGACCAGATGAATCAGTTCACACGTCCGAAAAATGATGGGTCCAACTTTGCGGATCGGGAGGCGGCACTACGGAATGCTTGCCATTGCTGACGGTAAGCTCAAGTACTTAACTGAGCCAATACCGGTCAACCCAGGCCCCAATGCAGGAGTCAACGAGACACTCGCTTATAGTGATTTCGTTATGGAAGCGGGTGCGATAAAGAACGTACTCATCTTTGCAATGGAAACCAATTTGCAGAGACGCTTCATTGCCCAAAGTGCAAACAAGATTTTCACTACGCTCACTAACGAATTCTCAAAAGCACCAAGAATCGTTACATATGAGCATACATGTCGCTTCTTTGATGCGAAACTCCAGATGGGCCAACCGGTTAGCCCACACATTCTTCACATGATTGAGAATGTCGAGAAGCTGGAGGCACTGAATTATAAAATCAGTGAGAGCATTGTAATTGACCGAATGCTTCATTCTCTTCACGATGGTTTTGCCCTTTTCAGGGCGAACTATTACATGAATGACTTGAAAAAGAGTCCTCATGAGCTACACTCCCTTCTCGTACAGACCGAGAAGGATATGAAATTGAGTGGGAGCATGAAGCAGGATGTTCTCACGATTCACAACAAGGGCAAAGGTAAGGGCAAGGCTCATGGCGACCTAGCTGTAGGTAAGCCAAAGTTCAAGAAGCCAGGAAACGGTAAGAGTGCACCTGGTGAGACTAGTGGCTCACAGGGCAAGGCAAAGAGCAAGGGCGGTGACATAGAGTGCCACCATTATCACAAGACTGGACATTGGAGGAGGAACTGTCCCGTCTACCGTGAGGACATCAAAGCAGGCCGCGTCGTTCCTGTTGGTATGTCATCTTATATTCATATGATTGAGATTAACCATGCAAGTTTCGGAACTTGGGTACTTGATACTGGTTGTGGTTCTCATCTGTGTAATCATTTGCAGGGCCTAAAGAACATCATACCTCTCGAAAAAGGTGATGTGGACCTGCGAGTCGGGAATGGAGCACGAGTTGCTGCTGTCTCGAAGGGAACATATGTAATCCAACTCCCTAGTGGTTTTGAGTTATTTTTAAATAATCACATTATGTACCCAGTTTGTCTAAGAACATTATTTCTGTTTCCGTACTTGCTAAAGACGGTTTTGCACTTTCAATAAAGGATAATAGCTGTATTTTCTCTTTCAATGAAATGATTTATGGTAAAGCAGTCTCCATGAATGGAATTTATATCTTAGCCCAAATCGCAGAAATATTACACGTGAATAATAAGAAAATAAAGGTTGGTGACAAAGATCAAACCTATCTATGGCATTGTCGAATGGGACACATAAATGAGAAACGCGTGAAGAAACTCGTCGATAATGGGACTATTCCCGCATTCGATTTTTCTACATATGGCACGTGTGAATCATGTCTCATTGGCAAGATGACTCGAATTTCCTTTAAAGGTGTTGGAATGCGCGCTAGTGACCTATTAGGACTCATACATACGGACGTATGTGGACCTATGTCAATTACCGCTAGAGATGGCTATAGATATTTTATCACTTTCACGGACGATTTGAGTAGATACGGATATGTCTACTTAATGAAGCATAAAAGTGAGTCCTTTGGAAATTCAAGGAATACCGAACAGTGTACGAACCAACTGGGTAGAAAGATTAAAGCACTCCGTTCAGATCGGGGTGGCGAATATCTTTCAAATGAGTTTGATCAACACCTGAAAGACTGTGGAATCTTTTTGCAGTTAACTCCACCTGGAACACCTCAATTGAATAGTGTGTCCGAACGGAGAAATCAAACCTTACTTGATATGGTTCGATCCATGATGAGTCACACGGTAGTGCCTGATTCATTATGGGGTTTTGCTCTTTTGTCAGCTGCTCTTATACTTAACCGAAGTCCGTCTAAAGCTGTCGACAAGACTCCATATGAAATGTGGAAGGGAACGGTCCCTAACTTGTCCTTTATTCGGGTTTGGGGCTGCGAGGCTTATGTTAAGTGTAGACACGAGGATAAGCTCGGCCCGCGATCGGTCAAGACATACTTTATAGGTTATCCAAAAGGAACATTTGGTCATTACTTCCATTCGCCTACCGATCATCGAGTTTTTGTTGCGGCTAGTGCGACATTCTTAGAGAAAGAATTTCTCGAGAACAAGACGAGTAATAGAACCTTCGAGCTGTCGGAGATTCTAAAACCAACGACCGAGGAACAGATGGAAGAAGTTGTTCCTCCAACTGATGATACGGTTAATATTCCTGAGAAACCTAGGAGGTCGGGTAGAGTCTCTCATCCTCTGGACAGATACATTGGTATGGTCGAGGAGAATGACGTTTTACTCCTAGAGATTAATGAACCCGTTACCTATAAAGGTGCTATGACCTGTTCTGACTCAAAGCTATGGCTCGAAGCCATGCAATCCGAGATGGACTCCATGTATGAGAATGACGTATGGGATCTAGTTGATTTACCTAATAAGGTAAAACCTCTACAGTGCAAATGGCTTTACAAAATAAAGCGTTACGTAGACGTGCAACCAGATACCCTATAAGGCACGACTTGTGGCAAAAGGTTTCACTCAAGTGCACGGATTGCATTATGATGAGATTTTTGCACCTGTAGTCATGCTACGTTCCATTCGGATAATCTTAGCGATTGCCGCATTTCATGATTATGAAATTTGGCAAATGGATGTGAAAACCGCCTTCTTAAACGGTTATTTGGAGGAAGAGTTGTACATGGTGCAACCCGAAGGTTTCATAGATCCTGAACATCCTAAGAAAGTATGCAAGCTTAAGCGTTCCATTTATGGACTTAAGGAAGCTTCTCGGAGTTGGAATCATCATTTCGACCAGGTGATAAAAGAGTATGGCTTCACTTGATCGGTCGAGGAACCATGCTTATATATCAAGTCGAGTGGGAGCAAGATTGTATTCTTGAAATTGTATGTCGATGACATACTCTTGATTGGGAATGACATTCCTCTCCTATCTTCGGTTAAAGAATGGTTGAAGAACCATTTCCAGATGAAAGATCTGGGTGAGGCACAGCGCATTTTGGGAATCCGTATCTACCGAGATAGATCACGACGAACGTTATCACTTAGTCAGGAGTCTTATTTGGATAAGATTCTTGAGAAGTTCAAAATGACCAACTCCAAGAAGGGGAACCTTCCAATGACGACGGGATGCGGTTGAGCAAGTCTCGATCACCCATGACGCCTGAAAGGATTGAGCGCATGAGTCGTGTTCCTTATGCATCCGCAATAGGATCGATCATGTATGCCATGATATGCACACGTCCGGACGTGGCATATGCATTGAGTATGACGAGTCGGTACAAAAGACTCCGGGTGAAACACACTGGATAGTCATTAAAAAATCCTCAAGTACCTACGGAGGACTAAGGATTGGGTATTGACTTATGGAGGCGATTCTAAGCTATGCGCAAATCGGTTCTGCAGATGCTAGCTTCCAAACGGATCGAGATGATTCAAAATATCAGTCCGGGTTCGTCTTCACTCTTAATGGTGTTGCGGTCACCGGAAGAGTTCCAAACAGTGTTGTAGCAGATTCTACTACAATCCGAGTACTATGCCGCTTCGGAGGCAAAGAAAGGAAGTGATATGGATGCGTCAATTCTTACAAGGACTTACGGTAGTTCCTAGTTCGAATGACCCGATCACCATCTATTGTGAAAATAGAGGTGCCATCTTCCAGGCTAAGGAGCCAAAGTCTAGCAACAAATCTAGACATGTACATCGGAAAGCTCACCTGATCCGTGATTACGTGGAGCAAGAGGAGATAGTGATAGACAAGATTGCGACAGATGATAACATCGCGGATCCTCTCACTAAACCGTTGAATTATGATAAGCATGTAGGGCATGTTAATTCCATGGGAATTAAACGTGTTCCTGAGTTGTAGTACTTGATTATGGATTTGATACATTATCTTTTTCATATACTATTTATAACTTCATCGTTTTATATATAATATTTTGTTTTTCATGTGGATTGTCTTTGAAACATTGAACGCCACAAAGTGAACTCAATTACATTATATTTGTTTTGGTCCGTAATCGCCAATGTGAGCTAATAACTCCGGCTATTATATTGTGCAGTCGATTGATGGTGGGTTCAACGAGCCATAAGTCAAACGGTTGACTGATCGATCACAAATGCGAGATTATAACGATACCTCGTAGGACAACTTTTTGTGACAACGTAATGGAGTCCTAAATGTTTAAAAACATTCGGTGCCAGGTCGTGGATAGGACATCCATTGTGTTCCTAGAGTCGATTCTTTTGACTATCAACTGTCTCTTGAGATTAAGGCAGCTTTTGGGTGACTTTAGTTTCTTTCTCACGGTCTGCCGTGAATCGGAGGCTAAGTAGATTTTTTTTCCTCGGGTCATTTCATACTGTGCTTACATCTGCAGGATTCGAGTTGAGGAAAATATCCAACCCTTATCAGGTATAGTTATTTCTCAGGGCCACTCGAGGAGTTGTAACTGAAATGCATGGCCATGCTCGAATGTTGATTCGTTTATCGCTTAAGTTACTCTCTAGTCGGGAAAACCACTCTTGATGCAGATCGCTTGTAAAATACGACCTTTGTGAATACGGATTTGCAAATTGTTTTACATTGAGTGGTAGAAATTTTAGGATATGAGAATCGGTTATCGCACATACACTTGTGAGGACAAGTGGGAGTTTGTTGGAGCTTGTGTCCTCCACAAAATTAGTGTGATAACATTTGTAAATTTTTTACAGGTTCACAAGGGTATACTTCGTATATTTAATCAGTTGATTAACGTTTACCTAATAACGGTTGGCTTGCTAGAAAGTTTGACGTTATTATCATACAGATGGCGGTGATCAACTGGTCCCTAAAGGTCACACTTATAGGATGTGTTTGAGAAATGTGGTTATAGAAATATAATCACAGTGATGCCTAATATGACTAAACAGTTAGTCAATGTGTTGATGAGACAATTATTTAATGAAGATTAAATAATATTAGTTGAGACGAATTAACTGTCAATTCGTAAATTGAATATAATAAGTTATATTTAATTAAATGTATGTAATGTTAGCTTGGACGAATTAATCTGTTAATTCGTAATTAAATGTAATCAGTTATATTTAATATCAACAAGATGAATGTGTCATAGTGGTAATAGTGAGGGTACACAAACCAAGAGGTCATGGGTTCGATCCTCACTAGATGACAATTTAACACATTTTATACATTTTTGGAATAACCAAAAATAAGGAGATTACACTCCTTATTTCGGTTATATGGGCCGAAATTAGGAAAGATTATATCTTCCTAATTGACTCCCATATTTCGGTTAGCATATGAAGGAAAGGGAGATTATTATTCTACCCTAATTCTCTTTTAACCTAGCCTTCTCCCTCATCAGAAAAACACAAGAAACAACCAACATTTTTACAGAAAATTTGGATCGATTCTAGCATTATCAAAGGGCATATCTCATATCGTCTTGGGTGCAACTGATAGGCGAATATCTAATTTGATATTGTTCTTAGGCCATATTTGCTAGGACCGAAGGTTATTTCTGAATCCTTTACTTTGTTTATGTATTTTATTTATGACTAGTGATCGTCTTAATTAAATTCGTTATAATCCTTCAATTTTAAGGGAAGTATACAGATTATTTCCCACAGGGACATGCATCAATCTTTTGATGCGGAAGTTGAAGACCTTTAACTACTTTTTTGGTATTGTAGAAACTTCGGGTCATGACATTATTTTCGGGGAGAGCATCCTCAAGCAAAGAAACAATGACATCAACAGCATTAAATGGCATATTAAACTCACATTTCACGGTTACTATCCTAGAGGCGGCTTGTAACAATGACATTTTGCTCCCTTCATATAATGGTTGTTCAGAAGCTTTTAACATGTCAAAAAAGACCTTTGCTTGTGGATTTGGTGGTTCTTCTTCATTCATTGCAAGATGATCGTCATTATTGAAAATATTAGACTCCAAGGCATCAACAACCATATCTCTATATGGGTTCTCATTTTGTTGGATTTGAGGTTGTTCGGGAGAATATGCTTCTCCATGAGAAATCCAATTGTAATAGTTTGGACAAAACCCATATGTATAAAGATGTTCTTCTACCTCTATGTCATGTAGATATTTCACGTTTTTGCATTTAGTACAAGGTGTAGATACCTCATTTCTGCACTTCCCGCAAACCACCCGGTGATGATTGGGCCGCATGTTTGGTACGCGGAACGATTTGTGATAGTTCGTAAGTTTATCGTCAAGTGATCGCTCAAACATTTATGTCTACCTCTTAATTGTCATCTACGTGCCGATACGGTCGTTTTGAGAGTAATTAGAGTACATTTGGAGTCCGGGCCTAAAATCGTCTTCATTTTATGACAACCATTAAAATGCCGAGTCGGAATGTTTTGGAATGTTCCGGATATTTCTATTCCATATTTTATAATTCTTTTAATCTTTGGTAAACAATTTCCCGTAATATTCACACAAAATATTAAGGAAAACCAAATTATTCCGTTATTCCATAAACTAAACACGAAAATCTTTCTTCCGCAGGAGGAAACCACTTGGGAATAGACGCAGCAGGTGTTGCGCCTCTTCCAAGAGACGCAGTGCCTGATGCGCCTCTTCCCAAGTCCTTTTCTGCGTATTTTTCGTATCTTTTCATATCTTTTCGAGATTCACTTCCAAAGTTTCTCCGAAAAACCCTCCACGTGATTAGTATAAATAGAGACCTTCGGTCTCACATATTTCTCACGCGAGTGTCCGCCCTTCTCTTCTCCCTTTGCATTCTAGAACACGTTCTTACTTTTTGGCGTCTACGTGCTTGAACATTCGACCACGTAAGCTCGGATACTTCTGCGTACCAGCCTCGTTTTGCATGACCGACCAATTTTACCAACTCCACATTAATCAACTTTAATCAATCTGTTTTAATTCCTCTTACGAGGGCACTTTCGTCTACATTCGAGTCGAGCATCACTAATCGTTAACTTAGTTCATCTCGTTTCGTCAAACATGTAAGTCTGAGGGTGTAAATCTCTTTTTTGTTTATTGTTATTTATTTTTTGTAATCATATTGTAAGATTTGTGTCGAAAATACAATTAAAACCGATTTCTAAAACCCTTTGTTTAAAACCCTTTTTACGGATTATCAGAGGACAACTGTCGAGAAAGGACGCAGCAACTGCTGCGCCTCTTCGAAGGGACGCAGTACCTGATGCGCCTCTTCGTGAGGCTGCCGCAGTTCCTGTTTCCTTTCTTCTTCATTCGTCTTTCGTTGATTCGTTTATTTTTCTTTTGTTTTCATTTGTTCCTTGTTTTAATATAACAATCAGAACATAATAATTTGACATATAAATTGTTCATCATCATTAACATATAGTCCATCTCTTAAATTCCCGACTTAAGTCCCAAGTAATTAATATTTGCGGGTTTTCGTCATTGAAGTCAAATCCGGGTTGTAGAAATTCGATTCATTCATACTGGGTTTCTGGAATTCGATTTTTGATATATTCTTACCTGTTTATTATCAAATCCGTCATTAGTCCGTCATTAATTCATCGTATTTAACCTAATTAATTTGTTTAGTTTATTGATTTGTAGTTAATTAACCCTCATTAATCTTGTAATAATTCGTTTTAATCGATTTCATTCGTGTTTATTGTTTTTATGACCATTAATCACATGTAAAGAATCTATTGATCACTTCCATCCGAGTAAATAATATAATATCGATCATTAAAATCACCCACGAATATTAACAATTTGCAATTACGCTTCACAAAGAGACCGAGCCAAGGAACAGACGCAGCGGATGATCGCCGCTACTTTGTTCTGGTTGATTTCTGTCTCTGAACTCCCGTTTTGCCTTGACCTAGTTTATTAATTACGTATTTAATTAACTATTAATCGTATTATCACCTAATAATCTGTTCGTTAATTTATTTATTCTTTCTTTTCTAAATTATCTGTTTAAGATGTATTTTCGACATAAATCATTAAACCCGATGTAATTATTGTAATTTTCCTTTATCGTATTTGTCATTGTACTTTTTATTGTTTTTATGTCTTTACATGTAACCAATCTAAATCCCTACATTGACCTAATTGTATGATAAACTACGTGATAACCAACTTAATCTAATTCTCACATGCTAGGATTAAAACGTTGGATGTTGCATTGCATGCATATAATCGACAATATATCGAGTATAGACGATTTTCCCTAATCATTAGTAGAGGCCGCTATCGAGGCGGGCGGGATTAGGTGTTCGATCAAAAGAGCTTCCTAATACGTACCCTCACCCCTTACTCCAGATCTCTGTGAACATCCGTGTTCATTGGCATCCACGAGAGTTATTCTAGACATAGAATGCTAAGGGTAACGAGTTCTTGGTGTTCATGTCACTACTTTGTGTCTTGACATGGCACGAGGTATTCGAACGGTTTCCAATTTTCCACAATAAATTGGTGGCGACTCCACAAATGCAAACGCTTGTTTCCCAAGCGCCCCCGTGGCCCATGTCCACAGTTTAGCGACTCCACTGGGGATAATACACTTACGTGTAGCCAAAAGGGTGAAACTTGAACAAGGTTAGGGAATAGTTTGTACAAGACAATTGTCGGTTTTCATAACTCGGTCTTCCTAGATCGTTTATTCGGCCTTCCTAGGCCCAACCCAACCCATTCGACCAGTCGTCCCGTCTAAACGGTCCTAATTCTTATTTGGGCCTAAGGATGGATAGCGATTGACGTCATCCATACCATGGTACTTACTCTTGTTTGTATCAAGGACTTTCACTACTTGAGGAAATGGACTAGGAATCGGCCTTACTCTTGTTTGGTACGAGCCTTAATGCGTGTGTAAAATATGATGTTTTACACCCTCTTTTACACGCATTTCAGAGCTCAAATGTGTAGTTTATTCTACTATATTCCCTTTTTCCGTCTACTTTTGTGTTTTTGTGTAATATTGCAGAAATGTGAAGAATCCAGCGGGAATCGAGCCGAATCCGTCCTCGAGTGCTTGGCATAGGATTTGACATGATTTAGTTACTCGAGAGATGAACTTGGTGCACGTAGCAAGGCTTGAAAGATAGATTTGCGAGAGTTTCAGAAGCGGATTACCAGCTGACTTGGTCTATAGACTGACCTACACGGTCTATAGACTGTCAGAATGTTGAACAGTTTGCTGCAAGCTGATTAAAATGACTATATCTCGAGTTCTAGAGTAGATAATCGACTGATTCCACTTGGAGGTGAAAACTTATCCTCTTAGCTTTCCAATTCCGCGTAGAACGCCTGATTTTACCAAGTAACGAAGAAATGGCAGTTGTTTTAAGATCGGTGTGCGCTGCAGAATTCGTCAGAATGCATTACTGTACAGCACCCTTGGTCGATCGACCACCCCACGACTCTGACGCGCAAATTAAAATTAGAATTCCGAAACCCACTTGTAATTAGGTTTTAGGAATAAGTTACGGGACTTCTCTATAAAAACAAAACATCATTCATCAGTTTGAGGGAGGTCTCTCTCGCATGAGAGAAGAACGGTAAATTAGTTTACAATAATTCGATACTTTACATTCATAGTTTTAGCATTCTTAATAAAGTTCATTGCTTCTGGATCTTATTTATCTTTCCTAGTCTACGGTAATTCTTGTTCTTTAATTTACAGTTTACCTTTATTTGCTTTATTTAGTCTAGAAATTGCTAGTTAGATCCCGAAACCTTAATTGCTTTATTGCGTTATTATTGCTTTTAATCATGTTTTCCTTTATAGTTTTCATCAAATTCGTTGTTGTTATTATCATTCACATGAGTAGCTAAGTTCCCTTTGCTAAGATGTAGGAGAGCTATAGTGTAGATGGTGCAGAACAGGTGACCCCGAATTAGGGCATGGTCGATCGACTGGCTTAACTGGTCGATCGACTATGTCGTGTGGTCGGTTGACTGAGGTAGTTGGTCGATCGACCAGACCCGTGTCTGATTAGCATCGTGTGATTCGTTAAGTGCAATATTTAACAATGAGACCGAGAGGAGACTTGTTAGATGCTTAGTTTTGACCAACCCGTAGATCGAGAGATAGGGGAGGGCATTAATTAATGAATTAAGACGACTAAATTGCTAAGATCGAAAGATAAGTAATTTAGGCTTTAGGAATCACTTTTCAGGGCGAGAGCTAGTATTAGTGAGACCTAGGGACTAGTAGCATAGGCCGAAAGGAGCTACTAGTTAACTTGGACCGAGATGACATGTTATACCCATCCTACACGACTGTATTTCGGACTTACCTAGGATTATGTGCCATCATAGCTATAGTGAACCGACCGTCTTAGCTCCTTCTTATCATTTGTTCACATCTATTTTTATTACTTGCTTATTTATTTATTTTTTGCATTTAAACTTAGTTATAATTCAACCAAAACCCCTCAATCTTAGACTAAAATTAAGACAATTAGAACTCCCTACCTCCCTGCGGATCGACCCTTACTACCGCTTGCTAGTTGTAGTTTGGAAATTATAAATATTATTTTTGATACTCACATCGACAGGTATCAAATTTTGGCGCCGTTGCCGGGGAGGCGGCGTAGTTTTACTTGTTTTTATTTAGTTTATTTTTTGTCTCAAGGAGCTTCGGTTCCTTGAGACCGTTCTCATGTCGTTCCTTCTGAGATTTCCGCAGGAAGAGAACGAAATTTTTGGTGCTTATTTAGCCAGACTTTCGGAGTGGCTCGAGCCCAGACGAGATGCATTTTCTGAACTCCAAATATGCTGGACTATCATCCATGGAGTGAATGACCCTATGCGAGCATACCTTGAATCTATTGGTAAGTGGGATTTCGAAGGAGTCCCCGTGAATGAGGTATTAGAATTTTTTGATTGGTTTGCTGCTGAATCTCTTAAACCAAACTTTTATCTTCATGTTGACTCAGATGAGGGGGTGGGTGAGACCTTAGAAACCAATCTAGGAAATGCTGACGGAGACATAGAGGAGACCACTAGCGTGGTTGACAATCCTTTTTATGAGGATAGTCAACAACCCCCTTATGATTCTTACACAGATAGTGAGGATGATTTGGAAGCTCTCTTTGAGAATCTCCATCTTGACGAGTCTAGCGATGCGGAGAGTGAGGAGGTAGATTTAGACAGTCTTGAGGTCAAATGGGATACTTATGATGATATAGATGATGAGCCTATTTTAGGAGACCCCATTGACCCATTTGACTTTATATCCCCATGCATTTGGGACGATTATCCACCTTCACTTTTAGCTGACCAGACTCCTTCACCTCACAGTTCTTACCCGTCTAAGCATTTAAATTCTACTCGCCTTGTTTTTGGGTTGAATGCTGTTGAGCTCTCTTGTTCTCCATCTGCGGTTAATTTGAGCTTCTATATTCCGCCCTTAGCTGGAGGGAGGAATAATTTTGTGAATGATTTTAGGAGCTGTCATAGGAAATTTGTTAGGCTTAAATGTTATTATATTTTACTTTCATATGCTATTGCTGTCTTATAGTGCTACTTACAGTTTTGTGTGGCACATGCGCAGAAGTTTGACAGGTTGCTGCGAGCTTTGAGCTGCTTTGATTGGGTTCAATTAGAGTAGTTGGCTGAAAAAGAGGTCGAGCGGGACCTGACTGAAACCAGCGCTAGCCGGGAGGCAACCCGGAGTGTGTTTCTTGTTTAGTTTAGTTTTTTTTTCGTCTTTAGTCTGTTCCTTTGGGTTTTGCGCAATTTTGGGCGCATTATTATGTGTATTTGCAGGTTCATAGACCATATTAGCTCAATTTATTGAGCTAATTCGAAGAAATCAGAAATTTACAGTAGGTATCTCAGTCGATCGACTGGCTTGTATGGTCGATCGACTGTGCCGCGACTCCAAGGGCTTCTGTTCCTGTCACCCTGGTCGATCGACTGGCTGGTATGGTCAATCGACCGCCTTCGCTGTTGTACCTGTTCATGATCTTTCCCCTGCTGTGTTTGGTCGATTTGCGGAGTTGAGGGAGTCTTTTCTCCACTTTATTCTCCGATTCATTTCTGTTTTCTTCTGTTTTTCTTATTTTGCACATAATTTTGCGTTTCGTAAATTGCTTTCTCGGAATTACGCGTGGTGCTTTTGTTTCTTTTCAGGTACCTATGGTAGCACCTGCTAGCTACTGAAACCTCCTAGCTCACGCTGGTTTGGGGAGGTTTCCTGCTGCGCTTAAAGTCTTGTGAGTTTCCGAGTCCTTCTTTTATGTCAATTTTAGTTATAATTCCGCAAAATCCCAATTTCCTTTGCTATTTTCATTATATGATTTTGCACAATGGGGACATTGTGTGATTTGGTTTGGGGAAGGGTTTTGCGTTGCATCCATTCTGTTTTGCATTCACGTTTACATTTTTGTCTTGCATTGTTGTTTATTTTCATCTTATATACACAAAAATTCAAAAAAATTGAAAAATTTCAAAAAAAAAATCCAAAAAATTGCATGTTTATTTTAGCATGTAGGTCGAGTCGGAACGATAGTATTTCAATGATGACATTGCATTTACATTTGTTTATGCCTAAGCCGTGCTCAATTAACATGTTATTAGTAGAATCACATATGCATATCTACGAGTTTTCGTTAATTTATTCGCTGAATCTTGAGATTTGACTTAGATTTTTGGCAAACTACATTATATTCTGAGTTTTAGAGCCTTATAACTGGTGATATACATGACCGATTTATGTAGGAATGTGAGTAGTTACTCCTTATGAGACGTGTTATATCAATATGCATAAATATGAACTTAATCTGCTTAATACATGTATGCATTCGGTTTGTGGTTTGTTGACACATGTGGTAGAGGTTCCCCTTTATTCATTTTACCCATAAGCCCCACAAAAGCCAAATTTACCTTTTTTTGTCCCATAAGCTACATTCCATATTTAGCCTACCCTTGCTGAGCTAGTATTGGTAGTCGTACGGGAATATTTTATTGTATTTTGGTTTTTATGTCTCGTGTTGAGAATATGTTGGTGAAATGTTGAAGGGAAAGAAGAAAAAAGAAGAAAAAAAAAACAGAAACAGGAATTCGAAGGAAAAAAGATCAGTCGATCGATCGTCCCACTTGGTCGATCGACTGCTTGCTGCAGTAGCGAAAGAAAATTCGAAAAATCACATGGTTGAAGTTTTGAGTAGATGGTGATTTTATTCCCATGTTTTATTATTATCATTTGGAGAGTTACTAATTTTGGAAATTGTGAGATTTGTGCTTCTAATTGGGACCGTGTTGTATCGATTGATCTTGAGTTTGAAGTTGGGATGTTCCCGTAATTTGGATCTGTAGTTACTAGCTTGGCTTTAACTCCTCATATACAAATTTATCTTAGCCCCTTCTTACCCATTACCTCACATATCCATATTTACCTCGGCGTGTGTCATGGTCATTTGTTTGGTTGGAATGCATATGTACGGTTGTAGAGATTATTTTCATATTAGACTCCAGGCATGTTTTTATAGGTCGTAGTTAGGTGAGTGTCATTACAAAATTACTTCTTTCTATCTTTTGCATATATTCACCTGTGCTTATGTGTGGTATGAGCGACCCGTGAGAGTCCATAATGATAAGTTTCTATAGTTGACGGTTCAGCAGTTTTTAACGACTACATAACTCGTTTGCATGATTCATATTGCTAATTGATTCTTAGTTGTTGCATTTAACTGGTTTAGGCTTTATAGTTGCATTTCGCTCTGAGATCGAACTCGTTCCATTAGGTCATAGGATCGAGTCTAGTTCTTGCTTGGGGACAAGCAAGAGTTTGGTTTGGGGAAGTTTGATGCGTGTCTAAAATATGATGTTTTACACCCTCTTTTACACGCATTTCAGAGCTCAAATGTGTAGTTTATTCTACTATATTCCCTTTTTCCGTCTACTTTCGTGTTTTTGTGTAATATTGCAGAAATGTGAAGAATTCAGCGGAAATCGAGCCGAATCCGTCCCCGAGTGCTTGGCATAGGATTTGACATGATTTAGTGACTCGAGAGATGAACTTGGTGCGCGTAGTAAGGCCTGAAAGATAGATTTGCGAGAGTTTCAGAAGCGGATTACCAGCTGACTTGGTCTATAGAATGACCTACACGGTCTATAGACTGTCAGAATGCTGAACAGTTTGCTGCAGGCTGCTTAAAATGGCTATATCTCGAGTTCTAGAGCAGATAATCGACTGATTCCACTTGGAGGTGAAAACTTATCCTCTCAGCTTTCCAATTCCGCGTACAACGCCTGATTTGACCAAGTAACGAAGAAATGGCAGCTGTTTTAAGATCGGTGCGCGCTGCAGAATTCGTCAGAATGCATTACTGTACAGCACCCTTGGTCGATCGACCACCCCACGACTCTGACGCGCAAATTAAAATTAGAATTCCGAAGCCCACTTGTAATTAGGTTTTAGGAATAAGTTACGGGACTTCTCTATAAAAACAAAACATCATTCATCAGTTTGAGGGAGGTCTCTCTCGCATGAGAGAAGAACGGTAGATTAGTTTACAATAATTCGATACTTTACATTCATAGTTTTAGCATTCTTAATAAAGTTCATTGCTTACGGATCTTATTTATCTTTCCTAGTCTACGGAAATTCTTGTTCTTTAATTTACAGTTTACCTTTATTTGCTTTATTTAGTCTAGAAATTGCTAGTTAGATCCCGAAACCTTAATTGCTTTATTGCGTTATTATTGCTTTTAATCATGTTTTCCTTTATAGTTTTCATCAAATTCGTTGTTGTTATTATCATTCACATGAGTAGCTAAGTACCCTTTGCTAAGATGTAGGGGAGCTATAGCGTAGATGGCGCAGAACAGATGACCCCGAATTAGGGCATGGTCGATCGACTGGCTTAACTGGTCGATCGACTATGTCGTGTGGTCGGTCGACTGAGGTAGTTGGTCGATCGACCAGACCCGTGTCTGATTAGCATCGTTTGATTCGTTAAGTGCAATATTTAATAATGAGACCGAGAGGAGACTTGTTAGATGCTTAGTTTTGACCAACCCGTAGATCGAGAGATAGGGGAGGGCATTAATTAATGAATTAAGACGACTAAATTGCTAAGATCGAAAGATAAGTAATTTAGGCTTTAGGAATCACTTTTCAGGGCGAGAGCTAGTATTAGTGAGACCTAGGGACTAGTAGCATAGGCCGAAAGGAGCTACTAGTTAACTTGGACCGAGAGGACATGTTATACCCATCCTACACGATTGTATTTCGGACTTACCTAGGATTATGTGCCATCATAGCTATAGTGAACCGACCGTCTTAGCTCCTTCTTATCATTTGTTCACATCTATTTTTATTACTTGCTTATTTATTTATTTTTTGCATTTAAACTTGGTTATAATTCAACCAAAACCCCTCAATCTTAGACTAAAATTAAGACAATTAGAACTCCCTACCTACCTGCAGATCGACCCTTACTACCGCTTGCTAGTTGTAGTTTGGAAATTATAAATATTATTTTTGATACTCACATCGACAGGTATCAAGCCTCTCCACAGACTTCGGGTTTGATTGTTCGGTATGGCAACCCACCCTTTAAACCAAAACCCATTTAAATGCATTCAGCATCCCGTTATAATGCTTGTATATATTTTGTACCATACGTGATCACCCTTTTCTAAACAAAACCATGACGATTTTTGTAAAAATTCAAAATCCTTCTTTAACATATAAAATTTCGAACTTAGGCCTAATGCTAGCGCAAAACAAGCCGAAACTCTGTCCAATTGTCGAGTCAAAATTCGGGCCTCAAAACCCATCTCAAAACATCACTTCGAGTCCACTCCTACAACTACACTAAAGTTGACTAGGACCAACATTTTTCAAACTTTGTCATTTCCTCAAAACTCACTTACACAAGTGGCACACTCCCACTTCACGAGTCAAAACATTTCTTTTCAAGTAAGTGTGCTAGAGTGGTCGATCGTGTTTTGATTCATCGTCGATCTCTTATTCAGTTTCCAAGATGCCTGGAACAAGCGACGTGAACTTCAATCAACTCCAGGGTAGTAATGATCAAATCCTAACCGCGCTAGCTCGTCTCCAAGTTACTCAAGACCAAGTGTATGATCGCCTTGACACCATTGAAGGCCGAATATATGCCATGGAAACGAGGATGCCTCCTCGATAAAGTGAGATCGCTGATGACTTCGTGAATGACTTCGGGGACGAAAACCCTCCCATGGGTATGACTGCAGCTGAGAAACGACTCCAATACTTAGAGGAGGAATTGATGTATCTTAAAGGGGATGACATTTATAGGGAGAATAATCGCAAGTATGAGGCCGTGAGTTCCAAGTTGCCAACCAACTTCAACATGACGGATAGCCCTAAATTCAAGGGGCATGAAAACCCTTTGAACCATATCCGTGCCTTCAAGGATTACATGTCTATCAAAGGCATTAAACCCGAGATGTTTGATGTGAACATTATTTGAGCATATTTAGTCCCCTAATTGAGCCTATTTTGCATACTTTTATAACATTATATGACCATTTTATCCGTCAAATCCTTCCTATTTGCTTTCCTAGTGCATTATATATGTTTTGTAGGAAAGGAGATAATAAGGCGGAAATTCCCGTCTTTCGTGCATATTTGGAAGCTTGTTGACGATATTTGATGGACTAAGTATGAAGAGGAGACAAGAATGATAACCAAGGAAGTAGAAATAAAGAGTATATAGAGGCATCTTAGGCTAAAAAGCAAGGATGACGAGAAGGAAGACATTGTAAGAAGAAATTGCTCGAAAACCAAACCAAGGGTTGCTCCTTTGGCTTTGAAAGTATGCTAGATGAAACGGCGTCGAAAAATAAAGTGATCTAGGTTTTTGAATCACTCCAATAGCAGTCCGGATGAGGAAATGACGTCCGTTTTACAATCCGAGCTCAAGATACAGCTCAACCCGCTCGGGTTGAAGCCCAGGACGCCCATATTTCGCTCGGGACGGGCGTATTCCTGGACAGGAAACTTTTCCTTGCTAAGTGAACCACAATCCGCCCGTCTTCATGCCCAAGACGCCCGGATTCCAAGGCAGCACAATTTCGTCTTCTTCAAGCCTCAATGAAAGATGCCCATCCTTCGAAAAATACCGGCGTTTCCCTGCTTAAAACTCAAAAGTGTAATTACTATTTTACCCTTGCTTAACCTAATGATGCTCTACTATATATACCCCATTTGTAATAATCAAACAATCAAGTTTTCATTAGATTAGAATCAAGTTTTCATTAGGTTAAATCAATCCTTCCTTAGATTAGATTAGGAGTAGATTAGAATAGATTATCATTTAATCTTTCCACAAATCATACATTAATCTTTCCTTTAATCATTCTTCAAGTTTATTATTGAGTAATTCAAGTTTATTATTGGGTAATTAGAAGATTATTAGGTTTATTGGGAGATTGACAACCTTCCATCAATCATCAAGTTCTTCTATTATTCTTTGCATTATTATTTTGGAATCTCCATAGGTATAATTCTCTTAATCCTTGTTTTAATTATTGTTAATCTTTCTTACTTGTTCATCATGTTTGACTTTGTTAGTATGATTGACAACCTTATTAACATGTTAAATTTGATCATGAGTGAGTAGTTACTTAGCTAGGATTAATGGGTAATTAGGGGAAATAAACATGGGGAATGATTCATGCTTAATCTAATATGCTTCCATAATTAATTTGCTTGCTTGTTGTGTTTTCAACTTATGCACATGTTATGTTTGATGAAATGCTAAGCCTATGAATCCTTGCATTTACAACCATCACTTATCTTTTCAATGAGACTTGTAAGACATAAACCAACTCGAGTCTCATTAGACCATGCATATAGTTGGATAGGGAGGACTAAGTCGACTTGTAGGCGTTGTACAATCTAATCGATTCGGCTCTGGGACCCAAACCTTCCTAGGATTGTAAGATATAAACCAACTCGATCCACCACAACAATAATTGCTTGCATCTAGTAGGAAACATGTTTGTATGATCAACTCCCATGAATTCCCTATGACCCCATGATATCCTAGCACTTTTAATCATTTGTTTACATTTCTTAATTTTGTTGCTTGTTTACTTTCCATTGCTTCTATTAGATTAGAATTATCTACCCATTACAATTGTGACAACCCGAAGCATAACCATAATTAGATTGAATAATTTGAGTACCACCGTCCCATGGATCGACCTCGACTTACCGCTAACTAGTTGTATGTTGAGAATATAAATGTGTTTGATTGGATGTGACCCGACGACATCACCCATCAAAATGGCGCCGTTGCCGGGGACGGTGTTGTTTATTTGAATTGTTCTTTTGTCTAGTTTTAGTTGTGCTTCTTTTTCTTGAGTTTTATTGTATTTGTTCTATTTCACATGCTCAACATGTCTACATTCACTTTTTGGCAATATGAAAATGAATCATTTGGTAAATATGTTGCAAGATTTGAAGATTATATGACTCATGCTTGGCATCATGGTTTTACTCTTTCAAATTATGAAGCATGTTGTGTTGTTTATAATGGCATGAACCTTGAAACCCGCAACTTGGCATTTTACTTGAGTGGTGGTAGGATATGTGGGATGAGTTGTGAGGAATTTTGGGAATTTGTTGAGTTCATGACCATTCATTGTCTCAAGCAAACTATACATGACATATTTGAAAGTGCCAAGGAAGGTATAGAAGCGATAAAAACCACATTTCAAAAATTCATTGAGGAAAACTATGATGAAAATGAGATTTGTGAGGATGAGAAACCTTTCTATAACCTTGAGCCAACCTACTTTGTCCACAAAATTACCCCACCTTGGGAAGATGGAGTGCTAGATGAGGAGAGTGATGATGAGGAGGAGTACATTCTTGATTGTGAAACTAATGCTTGGATGCCGTCATCCTACTCTTCTTGTGTTTCAATGAAATCAACCTCCATGGAATTTGATGTTAATGGGCAAAGTGAGAATGATATGGATGTGAGCTTGAGGGAAAACTCACCCTTTGAGGATGACATATTTGAGGGAGACAATTGTGTTGAACTTGGTGAGCCTTGTTACGACAACCCCTTTGATAATGGACCTTGTTGGGATGAGGAATATGATGAGGACATTTGGGAACCTCAATTAGACACTCTTGAAATCACCTTGGATGATAATGAGAGCACTTGCATTGAATGTGGTGATTTTGACTATTTGGAGGATGAGTTGAGTGAATTGCCAACCAACTACTCATTTTATGTTCCTTCCGTCCATCATTTTTCTTATGATTTTTGTCGTAATATTCTTGACATGCTTGTTCGGTCTTTTACTTGGGCATTATTTCATTGCATAATCTTGTGTTGCTATGCATGCCTATTCATGTCCCACTCCCAAGAATTTGACCGACTTCTACGTGCTTTGAGTGCTAGTGATGATTTTCCAAGAAATTGTTTATTGATAATCCTTGGTTTGATGGAGTTCCTTAATAACCATTAATTTGTATATATGCATTTATTATAGTTTTGCATTCATTTAATAAATTGCATGAGAGATGAAAGGGAGGGATCTCATATTTTAATTGAGTTTTTGAAGGAAATTCATAAAAATGAGAAGATGAAAAATGTAAAGAAATGAAGAAAATAGAAAATTTGGGCTTATGAGTAAGTGTGTTATCAAGAGAAAGGTGTTGGGCAAAAATTTCAAAAAAAGATGCGCATCCCAAGACAAATCCGAGCGGATTGAAGGACAAGAAAAGAAAGAAAAGTTCCTGCCCAAGAATCCGAGCGGATTTTAAGAAAGACGCCCGTCTTTGCTGCCAACCCGAGCGGGTTGAGATCATCCGAGCGGTTCTCGGTCAACCCGAGCGGGTCATTTCATCGCCTGGAGCGGGTTCAAGCTAAAATTCATCTTTTTCTCTCATTTGGCTCATGTCATGGCTATATATGTTTCCTATCTACCATCTTCATCTCCTACAATGATTGTAAGAACCCTTTTCTTTCCCTATCTCTCATGTATAGTTGCATTTATTTATTTGCCTCATGATTAAACCCCTTTCTTCCTACATTAGAAATAATGTTTAAAATCGGTTTGGGGAGGTTAAACCATGAAGCAATATACATATCTCATATATTTTAGGCTTGTACTTATATTATATTGCATTTACATTAGTTAGTTCATATAGTATAGTTTGCATTGTATATATCTAACATGATTCATGTAGATAGTTGCATATAGACTAGAATTCATGCATAGTCACTAATGACCAATCCTATTCTTTTCTACACTAGAAATAGTGTTTAAATCGGTTTGGGGAGGTTTGATCATAGGTGACCATAGTTTACTAGAAAACATGCATCATATAATATAGTTTAGATTGCATTCATTTGTTATATTTGTCATATAGAATTGCATTTAGTTAGAGCATGCATTCATTCATATCATATCATTGCATTTGTACTTTATTTCAAAAAATCAAAAAATTCAAAAACATGTATTTCCTTTTTGTTCCTACTCCTACATGTACATTGAGGACAATGTCCAAAATAAAGTGGGGGATGGGAATTTATATTCCAAAAATACATAAAAATTGAAAAATTTCAAAAAATCACAAAAATATGTCTTTTAATTTCATAAAACAAAAACCCATAAAAATTTGAAAATTTCAAAAACCCAAAAACAAGTTCATTTCCTTTGTAGCGTAGTCTTGTATATATTGTTGTATATATTATGTTTGTCTATCCTCGTTCACATTGATCGACTACGCCACATCCGAGACATGAGGATATTGAAGACCGCATGGTATGATCTTTCCCATCTCCTTTTTCCTCTTTATGTTAATGACTATGTGTCTTTATTTTGATTGATGCGGTATAACAATGTGAACTTAGGACTTGCATTTAGTTTATATGGCATATTAGTTGGTAGAATCATTTGCATTAGGATGTTTATATGCTAGTTGCATCATGGCATGTAGTTTGCATGTTAGAAACATTTTGTGAAACCGTCTACTTGGGAAGCTTGACATGTTTATATAGGCCCTAGTAGATGCTTTTTCTTCTTAAGACTTTGCTTGTTAGAATACTTGTAAAACACCCTAGGATGTGTCATGCTAGTATCCTTTGACCCATGGTTTAAGGCCTAGTCAAGAGTACCTTGTGGTGTGATAACTCCTTGCTACCGTTTATTCCAAGGTGACCCTTGAAACCATGAATCCATCCATCATCCATGTTCTACCACATTTTTTGTCATCAAAGGGAATGGGCACAAAAAGAAATCAATTTGAGTTCAATGAAATGAAAAGTGAAAGAAAGTTTGCAAAAAAATGCATCAAATGAAAAGAGGAGCAAAAATAGAACTCCTAAAGCTTCAAATAAAAGCCACCCTCACTACATATGGGGTGACTTTGAAAATGTTCAAAAGAAATGCAAAAAGTTGTCAAGTGTTGAAAAGCCAAAAATCAAAAAGAAATGGCAAGAAAGTGTTCTCAAATATCAAATGCCACAAGAAATTGGGGGGAAAAACAACAACAAAGCAAACTCCCAAAGTGAAACTCAAATTCTATCGATCCCTTTATCCATCATATCCATTTTTGTGCATGGTAGAGAGGGGACGACCCTTCTTCTTGTCTAGGCAAGAGGGGGAATTCCGCGATCCTCCAGTGTTTCTAACACCATAGGGAGTCTACTCTTGACAAAAACATTTAACGATTGAGGACAAAGGTACCCTAGCTTGACACAATTTGGAGGTGATTTATTGGTATCCTTCTAGGCTTAGTAGTTTGAAGAAATTGCATCTATAAAGGAGTGTGTACCCTTGAATTGCTTCCCTTGTAGATAATTTCCGCCACTTAGATGAGGAAAGTGGCTATTCTTTTGTAGATGCATCCATTACTTGATTTCATGTGCTTTAATGTTTGGATGTGTCGCCATTTTGGCAGTCCCCACCTTGCCTTGCAAGAAGGCATCCTACCTCATGGTTGTCTTGTTGTGAGTTGAAGGGGCGGAGTGAGACCCGCTAATTGTCTCACATCGGCTATATTAGTATGTTAGTTTAAATAAAGGTCTAGTTTTAGTCACCTCTTTACTCGGGACGAGTAAAGGTTTGGTTTGGGGATATTTGATGTGAACATTATTTGAGCATATTTAGTCCCCTAATTGAGCCTATTTTGCATACTTTTATAACATTATATGACCATTTTATCTGTCAAATCCTTCATATTTGCTTTCCTAGTGCATTCTATATATTTTGTAGGAAAGGAGATAATAAGGCGGAAATTCCCGTCTTTCGTGCATATTTGGAAGCTTGTTGACGATATTTGATGGACTAAGTATGAAGAGGAGGCAAGAATGATGACCAAGGAAGTAGAAATAAAGAGTATATAGAGGCATCTTAGGCTAAAAAGCAAGGATGACGAGAAGGAAGACATTGTAAGAAGAAATTGCTCAAAAACCAAACCAAGGGTTGCTCCTTTGGCTCTAAAAGTATGCTAGATAAAACGACGTCGAAAACTCAAGTGATCTAGACTTTTGAATCACTCCAATAGGAGTCCGGAGGAGGAAATGACGTCCGTTTTACAATCCGAGCTCAAGATACAGCTCAACCCGCTCGGGTCAAATACAACCCGCTCGGGTTGAAGCCCAGGACGCCCATATTTCGCTCGGGACGGGCGTATTCCCGGACAGGAAACTTTTCCTTGCTAAGTGAACCACAATCCGCCCGTCTTCATGCCCAAGACGCCCGGATTCCAAGGCAGCACAATTTCGTCTTCTTCAAGCCTCAATGAAAGATGCCCATCCTTCGAAAAATACCGGCGTTTCCCTGCTTAAAACTCAAAAGTGTAATTACTATTTTACCCTTGCTTAACCTAATGATGCTCTACTATATATACCCCATTTGTAATAATCAAACAATCAAGTTTTCATTAGATTAGAATCAAGTTTTCATTAGGTTAAATCAATCCTTCCTTAGATTAGATTAGGAGTAGATTAGAATAGATTATCATTTAATTTTTCCACAAATCACACATTAATCTTTCCTTTAATCATTCTTCAAGTTTATTATTGAGTAATTCAAGTTTATTTTTGGGTAATTAGAAGATTATTAGGTTTATTGGGAGATTGACAACCTTCCATCAATCATCAAGTTCTTCTATTATTCTTTGCATTATTATTTTGGAATCTCCATAGGTATAATTCTCTTAATCCTTGGTTTAATTATTGTTAATCTTTCTTACTTGTTCATCATGTTTGACTTTGTTAGTATGAGTGACAACCTTATTAACATGTTAAATTTGATCATGAGTGAGTAGTTACTTAGCTAGGATTAATGGGTAATTAGGGGAAATAAACATGGGGAACTATTCATGCTTAATCTAATATGCTTCCATAATTAATTTGCTTGCTTGTTGTGTTTTCAACTTATGCACATGTTATGTTTGATGAAATGCTAAGCCTATGAATCCTTGCATTTACAACCATCACTTATCTTTTCAATGAGACTTGTAAGACATAAACCAACTCGAGTCTCATTAGACCATGCATATAGTTGGATAGGGAGGACTAAGTCGACTTGTAGGTGTTGTACAATCTAATCGATTTGGCTCCGGGACCCAAACCTTCCTAGGATTGTAAGATATAAACCAACTCGATCCACCACAACAATAATTGCTTGCATCTAGTAGGAAACATGTTTGTATGATCAACTCCCATGAATTCCCTATGACCCCATGATATCCTAGCACTTTTAATCATTTGTTTACATTTCTTAATTTTGTTGCTTGTTTACTTTCCATTGCTTCTATTAGATTAGAATTATCTACCCATTACAATTGTGACAACCCGAAGCATAACCATAATTAGATTGAATAATTTGAGTACCACCGTCCCATGGATCGACCTCGACTTACCGCTAACTAGTTGTATGTTGAGAATATAAATGTGTTTGATTGGATGTGACCCGACGACATCACCCATCAATGTTCTTAAGGATCTTTCCTTCATCTCTTGACACCATCCCAAAACAATAGTTCTATTCGCTAGATCACAAGAAAATCGCTACTTGGGACGATGCCGCAATCGAGTTTGCTAAACAATATGCGGATAATGCTGAAATCCAAGTCAACATGCGCACTTTAGAGGTTCTTACCCAAAATGACAAAGAAGGTTTCACCGATTTCCTAAGTCGGTGGAGGAAGACTAGTACTCAACTTGTTGAACGTCCGGATGAGGCTACCCTTGTAGAGAAATTCGTGGACAACCTAAAACCCATCTATGCAAATCATTTGAGGTATCAAAACATCAAGACTTTCAAAGATTTGACCATACTAGGGACAAGGATAGAAGATGACATTCGTAAAGGGCTCTTGTCCAAAACGATAGGTCGTGGATATCAAGGCTCAACAAGTCGTTCTTACGGCTCTACTAGCACGACTGATGAAGTTAACCTCCTTGAGCCATCTAAAAAGAGTACCCCTCCAAGGAAATTCACAAATCTAGGGGACACATATTCCAACGCTCTGAAAAGATTGATGAAACTCGGGAAACTTCAACCCATAGGCCCTACGCCTGAACCAGAAAAGAAATCCAAGTTCTGGGATGAGAATTCGTACTGCGAATACCATAGAGGTAAGGGACATGATACAGATAAATGCTACAAATTGAAAAATGTACTTCAAGACATGATTGAAGACGGTCGCCTACCAATACTACCAGGAGGTAAGCCTAACAACACTAAGAATCCTCTTGGAGTTCTAGTGATTACAAATCAAGAATCTACCATAGATTGTTCACATCTCATTTCTCCAGTCGAAAATCAAGTTCATGCAATAGAAAATGAAGGGAACCACTCCACCATTTCCCCAACCATCACTGATTTCATCACATGGGCAAAAAGTATGGATAGGCAAATCTTGGAACTAGAGAGTGCAGTGGCAACCTTACGTGGCCCCAACGCCACACCTAAAGAACGTGCACCACTAGTTTTCTCTCAAAACACTACAATGCAAGAAGTAGTAGCCATGGTTGATGAACTAGTCGACCAAATTATCCAATTAGAAGCTAAAATCATAAGAATGAGGGGGCTTGCTATTATCAATGGAATATGGGCCGATGATGACGAAGATCTGTATCTCACTGAACACTACTTAGTCAAAGTCAGTGAGGAAATAGTCCAGAATTGTGAAGATCAAGATGTAGATCACCTCACTCGTTCAGGACGCCCATACCAAAATACTTCACAAAATGGTCCCATAGCAAACGGTCCAACCAATGTAGTCACACCAAATGATAATGAAGAAGGCTCTACCGACCATCTACTAAAGCAACTACAAAAGACAAAGGCTGATCTTTCAGTCTAGCAACTAGTGTCAAGCTCATTCCCACATCGCCAAGTTTCGCTGCAAGCTTTGGCCAAACTAAATGTGGCACATAACTCCACACCCGACGACATGGTCAACTTGGTCTTCCAAGAATCACCAAAGCTAAGTAATCCTATTTCTTTCTTGGATGAGGATTTGCCACCCTTCGGCGCTAGTCATAACTTAGCTCTTTATATCACCGTCATTTGCTTAAAAAAGAATGTGCCAATGACCTTAGTAGATGATGGCTCCGCGGTCAATGTCATACCCTTGAAAACGGCATATAAATTGGGCATGAAAGAATCAGATTGGACTCCTACCAATCAAGGTGTTCGCGCATATGATGGTACATGACGAAAGGTGGTGGGACTTGTTGACCTAACCATAGCCACAGGGCCGATTGAGCGAAAGGTCAATTTCCAAATAGTAGACATTGAGGCATCCTTCAACATACTTCTGGGAAGACCCTGGATTCACGCCTCCAAAGCGATAACATCCACACTCCACCAGAAAATCAAAATCCGACTAAATGGTAAGGTGGTGACGATCACTTCGTCGCCCATCAAGGCAATCATCGAAAAGAAGTCAAGCAATCAAGTCCTTATAGATCCAGTTCACGAGCTTGGGGGCTTTCATATCATAAACGTCAAAGAGAGTGAATTGGCACCATTATACTTCAATCCCTACTCTAACCTAGTGGTCAACCACATACTCAAAACCCAAGGATACTTCTCGGGAATGCCTTTGAATCCTATCCGAAGGAGCACCATTTCCCCCTACAACGAGGGTAATTCACAAAGAATACCCCTTGGATTAGGATATAAACCCACCAAAGAGGAAGTTCTCGAGATGCTCGCTCAAATTCAAAACCGTAAGAATGTGGGAATCCAAATGCGACCCTATCTCCCTACCCTAAATGGATACTTCATTGGGGAAGGAAGTCAAGAACTCTTTCATGGATTTCCCGAACCTTGGCATTATCTCGAAAGGAAGTTAGCCGGAATCGAGATCTTTCACGATTGCTACTTCATTCCTCCAGAAACGGTTCCTACCGTCAAGACTCGTCAAGTACCTTGCCTAGACGAACAAGCCGTGAGTCTACTATTTGGAGAAGATCGATTTGTTAGAGCCGCACAGGACGAGATCATTACTATGATACTTCAAGATGATCACTTCAACCCTACCGCGTTAATCACAGAAATCAACACCAATCAGCAGAAAGGATGGAGAAAATCGATCAAGTGGACAAACAATCAAGAAAGACTCTACAAGCTCACTACTGGAGAAGGAGAGATGTTCAAAGGAGAACCAGAAGACGATGAATTCGAGTCAGAGTCAGAGTCGGAGTCAGAGTCGAAGTCTAGAGAAGTTCCTAGAGAGTCTCCTCCTGTCGTCATTCTCACTCCCCTCGTCTCTTCTAGCCTGGTATCGAATAGCAACATAGTTCGGGAAATGTCCCAACCGCTGTCCCTTTGCCGCCACTGACCACAAATCAGATGGCTTCTTTGTTTCAACTTTTCTCAAATCTTAATATGAATAAATCAGGTTCTGCTTACTCTTCGTGTTATCTTGCATGCAATTCTGTTTACGATGATGATGAGAATGACCCAGACCCTGACTCAATCGAGATACCTCCCTGCATAGCCAAAGAAATACTACAAGAGAGGGAAGGGGGACCAGTGATAGAAGATATTGAACCCATCAACGTAGGAACTGAACTAGAACCCCAAGAACTTAGGATAGGGACAACCCTGAGCCCCACCGAAAGGGCCAATTTCATAGACCTCCTACACGAGTTCAAAGACGTTTTTGCTTGGTCCTACAAAGATATGCCAGGGATCGACAGGGAGATTGCAGAGCATAGAATCCCAATCAAACCATGGTTCAAACCCGTGAAACAGAAGCTTCGAAGAATGACGACAGAATGGGCTCTTAAGATCAATAAACAATTCAAAGCCGGGTTCATCAAAGTTTCCGAGTACTCAGACTGGGTAGCTAACATAGTACCCGTACCCAAAAAGGATGGGAGAATCCGTGTTTGTGTTGACTTTAGAGACTTAAACAAAGCAAGCCCTAAAGATGACTTTCCTCTACCACATATCGACATATTAGTGGATAATACAGCGGATCACGCGTTGCTATCCTTCATGGATAGATACGCGGGATATAACCAGATCAAGATGGCCTTAGAGGACATGCATAAGACCGCCTTTGTCACTAAATGGGGGACCTACTGCTACACGGTTATGCCGTTTGGGTTAATCAACGCCGGAGCTACATACCAACGCACCGCAACTACGCTCTTACATGACATGATGCATGAAGAAGTTGAGGTATACATAGATGACATGATTGTCAAGTCAGGAAAGAGAGGGACACATTGCGAACCTTCGCAAATTCTTCTCAAGGCTACGGAAGTACAACATGAGGCTCAATCCTCAGAAATGCGCATTCGGAGTAACATCTGGCAAACTCCTGGGATACGTGGTTAGCCAACGAGGTATAGAAATAGACCCTTCAAAGATCAAAGCTTTAATCGAAATGCCGCAACCTCAAATAGAGAAAGAAGTTAGGGGATTCCTAGGTAAGGTACAATACATCAGTCGATTCATATCGAAACTCACCATGATCTACGAACCCATATTCAAGAAGTTAAAGAAAACAGATCACACCATGTGGGATGATGACTGTCAGAAGGCTTTCGACCGAATCAAGGAAATACTAGTCAAACCGCCAGTGCTCATGCCACCCCAACGAGATCAACCTCTTGGTTTATATCTCACGGTAATTGAAACGGCCATGGGCGCCATGCTAGCTCAAACTGTAGGAAAAGAAGAAAGAGCCATCTACTACCTTAGTAAGAAGTTCTTGGAGTACGAGTGCAAATACACACCACTCGAGAAGACATGCCTCACTCTTGTGTGGGCAACGAAGAAGCTACGCCACTACATGCTTAGCTACTCCGTCAAAATATTCTCAAAAATGGATCCTGTCAAATACCTCTTCGAGAAACCCGTTCTCAATGGACGTCTAGCGAGATGGACTTTGATGCTTTCTGAGTTCGATCTTAAATATGTACCTTTGAAAGTCATAAAGGGGCGCGCTGTTGCCGAATTCTTCGCAGAGAATCCCATCAATGATACATAAACGATAGACACTTGGTCATTTCCGGATGAGGATATACTCCAAACAGATGTAGACTCCTGGGACCTCTGTTTTGATGGAGCATCGAACTTAAGAGGATTTGGAATAGGGGTGTTGCTCATTTCTCCTGAAAGCGAGCATACACCAATCTCTGTCAAACTCGACTTCGAGGTGACAAATAACGCTGCAGAATACGAAGCATGTCTCATTGGATTGCAAGCGGCAGTAAGTTTAGGCATCAAAAATCTTCGAGTACATGGGGATTCCTCTTTGATCATCAATCAAGTTACGGGATCTTGCAAAATCCGAAGCGAAAACCTGGCACCTTATCAAGCCAGAATAGACCAAGTAGCCCAATTCTTCAATCAAGTAACCTACTTACATCTACCTCGAGAAGAAAATCAATTTGCGGATGCTCTTGCAAAACTCGCATCTTTGATTAACATGCCGGATAGTATGGTAGAAATGCCTTTATGCATCGAACGACGATCAGAGCCAGCTTATGTGCACCAAATCACCGATGAAGAGGAAATTACGGAGGAGCCTTGGTTCCAAGCAATCCTAAACTTCAAACTCAACGGCACCTATCCACCAGAAATGAACAAAAGGGGACAACGCGCTATCCGTTTGCTAGCTTCCCAATACGTCCTCATGCAAGGAGAGCTATACAAAAGAACACCTCTTGGTGTAATCCTACATTGTCTTGATCATTCACAGGCACGAAAAGTGATGGAAGAAGTCCATGATGGAGAATGTGGCCCTCACATGAGTGGACCCATGATGGCAAAGAAAATCACACGTTTAGGATATTATTGGACCACGATGGAATCTGATTGCATCAAATATGTGAGACATTGCCATAATTGCCAGATCTTCGGGAATGTACAACATGTTCCTCCCTCATTGCTTTACACCATGACATCTCCCTGGCCATTTTCTGCTTGGGGAATTGACATCATCGGCAAGATCACTCCACGGTAACAGAGGTCACCTGCTCATCCTAGTAGCAATCGATTACTTCACCAAGTGGGTAGAAGCGGCTTCCTACACCAGTCTTACAGCCAAGAACGTGGCAAAGTTCATACAAACCAATATCATCTGTCGATATGGTTGCCCACATGAGATCATCAGTGACAATGGATCACATTTCCAAGCTGAGACTGAGCAATTGCTAGCCAAGTACAAAATCAGGCATCACCACTCCTCGCCATATAGACCACAACCCAATGGCGCGGTAGGGGCAACGAACAAAAACGTTGTCACAATTCTCAAGAAAATGATTGACAACTATAGAGACTGGCCCAGCAAGATACCCTTTGCTTTATGGGGATACCGTACATCCGTTAGGACGCCCACTGGGGCTACTCCTTTCTATTTGACCTACGGTATGGAGGTCGTACAACCAGTCGATCTAGAAATACCATCCTTGCGTATTTTACTCGAAAGTCAAATACCCGAAGCCGATTGGAAGAGGGATAGATAAGAAGAGCTCATCCTTCTGGATGAACGAAGGTTACGTGCATTACATAATGTGCAGACATATCAGGCGCGTATCAAACGAGCCTTTAACAAAAGGGTTAAGCCAAGGAACATCAAAGAAGGAGATTTGGTCCTCAAATCCATTAGGGCTCTTTTACCTGTCGATCCACGAGGAAAATTCAAACCCAATTTGGCCGGGCCATTCCTAGTCAAGTCCATACTTCCAGGGGGTGCGGTTAGGATCACAGACCTAGACGGGAACGAATTTACCAACCCAACAAACCTTGACCAATTAAAACGTTATTATGCCTAGAATAGGAGCAAAAACGCGCCTCGCGTAACCTCACGTGTCGCTCTTGTGGCACGAAATAAACGGCCTCTGGCCAAACTGAATCAAGCTAATGTCATCTTGCTCTTGCATTGTGACAATTTGTCATTCTCATATCATCAAATAAACTAAATTGCATTTTCGGAGTAAGTAAAGCACATGCTTATTTTCTAAAAGTTCATTACAAGCTCTTGCTTAGAACAATTATTCTTTTACATTTACTCGAACTACGCGTAAGGGTTTGATTTCATTTTTTAATGAATACGTAGGCAATCCTTCACGGGATACAACCCACTTAATCGCTTTAAATGTAAATAAAAGGACATTTGCAAATACATTTGAAATTCGACAAGAATAATGAAAAGAAAATCACAACGGTTTCATAACCAATCAACCTCTTTTATTTCATTCATAATAATATTACGTTACATAATAAAATCATAATAAAAATAAATAGGCTAGGATTCTAAAAACCCCATCTTCTTATTACAATAATAATAATAATAATAAATAATAATAAAAGACATAGGCTACTCTTCCATTTTCTCTTTGCCTTTGTCATTCTTATCATACTTCTTGTCACGACCTCGAGCCAGACGCTCCTACGCCACTTCCGACCTAATCACCAATGGTCTCTCTCGTGGTCTCGCTTTGCCATTCTTGCCAACCACCATCTCGACGGCAGGAGAAGTCTTCGGTTTCTTCGAAGGATGAACAACTCGAAACCCGGCTTCTTCCTCTCCCTCGGTCAGATGCTTCTCCTTCTCCTTCTCCACCTCGCGAACCTTGTAGTCAACAGGTTCACGCTTCCTCAGTCTCTCGCGTTCCTCCGAAGTAGCAGCTTTCCTCCACCGCATATAGGAATCTGACACCCATAGAGCACTGACAGAAGAATTCAAGAACCAAATGTTCCTCTGAGCCCATTTGATGGCCCACTCTCTTCGACTCTCCGTAGTAAGCGCCACGGCAGTCTGCGGGACAATATCAAGCTTCGGGATCATCTGCTTCAATCCAACCTGCCTCATCAACCTCTCCGGGAAGATGTATATCATAAACTCCAAGCCGGGAATGCGAACAGCTCGAGTAGGATCCAGGGAAGATACTCCAGTGACAGATTTGAGGTGCCACCATGGTACGATCTATCTAATTAAGGGGCCATCTTCACTTTTCAACTTGTTTTCCCAGTAGTTGCACACTCGAGTGAAGTCCACCATTTAAAGCCTGGTCCTCATTGCAATCGAACGAGCATGGTAAGAAGGAACATTAGCTGGGGGCTCGATCAATCGAAGACGCTCCATAAGCCAAACCTACCAAAAGCGGGTATTAGAAAAAAAAAACAAAGAAAGAAAACAAAAAAGAAAAACAAAAAATATTCTTTTACCTGCAAAATAATGGGACTTCCCAAATAAGGTAGGTCGCGATTGGCTTTCCTGTTATCCAAACCCAATAGGATCTCTCCTAAACACAAACAAGCTAAGCTGGGCTCCTGCGCAGCTCCATTTGCTCAATCAGGCTCAAAAGACGAGGGTCGCCTCTCATGTCCTCATCAACATGCCCTTGAAGGACATATACATGTAATAGGCAGAATCCGAATGCCCTTCGCCTCGCAACATAAGAAACAGTAGGATCAGCCTTGTTGATGAAGCGATCGATGAAATCCAACATTCGCACTCCTTTAGAAGTCACAAGACGGTCACCATCAACTCTGGCCAATCCAAGCAAGTCTCTAAACTTATTCTTATACCCTTGAGAAGTGGAGGGAATAGCAGGCAAATGTTCCGGATCCCAACCACCAATCGCAGCAATCTCCTCGGGAAATGGGCAAATATCGCCTCTAGGGAAGGCAAATACGTGATGATTCGGGTCCCAATAGTCAAGACAAGCGTCGAGAAACGGTTTGACTACCTTGATCAATTTCAAGCTCAAAAGTGCTCCAAAATTATAAGCACCCATGTCATACTTCTCCACACTAGAGAACTCATTTGTCCATTCTTTTTTTTTTTTTTTTTTGAAATTGTCATCTCATTAATAATCAACTAGGCGTAGGTTACAATGAAGATAACAAATAGACAAAGGAAAATCAAGATTGCTAACGTAAAAAATACATTCAAAATAACTATCTAAATACTGGTAATGGCGCTGCCGCTCCAAAATCATAAATTTCTTGAATCTATGAATAATCGATGTCTTTGCATCCTTCTTGATGGAGGGAAACAGTGTAGCCGTCTTGATGTATTCATCCACGAAACAAATCTGATAATCTCCCCGTCGATTAAAACTTATTATATTGATAACAATCCCACGAAAAAATGGAAAAACCCCGAAAGAAGGAACGGAACAACAGATCTCACCAAAAGGGAGACTATTATTGAAAATAAGATAGATCTGCATAATATTAGTTGTTTAAGAAAGCTTTTGTGGGGCTTACCATCGATGGATGATCGATGGAAGCCCCCGAATAATAATGGAGGCTAGGTTTTTAGAGAGGGTTTTTTTAGAGAGAGAGCATTTGTCCATTCTTTTAGACGAATTTCAAGAGTATTCATGTTGTAGGCTTATTTTGGGAGTTTTGTGTAATAAGATGAAGAAAGACGGAAGAGTTATGTGAATAAAACCTCCTTCGACGTCTCTATTTATACTAAAAGCTGTTTCCTAAAATCCGTCGGAAACGGACGCATCAGAACAGGCGCGGCCAGTCTTTGCGCCTCTTGAAGGGACGCACTCTTCTGCGCCTCTTCCTCAGCTGTTTTTCTGTGATTTTCCGCGTTGGATCTTTCCTAAATTCCTCAACGAATAATTTCCTATTCATACGGGTTATTATTTTGGTAAACGCGTCAAGTTACCATATTTCGCGGGCACGCATCTCGAGACGATATCGACATTTTCGTCATTTTAGCACACTTATACATTTCTTTTTAATTTTATTTTTTGGGGAATTATTTCACCAATTTAATTTAATTTATTTTTTTTACATTTTGGTATTTAATTTCATTATATCATTTTTCGAACTTTACCTCTTTTCCTTTTGGGGAATCATTTCACTCTCCACTTCAAACTTACATGTTTTTATTTTTTCTTTTTTTAGGGGGTAACCCTCCCTACCGTCCGGTCATTTCCGACCAAATTTTTGCATTTTTGCCATTTCCGAACAAATTTTTGCATTTCTGGTCATACGTTTTTGCATTTTCGAGTCATTGTTTTGCGCTAATTTAGGCCATATGTACAAATATATGTTCTGTGTGATTTACTCAGGTAAATTTCGGCGACGGAGGATTCGCGAAACCGTCATCTACCAAACCTGTTCAAAGCTAACCTGCAGGTACAAACAAGGCAACCCACCAGCAAAGGCACTCAGGCCATCATATATACAACCAAAAAAGGGATATGTACACCAAACCGGGGGCTCGATCCCCAAAACAAAATCCAAATGTCCGAAAATGTATAAATGTACGAAAATACAACCAAAAAAAAGAAGCAACGCGGAAGCTACTGCTCGTCGCCGTCTAGCTCCGCAACTCTCGCCTCGAGAGCAACAACCTCGGCGTCGCGAACCTCGAGCTCCCTCAGCAGGCGAGCCGTCTCCTCTCGGGACTGAGCAAGCTCTCGCTCCAGCTCGCGCTCCCTCTGCAAACGACAAAAACTGGCTCATGTCAATCATTTCAAGCATAAAGGAAAATTAGAAAACTCAAAAATAAAGTAAACGGAAGGTTCATACCTGACGTCCTCGGCCACCAGCAAGTGCCTCGACGGCAGTAGCCCGCAGCCGATTGGCTACCCTCCACAAAGCCACGAACCGGGATGGCGCGACCTGCATTTCAAAAGAAAAATGTTTAGCAATTGAGCGAACTTGAGCAAATGTGTTCTTACACGAAAACTATACAGGCTAGAAGACTCACCCTCCGAATCAGATGCTGCCAATCGTCCAAGCCAGCATCTCTCACCGCCACGTCAAAGTCACGTAGCTCGGAGATCGTCGTCATCCCCGTCGTGTCGGTGTACTAAAGGGTCTCGGGGTACTCTGGGGGCTCGATGCCCGCCGCCTCGACCTCCTGCAAAGTCAGATGATTTCCGTTAACCGATGATCCTTCATCATATGCTCAAACAATCAAAAAGGAAAGAGGGCAAAGCACTTACCACAACCGGCCAGTACGCCAACCTCCCGTAGAGGAACGCCGAGTAGTCCTCACCAGGAAGAAGGAGGGCGTCGCCACCGACGCCGCCCGGTCGGCTCCTCTCGGCCTCGAAGGCTCCCTAAACATCGTCCGAGGAGGATCGATGGGAACCGTAAAGACGTCCCGAGAGCACTGCCGAGCCAAGCGCTCACCCAAATACCATACAGGACCCATCGACATCCTCAGCAGCAGCCGGCTCGAGCTCCTAGGTCGAAGGACCTCAGCCACGAAAGGAGGAGCGCCAGCGTACTCCTCCCAAGGCCTAGGCACCCACTAGAAAAGCAAACGAAGGGTCATTCTTATGATCAGTTCTAAAAGAAAAGACAGACCAAAGGTAAGGTGAAATACTCACGCCGTCCAGCTGAAGAGCGTTCACCTCCCGCCGACAGACATCATGGAAGGAACGCTGACTCCTCGTGCGGCACATCACCCAATCCCTCACGACGGGATAGGCCTTCTCCACCGGCTCCGTCCTCTTGGGCACGAGGCCCGGAAAGTAGGAGTACACCCACGCCTGTAAATCAAGATAATCAACAACGATCTTTCGTGACTTGATAAGAAAAAGAAATGATCTTTCATGAGAAGAAGTGAAGGTTCATACCTCCAACAGCAGTCCAGGGCCGACAGCAGCAGGAGAAGTTCCCTTCTCCATCAACTCCGGACGAACCATGGCCCTCATGAAGCGGATGAGGACCGCAAAACCAGCAGTGATCCAGTCCCAACGGCCTAGGGAACTCAGGTCAGAAAGAAAGGGAAGAAGCTTCGTCGAAAGCCTCTCTCCCTTGTCTCTGAGGTAAATCAAAGACAAGAACCACCAGAGCCACAAGCGGACTCTCTGCTCTGCAGTGCAGGGAGGAGGAGCCGTCTCCCTCCCCTCGATCACCACCAACGCTGGGGTCTTCCCCGCGAAGTAGTGTGGACAGCGGGCCGCCCACGGGGGCGCTTGGTGAAGGGGCTCGAAAACAAGCGTTTGCATTTTGTATGGAGTCGCCACCAATTTTTATGGGAAATTGGAACCGTTCGAATACCTCGTGTCATGTCAAGACACAAAGTAGTGACATGAACACTAAGCAATCGTTACCCTTAGCATTCTATGTCTAGAATGACTCTCGTGGATGCCAATGAACACGGGTGCTCACGGAGATCTGGAGTAAGGGGTGAGGGTACGTATTAGGAAGCTCTTTTGATCGAACACCTAATCCCGCCCGCCTCGATAGCGGCCTCTACTAATGATTAGGGAAGTTATTCATACTTGATATATCGTCGGCTATATGCATGCAATGCAACATCCATAGATTAATCCTAACATGTGAGAATTTAACTAAGTCGGTTGACACGTAATTAGCATACAATTGATGTCGAAGTTGGATTTAATGCTCATTTACATGTGAAAACACACAAATGATAAAAGAAATACAATAACTACGAATTACAATAATGAAAATTACATCAATTACAATGGGTTAGGCGATTTATGTCGAAAATACCGCTAAAACGGATGATTTGATAAAAAAAGAATAAAAGAATAAAACAAAGAAATACGAACAAGTCAGAAGGTGGTAATACGATTATTAGTTGATTAATACGCTTACTAATTAAACTACGTCAAGGCGAAAAAGGAGTTCGAGGCGTAACCCATCTCGAACAGCAGCAGAATCGCGCGCCCTTTGGAAGAGGCGCAGCAGTTGCTGCGTCTGTTCCAAGGGTGGACTCTGGCTGTGAAGCCGGAGCTGCAAACCGTTAATGTTAATTGGTAAATTAATGGATTGATTACGATTTTAGACTCAGATGAAAGTTATTAGCAGATTATTTACATATGATTGAGGTCATAAAACAAGAAAAACATGGTTAAGACGGAAACAAGACGGATTAATTATGTAAAGGGTCGATGTTAATGAATGATTAATTAAACTAACTAACTAAACGAATTATTAACTAAACATGATGAATTGACGATGAATTAATGAATAAACAGATGAAAATATATCAACAATGAATCCCAGAAACCCAATATGAACAAATTGAATCTCTAAAATCCGAATTGAATATTAGATGACGAAAACCCGCAAATATGAATTAAAAGGGATTTAAGTCGGATTTAATGACAATTAAAACATGCGAATGAATGATGAGTAATATACATATGGATTATTATGCTATCATGTGAACGAATCAAACAAGAAACAAAGCAAAAGAAAGGATTTTGATACGAATTACAGAGGACGGAGGAAGAAGAAAAGAAGCAGGAACTGCGGCAGCCTCACGAAGAGGCGCAGCAGGAACTGCGCTCTTTCGAAGAGGCGCAGCAGTTGCTGCGTCTTTTCTCAACGTCTGTCTACTGGAAATTCGCAAAACAGGTTTTAAAGCACGGTTTTAGAAATCGATTTTAATGATGTTTTCGACATAAATCTTACAATTGTTATACGATAATTAAAATACAATAAATAAAGAGAATTATACACCCTCAGACTTACATGTTGACGGAACGAGATGAACTAAGAATCGACTAGTGAATGCTCGACGCGAATGCAAGGAAAGTGCCCTCAAAAGAGGAAAACGATTAAACAAATTGATTATTGGTGTAGTTGGTCAAATTGGTCGGTCATGCAACGGAGAGGCTGGTACCCGGAAAGATCCGAGCTTACGTGGTCGGAAGTCCAAGCACGTAGGCGCCAATTAGTAAGAACGAAGTCTAGAATGCAAAGGGAGAAGAGAAGGGCGGACACTCGCGTGAGAAATATGAGGAACGAAGGCTCCTATTTATACTAATCACGTGAAGGAATTATGGTAAGACTAGGATACGGAAGGAAAGATCCGGAAATAACCGACTTAGGTTAAAACACGGAAACTTGGACAAAAAGAAAGCCCTGGGGAAGAGGCGCAGCAGAGCTGCGTCCCTTGGAAGAGGCGCGACTGCCGCGTCCTTTCCCGGGTAGGTTTCTCTGCGCGTAGAAAACGCGTTTGACAGCCTGTCGTATTTTAGGCATAACTTTCTCTACAAGACTCGGATTAAGGTGATTTCGGTGGCGTTGGAAAGCTAAAAGAAAGATCTAGAACTTTATGTGAAATAGGCCTGACCCAAAAAACTCGTTATCACCTCGTAAAATGGGCCTAAAGATCGGGTTGTCATTTTAACTAAATGAAATGCACATTTTGTAATGTAAACTTTTAGTTTAACCCAATGAAATGACATGAGACTCAAAATGAGATATAATCTCAACATTTTATGACATCCTAACCTTAGGTAGACAAGCACATTGCTTTGACTCGGGATTTGACGGTTTTAGGAAATGAAGACGGTTTTTGACCCGGACTCCAAATGTACTCTAATTACTGCCAAAACGACCGTATTAGGACGTAGATGACAACTAAGAGGTAGACATTAATATTTGAGCAATCACTTGACGATAATCTTACGAACTGTCACAAATCGTTCCGCGTACCAAACATGCGGCCCAATCATCACCGGGTGGTTTTGCGGGAGGTGCGAAACGAGGTGTCTCTGAGCCCCCACTTTGACCGAGGCTTGGACAAGGCGAAAGTCAAAGTATAGCCATCAGGTCAATCGAAGATTACAACCTGACGACTATGGCGACGCGAGGCGGTTCAAGGGGTCTGAGCCAAGGACCTATCGTCGGGAACATTTTAGAGTCTGTCGACTATCGGGGAGGGTCGTTTAAAGTCCATTAGACTACGTAAGGAGGCTCGCCAGCCATAAGAAGAGACCATACCTGAGACTTCTTTCTCGAGATGCTTCCGGAGTTGCGTAGGAGCTAAGGGTAAGCGTAGGAGCTAAGGCTAGGACCTAAAAGATATATAAGGATTGTGCTAGGGTGTGGGGCCCTAAAGGAAAGCATCGGCGGGAAGGAGACCAAATATAAGTTCAACTTAAGGGGTAACCAAGGTTTGGGTGTAGGAACTCTAAGGAAGAGTGATCCTAAAGGAATATGATCCTAAGAGGAAAAGGTGATCCTAAAGGAATATGATCCTAAGGGCATAAGTGTATGAACTCTAGGGAGTTTGGGAACCTAAAGAGCTAGGTGTGTGAACCTGGGTGTACGAACCTAAAAGGAAAGGCTAGTATGGGAACTTAAAGGCTTATGAACCTAAGAGGAATGGGGATCCTAGGGTTAAGTTTAGGAACTACTGGGTTACTAATTCTTGTTTTAAACGGGTGTGTTTAAGCTTTCTGAGGCATGGGAACTCCAAAAGGATTTATGGGTTTATGAACCTAAGGACGTTGGGTATGGGAGCTTAAAGGTTTACGAACCTAAAGGAGGCCATTTTGGGATCTAAGAATCTAGGGGTAAGAATCCTAACTTTGGGTTTACGAACCTAAGGAAGGAGGCTCTGGTTTTGGGAACTTCCGGAGAACGACACCTTTGTCGAACTCTATGAGGAAACAATAATATTGAGGGTAGCAGGACGTCGGTAGAAACTGCTGGGGAATCTGCTTGCGTCGATCTCAAGCGAACTCTGGCAAAAACTTGAGGTTGAATCTGCTTGCGTCGGTCTCAAGCGAACTCTTGTTGGGGAATATGTTGACGATTAGGAAGATCTTGATCGCCATGGAAGAAATCTTGAGTGAGCAGTACTGCAAAATACTGCTGCGCTGGGGACAGATATTTTGACGACTAGGATCATCTTGATCGTCATGGAAGAAATCTTGAGTGAGCAATACTGCAAAATACTGCTGCGCTGGGGACAAATATTTTGACGACTAGGAACATCTTGATCGTCATGGAAGAAATCTTGAGTGAGCAATACTGTGAAATACTGCTGTGCTGGGGAGAATGAAGACTTGGGTGAAGCCCCTAGTCGGAGCGAGCACTGCTTCTGATACTTACCTGCATGGATATTAGCCACACAAGAATACAATCTAATATGCAAATAGAACATAAACACATGGACCTCGAATGAGGAAACACATAGGTTTTGCAAAAGGCGTTTCTTTATAAAAGTTGTTTAAAACTTGTGTAAAGGAAATTTGTCGTTTGTAATGCGTTATGCATATTCAATGGGCTTTAGACACGTGACTGACGCGACGTAGACCTTATATGGACGTGAAATGTAGACTTAGGGATGACTGACGCGACACAGGGATGACTTTGACAGACTTTGCTTAAGCATGCGCAACCCCTAGCCAAGTGTGGGTGACAATGCGTATCAGTTCCAAAGGTAGAAGAACCGCAAGAAAGATGAAGGCATATAAAGGCAAGGCATGGGCCATGGATCTACTTGGACTTCTTTCACCACCATTTGCTGTAAAAGAGACCCCTCCTGAGGCACGATGACTTGGAGAATTGATCTAAGACCTTTATCATTGTCCGGACCGAGTACTAGCTTGACTCAAATGAGAGAGGAATAAAGGAAGGGTGGCATCTTGGAAGAGAAGCCCCCAGGATGAGAAGATGACTCTGGACTTTGGTAAAAAAGAGGCTGGGCGACAATAAGGAGCCCCCAGTATAGAGGTGTTGGTTGTAGAAGGGATGTTAATTGAGGTTGGAAGGTTGGAAATTGAGGTTGAAAGTTGATGGTGGTTGATAATTGAGATTGAAAGTTGGAAGTGGGGATGGTTGTGTCCTTGAGGACTGCCCACGTATTCACGTTAAGTGAAATCAAACCAGGTCGTAGTTCTGAGGTTTGGTTAATTTTGTTTGGGTGTTGTGGTTGTATCCTTCTTGTGTAAGAAAAGACTGCCTACGTATCCACCTGAAAAGGTGAAATCAAACCATGCTCGTAGTTCAAGTGTGTGCCTAAGCTATGTTGTTAGGACCTTAAAGTGCAGGGGTCGCAAGGGTAATATTCCTTTGGTGACTCGAAGAATCGATTTGAGATAACCCCCTCTGATCATAGACCAAAGAGGTATAATTAATTTTGTAAAAATTTTCCTTGTCATGTGAGCACACTTAGTGGACCCTAAGGATGAATATGGGTATGTCCCGTTCTGGGTAGCAAAGTATTTGAAGACTCCGTGTCTGGGTCAAGGTGAAACTGGATTGGATATTTGGAATGTGGAGCTCGGTAATAAGAGGCTTTGATGAATAAATCTCTGGAGCTTGATTTTGTGGAGTTAAGGCTTTATGGGATTATGTCTTGTAATGTAGCTTGGAAATGGAGTCTCTTGGCTTGATGTAGCCTGAGCACATAAAGGGAGGTTAATTGATGTGGGTTCAAGTTTCCATGTCTTGGCCCTAAAGGATGGGTATATTTGACGAGCTTGAGAAGATTCTCAAAATTCCTAACTATCTCCCCGTAACGGTCTCGAGAAGGACTTAGGGTGTATGATGTGTGAAAGGCTAAGTGAAGGTGCTAGATGACCATCTTCATTGGTGTCTTGATTCTTTTTAGACTTCAGTAGTATTCCGTTTAGTATTGTTCTTGATTCAGACTCAGATTCTTGGTCTAGAGTATATTTCGGCTTTTGCTCAGATTTTTGATCAGGTTTTTGAAGATGACTTTTAACTTTGGATATTGACTTGTTTGATTGAGCCTAGTTCTTTTGACTCTTTTGTCTTGGATTACGGGCATAATTATGGCCTTGGATATTGATCTTGGTCATTTCTCTTGATTGAGCCTTTTGTCTTTGATCATGGATCGTATCGTCTTGGATTTACTTGCTACCATGAGTTCGGGTCAGACTAGCACCTTTGGGTGTGAAATGAATTGGTCTTTAGTAACACGGGTTGTTTATTGTGGGGAATGGGCTTGCCTTCCGTCATGGATTGTCAATAAGGGAGACGGTCTGGATTCGTCTTAGGATCTCTTGAGATAGGCTCGTCTTAAACTAGGGTTATATTGTGGTTTCTGTTGCCAGACATGGAATAGTTAAGAAAAGAACACGGAGTTTCAGATCCTCTACAACTTGGAATGGAACATCATCTAAGTGCACTCACATTGACTGTCGTACGTTGTTGTTTATTTTAAAATGTCTCAAATCAATTCTTGTTGTCACAGGAAAAGGAAGAGATATGATAGAATATAAGTGGATTGAAAATTGTACTTTTATTGAAGTGAATAATGAATATTTTTAACATAGACTCGAGAAGACATGTGACTCATGGGACAGCCCCCAGGTTGTCACTAGAAATGGAAATGGACACGAAGAAAGACACTAGAACAAATATGAGATGGAAAGCCTAAGACTCGGACTCGGACCCGGACTTTGACGCAATCTTAGACCCAGACTCGTAATCATCGGCCCATGCTTGAACATTTTCTCTTCCAGCAACTGGCTTCGGCATCTGATTTTGAGCATTCACCCATTTGAGCACCCCGTCCTCATTATTAGGAATATTGGAAGGATAATAGTCAAGAAAAGTTTCTTGATGAGTGGTATATCCATGAGGATTGCCTAAGCTACCTTGTGGGTTAAAAATTGAGAGGGACAATTTCCCGCTTTCAATCATATCTTGGATCACATGCTTGAGCTTATAGCACATCTCAGTATCGTGTCCTTTGCCCCTGTGATACCGGCAATAGACGTTCTCATCCCAGAATTTAGCCTTCTTTTCTGGATCAGGTGTAGGACCGATAGGTTTCAACATTCGTCGTTCTATGAGTCTATGAAGGGCATCGGTGTATGTAATACCAATGTTGGTAAATTTCCTAGGGGGTGTATCCTTCTTCTCGGAAGCCTTTGTGAATGACCTTGAAGAGTTGTTAGGTTTCTTTGATGAAGGCTCGATGAGGTTGCCTTTGTTTATTTTGATTCTTGGATGATAAGAACTAGGAATAGATTGTCCATTTGTTGCTTTCTCCTTAAGACTGTCAAGCTGAGGGTTTGTCTGGACACTTTTCATCTTGAGAGGTCGGGCATCAAGCTTCTTACTCATTTCAACAAACTGTTTCTCCATGTTGGAAAGCCGAGAGTTTAGAGTATCAATAGCTCCCTCTATTTTGGAAAATTTATTGTCAAAGGCCCCGGAAAGCATGAGCATTCCATTTTGGATATCTTCGTCTTCGAGGACATTGATCTCTTCGTCATCATGATGATTGAGGAGATGATGGCAATCCAGGAATGATTCTTCATCATGTTTGATGATATTAGACCCAAGAGGGTCGATCTTCTTGGATTTCTTGGCGGAAGGTGGCTTAGGAAGCTTGCCCTCTTCGATCATATCTTCGATCGTGTGTTTCAAGAGAAAACACTCTTCAATATCATGGCCTCTACCTTGGTGATATAAGCAGTATTTGTTGCCCTTCCAGAGGTTCACCTGTTTCTCCAAAGGTGGATCCGGAGTCGGCCCTATTGGATGTAGCATGTCTTGGGCAGAAAGTCTCTTCAAAGCATCGGCATAAGACATGCCTAAATCGGTAAGCACCCTTTGATGCCTCCCAGGTTTCCTTTCAGCTGTTTTCGACTTTCTAGGACGATGGTTATTGCATGAGGTAAGCTTTGGACGACCTAGACTAGGGGTTTCCCTAGGTGGCGTGTTCTTTTCCACCATTTCATTTTCGAGGGTGAGGACGCGAATGCTCAAGTTTTCCACTATAGCTTGAACTCGTAAGACCATGGTATAAACGTCTTGGAGAGACACGGTGATTGTGGCCTGAACTGCTTCGTGACTTTGTTGATTGACAGGACTTGCTGGATTCCTACTCGACAGAAATGACGCGCATTACACTCGGTTCGACATGGGATCACGCATACTAAGGCAACAAACAAAGGAAGGGACAAGATGACACATCTAGACTTGACTTGTGAATTCGTGAAATGTCGTGAGCGACTTCTCGTGTTTGAATTCACGGTGCTTGACTTTAATTTTAGACTCGAGTGTTGACTTTGACGGAGTGACATTTATACAGTTGACCTTATTGACGGGATTGAAGACACGTGTTGATTCTGGGCTCGAGGTTTTCTTATATGTGTTAAGAAGACTGTTGTAGTTTAGACTCAAATATGAGGCCCATTGAGACTCGTGTGTTGAGCCTCGGAACGTGTGACTCGAGTGTTTATATCCTAACTGAAATGGGGTAGGGGGTCCAAAATAATGGCGTGACGCCTTAGGACTTGACTTGAATTTGAAAAGACCCAAAATGTGAATGAAGATGGGTTCATGACTCGACAGAATTCCGACTAGGACATAGTCAGTTTGAACTTTGACTCTAACTTAGCCCAATTGAATTTACACATTTACACTTACATGTTAGAAAATATTTTGAATAAAACATTTTGGTTGTTTTTTTTCTTTTTTCTTTTTTCCGGTTTTTTTTTGTTTTTTTTTTTTACGTTTTTTTTTTTTTTGTTGGACTCTTTTTTTTGTTGTTTTAAAATGGGTTTTAGGCCCGACGTTTGACTCGACAATATGGACAGAGTTTTGACCGGATTTTGCGCTAATATTAGGCCTATGTTTCGAAAAATTTTACATTTTTTAAAAGGGATTTTGATTTTACAAAAATCGTCATGGTTTTGTTTAGAAGTGGTGATCACGTAAGGTACAAACAATATACAAGCATTATAACGGGATGCTGAGTGCATTTAAAAGGGTTTTGGTTTAAAGGGTGGGTTGCCATACCGAACCATCAAACCCGAAGTCTGTGGAGAGGCTCGTGCCAAACAAGAGTAAGGCCGATTCCTAGTCCATTTCCTCAAGTAGTGAAGGCCCTTGATACAAACAAGAGTAAGCATCATGGTATGGATGACGTCAATCGCTATCCATCCTTAGGCCCAAATAAGAATTAGGACCGTTTAGACGGGACGATTGGTCGAATGGGTTGGGTTGAGCCTAGGAAGGCCGAATAAACGATCTAGGAAGACCGAGTTATGAGAACCGACAATTGTCTTGTACAAACTTATTCCCTAACCTTGTTCGAGTTTCACCCTTGCTACACGTAAGTGTATTGTCCCCAGCGGAGTCGCCAAACTGTGGACAGCGGGCCGCCCACGGGGGCGCTTGGTGAAGGGGCTCGAAAACAAGCGTTTGCATTTTGTATGGAGTCGCCACCAATTTTTATGGGAAATTGGAACCGTTCGAATACCTCGTGTCATGTCAAGATACAAAGTAGTGACATGAACACTAAGCAATCGTTACCCTTAGCATTCTATGTCTAGAATGACTCTCGTGGATGCCAATGAACACGGGTGCTCACGGAGATCTGGAGTAAGGGGTGAGGGTACGTATTAGGAAGCTCTTTTGATCGAACACCTAATCCCGCCCGCCTCGATAGCGGCCTCTACTAATGATTAGGGAAGTTATTCATACTTGATATATCGTCGGCTATATGCATGCAATGCAACATCCATAGATTAATCCTAACATGTGAGAATTTAACTAAGTCGGTTGACACGTAATTAGCATACAATTGATGTCGAAGTTGGATTTAATGCTCATTTACATGTGAAAACACACAAATGATAAAAGAAATACAATAACTACGAATTACAATAATGAAAATTACATCAATTACAATGGGTTAGGCGATTTATGTCGAAAATACCGCTAAAACGGATGATTTGATAAAAAAAGAATAAAAGAATAAAACAAAGAAATACGAACAAGTCAGAAGGTGGTAATACGATTATTAGTTGATTAATACGCTTACTAATTAAACTACGTCAAGGCAGAAAAGGAGTTCAGAGGCAGAACCCATCCTGGAACAGGCGCAGCAGAAACTGCGCCCTTTGGAAGAGGCGCAGCAGTTGCTGCGTCTGTTCCAAGGGTGGACTCTGGCTGTGAAGCCGGAGCTGCAAACCGTTAATGTTAATTGGTAAATTAATGGATTGATTACGATTTTAGACTCAGATGAAAGTTATTAGCAGATTATTTACATATGATTGAGGTCATAAAACAGTAAAACATGGTTAAGACGGAAACAAGACGGATTAATTATGTGAAGGGTCGATGTTAATGAATGATTAATTAAACTAACTAACTAAACGAATTATTAACTAAACATGATGAATTGACGATGAATTAATGAATAAACAGATGAAAATATATCAACAATGAATCCCAGAAACCCAATATGAACAAATTGAATCTCTAAAATCCGAATTGAATATTAGATGACGAAAACCCGCAAATATGAATTAAAAGGGATTTAAGTCGGATTTAATGACAATTAAAACATGCGAATGAATGATGAGTAATATACATATGGATTATTATGCTATCATGTGAACGAATCAAACAAGAAACAAAGCAAAAGAAAGGATTTTGATACGAATTACAGAGGACGGAGGAAGAAGAAAAGAAGCAGGAACTGCGGCAGCCTCACGAAGAGGCGCAGCAGGAACTGCGCTCCTTCAAGAGGCGCAGCGATTCTTTGCGTCTTTTTCTCAACGTCATGTCTACTGGAAATTCGCAAAACAGGTTTTAAAGCACGGTTTTAGAAATCGATTTTAATGATGTTTTCGACATAAATCTTACAATTGTTATACGATAATTAAAATACAATAAATAAAGAGAATTATACACCCTCAGACTTACATGTTGACGGAACGAGATGAACTAAGAATCGACTAGTGAATGCTCGACGCGAATGCAAGGAAAGTGCCCTCAAAAGAGGAAAACGATTAAACAAATTGATTATTGGTGTAGTTGGTCAAATTGGTCGGTCATGCAACGGAGAGGTCAAACCGGAAGATCCGAGCTTACGTGGTCGGAAGTCCAAGCACGTAGGCGCCAATTAGTAAGAACGAAGTCTAGAATGCAAAGGGAGAAGAGAAGGGCGGACACTCGCGTGAGAAATATGAGGAACGAAGGCTCCTATTTATACTAATCACGTGAAGGAATTATGGTAAGACTAGGATACGGAAGGAAAGATCCGGAAATAACCGACTTAGGTTAAAACACGGAAACTTGGACAAAAAGAAAGCCCTGGGGAAGAGGCGCGTGAGAGTGCGTCCCTTGGAAGAGGCGCAAAGACTCCTGCTGCGTCCTTTCCCGGGTAGGTTTCTCTGCGCGTAGAAAACGCGTTTGACAGCCTGTCGTATTTTAGGCATAACTTTCTCTACAAGACTCGGATTAAGGTGATTTCGGTGGCGTTGGAAAGCTAAAAGAAAGATCTAGAACTTTATGTGAAATAGGCCTGACCCAAAAAACTCGTTATGACCTCGTAAAATGGGCCTAAAGATCGGGTTGTCATTTTAACTAAATGAAATGCACATTTTGTAATGTAAACTTTTAGTTTAACCCAATGAAATGACATGAGACTCAAAATGAGATATAATCTCAACATTTTATGACATCCTAACCTTAGGTAGACAAGCACATTGCTTTGACTCGGGATTTGACGGTTTTAGGAAATGAAGACGGTTTTTGACCCGGACTCCAAATGTACTCTAATTACTGCCAAAACGACCGTATTAGGACGTAGATGACAACTAAGAGGTAGACATTAATATTTGAGCAATCACTTGACGATAATCTTACGAACTGTCACAAATCGTTCCGCGTACCAAACATGCGGCCCAATCATCACCGGGTGGTTTGCGGGAGGTGCAGAAACGAGGTGTCTACAAGTAGTCCCGCACGTAAGAACTAGGCACCAAGCCAGGTACCGCAGCCGCCTTCGGCGCCAAATTCCAGCCGATCAACCTTCTGGCCTCCGCCGAGTCAACCCTCATGGCCGTCTCTGGCCACTCCACCACCTCTGTCCCACACGGCAGACCAGAAATCATGTCGTAGTCCTCCAAAGTGACCCCCACCTCACCAAAAGACATGTGAAACGTGGAGGTCGTGTCCCAAAACCGGTCCAAGAACGCTCGAACGAGACTGAGGTTAGCCCGAAGCTTCCTCCTCGCAATATCCCTCCAAGCCTGCACCAAGGCACCGAACGCTCCCCGTTCGATCATGGCCCGCTCCTCAGCCGACAGCCTCTCACAGCATCCCATCGCCATCGTGTAGCCCGAGAACGACCTGATGTTCCCGGCCTCCTATGTTGATTTGAAACAAAAGCTATCTTTAGCTCAAATGAAGAAGAAAAGGAATGACAAACAGAAATGAAAAAGATGAATGAAGAGTTATGAATCCTATTTACCAAGCTCTTCACCGTCCTATAGGACAGATGACCCTCCGCAGCCCAGAGCAGGTGCCTACTGTCCCAAGTCTCAGCCCACGCAGGTGCTCCCCTCAGATGGCGGCCACCTCGTCCAATGTTGGCCCATCTCGGGGTCTCCTCCTCCTCAGCAGCCTCCTCCTCCAGGACCTCGTCCTCAGCAGCCATCACCGCAGCGGTGAAAGCCTCCTCCAACGCCTCCTCAAGCACCTGAGAAGAGTCAACAGTAGTGTCCACGTCCATGGGAGCCCTCCCAGACGTAGAAGCCTCGTCACCTGAAAAATTAAGGCAAATTTAGGCCGCGTCAAGTGACGACAAGCCTTGATTAGGGGATTTTCGAGTTTTCGGAGCTCCGAAATCGCTCTTTTCTCGCCATCATTGCCAATTTTCCCACAAACCCATCCGCTCATGTGGTAATTTGGGTCAAGTCAAGCCTAAGTTGAAGCCTAGTCATGGGTTCGAGTCGGAATTTCGGCAGCATTTCGTTATAACGACAATTATGCCCTAGAAAAGTGTCCTGAAAAAGCCGTCACAAACCAAAATTCCGAGATGTTAGGAAGTTTACCCATCATACAAGGATTCCAAATATCAAGTTTCGTCACAAATGGGCAATCCTAAGGCTATTTTCGAAGCAATTTACGGTTTAGTTGTGAAACCGTCTCAATTTCACTCAAATGCTCAAAACTCAACGAAAATTCGAAACAAATACATGGTTATGGTCCTTATATTACCAATTGGCCATTTACAAAGTCAATTTGGCAAGGCAAAGTCGTTTGGGGGAAAAGCCCCAAATTTTCGATTAATTAGGGTCGAAAACCCTATTTTTGTCGGTCCCATTTGAGCAAATACGGAAGATAAATGCAAGATTGATACACATACCTCGATTAGTCATGGCAAATGCAAGCTTTTGGATCAAGTTTTGACGAAAATGGTTGGAATTTGAGAGAGTAATTGAGATTTTATGTTTCGAAATAATGAAATGAAACCCCTGTTTCATCGGGTTTTTACGCAGAAAAGACACGCCCAGGAATAGACGCAGCAGGTGCTGCGCCTCTTCCGAGGGATGCAGCTCTTGCTGCGCCTCTTCCTCAGCTTTCCTTCATACGACTTTTCAAAAATTCGTTATGAGTTCGTTATTTTTGTGGGCCCATCTTTGGTGCGCCTCTTCCTTGATGCTACATCACATATTTGGTCCGTTTGACGTATGTTCTTCGCCCGGATCCACATCTTCCAAGCCAGCAACAAATTATCGCCTTATTTTTTTTACCCAAGACCTAGCTTGTCACAACGAGCATTCCTTCTTTGACAGGTGTTTCGACACACCTTTATTCTGTTCCCCCAGCGAGAGTACACGGATAGACTTTCCCTCTCGAGACATGGAGATCAGTTCCCGATTATGTTCCCCCAGCGAGAGTACACGGATAGACTTTCCCTCTCGAGACATGGAGATCAATTCCCGATTAAGTTCCCCCAGCGAGAGTTCACGACCGACAGTCACTTCCTCGCGAGACATGGAGATCAACATCGACACCAAATTCTTCCGAAGTTTGTTTGAAGCTGAACACAAGCAGATTTCTCCCAGCAGTTCCAGACTGTGTCCTGTTGTCTTATCCCAATATCGCGTTTTGTTCTCCCTGGAGTTTCAAAGAATTTCAGGTATGGTTTCTTTTTATGGCTGGCGAGCCTCCTCACGTAGTCTAATGGACTTTAAACGACCCTCCCCGATAGTCGACAGACTCTAAAATGTTCCCGACGACAGGTCCTTGGTTCAGATCCCTTGAGCCGCCTCGCGTCGCCATAGTCGTCAGGTTGTAATCTTCGATTGACCTGATGGCTATACTTTGACTTTCGCCTTGTCCAAGCCTCAGTCAAAGTGGGGGCTCTGTAGATACCTCATTTCTACACCTCCCGCAAACCACCCGGTGATGATTGGGCCGCATGTTTGGTACGCGGAACGATTTGTGACAGTTCGTAAGTTTATCGTCAAGTGATCGCTCAAACATTTATGTCTACCTCTTAATTGTCATCTACGTGCCGATACGGTCGTTTTGACAGTAATTAGAGTACAGTTGGAGTCCGGGCCTAAAACCGTCTTCATTTTCTGACAACCATTAAAATGCCAAGTCGAAATGTTCTGGAATGTTCCGGATATTTCTATTCCATATTTTATAAATCTTTTAATCTTGGGTAAACAATTTCCCGTAATATTCACACAAAATATTAAGGAAAACCAAATTATTCCGTTATTCCATAAACTAAACACGGAAATCTTTCTTCCGCAGGAGGAAACCACTTGGGAATAGACATAGCAGGTGTTGCACCTCTTCCAAGAGACGCAGTGCCTGCTGCGCCTCTTCCCAAGTCCTTTTCTGCGTATTTTTCGTATCTTTTCATATCTTTTCGAGATTCACTTCCAAAGTTTCTCCGAAAAACCCTACTTCCTCCACGTGATTAGTATAAATAAAGACCTTCGGTCTCACATATTTCTCACGCGAGTGTCCGCCCTTCTCTTCTCCCTTTGTATTCTAGACCACGTTCTTACTTTTTGGCGTCTACGTGCTTGAACATTCGACCACGTAAGCTCGGATACTTCTGAGTACCAGCCTCGTTTTGCATGACCGACCAATTTGACCAACTCCACAATAATCAACTTTAATCAATCTGTTTTAATTCCTCTTACGAGGGCACTTTCGTCTACATTCGAGTCGAGCATCACTAATCGTTAACTTAGTTCATCTCGTTTCGTCAAACATGTAAGTCTGAGGGTGTAAATCTCTTTTTTGTTTATTGTTATTTATTTTTTGTAATCATATTGTAAGATTTGTGTCGAAAATACAATTAAAACCGATTTCTAAAACCCTTTTTACGGATTATCAGAGGACAACCGTCGAGAAAGGACGCAACAACTGCTGCGCCTCTTCGAAGGGACGCAGTACCTGCTGCGCCTCTTCGTGAGGGCCGCCGCATTCCTCCTTTCCTTTCTTCTTCCTTCGTCTTTCGTTGATTCGTTTATTTTTCTTTTGTTTTCATTTGTTCCTTGTTTTAATATAACAATCTGAACATAATAATTTGACATATAAATTGTTCATCATCATTAACATATAGTCCATCTCTTAAACTCCCGACTTAAGTCCCAAGTAATTAATATTTGCGGGTTTTCGTCATTGAAGTCAAATCCGGGTTGTAGAAATTCGATTCATTCATATTGGATTTCTGGAATTCGATTTTTGATATATTCTTACCTGTTTATTATCATATCCATCATTAGTCCGTCATTAATTCATCGTATTTAACCTAATTAATTTGTTTAGTTTATTGATTTGTAGTTAATTAACCCTCATTAATCTTGTAATAATTCGTTTTAATCGATTTCATCCGTGTTTATTGTTTTTATGACCATTAATCACATGTAAATAATCTATTGATCACTTCCATCCGAGTAAATAATATAATATCGATCATTAAAATCACCCACGAATATTAACAATTTGCAATTCCGGCTTCACAGCTAGAACTGAGCCAAGGAACGGACGCAGTGACTGTTGCGCCTCTTCCAGAGGGTGCAGCTCTACTGCGCCTGTTCCTAGTTGATTTCTATCTCTGAACTCTCGTTTTGCCTTGACCTAGTTTATTAATTACGTATTTAATTAACTATTAATCGTATTATCACCTAATAATCTGTTCGTTAATTTATTTATTCTTTCTTTTCCAAATTATCCGTTTTAGATGTATTTTCGACATAAATCATTAAACCCGATGTAATTATTGTAATTTTCATTATTAAAAATTTCCCTTTTTAAAGTCCGGTTCACTAAGAAAATCAGGTCATTGTACTTTTTATTGTTTGTATGTCTTCACATGTAACCAATCTAAATCCCTACATTGACCTAATTGTATGATAAACTACGTGATAACCGACTTAGTCTAATTCTCACATGCTAGGATTAAAACGTTGGATGTTGCATTGCATGCATATAATCGACAATATATCGAGTATAGACGATTTTCCCTAATCATTAGTAGAGGCCGCTATCGAGGCGGGCGGGATTAGGTGTTCGATCAAAAGAGCTTCCTAATACGTACCCTCACCCCTTACTCCAGATCTCTGTGAACATCCGTATTCATTGGCATCCACGAGAGTCATTCTAGACATAGAATGCTAAGGGTAACGAGTTCTTGGTGTTCATGTCACTACTTTGTGTCTTGACATGGCACGAGGTATTCGAACGGTTTCCAATTTTCCACAATAAATTGGTGGCGACTCCACAAATGCAAACACTTGTTTCCCAAGCGCCCCCGTGGCCCATGTCCACACAAGGACATCTAAGTTTATTTTCTACCAAATCATATTCATCATTTTGTTTAGCAAATTCAATAAATCCACAATAATTTTAACAATAAAACATAGAACCATCCACGTTCCAATCTCTTCTTATCTACTCTTTCTTCGTACATCCATCCACGTTCCAATCTCTTCATTTTAATCTAAATAATATATAAACCATAATTTTAACAATAAAACATAGAACCATCTTTAACAATAATCCATACAAACTAATTAATTATACTAACTAACTAAAATTATACTAATTATACTAAAACTATACTAATTAACTAAAATTATACTAATTTATACTAATTAACTAAAATTATACTAACTAAAATTATATTAACTATACTAATTTATTACTACCTTTAAGAATACTCCACATCAAACTAATTAAAATAATTTACTACCTTTAAAAAACCAAACTTTATACTAACTTACTATATTCAACATTACTAACATATAATATTTTCCACCTTACTAACATTATATTAATTCACTAAACAATATAACCAATAAACAAAATCAACAACACTAACTTTATACTAACTTACTATATTCAACATTACTAACATATAATAACTTCCACCTTACTAACATTATACTAATTCACTAAACAATATAACCAATAAACAAAATCAACAACACTAACAAAACTAATATTAATCAAAATCAACAACACTACTATAACCACAATCATCACTATCAAAACCCCCAATTTACACAACCCTTAATCCCAATTTCACCAAAACCTAATTAAATTACATTTAAAAACCTAATAATCAACACAAATGTTTATATAACATATCAAATCATCCTAATACTAATAACAATAACAAAATAATCTAAAATTAAACAAAGTAATTGAAATTTAAAACAAAGAAAAAATTATACCTTCAAATAGCTTAGGATGAACCGAAATAAGGGAGCAACTCTTCTTGCCGGCGTCGAGGTGGTCGCTGTGATGGTGGTCGGAGTGGTGGTCGGAGTGAGCAGTCGGATTAGGTGTTGCGGTGGTCGGGGAGAGTGATGGTCGGATTGTGTGTTTATGTTTTAGTAAAGTAAGAGAGAGGGGGGAAAGAGTCCCGTGTTGTCTATAATAAGTGACCTGGCGACTGATTTGGCGACCGACTTGGGGTAGTCGCCAAATTGGCGACTGATTTCAGTCGCCATTTCTGAAATTCAGTCGACCGCTCTAATAATTGGGAGGAAATTGGTAGTCGCCAAATTGGTGACAGTTAGTAGTCGCCCGAATTTTTTTTTCAGTCGCCAATTTGGCGACTATTTCAGTTAGTCGCCATATTAAGTCGCCCGAAATAGGATTTCTTGTAGTGATAAACTTTAATAGTTCTTTTATTAACGTTATGATATACTATTCCTCGGGCAACCGAGATGTTAATGCCCGTATCTGTTAGGGAAGGTCTTGTTAAGGCTCCTTGGTAGATGGGGGTGTTACAAAACACACTAGTCACATACTCGGTCGAGTACAACTCACTCGGCTGAGTACCCAAGGTCCAGAAACGCGTAGTATTACAAATATCGTTAGATGGGGGTAGTTTATGCTTGTTTCATGGGGGTGTACAAACTACACATAACCTCCATAATGGGTGACATTTGAACCCTATAAAAGTCAGTCAAGGTTTCCTAAACAAATTAACTTGACTAATCGTAACTCCATTATAAGATATGAGAAAAATGCGATTTTTTTTTCAGATTGAATCGTAAAGACGATCTTAGTAAAAAAATTCGAGGCCTTTTGATCTCGCAACAAAAAGATACGACAAGTCAAATTGTTTCTTATGGAAAAGTAGGGAGATATTTGGGAAAAAAAATATAAATTTTAGTGTAGCATGAAAATTAATTTAACCTATTTTTTTTTAGATTAAAAAGGAAAAAGAAGAAAAACGTCATCCATTCCAAAATAGGGTTTTACAATTGCTTAAACCTCTTATCAACCCGCACCAGAAAAGAAAACCAAGTCCTCTTGTTCAAAAATGGCTACAATGGCGGCTGCAAGATCTGTTTTCCGATCATCCTCTGTCCGTAGCGCTGCCTCACAATTTGCTTCCGCTGCCAAAACCTCATCCACTCGCTCCTCTTTCCGATCTCCCTCCGCTGCCAATCTTCTTTCTTCTAGTCGCATTTTCAGGTACTAACGATTTGTAGTTCTTTATTTCATGTTCATTTATCAGGATGTCTATTTAAATTAATTTATTAATTCAATGATTCAAGATCTATTCATCAATTTATGAGATGTTTAAGATTTGTTTGAGGGTAAGATCTGGGATTTGATTTGCTGATTGATTTACTTAGTTTTGGTATTGATATCGGTATTTGATTCATATCCTTGTTATGATGTTTTATGGAGTTGGATTGGTTAATTTTGAATTGTATGTTTGCAGACGAATCGCGAGCAAAATGATACTGTTTATTTATTGGGGGATTGTACGTTTTGTAGGTGTCCGGCGGAATTGAGCGCATGTTTGGAGTCAATGCAGCCGTTTCACACCGCTACTGCATCGGCTCTGATGACTTCCATGCTTGCTGTCACTTGCCGCAGCAGCTCTTGGGCTCCTGATGGTAAAGACAATTGACTCGTTAGTTTGTTTGATTTTTGGAGTTTTTATGTTTGTTATTTGTTGGGACATATCATATGAAAGTCTTGGATGATTTGATGTGATTTCGCATTTCTTTTGTATTTCGTGTGGCATAAGTTGCTCTCTCTTTAATGTTGGGCGTTACACAGTGAATGTGAACAGTACTTGTACGCCTGCCATTTGTGGCATATTTTAAGAATTATTAAGAGGGTTAAGTCAAGGTGGTAGTTCTTGCTGTACTTGTCATATCCCATTTGCGAGGTCCGAGTTTAGGACATGAAAAGTATACAAAGATAACTTTGACGTCTTTAGTGGGTTACTAGCAACTGGAGTTTTGGGTGGTCACAAGGGCTTGGAGAAGCCGTTTTTTCCTATGATGTTCTGAATATCACTCTTAATTACGATATAGCCTGCTATTGGCTCTAGTATAATCTAATTATATAATAGTTGATGGTTTGTCTCCCCAAATTTCCATGTTACTATAGGACAACGAAATGGCGTTTACCAACTGTCTATGTATCATTTTAATCTGTCATTTGTAGCTGGCACTGTTGTTTCTGGTTGCATGAAATAATAGTCAAAATGGTGTAGGATGCAACATCCTGATTTGAATATAAGAGAGGAGGGTTCAAGAACTTATTTTATTTTTACAGCCAACCTTTGACTTTTGGTTCTTTGATCTAATTTGTAAATCACACACACTTCATATCATATTCCTTGCTATGGAAATGATCCAGTGCGATCGCCAAGCTGTCCTTGTAGTTCTCCTAATTCCTTATTCAAATAGGTTTCCTAATGGAGTGTTTGTATTTTTTCTTGAATTAGGTATCTAGGATACATTATAAAGCCCCAGTTGATGCCTACTTTTTCACCATCTGGTAAGTCAGTGCTCATCAGATGGAAAACTTGAGTCATTAGGATCATTAAGTGAAAAATTCCAGTTTTATAGTTTTTTAAATTCTCTTCACTCCAGATCATAGTTGGCACTGTCAAGATGATTTTTAGACCTTAGATACTTTTCTTGATGAATGTTCCTCAAAGTTCTTTGATTGCAGATTTGCAGTGAACCGAAAAAAACCTTCTATATAATCTTCATACCCCTTCTAAATGACTCACCTACTAGTCCTTTCCTATGTCTCATCCTATTATAAGACATCAAGTTCCTTTTCCCTCTTTTTGTAGGCTGAATCGGGACTAGATGACGAGGCAGAAGCTCAGATGGGATAACTGCAATCTGTTATTTTCCCCAGCTAGTTGAGTAGTGTCATCCTTCCATAGACTAGGTCCCTTTTGTTGGCCAAATCAACATTTATAAACTTTGTAAACAGATTTGAATTTCTTCTTTCTTTTGGTCTGAAAGGTGTGCTAATGTGAGCTCCACTCCTATAGTTTTATGTTTCCCTGACATTTAAATATTTAATATTTAATAAAGTGATGACATTCTTTCATGAACTTAGGTTTACATTCACCCAGTTTTGTCTTCAGCAGTCTTAATTATTTGACACATTGTTTGTTGGCTTATAGGTGCTGACAGCTGATTTTAACTGGTCTTCCTACTATCTATTGTAGGCTTGTAGCGGATTTAAGGGTACTTTCGTACTGAGGGATCTCTTCTACGAATGTTTCAAATTTACTTTCAAATTGTTGGATTTTGAAGACATTTTAACATGTTGAATTTAGACATCAAAGTCTTTTAAGTATCAGTAATAGTCTTTTGTGATCCACCAGTAGTTGGTATTTCATTGTTTCCTGGTTTGTAAGAAACAAATATCTTCTTTGTTATGTCAAGAGGCCCTTGGTATTTGTTTTTTTATTCTATTACACCTTAGAAACATTTATGCATCATGATAATGTATGCCATTTCAGCGTCAGTTTGCTATTCTCTGTATGTCGAGCATTACTTTTGCCATAGTTTGAGAAATTATCATGAGCTTAATCTGTTGATGTTTGTGAGCTCTTGTACTCTACTATTATAATTTTAAGCATTAGAGCCTTCTGCATTGAGTGATGACTGATTATCCTTGGTTCAGATGATATGTGATAAATGCTTGGAGGATGACGGAGTTTTCAAACACACACCCTTTAGCAGAGGGAAACTGCTGATAAATTGGATTTTCGAATGTTTACGGTGTAACATTGTGCTAAACCTTTTTGGAGCAGTTGACTTACCCTTCTTTTTATCCCTTTTTGCATTTTCTTACGGATGCGTGCTACTATATTTTGGTTAAACCTTTTGGTCAGAATTTGGTTGAATCTAGAAGACATTTGCATTAAAATTGGCTACATGCATTTCTTGCCAAATGATCTTTTAAATTAGTTCTCTTTTGTCTGTGTTATTTTGTCGGAAGGGACTAGGGAGTCGCATGTGTTATCTTTTATGTTGACGCGTTTGAAACCCTGGTCATTGTTATGATGCATTGATGATCTACCAATTATGCTAATTAACATCTGTATAAGCTAGTTGTTTCAAATGACTCTTGGTTTGCAATCTTAGATGGAGCCTTTTTATCCGGGTTAGTAACTAGCAACTATTAATATGTTTGTTTAATGAATAAAAACATTTCAATAAACTCTTCCACCTTGGAGACTATAACCAATTTTCAATTTTGGAGGTACATCCTCTGACACGATTTTGTGAGAAGAATACAGGCATTAGAGCCTTTGAGAATGTTTGTTTACCTTACCTGTTATTAGACCAAAGAGGATTTTAACATCTGTATTGAGTGATGACTGATTATCCTTGGTTCAATCAGCTTGCAATGACGATGTGTGATAAATGCTTGGAGGATGTGACGGAGTTTTCAAATACCCTTTATCAGAGGGAAACTGCTGATAAATTGGATTTTCGAATGTTTACTGTGTAACATTGTGCTAAACCTTTTTGGAGCAGCTGGCTTTCTTTTTATCCCTTTTTGCATTTGCTTAAGGAGGTGTGCTATTATATTTTTGATTAGTTCCCTTTTGTCCGTGTTGATTTGTCTAAATGGAGTCGCATGAGAGTAGTCTTTATGTTGACTTGTTTGGAACTCCGGTCATTATTATGATATATATTGGGGTCAGTTGTGCTAATTAATTAACATCTGTATAAGCTAGTTTTTTAAAGGGATTTGCTATATCACGCCCCCTATTTTTTCATTTATTCCTATTTTGCCCTTAGATTATGTATTTAGTTAAGTAAAATATTTCTAGTTTTTTATTTTATGATTTTTGGAAACGGTTTTTTACAAAATTAATAAAATTAAATCGTACTTATTCATTCAAGACGATTTTAAATCGTTACAAAAAATCGTCTTGAATGAATGAATGAAAAGATCACATCGTTTCAAGAATAATGATTACAAGATTTAAAAAATAAAATAAAATTTAGCGGCACACATAACACGACTTAAAAAAATACGAAAATTGACCTCGTCATGTAACAAGGACCCGTCATGTGGATTACAAGACATGGCCAAAGACCTGTCGTGTGAATTACAAGACACGGCCATGACACTGTCATGTGACTTACAAGACATGGCCATGGACCTGTCATGTAAACCACATGACACACCCATGGTTCTGTCGTGTAAACCACACGACACGGCCATGGCACTGTCTTGTAATTCACATGACACCACCATGGCCGCGTCTTGTAATTCACAAGACAAGGCCACTTTTTTTTTAATGAAATTTTAAGTAAATGCAATAGTTGGTGGAAAATACGTCTTTTTTAAACCGGGTACATATTAAATTAATTATTCTAAAAATCGCCTCAAACAAAGCGGTAATTAAATAAAAAATGAAAAGTTCAACAAAAATCATTTACTATAATACAATTATTAGTTATTGTAAAAGATATTACCAAAATCCAATAATTATAAAACAATAATTTAAAAAACGTCTCCGATTATAATTTTGTAAAAATCGTCTCCGAAAACCATAAACTAAAAAACGAGAAATATTTTTTACTTTAATTAATTACATAGTCAAGGGTAAAATAGGAATAAATGAAAAAATAGGAGGCGTAACAAGTAAAACAGGGGGCGTGATAGCAATTTTGTTTTTAAATGACTTTTGGTTCGAAACCTTTGATGGAGCCTTGTATTGGGGTCAATAACTAGCAACTATCGAATGAGTTTGTTTTATTAATAAAACCCCATTTCAATAAACTCTCCCACCTTGCTCTACACTAACCAAATTTTAAGTGTGGAGGTACATCCTTTGGATTTTGATTTTGTGAGAAAAATACAGTAACCTTGTAAGGAGTTGAGAATTGAGATCCTCTTCATTTTTCAAGGGTTTTTAGTTTCCCTCTTACAAGACAATTTTATTTTATATTGTTTCATATTCCATCTTTTCATGTTATTTTTAAGATGAAACTTTAACCTATAGATTGTGGCAAAATAAAATCTAGACTGTTGAGAGGGAAACCAATTCACATTCCAATCTCAATATTATTATGAGAAGCCACATTCCAATCTCAATATTACTATGAGAAGTCTAATCTCATTATATACCTCCACTTCCATTCCATACCATTATAACTCAAATCATACTCGGTCGACTTATAATATTGCCTCTTCCATTTAACTCACTATTAAACATCAACGTACAAGACTTCGGACTTATTACCCACACAATCACTAGGCTTATCCAAGGGATCCGTCACTCGATCCTAGCATGTTCCGTTGTTTATAAACATTGATTGATGCTAGCATGGTCTCTTGTTTATAACCATTTACTCACAGACTTTCTAAGGCACTTGAGAGAAGAGAATTTGGCATCTAAATTACCAAACTATTGAGATTCAGTTTAATTAGTTCCTTAAACAACCATAAACAGAGACTAATCCGGTCGCTCAGACTCTAAGGCCTCGTTTGGCTGCCCTCTCAATTCATGGAATTTCTAAAATCCCATGAATTGAGTTTTTTTGAGTCTTGTTTGGTTACGTAAAATAATGCAAAATGGGGGAGTTTATAACAGGGAATTTTCAACTCCTACATGATGTAGTAGTTTGATTACCCACCCCCTCCTAGGTAATTGTAAACTCCTCCATCTATTTTCCTCCAAATTTACTCATCCACCCCTTACAAATTAGGTATTGCTAATATTATGAAATTAAAATCGGGTGAATTGACATAGTTCCAACAAACTGTACATGAGAGTTTAATTCATGGGAAAAACGAACTCCCCAAGCCACCAAACATGTTTTTATCAATTCATGTGAATTGTATATGAGAGTTGGATTCCAATGAGTTGCAAATTAACACAGGAATTCAACTCCGACATGAACCAAACGAGGCCTAAGGACTGTAAGGAGTTTCCTCAAAGCTCTCAAAATCAAATTTTATTTGCTAACCAAACCTTAAAAGTTGACTGCTAAGGTCACTTCTAACCCAAAAGATCATTGGCTAGGTTGGCTAGCCTAGCTAATATACCATGGCTCAAATTCAACCGTTTTCAAATCAAGTGTCAAACTGTTTCTTTCTCACTATAAGGGTTTTATGGCAAGCATCCAACAACCCTCATCTCAAGTCAACGAGGTTTGAATATGAATATCGAAAGAAAGTTCTTGAATAACGAGGTTACTTTGAAAACACTAGAAGCAAACGATGTAAGAGCAGGAGATAGGAGTGTGTACTAAAGGGAGAAGCATTTGTCATTGTGGGAATTATTTTTGAGGTAAAAGGACCCATAAAACATAGAGAATCGGTGTGCATATGAAATTACAAACCCAATTTTGGTGCACATTCTCGTTAAAACGCTAAATAAATAAGCTTTTCGTTAGATTGAATTTCACGTAGCTATTTCTTATTACATTCGTTTTTGGGGATGTCCTTGATTATTTATTGGCAATTTTTTAATTAAACTAAATTAACTATGTTAATTAACTATGTTGGCATTTTGGAGAATTACATCAAATTATCCAATTTATTATTGAGATGAATATCATCACATTTCTATAATATGACCTTTTTTATTTAGAGGTAAGCGTTTGAGTTTTATATATATATATATATATATATATATATATATATATATATATATATATATATATATATATATATATATATATATATAGAAGAGATCAACTAAGGTCCTTACATATATTAAGTCCATAAGTCCTAATGTGGACGGTTGGATCAAGCAAAGCAATGGCCACGATTTGGCAAATCAAACCCCACTAAACCCCATTAAACTAATATTTTTGATTTACCTCTCTCCTCTTACCCACTAACCCATGCATGCAACATTGTTTGTCCATCAGTCAATGATCATTTCCCTCCTCATTTTCTAGACAATTCAAAACAACTTGCGGGTATTTTTCCCTCTATTTTCTGTCATTTCGTCTTCCTTTTCTTTCTTCACAATTCTGATAACTCCATTTTCATCACTACCAATTAACTCCATCCTAACAAACGCCATTTTCATCACTACAAATTAATACCAACTCGCGTGCAAACTACTTTGTCTCCATTTTTTTATAAGGTATTTTCTCCATTCCTTATTCAAAGATTTGTAGTTTGTTTTTTTGTTAATTATTGCCTTTGTTAAACTATCATAAAAAGAGTTCATTTGATTTTTCAATTTTCAATTATGGGTTTGTTGATGTTTATTTGTTCAATTGTTAATTATGGTTGTGCAGATCAAATTCGAGGTCATTTTGATAATTAACAATGGTTTTTGCCAAGAAAAATGCCAAGAAATCTTCCAAGAAATCTGAATCGAAGGTAAAAAATCTCGTGTTGTTGGTATAACTCTTATAGAATGATTTGTAACTTCAATTAAATATCTGTATAACTCTAATCCCAATTGTTTGTCATCTACAGATGGATGTTGTAGAAAGTATTGACACGGGAGTTGATATCCAGGTTAAAAGTTTCGATTTTGATTTATACGTTACTAGATGTCTAACTCTGCTTACTAGATGTATAACTATAGTACTCAATATGTATAACTACGGGTAATTAATGTAAAACTCTGGTTAATAGATGTATAACTCTGGGTAATTAATGTAAAAAACTGGTTAATAGATGTACTCAATATGTATAACACTGGGTAATTAATGTAAAACTGTGGTTAATAGATGTATAACTTTAGTACGCAATATGTATAACTCTGGTTGCTAGATGTATAACTCTGGGTTCTAGATGTATAGCTCTTCGATTACTGTGACCAACTCCTTCTTTATAATGTCAAACTCTAATTGTTATATGTATGACTATACTTTTAATTAGTTTCCATTCATAGAGTTATACAATATATGCCTACTGATTATACAATTTATACCTGGATATATACAATATATAGCTAGAGTTATACAATTTATACTTTGGAGTTATACATTAGATGCCTGGAGTTATTCCTCGAGTTATTCATTATCTTTGTATATGCTTACGATTATACATTGTAACTACGGTAATTAATGTAAAAAATCTGGTTAATAGATGTATAACTTTAGTACGCAATATGTATAACTCGGTTCATAGATGTATAACTACGGGTTCTAGATGTATAGCTCTTCGATTACGTGACCAACTCCTTCTTCATAATGTCAAACTCTAATTGTTATATGTATGACTATACTTTTAATTAGTTTCCATTCATAAAGTTATACAATATATGCCTACAGTTATACAATTTATACCTGGATATATACAATATAAAGCTAGAGTTATACAATTTATACTTTGGAGTTATACATTAGATGCCTGGACTTATACCGAGTTATTCTGGAGTTATTCATTATCTTGTATATGCTTACGATTATATATCTAGGACTAGAGTTATACATTACATGACCAGAGTTATACTTTCTATTGCTAGAGTTATACATCTAGGACTAGAGTTATACATTACATGACCAGAGTTATACTTTCTATTGCTAGAGTTATACATTATATGCCTAGAGTTACACATTAGATAACTTGTTATTATATGTATAACTGTACTGTTAATCTGAATCCCTTTTTTGTTTGTCACCTACTGAGATGGATGTTGTACCAAGTCTTGAGAGAAGGAGCGATTCTCGGTTCAAAGTTTGACCCTTTTATAATCATGTTGTCATTTGTTGTATAACTCGATTACATTTTGAATAACTTTTCTTTGTTAGAATGTATAACTCTTGATATTTCCTGATTAACTCTATTATCAGAATGTATAACTTTTCTTATATTTTGTATAACTCTGACTATCTATTGTATTACTTTAATTCACAGTATGTCTATTTCTTTGTTCCAAATATCTCTAATTGCAACTACAGTATGTCTAATTTTGTGTGTTGTCCTTGCTTTTCCCCAGATGGTTGAGGCCAAGCCAAGGGTAAAGAGGGTGCATGAAGTAACGGTTTCGTGTCGACCTCAAAGACTTGTCTCTGTCATTGAAAAGCTTAATGAGGATCAGTGTCCGCTTGTTAAGAAAATTGGGTTTGGTGGCCTTTTGGAACTCAAGATTAGCGACTTCCCACTTGCACACGTTCACTGTTCTTGGAGTCCTTCTCGACGGGTCATATGTGTTCGGGGCTTCGCGGAAGAAGGAGTTTATGATCGATAAGCATGACGTGCATGATTGTTTCTTGTTACCTTTCGGACCCCCCCTCTCCCTTTGGTGCCTGTGAGCTCGCGAAGGGGTCCACCGATCCCGAGAATAAGGAGTCAAGGATAAATGGCGGCAAGCGTACGGGGTGGCCAAAGGGAATAGTTCAATACCCTTAGGGAAAGTTTTCAAGCAACTTATGGAGTACGAGGAGGCGGACGATCAATTTTGCCGCCTATTTGTTTTGTTCTGTATGTCTTCATTCCTCGCACCCACCCCAAACAACGGGATAGATTGGAAGTCAAGGGTGTAGAAGATCCTAAAGCCATCCCGCATTTTGACCGGTGCTCTTATATTTTGGACATGACGGTGAAAGCGGGGTAGACAAAAAGCGGGGTAACAATGTTGAACGGGTGTATCCCGTTCCTCATGATAAGCTACTTTCAGCGATATGATTACAAGGGTAAGCCTTGTGAACATGATCTACCTTTGATCAAACATTGGGATGAAACTGCGCTTGTAGAGAGGGTAAAATTTGAGGTGGGTCAAGGGGGATTGGGTACTTTAACCTTGTCTAAGACCAGGTATCCAAGGTGCCTTCAAGACCCCTCTTATGGAAGGAGTGTGGACGAGCGACCTCGGCCCCGCGTGAACCCAAACAATCGTTGCTAACCCCCCCTCCCTCTCTCTCCGCCCAAGTTCGAGAAGAAGTTCCTTCAGATAGAACTACCATCAGGCGTCGAGGATGACCAGGAATTGAAAGTTAGGGCTGTCGATGTGTAAGTGCAAACTATTATATATTTCTGCAGATGGATTACTTTGACTAACGTACCCATATATTATAATATAACTAACTTAGTGTACTTGTTGGATTCAGGGTACCCACGAGCTTTATCTACAAATGCAAAGGAACGCTATTGTGTTCTATTCATGGTACGCACATGCAACCGCACGGATCAAAGCTGTAACTAGTGATCCGACGGGCCTAAATCCTAGTCAGGCCTCTCAAGAATTCTTTGAGGGTGAAAAGATTCAAAAGTACGTCGCTGAAGCAGAACAGATTGCAGAAAGGCTGAAGGTTTCTGTGGGTAACGCTCCTGCATTTGGAGAGGTAGTTCTTGAGCCTCCCAAAAATCGACGGAATCGATGCATCTACGCGTCAAATAAGTGAAGTTCTGTCTAGTCTCGCCAATGATGCGGGTGGCAGGGGTGGTAACCCCGTGTTGAGCCGCGTCTAGAGTCCGTCAAAGCCGACACGCCAACGAAATCGATTGCAGTTTCATGGTCAAAGATTATGGAGGAAGTGGGAGGTGATACGATCGTTTCTAAGCCGTTGTCACTGATAGCCCGGGGTTAGAGGATCAAGTTGTGTGCACCCCCGCCCCAACCGTCGTCGAATCTGTTGTTGGAGGCGCGTTACACCGAGGAGGAAATTGACGAAACTCTTGGACCGTCAAAGGACGATGAGGCTCGTCTCTGGAAAGGTGATGAGGGGCATGAGCACGTTCATGAGGACGGATTGAATGAAAATGCTGAAAATGGTGGAAGATTGTCAGACACTGACCATGAAGGAGCAGCAGACATTGTAGGCCAAGCTGACGGATGGTCGAGAATGCTTGAATCTCGCCCGTGGTAGGTGATGAGGTGCATGAGCAAGTTCATGGGGAGGGATTGCAAGAAAATGTTGAAAGATTGTCGACAATCAACCGTCGAAAAAGGCGATGGAAAAATCTACGGTCCCAGGTGGGTTTGGACACACAAGAATTGATGGAGTGTCTTTTTCTCTTGAAATGAAGGAAGCTGCATGTGGACTTCCAACGTACGGGAGTGGCCCCTGTGGCGAGGTAATTTTTTTAATTTGCGATAAATACTTTTTATACAATGTTTTTTTTTTTTTTTTATTGGTAGTGTATAACTCTATGTTGATATAGTATAACCTTGTTGAAACTTATGTTGAGGCCTTGAATCGTAGTATAAGCGTAACGGCGGTTGGTACAACTCTTAACCAAAAGATATCGACCCACGATTATACAAAGATATATGACTAGAGTTATACAATAGATGCTTTAGAGTTATTGTAATACCCCGTATTTTTATATAATAAATTAAACGGATATTATTGAATTAAACGGATATTAATTAAACGGATATTATTATATATTAATAATTATACATTTTATGTTATTAATTAAGTCGGATTAATTGTGAGTCGATAATTACGTAAATTATTTTAATTAACCGCGTGGTATCGATATAAGTTAATTGTGACGGGTTTATACGGAAATTGAAATCGACCCATTTGAGCTGGCCCGATAAAATGTCCAGCTCAAATTGACATTAATTAATCAACATACCCTACCTTAATTAAATAATAGTGGCTACTTTAATTAAAATAATAAGCAACACTCCCTACAAATACCCATCACCAACCGGCATAATGAACACACACACACACATACAGCCTTTCCCTTTCTCGAGATCCAATCTCACCTTTTCACGCATTTCGAGGGAGAGAAAGTGAGCGTGGGCCTTGACAGTGCAGCAAGGGTTAAAGTAGGGTGGTTGTCAGCGTGGTAAGGCGGCCCTAGGTGGTGGTTTTCGTGGCGGTTTGGGTAAGCACTCGACCCTTCCTCTGTTTTTTTCTTCTTGTTGTCGGGTTTTGTTGCGGGTATTTGCGTGTCTACTATAGGTGTTTCTGGTGGTGGTTGTCGGGGTAAGGTAAATGGGTGGTCAGGGTAGAGTATGTTGGTGGTGGTTATGGTGGTTGTGGGCGGTGGAAATGGCGGCATGAGGGGTTGTCGACAGGGGAAGTCACACGGGTTTTAGCAGGGGGTTTAACAGGTGGTTTAAGTGGTTAAGTTGGGGTGGCACCACTGTGGACTCGGGGGAGGTCGAAACAGTGGTGCCACGGTGTCGGGGTTCGTGGGCTGGTGGCGACCAGAATCGTGGTGGTTGGCAAGGGAGTGGGTGTTGTCTGCGGTGGTGGTAGGGCGAGGAACAGAGGGGTTTAGTGAGTCGTGGTGGTGGAACCAGGCCATTTGACGGCGCTGGTTTGACTCGCCGGCGGGAGTCGACCCCAGTGGGGGTGGTTGCTGGTGGCTGGGTGGAAGTGGGGGACTGGTCTGGTGGTTGTCGCGGTGGTGAGGTGGCGTGTGGTGGTTCGTGAGTGAGTGTAAAGGGGACGGGGTGTTAAAGTCGGGTATTCGAATTGTTTCGAAGCGGGTTGCATAGTTTAATCGTATAATTCTTTAGTCGGTCGTGTCTTAATTAATTAATGTAGTTTCCGTGACATTAAATAATTTAATCAATTTAACTTCCGAGTTTAATAATTAGAATCCGTCGATATATCGTATTAATTAATTAATCAATTTAACTTCCGAGTTTAATAATTAGAATCCGTTGATATATCGTATTAATTAATTAATCAACTTAACTTTCGAGTTATTTAAATAATTGGAGACGGGTGTTTGAGTTGTTTAAGTTCGATTCGGGTTTCTTAATCGTTTAATTCGTTTAAATCTTTTAATTAACATATTAGTTATTTAATTTATTTCCCAAGTCACTTAAATAATTATTTAATTTATTTCCCAAGTCACTTAAATAATTATTTAATTTATTTCCCGAATCACTTAAATAATTATTTAATTTATTTCCCGAGTCACTTAAATAATTATTTAATTCAATTCCCGAGTTACTTAAATAATCATTTAATTTAATCTCCGAGTCATTTAAATAATTTAGAGAATTTAGAGACGAGTTTGGAGTCGGGTTGGTTAAACGGAAAATCTATATCGGGAAGTTTCCATTTAAGGAAACTTTCCATTTAGGAAGTTCTATTTTTAGTAAATTTCTATTTTGGGAACGGGACTAGTTAAGTAATCATTTATCATCATTTATCTTTCGGAGGGGCGAATTTGTTGTGAAATATTCACGAGCATCGGTCCATTTGATCAAGATCTTGAGGTAGGAAATACACTTGTCCTATTATCGTTATTGATCGAATTGTGTTGATGGATTTACGGTTGTTGATTTACATATCATTTATATTCGGAAAGGTGATTGACCGATTTGATCGTATTGAGTATGATATCACAACATCGGGTAAAAATCGGGCATGACTTTATGATTTATCGATTCGATGATTTATTTACATATTGCATTGCATTAAATCTCTTGGGCATTCATATGCATTGAATTGGCGGATAAGGAGATTGAATTGGCGGATAAGGAGATTGAATTGGCGGATAAGGAGATTGCGTTGAGGCGGATAAGGAGATTGAGTTAAGGCGGATAAGGAGGTGACGAAGTATCATGCATATCATATTTTATTGTTTCATTGTTTTCCCTACTAACCTCGCGGTTGACCACGTGTATTCGTGAACACCCGTGATGAACCGTTTTATGGGAGCGGAGACTTGACAGGTTTAAGAGATAGAACGGGAGGCTGGATGGGCGTGAGACATTGGATCGAGGCGACTTAGTAGCTAGGTCATCATCTAGAAGACTTTCACTTTAATTATGTCAGTTCTTGTAATTTGAGTTGAAAAGAGTATTTGTAATAATTAAGTTAAAATTTTATATAAATTGCCTTGGAGTTTAATTTGTTATTCACTACCTCGGGAAACCGAGATGGTAACAGTCCGTTTTATTAGAGAATGTCTTGACGAGGACTTCTTTTATAAACCGGGGTGTTACAAAGTGGTATCAGAGAGAACGATCCTCAGGCCTAAACCAATGAGCCCAATGAACATAGGATGTGTCTAATTAAAACGAACCCCGGGATAGAACTGTTAGGATCACACTACGGTAAGGTTTGAGTTAGGGGCCCCCTCACACCGAACCAGTGGTCCTCTCAGTTGAACCGGAATCCATGAGTGTATACGAGAGAAAGGGTAGAAAAGTTGCCTAAGGTTGAACCTGAGATTCCTATATCGTTGCCTAAGTGTTGAATGATGCATTGATTATTGCATAATTGAGTTGATGTATACTTTGAGACCCATATATCCTAACCATTTTACAGAACAACGCTGCGGTAAGTATTTTGTATGAATGGTGTTGATCACACTGCCATGACTAAGTAATATGCGGTTATGTGATCCCAAAGCCATGCTAGTATAGTAATGTGATAGTAATAAGAAACACTATTGAAATACAAGTTTTTAGTCAAAACAATCGTGAGTTAGATGTAAGGAGTAGATTGAGATGCAAATAGATTCTATGGGGTAGATGCTTACGTAAGTACAGTGGGAGATTTAAGTTAGGATGAATTGGTATCGATAGTATAGTTGTAAGAGTTTGGAACATAGAAAATGAATAACTTAGTGATAAAACACGTTTTGGTTAATGTTACTCTTTAATTGACCTTACTGCCATTTCTTCTCTGTTTATTGCCTACGGATGAAAATTTTATGAGAGGTAGTCTCGTGAGTTAGTGTTCATTTGGCGTCGGTTTCATGCTTATATGATATACAGACTGGGAATAATAAATATTTTAGTGAGCTGTGGTTAGGAAGTTCCTGTGCAGTAATGTTTGACCAATGAATTTATAAAAAAATCCACATTTAAATAGTATTAATAATTTTCGCATAATTCCAACTCTATCGATCGTAAAATTCACATATGTGTTCAAACTGATAAGCCACAAAAAATTCATGATGTCTCTATATTAAATAATAAGTTTTGCAAACTGACCCAAATTTCAGACCAATTGCTGTCACATGTTTGTTTGGACCAAGTAAGTTGTAAAATTATTTAAAAAAAAAAAAAAAAAAAAAAATTGGAATTCGTGTGCCTTAAACCTAATTCTTTTCCCCGTGTTTTGAACTCACCATGTTTTATAAAAGTAATATGAATCAAGTTTAATCGAACAATTATTTATTCGTGATTTTTGGAAGGTACAGACGTAACACAAAACATTTAAAATGTGCGTTCTATGTTGAAATTTCATATAGTTGTTTGATTAATTCATGAGCTTTAATAATGTGAATTTATAATGTTTTATATAACGACAGTAGCACGCATGTTCAGTAGTTGTGTATCTTAACAAGTGATAAAATTAAAACTTAGTTGATAACATTGTTTGCATGATAGTATGAGTAAAATTGGATAGCTTAATTTGATCTTTAAACAAGGATGAAATCTTTTATACGAGTCCAGTTGTTTGCATATTTTATATACATTTGGCATGTTGTAATATTTTATATCATATTTGCATAGTGGTCGGATATATATGAATAATAAAACTATATTGTCGTACCTAGTTGAAATTGATGGCGTTAAAAGCTAAGGTGATTGTTCTAAAATATACTCGCATGAATATTTACAATAATTATGTTTAAAAGTTTACAAATGGGTGGTAGTAATGATTGTGTCTAAATGTTCACACGTGGAGGATGTCATCTGAGATCTAAGGTCCTTTATGTGATTCTGTGTACCTATAGTTATACCTATTAATTTCATTACATTAAATTATTTCAGTTGAACCTAAATCTATAACATGATAATAAACAGTGAGTTATTTCTTATTGAATATGTTCGTTATTATATTGACATAAAATGCAAAAGTGATTCATGCAATTGTAACACGACATTCGACATAGCTATAATATCGAGTCGTTACTATCAATCATATTTTAATAAAGATTGTTTATGATAATGAGATTGACAATTATAATGGGATAACCTATTTAGGATTCACATGATATGCATTGTTTTAAATGATAGTCGTTCATTAATAAAGATAGGACTGAAATGAATAAGATAAACCTGTAAATTATAATATATGAGTCGACACCTAAGCTGGTTTTGTTTAAAGGAATTAAATTAAGTTTATCTGATTTTGAGTTCGTAGTAAGTTTTGGACCCTAATTCTTTTCTCATGTTGATTGACTCCCTATTTTTCTAAGGTAAAAGATTACGATAATTGGTGAAACGAATAATTACTAATGATTTGTACTGGTAACGGTAGCCTCTTTCGATTGTTAGCGATGTTGAGAACTTTGGTTATAATAATGAAGGTTACGAGGACGTAACCATGTTTTTAGTTGGGGAGGATTGTAAAATCTTGACGCTTAATTTGCACTTGTTTGTAGGTTATAGTTGACCAAGTTGACCTTTAGTTGTGGGGTACCTATACAAATGAATTCTATATGTTTTGTTCCTACTTCGGTTAGTTGGTTGATGTGAAAAAGGAGAGTGTGATTAAACTACTGGTATTGAGTTATGAGTTGTGGGGCCTTTGTGCCGAGTTACGTTTGCGGTCCAGTGCGACCATGGTTATCGAGTTACTTGAGTTTGAGATCGGAATTTAGATGGAAGATGACGGTGTTCTCAGATGATTATATAGTTGTTATATATCTGTGTTCGCAGGTAGTTATTAGTTGTAGTTAGTTGGGTTAAATATTGATGAGTTAAACTTCGGGACGAAGTTTATTTTTAGGAGGGCAGAATGTAACATTCCGTATTTGTTACGTTTAATTGATGAGTCAAAAGTGTGTTAACCGTGTTAGAATTTCGTGACGTCCGTAAGTACAATATGCAATACCTTTCTGTTGTTGAGTATGGGAGCGAACTTCGGGACGAAGTTCATTTTAAGGGGGGAAGACTGTAATACCCCGTATTTTTATATAATAAATTAAACGGATATTATTGAATTAAACGGATATTAATTAAACGGATATTATTATATATTAATAATTATACATTTTATGTTATTAATTAAGTCGGATTAATTGTGAGTCGATAATTACGTAAATTATTTTAATTAACCGCGTGGTATCGATATAAGTTAATTGTGACGGGTTTATACGGAAATTGAAATCGACCCATTTGAGCTGGCTCGATAAAATGTCCAGCTCAAATTGACATTAATTAATCAACATACCCTACCTTAATTAAATAATAGTGGCTACTTTAATTAAAATAATAAGCAACACTCCCTACAAATACCCATCACCAACCGGCATAATGAACACACACACACATACAGCCTTTCCCTTTCTCGAGATCCAATCTCACCTTTTCACGCATTTCGAGGGAGAGAAAGTGAGCGTGGGCCTTGACAGTGCAGCAAGGGTTAAAGTAGGGTGGTTGTCAGCGTGGTAAGGCGGCCCTAGGTGGTGGTTTTCGTGGCGGTTTGGGTAAGCACTCGACCCTTCCTCTGTTTTTTTCTTCTTGTTGTCGGGTTTTGTTGCGGGTATTTGCGTGTCTACTATAGGTGTTTCTGGTGGTGGTTGTCGGGGTAAGGTAAATGGGTGGTCAGGGTAGAGTATGTTGGTGGTGGTTATGGTGGTTGTGGGCGGTGGAAATGGCGGCATGAGGGGTTGTCGACAGGGGAAGTCACACGGGTTTTAGCAGGGGGTTTAACAGGTGGTTTAAGTGGTTAAGTTGGGGTGGCACCACTTGTGGACTCGGGAGAGTCGAAGCAGTGGTGCCACGGTGTCGGGTTAGTGGGGTGTGGCGACCAGAATCGTGGTGGTTGGCAAGGGAGTGGGTGTTGTCTGCGGTGGTGGTAGGGCGAGGAACAGAGGGGTTTAGTGAGTCGTGGTGGTGGAACCAGGCCATTTGACGGCGCTGGTTTGACTCGCCGGCGGGAGTCGACCCCAGTGGGGGTGGTTGCTGGTGGCTGGGTGGAAGTGGGGGACTGGTCTGGTGGTTGTCGCGGTGGTGAGGTGGCGTGTGGTGGTTCGTGAGTGAGTGTAAAGGGGACGGGGTGTTAAAGTCGGGTATTCGAATTGTTTCGAAGCGGGTTGCATAGTTTAATCGTATAATTCTTTAGTCGGTCGTGTCTTAATTAATTAATGTAGTTTCCGTGACATTAAATAATTTAATCAATTTAACTTCCGAGTTTAATAATTAGAATCCGTCGATATATCGTATTAATTAATTAATCAATTTAACTTCCGAGTTTAATAATTAGAATCCGTTGATATATCGTATTAATTAATTAATCAACTTAACTTTCGAGTTATTTAAATAATTGGAGACGGGTGTTTGAGTTGTTTAAGTTCGATTCGGGTTTCTTAATCGTTTAATTCGTTTAAATCTTTTAATTAACATATTAGTTATTTAATTTATTTCCCAAGTCACTTAAATAATTATTTAATTTATTTCCCAAGTCACTTAAATAATTATTTAATTTATTTCCCGAATCACTTAAATAATTATTTAATTTATTTCCCGAGTCACTTAAATAATTATTTAATTCAATTCCCGAGTTACTTAAATAATCATTTAATTTAATCTCCGAGTCATTTAAATAATTTAGAGAATTTAGAGACGAGTTTGGAGTCGGGTTGGTTAAACTGGAAAACTGCTATATCGGGGAAGTTTCCATTTAAGGAAACTTTCCATTTAGGAAGTTCTATTTTTAGTAAATTTCTATTTTGGGAACGGGACTAGTTAAGTAATCATTTATCATCATTTATCTTTCAGAGGGCGAATTTGTTGTGAAATATTACTGAGCATCGGTCCATTTGACTGCAGTACTGAGGTAGGGAAATACACTTGTCCTATTATCGTTATTGATCGAATTGTGTTGACTGGATTTCTGGTTGTTGATTTACATATCATTTATATTCGGAAAGGTGATTGACTGATTTGATCGTATTGAGTATGATATCACAACATCGGGTAACTGGCATGACTTTATGATTTATCAGTTCAGTGATTTATTTACATATTGCATTGCATTAAATCTCTTGGGCATTCATATGCATTGAATTGGCGGATAAGGAGATTGAATTGGCGGATAAGGAGATTGAATTGGCGGATAAGGAGATTGAATTGGCGGATAAGGAGATTGAATTGGCGGATAAGGAGATTGCGTTGAGGCGGATAAGGAGATTGAGTTAAGGCGGATAAGGAGGTGACGAAGTATCATGCATATCATATTTTATTGTTTCATTGTTTTCCCTACTCAACCTCGCGGTTGACCCTGTGTATTCGTGAACACCGTGATGAACCGTTTTTGGGGAGCGGACTTGACGGGTTTAAGAGATAGAACGGGAGCTGGATGGGCGTGAGACATTGGATCAGACGACTTAGTAGCTAGGTCATCATCTAGAAGACTTTCACTTTAATTATGTCAGTTCTTGTAATTTGAGTTGAAAAGAGTATTTGTAATAATTAAGTTAAAATTTTATATAAATTGCCTTGGAGTTTAATTTGTTATTCACTACCTCGGGAAACCGAGATGGTAACAGTCCGTTTTATTAGAGAATGTCTTGACGAGGACTTCTTTTATAAACCGGGGTGTTACAGTTATACATTAGATAGCTGGAGGTATATCTAGAGTTATACAGTAGAGTTATACATTATAGTGTATATGCTTACAGTTATACATTATATGGCCAGAGTTATACATTTTATGCTTACAGTTATACATTTTATGGCCAGAGTTATACGTTTGGCGTTTAATTTTTTTATTTTTCATTCAGGCCACTTTGAAAAAGGATGTAATTGAGAATGTTGGACAACATTCTAACAATGGGGAGTAAACGTAGATGTTGTCGAGGTGCGGAGATCACCCTGGGAATCCTTCAACTGAATGTCTTGGAAATGAAATCCCCCTGACTTTCATGAGCACGGCAGAGGTGAATGAGGCATTTGCCGGGGTTGAGGAGCGAATGATCGGTCTTTGCCAAAGAAGGTTTGGTAGTTGAAATCGCTGGTGCTAGGGTTGAGCCGGTTGCACCACATCCACCCCCTATTTATGTGCCGCGATGTGACATGATCAACCATCCCTTCTTGCTGCATTCAGCTGACCCCCTTCCGTGTATGGACATTGTACCTGAGAACCTAGGTTGTTCTCGGGATTGCGGGGCACCCGAACCTGACCAGCACGTATGCTCACAGTGGTTGCGTTTTAACAAGGAACGTTTCAGGACGGTGTTCAGGGTGAGGAAGGATGTAATGGATTATGTATTTGATGAATTCCACGACCATAATAAATCGTAAGTAAAAGATAAGTTTTACCTATATTTCAATCGACGGACAAACAGGCCATGAATGCATTCCCTTGCTGCGTGTCTCAATTTTGCTAATCCTTTGTAGGGAACAATTGGTCACATATCCCACACCAAACTGCATAACGCGTATTGATCTCCGGTCGTTGATGCCCGGAAACAGTTAAGGAAATGTCATCGATTCTTGGTCCGTCGTGCTACTCAATCAGCTTACGCACGCGAACACCGCAGCTGTTTCAAGTTCGCGCTGTTTCTTTGGCCTAAGTCACTCTGTAAGTGTGCTCGAACTCCATAAGTTATTTTGTGACAACCTGTCGTACCTTGTGATACAAGCGCCAACCCCGTCTATCATTTTTATAGGCCCTAGCAATTGAAATTTGGCAAGGCGGAAGAAAAACTTGGTTGTTGATCATTACTCAAGGCTTTTGTTACGCGTGGGACATGTGGCAAGAGTCGTGTCCTAGTCCATTCCAACTGGACTCCGATATGGTGAGCTCGAGATATCAATATAGAGACATTTACATACTTTGAATGATACATTATTTCCGTAGAGTTTAACAAAGATATGCTTAGAGTTGTACAATATATGCTTTGGAGTTAGGCACTGAGTTATACCTAGAGTAATACACGAATTATACACTACATCTTGTATATGCTTACGATTATATATTTTATGGCTAGAGTTATACATTCTATTGCAAGAGTTATACATTATATAACTCTAGCTTTGAGAATGACTAGAGTTATTCGTTGCGGGGCTGAAGTTATACATTATTTTGTGTAGAGCTATACGATATACGCTTAGAGTTTCGATGAGTGGCTAACTTCACTCCATAACTCTGGACATATAATGTATAACTCTTGCCATAGAATGTATAACTCTATGCACATAAAGTACAACTGTAAGCATATACGATATAATGTATAACTCCAGGCAAATGCTTATCGCACATAATGTACAATCGCAACAATATATCTTTGTGTAACTCTAGCAATTGATTGTGCAACTCTACTCATATAATGTATAACTCTAGCAATAGAAAGTATAATTCCAACTACGCACAATATGTATGCCTCTAATCTGCTTATTATGTTTTATAACTCTTAGATTTTTGGTGCATGTGTGTAGGTTTTCGTCCCGTAAGCTTGGTGATGAAGATCATTACTCTTGCATTTGTATAAATTTCTGTCGGAGCGATCGAGTATCTTGATAATCGTTCTTACGAGGACGATCTTCTGAAATTACAAATGCGGAGGGATTGCGCGTATTCTCGTAAGTCCTATCAAACTGGTGACTAGATTAATTATTATCTCCATTTGTTTTCTTAATTGGTAATCCGCTTTTAAACGCCTTGCCTAACTTCCGCCAGGCCGATGCAATGGGAAAGTATATGGCCTACAAAGGGCTCGACAAAGGCAAGAGAGTTGAAGGGTTCCCTTTTGTCAACATTAAATTCAATCTGGCGGGGAGCGGGACATACTGCCAATGACGTGGTCTGTACGTCATGGTTCATATGTTCTTTGTCATGGAGAGCCATTCGACTGCACCCTAGGGACCGAGGAAAGCAATGACCTCATGCGAGCGGAAATTGCTGCAACCCTTGTCCTCGGTGACATTAACGTGGACAGGGGAAGATGTGTTATCCGGGTATCGGCTTTTAAGGAGCTTAAAGACCGTGAATTGGAGGAGGTGCGTGATAAACATAGGTCACCAACACAAGTGGAAGGAAGAGAGTTGCAGGAAACGCCGGTGAGAATGGTTACGCTAAACGACCTTGCTCTAAGGTCAGTTCAACCTTCCGGACTCCACCTTCCAAAGTAGCCCTGGGCGGACGCCGTCCGGTCGGGCCCTCTCACTTGTTAATAGCCGCTCCCGGGGTAAGGGCGACGGCCTTGGTTGCACCAAATATGTCGGCGAACTAGACGCCGACCTTACCGTGGTCGCCAAGATGATGAAGATGAACAAGGCATTAACTAGGGACATCCCGGTGTATCGCAAACAAGTGGTTGACTACGTTTTTCTTGATGACTACAAATTTCCAAATGAGTAAGTTTCTAAAATCCTATTTTTTATCATATTAAGTTTTATTAATATAGTCACATTTCCATACTTGGGAATTCTACCGTATTTTGAGTAGAGTTTTACAAAGATATGGTCGAGTTGTACAATATATACTTTGGAGTTATACATTAGAGGCCTGGAGTTATACCTAGAGTGATACATGGAGTTATATGTTTCATCACTGAAGTTATAAATATCGTTAATGGGGTTACACATTCCTAAACTCGCTAGATTATCGTTTCACCGGTGAAGTTATGCGATCATTTTAATAGCGATTACCTTCCCATTTAGTATACGTTATAGCTCGATTAACTCCTTCATGCGAACTACGGTGAACCACTTGTGAGTTATGGACGACACGGAACAATTAATAGGTTGAAAATGTTGTCTATGCTCCCCGAGACGCCAATGGATGAAAAAGTGATTGAGTGTTGGTCCTTGTTGCTTAATCGATTGGAGCGCGGAGGATTGCGGGCTTTTTCGTTCGTCTTTCTTCGGTATCCGTCATATGGTATTGTCCTAATCAATCCCTTTAATATGTTATAAGAGTTGCACATACCCTCTTTAAAACTTTCACAAAGGGAAATTAAGTCTAAAGTTATACATTCACCTTACCGGAGTTAAACATTTTGTTTTGAGGAGTTATTAACAACCGATATGAACTCGGACATTCTTCATTATGCTATAAGAGGTACTGTGCAACTCCAATGCACAACCCCTATAACTCCACTGGTATCCTCACACATATCTTGCTACTTGAACAGAAATAATCTTGAACCTTGTGCGAGACCCCCGTCCAACAAACACCGGACACCGACAGGTTGTACAATACGTGGGGCGTATTCGAACCGATCATGGGGATGATTTCACTTCAAGGTGATTTAATCTTCGTACCCATTAAGATTGAAGCCCATTATGCATGTGTGTGTATCAACTTTAATTCTAGGACGATTGATCTTCCGGATGTAAGTACTATTCAAGTCCGCGGCAATCGGAGATATGCAAAGCTGGTCACATTGTTGTAAGTGGAATTAAATTGTAATTATGTTCAACAACTAAAAAGTGGGGTCACCGCTTTTACAATCTCACTTTTTGCGTTCTTGCCTCTGCCGCAAAGAGCCTCGCGAGCGACTACGTGGAGTCGAGGGTCAAAGAGAAGAACGGAGGAAAGACATACCGGCGTTCGATTCGTCAGATCCCGTTTGCCTGGCATCATCAAACTATAAATGACACCGAGTCTGGCTTGTTCGCCATGATGCACATGTTAATGTACGAGGGGGAAAGGTTTGATCACGTTGATCTCGAGAGGAAGGTGAACCGTCGCTATTTGGTGATCCGATTGGCGGCGACGCTTCTCTAGCCGACATGAACATCATCGTCAGGAAGCGATTCGGACAAGGTCAATGGTTTCATCGGCGATAAATTACAGATCGCCAAGCAATTAGAAGCCAGGACGGAAACGGTAGCGGAGAGGACCAAAAAAACCTGCTAAAAGATAGAATTTATTTCCTTTTGATTATGTATCCTCTTTTTTTGCAACTCTAGTATGTTGTCATGAAACTCCTTGACAACTTAGACAACTTTTTGTCATAGATTGTTACTATATCATCTTGGTCGATGATAATTAAAATCCAAGTTTCGCAAATAAGTATTAGAGTTATACACTCTGTGAAGTAAAGTTATATAAATTATGTACAGGACTTATACATCACATGACTGATTTGTGAAAAAAAAAAAAAAGGCAAAATTTATCGAACGACTAAGAGTTATAGAAAAAACATCAACATTATACAAACGTGTACCGTGAGTTATACAACATATGACTGCAGATTATGTAAAAGGCAATTGTTATTAGACGATTATGAGTTTTACAAAAAATAACAACAGTTATACAATATGTGAACAAGAGTTATACACTCTGTGAAGTACATTTATCCATATATGGGTAAGAGTTGTACTTAAAGCCACTGAAATTATAATTCATTCTTAAAGCCACTTTTCAATATCGGATATGTTGCCATGAATGTAAGTCGTCAAAATAATGTAAAAGAGTTATACAACATTAGCTTGAAACTTCACAGACCATATTCATTCTTTTGAAGTTATACAAACCGGAAGGTGCAACCCCCTTCAAAATAGACAAAAGCTAGCTATTAACGACCCCTTCCGTCTCACCGATTTTTACCTTTTAAGGAAAAAAAGATTGTAAATAATTTGTTGAGACGGGGTATTTTTCTACTCCCTACTACTACAAAGATGTTAAGTTTCTCTATTCTTCTTCTTCGTCGTCTTCGTCTTCTTCTTCTTCTTCTTCTTCTTCTTCTTCTTCTTCTTCTCTTCTTCTTCTTCTTCTTCTTCTTCTGCTTGAGATCTTTGGTGAAGACGGTGGATGCTCGGAAGAATGGGTTAGGGCGATTCCGTTTATCGTGGTGTGCCATTTGTTTACTGATTATTACACATGCGCTTTGGCTTAGAAGCCAAGGCAATGGCTTTAGCCTTAGCTGACACCATTCTTTTACCGCCGCCTTTGTTTTTCGATTGTTTTGGTGGAAGTATTGTTACCTCGTCACTTTGGGGCAACCAAGGATTCGCTCAAATTCCTGCTGCTTTGTTAAATCCTTCTTGTACGGTAAAAGTTTCTCCTTGAACTCTCTAATTAACGAGCTTAAGTTCACAACTTCAGTCTCACTCGTGCCACGAAGTAAACCAATGGTTGCATGAACTTCTGACCACAACTTCACCATCGCAACTTCTTTTGCATCAGCTACTATTTGTTTCCATTTGTTCACCATCACATTCTCGATAATCAATTGCAATGCATCCTTTCTCCATCTTGTAGAAACGTAATCACCTGGAATTGTCTTCATGCCGTTAGCCGACAAAATCCATACTATATGTCGCACAAAATCCCATTCTTTCAAACATCATACAGCTGCACTGTGTAGTCTGTGTCCCTGTAATCCAATTAAATCATGCCGTCAGTAGTCTTATACATATAATAACAGTTAAACATTATCACGTAGAGTTATACATATGGCAACAAGAGTTATACGATCAAAGCTACGATTATTCAAACCCTAATCGAGTTATACTACAAATAGTCATGCAGTTCGATTAAAAATTGAATTTCTAATGTTATTCGGAAGTAGAGTTATACATTCGAAAGCTAAAGTTATTCAATATATAACCGAGTCATACTTGCAAATGACAACGATTCGATGAAAAATTGAATAACTCCTAATGGCAACAACAGTTAAACATATGGCAACAAGAGTTATACATTCTGGAAGTAGAGTTATGCATATTATCGAAAAAATTATACATTCGAAAAACTTTAGTTCACTGAACAATTGTATAACTTCTATCTTCAGACAATGTAACTTTGGCGCAATATCTACCAACTTTAGTCAACTACCACATAAAGTTGATGCCAAAATGTTGTTACCTGGTTGTACTCTACGTTGAAACTTTTCTGTCGATTGAATCCTTTACGGCGATCACTTCAACCCCATCTACTTCAAAGATAGCCCCGGTCTTACATGTATCGATTGAGCAAATGACCTCTAGTTGGAATTCCTTGAAAACCTCACGGGTATAAACATTTGCCGCATATTCCTCCATGGGTAAATGCGTGCCGTGCGGTGTTGAGTGTCGGTTTTCATGGTCAAGTCTCTTCGCGTATGCGATGGTCCATAGCGCTTTCAAAACGCATCCAAAACTCCACTAACGCATTGCGACTTTCGCTCGAACTTCTTAAAAAAACTATTATTTGCTCTCGATCTCTGGTTGTTCTCATTACACCACCCATGTTCAAGTCCCTGCAATGTGCCATCACCCATTGTCTCCTTTTATCGAACGCCTCTGTAAACCACTCATTGTTCACAAGACCATGCGCGTCCCATTATTTCTCGCCCACCTAGCGTCAAAGTCGCCTGCTTCTATGTTGTCGTCCCATATAATGTTGTTCAATTTCTGAACGAACTCCTTATAATCCTCCCTTGTCACCCCGACCTTTGATGGCACCTTGTTCATTATATGCCACATGCAAAATCGGTGGCGTGCGGTCTTGAAGGCAAGGGGTACGGCCTTAATAATGCCCGGATCCGATCGTGATAATGTACTTGGTTCCTTTCCTCCCATAGCATTCAAAAACCCGTTGAAAACCCACTTTGGGAAGTATTCATGGTCTTCATGGGCAATCAACGCCCCTACGAATGTTACTGATCGCTTATGGTGATCTATGCCGATGAATGGCGTGAAAATCATATCGTATTTGTTTGTTGAGTATGTTGGGTCGTACGACACTGCATCTCCAAATACGGAGTAGTTCCTCCTAGCGGTTTTGTCGCCCATATTGCGCACCAAAGGCTGTTATCCTTGTCAACTTCATAATCAAAATAAAACCCCGCCTATTCTCGTGCCATATTCTTGAACCGGTCAATGAACAATTGACCGTCCCGTTTATGGATGAAGCACTTCACATCTCGGTGGAAGTTCTTAAAATCAATTAAGGATGCACCAATGTTCTCGAACCCGTTTACGAACTCCTTACACATGTTGTACGTCCTAGTTGCTCCTATCCTCAATGGGGGACAACAAATCCTTATCAGTGCTTATTAATAACCAAGATTTCCTCAACTATAACCCTTTCAGCTATTCTTATAACTCCATCAAACATATGCATAACTCCGTTGATTTATTGTGCACCTACTTATTATTTTTAACTCTTAGGTTACATAACTCTATCATCTCGGTGAATAACTTTAGAAGTTTGCCATTCAATTAGTGGATGTTTGTTTAATAGTAAACTAACCCTTGAGTTGTACATTATCAAGTACTTGTGAAAATCTTCTATGTTCCGCGACATCTTTTGAAATCGACGATCCTCACTGATACAAGCTCGTGATTATGCCCCATGTGGAATCGGTCAATTACTAGTACTCCATTCTTCATAAATAGCCTGACATGTGCTTTACACCCTACCCTCTTGATCGTATATTTCTTCCGGTTTGCGCTTCTTTTTCCCCATTGCATTTCTTCTTCCCTAATCCCGGTCTCATTTTTTTTAATTACCGCCTCTCCTTTTGGGACATATGTGAATCCCTCTCTGTTGCAAACCAAAGAACTTTGTCTTTACTTCACCGTCGCGCCATTTTTTCGTCGAGTACTTCCGAACATCAAACCCGGACGCCAATGCATAAACTTTATAGAATGTCATTGCCTCGTCGATTTCAAAAAATTGTTGCCCTACACAAGGTGTAAACTCCACGCCAAATGCTTACAATACTCGGCTTCCCATTTGCCTTACGACCACCGAAAGCGAATCAAACATCCATGAAATGATTAAGAAATACATAACTCTATGCATATCTTTGTATAACTCTATGCACATTCAGTATAACTCAGGCACGAGTGTATAACTTTGGGTATATAATGTATAACTCTTACCATTCAATGTATAACTCTAGACAAACTCCGTATAACCCTAGTCATTCAATGTAAAACTCTAGTCATACAATGTACAACTCTAGTCAAACTCTGTATAACCCTAGTCATTCAATGTATAACTCTAGTCATTTAATGTATAACTCTAGTCACAGTATTTATAATTCTAGTTAAAAGATGTAAAACTCTAGTCACAATTTGTATAACTCTAGACATACAATGTATAACTCGGCATCGATGTATAACTCTAGTCACACTTTGTAGAACTATTGGCATTTGATGTATAACTCTAGTCACGATATTTATAATTCTAGTCACACTTTGTAGAACTGCGGGCACGAATGTAAAACTTTAGGCGGATAATGTATAACTCTAGTCATCAATGTATAACTCTAGTCACAATCAGTATAACTCTGACATACAATGTATAACTCTTGGCATCCGATGTATAACTCTAGTCACAATCTGTATAACTCTAGACATACAATGTATAACTCTTGGCATCTGATGTATAACTCTAGTCACAGTATTTATAATTCTAGTCAATGTATAACTCTAGTCATTTAATGTATAACTCTAGTCACAGTATTTATAATTGTAGTCAAAAGATGTAAAACTCTAGTCACAATCTGTATAACTCTAGACATACAATGTATAACCCTTGGCATCTGATGTATAACTCTAGTCACAGTATTTATAATTGTAGTCAAAAGATGTAAAACTCTAGTCACAATCTGTGTAACTCTAGACATACAATGTATAACTCTTGGCATCTGATGTATAACTCTAGTCCTTTTTATGTATAACTCATTCTACACAATGTATAACTCTGTCCATATAATGTATAACTCTAGGTATATAATGCATAACTCTATGCATACTTTACATTCTAAGAGTATACATTTAATTAAACGACAAATATCCGGAATGCGAAGGGTTATAAGATTTGAAGCAGGGATATGGCACAACTTCCTAAACAAAATTCGTATTAATTTAAGCATCAACCACCAAACATATTAATTAAAAAACCACTCAAAGGACACATTACTAATTATAAATTCATTCCACTGCCTCAATAACCAGTCCATTATATCCCTATCTCCACCCTAAACTCAAAAACCTAAATTCTTAAAACCTAATAAACTCCAATCTTCCTTCAAGAATGAATGATACCATTCGTTTAACATGCATTATGACCGAGTACAACAAAAGTTTCATAAGCCGCTTGAGGGAAATCGAGAGGAAGTACAGGGAATTCCTTAAGGATGCTCGGATCGCACTCAAGGACGCCAAAGAAAATGGCTTGTCGGAGCAGCGTGAATCTGCGGTTTGTTAGAAGATATTGCATCTGCGGAACGAAACCTCCAAATAGCAAAGGAGGAGAGGATGAATATCATAGAAGAGACTGCATCCCTATATGAACATCTAAGAACTGTTTTTTTAGCAATGCATTAGGTTTATGTATCTATATATCTATTAATTAAGTTCATCTATGTTAAATGTTTTGGTAATTTGTTTTATTTTATTTGTTTTATTTTATTTAATTTGTTTTGGTAATAAACTCGGAAAAACTAAGCGACTATTAATTACGAAAAAAACCATGACGGAGAAAAATACAAGCAAAGAACACAACAATCAAGTATAAGTCTAGAAACAAAGATGTATAACTCTATGCTTTTAATGTATAACTCTAATCATACAATGTACAACTCTAGAGACAGCATGTATAACTCTAATCATACAATGTACAACTCTAGAGACAGCATGTATAACTCTGTGCATTTAATGTATAATCTAGGCACAGTCTGTATAACTCTACGTACACAACATATAACTCTAGTCATACAATGTATAACTCTAGCTATACAATGTATAACTCTTATCATACAATGTATAACTCTAGTCATACAATGTATAACTCTAGCTATACAATGTATAACTCTTATCATACAATGTATCTCTTATCATACAATGTACAACTCCATACACAGTCTGAATAACTCTAATAATACAATGTACAACTCTAGAGACAAAGATGTATAACTCGTGCATTTGATGTATAATCTAGGCACAGTCTGTATAACTGTAGTCATATACGATGTAAAACTCTAGGTACAAAACGTATAACTCTAGTCATACGATGTATAACTCTAGCTATACAATGTAAAACTCTTAGCATATAATGTAAAACTCTATAAACAGTCTGCATAACTCTAGTCACACGATGTATAACTCTAGCTACATCATGTATAACTCCAGGCATATCATGTACACCCATCTTCACTTAATGAATTTATAACTTCAGCTATAACATGAATAACTATATCAAAATTGGTTCTTTAGTAAGATTTTTACGCACAATTTAGGTTTTCAATTACCCCGTTACACAAGTCAGAGGAAATATTCAAAGAGTTTTACTACAAACGTCGGAGTTATAATACTTGTATTATTGAAGTTATACATATTTGGGTCGAGTTTTTCAAAAACGACCGGAGTTATAATTCCTACTTGATCAAGTCAAACAATTTCGATCATTTTTTGCCATCAACAACAAGCTACCAAAATGAAAGAACAATCTTGATGAACACCATGAAAGTACAACAAGATTAACAATAATAACCTAGACACAAATAAGAAAGTAAACAACTCACCTTCGACGCAACTTCAATCTGCATATGATCCACTTCACAAACACTCGAATGTCATTTCCCGCTTGTTTCTCGATGAAGAATGACAATTTTTTTAACGGATGAACAATAACGTACTTTATCTTATAACAATTTTTTTATCGACGATCAACGACATAGTTTTCCATTAGCGCTGATATTTCTCTTATTTTTTTTGATGATTTATATTGTATTTTACGATTTAGGATCGTTTTTAAGGGGATTTTTATGAGTTTTTGCTTGTTGAGAGGTTTTGAATGGTGAAAAGAGGAGGGAAGCATGCAAAATGATATAGGAGGCTTTGTTTATTCATAATGTCCGCGGATTTGATATGGTGGCGATACATAAACAATGGAAGTGGTCCTCTCACACAATCAACATTTTCTTTTTTTTTTTTGCTTTCTCAAAACACACGCCTCTCTCTCTCATCTCATCCCTTCAATCCCTTCATCCAAGGGCTCTTATAAAGACTTAGGGCCTTATAAGGTATGAATACCTTATAAGAACCCTTCTCTCTCTCTCTCTCTCTCTCTCTCTCTCTCTCTCTCTATATATATATATATATATATATATATATATATATATATATAGAGTTAGGTTCTTGTGAGTTTGGTTTCTTATGGTGAGTTGTGAGTTTGTGCTTGGAAATCTCAGCCATTAGATTATATTAGAGATGAATGGTCAAGATCTAATCTTATCTGTCATATAAAATCACTGTCATTTACTTTTTTTCTCTTTTTTCTAGTGCTACTCTTTTTTTTTACTTTAAATTTTTTTATCTCATTTTCTTTTTACCTCGTGTTATTATGCTTTTTTTTTTACAACTTTGATTTTTTTCTCTTATGTTTTTCTCTAATTTTCTCATTATGTTACCTTTTTTTCCTTTTCTTTTTGTACCAGATTTTTTTTCACTTGAAATTTTTTTTACTCTTATTTTTTTACCTCGTGTTATTATGCTGTTATTGTTTTTTTTTTTTACTTTGATTTTTTTTACGACTTTGATTTTTTTTTTCTCTTTTTTTTTTTACCAAATGTTATTGTGCTGTTATTGTTATTCCGCTATTATTGTGATGTTATTCTGCTGTCACTTTGATTTTTTTTACGACTTTGATTTTTTTCCTTTTTTTTACCACGTGTTATTGCGCTGTTATTCTGCTGCCACTTTGATTTTTTTACGACTTTGATTTTTTTTTTTCTTTTTTTTTTTACCGCATGTTATTGTGCTGTTATTCTACTATTATTATGCTCTTATTGTGATGTTATTCCGGTGTCACTTTGATTTTTTTACTACTTTGATTATTTTACTCTCTTTTTTTATCGCATATTATTGTGCTGTTATTCTGGTGTTATTGTGACGTTATTCCGGTGTCACTTTGATTTTTTTTACGACTTTGATTTTTTTACTCTTTTTTTACCACGTGTTATTGTGCTGTTATTCTGGTGGTATTGTTATTCTGGTGTTATTCTGATGTTATTCCGGTGTCACTCTGATTTTATGATTTTTTTTACTACTTTAATTTTTTTACTTTTTTTTTTACCACATGTTATTGTGCTGTTATTCTGGTGGTATTGTTATTCCGGTGTTATTGTGATGTTATTCCGGTGTCACTTTGATTTTTTTTACTCTTTTTTTTGTGTGATTCAAGTTGTTGTTCCACGTGTAACTCGGGTGTTATTGTGTTGTTACTCTGGTGTTATTGTACTGTTATTATGGTGTTACTCTATTGTTATTGCGGTGTTATTGTGACCTCCTTGAGCAATTTGTATACAGTAAATATTGAAAGAAAAGAGATGAAATATTGGTAGATAGTAGGGCTGAGCAAAAAATCCGATTATCCGAACTGATCCGATATCCGATCCGTATCTGATCCGAAAAATCGGATATCCAATCCGAAAGTTTCGGATATCGGATTGGATACGGATATCAGTTCTAAAATTTTCGGATATCCGTATTTGATCCGAAAATGGGTCAATTGTTATTTTCTTACACGTTGTCGTCCTGCATAATAGAATGGGACCAATGGGCTGTTACACAAATTAGCCCAAAAACAAACTCTCATCCCACCATCCAAGCCCAAGCATTTTATAAGTAATTAGTATTGTAAGGCATTTGATACTACACATCTAACCTAAATTTCAATCACACTCTCATTTTTAGCCGTCAACTATCTTCAACATTTCAACTTTTTATTTTTTTTATCATCTCCTTCCTCTTACCTACTCTTTGATTTCATCACCATGTCACATAATTCTATTGCTTTCACACATGAACTCAAATTCGGGTTGTGAAAAAACGAGTCTTTTGTAGAAGATGACATGTTTTCTTCAAAATCTGGGTATAAGTAAAACGAGATCTGAGAGAATTTATAAGTTGTTAATTCGAGTCTTTGATACTAGTTCATGCATCTTGTTTTGTATCGGTGAAAATGAGGCACAAATGTAATTAACCATTTTGGTTGCACAGAGTAATAAGATGAACATCAACTACTGCAATTTTTTTTCTAATTTACTTTCTAGAAAAAAACAATGAATGAGGCTAACTTGCCTGGTGTCAAGAAGGAGGAACGAAACTGAAGTGAGATACAGAAGATCTGGTACTTGATACAACAATTAGAGATTGGGTATTAATCCCATTATCGATTGTCAATTAATTCTGCGCAAAATCAAATTAGTAACAAAAATCATGGAATCCGTACCTCAAATTAGTAACAAAATGCAATCGAATATCAAAATGGAGCTGTACTATCAGAATTCAGGTTCAAAATTAGGGGTTAGGGTTTATGAATTTAGGGGGAATGCTTAAAATCGGGTTTCATATATCGAATTTAAGCTCATAATGATGATAACAAATGATGATTAGTTAGGGTTTATCAAATTTTGGGGAATGCTTCATATTGGGTTTCGTCTTGCAGATTTAAGATCACGATAATTAGCGGTTTTTTTTAGCAACATGCTGACAGTCTGACACAGACTTGTATAGTTGTATCTAGTGGGGTTTATTTTAGATTGAATCTTAGCCGTGTATTTCTCCATATCTAATGGTCCAGATTTCCAAACTCACAACTCACCATAAGAACCAAACTCACGAGATCCCGCCTCTATATATTGGATAAATGATTTGTACCATATACAGATCTTAATAATCACTCAAATTTTGAGATGAACGAGAAGCAAATGTCACGGAATGTGAAAATGAAATTTAGTTTCCATGAACACGACGGCAAAATTATAAAAAGTCTCCACACAACGCTACTGGCAAAACTAGGTGAAAAGTATCGGCAAACTAATACACCTAGAGCTGTACTCTCTTGGATCTGTCGTTTTTTCTAGTGAAGAATACTGTCAAATGAGCAATGCAATGAAATAAAGAAGACTAATTACTCCCTCCGTCCCAATAATTTGTTTGCCTTTGATCAATGATTGGGACAAAAAGAGTACTAGTTTAAATAATAGAAGGGAGATGCAAACAACAGATCAGAAATGTGGAACATAAAAAACCATTGATTCATAAATCTCAATTATGCTCACAAATCCGGCAACATTACCTCTTATACCACAGCCAAATCTTAATTACCCTCCCTTCATCATTTCCTTGAATAAAACCTAATTTCAGAAGGTACACCCAAGACCAAAGACCACTAATATGTTCTTTGGAGTTCATAAATAATATTGAATACACAAAAGCAATGAACCTTTCAATGCCCATCTGCAATTAAAACTCATAAAAGTTGCAGGGATTAAATAACAGTTCTTTTTTTTGATTTAGAAGCCAAAGAGCAAACGACATCATCCTCTGGAACATATTTCAACGGTACTCTCCGCTCATTCTTCCACCACATTAACCAATTCATACTCAACGAGCGACAAATTATTATCCTCTTTCACTTCAAAGCTAGCAGGCTCTGTGACCTCAACACGGCCCCATTTGTCCACGGCTAGTCTCATAGACCCCTTAAACATGTCAATCTTTGCATTGCGTAGGATCACTGTAGCACCTGGCTGCATGAGGTCAACTGTGGAAAACAAAAAGGTATCAGAATGCATTAACATGTCATGTCTATGTTGCGTTTGGATACAAGTTCCCTCTGAATCTTTCCCATGTCGGAGTGATTTGGATTAGGCTTGTTTGGACTAGGAGAACTGAAGCGAAAGCAAGGAGAGGGAGGGATACAAAATCCCTTGTTTAGTTAGTCAGTAAATAGGGTAAAAGAGATCAAAATCCCCTGCCTTTCCTCCTATTTTTATATTCAAATTCAAACACACCCTAAAAGAGCAATTTATTTTTCCAGCAAGTATAGAACATATAATAGCAGACTTCTACTATTCTCAGGGACGGAAGTGTAACCCATCAATTCCTCTTTAATCGGGATCCAACAGAAGTCTCTCTTCTAAAAAAAACTACCAGTAAAACATTTCCAGTTCTAGAAAGCCAAGAAGACAAAGAAAAGAAAGAGGCATTTGCAAGCACTCGTAAAAACTGACCAGTACACAGACACAGAAGTGGACAGGAAATAGAGCAACATTAGCAAACCCAACAACTAGACATGTTATTCTACTCTTAAGGTCTATCCACTGCCACTTTTAATTAAAGGTAACAATGTGTTTCAAGAAGTACTATAGAGCTGCTACAATTTATAGCTATTTCCTCCCTTGAGTACCGAATTTCTGCCACCTAAATGCGATTTTGGTCAATGTTCTCAGTCCAGCCAGTTAATAGGTGAAAAATAAAGAGAAGAGAAGAGAGAAAAGGTGGATGCTCAATATAGATGATAGATGGATTCAGGAAGAAGAAATTACTATCATGGATGATGGAGGATTAGCATTCAACAATACATTGCACTGACACACAATTCAACTAAGATAACCAACTTGCGTTGTATCTCAACAAAGGTTGCTCGGTAAATTCACTGAGGGGCGGTAGGTACAATTGAACAGGAATCAAACCCCGTTAACCTTGGTACAACCCTTGTGGCTGCCTTCACACCAAAAAAAAAAAAACTTCACTGAAAGAATACTTATCATTACCACCAAACGAAGAAATAAAACGCATTAAATACTCGCAATTCAACAGCAAATCAAACAATAAAGAGATTGTGTGACTGAATATCTTATCCCATCTACCATAATTTCACTGAAAGCACAAAAAAAATTCATACCAGAAGGCAATACCCACAATAATAAATCCAAAGAACAAGAAAATAATCCAATGACACCCAAAAATGCTGATACTGTATATTCGACGACACCGTTTCCCCATTTGCATATCAACCCATCGTAACGAACGCCTCGGATAATACAATCCGAAGTCATCTAACAATCATAATACGAGTTGTAATCATAACCCAGACAAATGCAAACAACCCAAATAAAATTGAAAACATGGCATTTTAGAAGAATCATGTAAGAAACCTAAAAGAGGTGATATTAATCTAAATTCATCATTAATTAAACGCAAAGTAGTCGGTATTTGATAAGAAGGGAAAGAAAGAAGTATACTTTGTTGATTACGAGCAGTAAAGAGAATGGAGGCAGTTTCATCACCAACCAGACAGTCAGCAATACGGGTAGAACGAGCATTCGAAGACAAAGACGAAGAAGATGAAGATCTGGGTTTTTGCAAGACGGAATTAGAAGAAAGGACTTTAACAACCAATGTATGGCCTGATGTTACGGGTTTAAGTTGGTCTACTTTGACAAACACTGGCTTTCTCTTTGTTGTTGTTGTTGTTGGATTTGACGCCATTATGATTATGATGGTGATTTAGGGAGAAATGAGGGAATTTTGTAAGATTGAAACCCTAATGATGAGAAGAATGAACCACAAGAGGGGATTGATTGGATGGAAGTTGTTGTTGTTGTATGTATTTTGTGGAAATGTTAAGAGTCGTGGGAGCGTCTAATTTGGTTGGTTACAACATATTCATATTCATATGGACGTGTTGGTTGGTGTTGCTGGTGGGTTGAGATTTGAGAAGACTCTTAGAGAGTAGACTTAGGGGATTTTGGAAGTTGGAACATACCTACATACACACAACTAGTGCTCAACTAACACTCTCACCCACCTAACTACATCCAACCAATCATCAAACACAATCCAATTTTTAAATGTTTTGGATTAATTTTATACTCCATGGTCAATAATTTACCTTTCCTTTATTTTCCCTTTACAAAATAATGTATTTACCGAGCCAGAGGGAGTACTTCATTTATTCCAAACTTTCGATGAAAAGTTATCTATTTTTATTTTAAATGTATTATTTAATAGTTATTAATGCGACACTATCTCTAGACCCACGAAGTCCAAAGTGTTTGCCAGTTCGAAACATGCCAAAAGAACCTTTAGGCAAAATAAGCAGACGACGACGAGCGATCCCCCTCCCCCGAGGTTATTGTCCTTAGTAGACGAGGACTCCCAGACGTTGTATGGACCCTTTGAGCGTTTAGTAATGTCATACTACTAGCTGTCACAAGTACGGAAGTAAAGTACAGTTCAAAACTTATAAATAGTCCACCAAAAATATGAAATAACCATCTAAAACTTTTCATATATAATGTAGTAAGAGAATCCTATCTTAGTAACCTCACGTGCTCAGATAGGATTATTTCCTACACTTACTAACTTAGGCATCAGAGAGGGTTTCTCGGATACCCTCGAGATCTTATTTGTCATTTGTACAAAATGGTCTAGGTCAAAACCCCTGGGGAGCTGTAATACCCCGTAATTTAATAAGTATTTATAAGGATTATTTATGTAATTTTAATAATTAATTAAAAGACATTTATATTAATAATTGCAAATAAGATGGTAACTAATAATAAAGTAATGGACGAGTCAGGAAGATGTGTTGGACTGAGTATTTAAAGTATAATAATAATAATAATAATAATAATAATAATAATAATAATAATAATAATAATAATAATAATAATAATAATAATAATAATAATCCGGGACACTCTTTTCGACATCTGCATAACCTTGTCCGGGACACTCTTTTCGACATCTGCTATAGATCTGGTATTTCTGCAGGGAAGGAGGTTGATATCGGTTTGGTTGATGGGCATGGTGGCTCTCTTCGTCCTGCGGATTTATTGCTTTATTCTTGGGACGGGGCGTGATGTGTGCGTCGGCGTGACGGAGTTCTTCACCTTTGACTCGGGGCCGGTTGGCGGATTTTGTGCTTGGGCGGGTTGTCGGCCCGATCTTTGCTCGGCGAAAGTGTGCTAAGTATGGGGATTTGTGCGCGGTAGCTGGTTATGGTTTCCTACCTTTCTCTTTCTCTTCACTTGGGAGCCGAGTTCGGATCTTGTTGCCTTGCTCAGCGGATCCGAAATTCTCGGTATCTCGGATCTTTGGGCTCGGGTAGCCGCTTACATTTTTACTCGTCTTAGCTTTACTATTGCTAAGGGTGTGGGAGCCCAGATTGTCTCTCGGCTCCCCACCAATTTCATGTAAACCTTTTATTTTTATTTTAATGAAAGCTGCGCGCATCTTATAATAAAAAAAATAATAATAATAATAATAATAATAATAATAATAATAATAATAATAATAATCGTATTTGTATACTAGAGATAATATGGTAATTATATAGTTTCCTAACTGCTTCCTTATACTATATAAATAGACTTTATTGATCATAAAACACAAATAATTCACATAGGAGAAAAGAGAAGGAACAACTAGCTAGGAGATCGTCACAAGGTAATTTTCTTATCGTCTCATGACATACTCACCTTAAGACTAATATAACTCGTTAAATAGACAACCGTTGACCGACCCGAGACCATGACATTGACCGCGGGACACCAAGGATAACTGTTGACCTCCGGTGACCACCTTAGACCGGCGGGAAAAGGGTGTTTGACGGGGTTGTTAATGGGTGGTTATTACATGTGGGTTACACGGTTTACATGGTTTTGAACCCTTATTCGGGACGTGACTCACCTGGGCTTGGTAGGGATGGGTCAGGGTGGTTGGTTCGACCATATTAGTGGGTGTTGGGGTGGTAAGGGTGGTGGTTTGTGCAGGTGGTTGGCTGGAAAAACGTGAAACAGGGGAAATCAGGGGGTTGTGGGTTGAAACCGTGAAGTTGAGGGATGCTGGGACCACCGTAGCTCAACTAGAACTAGCCAGGGGGAGGTGGCGCTGCTTTTGGGACCACCTTGGGTCAGTCAGGGACCACCGTGGAGGCTGACTAGTGGTGTAAGGTGGCTAGTAGGTGGTGTCGTGGGATTTGGTGTGGTGGTTGTTGTTGGTGTCGGATGCACGGGGAAGCTAGGGCGTGGTTGTTCGACTATAAGTAGCGGTGTTTGCTGGTGTTTGGCGTGAGGCTGGGTTGTCGGAGGTGGCCACGATGGTAGTCAGTGGTAGTGGTTGTGGATTGTTGCGGGTTTGTTGTTGAGGGTGTTGTGTTTATTGGGTGTTGTATTGGTAGGGTGTATCATATATGACGTGGGTTTTGTTGTGAAAGAGTTATCACGAGTTGAGTCTCGGGTTTTTGTAATTTAATCGGGTTTTAGAATATCGTAATATTATAATTAATAATAAGTAATTAATGTATAATTGACATTGGCTTATAAATAAAGTATAATTAATTAATATTGGATAAATTATTATTACTATTAGGTGACGGTATTGCGAGGAGCTATTTTATTGGATTGAGTGATTGGAGTGCTTGCTCTCGAGGTAGGATAACTACTCAACTTGTCTTGCTATTTAATTGATAAGAGAAATTGTGAAACTGTGTGGATAATTGCCATTGGATGAATTGTCGGATGTGAATTATATGTCATGGAATTATATTTTGGTTATTGGTTTATTCATATTGTTTATTGGATACCTCAGATTCGGTCTGAGACGAGTTATGGTTATTGTTAGTATTACATATCTTTGAGTGGATACCTCAGCCTCATGTTGAGATGGGTTATTGTTATTGTATTGTTATTGCTATATATCGTAATTGTTGGATACCTCAGTTTTATACTGGGATGGTGGATACCTCAACTTCGGTTGGGATGATGGATACTTCAACTTCGGTTGGAATGATGGATACCCCGGGCCAAGAATTGGCGGGATGAATGGGTGTTTCGGGGGATGAGCTTAGTTGTATTGGCATTATATATCATATCATTTCACTTTGACTTGTTGTTGGTTATTCCTACTCAACCTCGTGGTTGACAGTGTATTCGTGAACACCTGCGGTGAACCGTTTTATGGGGAGCAGATTTGACAGGTACTAATGATTAGCTGACTTGGGAGCATTGGATGAGAGCTTGACTTGGACCATAGTTGAAGTCTAGATCACATAGAATAATTATATCACTTTATTTATTTCCACTGCGAATTGTAAATGTTTTTATATTAAGTTTTAGTGGGTTAAGTTGTAATAAACATGTAATCATTAAGTTTTTAATATAAAGTACTTTGGTGAGTTGGACTTTGTTATTCACTACCTCGGGAAACCAAGATGGTAACAGTCCTATTTATTTGGGAATGTCTAGCTAAAGGCTCCTGAATAAATGGGGGTGTTACAGGAGCATCGACAAAGGTTAAGTTCACACTAAGCAAGGAGCAGGGCCGTATTTGGGCCTGTGCGGCCCGTGAGTGTAACATTCCGTTTGATGTTATGAGTATCTTGATATTGGTTTTTCTAGTGGATGATAGGTTACGGAGCTAGCAGCGTTTGTGGATGGTAGTTGGTAGTGTATGGAGTTAGTGTCGAGAGAGACTATAATGTAGTTGATACGATATCGCGAGCCATGTTGTGGAGGTAGGCTTAGTTGGTGGAGTTGGTGTTAAGAGTTCATGTTTGATAGGTTGGGTTTTGTTTTGAGTCCTTAGTTGCGTTGTTGTGTCTTAATCGAGTTAGTATGTTTGTTTTGGGTATGGGTTGAACTTCGGGGACGAAGTTCTTTTTAAGGAGGGAAGACTGTAATACTACGGTTTTCTATGTCTTAGGGTACTCTATCGAGTGGGGCTTACTCTGTCGAGTAAGTGTGTTTTTATACGAAACAGTAGTCTGTCTGATGGGTACTCGATCGAGTAGGTGTGGTACTCGATCGAGTAAGGGGCACTCGATCGAGTAAGTGACTTACTCGATCGAGTAAGTTGGTCTTACGGGTTATTTTAGCCGGGTTTTGTTAATAACGCGTGTTTAGTATTTAAGGGTTCCGTCACCCTTCTTAATCAGTTTTAAGTTTCTAAAATCAATTTAAAGAGAAGAAGAAGTTACGTAGCTTTCATTCATCGCGTTATTAGCAAATCCCAAGGGCTAGGATCGTCGGATTGTCTTGTTCTTTACACCGTTGAGTTCGTCGCGTTAAGGGTAAGATTCTTGTATAATTTATGTTGTGTTTCGTTGAGTTTCTTTAAAACCCTAATTGAGTAATTTGGGGGTTTTGGGAGTATTGTTGATGTTAGATTGTGATTGTATGATTGTATGCTTGATAGGACGTGATTTCATTGAAGAACTATTTTGATTAGCTGATTGTGACTGTAACACCCCGATTTATGAAGGAGCCTTTAACAAGACATTCCCTAATAAACCGGATTGTTACCATCTCGGTTTCCCGAGGTAGTGAATAACAAAATAAACTCCAAGGCAAATTATATAATTACTTTAACTTAACTATTACAAAACCTCTTTTACATAAATTCCAAAGAACTAGCATAAATAAAAGTGACAGTCTTCTAAATAATGATCTAGCTACTAAGTCTTCTGATCCAGTGTCTCACGCCCATCAAGCTCCCATCCTATCTCATAACATGTCAAGTCTGCTCCCCAATATTTGGATCATCACAGGTGTTCACGAATACACAGGGTCAACCACGAGGTTGAGTAGGGAATACAATGAAACAACATAGTATGATATGCATGCTCCTCCGTCACCTCCATCTCCATCTCAACTCATATCTCATAACCCGTACAACCCAGCCATACCGATCCCCGGTAGACTATATATCGGCCGTGCCGATCTGCCACTCGCACTGAGGACACCAGGGCAAGTCTGCGAGAACCCGCTGGGCCTTATCACAACATCATCATCACCACACCACGTCACCACAACATCCTCCATCTCCAATGCATATGAATGCTCAAGAAATTAATGCAACACAATATGTATATCACTGAACTGGTAAATCATAGAATCATGCCGGATACCGAATGTTGTGATAATATACTCAATACGATCAATTCAGTCAAGCACATTCCAGGATATGAATCATAACATGAATCAACAACCACGAATCCAGTCAACGTTCACAGTTTGGTCATATGAAACACAAACAAGTCAACACAATTCAACAACAACGATAATAAGTCAAGTGTATTTCCTACCTCGATCATTGATCAAATAGTTGGGTGCTCAGTAATATTCCACAACAATTCGCCCTCTGAAAGATATATAAATGATAAACAATTACTTAAACCCTTCCCGTTCCCAAAATAGAAAGTTACTAAAATAGAAACCTCTTAAAATGGAAAGTTTCCCTAAATGGAAACTTTCCCGATCTAGCAGCTTTTCTATTTTAACAAACCCGACTCACAACCCGTCTCTAATTATTTTAAAAGACTCGGGAATTAAATTAAATAATTAATACGATAAATTAAAGAATTCTAACGATTAAACTATGACAAAACCGTTTCAAAGCTAAAAACAACCCGTCATCAACCCCCGTCCCATCACACGCACTCCCACGCGCCGCCACTAGCCCGTGTCAGCCACCAGCCCAAACCCCCAGTTTGACCCAGTCACCAACGACCACTCCCACTAGGGTCGATCATTGCTTGGCGAATCAAACCAGGGCGTCTTTTTGGCCTGGTTCAAAGACCGTGCCTCACCAACCACCCCCTGATCTCGCCTTACCACCACCGCAGCCATCACCTATCCCCTGCCAAACCACCACAGCCCTGCTCGCTGTCAGTCCACGAACCCAGACGCCATGGCGCCGCCGTTTCGACCTCCCCCGAGTCCACGGTGGCGCCACCCCATTCCTAACCATCTAAACCCGCCTGAAAACCATATATAAACCCGTTTGATACCCCGTGTCGAAGCCGCCTCTCCCTGCCATTATCACCACCTAAAACCTCCCTAACAACCACCACCACACTCGACACATACCACCCAATTCCCTTACCCCGTCAACAACCACCAGCCTCACCTCCCTAAGCCACGAAACAATAACAAAACCCGACAGAAATGGCGAAAACAGAAGGAAAGGGTTGTACTCTTACCTTTTCCGCCACCACAACAGCCACCAGGATCGCCTACGGACGTCGTCAAACACCCTAAAGCCTTCCTTGCTGCGCCGTCAACACCCACACACACTCTCTCTCTCTCTCTCGATTTGCGTGAGGGTTGAAATTGGTGCCGATGAAAAGAGGTAGGCGGGTGAGGGAGTAGGGTTTGTAGAGCTAGGGTAATTAGGTTAAAGTTTAGGTTAGATGGTAAATGGGTCATGGGTAAACGTGCCTGGGTAAATGGGTGATACGCTTCTTGACCCAAAAGACAAAAGGTGATGTAGCCCGACTCAACATATATGATATAAACCCGACTTAATAACATTCACGATATTACGATGCAACCAACATAAAATGTATAATAACTAATATATAATAATATCCGTTTAATCGATTATATAAAATACGGGGTATTACAGTCTTCCCCCCTTAAAATGAACTTCGTCCCGAAGTTCGCTCCCGTACTCAAAACATCAGAAGGGGTATTGTATATCGTACATACGGACGTCACGCATTTCTAACACAGTTAACACGCACTTTTGACACATCAATTAAACATAACAGACACGAAATGTTACATTCTACCCTCCTAAAAATAAACTTCGTCCCGAAGTTTAACTCATCTTCACTTAACCCAACTAACTACAACCAATAACTACCTGAGAACACAAATGTATAACAACTAAATAATCACCTGAGAACACCGTCATCTTCCATCTAAATTTCGATCTCAAACTCAAATAACTCAATAACCATGGTTACATTAGACCGTGAACATAACTACCGTAAACATAACTCGGCTCATAGGCCCCATAACTCATAACTCAATACTAGTAGTTTAACTACACTCTCCTTTTACACATCAACCAACTAACAGAAGTAGGAACAAAACATATAGAACTCATTTGCATAGGTACCCCTGGCGAAACATCAACTTGATCAAAACTACAATCTACAAACAAGTGCAACATAAACATTAAGATTTTACAATCCTACCCAACTAGAAACATGGTTACGTCCTCGTAACCTCTTTTCAACTTTCATATACATATGCAACAAAATCACTGTCAACCACATGTAACAGGAAAGAACATATGATAAGAGATTACGCATTAACATTAAAGTCGAAAACAAGGTTTTATTATGGAATTAACTGATTGTCAACAAGTAACACTTATTACTTAGCTCATGCTTAACTTAAAAACACAACATCAAACTAAAAGAACAACAAGAAAGGAGCCAAAGGTTTACACGGTTTCACAACAGACCGATCATGGTGTTACTAACCCTAACCTAACAGTCCTTAGGTCGCGCTTACTCTGATTCTGGTGGCTTCTATGTCATTCCTTCCTGGTCCACCTCTTCCCCAATGTCTGGTTTGGGTGGTTCAGTCGTACTTTCGGCATCAGGTACATTAGCATAAAATTCGTATCTCAGGTCGCCTGATATAAAGTCAAAGGTATGCTCGGGTGGGTAACTGGCCCCGCCGTAGTAATTGGGGTCACGGCATAACCTCATGCAATGGGTGGACAACTCTCTCATATAGAAGTGTTTGCTGTCCTTTAGTATGCCAGAGTCAGGGATAGTATCGATAAGGGTATACGCTCTTAACTGAGTATTAGTTAAGTACTCAGGGTGCCCATTATGGCCATACTTGTCCAAGGCGACAAAGTTTCTCACAATGCTCATTGAAGTCAGCATCAAGTGACATGTAACAGTCTCGCGGGTGTACATTGTAGGGATCCATCCTACAAAGTGGAAAGTTAAACAAATTAAGACACAAGGGTGCTACCGTAGAAGGGTGTTAATATAAAGGATTCATTCACGAGGTTTAAGTGTGCGAAAGTTATATAACAAGTTTTCAGAGTAGCTGTTGTAATACCAGGGTTTTGGTCAACTCAAGATCATCACAGTTCGCATTATCTACCAGAGAACAACAACCTTAGAAAGATCAACCACAAGGATACACGTATACCAGCATTCAATCTAACATTGACCCCACCAAATTCCTCTCCCAAGTCAAAACTATTACTAATTCCGAACAATTGAACCATATGCGCATTCATTCCGCCCTACTACTAATCAATCACCAGGAGTATTAAAACATGCGGTGCATATGCACTACTTAAACACTTTGAAACCATAGAAAACGTAACACGTAATCAAAACCATTTGACTCATCAGGCATGCAACACGAGTTAGTCAGTTTGTATGATATAAATTCTGAAAACATATTTCCCAATAAAAGTTACAACATATGATCCATGACAACAACTACATTACTTCCATATCACCCATGTGTTTAACATTTTAGCAACCATATCGTTCAATTGTGTGCAGCAACTTAGTATAACTCCTTTTTAGCAAAACAAAAGATATCGCATAAATAGCTTAAACATACACATTTGCCATCATATACTTTGTAGAACCTTATCTATGATAAAAGATTAGCAACTTGAACAACTTCTCCGATTTGCACGATCTGAATAATTAGGCAACTCGTAGGCTCAATTGAATGTAACTATAACGACTATCATTTAAACCAACGCATACCATGTGAATCATCAAAGGGTTATCCCATTATAATTGCCAACATAGTTATCATAAACAATCTTCATTAGAATATAATTGATAGCAACGACTCGAGAATATAGGTATGTCAAATGTCGTGCTACATCAAACAGTTTCCTTTATATCACGCCCATGAAATTGCAAGAATCACTTTAGCATTTTATGACAATATATTAACGAACATATCCAATAAGGAATAACAACACTGTTTATTATCATGTCATAGGTTTAGGTTCAACTGAAATAATTTAATGCGATGAAGGTATTAAATATAACTATGGGCACACAAACTCACATTAAAGACATTAGAACTCAGATGGTATACTACATGTGTGATCATTTAGACACAATCATTACTACCATCCATGTGTAAACATTTAAACATAATTACTATAAATATTCATGCGAGTATATTAGAACAATCGAGTTAACATTTAACGCCACCAACTTTACCAAGATGTGATAATATAGTTTTATATTTATATATACCCGACCACTATACAAATATGATGAACACACCAGAGATATTACAACATGCCAAACATATAAAATATGCAACAACTGGACTCGTATAAAATATTTCACCCTCGATTAGGAATCAAATTAAGCTGTTCAATTTCACACATGCTATCATGCTAACAATGTTACCAACTAAACTTTAATTTCAGCACTTGTTAAGATACATAACTACTGAACATGCGTGCTACTGTCATCATATAAAAAAAAAACATTATAAGGTCACATTAATAAGGCTCATGAAATAACCAAACAATTGTATGAAAGCTCAACATAGAACGCACATTTTACAAGTCATGATTCACGTTGTAATTTCCAAAGACCACGAACAAATAACCGTTCGATTAAAACTTGATTCATATTACTTTTATAAAATACGGAGAGTTACACATACAGGGGAAAAAGAATTAGGTCTAAAGCACAAGAATTTCATTTTTAAAGAATTTACAACTCAGTTGATCCAAACAAGTAGGTGACATCGATTGGTCCGAAACTTGGGTCAGTTTTCAAAACTTACCATTTAATATAGAGACATCAAGAATTTTCGTGGCTTATCAATTTGAAAACATATGCGGATCTTCTGATCGATGGAGTTGGAATTATGCAAAAATTATTAATACAATTTAAATGAGGATTTTTACAAAATCGTTGGTCAAAACATCACTGCACAGGAACTTCCTGACCACAGCCCACAAAAATATTTATTACTCCTAATCTGTATATCCTATAAGCATGAAACCAATGCCAAATAAACACTAACTCACGAGGCTATCTCTCATAAAATTTTCATCCATAGGCAATAAACATAAAAGAAATGGCAGTAAGGTCAATTAAAGAGTAAAATCAAACAAAACGAGTTTCAGCACTAGGTCATTCTTTACTATGTTATAAGCTCTTATGAACATACTATGTATACTAACCCACCCCAACTTAAATCTCACACTTTGTGCTTACGTAAACATCTATCCCATAGAATCCCTTCGCATCTCGATCTACTCCTGACATCTAAATCACGATTGCTATGACTAGAAACATGCAATTCAATAGTGTTTCAGATTACTATCACAATACTATACTAGCATGGCTTCGGGATCACATAACCGCATATCGCTAGACATATTAGCTCTATCAACACGTCATTCAACATCCATCCAAATAAATATTATCTATTCGCAATTATTTTCACGCTCACGATTACCACAATCCAACACTTCATTGATTATCAACCAGAACACGAAATTTTTTTTCTCATCTCCACAACATCATATGATCACGTCATCATTCATACAAAATACTTACCGTAACGTCGTCCTGCAGAATGGTTAGAATATATGGGTCTCAAGGTATACATCAACTCGATTATATCCAAGGTTTTACTTCTAATTACCCCATTCACTCAATTTATCTCGGGTTACCTGGCTCAAAACTGAGAGGGCAAAAGAGCACGTATTAAGGGCGCCTTCTTAACCGCACTGTGAGCTCCTAACAGTTCCTACCCAGGGGTTCATTTTATTTAGACACTTCATACGTTCATTGAGTTCATTGGTTTAGGCCTGAGGATCGTTCGCTCTGATACCACTTTGTAACACCCCGATTTATGAAGGAGCCTTTAACAAGACATTCCCTAATAAACCGGACTGTTACCATCTCGGTTTCCCGAGGTAGTGAATAACAAAATAAACTCCAAGGCAAATTATATAATTACTTTAACTTAACTATTACAAAACCTCTTTTACATAAATTCCAAAGAACTAGCATAAATAAAAGTGACAGTCTTCTAAATAATGATCTAGCTACTAAGTCTTCTGATCCAGTGTCTCACGCCCATCAAGCTCCCATCCTATCTCATAACCTGTCAAGTCTGCTCCCCAATATTTGGATCATCACAGGTGTTCACGAATACACAGGGTCAACCACGAGGTTTGACACGGCTATCGCAACCCTATCAAAGATAAAACCTAACGGTCTCAACTAAAATGTAGCAGAGGCAGTCGAGTATCGAATCCACAGGGAGGTAATGTAATTATAGCTGTCTATTTCTAATCCTATGGTAACAATTGGGGGTTTGTTTGAAATTGGTTCTAAACTACGAAGTTTGAAAGAAAGAGAAATAAAAGTAAGAGCAGTAAAAACAATAAAAACGGTTGAAACTATCAAGAAGAGAGGGACATGTCGGGATTTCGGTTCACTACGGTAGTCCAATAACTCAGCTGTAAATGACTCAGACGAACTAATGTGAGACGGATGTTAAAAGGTCCTTTCGGTCCACTTTCTATCCTAAAATACCGCTAACTTAACTTTCGTCCTCATTAGGGTAGTCTACTGTTTATAGCAGGCCTATTTAGTCCAATCTTTCGATCCAGGATTAATTTTAGCCAGTTTAATGGTTGACATAGAAGCGTGCACTCAACTAGGTCGGGAATTACAGTTAAATTGCTATAGTGACAGAGTCTCGTGATTAATTCGTCTAATTCATCTACTAAATCGTCATCTTTCTACCGTAGATTCCCTAATCCCAACATGAAGGGAGTTTAGCTACTTATATCGGTGATTAAACTAATAGCAGACAAATTTCCAGCAGAAAACATAATGAATAAACAATAAATCGCAATAATGCAAATTAGGGCAAAAGGGAAATAAGAACACATTTGAGAAATTAAAGCAACAAATGATTATTATTAAATAAGGGAGAGAAAGGATTACAATCAGTGCGAATCCGGCGTAAAGAACAACTGAATCCGAGCAATAATAACCCAAAGTAAAGTAACAGTAGGGGAAAGCAAAGCAACGTACTAAAGTTACAGTAGAGAGTTGATAATATGATAGATAATCCTAATTAACCTAGTAATGCGTGCTTAAATAGCAAACAAAACAAGTTTATGCGAAATAAAACATCACGCGGGCTAATTAAAGCCCAAACCCATAAAAACCACTCGATCGAGTGGATTAAAACCACTCGATCGAGCAACTCTTGAGCTTTCTACTCGATCGACCGGAAAGGCACTCGATCGAGTAGAGGGTCTTTGTGCAAGCTAAGGATCGAGTGAAAACCACTCGATCGACCACCGAGGGCAAGAAAAACCACTCGATCGACTTGTAAAAGAGCTCGATCGAGTACTTGACTTCATTTCAGCTCACGTCTGCGTCTAAGTGCCTCGTAATGCGTGCCACGACGCCTCCAAATGCAGTATCTTACTCTGGGACAATCCCGTCTCCTCTAAATGCATGCAAAAAGGACAAAAGGAGTGTGGTTCCACTACTTTCGCGATCATTCCTACAAAAAGGACAAAATACACCAAAGTAGCCAATTCGGGGCAAAATACCATAAAAACAAAAGATAGAAATGCATAGAAATACGTCTTTGAAATAGGCTAAAAAGACTATACATTAGGCACGTATCAAATCTCCCCAAACCAAACCTTTACTCGCCTCGAGTAAACTCAAAACTAAACTAATGGAACGGAAATGATAACTCAGAGCTAGCTTAACTTGTCTACTTGAACCAATTTAATGCAACAAAAATCAACAGTTTAAGCCAGCGATCAATACGCAAACGAATTATAAGTCGTTCGAAATAAAGCCGACCTATCGACCTTGCAAGACCAATAAAAAATGGACTCTCTCGTGGTCACTCTTCTCTCATGAAGCAAAGGGCAAATGTTGTATGTAAAAGAGAGAAGAAAAGACAGTCACTCACCACCTAATCTGCGACCTACATAACATGCATGCAACAAAAATGAAAGACAATTCAAGTACTAATGCACAAATTCCAACCGATAATGTCCGTCACGTAGAGGGTTTGCAAATAATATGGGAATAGTGAGGTTCAGGTGAGAAAAGGCAAAACAAGTTATGGAAATGTGGAGGTAAAAGCGTCAAGCTAGTTCCTAACAAGACCATAATGAAACCATCCGGATCTCAACTGACTGAAAAACTAAGTACAAGTGCCCTTTACTTGGCACAAAACTCACTAGACTCAAAGCACAATCTCCTCAAAAAATATGGGATAGAACGGAGGAGTCAGACGGACACAACTTCCCTTTTAAAAACACCGTCTGAAACAACTAACTGAAACAAACAATCCTTTTCGATTGTACGTCTTCGAACATCTTCTCAACTCTGACAAGAGGGCACAACTGTTTTCACATTCTTCTTTTCCTTTTTTTTTTTCTTTTTTTTTTCTTACGTTTCAGCCCTTTTTTTTTGTTTTTCATTCATTTTTTTTTCTTCTTCCTCCTTCCTCTATACTTACACCAACTCCATACAAGAGACACGGACCAAACTGCAATGGAAGACATACCACAAAAGAACATACTAACTAGCTTGACTAGGCAGGCTTAGTTTGGAATGTAGCTAATGGGTCAAAAAGGCAAGTTTTGGCTAATGTGGAGCTAAATGGGTGAAAGATATAAAGAAAGGGGAATTTGCGAGACCCTCCCTGCATGTGACACCAACCACAAACCCGAATATGTGCATTTGACGAGAAATTGAATGTCATAAATGTGCAAAAGAGATGAACATGCTATGCAAGGAGTACTACTCTCAAAATTCCTAATAAACTGGTCATAAATGGCACCAGTTGTGGCTCTAAAAACTCAGAATTTTTAAGTAGTTTGCCAGTTTATAGGTCAAGTCTAAACAGTCAGCTTATATTTGAACAGAAATTCGTAGATTATGCGTATGACAAGGCTAAAAACTATCAATAAAAGTGCAAGGCTCAAGTAAATTGACAAGTTATAGTGCAATTTCATCACGGAAATCTACCATTCCGACTCAACCTATATGCAAAAATAAACGTGAAATGTTTTTGAATTTTTGAAATTTTCTAATTTTTTGGATTTTTTTGATTTTTTATTGAAAATAAACAACAATGCAAGCTGAAAAATTAAACGTGAATGTGAAACAAATGCAAATGCAGACTCAAAAGGATGCAATACCCTCCCCAAACCAAAACGGACAACGCCCTCGTTGTCCTCCAGCATACACCAGCAGAAAAATGGGGGATCGGGAATATACAACCAACAAAATAAAAATAAAGGAGATAAAATAAAAAGAGTAAGAGGTACATACAAAAAACGAACTTCCCCAAACCAGCCAGAAAACTGGGGAAGTGAGTAGACCAGTAGCTACTCGTCGTCGTCGTCGTCGTCGCCATCTCCATCCCCCCGGTACAACGGGTCTCTCTCCTCCTCTCTCCTCGCCCGCTCCTCAGCGCGAGCTCTCTCCACCGCCACCTCTGGGTCCTCGCTCTCCTCCTCGTCCTCTGACACCGGGTACCCCTCAGCTGGGAACCGGAAGAAGGAAGGGCGTGGCCAACCCTCGGGGATCGGTCTGTGTCTCCTCAAGTGGTACTCGTACAGAGGGTGTAGGGTCAAAGCTAAGTCCCTCTCCATACGAGCCTGGCGCTCTGCAAGCTCAATCAAGGACCAGAATCGCGCCCCTTGGTCCTGGACCGTGGGCGCGACAAAGGGGGGAGGTGGTCTAAAAGTAGCCGGAAAGACCGGCTCAGTCTGAGTCTGGGTCTGGTCAGTGGGAGGTGGGGCAGGAGTAGGAGTAGGAGTAGTAGTAACAGTGGGAGTAGGGGTCGGATCGGGAGTAGCCGTAGAAGGCCGGTACTCCTGCGGTGTAGACCCCTCTCCCGGTCTCAACGCGCCGCTTTTTAGCGGCGGGCTTATCGGGAGATGGACGAGGCGGAAGGTGAAGTAAGGGCAAGGTAGGCAGACGGTGGCCCTTTGGCACAGTAGGTAAGGGCTCAGGACGGGGGAGACTGTCGCAAGGTAAGTCAACAGACAAGGAGCCGTCAATCTTCCAAGTCTGGTAGTCTGGGGTAAGCCAATGCTGAGCAAGCATGGCAGGCAGACTCAGTGACCTCTCTCCCGCGAGGTACTGCAAGTCACGAGGCCAAGGGGAGAAAAGGCGATGGGCAAGAATGGTGGCTATGCCACCGCAGGAAATGGTTCCCGTCTCCTTCTTCCCCTGGTCGTGGAGGTACTGGGCGGTGAGGTAGGCAATGTTGAAGGTAAAAGGACCCTCACAGTCGACATTCAGGTAACCGCCCAGGATGGAGAGCTCGCGGTTCGTGATGTTATTCGGCTCCTTTCGGCCGAAAATAGAGCTCCCCATGAGTCTGAGAAAACAACGGACGGGGGATGGTGGACCTGGTGGAGCTTTCGCTCCTGAAAGCGGGTCTGGGCCAAGCACCGCCAAACCTGTTTGTAAACCTTCCTCGAGTCTGACGTCACACCCGAGGAGGTAAGGTCTAGCAACCTACCAAACTCAGCCAGGGGCATCTGAAAGGTCCGGTTAAATAACCGGAAAGAGACTGACGAGCAGTCGGGGTCAGTAGCGTATGCCCCTGAGGAGAAGGTAAAAGAGCTGAGAAACTCGAGACTCAGCTCTAAGAAGGTGTGGCCTCTCATGGTAATGAGGCCAGGCATCCCCGTGACCCGTAATAAATCACACACTGACTCGTAAAGGCCAAGTTTCTCTAATGCCGATTTGTCTAAAAATCGGGAAGGCATATGTTCACACTTCAGCAGGTTATAAAATTTATCGCGATGTAAAGCATTGACGAATAATACCTGCGGGTAGTCCGGGTGAGAGTCCAGGGAAGTGTCCCCTCGGACAAGAATCGTCTCTCCCGGGTAGGTGGGTCGGCAGCTGAAGTAGAAGCGAGCGGGGTAGCAAAATGTGGAAGGGCTAGTCTGCGGTGGAGGTAGAAGTAGCCGGAGGCTGGTGTAGCTTTGACTAGTCTACGACCCCGGCCTCCGTCTCGGAACGCATAAGCGGCGGCCCGCTCTCGGACCGTGTAAGGAACTAAAGCGGCTCGAAGGCGCCGAGGCTGGCTTTGTGAGTGTGCCACAGTGTAGAAGTGGTGGCGTAGTGGTGGGCTGGAGTAGCTGAATCGGCTCCCACCGAGCTGGGCTGGAGCGTAAACTGTCCCTGCAGCTGAAACAAGGAAGACTAGGGCTGCAGTGGTGACTAAAGTGGAGCTAGTGGCAACAGCAGGGGCCACTGACTCGCTCAAAGACGGACTGGAGGTGGTACTGGCAGAAGGTAAAGTACTAGACTCCATCCTGTAATCAAAGCAAGGGACATGATAAGAAAGAATGGCCGCTAACCGTGGCTAAAACAACGCGTTAACCAGCATGTGACAGCATGTAAGTCCCTAAAAGTCGAACAAAATCGACTCTACAGCATAGCATTCCCAACAATCCTCAACAAATTCGAAATGGCAGCACATGAGTGGTGATAATGTGACAACGTAATGACTGCTAATGGAGGCTAAAGCAGCATGAAAACTGCATATGGAAGCATGTAAGACTCCTAGCAGTCAAAAATTCCGACTCACAGTACAAGATTTCCCAGCAATTCACAGCAAGTAATGGCGATAGGGGACGGAAAAAGCAGTTAACAACAGTAGTAAGTAAGAAAGAACTGAGGTTAAACAAAGCAAGGCAGCATAAAGACCGTCTGACAGTCGAAAAAGTCGACTTAAGAGCCCTAATCGCGGAAATCTCGCGCAAAATTCGAATTAAGCAAGCAACAACATCAAGGAATTGGGATAAGATCATCAAGCAGCTAATTAAGGGCATATAAAAGCAAATAAGTCGAAAACAATCGACTGAATATGGATTTTCGAAACCCTACATTACCTCTACCTCATAAAATTCGAAATAATTGAAATTAAAATGCAAGAGGAATGAAGAAACACTTACTTGATGATAGACGACCTACAAATGCAAATAATCCTCAAGAATTAAGCAAAAACAAACGATTTTTCAGTCGAAAAACCGCAACCCTAAATCCCTTTTTAAAACCGCGAAAATGGACACAAATAGGGATGAAATTAAGGGGCTTTTGAAGATTAAAATGCAAGCAATGAAATGTAGGTGACGGATTTGGTGATTTGGGCAAGAAAATAGGGATTTGGGGAAGAAATTAATCGCACAAAAGGGGAGTGTTAGTCGAAATTTAGGGAAGAATGAATTAGAAAAGGAATTAAGGAGTTTAAGTTAGAAAACTCCCTTGTCCTGCTCAATTCCACTCGATCGAGTGGTTTTAAACCGCTCGATCGAGCACTCGTTGATCCTCTAGCTTCCTATCGAGTAAGCGTTACTCGATCGACCGCCCTTTATTTGGCTTTACTCGATCGACTGGAAAAACAGCTCGATCCACCATATTTTCACTCGATCGAGTACAAAAAGTACTCGATCGAGGACTTCCTCTTGTAGACTCTTGAATTTTCGTCTTTTCTTCCTTGAATTGCGTGAAGCTTCCCCAAACCTGCATAAAAACACATCCAAAAGTTTCCCAAAATACCAAATACGCAAAAACACAGTCTATAGTCTTACGTCTATGCTAAAAAAAATTGTCTAAAACTAATTGTCCTAATTAAAACGCAAATAAACAAATTCAAAAGAAATTCAAAAATTGTCTATTACAAGGTGTTACACGGGGCATTTCCCCGTTTAATTCCCATCAAATTTCAGTAGCCCCTTCGTGGGCTTTCCACTGAGGACGTCACCTCAAAGAACGCCGATTGTCCTCTTCATCTTCCATGAGCTTGAATTATCCTTTGAAACAGTAGGAGGAATGTAATTCCAATCTATGTAGGTTCGAACTTGCTTCGTTCTTGCTCCTCTGTCATCTTCTTTGGCATCCTTTCTTCCAATTTGATTGATAATGGCTACACCATGTCCCTTGACCCCCATCCTTGCTTTCATCCGTACCTACTGCGGTGAGGAAAATGACGAACTTTCCTCCTTTTGCTCTCAATCTGAGGCGGAGGGTCGAAATAGCGGCACAATTCTCCAAATTTTCATTTGGAGTGTCAATAATAGGATCAATAGAAGAGAGCATTGCAAGGCTGGGCTTGCATGGGAGCTCTCCGGAACTTGACCGATGAAAAATCAGCTCCTCATCCCCTACCCGAAAGGTCAAAGTCTTCCCCGACGTCTATTACTTGCGCACGGCGGTGGACAAAAATGGTCTCCCTAAAATGATAGGGGTGTGTGCATCTTCGGGGATGTCTAAGACAACAAAATCAACGGGAATAAAGAACTTCCGATTTGAACAGTACGTCTTCTACTATACCTAACGGCCGTGATAGACTACGGTCGGCCATCCGGATATCATGTTGGTGCAACTCGGTTTTGTCAAACCAAGTCTCTTAGCCAGAGACAAAGGTAAGACACTTACGCTAGCGCCTAAATCGCATAGCGCATTATCAATTAATTGCATACCGATATAACACAGAATTGAAAAACTACCCAGGTCTGATTGCTTAGGGGGTAACTTATTTTGAAATAGGGCTGACCCCACCTCAGTCAAAGCTACGGTCTCACTGTCATTAATAGTCCTCTTACGTGCTAAAATTTCTTTCATAAACTTTAAATAAGAGGGTACCTTAGTCACAATTCAGATGAACGGCACGGAGACTTCAAGCTCTTCAAAAGTTCGACAAATTTGCCAAACTGTTGATTAACTTTGGTATTCTCCGCGCCTCGGGAAGGGAACCGTGATTGGTATCTCGAGTCCCTTGTTTCTCTCTTCCAACGTATCTTCCGGTGCAAGTTCAGTATCCTTTGGACGCTTCTTACCTCTAGAACGAGGTCTTTCCGTTGATATCTCACTTAAACGAGCACTAGCAGGCTCTCGTATAAGCTTCCCGTCATCAATACCACTCGATCGATCAACTTCTTCAGTCGATCGAGCGGTTTCTTCTTCAACAGCAGTCGATCGAGCAAAGTTTCTACTCGATCGACCAATCTCATTATCTGCTTCACTCGATCGAATAGGAATCCTACTCGATCGACCAGTTTGTTCCTCCTGTTCACTCGATCGAGTGGAAAAATCACTCGATCGACCACTATCATCCTCAATTCTGCTCGATCGGACACCAGTCTTCAGTCGATCGAGTAGTTCCTTTGTCGTGAGCCCTTTTTTCTCGACAAAGTAATCGTTCACCATCGCAATGGCTTCCCTAGGGTCTGATTTCTTCACTTCGGTCCCTCATAAGAAAGACCGCTTCTCAATTCTATCAAGTTTACCGTCTCGTGTGGATTCTTCTCATTTTGAGTCGGTAATTGACCCTGCTTTCTCGAGGATTGATTTGCAACAAGTTGGGCAACTTGAGTCTCAAGTGCCTTAAATGACGCGTTTTCTTTGTTGATTTTGTTGATCATTCAGCTGCAATTGCTTCGATATGGCTTGCATCATAGACTTAAGCTCACCCATTTCACTCACCCCACTAGAAGATGATGCACCTTGGTTAGGAGGGTTGAAGAAGGAGGCTTCTGATAGCCCTGTTGATTCTTGTGTGGAGGAATATACGGCTGATGCGGAGGGGCAGTGGGATTGAGTACATTCTGACTACTCCACCTCAAATTGGGGTGGACATTCGGCTCGTAGTAATCGTTGTTCTCGCTGTAGTGTTGGAAGGCGCGCATTGCTCAAAAGGACTGGGACAATGATCTGAGACATGCCCCTCTCCTCCACATCTTCTACGGACGAAAGGACCGTCTCGTCATAGCATTAACTTTGATACATCCCTCCCTTGGAAGCTCCTCCTAGCTTATACTTGTCAAACCTTGCGAAAGAAGAGAGCTTCAAGCGCAGAGAAGAAGAAGATTCAGCAGCTCTTCTTTGATTTCCTCTCGAGTTCCCATATTCAGCCTTATGGATGGCCAAATCATCTACGATCTTCCACCCCTTGGTTGCTCCCAAGTTTTCAAAAATCGGCCATTGGTCGAGATCCAAAATAGCCCTCTCGATCGTCGTATGACCATTATAGAAATGATTGCACAAGCTCCATTTTTCGAAACCATGGTGCGGTATGGTACGCACTAGCTTCTTAAATCGAACCCATGCTTCGTGAAAGTTCTCGTCAGGCCCTTGTTTGAAGCTTGTTATCCGAGCTCTAATGGCAATAGTCCTCGATGCAAAAAGTACTTCTTATAGAACGCTAAAGCCGTGAATTCCAATCGCTTATACCATGAGCGGCTCGGTCCAAATCCCTATACCACTCCCTCGCAAAGATCGCGGAGTGAGAAGATGAACATGGTTTCTTTTATCGATCCGTTGTCACGCCAAAGGTGGGGGTATGGAGCAGCAATAATAATCAATAAAAGTCTCCATGTGCTTGCATCCTCATTTGCAGCCCCACCGAAATCGATTCTTCTCAACCATATTAAGGTAAGAAGGTTTCGGCTCGAATTTCCTGGCTTCCCTGGTAGCTCGAACCCCTTGTAAAGATCCTCACTGTGGGTTCGAATGACCGCAATGGTCGCTTCTTCGGCCATTTCGGAAAGTCTGGAAAAATAACGGTTTCAACTGATGAGTGTGAAACTGGAGAAGAAGGTGGATTATCCTCGAACATTTCGTTCTCGTAAAAGTTGGAATGAGAACTAGATTCTTCCTCTAACTGTTGATCTTGAAACAATCTCCTCTTTACGTGCAAGGATCTTTCAATCTCAGGATCGAATGGTAGTAGTGGACCACCCTGCGACCTGCGCATAAGAAGAAAGTACAACAGAAAATAAGATTAGTCTAAGGAACGGGCGTCCCTTAGACTGGAAAGGACTAAAAATAAAGCAACTAATAAATTGAACAATTGCTTCCCCGGCAACGGCGCCAAAATTTGACACGACTATCGCAACCCTATCAAAGATAAAACCTAACGGTCTCAACTAAAATGTAGCAGAGGCAGTCGAGTATCGAATCCACAAGGAGGTAATGTAATTATAGCTGTCTATTTCTAATCCTATGGTAACAATTGGGGGTTTGTTTGAAATTGGTTCTAAACTACGAAGTTTGAAAGGAAGAGAAATAAAAGTAAGAGCAGTAAAAACAATAAAAACGGTTGAAACTATCAAGAAGAGAGGGACATGTCGGGATTTCGGTTCACTACGGTAGTCCAATAACTCAGCTGTAAATGACTCAGACGAACTAATGTGAGACGGATGTTAAAAGGTCCTTTCGGTCCACTTTCTATCCTAAAATACCGCTAACTTAACTTTCGTCCTCATTAGGGTAGTCTACTGTTTATAGCAGGCCTATTTAGTCCAATCTTTCGATCCAGGATTAATTTTAGCCAGTTTAATGGTTGACATAGAAGCGTGCACTCAACTAGGTCGGGAATTACGCTTAAATTGCTATAGTGAGAGTCTCGTGATTAATTCGTCTAATTCATCTACTAAATCGTCATCTTTCTACCGTAGATTTCCTAATCCCAACATGAAGGGAGTTTAGCTACTCATATCGGTGATTAAACTAACAATGAGACAAATTTCAAAGTGAAAAACATAATGAATAAACAATAAATCGTAATAATGAAAATTAGGGCAAAAGGGAAATAAGAACACATTTGAGAAATTAAAGCAACAAATGATTATTATTAAATAAGGGAGAGAAAGGATTACAATCAGTGCGAATCCGGCGTAAAGAACAACTGAATCCGAGCAATAATAACCCAAAGTAAAGTAACAGTAGGGAAAAGCAAAGCAACATACTAAAGTTACAGTAGAGAGTTGATAATATGATAGATAATCCTAATTAACCTAGTAATGCGTGCTTAAATAGCAAACAAAACAAGTTTATGCGAAATAAAACATCACGCGGGCTAATTAAAGCCCAAACCCATAAAAACCACTCGATCGAGTGGATTAAAACCACTCGATCGAGCAACTCTTGGCAGTTTCTACCGATCGACCGAAAGGCACTCGATCGAGTAGAGGGTCTTTGTGCAAGCTAAGGATCGAGTGAAAACCACTCGATCGACCACCAGAGGGCAAGAAAACCACTCGATCGACTTGTAAAAGAGCTCGATCGAGTACTTGACTTCATTTCAGCTCACGTCCGCGTCTAAGTGCCTCGTAATGCGTGCCACGACGCCTCCAAATGCAGTATCTTACTCTGGGACAATCCCGTCTCCTCTAAATGCATGCAAAAAGGAAAAAAAGGAGTGTGGTTCCACTACTTTCGCGATCATTCCTACAAAAAGGACAAAATACACCAAAGTAGCCAATTCGGGGCAAAATACCATAAAAACAGTATAGAAATGCATAGAAATACGTGCTGAAATAGGCTAAAAAGACTATACATTAGGCACGTATCAAGGTTGAGTAGGGAATACAATGAAACAACATAGTATGATATGCATGCTCCTCCGTTACCTCCATCTCCATCTCAACTCATATCTCATAACCCGTACAACCCAGCCATACCGATCCCCGGTAGACTATATATCGACCGTAGCCGATCTCGCACCGCACCGAGGACACCAGGGCAAGTCCTGCAGAACCCGCCTGGGCCTTATCACAACATCATCATCACCACACCACGTCACCACAACATCCTCCATCTCCAATGCATATGAATGCTCAAGAAATTAATGCAACACAATATGTATATCACTGAACTGGTAAATCATAGAATCATGCCGGATACCGAATGTTGTGATAATATACTCAATACGATCAATTCAGTCAAGCACATTCCAGGATATGAATCATAACATGAATCAACAACCACGAATCCAAATCAACGTTCACGTTTGGTCATATGAAACACAAACAAGTCAACACAATTCAACAACAACGATAATAAGTCAAGTGTATTTCCTACCTCGATCTGCATGATCAAATAGTTGGGTGCTCAGTAATATTCCACAACAATTCGCCCTCTGAAAGATAAATAAATGATAAACAATTACTTAAACCCTTCCCGTTCCCAAAATAGAAAGTTACTAAAATAGAAACCTCTTAAAATGGAAAGTTTCCCTAAATGGAAACTTTCCCGATCTAGCAGCTTTTCTATTTTAACAAACCCGACTCACAACCCGTCTCTAATTATTTTAAAAGACTCGGGAATTAAATTAAATAATTAATACGATAAATTAACGAATTCTAACGATTAAACTATGACAAAACCGTTTCAAAGCTAAAAACAACCCGTCATCAACCCCGTCCCCATCACACGCACTCCCACGCGCCGCCACTAGCCCGTGTCGCCACCACCCAAACCCCCGTTTGACCCGGTCCACCAACAACCACCCCCACTAGGGTCGATCATTCTTGCGAATCAAACCAGGGCCGTCTTTTGGCCTAGTTCAGCACCGTGCCTCACCAACCACCCCCTGATCTCGCCTTACCACCACCGCAGCCATCACCTATCCCCTGCCAAACCACCACAGCCCTGCTCGCCGTCAGTCCAAGAACCCAGATGCCATGGCGCCGCCGTTTTGACCTCCCCCGAGTCCACGGTGGCGCCACCCCAATCCTAACCATCTAAACCCGCCTGAAAACCATATATAAACCCGTTTGATACCCCGTGTCGAAGCCGCATCTCCCTGCCATTATCACCACCTAAAACCTCCCTAACAACCACCACCACACTCGACACATACCACCCAATTCCCTTACCCCGTCAACAACCACCAGCCTCACCTCCCTAAGCCACGAAACAATAACAAAACCCGACGTAATGGCGAAAACGAAAGGAAAGGGTTGTACTCTTACCTTTTCCGCCACCACAACAGCCACCAGGGTCGCCTACGGACGTCGTCAAACACCCTAAAGCCTTCCTTGCTGCGCCGTCAACACCCACACACACTCTCTCTCTCTCTCTCGATTTGCGTGAGGGTTGAAATTGGTGCCAATGAAAAGAGGTAGGCGGGTGAGGGAGTAGGGTTTGTAGAGCTAGGGTAATTAGGTTAAAGTTTAGGTTAGATGGTAAATGGGTCATGGGTAAACGTGCCTGGGTAAATGGGTGATACGCTTCTTGACCCAAAAGACAAAAGGTGATGTAGCCCGACTCAACATATATGATATAAACCCGACTTAATAACATTCACGATATTACGATGCAACCAACATAAAATGTATAATAACTAATATATAATAATATCCGTTTAATCGATTATATAAAATACGGGGTATTACAATGACGATCTTGGTGACTGCTATTCCAGGTAGGGTTTCTCTACTCAGTATTGATTACATATCATTGTTGGTGATTGTTGGTGTGGTTGTGGTTGTCGATTCCATATCGTGTTGGCATTGGTTTTGGTAATTGTTGTTTGTATAAGATGATTGATTGATAACTGTCTGTGATCTTCGGGGTGCGTCCCTGGCTGAGTGGAGTCACTTGCGGGTGTGGCTTCACGCCCTTGATTCGCCTTCTGTGGAACCCGCCACAGAAGGGATGTGCACATTAATGAACATGGGTTTATCGCTCGATGGAGAGGAGCGGGGCTTATGTGGGAACGGCTGCGGTCCCCCACTGGCGGCGAGGAGTACTTATTGCGATGGGTACTCTGGCAGGGCTACACACTTTAGTGTGTAGTCAGTTGTGTGGAGATTGGAGATTGGTTTGAGCTACTTGAGCTGTTTGTGTTTCTGTTTCTTTGTGGCTATTATTTTTATGTAATCAGTACTGACCCCGTTAATTGTTTTAAAAACTGTGGTGATCCATTCGGGGATGGTTAGCAGTTGTTGAGCAGGTATGATGGCTTATGCGAGGGATAGCTGGGATGGAGTCACCACCGGTCTTAGAGTCTTCTGCTGTGTTTTATTTAGTTGTTTGAGTACTTTGGTTTTTGGAGAACAGTTGTATTCCTTTTGACAGTTTTTGGAACTTTGTTGTATCACCTAAACTTTATTATCATTTAAATACGTTTCTTTATTGTCTATTTGAGTATCATTGCCTCGGGTAACCGAGATGGTGACGTTCTCATACCTTAAGTGGTCCTGGTAAGGCACTTGGAGTATGGGGGTGTTACAAAGTGGTATCAGAGCGACGATCTTGAAACCTATAACCAATGAACCTAATGAACATAAGGAGTCAAACTAAAATGAACCCGGGTATGAGTTGTTAGGAGCTAATGCAAAGACTTGGGAGACGTCCTAAAGTCGCGAACTCGCCCTACAACTTTAAACGGGTCACTATGGGGTGTCATGGGATCGCTATTTGTTTAATAATGTTCTATTGCGATTGTTGGATGATATGTTGTATGAATATGTTGGATGGATGGGTGTTATATGGTTGAATGGAGGTGTGGTGGAAAAGATGAAGGTAATTGTTCATGATAACATGAATTGTGGTGGGGATCGCTACTAGTTAATATTGTTTATATGCATATGATTGGATGAATAAATTGTATGAATACGTGTATGAATATGATCTATGAATTGGTTTGAAAAGATGAAATAAGGAATTGCATGAGAATATGAAATTCATGTGGAGAATATGTTTATGTGATGGAAGTGGATTTTCTACTTTTGCTATGTTAGTAACATGTGAATAGGCACTACTACAAATCCAGGCAACCACAACGGCCATTTAACAACGCTTATTCACGAAAATCACCATAAGACGTTGTAGAATGGATGGCGCGAATTTTACTAAACTTAATTACAACGGTTATGTGTTGTTAACCGTTGTTATTGGTTTTAACAACGGGTCAAACTTGCACAACCGTTGTTAAAATAAAAACTAATAACAACAGTTTACTCTATAATACATTATAACCGTTGTTAATAATTTGGCACAAAATTAGTGAAAAGTAATTACAACGGTTATATTAAAACCCGTTGTTAATACTTTTTAACAACGGTTTTCTAAGGACCCGTTGTTAATATATTATCTAATGACAACGGGTTTATGTGTAATAACCGTTGTCAATACTTATACCACATTATATACCACACAAACACAGATCAGCTACAGCCACAAACACAAACACAAACACAAACACACAACCACACTCTTTCTCATCGTCTCTTTCTCATCGCCGCTCTATCATCTCCGTCACTGTTGTTGTCATCGTCTCTTTCTTTCTCTAATTATCAGGTAAATATCTATCGCTTTATGGTTTTAGGTTTTGTCATCTCCATCATTATTGTTCTTTCTCTAATTCTTTTATTTGGATGTGTTTTTCTCCGTCATTATTCTTTCTCTAATTATTATTCGCTTAATTAGTTTTTCTGCGTTTATTAGTAAAAAAAATTAAATAAAATAAAACAAAGAAGATGATGGAGCGGAATGCATAAACTTAATTAATTGATATATATACATAAACTTAATGCGTTGCTAAAAATACAATTCTTAGATATTCATATAGGGATGCATTCTTTTCTATGATATTCATCCTCTCCTCCTTTGCTATTTGGAGGTTTCGTTCCGTAGATGCTATATCGTCATATAGCTGCATTATTTGCGGCTCTAACAAGCCATTTTTTTGGCGTCCTTGAGTGCGATCCGAGCGTCCTCAAGGTAGCTCCTGTACCTTCTCTCGATTTCCAGCAACCGGCGTATGAAACTCTTGTTGTACTCGGTCATAATGCATGTATTACGAACGGTATCATTCATTATTGAAGGAGTTTATTAGGTTTTAAAGATTTAGGGTTTGAAGTTTAGGGTGGAGATAGTGATATAATGGATTGGTTATTGAGATAATGCATGAATTTATACTTAGTAATGTGTCGTTTGAGTTGTTTTTTAATTAATATGTTTAGGAAGTTATGCCAAATCTGATAACCCTTCTCATTCCATATATTATTGTGTCCTTTCATATGCAGGGATTTGGCAGTAATAATGCATTATGCATCGGAATTGCAGTAATAATGCATGCATCTAGTAATATATAATTTATTTATTTTTTTTAAATCAATAACAATGGTTATTAAAAAAAACTCGTTGTCTTTAGTTATAACAACGATTTTTTATATTGTAACCGTTGTTATCACTTTCCCACCAAAAATTAGTCACACTTTCCACAACGAATGTCTCGTAACGACAACGGTTTTTAACCGTTGTTAATAGTTTTCACAACGGGTTTCTTAGATAAACCAACCGTTGTTACAACCTTTAACAACGGACGCTTTAACAACGTCCGCTTTTTTATATAACAACGGTTTTTGACCGTTGTTATAGCCTGTATCTGTAGTAGTGAGGGGATTTTATGTCGTATATTATGTTATTGTTGTACGTAAAGTTATAGAACAAAAGCATGTGGGTAATTCATGATTGACAAGTTAAATAATATATGTGCATGATGAATGTTGTTGCTTGGCTTTTGAAGATAATAACATGTTATTAGTAATACTGGTTTTATGAGTATTGAGTTGTTTGTGTCTACTTTGTTGTGTTTAAGTTGTTTGGAAGAAAAAAAATCAAATAGTTACGTTGTCTGATTACGACGAAGTTGTCTTTAAACTGTTATAACTTGAGATGCATAAATTATTTTAATGTGATTCTAATTGGAGGTGATAGCTTGTTCTTTTACAATTCTAACGATAGGTCACACTCCCAAAATGACCAAGAAACGAGTGAGATATGACCGTTTTACGAAAATTGGATAGTGCTGAGAAATACGTAGGGTACTCGATCGAGTGGCCCTCACTCGATCGAGTGCACCTCTTGTTACTCGATCGAGTAACCATTACTCGATCGAGTAGCCCTGGTAATTTTTTATACGTGTCTCTGACCTTCACCTACTCGATCGAGTAAGTCACTTACTCGATCGAGTGACCTGTACTCGATCTAGTGACCCCTGTTTTGGGTCATATGCTTATCTTTTGACTTCGTTGCCTATTATGTTTAATTCAAAGGTGCCCTTTTGCTTCTTTATGCATTGTTTTACGTATGTGTTGGTCCTGATGCGTAAGTTACCCAATCTTATGATGTAAAGAGTGGCACCTATGGTGAGTATGAGTTCGGTGGGGAGGACATGTGTTATATGTGGTTGTGATAGATAGTGGAAAAAGAAAAGGAAGATCGGTATGGCTTATTGAGGCATGGAGCATGTTTTGTGAGATGAGATGAGTGATATGATTGTGTGTTGAGTAATGTAAAAGAAAGTGAATGTGGGCAAGGGATGATGTGAGTCTAAGGAACGTGAGAATGAAAAGATTGAAAGGAAGGATGTGGATAGTAGCAACTTGAGATGTGTAGGGAATTATGGAGGGAGATGGTTAGGAATTGTGCTGGTTAAGAATGTATGTAATGAAAGATCATTGTAGAGGGATGGAGAAGAGTGGTATATAGTGAACTTAGTGGAGACATGTTGCGACGTGGATTTGCAGATAGTGAGTGAGTTTGGGAATTTGTATTATCAAGAGGTGAAACTAATGTGTGATTTCTTTGGGCAATTAACGGTATGAAATGAGTTTTGGGATTCTAGAACAAAAAAAAAGGTGATTAGTGATAAGTGTGAGTGATAGCATGAGATGGTCTGGACTGATTGGGTGATAAGTGTGAGTGATAGCATGATAAGAGAAGATCCATGGTAAGAAAGAGTGAGATGATACTGATATGAAATAATGGGATTTGAGTTTTGGAGCAATGAGAAGGTAACCGGAGCACTAAAGAGTTAGATAGAAGTAATAAGGAGTTGAACTATTATTTGGTATTGTTGAGTGTAAAGAGAAAAGAAGGGTAAAAAGTAAGCTGAGAAAAATGTTGACCGGAGTTATGTGATATAGAAGTAAGGAATCGTCGAGATGTGTGATACTATCATGAGGATGTTAGTTAATGGTTATATAGGAGTTTCAGGACAACATGATTAGTCATGAGTTTCGAGGAATTAAGGGTGTAAGAAGTTGGTAGAGTATCTGCACGATATGAGATTTTGGTGGAGAGTTAGATGACGATACAATTAAGGATAGTATTGGGAAGAATGTTGGGATAAATTTTGTTGGTGAATTTGATGTTCGTTATTTGGAATGTTAACCGAAGATAGGAAATGAACTGTTATATTTAGAGGTGAATGTAAGAGATTTGTTATACGAGCAGTGGTGGTATTGTGGTGTTGTCAATAGTCGTTAAAGGTGATGATAGATAAGAAAGATAGCAATTCTAAAGAGGTTGATTTTGTAAAGGCCAGGTGATATGTACGGCTGTGAAGAAGTATAAGATGTGAGCTTAGTAGGCGGTTGCTAGTAGTTGAGTATTAGTTGTATGGTTATATTTGGCAGGAGGTGATGGTTATGCGAATGGGAGAATGTGTTATGAGAGGCATACGAGTTAAGCTCGGGCGAGAGGTAACTTTTATCAGGTGGTAACTTACGTGATCAGGATTGACTAGTTGGATGTGATTACTGGTCTATGATGTGTATAAATGTTTGTGCGAGGTTCTGACCTCACGAGAAGCGGCATGGTGTGATAGTTATAAAGTTGTTATCTGAATGTTCTGTAATATATGTTGGATACAGTAACCTAATGGAATGATGTTCAAAAGTGATAGTTTGGGTGATCTGGCATGGCTAGTTATACTTGTATGTGTATTCATGATATATGTTTATTCCGTGAAAAGGTATGGATGATATTCATGAGATTCTTGTCTGTTTATTCCGTATAATATGTGGTTTCATCTAGTAAAGCAGTTTTGAGTAAGTCTTCTTGTCCGGAAAGTTATACTGAGTCAGTGTTTATGGGAATTGTATGTGGTTGTGATGTCTATCGATGCGGTTGTGCCTCGGGTGGTGACCCGGGCACGGTACTTCGTGTTGTGATGCGGGTATTTTCGCGCTGCGGTGCGGCTGTTGGTGGCGGTGTTGCGATGCCGTCACTGGTTGTGGTGGAGTAGGCAGGATGATTACGATTCGAGTTTCGAAAATACATACCAGTTATACATAGATTGTTGTTTTGTTTGCTGCTGTTTCCTGTGAGTTTCAGTTTGGACAGATAGACGGTTGTTTTGTTTATTGATGTTTCTTACCAGTTTCATCTTGGGAGTGAGGGTAGAGTATGATATGGAAGAGAGTTGTGTATGTTTCCGTTGTTGTCATGGTATATTGATATCCTGTTGGAGGGACACAGTTGTGAGAGGTTGTTGGAGTACTTGTGATCTTCTTTTAGAGGAGGCATTGGTTGATTTAGTAATGGCAAGTGATTTGTGGAACATGTGTTGTACTGATCTGAAAGCTGCAAGTGGTTCATAATCTTTTATTGGGACAGTGAGTATAGGGTGTTGGAAATTAGTATCATGTTAAGTTATGGATGAGTTTTGCGGTAATGAAAGAAAAGAACTTGAGGATCTAGTGTGAGTGTGTGTAATAATTGTAGATCGTGAGTTATGAGTATGGAGATAGGTGCATGTGTAGAGGACTATGTCGTTTTGACGGTAATAGGGAACAGTTGAAGTTTTGGTTAAAATAAAGATTTTGTGGTATAGGTTAGGTCGTGTGCCGAGTGAATTGAGGTATGCGAACTGTTTAAGTATGAGAGCCTGGGATATAGGAATGGTGAGTGTTCAGATTATAGGCGGTTATATTTGACATGCGGTGGTGATGCGGATAATGAGAAGATATAACTAAGGATTTAGTATAAGTGAGTTACGAGGACGTAACATTTATCTTAAGAGGAGTAGGATGCGATAAAAGAGAGTTTCATGGTTGTGCATGTTGTAGTATATTTGGGAAGTAGAGTGTTGGTGTAGCATAAAAGATGGATCTTCGTTGTAATTGATTTTATTAAAGGTCATGGCCGTGCTTGTAGTAGTGTGATGTTTAGGAGTGTGAGAATATTTCGATAGTGTTGACAGTTGGATGATGATGTTTATGAGTTCGATAGTGTTGATAGTTGGATGATTATGTTATGAGTGTGAGTAAACTTCGAGGACGAAGTTCCTTTTAAGGGTGGTAGAATGTAACATTCCGTTTGATGTTATGAGTATCTTGATATTGGTTTTTCTAGTGGATGATAGGTTACGGAGCTAGCAGCGTTTGTGGATGATAGTTGGTAGTGTATGGACTTAGTGTCGAGAAAGACTATAATGTAGTTGATACGATATCACGAGCCATGTTGTGGAGGTAGGCTTAGTTGGTGGAGTTGGTGTTAAGAGTTCATGTTTGATAGGTTGGGGTCTTGTTTTGAGTCCTTAGTTGCGTTGTTGTGTCTTAATCGAGTTAGTATGTTTGTTTTGGGTATTGGTTGAACTTCGGGGACGAAGTTCTTTTTAAGGAGGGAAGACTGTAATACTACGGTTTTCTATGTCTTAGGGTACTCTATCGAGTGGAGCTTACTCTGTCGAGTAAGTATGTTTTTATACGAAACAGTAGTCTGTCTGATGGGTACTCGATCGAGTAGGTGTGGCACTCGATCGAGTAAGGGGCACTCGATCGAGTAAGTGACTTACTCGATCGAGTAAGTTGGTCTTACGGGTTATTTTAGCCGGGTTTTGTTAATAACGCGTATTTAGTATTTAAGGGTTCCGTCACCCTTCTTAATCAGTTTTAAGTTTTCTAAAATCAATTTAAAGAGAAGAAGAAGTTACGTAGCTTTCATTCATCGCGTTATTAGCAAATCCCAAGGGCTAGGATCGTCGGATTGTCTTGTTCTTTACACCGTTGAGTTCGTCGCGTTAAGGGTAAGATTCTTGTATAATTTATGTTGTGTTTCGTTGAGTTTCTTTAAAACCCTAATTGTGTAATTTGGGGGTTTTGGGAGTATTGTTGATGTTAGATTGTGATTGTATGTTTGATAGGACATGATTTCATTGAAGAACGATTTTGATTAGCTGATTGTGACGATCTTGGTGACTGCTATTCCAGATAGGGTTTCCTTACTCAATATTGATTACATAGCATTGTTGGTGATTGTTGCTGTGGTTGTCGATTCCATATCGCATTGTCATTGGTTTTGGTAATTGTTGTTTGTATAAGATGATTGATTGATAACTGTTTGTGATCTTCGGGGTGCGTCCCTGGTTGAGTGGAGTCACTTGCGGGTGTGGCTTCACGCCCTTGATTCGCCTTCTGTGGAACCCGCCACAGAAGGGATGTGCACATTAATGAACATGGGTTTATCGCTCGATGGAGAGGAGCGGGGCTTATGTGGGAACGGCTGCGGTCCCCCACTGGTGGCGAGGAGTACTTGTTGCGATGGGTACTCTGGCAGGGCTACATACTTTAGTGTGTAGTCAGTTGTGTGGAGATTGGAGATTGGTTTGAGCTACTTGAGCTGTTTGTGTTTCTGTTTCTTTGTGGCTATTATTTTTATGTAATCAGTACTGACCCCGTTAATTGTTTTAAAAACTGTGGTGATCCATTCGGGGATGGTTAGCAGTTGTTGAGCAGGTATGATGGCTTATGCGAGGGATGACTGGGATGGAGTCACCACCGGTCTTAGAGTCTTCCGCTGTGTTTTATTTAGTTGTTTGAGTACTTTGGTTTTTGGAGAACAGTTGTATTCCTTTTGACAGTTTTTGGAACTTTGTTGAATCACCTAAACTTTATTATCATTTAAATACGTTTCGTTATTGTCTATTTGAGTATCATTGCCTCGGGTAACCGAGATGGCGACGTTCTCATACCTTAAGTGGTCCTGGTAAGACACTTGGAGTATGGGGGTGTTACAGTGAGGCTGCACAGGGCCCCGAAATTTTGGGTCTAGAATCCAGAGTAAAATGAGATAAATAAATTGAAGCGCACAATAAAATCAATGAAAAAAGAGTGCCTCAATGGTCAGTAATTAGACTTCCACATACTAGTACGCGGGTTCGAAACCCAATATTGACAATTCATTTATTATTTTTTTACTTGCATTAGAGTGGTGGGCCTACACAACTGCTTTTATTCCCCATACGCCTATTCTACAAAGGAGATCTAAGTATTGTTAATTAGATGCACTAAATATATTTTTATTTTAGGAAAAGATTGAGCAAGTATATTGTTGTACTCACTTGAGCTCAACCCATTTCTCAAATATTTTTACAAGTAAAACTACACTTAGAACGGAACCAAAAATACGGGAAATTACCTCGAGTTTGGCCCACGAAATTAAGTATAGGTAATTTATTATTTAATTTAACATATTATATGGGGCCCCATTTTTAGATTTTGTACAGGGCCTCGAAATCTCCAAGACGGCCCTGGCAAGGAGTTTGCCAATTAATTGCACACTAATTGTATTTAAGTTAACTAATTGCTTTCCCCCAAAACAATTTGGCGCCATCTGTGGATAATCTTGCAAAAAGTTGTTATAACAAAGGTGAGAAAAAAAATAAAACAGAAAACGATAAAGAAAGCAACTCACAGATTTATGTAGTTCACTAACGGTGTGTTAGCTATGCCCACAGAACAAAAGGGAGGATAATTTTATTGATATTGAGGAGTATTACAGATTTTAGATTCGGATTTAGAAAGTTATGATATGCATAACCTTTAGGGTAAGACTAAGAGAATTTATATAATACTAATACAGAATGACCTAGAAAGGTCCAAAACAGAACCCTAGCCCAAACAGATGTGTTTTGCAAGTTTTCTTTTAATCACAAAATCTCATTGAAGACGGCGATATCCGTCACAATCTTGTGACGGATACCGTTTTCTCTCACAAAATACCCATGAGAGGTGAGTGGGGGAGCACATGGGGGGTGCCCCACCTTGCCCCCTCTCCCTTTTTGTGAGAGGTCTTCAGCTTGTGATAGGATTAGCCCGTCACAAGCAAGACGCTTTGTCTTTTAATATGAGCATAAAATTGTGGCTCCAATTATTGAGGTGGAGAGCATGTACCAGAGAAAATTAGGAATTTTGTTAATGTAAAGACAAAGTGGCTATTATAAATGAAGATCTAGCAGGACAAATGTTCTCTTTTTTTTAGAAGGACAAATGTTCTCTAGTTTTGCTATTACGTGCTCTTCTCATTTTTAAACCATTGAACTTGATATACTTTGTACATACGATCTAGGTAGCACAAACACTCCTCTTAACTAGAGTACTTGTGTTTGATACCATGTTGGATACCTGTGTTAGATTTAATCCAAATAGAGACCATAACTTCATACTAAATTATTCGGTATAAACTAAAGAGCGGAAGCGTACCTGATTACGATTACATGGCGAATGGTTGGGATGAACCACCTGAAGGGACGGTCTTCGAATTAAGGATTAGGTCTTCTAGTAGACACACATACCACATGGATCTGTCTAATGGTGGGATGCAGGGAGATTAGGTTATTGTGTTCTACCAGGAATCATTAGTTCATTACCCAGGTGACTTATATATAGCCTCCTTAGTCTAATGCGCCAATCATGCATTAGAAATCTAATGGGTATCTACACTTAGATAATAGATTGACCCATACTTTTTAAGACGTAAATAAGCCCGTATTTAATACACCGTAGTGGATCACTATATATTTGGGCTAACCTTAACTGATAGCGCATAAATACAATTACTATCGAATTAATAATTTGTTCATATATAATATTGTATTAGGCCCATATTTCTTACAATCTCCCACTTGGCCCAAATATATTCATATATGTGTGACATCTGATAATTGTATTTACAATAACCTTATGAGCTAAAAAATGTTATCAAACATCCAACCATCTTAAGCAATTCGGTCTATCAATCATACCAACATAGGATCAAAGCGGCCTTTGCTCCAGTTTGTCGTAGCAGGACCCTCAATGGTCACATATGTCAATATAACCAACGACATGAATCGAACATGGGAGTGCAGCATGAAAATAGCATTCGAATGTGATCCCTATATGCATATTTTCAACTGGTCCACCTTAGTGAGATCAACCAAAATAAGACAGAGTGAAACCGAAAACCGAAATCCTTATTTCTGCAGAACTTAATAACCGTATAGCGTAATGTGTCTAACATGACAAATCCCCACTTAACCTAATTTTCCTTAAAACTAAAACACCCATTTGAGCAATGAGCTCAAGAAAGACTGTGGGTGGTAATTCCTTAGTAAGCGGATCCGCAAAATAGAGTTTGTATCAACATGTATAACTGGCACCTTTTCACTCTGAATTGTTTCTTAAACAATATATCACTTGTATTGTTTGTTAGAAACTATATTAACTGCACATTTTTCATAAATACTTAGTGGTCTTTCAATACCGTACCGAATTCGCAGCCTCATGACAAATGTTCATAACCAACTAGGAGTCGAATAACCAATTGATCTCAACCTGAACCGATTTCCTATAAATAATGTTTTGTTCCAAATATAAATGATAAACAATATATTTGGCTGCCCTTAGTGGATCTAAGATCCTAATCTATATCACCTTAATATCTGTCAAATAAACTTTAAAATGTACGTAATATCTGAATACGTACAAACAAGTATACCATATTACTTAAACATCGCGTGAAATATTCCATGAAACGCGTTTATTTAAGTATTACTGTATTTTCGGAATAAAAAAGTTTTTAGGGCGTTAATGAGACTAAATTTGTCTTGTTTACTGGAAGGGTATAAAACTCGAACAATTTTCACACTCCCAGTCTCCCACTGAATCCTTAGTATCTCAAATTATCATCATTGTTCATCTAACACAAATAAGATGACAACATGATAGATTAAAGATTACTTAGATGGAAAACCTTTGGTCGTGATCCCTTATGAGAGGTTTAGTTTTCAGTACTTGTCGTTAGAAGCACCTAGACCAAAACACAATTTATAACTTCAAAAACAACTCTACAATTAGTAAACAGGCAAGTAAAGGTCGGATCCCAAGGGACGGGAATTGAGATGAGATTTTCTATTGCAACTAGTGGTGTCTAAGGGTGTCACAATTTGGGGTTTGAAGTAGAAGATCACTAAACTAAATAGCAATAAAAGTAAACAAGCAAGATGATTAAAAAGGGATGTAAACAATTTATAAAAGGCACTAGGGTGTCATGGGGTCATAGGGGATTCATGGAAATTGATCATACAAACATATTCTCAAATTATAAGCAAGCAATTATTGTTGTGATGGATCGAGTTGGTTTATATCATACAATCCTAGGAAAGTTTGGGTCCCGGAGCCGAATCGATTAGATTGTACAACACCTACAAGTCGACTTAATCTTCCCTACTCAACTATATGCATGGTCTAATGAGACTCGAGTTGGTTTATGTCTTACAAGTCTCATTGAAAAGATAGGTGATGGGTAAAAAATGCAAGGATTCATAGGCTCACATTTCATCAAACATAAGATGTGCATAAGTTGAGATCACAACAAGCAAGCAAATAAACTATGAAAACATATTAGATTAAGCATGAATCATTCCCCATGTTGGTTTCCCCTAATTACCCATTAACCCTAGCTAAGAAAACTACTCACTCATTATCATGTTGAACATGCTAGAAAGGTTGTCAATCATACCAACAAAGTGAAACATGATAAATAAATGAAGATAATTAACAATAATTAAAAAGGGATTAAGAGAATTATACCTACTAATGATTCCAATAAGAAAACAAAGAATAATAGAAGTACTTGATGATAGATTGGAAGGTTGTTAATCTCCCAATAATAACCCAAATAATCTTCAATTACCCAAAATAAAGGATGAACAAGAGAGAGATTAAGGAAATAAAACTTGTATTAAAACTTGATTAAATGTTGATTACAAGATTAAAGAGAGATTTGATTGATATTAACTACACTAAAGATTGCTAAGAACATGCTCTTCTAATTAGACTAATGGGGTATTTATAGTGGGGATTAGTTACATAAATTAGGGTTTACTAAGGGCTTAAATGACGATTAAGTCCTTGAGGAATCGCCGGTCTCTAGGGAGACTCCGGTCTCTTTTTCGCCGGTCTTAGAAAAAGATGCGCATCCTTCCTTGAAGTTTGTAGAAGACGAAATAGCTGTAAGGGAATCCGGGCGTCTTAGGCACGGGACGGGCGGATTTGGGTGTTTCTGGACGGGCGTCCAGCTGGGAAGACGCTCGGATTGGCGGGGTTTTGGACGGGCGTCTTGTGGAGGAAGACGCTCAGATTGTACCTCCTGGACGGGCGTCTTATAGACAATCCGCCCGGATTGTCTTACAGCTTCGTTCCTTCTTCTTTTCTTCCTTTTTCTTCATAGAATCCTTGAGGATTTCCTCGGGGATGCAAGGATCTTTTCTCATCATTGCCCATCTACTATAGTATGTACAAAGGCCTTCTAATCTTGTCTCTCCTTGATGCTTGGTCATTGAATTCAATCAATTTAGCTTCATTTTGCCATGAAAATGCAAGGTTTGCACTCCTTTCCTACCAAGGACACAAAACCTCAAAGAATATGCAAAACAAAGGACTAAAGACAATAAATGACCCAAATATGCACTAAAAAGCATGGGAACAAGGCTAATTCGGGGACTAAATATGCTCTAATTATGGTCACATCAAATATCCCCAAACCGAACCTTTGCTCGTCCCGAGTAAAGAGGTGACAAAGACTAGGACTATTATTTAAACTAACCTAATAACATAGCCGATATGAGACAATTAGCGGGTCTCACTCCGCCCCTTCAACTCACAACAAGACAACCATGAGGTAGGATGCCTTCTTGCAAGGCAAGGTGGGTCTTGCCAAAATAGCGACACATCCAAGCATTAAGCACACAAAATCAAGTAATGGATGCATCTACAAAATAATAGCCACTTTTCTCATCTAAGTGGCGGAAATTATCTACAAGGGAAGCAATTCAAGGGTACACACTCCTTCATAGATGCAATTTCTTCAAACTACTAAGCCTAGAAGGATACCAATAAATCACCTCCAAATTGTGTCAAGCTAGGGTACCTTTGTCCTCAATCGTTAAATACTTTTGTCAAGAATAGACTCCCTATGGTGTTAGAAACACTGGAGGATCGCGAAATTCCCCCTCTTGCCTAGACAAGAAGAAGGGTCGTCCCCTCTCTACCATGCACAAAATGGATACGATGGATAAAGGGATCAATAGATATTTGAGTTTCATTTTGGGAGTTTGCTTTTGTTTTTGTTTTCCCCCCAGTTTCTTGTGACATTTGACATTTGAGAACACTTTCTTTTGCCATTTCTTTTGATTTTTGGCATTTCAATACTTGACAACTTTTCAACTTTTCTTTGCATTTTCTTTTTGAACATTTTCAAAGTCACCTCATATATAGTGAGGGTGCCTTATATTTGAAGCATATGAGTTCTATTTTTGCTCCTCTTTTCATTTGATGCATTTTGAAAACTTTCTTTCACTTTCATTTCATTGAACTCAAATCAATTTCTTTTTGTGCCCATTCCGTTTGATGACAAAAATGTGGTAGAACATGGATGATGGATGGATGCATGGTTTCAAGGGTCACCTTGGAATAAACGGTAGCCAAGGAGTTATCACACCACAAGGTACTCTTGACTAGACCTTAATCCATGGGTCAAAGGATACTAGCATGACACATCCTAGGGTGTTTTACAAATTTTCTAACAAGCAAAGTCTTAAGAAGAAAAAGCATATACTAGGGCCTATATACACTTGTCAAGCTTCCCAAGTAGACGGTTTCACAAAATTTTTCTAACCATGCAAACTACATGCCATGATGCAACTAACATATATACAACCTAATGCATATGATTCTACCAACTAATATGACAAGTATTCTAAATGCAATCCTAAATTCACATAGTCATTAACATAAAGAGGAAAAAGGAGATTGGAAAGATCATACCATGCGGTCTTCAATATCCTCATGTCTCGGATGTGGCGTAGTCAATCAATATGAACAAAGATAGAACAAATACAATATATACAACAATATATACATGACTACACTACAAAGGAAATGAACTTGTTTTTGGTTTTTCAATTTTTCAAATTTTTTGAAATTTTTATGGTTTTTCGAAATTTTTTGATTTTTTTGGATTTTTGAATAAAAGTTAAGTTAGAATTCCGCATCCCCACACTAATATGGGCATTGTCCTCAATGACCAAAATGATGGGAAATTATGCAAACATGATGCATGAATTCTACACTAAATGCAAGCTATAATATACTACACTACATGATGCATGGGTTTTTGTTTATGACGGAGAGCGTAATTTAGATTACCTCCCTTTGCGTATGCATGTACTTCCCCAAACCGAGATAGACATTATTTCTAATGTCCTAAAGTTGGGGTAGTTCATGCACACAAGATGCAATGCATGAAACTAAATTTGTCATTTTGGATTTTCAAAAGTGGGAACAATAAGAACACCTCAATGGGGCCGAGGTGTTAGTCCTCTATGTTGCTAGGACTCTCCAACCATGATCAAGATAAAATAAATAAAACAAAGAAAGAAGTAGACAAACCTCAAGAGGGTAGGAGCCTCCAAAGCTTGCTAGTCTTCCACCATATCATCATTGTCATCATCTTCCTCAATAGAAGTGGACTCATCACCACTTCCCTCTTCACTTCCTTCATCATCTTCTTCTTCTTCATTAGCCTTTTCTTCTTCATTTACCTCTTCATCAATGCCTTTATCAACAACCTCATCACCGACAACCTCATCGTCACCCGGTCTCTCCCCCCTAGATGCACTTGGAAAGAAGACTTCCCTATCCGCCCAACTAGGCAAAGGACATGAAGGATCAAGTAGTCCTTGCCTAGCTAAATGGAGGAGGGGTGGATATTGGGCTAAGTATGCATCTTCGCGGTCCTTATAAGCTTGTTTGTGCATCTCTTGCATAAGTAGAGTCATGTAGTCATCGCCCGCTTCAACGCCTTCGGGTTTGAACTCTTGATATTTGAATGGATAGGGTGGTGTGACAATGGAGGAGGAGGGTATTTCAATTTCACCCCTTTGTTGACGGATGATGTATTCGGCTTCCTTTGAGAGGGGAAGAAGGTAGTTTGTTCTATGACACTCAAACGACATATCTTGGAAGGCAAAGTAAAAGATCTAGCATCATTGGTGAGCCACCCATATTTGGTGTCAAGAGGATTATGCGTAACCCACTTGTACTTGTTAATCATGGCATCCATGTCAATGAGATGACCCCCTTTTTTCACCACATACTTGCTATCCTTGTTGAAATTCGGATCAAAGTACTTGGCCAAAAGAGTAACTAGACCTCCATTTACGATAAAAGCGGTGCCTTGCTTTCCACAATCACCATTGAGCCATATTTCCACCAAAAGCCTTAGAGAATTGTAAGGCTTGGTGAATTCCCTTCCAATATTTAAGGCCGACTCAAGTAGAATACAATCGAGCTTGGTAAAGTGGTTAGTGTCTTTTCTTGCAATGATAGTATTCCCGATGACCTTGTGCCACACTCTAATTCCCGGATGGTGGACTAATAGAGCGCGACAAGCATGAAAGTTCTCAAATTTCTTCCCGGAAATCGCCTCCCAAAGAGGAGCGGGGTCATATTTTTCGGGCTTCTTGTAATAACGAGGTGAATCACTAAGACCTAATGCTTTACTCAAGTCATCAAAGGTGATGCGCCTATTCATATTGGCAAGGCGAAACTCGATGTATTTTCTAGTCTCTACCTTAGTCACTTTCAATGAACTCAAGAATTCCAAGGTAAGGGAGGAGTATGTCAATTCTCTTGTAGCAAACAATTTTCCCAACTCCATGGCTTCAAAGAAGGCTTTTGTTTGTTCAAGGACACCCAATTTGTTCAAGGCATCTTCACATATGAATTTGGTGGGTAGAAAGGATTTCTTAGCATACTTGGCAAATGTATCCCTATGGGAGTTAGAAATGAAAATTACCTCCGGATAGTTTGATAATTGAGCAATTTCCAGAGTTGATGATGTTGTTGCTTCCAAGGGAGGATTTTGTTGTTGTTGAACTTCCAAGTTTGCACTAGCAACCACCATAGCCAATGAGGCTTTCTTTGCTTAAAGATATTGTTGCCTTGTTGAGAGTGCCTTTGCCTTAGGTGCCTTTGTTGATCCTTTTGTTCTTGCCATTGATGAATATACCAAGAAAAGAGTGAATATCTTCAATTTCCAATTATACCCAAATCGATTTTAAGATGAAAGGCTTTGCCTTTGTATTTCGAAAATCGACTCAAAAGTTGAAGATTTTGGTGCTTGGATTGATTTTTGTTGGAAGAGGAGTGATTCATTGTTGTTAAAAGGAAGTTTGGATTTGATTTTGTTGAATTTGGTTGAGGAAATCTTGTTTTGGTGATGGAGAGGATGAGGGTTTTGGGTTTTGGGGTTTTTGGTAGTGTTTTGAATGAATGAATGAAGAAATGAATGTGGGAGGGGTATTTAAAACACCCGAAAATTTTGAAACTGCAGGGGAAGACGGGCGTTTTTCCTTCGGGACGCTCGGATTCTGCTTATTCTGGGTTCAAGATTCTCGCCTAAAGACGGGCGTCTTTCAGCTGGGACGCTCGGATTCTTTGACTGCGGGACGAGCGGATTCTGCTGAAGACGGGCGGATTCTGATACAGCAAGCTTTCTTATTTTGCACTGGCAAAAAGACGGGCGTCTTTCTGCAAAGATGAGCGGATTCTTCAAGACGAGCGTCTTCTCTGCTGGGACGCTCGGATTCTTCGACAGTCCCAAATTTTCAATTTTTCAGTTCAATTGGACGGGCGGATTCTGCCAAAGACGGTCGGATTCCCTAAAGACGAGCGGATTCCCCTTAAGGACGCTCGGATTCTCCCTGGTCTACCCGGATTCAGTTCCATCCGTGCACTTGCATATCCCGTGTCATTTTTCATTCTTCAAATCCCGCTACTAAGGCATGAATAGTCTAGACAATTGCTATCCCCACACTAAACTAAAGCACTACACATCAATGAAATCATTAGTCCCTCCCTCACTTCTCTCAAAAATGATAATTACCTTGATCAAAGCATAAAAATCCAAAAATGACAAAAATGCAATGTAAGAATTAAAATGCAAGTTAGGGAGTTAGAAATATTTACAAATGGTGGTTTAGGGAGGACTCCACCAAACTCTCATCCTTAGTGAGATGTCATGGGGGCATGTCTAAGGTGTTGTTGATGTTGCTCAACACCTTGAAAAAGTAGTCAAAAGCTTGTTTATTGTCATGATAAAGATCTTCAATAGACCTTTGCCCTTGTTGTCCTTCATGTTGGTCTTGATTGATAGCATTACCAATGTAGGGATTGAAAATCCCGTTCAAACTCGTCGTCCCAAAGACCACAAACTTCATCTACTTGATCACTAAAGATTTCTTGAGTTGATAGAGACAACTCTCCCACTTTCTTGTCTTGGCCAATGAGGCCATCCTCTTCATTGCTTGACTTTGGTGAGCTTTTCAAGCTCTCTTTGTTACAATTCACTTGCTCTTTGAATGGAGCATCATCAATTTTCTTCTTCCATTGGAATTCTAACTTCTTCCTATCATCCTTCCGACTATAATGATCAACCATAAAACATGGTTCATGCAAACGGAGACCTCTCATGGTCTTGTCAAGATTGAAAGTTATGCTCTCATCTCCCACTTCTAGAGTGAGCTCTCCATGCTTCACATCAATCACCGCACCCGCAGTGTGCAAGAAAGGTCTTCCTAGAATGATTGGAATGTTGGAGTCTTCTTCCATGTCAACAATGACAAAGTCCACCAGGATAAAAAATTTCCCAACTCTTACGGGAACATCTTCCCATATCCCTAATGGTGTCTTCGTCGATCTATCGGCCATTTGGAGTGTGATATTGGTGCATTTAAGCTCTCCCATCCCTAACCTTTTACTCACCGAGTACGGCATAACACTCACACTAGCCCCTAGATCACATAAGGCTTTGTTGATCGTGGTGTCGCCAATGGTACACGGTATTGAGAAGCTTCCCGGATCTTTAAGTTTTGGAGGTGAAATCCCTTGAAGTATTGCACTACTCACCTTAGTGAAGGCGATAGTCTCAAGCTTCCGGATCGACTTTTTCTTTGAGAGGATGTCTTTCATGTATTTTGCATAGGCCGGCACGTGATTGATTAATTCCGTAAAAGGAATTGAGACTTCCAAATTCTTCACAATTTCCATAAATTTTCCAAGTTGGTCATCAAATTTGGGCTTGGCTTGACGACTTGGAAAAGGAAGTCTAATCACAATGGGCTCCTTCTCCTTGACCTTGTCTTCATTTTTCTTTGAAATTTCTTCTTTTGATGGTTCTCCATCCTTGGAGTTTTGCACAACTTCTTCTTTGTCACTAGCTTCCACAACTTCATCCTCAACTTGCTTCTTCGGTGCTTTATACCTTGTACCCCTCCTCAAGTGAATGGCACTAACCGTTTCATGTCTTGGGGGATTACTTTGAGGTGGTAATTGCCCCTTTTGTCTTTGTGAGCTTGAAGATGCTAGTTGAGTCAATTGGGTTTCCAACATTTTGGTGTGAGCTAGGATGTTGTTGATGGTGATTTCCTTTGCTTGACTATCCTTTTGCATTTGAGTGAAAAATTCTTGTTGATTCTTTTGCATTTGGAGGACCGCTTTTTGAACATCAAAACCTTGGTCATTTTGTTGATTGTATGGAGTTTGATTTTTGTAACCTTGGTTTTGGTTGTAAAAGGGTCTTTGATTTTGGTTTCTCATGGGAGGTGGGGTGTATGTTGGTTGAGGGTTTTGAACATTTTGGCTTTTGTATGAGAGATTTGGATGGAATTTGGTGTTGTCATTGAAATAGTTTGAATAAGGGGTACCACTCTTGTATGCTTGAAAAGCATTCACTTGTTCATTTGTTCCCCTACATTCACTTTGGTGATGTCCCAAAGTTCCACAATTCTCACATATTCCACTTGGGATTGATGAAGATGCCGTCATGGCATTAACATGATGCTTTGGTGATTTTGAGGCTTCTTCAAGTCTAGCCATAGCTTTTTCAAACTTCAAATTGATGGTATCAATGTGACCACTAAGTTGAGCACCCAATTGAGTAATGGAGTCCACTTCATGCTTTCCTCCTCTAGTAGCCTTGCGAGGTCTACTATATTGTGAGTTATGGACCGCCACTTCCTCAATTTTATTCCAAGTTTGATTGTCATCAACTTCGGTGAACATTCCATTTGATCCCATGTTGAGAATGTTTCTTGAGTCTTCATAAAGACCGTTCCAAAATTGTTCTACCAAGAACCACTCGCTAAGTCCATGATGAGGACATGAGCGACAAATTCCTTTGAATCGCTCCCAAGCTTCATACAAAGATTCCTCATCTCTTTGCTTAAAGCCCGTAATTTGAGCTCTTAGCATGTTAGTCTTTTCCGGTGGATAGAACTTTTTGTAGAAAGCTAGAGCCAACTTCTTCCAAGAATCAATTCCGAGAGTAGCCTTATCAAGGCCTTTCAACCATTGTTTCACGGTGCTAATTAGAGAAAAAGGAAATAAGACCCATCGAATTTGGTCTTGAGTTACACCGGTTTGAGAAATCGCATCACAATAGTCGCAAAAAGTTTCCATATGAGAATGAGGGTCTTCACTAGGCATCCCCCCCAAATTGGCTTCTTTCGACTAATTGGATAAATGCGGATTTGGCAATAAAATTTCCGGTTAAGTGTTGTGGTGTGGGAGTACCATTGGGTAGGTTCTCCTCGGTTGGTACAGAATGTGATGAAAACTTAGGCATTGTGGGTTGATTTTGTGTTGGATTTTGTGTTGGATTTTGTGTTGGGTTCTCCTCACCTTCTCTTGCAAAAGGGTTGATGAACTCAATAGTATTTGGTTGAATATCTACAACCTCACCAATACCTCTCAAAGTTCTCCTAGCAAGTCTTCTATTGGTTGTCAAAGTCCTTTCAATTTCGTGATCAAAGGGTTACAAGTTACCTTGTGATCTTCTAGACATGCAAAATATCAAACAACTCGAAAATAATTAGAACAAACCTTGAGGAGTTTTACTTCCCCAAGGCAAAGAAAGACACAACTAATAACAATACAAGAAAATCTAAATCAAGTTAACACCGTCCCCGGCAACGGCGCCATTTTTGGTCGTGATCCCTTATGAGGGGTTTAGTTTTCAGTACTTGTCGTTAGGAGCACCTAGACCAAAACACAATTTATAACTTCACAAACAACTCTACAATTAGTAAAGAGGCAAGTAAAGGTCGTATCCCAAGGGACGGGAATTGAGATGAGATTTTCTATTGCAACTAGTGGTGTCTAAAGGTGTCACAATTTGGGGTTTGAAGTAGAAGATCACTAAACTAAATCGCAATAAAAGTAAACAAGCAAGATGATTAAAAAGGGATGTAAACAATTTATAAAAGGCACTAGGGTGTCATGGGGTCATAGGGGATTCATGGGAATTGATCATACAAACATATTCTCAAATTATAAGCAAGCAATTATTGTTGTGATGGATCGAGTTGGTTTATATCTTACAATCCTAGGAAAGTTTGGGTCCCGGAGCCGAATCGATTAGATTGTACAACACTTACAAGTCGACTTAATCTTCCCTACTCAACTATATGCATGGTCTAATAAGACTCGAGTTGGTTTATGTCTTACAAGTCTCATTGAAAAGATAGGTGATGGGTAAAAAATGCAAGGATTCATAGGCTCACATTTCATCAAACATAACATGTGCATAAGTTGAGATCACAACAAGCAAGCAAATAAACTATGAAAACATATTAGATTAAGCATGAATCATTCCCCATGTTGGTTTCCTCTAATTACCCATTAACCCTAGATAAGGAAACTACTCACTCATTATCATGTTGAACATGATAGCAAGGTTGTCAATCATACCAACAAAGTGAAACATGATGAATAAATGAAGATAATTAACAATAATTAAAAAGGGATTAAGAGAATTATACCTACTAATGATTCCAATAAGAAAGCAAAGAATAATAGAAGTACTTGATGATAGATTGGAAGGTTGTCAATCTCTCAATAATAACCCAAATAATCTTCAATTACCCAAAATAAAGGATGAACAAGAGAGAGATTAAGGAAATAAAACTTGTATTAAAGCTTGATTAAATGTTAATTACAAGATTAAAGAGAGATTTGATTGATATTAACTACACTAAAGATTTCTAAGAAGAACATGCTCTTCTAATTAGACTAATGGGGTATTTATAGTGGGGATTAGTTACATAAATTAGGGTTTACTAAGGGCTTAAATGACGATTAAGTCCTTGAGGAATCGCCGGTCTCTAGGGAGACTCCGGTCTCTTTTTCGCCGGTCTTAGAAAAAGATGCGCATCCTTCCTTGAAGTTTGTAGAAGACGAAATAGCTGTAAGGGAATCCGGGCGTCTTAGGCACGGGACATGAGGATTTGGGTGTTTCTGGACGGGCGTCCAGCTAGGGAAGACGCTCGGATTGGCGGGGTTTTGGACGGGCGTCTTGTGGAGGAAGACGCTCGGATTGTACCTCCTGGACGGGCGTCTTGTAGACAATCCGCCCGGATTGTCTTACAGCTTCGTTCCTTCTTCTTTTCTTCCTTTTTCTTCATACAATCCTTGAGGATTTCCTCGGGGATGTAAGGATCTTTTCTCATCATTGCCCATCTACTATAGTATGTACAAAAGCCTTCTAATCTTGTCTCTCCTTGATGCTTGGTCATTGAATTCAATCAATTTAGCTTCATTTTGTCATGAAAATACAAGGTTTGCACTCCTTTCCTACCAAGGACACAAAACCTCAAAGAATATGCAAAACAAAGGACTAAAGACAATAAATGACCCAAATATGCACTAAAAAGCATGGGAACAAGGCTAATTCGGGGACTAAAAATGCTCTAATTATGGTCACATCAACCTTACTTTTAGCTTTATTGGATGTATTACCGTAATTTGTAGAAAATCTACATTGAATCTATTGAATCAAAGTTTTAGTTGCTGCACTGAATAGTTTCATCAATATAACAATTAAGAAACATATCTTTAACACTCATCCAATGTAACTAAAAAACCGAATATGCCAAAATATCCTTATAGTCAATACCGACAATATGATCCTGACTGTCACATTACCTTTTGAACCCTTCTTGGTAACAAATAAATATTTGAAACCAATATATCTGAAAACTTTAGGTAATGAAACAAGGGCAAAATATCAGCATCGTTCATCAAATGACTTATTTCTTCATTACCTTATGGCATTAGTCCACTTATGTGAGTTAGGACCATCAATGGTTTGGTAAAACGCGATTAAATAATCTCTACCATTTCATTATCTAACTCTTATTACAACTTTTAGTCCTTTATTACATTGTTATCCATTTTTATCCATATAGGAACAATGTAATTAATGTAGTTGCATTTATCCTTATTAAGTGGATCATCTAATTAATTGGTTATTTTTGAGTTTGTTCAACCGAATTGATCTTATGATAGGAGACTTAAAACAATGCCAATTACCTTTTCTCCCACTTAAACTCAAATATCCTCAATGAACCCCTTAATTTCCGTCAGAAACAACCTGATTGTGGGATCATTACCTTATTACCGTTTAAACTTTAAGTATTATCCAACGAAATAGTCATATATTGACTGTCCTTAAGTCCAACTATTAACTTTATGGCTTTTAAACCTCGACTTTAATTAGTTGGACATACCGGATGTGTAAATTATTTACACTATGATTAAATAGTCAATGTTGTTGTTAAAACTTTATCCAAAGATAGCTGCAACCTTAAGAACTTATTACCAGAGTAATATAGAAAAAGTATGAATAATCACACTCCTTGCCGGACCTTAGGATCTTGTTTGCATACATACTACACCATCCATATTAAGAATCCTCATATGGTGTAATATCAAATACAAGATCGAACTCCTGTAGAAATTATTTATAATAACCTTGACGTTATTATCCTTAATAGTCATTTGCCAAAGTATTAACACTTATGATCAAAGATGACATAATTATTCCTTTACTAAGTAAAATAACTTAGTCAAATATCATTGAAAACATCAAGAACTTAAAACTTCTCACAAATGAGATTTAGATATCCATACCTAAATTCTGTCTACAAATTAACATACTAATTTAAACCATTAATACTTAGAGTGTAGAATGGTTCACCTTTCCATATATATGTTAATAATGACACATCAAAAAATAATTTTGATATCTAATCTCCCTTTAGTCTGTTTTTAACCCTTAAATATGAATATTCGAAGTAAAGGGGGTCAACAATTTCATTTTGACACAAAATATTAATTTCCCTTTTAATACTGAAGAGAACTTGTAGTTTCTTAATTCTTCTTTATATCCACTGAAATTTAATGCAAGTTTACTTACAAGATATTTCAATCTAAACTATACAAAGCTATCAAAAATAATAGATTCACCATTATTTGAATTAGGAAAACATAAAATTGATTATTTCTCAATAGACAATAAGCCAAATTTCCCCATGCGAAAAATATCCAAACTGCACATAAGGTGGTACCAAAAGTATTTTCCAAATTCAAATAAAAGAACAAGTCATTAATGATAACTAAGTTAGTTGTCTGTCTGAAACTCAGATGATAACATGCCCCAAATAGATGAATCTTTCATCATCACTTGGCTTGTAACATCTTCGTTGTATTTACATAATTATCCTTATGTGGGTGAAAAAACCAAATACACCCAGCATACATGATTGGATACTAAGATTAACCTTAGACAAATCAAAATGAGAAGCTTAACCTTACCGATACGCGATGCGTTAAAACTGGTGCTAGATTTTCCTTGGAGTTAAAACTCTTAACAAACTAACGACTAAAAAGTCTAACCTTATGTTTGTTGTTACTTCTTTGAGTTTGACTTTTCCAGCTTCTTAATTAACTGAATTAACTGAAATAATGCCCTTAAATATTTCTTTAATGTCGCCTTAGATAATCAGCGAACATGCATTTTGAATGTATTACTCCTCAAATCACATGAGTCCACATGATACTTTAATCCTTATGAGTAGCAATTATACATTCTCAAAATAATATCAAGATTATCGCGACCCGAAATAAGTATTTACATTCTCTTACCATTCATTTAATAAATGGTCTCATCCGAATCAAGAATGTAACTGAATATGACAGATATATAATAACCATAAATGTCAAACTGAATGAACAAAACAAAGTCGTTATATTTTGAATAAATTCAAACAGTGAGAGTGTCTTTGCGAAATCAAATCATTACGCCAAATCTGGCCATCAATAACGAGCGTATCACAACGGTTTAATGCATATAATAACAACACTTAAATTACTGTTTTCCAAATATTGGCGAAAACCTAGACCGCGCTAATAAGAACAACGGTTGCCCTTGAAAACCGTTGTTATTATAATGTGACAACAGCTGCTTAACAAACCGTTATAAAAAACGTTTAACGGTTTCCAAAAACTCGTTATAGAATCACTCTTATCAACGGTTGTTAGACAACCGTTACCAGTTTAAGAAAACGGCATTTCGAAAACCATTACTAAATTAACAACAGCAACGGTTTGTGGTACCCGTTGTTATGTTATAGCTACGGGTTTCTTGTAACCGTTATTATTTTCATTATGAAATAACGGTTTTTCAATTAAACCGTTGTCAATATTTGATTAAAATTTTCATGTTGACCACTGCATGCAAAAATTTATCATAACTTTAATAATTATTCAATTTTGACCAATAATATTCAATTTGACCAAAATAATTCTATTAATATGTCTTCATAATGTTTTTGGTCAAAATCTAAATTATCAAACATTTACTCTTTAATTTCTTTCTAAATTTCTCTCTAAATAAAATATGGCTGATGTATCGGAGCTACAATCTGTGGACAATGGGCCCACGGGGGCGCTTGGGAAGAACAAGCGTTTGCATTTGTGGAGTCGCCACCAATTTATTGTGGAAAATTGGAAACCGTTCGAATACCTCGTGCCATGTCAAGACACAAAGTAGTGACATGAACACCAAGAACTCGTTACTCTTAGCATTCTATGTCTAGAATGACTCTCGTGGATGCCAATGAACACAGATGTTCACAGAGATCTGGAGTAAGGGGTGAGGGTACGTATTAGGAAGCTCTTTTGATCGAACACCTAATCCCGCCCGGCTCGATAGCGGCCTCTACTAATGATTAGGGAAATTGTCTATACTCGATATATTGAAGGTTATATGCATGAAATGCAACATCCAACGTTTTAATCCTAGCATGTGAGAATTAACTAAGTCGGTGAACAAGTAATTTATCATACAATAAATGTCAAAGTAGGAACTTAGGTTCAATTACATGTGAAGGCACACAAAGAAATATAATAAAGAAAATACAATAAATACAACAATAGAAAATTACAATAATTACATTGGATTAATGATTTATGTCGAAAATACTTTTAAAATGGATAATTTGAGAAAAGAAATAAATAAACAAATAAACGAACAGGAATTAAGGGTGATAATACGAATAGTAGTCAATTAATACGTAAGCTAATAACTAAATCAAAGAAAGACAGGAGTTCAGAGACAGAAATCAACCAGGAACAGGCGCAGCAGAGCTGCGTCCTCTGGAAGAGGCGCAGCAGCGATTCTTTGCGTCTGCCTTTGGCTCGCCCCGGCCGTGAAGCCGGAATTGCAAATCGTTAAGGTTCGTTGGTGATTTTAAGGCTTGATTATACTATTTGACTCGGATGAAAGTGATTAACAGATTATTTACATGTGATTAATGGTCATGAAAGCAATAAACATGGATGAAACCGATTAAAACGAATTAATTACATGACTAAAAAGGGTTAATTAGCAAATTAAGAACTAAACAAACTAATTAGGTTAAATATGATGAATTAATGATGGACTAATGATAATAAACAGGTAAGAATATATCAAAGGTCGAATTCCAGAAACTCAATATGAATGAATCGAATTTCTACAACCCGATTTGACTTTAATGACCAAAACCCGCAAATATTGGTTATTTGGGATTTGAGTCGGGATTTAATGATGAATTATATGTTAATGATGATGAACAATATGTTAAATTATCATGTGGATGAAACAAGAACAAACAAAGACGAAAGAAAACAAAAGACGAAGGAAGAAGAAGAGAAGCAAGAACGGCGGCAACCTCAGGAAGAGGCGCAGCAAGTGCTGCGTCCTTTCCAAGAGGCGCAGCAGATTCTTGCGTCCTTCTCGACGTCTGTCCCCTGTTAATCTGTAAAAAGGGTTTAAACAAAGGGTTTTAGAAATCGGTTTTAATTATATTTTCGACATAAATCTTACAATATGATTACAACAATAAAGAACAATAAATAAAAGAGAGATTTACACCCTCAGACTTACATGTTTGACGAAACGAGATGAACTAAGTTTACGATTAGTGATGCTCGACTCGAATGTAGACGAAAGTGCCCTCGTAAGAGGAAAACGACTAAGATTGATTAAGTTGATTATTGTGGAGTTGGTCAAATTGGTCGGTCATGCAAAACGAGGCTGGTACTCAGAAAGATCCGAGCTTACGTGGTAGAAAATTCAAGCACGTAGACGCCAAAAAGTAAGAACATGGTCTAGAATGCAAAGGGAGAAGAGAAGGGCGGACACTCGCGTGACAAATATGAGAGACCGAAGGTCTCTATTTATACTAATCACACGGAGGAAATAGGGTTTTCGGAGAAACTTTGGAAGTGAATCTCGAAAAGATATGAAAAGATACGAAAAATACACAGAAAAGGACTTGGGAAGAGGCGCAGCAGGCACTGCGTCTCTTGGAAGAGGCGCAGCACTTGCTGCGTCCTTTCCCAAGTGGTTTCCCCCTGCGGAAGAAAGATTTCCGTGTTTAGTTTATGGAATAACGGAATAATTTTGTTTTCCTTAATATTTTGTGTGAATATTACGGGAAATTGTTTGCCAAAGATTAAAAGATTTATAAAATATGGAATAGAAATATCCGGAACATTCCAGAACATTTTGACTCGGCATTTTAACGGTTATCAGAAAATGAAGACGGTTTTAGGCCCGGACTCCAAATATACTCTAATTACTGCCAAAACGACCGTATCGGCACGTAGATGACAATTAAGAGGTAGACATAAATGTTTGAGCGATCACTTGACGATAAACTTACGAACTGTCACAAATCGTTCCGCGTACCAAACATGCGGCCCAATCATCATCGGTGGTTTGCGAGAGGTGCAAAAATGAGGTATCTACAGAGCCCCCACTTTGACTGAGGCTTAGACAAGGCGAAAGTCAAAGTATAGCCATCAGGTCAATCGAAGATTACAACCTGACGACTATGGCGACGCGAGGCGGCTCAAGGGGTCCAAGCCAAGGACCTGTCGTCGGGAACATTTTAGAGTCTGTCGACTATCGGGGAGGGTCGTTTAAAGTCTATTAGACAACGTGAGGAGGCTCGCCAGCCATAAGAAGAAATCATACCTGAAATTCCTTGAAACTCCAGAGGAAACAAAATGCGATATTGGGAGAAGACAGCAGGACACAGTCTGGAACTGCTGGGAGAAATCTGCTTGTGTTCAGCTTCAAACAAACTTCGGAAGAACTTGGGGTCGATGTTGATCTCCATGTCTCGAGAGGGAATGACTGTCGGTCGTGAACTCTCGCTGGGGGAACATAATCGGGAACTGATCTCCATGTCTCGAGAGGGAATGTCTATCCGTGTACTCTCGCTGGGGGAACATAATCGGGAACTGATCTCCATGTCTCGAGAGGAAATGTCTATCCGTGTACTCTCGCTGGGGAACAGAATAAAGGTGTGTCGAAACACCTGTCAAAGAAGGAACGCTCGTTGTGACAAAAAATAAGGCGATAATTTGCTGTTGGCTTGGAAGAGGTGAATCCGGGCGAAGAATATACGTCAAACGGACCAAATATGCGATGTAGCATCAAGGAAGAGGCGCACCAAAGATGGGCCCACAAAATAACGAATTCATAACGAATTTTTGAAAATTCCAACCATTTCCGTCAAAATTTGATCCAAAAGCTTGCATTTGCCATGACTAATCGAGGTATGTGTATCAATCTTGCATTTATCTTCCGTATTTGATCAAATGGGATCGACAAAATTAGGGTTTTCGACCCTAATTAGTCGAAAATTTGGGGCTTTTCCCCCAAACGACTTTGCCTTGCGAAATTGACTTTGTAAATGGCCAATTGGTAGTATAAGGATCATAACCATGTATTTGTTTCGAATTTTCGTTGAGTTTTGAGCATTTGAGTGAAATTGAGACGGTTTCACAGCTAAACCATAAATTGCTTCAAAAATAGCCTTAGGATTGCCCATTTGCGACGAAACTTGATATTCGGAATCCTTGTGTTATGGGATAACTTCCTACCATCTCGGAATGTTGGTTTGTGACGGCCTTTTCAGGACACTTTCTAGGGCATAATCGCCGTTATAACGAAATGCTGTCGAAATTCCGACTCGAACCCATGACTAGGCTTCAACTTAGGCTTGACTTGACCCAAATTACCACAGGAGCGGACGGGTTTGTGGGAAAATTGCCAAAGATGGCGAGAAAAGAGCGGTTTTGGAGCTCCGAAAACTCGAAAATCCCCTAATCAAGGCTTGTCGTCACTTGACGCGGCCTAAATTTACTTTAGTTTTGCAGGTGACGAGGCTTCTACATCTGGGGGAGCTCCCATGGACGTGGACACTGCTGTTGACCCTTCTCAGGTGCTTGAGGAGGCATTAGAGGAGGCTTTCACCGCGGTGATGGTCTGCCGAGGACGAGGTCCGAGAGGAGGAGGTCACGAGGAGGAGGAGGCCCCGAGACGGGCCAACATTGGACGGGGTGGTTTCACCGAGGGAGCACTGCGTGGCCGAGACTTGGGACGAGGCACCGCTTTGGGGTCGCAGAGGGTCACCTATCCTACAGGACGGTGAAGAGCTTGGTAAATAGGATTCATAACTCTTCATTCATCTTCTTTCATTTCTGTTTGTCATTCCTTTTCTTCTTCATTCGAGCTAAAGATAGCTTTTGTTTCAAATCAATATAGGTGGCCGGGAACATCAAGTCGTTCTCGGGCTACACGACGGCGATGGGGTGCTACGAGAGGCTGTCGGCTGAGGAGCGAGCCATGATTGATCGGGGAGCGTTCAACGCCTTGGTGCAGGCTTGGAGGGATATTGCAAGGAGGAAGCTTCAGGCTAACCTCAGTCTCGTCCGAGCTTTCTTGGACCGGTTTTGGGACACGACCTCTACGTTTCACATGCCTTTCGGTGAGGTGGGGGTCATGTTGGAGGATTACGGCATGATTTCTGGTCTGCCGTATGGGACTGAGGTGGTGGAGTGGCCGGAGACAGCCATGAGGGTTGACTCGGCGGAGGCTAGGAGGTTGATCGGCTGGAACTTGGCGCCGAAGGCGGCTGCGGTACCCGGCTTGGTGCCTAGTTCTTATGTTCGAGACTACTTCGCGGGGAAGACCCCGGCGTTGGTGGTGATTGAGGGGAGGGAGACGGCTCCTCCTCCTTGCACCGCAGAGCAGAGAGTCTGCTTGTGGCTCTAGTGGTTCTTGTCTTCGATTTACCTCGGAGACAAGGGGGAGAGGCTTTCGACGAAGCTTCTTCCTTTTCTTTCTGACCTGAGCGACCTAGGCCGTTGGGACTGTGTCACTGCTGGCTTTGCGGTCCTCATCCGCTTCATGAGGGCCATGGTTCGTCCGGAGTTGATGGAGAAGGGGACTTCTCCTGCTGCTGTCGGCCTTGGACTGCTGTTGGAGGTATGAACCTTCAATTCTTCTCATGAGATATCATTTCCTTTTCTTATCGAATCACGAAAGATCGTTATTGACTATCTTGTTTACAGGCGTGGGTGTACTCCTAATTTCCGGGCCTCACACCCAAGAGGACGGAGCCGGTGGAGAAGGCCTATCCCGTTGTGAGGGATTGGGTGATGTGCCGCACGAGGAGTCGGCGTTCTTTCCACGACGTTTGTCGGCGGGAGGTGAACGCTCTTCAGCTAGATGGCGTGAGTATTTCACCTTACAATCGTCTGTTTCTCTTCCTTTACTTTTAGAACTGATCATAAAAATGACCCTTCGTTTGCTTTTTCTAGTGGGTGCCTAGGCCTTGGGAGGAGTACGCTGGCGCTCCTCCTTTCGTGGCTGAGGTCCTTCGACCTAGGAGCTCGAGCCGGCTGCTGCTGAGGACGTCGATGGGTCTTGTGTGGTACTTGGGTGAGCGCTTGGCTCGTCAGTGCTCTCGGGACGTCTTAACGGTTCCCATCGATTCTCCTCGGATGATGTTTAGGGAGCCTTCTGAGGCTGAGAGGGAGACTGACCTGGCTGGCGTCGGTGGCGACGCCCTCCTTCTTCCTGGTGAGGACTACTCGACGTTCCTCTACGGGAGGTTGGCGTACTGGCCGGTTGTGGTAAGTGCTTTATCCTTTTTCATTTTTGATTGTTTGAGCATGTGATGAAAGATCATCAGTTAACGGAAGTCATTTGACCTTGCAGGAGGTCGAGGCAGCGGGCATCGAGCCCCCAGAGTACCCCGAGACTCTTGAGTACACCGACACGACGGGGATGATGACGATCTCCGAGCTACGTGACTTTGATGTGGCGGTGAGAGATGCTGGCCTGGACGAGTGGCAGCATCTTATTCGGAGGGTGAGTCTTCTAATTCGTGTAGTTTTGCGTAAGAACGCATTTGCTCAAGTTTGTCCAATCGCTAAGAATCTTTCTTTTGAAATGTAGGTTGCGCCATCCCAGTTCGTGGCTTTGTGGAGGGTAGCCAACCGGCTACGAACTCTTGCCGAGGCACTTGTCGGTGGCCGAGCACGCCGTATGAACCTTCCGTTTACTTTATTTTTGAATTTTCTAATCTTCTTTTATGTTTGGAGTGATTGACATGATCCGTTTTGTTGTTTGCGATGAGCGTGAGCCGGAGCGAGAGCTTGCCCGATCCGGAGGAGACGGCTCGCCTGCCGAGGAGCTCGAGGTTCGCGACGCCGAGGTTCTTTGCTCTCGAGGCGAGAGTTGAGCTAGACGGCGACCAGCGTAACCGTGTTGCTTCTTGTTTTTTTGGTTGTATTTCTGTACATTTATACATTTTAGGACCCACTTTTGGACATTTGGATCTTGTTTTGGGGCTCGAGCCCCCAGTTTGGTGTACATATCCCTTTTTGATCGTATATATGATGGCATGAGTGCCTTTGCTGCTGGGTTGCTTTGTTTGTACCTGCAGGTTAGCTTTGGACAGGTTTGGTAGGTGACGGTTTACGCCATCATGCTGCCGAAATTTACACAGAAATCACATAGAACATATATTTGTACATATGGCCTAAATTAGCGCCAAACAATGACTCGAAAATGCAACAAAAGGACCAGAAATGCAAAAATTTGGTCGGAAATTTGGTCGGAAATGACCGGATGGTAGGGAGGGTTACCCCCTAAAAAAGAAAAAAAATAAAAACATATAAGTTTGAAATGGAGAGTGAAATGATTCCCCAAAAAGAAAAGAAAATTAAAAGAAGTGTAGAAGTTGGAAAAAATGATATACTTGAATTAAATACAAAATGTATAGATTTGAAAAAAGAATAAATTAGATTAAATTGGTGAAATGATTCCCCAAAAAGAGAAAATTAAAAGAAATGTACAAGTGTGCCAAAATGACGAAAATGTCGATATCGTCTCGAAATGTGCATCCGCGAAATTAGGAAACACGAAATATGGCAACCTGACGCCTTTACCAAAATAATAACCCGTATGAATAGGAAATTATTCGTTGAGGAATTTAGGAAAGATCCAACGCGGAAAATCACAGAAAGAGTGCTGAGGAAGAGGTGCAGCAAGAGCTGCGTCTCTTAGAAGAGGCGCAGCACCTGATGCGCCTGTTCCCCAGTGCGTCCGTTCTGACGGATTTTAGGAAACATTTTTTAGTATAAATAGAGACGTCGAGGGAGGTTTTATTCACATAATTCTTCCGTCTTTCTTCGTCTTATTACACAAATCTCCCAAAATAAGCATACATCATGAATACTCTTGAGATTCGTCTAAAAGAATGGACAAATGAGTTCTCCAACGTGGAGAAACACGACATGGGTGCTTATAATTTTGGAGCACTTTTGAGCTTGAAGTTGATCAAGGTAGTCAAACCGTTCCTAGATGCTTGTCTTAACTATTGGGACCCGAATTATCATGTATTTGCCTTCCCTGGAGGCGACATTTGCCCATTTCCCGAGGAGATTGCTGCGATTGGTGGATGGGATCCGGAACATTTGCCTGCTATTCCCTCCACTTCTCAAGGGTATAAGAATAAGTTTAGAGACTTGCTTGGATTGGCCAGAGTTGATGTTGACCGTCTTGTGACTTCTAAAGGAGTGCGAATGTTGGATTTCATCGATCGCTTCATCAATAGGGCTGATCCCACCGTCTGTTATGTTGCGAGGCGAAGGGCATTTCGGGTTTTGCCTATTACATGTGTATGTCCTTCAAGGGCATGTTGATGAGGATATGAGAGGTGACCCTCGTCTCTTGAGCTTGATTGAGCAAATGGAGTTGCGCAGGAGCCCAACTTGTCTGTGTTTAGGAGAGATCCTATTGGGCTTGGATAACAGGAAAGCTAATCGCAACCTACCTTATCTGGGAAGTCCCATTATTTTGCAGGTAACAAGAACTCTTTTTCTTTTTTTCTTTCTTTTTTTTTCTTTTTTTTGTTGTTTCGTTTTTTTTTGGTAATACCTGCTTTTGGTAGGTCTGGCTTATGGAACGTCTTCGATTGATCGAGCCCCCAGTAAATGTTCCTTCTTATCATGCTCGCTCAATCGCAATGAGGACCAGGCTTTACATGGTGGACTTCACTCGAGTTTGCAATTACTGGGAGAATAAGCTATAGAGCGAAGATGGCCCCTTAATCAGATGGATCGTACCATGGTGACATCTTAAATCTGTCACTGGAGTATCTTCTCTGGACCCTACCCGATCTGTTCGCATTCCCGACTTAGAGTTTGTAGTATGCATCTTCCCGGAGAGGCTGATGAGGCAGGTTGGATTGAAGCAGATGATTCCGAAGCTAGATACTATCCCGCAGACTGCCGTGGCGCTTACTACTGAGAGTCGAAGAGAATAGGCCATCAAATGGGCTCAGAGGAACATTTGGTTCTTGAATTCTTCTGTCAGTGCTCTATGGGTGTCAGATTCCTATCTACGGTGGAGGAAAGCTGCCACTCCGGAGGAGCGCGAGAGATTGAGGAAGCGTGAACCTGTCGACTACAAGGTTCGCGAGGTGGAAAAGGAGAAGGAGAAGCATCTGACTGAGGGAGAGGAAGAAGCCAGGTTTCGAGTTGTTCATCCTTCGAAGAAACCGAAGACTTCTCCTGCCGTCGAGATGGTGGTTGACAAGAATGGCAAAGCGAGACCACGAGAGAGACCATTGGTGATTAGGTCTAAAGTGGCGCAAGAGCGTCCGGCTCGAGGTCGTGACAAGAAGTATGATAAAAATGACAAAGGCGAAGGGAAAATGGAAGAGTAGCCTAAGTCTTTATTATTATTTATTATTATTATTATTGCAATGAGAAGGTGGGGTTTTTAGAATCCTAGCCTATTTATTTTTTATTATGTAACGTACTATTATTATTAAACAAAATAAAAAAGGTTAAATGGTTATGAAACCGTTGTGATTTTGTTTTCATTATTCTTGTCGAATTTCAAGTGCATTCGCAAATGTCTTTCTATTTACATTTAAAATAATTAAATGGGTTGTATCCCGTGAAGGATTGCCTACGTATTCATTTAAAAAAAATGAAATCAAACCCTTGCGCGTAGTTCGAGTAAATGTAAAAGAATAACTGTTCTAAGCAAGAGCTTGTAATGAACTTTAGAAAATAAGCATGAGCTTTACTTACTCCTAAAATGCAATTTAATTTATTTGATGATATGAGAATGACAAATTGTCAAAGTGCAAGAGCAAGATGACATTAGCTTGATTCAGCTTGGCCAGGGGTCGTTTATTTCGTGCTACAAGAGCGACACGTGAGGTCACGCGAGGCGCGGTTTTTTTTTGTTTTTTTTTTGCTCCTATTCTAGGCGTAGTAACGTTTTAGTTGGTCAAGGTTTGTTGGGTTGGCAAATTCATTCCCGTCTAGGTCTGTGATCCTAACCGCACCCCTGGAAGTATGGACTTGACTAGGAAAGGCCCGGCCCAATTGGGTTTGAATTTTCCTCGTGGATCGACAGGTAAAAGAGCCCTAATGGATTTGAGGACCAAGTCTCCTTCCTTGATGTTCCTTGGCTTAACCCTTTTGTTGAAGGTTCTTTTGATACGCACCTGGTATGTTTGCACGTTGTGTAATGCATGTAACCTTCGTTCATCCAAGAGGATGAGTTCTTCATATTTATCCCTCTTCCACTCGGCTTCTGGGATTTGGCTTTCGAGTAAAATACGGAAGGATGGTATTTCTAGCTCGACTGGTTGTACGACTTCCATGCCGTAGGTCAAATAGAAAGGAGTAGCCCCAGTGGGCATCTTAACGGATGTACGGTATCCCCATAAAGCAAAGGGTATCTTGCTTGGCCAATCTCTATAGTTGTCAATCATTTTCTTGAGAATTGTGACAACATTTTTGTTTGCGGCTTCTACCGCGCCATTGGTTTGTGGTCTATATGGCGAGGAGTGGTGATGCTTTATTTTGTACTTGGCTAGCAATTGTTCAGTCTCAGCTTGGAAATGTGATCCATTGTCACTGATGATCTCATGTGGGCAACCATATCGACAGATGATATTGGTTTGTATGAATTTTGCCACGTTCTTGGCTCTAAGACTGGTGTAAGAAGCCGCTTCTACCCATTTGGTGAAATAATCGATTGCTACTAGGATGAAACAGTGACCTCCTGTTCCGGCTGGAGTGATTTTACTGATGATGTTAATTCCCCAAGCAGAAAATGGCCAGGGAGATGTCATGGTGTAAAGCAATGAAGGAGGAACATGTTGCACATTCCCGAAGATCTGACAATTATGGCAATGTCTCACATATTTGATGCAATCAGATTCCATCGTTGTCCAATAATACCCTAAATGCGTGATTTTCTTTGCCATCATGGGTCCACTCATGTGAGGGCCACATTCTCCATCATGGACTTCTTCCATCACTTTCCGTGCCTGTGAATGATAAAGACAACGTAGAATTACACCAAGAGGTGTTCTTTTGTATAACTCTCCTTGCATGAGGACTTATTGGGAAGCTAGCAAACGGATGGCGCGTTGTCCCCTTTTGTCCATTTCTGGTGGATAGGTGCCATGGAGTTTGAAGTTTAGGATTACTTGGAACCAAGGCTCCTCTGTAATTTCCTCTTCATCGGTGATTTGGTGCACATAAGCTGGTTCTGATTGTCGTTCGATGCATAATGGCATTTCTACCATGCTATTCGGCATATTAATCAAAGATGCGAGTTTTGCAAGAGCATCCGCAAATTGATTTTCTTCTCGAGGTAGATGTAAGTAGGTTACTTGGTCGAAGAATTGGGCAACTTGGTCTATTCTGGCTTGATAAGGTGCCAGGCTTTCGCTTCGGATTTTCCAAGATCCCGTAATTTGGTTGATGATCAAAGAGGAATCCCTATGTACTCGAAGATTCTTGATGCCTAAACTTACTGCCGCTTGCAATCCAATGAGACAAAGCCAGATTCTCGCAAGGCGTTATTTGTCACCTCGAAGTCGAGTTTGACAGAGATTGGTGTATGCTCGCCTTCAGGAGAAATGAGCAACACTCCTATTCCAAATCCTCTTAAGTTCGATGCTCCATCAAAATAGAGGTCCCAGGAGTACGTCTACATCCGTCTGGAGTATATCCTCATCCGGAAACGACCAGGTGTCTATCGTTTGTGTATCATCGATGAGATTTTATGCGAAGAATTCGGCAACGGCGCGCCCTTTTATGACTTTCAAAGGTACATACTTGAGATCGAACTCTGAGAGCATCAAGGTCCATATCGCTAGACGTCCATTGAGAACGGGTTTCTCGAAGAGGTATTTGACATGATCCATTTTGGAGAATATCTTGACGGAGTAGCTAAGCATGTAATGGCGCAGCTTCTTTGTTGCCCACACAAGAGCGAGGCATGTCTTCTCGAGTGGCGTGTATTTGCACTCGTACTCCAAGAGCTTCTTACTAAGGTAGTATATGGCTCTTTCTTCTTTTCCTACGGTTTGAGCTAGCATGGCGCCCATGGCCGTTTCAGTTACCGTGAGATATAAACCAAGAGGTTGATCTCGTTGGGGTGGCATGAGCACTGGCGGTTTGGCTAGTATTTCCTTGATTTGGTCGAAAGACTTCTGACAGTCATCATCCCACACGGTGTGATCTGTTTTCTTTAACTTCTTGAATATGGGTTCGCAGATCATGGTGAGTTTCGATATGAATCGGCTTATGTATTGCACCTTGCCTAGGAATCTCCTGACTTCTTTCTCTGTTTGAGGTTGCGGCATTTCGATTAAAGCTTTGATCTTTGAAGGGTCTATTTCTATACCTCGTTGGCTAACAATGTATCCCAGGAGTTTGCCAGATGATACTCTGAATGCGCATTTCTGAGGATTGAGCCTCATGTTGTACTTCCGTAGCCTCGAGAAGAATTTGCGAAGGTTCGCAATATGTCCCTCTCTTTCCTTGGACTTGACAATCATGTCATCTACGTATACCTCAACGTCTTTATGCATCATGTCATGTAAGAGTGTAGTTGCGGTGCGTTGGTATGTAGCTCCGACGTTGATTAACCCAAACGGCATGACCGTGTAGCAATAGGTTCCCCATTCAGTGACGAAGGCGGTCTTATGCATGTCTTCTAAGGCCATATTGATCTGGTTATATCCCGCGTATCCGTCCATAAAGGATAGCAATGCGTGATCTGTCGTATTGTCTACTAATATGTCGATATGTGGTAGAGGAAAGTCATCTTTAGGACTTGCTTTGTTTAAGTCTCTAAAATCAACACAAACACGGATTCTCCCATCCTTTTTGGGTACGGGTACTATGTTTGTTACCCAGTCTGAGTACTCGGAAACTTTGATGAACCCGGCTTTGAATTGTTTATCGACTTCTTCTTTGATCTTGAGAGCCCATTCTGTCCTCATTCGTCGAAGCTTCTGTTTCACGGGTTTGAAACCTGGTTTGATTGGGATTCTATGCTCTGCAATGTCCCTGTCGATCCCTGGCATATCTTTGTAGGACCAAGCAAAAACGTCCTTGAACTCGTGTAGGAGGTCTATGAAACTGGCCCTTTCGGTGGGGCTCAAGGTTGTCCTTATCCTAAGTTCTTGGGGTTCTAGTTCAGTTCCTACATTGATGGGTTCAGTATTTTCTATCACTAGTCCCCCTTCTCCCCCTTGTAGTATTTCTTTGGCTATGTAGGGAGGTATTTCGATTGAGTCAGGGTCTGGGTCATTATCATTATCATCGTAAACAGAATTGCATTCAAGATAACACGAAGAGTAAGCAGAACCTGATTTATTCATATTAAGATTTGAGAAAAGTTGAAACAAAGAAGCCATCTGATCTGTGGTCAGTGGCGGTAAAGGGACAGCGATTGGGACATTTCCCGAACTACTGTTGCTATTAGACACTAGGCTAGGAGAAACGAGGGGAGTGGGAATGACGACAGGAGGAGACTCTCTAGGAACTTCTCTAGACTCCGACTCGGACTCGGACTCTGACTTTGACTCGAATTCTGTTGGAGCTAGTGTCCTCCACAGTTAGTGTGATAACATATATAAATCTCTTATAGGTTCACAGGGTATACTTAGTATTTTATCAGTTGATTAACGTTTACTAATAACGGTTGGCTTGCTAGAAGTTTGACGTTATTATCATACTGATGGCGGTGATCAACTGGTCCCTAAAAGTCACACCTAAAGGACGTGTTTGAGAGATGTGATTATATGAAAATATAATCACATTGATGTCTTATATGACTAAAAGGTTAGTCCAAGTATTTGACTAAAACGTTAGTCAATGTGATGATGAGACGATTATTTAATACAATTAAATAATATTAGCTGAGACAAATTAATTGTTAATTCGTAAATTGAATATAAAATATTATATTTAATTAATGTATATAATGTTAGCTTAACCGAATTAAGATGTTAATTCGTAATTAAACGTAAACGGTTATATTTAATTAGCAAATTATAAATATGCGATATTTATATTTAATGTATATATTATACGAAATTGTCATAATAAATGTTGACAAACCGGTATTAATAAATCGACTACAAACTGTTGTGTGTGGACTTATTATATACGTGACGACATAAATGACATTAGAGAAATATACACATATTATACATTTTGACAACAACCTAAAATAAGAAGATTTTCTCCTTATTTTTGGTTGTTGGTCAAACCGTTTAAAGAAGAAAAAAAGGAGAAAAATATCTTCTTTATTCTTCTCTTGTTTGGACGGTTAAAAGGAGAAAAGGAGATCATTTTTCCTTACTTCTTTTTGACCTAATTCTCACATCACAAAAAAAAACCCTAAAATCATTAGAAATTAGGGATCTCATTCTAGCAAAAGGAGAGGCATTTCTCGGAGCATTTTGGGTGCAACGATTAGGAGAATATCGATCTCGATATTTGTTCTTAGGCCTAATTGCTAGGAACGAAGGTTGATTATAATCTCTATTCTTTTTGTTGATGCAATTTCGTTTATGACTCGTAATTTCATAATTATAATTTCGCTATAATCCGAATTTCTTGATGAAGTATACCGATATTTCCCACAAGTGGTATCAGAGCACAAGCCACGAAATTATTTTATATGATTTTCATAAATGAATTTAAACAAAAAAAAAAATTGAGAAAAAAAAAATTTCGGCCGAATAATTTTTTTTTGCCGAGACTTTTTTTTTTGTTTTTTTGATGTTTTGTTTCCATTTTGATTTATTATATTGTTGTTTTAATATGTTAAGATGATAATATGATAAATTTGTAGATGTTTTGGTTTAATAGGAATTAAATTAAAATGTAAATGGAAATCGTTTTATTTGATGATGTTCATTTGTTTTTGATATATAGTTTTTGATATACATGGTTTTAAATTGTTGTTTAGAATCATGATTCATTAAATTTAATAATGTTCAAATCAATTGTGATGAATCAAATATTCGGATAATCGATTTAATCATAATTTAGATATTCATTTTAAGAGGTTAAATTGAATCATCTAGTTTGGATGTATGTTGAAATTAAAAGTTGATGATTATGCCAATCTTGTTATAGTAGCAACATTAAACAAATTTGTTCACATTAAAAGGTTATTTTCGTGAATAAGAAAAAAAAAAAAAACTGTTTTTTTCCGAATTTTTGGGAAAATGCCGCAAGCTATAAATAAAAAAAAAAAACTGTTTTTGTTTTTTTTAGGGCTGAATGCCGGGAAAGAAAAAAAAAAACAGCCATTTCGTTTTTGTTTATTTTTGGCCAATAATTATTATACATTATTTCTATAATGTATGATTGTTTGTTGTGAAAAAGTTCACAAATTTTAGATACCCAATTATTTTAAAGAGGTTTAAAATAATGTTAGATTAATTCATATTACAAGTTAATGTGAATTAAGATTGGAATTATTGTGAGTAATTGAGGAATTGTCACATAATTTTGATCATTTTAAAATAGGTGATTTGGATAAATTACTCTACATAATTAAGGAATTATGTCTTGAATGGTTAATTTATAGTTGATGCATTTTATTTAGTTGTATGAATTGTTGAATGGTTTATTTACGTATTTTTGCAATCGGTTGTAATTTGCATTACCTAGTGTGGCCTTAGTTGATTATGTTTTCGTAATGATGGAAACATAATCTTGATGTAATTTTGAGATCTCGTATCTCCTTTGGTTTTCTTTAAGTATTATGTTTTGAAATTAGAATGTAAATAGGTTTATTTTGTACTTTTTATTTGTAATTTTGAGAAGACTAAAGATGGAGATTGGATTGCTCACTCCCGCTACATGGACCAAGATGGAACATCAAGACAAGCTTCTCGGGTCCTAGGAAGGATTCCAAAGTTGTATTTATGTTCATTTTGGTAGATAGGCCACACTAGGACTTTATTTATGTTTTACGTTTTTCCATTCTTATTGCTTTTCTTCGCATGATAGTTAGTGCATCATATTCCGCCTAAACCAAACCACCTACTTATATGCATGAAAATTGACTCATATAGTTTGGATGTTAGTTATCATGGACATAAAGATGTCACACATTTTTAAGCCATCATCTTAATTTATTCATTCTCGCATGCTAGATATTAGTTCACTTAAAATGAATTAAAACGAAGTTGATGGGATATTCCTCTATAACTAAAATTGAGACAAGTCTTTATAAGGCCAAACAACTATGAATCCCTTCTTCGTCGGTAGGCATATAGGACCTTACTCTCCATGTGACCCCTTCTACGTTGGGTAAGTAGTTTGTGTTGACTTATTTTACCTCAACATTATAATCCGAAGAGTTTCTCGTGATTATGATGGACTATAGATAAAATTTACAGAAATTTATCAACCAAAAATTCTAATAGTAGAATTAGCCAAGAGGTTGGCTTATCAATTTACAGATAATTGAGTCTTGGGATCATTTATATAATTCTTGAGGGAGGTCAGTTGTATAAATGCTTGAGTCTTCGCATTATAACAGTTTTTGCATTAGACTTAAATCATAACGATTAGTATGCTTATTATGTCTTTCTTCTTCTTTTCGCAGTGTAGAATTCGTTTTATATTGATAATACTGCTTACAACAAATGGCTGGAAACAATGATATCCCTATGCCAAGTGCCACACTTGCACGCGAGTCCTGGCTCAAAACTTTCATGGACCACATGAATCAGTCCACACCACTGAAGAATGACGGGTCCAACTTTACGGACTGGGAGGCATCATTACGGAATGCTGCCATTGCTGACGGTAAGCTCAAGTACTTAACTAAGCCAATACCGCCAAACCCAGGCCCCAATGCAAGAGCTAATGAGTCACTTGCTTATAGTGACTTCGTCATGGAAGCGGGTGCGATAAAGAACGTACTCATTTTTGCAATGGAAACCAATTTGCAAAGACGCTTCATTGCCCAAGGTGCAAACAAGATTTTCACCACGCTCACTAATGAGTTCTCAAAAGCACCGAGAATCGTTACTTATGAGCATACCTGCCGCTTCTTTGATGCGAAACTCCAGAAGGGCCAACCGGTTAGCCCACATATTCTTAACATGATTGAGAATGTCGAGAAACTGGAGGCACTTGATTGCAAAATCAGTGAGAGCATAGTCATTGACCGTATGCTTCATTCACTTCATGATGGTTTTGCCCTCTTCAGGGCAAATTACTACATGAATGACATGAAGAAAAGTCCTCATGAGCTACACTCACTTCTCGTACAGACCGAGAAGGATATGAAATTGAGTGGGAGCATAAAGCAAGATGTTCTCATGATTTCCAACAAGAATAAGGGTAAGGGCAAAGCTCAAGACGACCTAACTGTAGGAAAGCCAAAGTTTAAGAAGTCAAGAAACGGTAAGAGTGGGCCTGGTGAGACTAGTGGCTCACAAGGCAAGGAAAAGAGCAAGGGCGGTAACGTTGAGTGCCACCATTGTCACAAGACTGGGCATTGGAGGAGGAACTGTCCCGTGTACCGTGAGGACATAAAAGCAGGCCGCGTCACTCCCGTTGGTATGTCATCTTATATTCATATGATTGAGATTAACCATGCAAGTTTGAACTTGGGTACTTGATATCTTGGTTGTGGTTCTCATCTGTAATCATTTGCGGGGCCTAAAAACATCACACCCCTCGCAAAGGGTGATGTGGATCTGCGAGTCGGGAATGGAGCAAGAGTTGCTGCAGTCTCAAAGGGAACATACGTAATCCAAACTCCCGAGTGGTTTTGAGTTATATTTATATAATCATTACTATGTACCAGTTTATCTAAGAATATTATTTCTGTTTCCGTACTTGATAAAGATGGTTTTTCATTTTCAATAAAGGACAATAGCTGTATTTTCTCTTTTAATGAAATGGTTTATGACAAAACAGTTTCCATGAATGGAATTTATATCTTAGATCAAACCACGGATATACTACATGTGAATAATAAGAAATTAAAGGTTGGTGACAAAGATCAAACTTATCTATGGCATTGTCGAATGGGACACATAAAAGAAAAACGTGTAAAGAAACTCATTGAGAATGGGACTATCCCCACATTTGATTTCTCATCGTTTGGCACGTGTGAATCATGTCTTATTGGCAAAATGACTCGAATTTCCTTCAAAGGTGTTGGAATGCGCGCTAATGACCTATTAGGACTCATACATACTGATGTATGTGGACCTATGTCAATCACCGCAAGAGACGGCTATAGATATTTTATCACTTTCACGGATGATTTGAGTAGATAAAGATATGTCTACTTAATGAAGCATAAAAGTGAGTCTTTTGAAAAATTCAAGGAATACCAGAATAAGGTTGAGAACCAACTGGGAAGAAAGTTTAAAGCACTCCGTTCAGATCGGGGTGGTGAATATCTTTCAAATGAGTTTGATCAACACTTTAAAGACTGTGGAATAGTTTTACAGTTAACTCCACCTGGAACACCTCAATTAAATGGTGTGTCTGAACGGAGAAATCGAACACTAATTGATATGGTTCGATCCATGATGAGTCACACCGTAGTACCTGATTCATTATGGGGCTTTGCTCTTTTGTCAGTTGCTCTTATACTTAACCGAAGTCCGTCTAAATCTGTCGACAAGACTCCGTATGAAATGTGGAAGGGAACGGTCCCTAACTTGTCCTTTATTCGGGTTTGGGGCTGCGAGGCTTATGTCAAGTGGAGACACGAGGATAAGCTCAGCCCGCGATCGGTCAAGACATACTTTATTGGTTATCCAAAAGGAATGTTTGGTCATTACTTCTATTCGCCTACCGAACATCGAGTTTTTGTTGCGGCTAGTGCAAAGTTCTTGGAGAAAGAATTCCTCGAGAACAAGTCAAGTAATAGAATCTTCGAGCTGTCGGAGATTCAAGAACCAACAACCGAGGAATAGATGGAGGAAGATGTTCCTTCAACTAATGATACGGTTAATATTCCTCAAGAACCTAGGAGGTCGGGTAAAGTCTCAAATCCTCCAGACAGATACATTGGTATGGTCGAGGAAAATGACGTTTTGCTCCTAGAGAATAATGAACCCGCTACCTATAAAGGTGCCATGACCTGTTCCGACTCTAAGCTATGGCTTGAAGCCATGCAATCCGAGATGGACTCCATGTATGAGAATGACGTATGAGATCTTGTTGATTTACCTAACAAGGTACAACCTCTTCAAAGAAAAATGGCTTTACAAAATAAAGCATTCTCAGAGACGGGCAACCGATACCTATAAGGCACGACTAGTGGCAAAAGGTTTCACTCAAGTGCACGGATTGCATTATGATGAAATTTTTGCACCCGTAGTTATGTTGCGTTCCATTCGGATAATCTTAGCGATTGCCGCTTTTCATGACTATGAAATTTGGCAGATGGATGTGAAAACCGCCTTCTTAAACGGTTATTTGGAGGAGGAATTATACATGGTACAACCCGAAGGTTTCATAGATCCTGAAAATCCTAAGAAAGTGTGCAAGCTTAAACGTTCCATTTATGGACTTAAGCAAGCTTCTCGGAGTTGGAATCATCATTTCGACCAGGTGATAAAAGAGTATGATTTCACTCGATCGGTCGAAGAACCATGCTTATATATCAAGTCGAGTGGGAGCAAGATTGTTTTCTTGATATTGTATGTCGATGACACACTCTTGATTGGGAATGACATTCCTCTCGTATCTTCGGTAAAAGGATGGTTGAAGAACCATTTCCAGATGAAAGATCTGGGTGAGGCACAACACATATTGGGAATCCGTATCTATCGAGATAGATCACGACGAATGTTATCACTGAGTCAGGAGTCTTATTTAGATAAGATTCTTGAAAGGTTCAGCATGACCAACTCCAAGAAGGGGAACCTTCCAATGACTTCTGGGATGCATTTGAGCAAGTCTCAGTCACCCACAACACCGGAAGGTGTTGAACACATGAGTCGTGTTCCTTATGCATCAGCCATAGGATCAATCATGTATGCCATGATATGCACACGTCCAGACGTGGCATATGCATTGAGTATGGCGAGTCGGTACCAAGGCAATCCTGGTGAAACACACTGGATAGCTGTTAAAAACATCCTTAAGTACCTACGGAGAACTAAGGATTGGGCATTGACTTATGGAGGAGATACTAAGCTATGTGCAATCGGTTACGCAGATGCTAGCTTCCAAACGGATCGAGATGATTCGAAATCTCAGTCTGGATTCGTTTTTACTCTTAATGGTGCTGCGGTCAGCTGGAAAAGTTCCAAATAGGAAGTTGTAGCAGATTCTACTACTAAATCCGAGTACTCTGCCGCTTCAGAAGCAGCAAAGGAAGCTATATGGATGCGTCAATTCTTACAAGGACTAACCATAGTTCCTAGTTCGAATGACCCAATCACCATCTATTGTGACAATAGAGGTGCCATCTTCCAGGCCAAGGAGCCTAAGTCTAGCAACAAGTCTAGACATGTACATCGGAAGGCTCACCTGATCCGTGATTACGTGGAGCAAGAGGAGATAGTGATTGACAAGATAGCTTCGGATGATAACATCGTGGATCCTCTCACTAAATCATTGAAATATGATAAGCATGAAGGGCACGTTATTTCCATGGGAATTAAGCGTGTTACGGAGTTGTACTAGTTGCTTATGGATTCGATACTTTTTTTTTCATATGCTATTTATAACTTCATCGTATTATTTCATATTTTGTTTTTCATGTGGATTGTACGACAACATTGAACGCCAAAAAGTGAACTGAAATACATTATATTTGTTTTGGTCCGTAATCGCCTACATGAGCTGATAACTCTGGCTATTATATTGTGAAGTTGATTGATGGTGGGTTCAACGAACCATAAGTCAAACGGTTGGCTGATCGATCACAAATGCGAGTTATAACGATACCTCGTAGGACATTGTGACAACGTAATGGAGTCCTAAATGTTTAAAACATTCGGTGTCAGGTCGTGGATTGGACGTCCATTGTGTTCCTAGAGTCGATTCTTTTGACTATCGACTGTCTCTTGAGATTAAGGCAGTTTTTGGGTGACTTTGGTTTCTTTCTCATGGTCGACCGTAACAGGAGGCTAAGCGATTTTTACCGGGTCATTTCATACCGTGCTTATATCTCAGGATTCGAGTTGAAGAAAATATCCAACCTTTATCGAGGCTTAGACATTTCTCGGGGCCACTCGAGGAGTTGAATCGAAATGCATGGCCATGCTCGAATGATGATTCGTTTATCAGTTAAGTTACTCTCTAGTCGGGAAAACCACTCTTGATATTGATCACTTGTAAAATACGACCTTTGTGAATACAGATTTTGCAAATTGTTTTACATTGAGTGGGAGAAATTAAGGATATGAGAATCGGTTATCGCACATACACTTGTGAGGACAAGTGGGAGATTGTTGGAGCTAGTGTCCTCCACAGTTAGTGTGATAAAATATATAAATCTCTTATAGGTTCACAGGGTATACTTAGTATTTTATCAGTTGATTAACGTTTACTAATAACGGTTGGCTTGCTAGAAGTTTGACGTTATTATCATACTGATGGCGGTGATCAACTGGTCCCTAAAAGTCACACCTAAAGGATGTGTTTGAGAGATGTGATTATATGAAAATATAATCACATTGATGCCTTATATGACTAAAAGGTTAGTCCAAGTATTTGACTAAAAAGTTAGTCAATGTGATGATGAGACGATTATTTCATAAAATTAAATAATATTAGTTGAGACGAATTAATTGTTAATTCGTAAATTGAATATAAACTGTTATATTTAATTAATGTATATAATGTTAGCTTAAACAAATTAAGATGTTAATTCGTAATTAAACGTAAACGGTTATATTTAATTAGCAAATTATAAATATGTGATATTTTTATTTAATGTATATATTATACGAAATTGTCATAATAAATGTTGACAGACCGGTATTAATAAATCGACTACAAACTGTTGTGTGTGGGCTTATTATATACGTGACGACATAAATGACGTTAGAGAAATATACACATATTATACATTTTGACAACAACCTAAAATAAGAAGATTTTCTCCTTATTTTTGGTTGTTGGTCAAACTGTTTAAAGAAGAAAAAAGGAGAAAAATATCTTCTTTATTCTTCTCTTGTTTGGACGGTTAAAAGGAGAAAAGGAGATCATTTTTCCTTACTTCTTTTTGACCTAATTCTCACATCACAAAAAAAACCCTAAAATCATTAGAAATTAGGGATCTCATTCTAGCAAAAGGAGAGGCATTTCTCGGAGCATTTTGGGTGCAACGATTAGGAGAATATCGATCTCGATATTTGTTCTTAGGCCTAATTGCTAGGACCGAAGGTTGATTATAATCTCTATTCTTTTTGTTTATGCAACTTCGTTTATGAATCGTAATTTCATAATTATAATTTCGTTATAATCCGAATTTCTTGATGAAGTATACCGATATTTCCCACAAATTCATCGTCTTCTGGTTCTCCTTTGAACATTTCTCCTTCTCCAGTAGTGAGCTTGAAGAGTCTTCCTTGATTGTTTGTCCACTTGATCGATTTTCTCCATCCTTTCTGCTGATTGGTGTTGGTTTCTGTGTCCAGTGTGGTAATGATCTCATCTATGATGCTTTCGGCGCTCTTGATTAATGGAAGATCCTGGAGGTAGACATCTTCCTCGTTATCCGTCCATATCCCGTTGATCACCTCTTCTTTTGGGGAGATAAGATGTGAGCAATCTAAGATAGATTCGTCACTTGTGATCATCAGAACTCCAAGAGGATTCTGAGTGTTGTTAGGCTTACCTCCAGGTGGTATTGGTAGGCGACCGTCTTCAATCATATCTTGAAGCACATTTTTCAGTTTGTAGCATTTCTCTGTATCATGTCCCTTACCTCTATGGTATTCGCAGTACGAATTCTCATCCCAGAATTTGGATTTCTTTTCCGGTTCGGGTGTAGGGCCTATGGGTTGAAGTTTGACCAGCTTCATCAACCTTTTCAGAGCGTTGGAATATGTGTCCCCTAGATTTGTGAATTTCCTTGGAGGGGTACTCTTCTTAGATGGCTCGAGGAGGTTTACTTCATCAGTCTTGCTAGTAGAGCCGTAAGAACGACTTGTTGAGCCTTGATATCCACAACCTATCGTTTTGGACAAGAGCCCTTTACGAATATCATCTTCGATCCTTGTCCCTAGTACGGTCAAGTCTTTGAAGGTTTTGATGTTTTGATACCTCAAATGATTTGCATAGATGGGCTTTAGGTTGTCCACGAATTTCTCCACGAGGGTGGCTTCATCCGGGCGTTCAACAAGTTGAGTACTAGTGTTCCTCCACCGACTTAGGAAATCGCTAAAACCTTCTTTGTCATTTTGGGTAAGAACCTCTAAAGTGCGCATGTTGACTTGGATTTCAGCATTATCCGCATATTGTTTAGCAAACTAGATTGCGGCATCGTCCCAATTAGCGATTTTCTTGTGTTCTAGCGAATAGAACCATTGTTTTGGGATGGTGTCAAGAGATGAAGGAAAGATCTTTAAGAACATCTCGGGTTTAATGCCTTTGATAGACATGTAATCCTTAAAGGCACGTATATGGTTCAAAGGGTTTTCGTGCCCTTTGAATTTCGGGATATCCGTCATGTTGAAGTTGGTTGGCAACTTGGAAATCACAGCCTCATATTTGCGATTGTTCTCCCTATAAATGTCATCCCCTTTGAGATACATCAATTGTTCCTCCAAGTATTGGAGTCGTTTCTCAGCTGCAGTCATACCTATGGGAGGGTTTTCGTCCCCGAAATTGTTCACGAAGTCATCGGCTATTTCACTTTCTCGAGGAGGCATCCTCGTTTTCACGGCATATATTCGGCCCTCAATGGTGTCAAGGCGATCATACACTTGGTCTTGAGTAACTTGGATACGAGCTAGCACGGCTAGGATTTGATCATTACCATTCTGGAGTTGGTTGAAGTTCGCGTCGCTTGTTTCAGGCATCTTGGAAACTGAATAAGAGATCGACGACGAATCAAAACACGATCGACCACTCTAGCACACTTACTTGAAAAGAAATGTTTTGACTTGTGAAGTGGGAGTGTGCCACTTGTGTTAGTGAGTTTTGAGGAGATGACAAAGTTTGAAAAATGTTGGTCCTAGTCAACTTTAGTGTAGTTGTAGGAGTGGACTCGAAGTGAGGTTTTGAAATGGGTTTTGAGGCCCGAATTTTGACTCGACAATTGGACAGAGTTTCGGCTTGTTTTGCGCTAATATTAGGCCCAAGTTTCGAAATTTTACATTTTAAAGAAGGATTTTGTTTTTACAAAAATCGTCATGGTTTCGTTTAGAAAATGGTGATCACGTATGATACAAACATTATACAAGCATTATAAGGGATGCTGAGTGCATTTAGAAGGGTTTTGGTTTAAAGGGTGGGTTGCCATACCGAACAATCAAACCCGAAGTCTGTGGAGAGGCTCGTACCAAACAAGAGTAAGGCCGATTCCTAGTCCATTTCCTCAAGTAGTGAAAGTCCTTGATACGAACAAGAGTAAGTACCATGGTATGGATGACATAAATCGCTATCCATCCTTAGGCCCAAATAAGAATTAGGACCGTTTAGACGGGACGATTGGTCGAATGGGTTGGGTTGGGCCTAGGAAGGCCGATTAAAACGATCTAGGAAGACCGAGTTATGAAAACCGATAATTGTCTCGTACAAACTATTCCCTAACCTTGTTCAAGTTTCACCTTTTGGCTACACATAAGTGTATTATCCCCAGCGGAGTCGCCAAACTGTGGACAATGGGCCTACGGGGGCGCTTGGGAAGAACAAGCGTTTGCATTTGTGGAGTCGCCACCAATTTAATGTGGAAAATTGGAAACCGTTCGAATACCTCGTGCCATGTCAAGACACAAAGTAGTGACATGAACACCAAGAACTCGTTACCCTTAGCATTCTATATCTAGAATGACTCTCGTGGATGCCAATGAACACGGATGTTCACAGAGATCTGGAGTAAGGGGTGAGGGTACGTATTAGGAAGCTCTTTTGATCGAACACCTAATCCCGCCCGCCTCGATAGCGGCCTCTACTAATGATTAGGGAAATTGTCTATACTCGATATATTGAAGGTTATATACATGCAATGCAACATCCAACGTTTTAATCCTAGCATGTGAGAATTAACTAAGTCGGTGAACAAGTAATTTATCATACAATAAATGTCAAAGTAGAAACTTAGGTTCAATTACATGTGAAGGCACACAAAGAAATATAATAAAGAAAATACAATAAATACAACAATAGAAAATTACAATAATTACATTGGATTAATGATTTATGTCGAAAATACTTTTAAAACGGATAATTTGAGAAAAGAAATAAATAAACAAATAAACGAACAAGAATTAAGGGTAATAATACGAATAGTAGTCAATTAATACGTAAGCTAATAACTAAGTCAAAGCAAGACGGAGTTCGAGAGACAAATCAACCAGAACAGTAGCAGCTGAGCCGCGCCTCTGAAGAGGCGCAGGCAGATTCTTTGCGTCGTTCCTTTGGCTCGATTAAACTGGCTGTGAAGCCGGAATTGCAAATCGTTAAGGTTCGTTGGTGATTTTAAGGCTTGATTATACTATTTGACTCGGATAAAAGTGAATAACAGATTATTTACATGTCATTAATGGTCATGAAAGCAATAAACATGGATGAAACCGATTAAAACGAATTAATTACATGACTAAAAAGGGTTAATTAGCAAATTAAGAACTAAACAAACTAATTAGGTTAAATATGATGAATTAATGATGGACTAATGATAATAAACAGGTAAGAATATATCAAAGGTCAAATTCCAGAAACTGAATATGAATGAATCGAATTTCTACAACCCGGTTTGACTTTAATGACCAAAACCCGCAAATATTGGTTATTTGGGATTTGAGTCGGGATTTAATGATGAATTATATGTTAATGATGATGAACAATATGTTAAATTATTATGTGGATGAAACAAGAACAAACAAAGACGAAAGAAAACAAAAGAACGAAACTAACAGAAGACGAAGGAAGAAGAAGAGAAGCAAGAACGGCGGCAACCTCAGGAAGAGCCGCAGCAAGTGCTGCGTCCTTTCCAAGAGGCGCAGCAGTTGCTGCGTCCCATCTCGACGTCTGTCCCCTATTAATCCGTAAAAAGGGTTTAAACAAGGGTTTTAGAAATCGGTTTAAATTATATTTTCGACATAAATCTTACAATATAATTACAACAATAAAGAACAATAAATAAAAGAGAGATTTACACCCTCAGACTTACATGTTTGAAGAAACGAGATGAACTAAGTTTACGATTAGTGATGCTCGACTCGAATGTAGACGAAAGTGCCCTCGTAAGAGGAAAACGACTAAGATTGATTAAGTTGATTATTGTGGAGTTGGTCAAATTGGTCGGTCATGCAAAACGAGGCTGGTACTCAGAAATATCCGAGCTTACGTGGTCGAAAGTTCAAGCACGTAGACGCCAAAAAGTAAGAACGTGGTCTAGAATGCAAATGGAGAAGAGAAGGGCGGACACTCGCGTGAGAAATATGAGAGACAGAAGGTCTCTATTTATACTAATCACACGGAGGAAATAGGGTTTTCGGAGAAACTTTGGAAGTGAATCTCGAAAAGATATGAAAAGATACGAAAAATACGCAGAAAAGGACTTGGGAAGAGGCGCAGCAGGCACTGCGTCTCTTGGAAGAGGCGCAGCACTTGCTGCGTCCTTTCCCAAGTGGTTTCCCCCTGCAGAAGAAAGATTTCCGTGTTTAGTTTATGGAAAATTTTGTTTTCCTTAATATTTTGTGTGAATATTACGGGAAATTGTTTGCCAAAGATTAAAAGATTTATAAAATATGGAATAGAAATATCCGGAACATTCCCAAACATTCTGACTCGGCATTTTAACGGTTATCAGAAAATGAAGACGGTTTTAGGCCCGGACTCCAAATATACTCTAATTACTGCGAAAACGACCGTATCGGTACGTATATGACAATTAAGAGGTAGACATAAATGTTTGAGCGATCACTTGACGATAAACTTACGAACTATCACAAATCGTTCCGCGTACCAAACATGCGGCCCAATCATCACCGGGTGGTTTGCGGGAGGTGCAGAAATGAGGTATCTACACAATCACGTTCTCGTTATGCACAACCTTTTACTTGCATTCTCCATAATCTCCCGGTTCATTATGATGTGAATGGAAAGAGTTTAACCCTGATTTTGGGTGGTTGACGCAAATGCTTCATGACTCCGGTTTCACCGCGGTTAAAAAAAATGTACCTTGTATCGACAAACAAGCAAGGTGTTGTAGGCTTCACTTTAATCGAGTTCGACGAAGCCAACTGCCATGTTAGTTTTCGTCAGGCAAGAAAATTAGGGGCTATATTTGCGGGGGAAGATGCGGGAAAAGAGGACTTCTATTCGGATGATAGATAACAAGGCCCTTATCTATGGGTTACGACCCATCTTGATCATCATCTGCGGAGACATTACAGGAGGCATCACATTCTTGCCACCGTGCCAATGTCATGGGAGAAAGAGGCCATTCCACCTGCGCTGCCTGGTGATAATGAAGTGTTAGGTTCATATACCTATTATTAGACTCCTCTAATGGTGAGCTAATTAACATATTAATATTAGTTCTTTAGATCTAGTGCATGCATAACTAAATAAGTGATTAAATGAGAAAAACAATGTCCCTTACATTGATATATGGCTCAAAAATAAGGTCATAAATAAGGTCACCTTCCTTATTTGTTCTTGAGCTTAAATGTAATTGATGATCCTCCAAAATCCCATGTAGAGATCCTCCTCTTGATTGCACCCAAAACAAATCCCTTAAACTAATATATTAATTAACTAGATTAATACAATAGTATCCTTAAAATGATTCTAATAATATTCTTATCACTACACTTGTAATCTAATATTGTGATTAGAATTTAGGATGAACAATCTTTTGATTTTCTAAAACAAGTTTTAGAGAGTTGTGAGAGAAATGAGCAAAATTGCATGTGAATGAATTATGAATATGGAGAGTAAGAATAAGAGAACAAATTCTCTTAAAATGAGGAGGAGAAAACCGGTGGGGGTCAAGTGCTAAATGCCAAAGTTTGGCATCTTCTTTTGCTTTTACTCTTCTCCATAATGTAGGTGTGTAAGGCTACTAAGTGTAGGTATGATTATTTTAATTTTATCACATAAAATAATATCATCCAAACTCCACTACAACCTCCATTTCGGTCCATACATATATAAAATGGACTACCATTTTATTTTGTCAATTTGTCATTTGTCACACAATATGTCACATGTAGTATGTTATATGTTATTAATTAATTTAATGCAGATTTATCAAACAAATATCATTTTATAAATTAATTAAATTACATACAACAAATTGACTAGTGATTCTTGATCACATAAATAAAATGAGTCATATAATTATAATTCACAACATAGTGTAATTATAATTAACCATTCATTCTTATCTCTATTGTTTCACAAACAATAATCAATTTTAGTAATAAAGTATTTTAATTACTAAAATAAATCTTACTTAATCAAATTACAATAAGATATAAATATTCTCTCTCACAAATGAATTGTTCACTTTTAAGGAATTGATTAACTTGTATCGTCATACAATTAATCAATTTGTCTATTAAGGGAATTGTCCTTTAGGTGTGACCTTAAGGGATCAACTGATTACCACCGTCAAACAACAGTAATGTCAAACTCTAGTTAGCCAATCATTACTGATTAATGTTGATCATTTGACTATATAAATGAATCATCCCTTACGTATTCTTAATTTGAGATTTAAACATGTGATCTCACAATTGTTGAGAACACATACTCTAACAATCTCCCACTTGTCCGAGACAAGTGTGCGTCACCAATTCTCTTGTCCTATTACAATCTCCCACTCAATGCAAGGTGTCTTGCAGGTTTTACTTACATTTGATCATATCTTGAGTAGTTTTCTCGATCTAGAGAGTAACTGTCTGACCGGAATTATCTACCGTAGATACCTTCCGAGCGTGGCCACGCATTTTTAGTTCACTACTCCTCGAGTGGCCTTGAGATTTTAAATAACCCTGACAAGGAGGTGGACAATTCCTATCGCACTATTCCCTTCGTATAGCCACAGTTCATCATAACCCAAAATGTACTCATTTGACTTCAGTTACGACAGTCGTAGAGTATAAATCAAAGTCATTCAGAAATTTGTGCCAACTTGGGCGAATAGTCTTTAGTCAAAAGAGTTGACTCATAAGAATACTATAGTAGCTCTTGCCACGACCAGGCTTTATAAATTACCAGAACTCTATAAGCGGTCACTGCCCGACAGATTGTCCCATACAATCCGTCTATGTGATCGACTAGTCATCCCATATGACTTTATGGCAGTTGAAATTGCCATCAATCGCATCACACTCTAGTCACTTTGAGACGTCACCTTCTATAAGTAACTAGGGGTGAAAACTATGTTAATCCAGTTCACTTTAATGCGGTTCAATATTGTTTCAACAACCCATTTGAATTTAACAAAGTGATAAATGAGTTTAAAGAAACTCAAACGATAAATGCGATTATCATATATGAATAGTTAATACACTATTACTACTTCATATCTTATAATCTACAGTGTACCTTTTACACTAGTTGAAATGTAATAAAAGCTTGGCAAGTGGATATACCATGTATCCAAACATTCCAACTTTATGAATTGTCATTTCCTTCTATTCAATGTTATTTCTAATAACATGAATTTATCTAAGTATATGTCTAGTCTTCTCACTAGACTTGGGCTCTTTAGCTTGAAAGATGCTCCCACTGTTATCTCATAACTTGAGATAAAGTCATTAGTAGAGGGATTCACTCTAATTCCCTATGTTGACCATTTTATCACAATTTACTTAGATTATGTTTGTAGAATTTGTAATGGTCGAAACTAAAACACTTCTCTAGTCTCTTACTCCTTAGTCAATAAAATCAGCCTAGGATTTCGACAAATCCTTATAGGTTTGGAAACTAGAGTTTGTGTAACCCTTCAACACACAACTTAGTATATCATCCAAACATAAGAACAAATCCTCAATTCTTCTCAAGAATCTTAAGGATGTTCTTTAAGGCTTTCACAAGACCATCTTATGAATTAACTTGTTATTGACTTATTATGCTCCAAGCATATGATTCATCAGGGCGTGTGCATTTAATGGCATACATGATCGTTCTAATGGCGGAAACATTAGCAATCGATTTCATGTGATCAATAACTTATTTAGGTTCAGTGAATGACTATGACTCTATCATAGTAATTCCACTTTCATCACTATGAATAACCTACTTAACCTTGTTGATGTTAAACAGATATGACAGAACTTATCATCATAATTCTCTCTCAACTCTATGCCAATATTCTCTCAAATTCAACACCTAGATTCAGAAATCTATAATGCATCGCACTCTTTCCTAGTCTCCCAATCACTCTTTCACAGAGGAGAGTATTGGTACATTATTCCCAATAAGTAATATATTATCAACATATAAGACATGGAAAAATAATTCTGGCTCCCACTTAACTTCATGTGTAAATATGATTCTTCAACAAAGTGAATGAAAACATTCTCAATTATCACATGAACGAAAAGTATAATCCTTTGATGCTTGCTTAAGACTATTTTAGGATCACTTAAGAAAGCTTTGCATAATATATTAGGACTCTTAGATCTTTATCTAAGATTTTGTGTTCCATACACATCCTTCTCTAAATTCCCATTTTAGAAAAGCGAATTTTAATATTATTTGCCATTTTTCATCAACATGAAATGTGGCAATTCCCAACATGATTTATCTTAATTAACATCTTTATGTCAATCTATGCACTTAGGTACTCTAAAGCTCTATTTACTTTAAAGAGACCATCACCTTAAAGTAAATCTACTCTTGAGTGACAATTTTTTTGGATTGTAACGCTATGGCTTGTATGCAACAGAGTCGATTAGGGACAAGGTCATAATACCATTACTTTCGAAAAGTATCATATTAACAATAAGACATGTGTGCTTTACTCCCACTCTATCTCAATAGATTATAGTTCCATTACTTTCAAAAAGTAACACATTAACTATAAGACATGTTTGTGACGATCTACTCCCACTCTATCTCTTAGAAATACATCTATCTTCTTAAGAGATAGCTGTGTGAGTCACAAGCATATATGGTGAAGTAATAAAGTTTATCTAGACTGACGTATTAGCACATAAAAGACCAGCTCTATTATGGCAGCTTGACTCATGTCATATACGAGTCTGATCCATGTAATTTGTTAAATAGACTCTCTATTTTAGGTATCTCCAGGTTGACCCTTCGTTTTTAATAACGTGTCCGTTTTCGATTGCAAATTCCCAAAATTGAGTTCGAGAACTCAAACCGACTCATATTAGTTTGATCTTATGGGTAGTGACGCAAGATCATAATCCATATTTAATAAATCAAATTCATTACTAAGATCTTTGCCACTACGATCGGATCATAATGCTTTAGTACTTTGTTCAATTGGTTCTCTACGTCATTTAGAAATTCTTTAAATTTATCAAATGCTTCACTTTATTTTTGATTAAGTAAACATACCCATATCTACTTAATTCATCGGTAAAAGTGACGAAGTAGTCATAATTTCCCCTTGCGGTGATGTTCATTGGAACACATACATCGGCATGTATTAGTCCTAACAAATCACTTGTTTGTGTCCCTTTACCACTAAAGGGAATATGAATCAAATTTGTGAAGGAGACAAGATTCGCATATACCATATGATTGAAAATCAAATAGTTTAATAAATCTAGTCGACACTAGCCTTTTAATGCGTTTCTCATTTATGTGACCTAATCGAAAAAGCCAAATGTACAAATCATTTGGATCATTTGTTATGGGTCTGTTAGATTGTATGTTATAGATATCTATAGTTGAGTTGGAGGTGTCTAAAACATAAATACCATTTATAGAAGTGGCTTGGCTCATGGCCAAGTCATTTTCAACAAAATACAATGATTGTTTTGATGGTAAAAGAAAAAATCCTTCTATGTCTAACATAGAAGTGGTAGTACTGTTTTTAGACAAAGCGGGTACATAATAACAATTATGTAGATTACAACTCAAGGCTATTAGCTAAAACAAGTACATAAGTCCCTCTTGAAGTGGCGGCTACCCTAGCTCCATTTTCTAGTCGGAGATCTATATCACTCTTGTTTAGCTTTTCCACATTTCCAAGCCCCTGTATACGATTACAAAGGTGAAAACCACAACCGGTATCCAATACCCACGTTGAGGTGGAGGTATAATTTATATCAATAACAACGATTCCGGAAGAAATATTACCAAGTGGAGTGACAAGTCCAACATTGATATCTTCCAAATACTTGGGGCAATTACGCTTCCAATGGCCCATGACATTACAATAATGACATTCGTCGTAGGATTGGGCACCTTTCTTGGTTTTGGTTGTGGTAGTCTCACTAACTACTTCGAATTCACAATCGGGTTTGGGTTTCTTACCCTTCTTTGCTTTTCCTTTAGTAATATAATTACTCCTTTCATTTGCAAGGACATTCTTGCTTGAACTCCCACTCAATATTATATTTCTCCTTGTTTCTACAAACAAGGATGCCATGGAATTTGTGAGATTCTCCTCACAAGATTCTCTTACCAAGGACGTGGGCATGAGAATGGGAGTGGGAGGTGTAGAAGTGGTAAAAATAGCAAAGATTTCCATCCTCACCAATGCCAAAGCGAAGTTCTTTAATCGGTTCATTGTCATACAAGGAGCATTGTTCATTGAGTGATTGGAGCCACGAATTAATGGTGATTGATGTAAGAGTTTTAGATGAATCCAGTGCGTATAAATAACTACAAAAACAGAAATGAAGGAAATAATTAACATTTATCGTTTTAAAACTTGTAAATATTTTAAAACAAGTTTTAGCATTTATATAGTGACCTCTACCCAACTATTATAAATGATCCCGAGATCCAAATTCATATCAATTCGGGCACGGTGAGCCGATTCATCCTTTATCAATATAACTCGGTGGATTAACTCTTTAATCGATTCTACTTCTAGAACTCTCAGTCGATAAAATTACTTTAATATTTATCTTTCGCCCGGAGTACATGCGACTACGGTCACAAATACTTCCGTTGAGCTCAATCCAAATTTCGATGTAATAACAATTTACTACCCACTTACCCAACGTAACAATTTAGCACCCCGGTGAGCCGAGCCTACTTCCTTATGAAATTGGGATTCATGGTTCAACTATTTGGTAAGGCTAATTCTCAATTATTATTTAGTGAGAGGTCTTGTCAATTTATTATCTATCACGTTTTAAGTGAACTAAAGCGGTGAGCTACGATAATTATAATTGACACGGTCGATGACTCGATATGAAATGCATGTGTTGTTATGGCGATTTGGCAATGCATGAAACATATTAAAATAAATGCAAAGTAATAATAATAAATTCCTAGCATGACCTTCCTAAAATAGAAAATAAAATAATCTATTACATATTCGGAAACCAACTCCTTTGGTCCTTTGAATCTTCAAGTGGCACGCCTCCCAAGAACACCGTCTTTGTCGGAACACCTTTTCGAATGGCACCGTCTTGAAGAAACTCCGAAGTTACAAATAATAATAAAAAATTCATGGCTATTCCTATTATACATTTGTAAAATGATAAACTAGTAAAAATAAAAGTGATACGAGATCACATTAAATTACAACCGAATCAATATTCCCTTTCATTACGAGTAATATCTATTAAAACTAAGGCCATACTAAGATAAAATTACATAATTCAAAATTATATAAATAAAAAGACATTCAACAATTGAAATATGCAGCATTATAATATGTGTCTATCATGCCAAATTATGTGCCAAATCGCCCTATTTAACTTATATCGATTATATAACCAGGTTTTATGGAAATGCGTGATAATAACTTATTAAAATCACAAATCAATACTTAAATCAAATTTAAGCTCAAGTTAATTATCCTAACATACTTAGGTCTCAAAAATTAGTCATCACTCAATTTTTGACAATAATTCAACTTGATATAATTTTATGCTCATTTTGACCTTAAAATCATAACTATTATGAAATAAATCCAAATTAAATTACAATAATTTTGAAATTTGAATTTTAAATTTTTGAACATTCTGGAATATTTCCATGATACTCATAATGTTAAAAATCATGGTTAAAATTTTCGAATTTTATTTCGAGAAAATATAGTTGCAATTTATCGGTTTTATCAAATAAAACATCTAAAGTATTCAAAAATTAATTTAATCAATTTACAACTTTAGATCTGATAAGTGGGATATAAATGCAACCTAAAATAATTTTCTCATGCCATGTAATTCGTTTTAGCTATTTATGCTAAAATAGTCACTATTTATGTCATTTTTTACACTAAAACTTCATAAATCATGCTAAATGAATCAAGTTCATTTCAAATTTTACACACAATGAGTAAAACATACATGTGATAACATATTAAAATTTCATGGCCTATTTCGAAGTATAACTATATTTAACCATTTTACCTCCATTTAATTCATTTTTATCTCATAAAAATCATAAATCATGCAAAATAAATCAAATTTATACGACATTTTACATACAATAATTAAAATATTCATGTGAGGTAATATAAAAATTTCAAGGTCAGAAACTAAGTTTAACTATTTTTAGTCATTTAACCTCCATTTATACCATTTTTATCACATAAAAATCATAAATCATGAAATATTAATCACATTAATACGACATTTTACATATAATACATAAAATATTCATGTGAGGTTATACTAACAAATCACGGCCATTAGTGAAGTTTAACCATTTTTAGTAAATAAAAGTTCATTTTACTCATAAAAATGTAATTATTTCACTAAAAATCATTAAAATGAGCAATAAAATACCATAAATCATAAAAATGACCTAAAACCATTTTAGGACCAGAATATATAATATGCATCAATATTTCATGACTTTATCTAATAAATTACAAATTTTTAGTTTTAATTAAGTTACTAATAACTCAAAAAAACTATCAATCGATTATGCATGCAACATCCTATGCTCTAATACCAATTGTTAGGTTCATATACCTATTATTAGACTCCTCTAATGGAAAACTAATTAACATATTAATATTAGTTCTTTAGATCTAGTGCATGCATAACTAAATAAGTGATTAAATGAGAAAAACAATGTCCCTTACATTGTTATATGGCTCGAAAATAAGGTCACAAATAAGGTCACCTTCCTTATTTGTTCTTGAGCTTAAATGTAATGGATGATCCTCCAAAATCCCAATGTAGAGATCCTCCTCTTGATTGCACCCAAAACAAATCCCTTAAACTAATATATTAATTAACTAGATTAATACAATAGTATCCTTAAAATGATTCTAATAATATTCTTATTACTACACTTGTAATCTAATATTGTGATTAGAATTTAGGATGAACAATCTTTTGATTTTCTAAAACAAGTTTTAGAGAGTTGTGAGAGAGATGAGCAAAATTGCATGTGAATGAATTATGAATATGGAGAGTAAGAATAAGAGAACAAATTCTCTTAAAATGAGGAGGAGAAAACCGGTGGGGGTCAAGGGCTAAATGCCAAAGTTTGGCATCTTCTTTTGCTTTTACTCTTCTCCATAATGTAGGTGTGTAAGGCTACTAAGTGTAGGTATGATTATTTTAATTTTATCACATAAAATAATATCATCCACACTCCACTACAACCTCCATTTCGGTCCATACATATATAAAATGGACTACCATTTTACTTTGTCAATTTGTCATTTGTCACACAATATGTCACATGTAGTATGTTACATGTTACTTCCTCCGTTTTCATATGATCTACCCATTTTATTAATATACTACACTCATATATTCAACAAATGGGTAGATCATATAAAAATGGAGGAAGTATTAATTAATTTAATGCATATTTATCAAATAAATATCATTGTATAAATTAATTAAATTTCATACAACAAATTGACTACTGATTCTTGATCACATAAATAAAATGAGTCATATAATTATAATTCACAACATATTGTAATTATAATTAACCATTCATTCTTATCTCTATTGTTTCACAAACAATAATTAATTTTAGTAATAAAGTATTTTAATTACTAAAATAAATCTTACTTAATCAAATTACAATAAGATATAAATATTCTCTCTCACAAATGAATTGTTCACTTTTAAGGAATTGATTAACTTGTATCGTCATACAATTAATCAATTTGTCTATTAAGGGAATTGTCCTTTAGGTGTGACCTTAAGGGATCAACTGATCACCACCGTCAAACGACAGTAATGTCAAACTCTAGTTAGCCAATCATTACTGATTAATGTTGATCAGTTGACTATATAAATGAATCATCCCTTACGTATTCTTAATTTGAGATTTAAACATGTGATCGCACTATTGTTGAGGACACATACTCTAACATGAAGGGCCGCTCTACGACTTGCTCTATACCGAAATTCATGATGAGTATCCTAATGCTTCATCCGATTCTAATAATTAAGTCTTTAATTATTATCTGGCATTATAAGTTGTATTTGGATTATGGTGGTGGTTTGAATTAAAGTTTAATTATTTATGTTTTTTGTTACGTTTTTTGTTACCCCATCATCTAGAATTCAGAGACAATATCACCAGTAAAATATCTAACTTTTATTATAATGACTTAGGTCTTTAGGAATACATTAAAAATATCTAGCTAAAGATATTTATCGCGTAAAACAAGCGTTGACAAACGTGAAAAAGCAAATGTATAGTGTGGAGTTGAACAGAGGGAGTATGTTTTTTGTTACCTCATCCTCTGGAGTTACGAGACAATATCACCATATATGTCTCTTTCACCTTCAGCCTAATCCATAGAGTCGTTTTCCCATTCCAACGGCACTGTCCCTTACTCGGCACTGCGACCTTGGCGGTGCAGAATCGGAAGTAGTAGGAGACGGTCAGATTTATTCGCAACCCATAAATATGGGCCTACCCGCTGATCATCGTGATCAAACCAGAGGCTAGAAGAGTCATTGTTATAGAATGCCCGCTCAAGTTTGCGAGCCTGGGGAAAGCATTCCCGCTCCTCACCTCCGCCAAACTCGATAAGGGCGCACCGCCCGAAGCCATCATGCACATCATTGTTCGGGTAGATAGTTTGAACCCAATTCAATCCGGCTAACCGAATTAAACCTATTAACCAGTCAAGGCTATACGAGAGTATAGCCTTTCCATGTCCGTCCATTGTATACGGGAGATTGTGAATGATGCACGTAAAGGGTTTAGCTTACATAATTCTACTTGGGGGATCCTGCAAGAGGTTCATATGATGCTTCATCATCATAATCAGCGGATGAATAATATGAACCACTATAAGTTGATGAACTTGACGACATATTCGATGTGGAAAATTAATGGAGGACTAGTTTTTTTTTTTTTTTTTTTTTTTTTTTTGAAAGAGGGAGGGACTAACTTTCTACTTATAATAATAAAAAAGAATGGAAAACATGTATATATATATATATATATATATATGTATATATATACATATATATATATATATGTATATATATACATATATATATATATATATATACATATATATATGTATATATATACATATATATATACATATATACATATATATATATATATATGAGTTTGAGTTGTATTGGAAACTGTATAATAAGATAATAAGAATTGAAACCGGTATAATAATAATAAGATAAGAATTGGAAACTTAACAAGGTAAGAATTGGAAAGTGAAAACGGTACAAGTTAAATCAGAATCGGTTCACTGTACCGTGTTAAACATATAATCTAACAACGGTTATCCACAAAACCGTTTTTCAATGGGTAAAAACACAACGGATTGGTAACGGTTCTTTGTTAAGCCGTTATCATATTACATATATCAACAACGGTTGGACAAAACCTGTTTTAAAATAAATTGTTTAATTATTTGTGATTTTCCAGTGTTTGTGACTTGACTAATGCATGCCTTTTAATTTTTACTTTTTCTGATTCAAAGTTGCAATATTGATTGTTTGATCATATGTATAACACAAAATGATAACGGTTCTTTGTTAAGCCGTTATCATATTACATATATCAACAACGGTTGGACACAAACCCGTTTTAAAATAAATTGTTTAATTATTTGTGATTTTCCAGTGTTTGTGATTTGACTAACGCATGCCCTGTAATTTTTACTTTTTCTGATTCAAAGTTGCAGTATTGATTGTTTGACCATATGTATAACACAAAATGATAACGGTTCTTTGTTAAGCCGTTATCATATTACATATATCAACAACGGTTATTTTAAAGCCGTTGTCATATTACACCAATAAACTGAAAATTTTATGAATTTACCAATGCATGCCCTAATATTATTGGTTGTTCGACCATTATTCACCTCATGCATTCATGCACAATTAATACAAGTTTTAATGTAACGTATGGATGAAATTAATCTAATTAATTATAGCTTTACACTATAAATAACATCACATTTGTAGTAATAATAAGAATCACTTTATTATTGCTAACCTATCTATTGCACTTTTTAAATAATACATATACATACATATCATAATTAAAATGTCGTCGTCTTTATCATCCGCAGTCGCACCTCTTCAGCAATTGGTAACCCGCTATATCAATCCGATTACGTGCATAATTCACAATCTCCCAGTCATACGCGATGCTGCTGGGAAGCCAGCTTCTAAAAGCCTTACCCCGTTGAGGGACATACTTATTGAGAATGGGTTTTCAAATATTAGGTCAATCCACCCAGTTTGGATTTCGAGTCATGGGTTTCTTGGATATGCTCTGATCGAGTTTCGAGGGGACGGTCTTGATGATTCTCGCCAAGCAAAACAACTCGCTGCAAGGTATGCATCACGTGAAGGGGCAAACGTGACTTTTATGCCGATGACCCTAAGGATCGTTATGTATACGCCGAGCCTTACTTATGGGTTGCCACTGCTGAGGACGCTCATCTGATGAGAAGGTTTTTTTCGTACAGTTTTATTAATGTACCGAAATCACGGGAAGACGAAGAAGTGCCTCATTTTGATCATCGTCTTGATGCCAATGTAGTAAGCTTGATTTATAATCAAGTTTATCCTGATTACCCACCCCTACTCAAACTCCTGTTAGGGTGTTTAATTAGTTTACTTAGCAAGCTGTTTGTTTTTGTATTTTTTTTTTGTTTTTTTATTGTGTTTTCTTTTTTTTCCCCCTTATTGTACTGTTTTTTTCCCCATTGTATAATATACTCGTTTTAATATATAGTTCTACTCTTTATTACATGAAAATGCTTATTAACATAGATTTTAAATAAGTTACGAACTGACAAATGAATGAAACAGTAATAATGATTTAGGTTACATTAATTACAATAACATATAATATAATGACAACGGTAGTGCATAAGAACCGTGTTAGAATACAAAACCTCTAAAAATAAATGAAAATTGGAAGATATTAAAAATATAATACAACGGTTCTTATAAGAACCCTGTTAGATTATCCACTTGCTGAATAACATAGATTTTAAATAACCTTCTTTCTTTCTTTCTTTCTCTCTCTTATTACTCAAATTATGTCAAGTGGTAGCTCTTATTCTTCCTCTATTTCAACAAGACATGTAATTGCTCAGTTCCGGCAACATTGCGGACTTCTTGGACTTTGCAAAATCCAGGAATAAAGTTTTTTACATGCAAATTTTATAATCCCGAGACTAAAATGCGTGGATGCAATTACTTCAAGTGGGTTGATGAACTAATGATTGAGTGACAGAGGAAGGTTATAAACAGGTTAGTAAATGAGAAAAAGAGCATGGATATAGAGATTACTCAAGTGAGAAGTATACTACATCAACTTAAAGAAGCAAAGCGGGGAAATGACATTGAAATATTGAAGGCAAAAGAAGAATGCAAGAAGTTAACCATGGATATCGTAGAACTCAAAAATAGTAAGGCATGACCTAGTTTATTATGTATGGTGGTAGTTTGTACTCTTTATGGGTAAACTTGTAATCCTTTAAATTAATGGAAATAAGCAAAATTTTCTGAGAAACATATTGTAATTAGCTGGCATATACCAAATGATGCTTTATTTCTTGGCGGTAAAATCAAACAAAATGAAATATAAAATACAACGGTTATACCTAAATCGTTTTTCAGGACGTATACAGTTATAACGGTTCAGGCCGTTGTTATCTATATAAAAATGATGCTTTATTTCTTGGCGGTAAAATCAAACAAAATGAAAATATTTAAGACAACGGTTATTTCTAACCCGTTGTAGATAATACTAAGCAATTACGCTTTAAAATAAAACCGTTGTCTGTTTGGAAACAAAATACAACGATTTTTCTTATACCGTGCTTATTACTTTCCATTAAACAAGGTTTTGCAAGTGTTGTATTATTCACACATATATACTTTGATCTTCCCCTCCCCCACATAATATCCTCAAACACTGAGCTTCCCTTCAACCACCAGCCTACCCCATCGCCGTTGCAGTAATTGTCGTCATCGACATTGCCGCCGCCAGATCAACCCGGATTCTCCTCTTTAAAGAAGTAATAAACCCTCCTCTCTAGAGATTTGTTTATTAATTTCTGCTTCAGATATGGTCGAAAAGCGGAAAAGAAACGATGGAAATGCGTCAGGCGACGACTCGGGTGATGAAAATAATTTGCAACACACTGCGGGTCGAATGCGCCACAACGTTTCCCTAGAAGCAATAAATTCAAAGACACCTAATCCTTTAAAATGGGATAACGATATGGGGCTGCGATACGGTAAGAATGTCGGGTATTTTGCGAGTTGGATTGGTTGTTGTGTAAGACAGTATGTGCCTCTCGGTACGTCGCGTATCAGTGAATTGATAAAATACGGAATACCATGCTAATAAACAGAATAAAGGTATGTATATACAATAATAAATGTTTTAGATGAAATTAAGTTACTACTTGATATGTGTATTAGCCGAAATAAACCAACTATGCTCATCATATATGCAGTTAGCTTACGTTGTCCCCGAAAAGTATGATAAGTACCTTAAAAAGAAAGACAGGGGAAGCCCTCAGTTCTTGGAAGTTATAGATTGCTGAGAACCACTTGTTCAACAAGGAAACCGGGGAGATGAATAAGAAACTACCAACAAAGAAGTATCCTTATGTCAGTCAGGACCATTGGGATAGCTATATCGCTTATAGGCAGTTTGACAAGTTTAAGGTAACTTAATAAGTAAAGAAGTATACTTAATTTAGTGTTTGGTCATGCTTACGTTTCTCAATACAATTTATTTGATGAAGGCTATGTGTGAGAGGAACAAGGCGAACATATCAAAGAAAAAGACCGTCTTTTACGGCTCCCGAGGTGGTTATAGATTGATTAAGATGAAACTTGTAAGTACACAATTCTTATAGTATTAGACTATTAGGTGTTTTAGTCGGATGTTATATATGTTCATAGTAATCATACATATTTTGAGAGGATATCAATGTGATGAATGAATTGTAGGCAAAGCTTGGAAAATTCAGTCGTCACGACGCTTGGGTGGAAGGTCACACTCCTAAAAACGGAAAGACGGAATCAGTACATGTTATATGGACAAGTGTTAATGTATAGAAGGAAGCCGAGGAGGACATGTCAAGGGAGAAGGAAATGGCAAAGGAGACTGGGGTGGGAGCCGAGGATCGATATCAGGCAGTTGAAGAGGAAGAGGAGGCCAGGAAGGCCGTGACATAAGATGAGATTGAGGTAGTTGATGATCAGACGTTCTTCTCAACACCGAAAAAGGTAATAGCTTCTAGTTTATAATTATTCATATCATACACTTTTTTACTTATGAAATTTATTAAAGGTAGTGAATGTATGTGTACTAATTGATTAAAGATGTCGTGAAGGGCGATTGCAAGGTGGCTTTTCGTCTGTTCTATTTACAGGGGAAATAGAAAGTTGTTGTTGCCAGGGGATACGTGTTCGCTTACGACCGGCTTCAACAAGTTAAGGTTCATGGTATACCCCTTCATGACAAATGCAGGAAAGTGTAAGTGTCCCAATTATATAAAGACGAGTATGGGGAAGTAAAAGTACCATTTCCTAATGAGGAGGTCACTTATTTGAAAGAACCCCTAAGTTCTTATGTGCAATGGCCGACAACCTCATCAATGTTGTCATCCCAGAGGTACCTATATGCAGACGTTAATTATTACTTGTTCGTGAAATATATTAGGGTACGAATATTAACATATCGTAAGTACTTTAATCTTTACATTTGCAGAAGTTAAGCAAAGCCATGGCGGCAGCTAAAGCAATTACTACTACGTCAACGGACAAAGTCACCGAAAGGATTACGTCTTCCCCAAAAACAAAACCACACGACATACAATATAAGCAAACTACTTTTGTTGCAGTCAAGCCTGCTTATGATTCTTATTATGAATCGTGTGCATATAAGAAAAAAATGAAAACTACTTCGCTGAAGGCTTTGCACAACCTGGCTGTAAAGAAGTCACCTAGAGGAGATGTAGTCATAACTAACATTGAAGAGGAAATTATGGGCGCAACTGATATAGCCGTACTGGACACGAAGTAACTGCTGGAATTTGTTGACCTTGACAATTTAGATGCTGTTCACATTTTGATTTGGATGAAGTAAGTTTTATTAATAAAACTATTTAGTCATTTCCATTTACGAATAATGATGTTTGTTTAAATTATCAATTACAATAACATTCTTCGTTCCATGTGGCGTAATAGGTACATGAATAATCAGATCGCTGAGTGGAAGTTCCCAATTCACGCCTACGGATTCTTGAGTCCTATGGCATTCTCTGTGCACATAATTTCATACGAAGAACAAATCAATAGTATCGCTCGTCGGTTGATGTCGACTAAAAAACTATGGCTTGCCCCCTCAATGAGAATATGTATGTATGGAGGGTAATATCCGTATAAAACCCCTTAAAATTAAGGACTATAACGTAATTTTATCATGTGATTAATTGTCATAAACGAAAAACAAGAGAAACGATAAAAGAATAAGAATCAACCTCGGGTCCTGTGCAAAACGGCCTAAGAACAGAAATCAACGTAGATTTCCTCCTAATTGTTGCACCCAAGATCGTCTGAGACTATGCCCCTTGTGCTAGAAATTGCTCTCTGATTGCCTTGCAATATTGAGAGAGCTTTTGTGAGTTTTCTGATGTGAGATCTAGAATTTTAGAGAAAAATGCTCCAAAAACCCTAATTTTCTTTCAAATGAAAAATGATTAGGTCAAAAGGAGAGAAGGACTCTCCTTTTGTTCATTTCGGCCAAACCGTGTACCAAGGGAGGGAGTGGGCTTTCCACTTTCTCCTTATTTAACTCGTGGTCCGACTCGTTTTGCTAAATGTATATGACGGGTTTTAATTATAAATCGTCATCCTATATCGGATATTAAAATATCGACTAGTAGCATGAATCAGTCGACATGTTAATACTTGTCCGACAATGACAATATTGTATAATTAATTAATTCAATATACATTAATTAAATATAACCGTTTATATTCAATTTATGAATTAACCGCTTAATTCACCTTAACCAGTATTATTTAATCCGTATTAAATAAATATCTCAACATCGCGTTTGACTAATTATTAGTCAATAACTCCGACTAACCGCTTAGTCATATTAGGCATCAATATGACTGTATTTTCATACCGTCACATCTCTCAAACGTATCCTATAGGTGTGACTTTTAGGGACCAGTTGATCACCGCCATCTGTATGACAATAACGTCAAACTTATCTAGCAAGCCAACCGTTATTGATAAACGTGGACCAACTGATAATAATACAAAAGTATACCCTTTAATCCTTTTAGAGATTTATATGTCATTGCACTAACTGTGGAGGACACCAGCCCCAACAAGCTCCCACTTGTCCGTACAAGTGTACGTGCAATAACGTTATCCGCACTAACTGGAGGACACCGGCTCCAACAATGTATAGTACGTGATTATTGTAATGAATTACGATTCTATAAATTTATTATTGACATGCTTACATGCGTGTAAATGAACTAACAGTTCAATGTCCCAAATTGAATAGGAAGCATTAGGTGCTACTGGCAATTCAAGTGGAAACAAAAACAGTGTACTGAATTGACTCTCGCGAAGGTAAACCCTTTGACAGTATAGTAAAGATGATAACTGAGTAAGTTTACAACCTTCAATAATGTCATTTGTTATTATATGACTTGAGCCATATATATGCAAATAATAATGGCATATGTGTATATTTATGAATGAGTGTTTTTGAAGCAAAAAGAAGATTATGTCCACTTGGAAAATATGAAAGCAACACCGATCCCAATTTTATCATGCCATTAGTAAGTGTATTCTTAATAATTACTCGTATCATTTAATTTATGTTTATGCGAGAGATTGATTATCTAATTCAGCTGATTTGTGTGTGATTTATATAATAGTCTCCTAAAGCACCAGACGACAAACAATGCGCCTTTTACGTTTGTCAGTCCATGTGGGAGGTTATCAACGGAAATTATTCTACTATTCCGATACGGGTTAGTGTGATTTAAAAACTATTTCAGATGTAAATTGAGTTCAATTCTGTATACTTCCATGTATTATATCTATTTTGATTATGTATATTTTAAATTGTAGTTTCCACTAATACTCAACAAAGCCCCAGAATATTCGCTAGAGGACATCACCCAGTTGAGAAATATGTGGGCCAGTTATGTTGTTTCATTAGCGGAGTTTCAATAGTTTGCTCATGCTTTATGTACGTGTGTATATATAGAGCCGTTGTGTATTGGCTTCTTTTCTTTTTTTGAGGAAGTTGTGTATTTGCTTTTGATTATCCTGTTTGTAATGTTTTGAAACTGGGTTTAATTGATCATGGGGTGTAATATTTTGATGCAGGATTGAATATTTGCGATTGCACACCTTTGAATGCTATTTTTCAAAAATTTCTTTGAAAAATAGCATTTCAGCAGCCGCTAGAAACGCTGCTGAAAAAATAGCATTTCAGCAGTTGCTATAACAAGCTAAAACAATTTTTTTAAAAAAAAAAATTAATTGAAAACGATAACGGTTAAAAACAACCCGTTGTAAACAAATATTTGACAACGGTTTTATTTAGATAAATAACCGTTGACATATTTTCCCTCCCATTCAAACCGCCAAAAATATAAGATAACGAACGATAACCGTTGTCGAATTCAAAACTTTTACAACGGTTTATTTAAGCAGAACCGTTGTCAAAGTTTCATCAATAAAAATAGATAACGGTTATATACTGTTGTCAATAGATAAATATAACAACGGTTTTGCATGCAATAACCGTTGTTAAATTTTGACATTCAATTAAATAAGATAACGAAATGAACCGTTATCATATATAATATTTAACAACGGTTTTGGAACCACTAAACCGTTGTCAATAGTTAACTACGACAACGGATTTGAAACCGTTATTAAGATTTAATAACGGTTTCTTAATAACGGTTTCTTAAAAGTATACCCGTTGTCATAAAGATATTTAACAGCAGTTTTATAACGGTTCTTGAGTTGTGATAACAGTATTATAGATCCGTTATTGATGTTATATAACGGTCGCGTGTTTGTACAATCGTGGTATATGTTTAACAACCGTCGTTGCAATAACGGTTCCGTGTTTCTATTTAAAAACGGTAATTGCATTATCTGACCGTTATTGAAGGACTTATTTGGCGTAGTGAATATTTAGTCGTTGGACATAAATACTAATTAATTAAAGACACTACTCTTTAGTAATTGTAATCAAATATTGACGATAAAATCACGTCGAATACTAAGCCTTCCTTTGGGCCGACTTAATAATCACATGAAAATCCGAATAATCGTCACATATTTATTACCTAACGTGTATAAGCAATTCGGCCAAATAATGCCTTCCTTTGGGCCGATCATTATTCGCATGAACTACACACACTAAACCAAAAAATTGAATTTATTCACCTTAAAAGCTTTATGGGCATAATCCTTATAAGTGTCATAAACCGTTTAACTTGATTTTCAGATTCTAATATTGACATCCCCATCATCACAAGATACCTAGCATAACATCTAACCTCGTCTTTGGATAATAATTAGACTTGTAAGTGGTACTCTTGGCGTAGTAATCAAATATCAACAGTAAGATCATGTCAAATGTCAAGCCTTCCTTTGGGCCGACTTGCACTCACTTGAAAAACCGAAAAACTGTTACACATTAATTACCACAAGTGTGATTGAATTTCGGCCAAGTAGTAGCCTTCCTTTGGGCCGACCATTACTGTAATACCCCGTATTTTATAATTATATAAATAATATTATGTTGTATTTTATACGAATTATGTATGAGACGGAATAATATAATAATAATAATAATAATAATAATAATAATAATAATAATAATAATAATAATAAGTTGTAATGATAATAATAATACGCAGTACGATATACTATACATGTATAATATACGTATACCACACTCACCTTATATACCCTTATCCACCCATCAACCCTATCCTAACACAATCTCATAATATCCACCAAAATCATAGAGAGAAAGAAGAGAGAAAAAGAGAAGAAAAGGGAGAAAAAGGGAAGATCATCTTTTGTCCCTCCGCCCCGAGATCGTAAGGTAAACCGTATTAAAACTAGTTTATATATTATTTAATTTATACCATATACCCGCCTTGACCCGCCGCGACCTTGACCCGTCATTGAACACCTCTTTGACCACCGTTGACCGCCCAAAAAGGGATTTGACCGAGTAGATCTACATTACAGCTGTGGTTGTGCGACGGTCTTAAGACGAGTTTTTGACCCACCTTTCGTGACTTGTTGATGTTTATTGTTTGGATTCGAGTTTTCTACTTCATTTATTCCTTAACTTGGCTAATTTCATAATATAAGTGATGTCTTCGTATCGCTTATTTCTTTTCCGATTTGGATTTTATTTAAACCTACACTAATTCTTTCAAATTTTGTCAATTAATGGTGTGTTTGGTTTGATTCATAATGTTAATCGCCTTTTTACAACATTTATGATGTCAAGCATAAAATTTTACATTACATTTTGCTCGAAAATTTTATGAACCCGAAAATAGGTATTCCCGAGTCAATAATTTAAATTGTGTATGTTACATGGTTAATTGTTTGACAAAGACTAAATTCTTGTTGTTATTGCTAAGTCTTGTCGTACATTAAGATTTTGCCTTGAAATTTTGCTTTAAATGTTTTTCGAAGCTTTGATGTTCGTGTTTGATTTTTGATTTATTTTCGCATTTAAAACTTAGCTAATAATGACATGTATCATCTTGAATCAAAATTTCATCTTACATGTTGCCAAAATTTTGAATTCTCATAGTATATAGATACGAATGCTTTATTTTATTTTATTTTGCACTCAAAGCATGTTTGGACAATGGGACCACGGGGGCGCTTGGGAACAAGCGTTTGCATTTGTGGAGTCGCCACCAATTTATTGTGGAAAATTGGAAACCGTTCGAATACGTCGTGTCATGTCAAGACACAAAGTACTGACATGAACACCAAGAACTCGTTACCCTTAGAATTCTATGTCTAGAATGACTCTCGTGGATGCCAATGAACACGGATGTTCATAGAGATCTGGAGTAAGGGGTGAGGGTACGTATTAGGAAGCTCTTTTGATCGAACACCTAATCCCGCCCGCCTCGATAGCGGCCTCTACTAATGATTAGGGAAGTTATCTATACTCGATATATCGTCGATTATATGCATGCAATGCAACATCCAAGTTTTAATCCTAACATGTGAAGAATTAGACTAAGTCGGTGAACAATTAATTTAGCATACAATAAATGTCAAAGTAGGGATTTAAGCTCAATTATATGTGAAGGCATACAAATGGTACAATAAAAGAAATACAATAAATACAATAAAGAAAATTACAATAATTACAATGGATTCAATTGATTTATGTCGAAAATACTTCCAAAACGGATAATTTGAGAAAGAACAAAATAAACAAATAAGCGAACAGGAACTAGGCAATAATACGATTAATAGTTAATTAAATACGAACTAATTAAACTAGGTCAAGGCAGAACGGAAGTTCGAGACAATCAACAGAACAGCGCAGCAAGTCGCGCCTTTTCTCGAAGAGGCGCAATGATTCTTTGCGTCTGTTCCAAGGGTGAGTTCTGGCTGTGAAGCTGGAACTACAAATCGTTAATGTTAATCGGTGAATTTAATGATTAATTATGATATTCGACTCGGATGGAAGTGATTTAATGTATTAATTACATGCGAATGAGTCATAAAAGCAACAAAACATGGATGAAACGAATGTAAACGAATTAATTACATGAATGAAAGATTGATTAGTGACATAGGTGAACTAAATAGGTTAAAATATGACAAATTAATGACGAATACAACAATAGATAGATGGAAATATATCAAAGATCGAATTCCAGAGACCCAATACGAAAGAATCGAATCTCTACAACCCGGATTGATTTTAATGACGAAAACCCGCAAATATTGGATTACTTGGTATTTGAGTCGGGATTTAATGATTAATTAAACGTATTAATGATGATAAATAATATACATGTGAAATTATTATGCTATTATGTCAAAGAAACTGAAGAACAAACGAAAACAAATAACGAACGACGAATTGACAGAGGACGAAGGAAGAAGAAAGGAAGCGAATCTGCGCACCTCACGAAGAGGCGCAAGAGTCTGCGCGTCCCTTCAAGAGGCGCATCAGTTGCTGCGTCCTTTCTCGACGGTCATCTTCTGGTAATCCGTAAAAAGGGTTTTAAAGCATGGTTTTATAAATCGGTTTTAAGAAGTATTTTCATCATAAACCTTACATTAATGATACAAAAGGTAAATAACAATAAATAAAGAAGGATTTGCACCCTCAGACTTACATGTTTGACGAAACGAGATGAACTAAGTTAACGATTAGTGATGCTCGACTCGAATGTAACGAAAGTGCCCTCGTAAGAGGAAAACGATTAAGATTAATTAAGTTGATTGATTGTGGAGTTGGTCAAATTGGTCGGTCATGCAAACGAGGCTGGTACTCATAAGGATCCGAGCTTACGTGGTCGAATGTTCAAGCACGTAGACGCCAAAAAGTAAGAACGTGGTCTAGAATGCAGAGGGAGAAGAGAAGGGCGGACACTCGCGTGAGAAATATGAGGAGCGAAGGCTCCTATTTATACTAATCACGTGAAGGAATAGGGTTTTCGGAGAAACTTTGGAAGTGAATCTCGAAAAGATATGAAAAGATACGAAAAAATACGCTGAAAAGGACTGGGAAGAGGGCGCAGCGATCATCTGCGTCTCTTGGAAGAGGCGCAAAGACTGGCCGCGTCTGTTCCCAGGTGGTTTCCTCCTGCGAAAGAAAGATTTCCGTGTTTAATTTATGGAATAACGGGATAATCTTATTTTCCTTAATATTTTGTATGAATATTACGGGAAATTCTTTGCCAAAGAATAAAAGATTGTGAAAGATTTATAAAATATGGAATAGAAATATCCTAACATTCCAACATTCGACTCGGGATTTAGCGGTTATCGAAAAATGAAGACGGTTTTAAGCCTTGACTCCAAATGTACTCTAATTATCACAAAACGACCGTATCGGCGCGTAGATGACAACTAAGAGGTAGACATCAGTGTTTGAGCAATCACTTGACGATAAACTTACGAACTGTCACAAATCGTTCCGCGTACCAAACATGCGGTCCAATCATCACCGGGTGGTTTGCGGGAGGTGCAGAAATGAGGTATCTACAGAGCCCCCACTTTAACTGGGGCTTGGACAAGGCGAAAGTCAAAGTATATCCATTTGGTCAATCGAAGATTACAACCTGACGACTATGGCAACGCGAGGTGGCTCAAGGGGTCTGAACCAAGGACCTGTCGTCAGGAACATTTTAGAGTCTGTCGACTATCGGGGAGGGTCGTTTAAAGTCCATTAGACTACGTAAGGAAGCTCGCCAGCCATAAGAAGAAACCATACCTGAAACTTCTTTCTCGAGATGCTTCCGGAGGTGCATAGGAGCTAAGGGTAAGCGTAGGAGCTAAGGGATAAGACCTAAAAGATAAGTAAGGATTGTGCTAGGGTGTGGGATCCCAAAGGAAAGCATCAATGGAAAAGAGGCCCAAAATATAATTTCAAACTGAGGGGTAACTAAGGCTTGAGTGTAAGAACTCTACTGGTCTGGGAACTTCTGGAGAACGACACCTTTATCGCACTCCTCGGGGAAACATGAAGTATCGTGAATAGCAGGACATAGGCGGGAACTTCTGGGAGAAATATGCTTGGGTCGTCTTCAAACAAACTTCATAAGAACTTGAGAAGGATGATTGTATGTCGTGAACTCTCGTTAGGGAAACCTTATCAGGAATTTATCTCCATGTCTCGAGAGGGATTGTCTATCCGCTTACTCTCGCTGGGGGAATATAATGAAGGCATGTCGAAACACCTGTCAAAGAATACCTGCTCGTTGTGACAAGCAAGGTCTTGGAAGCGATAAATAATGTATGACAGTCTGCAGTTGGCTTAGAAATGCGGGTCTGTACGAAGAATTATCGTCAAACGGACCAAAAAAGATAAAATGGCATCGGGGAAGAGGCGCACCAAAGATGGGCCCACAAATAACGAACTCATAACGAATTTTTGAAACTTCGTTTGAAGGGAAGCTAAAGAAGAGGCGCAGCAGGAGCTGCGTCTCTTGGAATAGGCGCAGCACCTGCTGCGTCTGTTCCTGGAGGTGTCTTTTCTGCGTAAAAACGCGATGAAACAGAGGGTTTATTTCATTTGTTTCGAAACATAAATCATCAATTTCTCTCTCAAACTTCAACCATTTCCGCCAAAATTTGATCCAAAAGCTTGCATTCTCCATGACTAATCGAGGTATGTATATCATTCTTGCATTAATCTTCTATAACAGACGAATTGGATCGACAAAATTTAGGGTTTTCAACCCTAAAATGTCGAAAATTTGGGGCTTTTCCCCCAAATGATCTTGCCTTGTAAAATTGACCATGTAAATGGCTAATTGGTAGTATAAGGATCATAACAATGTATTTGTTTCGAATTTTCGTTGAGTTTTGAGCGTTTGAGTGAAATTGAGACGGTTTCACAGCTAAACCGTAAATTGCTTCGAAAATGGCCTTAGGATTGCCCATTTGCGATGAAACTTGACATTTGGAATCCTTGGATGATGGGTAAACTTTCTACCATCTCGGAATTTTTGTTTGTGACGGCTTTTTCAGGACACTTTTCTAGGGCATAATCGCCGTTATAACGAAACGCTGCCGAAATTTCAACTCGAACCCATGACTAGGCTTCGACTTAGGCTTGACTTAACCCAAATTACCACATGAGTGATCGGGTTTGTGGGAAAATTGCCAAAGAGGGCGAGAAAAGAGCGATTTCGGGCTTCTAAAAACTCGAAAATCCCCTAATCAAGGCTCGTCGTCACTTGACGCGGCCTAAATTTGCCTTAATTTTGCAGGTGACGAGGCTTCTACTTCCGGGAGAGCTCCCATGGAGATAGACACTGTTGTTGACGCTTCTCGTGCTCTCGAGGAGGCTTTTGCTGCGGTGATGGCTGCTGAGGACGAGGTCCAGGAGGAGGAGGCTGCTGAGGAGGAGGAGGAGGCTGCTGAGGGGAGCACCTGCGTGGGCTGAGACCTGGGACAGCAGGCACTTACTTTGGGCTGCGAAGGGCCACCTGTCCTATAGGACGGTGAAGAGCTTGGTAATCCTTGAATTCATTACTCATCACTCATACTCTTTCGTTTCATTTGCACCAATTTCTTTTCCAATTTCATACAAACTAAAGATAGCTTTTGTTTCAAATCACAATAGGAGGCTGGGAACATCAGATCGTTCTCGGGCTACACGACGGCTATGGAGTGCTACGAGAGGCTTTCGGCGGAGGAGCGAGCCATGATCGAGCGGGGAGCATTCGGCGCCCTGGTGCAGGCTTGGAAGGATATCGCGATGAGGAAGTTACGGGCTAACCTCAGCCTGGTCTGCACTTTCTTGGACCGATTCTGGGATACGACTTCCACTTTTCACATGCTTTTTGGTGAGGTGGGAGTCACGTTGGAGGACTACGGCATGATCTCTGGGCTGCCGTGCGGGACCGAGGTGGTGGAGTGGGCGGAGACTGCCATGAGGGTGGACTCGGCCGAGGCTAGGAGGTTGATCGGCTGGTACCTGGCGCCGAAGGCTGTTACAGTGCCTGGTTTGGTGCCTAGTTCTTATGTCCGAGACTACCTTGCGGGGAAGACCCCGGCACTGGTGGTGATCAACGGGAGAGAGATGGCTCCTCCTTCCTGTACAGCTGAGCAGAGGGCCCGCCTGTGGATTTGGTGGTTTCTGTCTTCGATCTACCTCGGAGACAAGGGAGAGAGGCTTTCGACGAAGCTTCTTCCCTTTCTTTTGGACCTGAGCTCCCTAGAGCGTTTGGACTGGGTCACTACTGGTTTTGCGGTCCTCATCCGCTTCATGAGGGCCATGGTTCGTCCGGAGTTGATGGAGAAGGGGACTTCTCCTGGTGCTGTCGGCCCTGGACTACTGTTGGAGGTATGAACCTTCATTTGGACTAATAGTCACTTCTTTTCCTTATCGAATTACAAAAGATCGTTTATTGACTAACTTGCTTCACAGTCGTGGGTGTACTCCTACTTTCTAAGCCTCTCGCCCAAGAGGACGGAGCCGCTGGAGAAGGCCTATCCTAGTGTGAGGGATTGGGTGATGTGTCGTACGAGGAGCAAGCGCTCCTCTCACGGTGTCTACCGGCGGGACGTGAACGCTCTTCAGCTGGACAGCGTGAGCATATCACTTATATTCGTTTTGCTTCTTTATTACTTTTTAACCGATCATAAGAATGATTTCTTGCTTGTCTTTTCCCAGTGGGTGCCCAGGCCTTGGGCGGAGTACGCTGGCGCTCCTCCTTTTGTGGCTGAGGTCCTTCGACCTAGGAGCTCGAGCCGGCTGCTGTTGAGGACGTCGATGGGTCCTGTGTGGTACTTAGGCGAGCGCTTGGCTCGTCAGTGCTCTCGGGATGTCTTGACGGTTCCCATCGATCCTCCCAGGACAATGTTTAGGGAGCCTTCTGAGGCTGAGAGGGAGGCTGACTTGGCTGGCGTTGGTGGCGACGCCTTTCTTCTTCCTGGCAAGGACTACTCGGCGTTTCTCTACGGGAGGTTGGCGTACTGGCCGGTTGTGGTAAGTACTTTATCCTTCTTTATTCTTGCTTTTTGAGAGTACGATGAAAGATCACCGATTAATGAGAATCATTTCGCTTTGCAGGAGGTCGAGGCGGCGGGCATCGAGCCCCCAGAGTACCCCGAGACCCTTGAGTACACTGACGCGATCAGGAGGACGACGATCTCCGAGCTGCGTGACTTTGACGGAGCTGTGACGGATGCTGGCCTGGATGATTGACAGCATCTGGTTCAGAGGGTGAGCCTCTAATTTGTATGGTCTTTGTGTAAGAACACATTTGATTGGACTTATCCCATTATTAAGAACCTCTTTTTTTGAAAATGCAGCTTGCGCCGTCCCGGTTTGTGGCGTTATGGAGGGTAGCCAACCGGCTGCGAGCTACTGCCGTCGAGGCACTTGTCGGCGGTCGAGGTCGTCAGGTATGAACCTTTCTTCATTTTGAATTTTCTTATTTTCTTATGATTGTTTGAAATGATTGACATGAGTCAATTTTGTTGCCTGCAGGGGGAGCGTGAGCTGGAGCGAGAGCTTGCCCAGTCTCGGGAGGAGACAGCTCGTCTGCTGAGAGAGCTCGAGGTTCGCGACGCCGAGGTTGCTGTTCTCGAGGCGAGAGTTGCGGAGTTAGGCGGCGACCGACAGTAGTTTTGTTGTTGTTTGTTTTTGTTGGCTGTATCTTGCACATTTGTACATTTTAGGACCTGCATTTTGGACATTTGGATTTTGCTTGGGGCTCGAGCCCCCAGTTTGTTGTACATATCCCTTTTTTTGTTGTATATGATGGCCTGAGTGCCTTTGCTGTTGGGTTATGTTGCTTGTACCTACAGGTTAGCTTTGAACAGGTTTGGTAGATGACGGTTTACGCCGTCATGCTGCTGAAATTTACATAGAAGTTCACGTAAAACATACATTTGACGATGTATGGCCTAAATTAGCGCAAAACAAATGACTCACAAGTGCGAAAAAATGCAAAAAAAAAAATGCAAAAAATTTGCCGGAAATGACCGGACGGTAGGGAGGGTTACCCCCAAAAAAAAATGAAAAAATAGAAATCTATAAGTTAGAAATGTAATATAAGACGGGGGTGGAGTGATTCCCCAAAAAAGAAATAAATAAAGGAAATATATACGTTTGAAATAAATTACATTAAATTGGAGAAATGATTTCCTAAAAAAGAAGAAAATAGAAAGAACTATGTAAGTGTGCTAAAATGACGAAAATGCTGATATTGCCTCGAAATGCGCATCCGCGAAATTAGGAAACACGAACTATGGTAATTTTCACGTATTTACCAAAATAATAACCCGTATGAATAGGAAATTATTCGTTAAGGGATTTAGGAAAGATCCAACGCGGAAATTCACAGAAACAATGCTGAGGAAGAGGCGCGGCGGGAGAGTCGCGTCCTTTGAAGAGGCGCAACAGTCTTTGCGCTGTTCCCCGGTGTTTCCGTCCTGGCGGATTTTAGGAAACAGATTTTAGTATAAATAGAAACGTCGATAGAGGTTTTATTCACACAATTCTTCCGTCTCTTCCTCGTCTTATTACATAAACATTCATCATCAATACTTTAGAGATTCGTCTAAAAGAATGGACCAACGAGTTTTCCAACGTGGAGAAACACGACATGGGTGCTTATAATCTTGGGTCATTGTTGAGTTTGAAGCTTATCAAGGTGGTCAAACCATTCCTAGATGATTGTCTTGATTATTGGGGCCCGAATTATCATGTTTTTGCTTTCCCCGGAGGTGACATTTGCCCATTTCCTGAAGAAATTGCCGCGATCGGTGGGTGGGACATAGAACACTTGCCTGCTATTCCTTCTACTTCACAAGGGTATAAGAACAAATTTAGAGACTTGCTTGGGTTGACAAGAATTGAGGTGGACCGTCTAGTGACCTCGAAAGGAGTGCGAATGTTGGACTTTATTGACCGATTCATTAATAAGGCCGACCCCACCATCTCTTATGTTACCAGGCAAAGGGCATTCGGATTTTGCTTGTTACATGTATATGTCCTTCAAGGGCATGTTGATGAGGATTTAAGAGGTGATCCCCGTCTCCTGGGTCTAGTTGAGCAAATGGAATTGCGTAGGAGCCCAGCCTGTTTATGCTTAGGAGAGATCCTATTGGGTTTGGATAACAGGAAAGCCAATCGCGACCTACCTTATTTGGGAAGTCCCATTATTCTGCAGGTAAAAGAACGCTTTTCTTTTTCTCTCTTTCTTTTTCTTTCTTTTTGTTTCGTTTTTTCTTTTTTTTTTCGTCGTTTTTTTTTTCGTTTTTTTAATACCCGCTTTTAGTAGGTCTAGCTTATGGAGCGCCTTCGATTGATCGAGCCCCCAGTTCATGTTCATGTTCCTTCTTATCATGCTCGCTCGATTGCAATGAGGACCAGGCTTTACATGGTGGACTTCACTCGAGTCTGCAATTACTGGGAAAACAAAATGAAGAGTGATGATGGCCCCTTGATTAGATGGGTTGTACCATGGTGGCATCTCAAATCTGTCATTGGAGTATCTTCCTTGGATCCTACCCGATCTGTGCGCATTCCTGGCTTGGAATTCATGGTATGCATCTTCCCGGAGAGGCTGATGAGGTAGGTTGGGCTGAAGCAGATGATCCCGAAGCTTGACACTGTCCCGCAGATTGCCATGGCGCTTACTACTGAGAGCCGAAGGGAGTGGGCCATTAAGTGGGCTCAAAGAAACGTATGGTTCTTGAACTCTTCTGTTAGTGCCTTATGGGTGTCGGACTCCTATCTGCGGTGGAGGAAAGCCACTACTCCGGAGGAGCGTGAGAGATTGAGGAAGCGCGAGCCTGTTGACTACAAGGTGCGCGAGGCGGAAAAGGAGAAAGAGAAGCATCTGACTGAGGGAGAGGAAGAAGCCGAGTTTTGAGTTGTTCATCCTTCGAAGAAACCGAAAACCTCTCCTGTCGTGGACAAAGTGATTGACAAGAATGGAAAGGCTAGGCCTCGAGAAAGACCATTGGTGATTAGGTCCGAAGTGGCGCAGGAGCGTCCGTCTCGAGGTCGTGACAAGAAGTATGACAAAAATGACAAGGACAAAGGGAAAATGGAGGAATAGCCCAAGTCTTTATTATTATTTATTATTATTATTAATGTAATAAGAAGGTGGAGTTTTTAGAATCCTAGCCTATTTTTTTTATTGTTATTTTTTATTATTATGTAACGTATTATTATTATTATTAGAAATGAATGAAATAAAAGAGATTAATTGGTTATGAAACCGCTGTGATTTTCTATTTATAATTCTTGTCGAATTCCAAATGCAACTGCAAATGTCCTTCTATTTACATTTTGAAATTAATGGGTTGTATCCTGTGAAGGATTGCCTACGTATTCATTTAAAAAATGAAATCAAACCCTTGCGCGTAGTTCGAGTAAATGTAAAAGAATATTTGTTCTAAGCAAGAGCTTGTAATGAACTTTAGAAGATAAGCATGAGCTTTTTACTTACTCTTAAGGTGCAATTTAGTTTATTTGATGATATGAGGATGACAAATTGTCAAAATGCAAGAGCAGAGTGACATTAGCTTATTTCAGCTTGGCCAAGGGCCGTTTATTTAGTGCCACAAGAGCGGCACGTGAGGTTACGCGAGGTGCGTTTTTGTTCCGGTTCTAGGCATAATATCGCTTTAGTTGGTCAAGGTTTGTCGGGTTGGCAAATTCATTCCCATCTAGGTCTATGATTCTAACCGCACCCCCTGGAAGTATGGACTTGACTAGAAATGGCCCAGCCCAATTAGGTTTGAATTTTCCCCGTGGATCGATTGCAAAAGAGCTCTAACCGACTTGAGTACTAAGTCTCCTTCCTTGATGTTCCTTGGCTTGACCCTTTTGTTGAAGGCTCGTTTGATACGTGCTTGATATGTTTGGACATTATGTAATGCGCGTAGCCTATGTTCATCCAAGAGGATGAGTTCTTCGTATCTATCCCTCTTCCAATCGGCTTCCGGGATTTGACTTTCGAGTAAGATACGCAATGATGGTATTTCTAACTTGACTGGTTGTACAGCTTCCATGCCGCAGGTCAAATAGAAGGGGGTGGCCCCAGTGGGCGTTCTAACAGATGTGCGATATCCCCACAAAGCAAAGGGTATTTTGCTTGGCCAATCTCGATAGTTCTCAATCATTTTCTTGAGAATTGTGACAACGTTCTTGTTTGCCGCCTCTACCGCGCCATTAGTCTGTGGTCTATATGGCGAAGAGTGGTGATGCCTAATTTTGTACTTCGCTAGCAATTGCTCAGTCTCGGCTTGAAAATGTGATCCATTATCACTAATGATCTCATGTGGGCAACCGTATCGACAGATGATGTTGTTTTGTATGAACTTTGCCACGTTTTTAGCCGTGAGACTAGTGTAGGAAGCCGCTTCTACCCATTTGGTGAAATAGTCAATTGCCACGAAGATGAAACAGTGACCTCCTGTTCCGGCTGGAGTTATCTTCCCGATTATATCAATTCCCCAGGCAGAAAATGGCCAAGGAGATGTCATCATATAGAGCAATGAAGGAGGGACATGCTGTACATTCCCGAAGATTTGGCAATTGTGGCAATGTCTCACGTATTTGATGCAATCGGATTCCATTGTGGTCCAATAATACCCCAAACGTGTGATTTTCTTCGCTATCATGGGCCCACTCATGTGAGGACCGCATTCTCCATCATGAACTTCTTCCATCACTTTCCGCGCCTGTGAATGATCAAGGCAACGTAGGATTACACCAAGAGGTGTTCTTTTGTATAACTCTCCTTGCATGAGAACGTATTGGGAAGCTAGTAGGCGTATAGCACGTTGTCCCCTTTTGTCCATATCTGGTGGATAGGTACCGTTGAGCTTTGAAATTTAGGATTGCTTGGAACCAAGGTTCCTCTGTGATTTCCTCTTCATCGGTGATTTGGTGGACATAAGCTGGCTCTGATCGTCGTTCGATACATAAAGGCATTTACACCATGTCATCTGGCATATTAATCAAAGATGCGAGTTTTGCAAGAGCATCCGCAAATTGATTTTCTTCCCGAGGTAGGTGTAGATAGGTCACGTGATCAAAGAATTGGGCAACTTGGTCTATTATGGCTTGATAAGGTGCTAAGCTTTCGCTTCGGATTTTCCAAGATCCCGTAACTTGATTGATGATCAGGGACGAATCCCCGTGCACTCGGAGGTTTTTAATGCCTAAGCTTACTGCCGCATGTAGTCCAATGAGACAAGCTTCGTATTCTGCAGCATTGTTTGTCACCTCGAAGTCGAGTTTGACAGAAATCGGTGTATGCTCACCTTCAGGAGAAATGAGCAACACTCTTATTCCAAATCCTCTTAAGTTTGATGCTCCATCAAAGTAAAGGTCCCAGGAGTCCACATCGATTTGGAGTATATCCTCGTCTGGAAATGACCAAGTATCTATTGTTTGTGCATCATTGATGGGATTTTCTGCAAAGAATTCGGCAACGGCGCGCCCTTTTATAACCTTCAGGGGCACGTATTTGAGATTGAACTCTGAGAGCATCAATGTCCATCTTACTAATCATCCGTTGAGGACGGGTTTCTCGAAGAGGTATTTGACTGGATCCATTTTGGAGTATATTTTGACGGAGTAGCTAAGCATGTAATGACGTAGCTTCTTCGTTGCCCACACAAGAGCGAGGCATGTCTTTTCGAGTTGTGAGTATTTACACTCGTACTCCAAGAACTTCTTACTAAGGTAGTAGATAGCCCTTTCCTCCTTTCCTACGGTTTGGGCTAGCATGGCGCCCATGGCTGTTTCGGTCACTGTGAGATATAAACCAAGAGGTTTATCTCGTTGAGGCGGCATGAGCATGGGTGGTTTAGCTATTATCACCTTGATTCGGTCGAACGCCTTCTGACAGTCGTCATCCCACATGGTGTGATCTGTTTTCTTTAGCTTTTCTTGAAGATAGGTTCACAGATCATGGTGAGTTTCGATATGAATCGACTTATGTATTGCACTTTTCCCAGGAATCCTCTGACTTCTTTCTCCGTTTGAGGTTGCGACATTTCGATCAGAGCTTTGATTTTGGAAGGGTCTATTTGTATACCTCGTTGGCTAACGACTTATCCTAGGAGTTTGCCAGATGTTACTCCAAATGCGCACTTCTGAGGATTGAGCCTCATGTTGTACTTTCGTAGCCTTAAGAAGAATTTGCGAAGGTTCGCAATATGCCCCTCTCTATCCTTGGATTTGACAATCATGTCGTCTATGTAACACCCCTAATTTACATAATATAATTTTATAATTTTATTTTCCCATATTTTATATTTTATTTTTTTCGGGAAAATATCCGTTTGTTGTCTTTTGGGCTCGTTGGGCTCGAAAAATGGTGAAGACCCATTCCTTCATTGGGTTTCACGTGATTTTGGTGGTTATGGGTGGATTCTGGGCCTAAATCTAGAATAAACCCATGAGCTTCTCCATAAATATAAGGGGAAACCAAACCCTTGCTCTTCTTTTCTCATAATTCACAAAACCCTAAACCTAATTTCTCTCCTCCTCCTTCCTCCCTTGTGCCGTGTGCCTCCACCCTTCCTAGGGTTTCGTGCCGCGCCTCTTCCTCCTTCCTTCATCATCTTTCGTGCTTAGATCAATCCTACTTCTTGGATTTATCTATCTTCTTCGTAAGTTTTATGTTTTTCGCGTAGTTTTTATAGTCTATAGTTTATATATATATATATATATATATATATATATATATATATATATATATATATATATATATATATATATATATATATATATATTAGTATATTTATTAGATTCGTTATCTTTGGCACGTGGATGATTTTATGAAGGCGTGGAAGTTGCTCCTGGAGAAGACGTTTATATCGTTGAAGACGATCTCTAGGGTTTAATTTGCTTAATAAGGTAACTAGATGTTTTCTTTTAATTGTGTTTATGCCAATTGATGTAATTTACATGATTTAATAATTGATTTGTGTAATTGGTACGTGTTTGATTGTTTATTACCATGTTAATTATGTTTTCGCATGCTTGTATATGTTTTAATGCTTTAATTATGTCTCGTATATTGTTTACATGTTTATTATGGGTGTCATGAGCGCAATTAAGGTTTACGAATAAACCCTAGTGGCGGCATGATAGGCGGCCAAGGGTTCTCTCCAAGGTTATAGCTAAGGCTAGTATAACATTGATGATGATTCAAGTGTTATAGCTGAAGTTAGTACAACTTTGGGTAGTTACTCTAGTTATGGCTGGAGCAACTATAACATTGAATTACGAATTAAGGTTATAGCTGGAACTAACATACCCTGAGATTATGGCTCAAGGTTATGGTTGGAACTAGTATAACTTTGAGTTTCGTGTCAAGGTTATAGTTGAGGTAAGTGTAACTTCACGTAATATGTGTTGAAGTTATAGTCGAGGTTACTATAACCTCGCATCCTGAGTTCATGTTATGGTTAGGGTTACTATAACATTGAATGGTTGAATATTAAGGTTATAGTTGAAGTTACTATAACATTGGTTATTTATGCTTGCTTCACATGTTGTGTTGTGTTCAGTTATTATATGACAATGTGTGCATATGTCGTTGGTTACTCTTGTTCATATGTTGGTAGGACAGTCAGTTAAACTGTTCTACTATGTTGAGTCATGATGTTATTCACGCATGAGTTGTACAGTCAGTTAAACTGTGCATTTGCATGAGTTGGACAGTCAGTTAAACTGTTCTTCTGAGTTGAGTCATGGTGTGGTCCATGCATGTCGTGTGCAGTCAGTTAAACTGTGCATTTATTTGTTGGCTAAGTCGAATAGATGACGGTAGTATCAGTTAAATACTATCGGAATGAATCAAGAGCTGCTCTTCGGAGGTTTATTGGTATATGTTTGGGGGTGGCCAGATTAAATCGATTAAACGCTTACGGGTCCCGAGTGTCGTCGGTGTACGATTAATGCATCGAGAGGTCTGGCCAGGTCTTAGGCATATAGGCAGTGGTGATACGCTATACATAGTACCGTGGAGTATCAGTTAAATACTTCACAACCGATGGTTCGTCAGTTAAACGTTCCATCTGCTAGTTCATCAGTTAAATGTTATGGCGGCGTTCGCTCTATTCGCTATGCTTTGTTGCTAGCTTTGTGCCTTATGTGTTTTGGATCGTGTCTACTTTGGTTTGTAGGTGTCCATGGTCTGGTTCTTGCATATGGTCTAAGTTCATATAATCTCATTCGTCCAGAGTTATGAGTATCATGGGTAGTAAGTCTGAGTTTGACTTTCATGAGAATAGATGATCTCACGTGTTTACTGTTTATGCATTTCAATTGTTATTAATTGTTGGTTATATTCAATTGTTGTAAACATGACTGGGAGAGCATCTAGTTACTCCCGACTGATTGTCGACCCCCCCTTTCAGGTTGTTCAGTGTGATGCTGTTTGGTTGATGCTTGCTTGGGGAAGGTGCGAAGTGAGCTTAATAATAAATTAGGAGTTTGCCTTATGTTTTAAGAACCTTTTGAATAATATATTAGTTGTTATGGATTTAGTAGCGAACCGGATTGGTCAGGTGTTTCCGCCACCTTAACCCTTTTATCAGTATCGTACTCTGATATTCTTTTTATATAAGTTTTTCTCTTGTTTTATAATCCGGGTTGTTACAGTTGGTATCAGAGCGAACACGCTCCCAACTCTCGCTTAGTTGAAGACTAAAATAAATGACCTAGTTAATGAGTGAGAGTAAATGGGGTAGAAACCAATAGGATTGGTTTGTTTTCTTATGTTGTAAAGTGTATGAGTAGTTGTTTGGAGTGGTATTTAGGTTCTACCACTTATAACGAGACTACGTTCTTGCAGATGGTGCGCAACGGAAATGGTGAGTCTGATGCAGATCGCATCAGGAGACTTGAGGCCTCTTTGGCATCTATGGCCGAAGGTTTCACTAATCACCTCAACAACAACAACAACAACAACAACAACAACAACAACAACAACAACAACAACAACAACAACAACAACAACAACAACAACAACAACAACAACAACAACAACAACCATCCGCAAACGACTGTTTTTGATCGCTTTGCTCATCACCGTCCTCCCACCTATGATGGTGCGAATGATCCTACTGCTTTGCAGGCTTGGATTCGAGAGATTGAGAAGCTGTTCCTTGCTACTGGATGTCCCGAGGATCAGATGGTGGATATCGCCACCTATTATCTGAAGGATGAGGCCGACAACTAGTGGGCTCTTGCTAGAGCTGGTCTGGATGTTCAACCAGGATATGGTTGGGCTGTCTTCTCTAAAGCTCTGAAGAAGAGGTTTTATCCTGAGGAGATGCGCTGGCAGAAGGAGCAGGAGTTCCTTCGTCTCTGACAAAGAAGTTCCATGACCGTTGAGGAGTACACCAACAAGTTCGTGAGGTCATCACGTTTCGTTATTTCGTAGCTATGCACGAGGTTTCGAGGACTCGTCGCTATGAGAAGAATCTAGCTCCTAAGGTCCGGGATCGCTATGTCCGTATTCCTTCAACTTCTTTCCAAAGCAGGCCTATGACCGTGCTCTTAGCATCTATGATTCAGTTCTTGCTACCGAGGCTGAGGAGAGTGCGAAGAATAAGTTCATGAAGAGGCCTTATGTTGCTCCCAGTTCTTCCCAGAAGAAACAGAAGTACGAGGCTCGTCCGTATGCCTCGCGTGATCAAGGTCAAGCTAAGAAGGATATGGTTTGCTTCAAGTGTGGAAAGGCTTACCACCCTGGTAAGTACTGCACTACTGGCGATCCGATCACTTGCTTCACTTGCAAGATGCCGGGACACAAGTCTGTTGATTGTCCCCAGAAGCCCAAGGTTGATGCTCCTAAGGCTGATGCTGTGAAGACTGGTCGAGTGTTTGTCATGAGTCGTGCAGAGGCAGACGCTAATCCAGATGTGGTTACGGGTACCTTTCTCGTTCACTCTTTATCTGCTTTTGTTCTTTTTGATACGGGTGCATCGATGTCCTTTGTATCCGAATCCTTTTCCATCCGTGCTGGATTCTCTTCCTCTTCATTCGTTCATACCTCTATATCCCTTCCTATGGGTGAGATTGTTTCTTGCTCCGTTCTTTTCAAAGACGTACCTGTTAGTATCGCAGGGGCGATCCTTCCTGCTGATCTCGTCCAATTCAAACTCGGAGAGTTTGATGTGATTTTGGGTATGGATTGGTTATCTCGCTATGACGCTAGGTTCCTATGTCGTGATCAGAACATCGTGCTAAAGAGTCCCACAGGTTCGAGGGTTTCTTATCAGGGTGTTAGGGTTACACCTACGGTCAAGTGGGTTTCTGCTATGAAGATGGTTAACATGGGTAGAAAGGGTCATCAGATCCATCTGTGCAGTGTTCATGGTGTTTCAGATGAGCCTAAGATCGAGGATATCCCTGTGGCTAGGGAGTTTCCCGATGTCTTTCCTGAGGATCTACCTGGTATTCCTCCTGAGCGAGATGTAGAGTTCTCGATTGAGTTCTGCCTGGAACTGGTCCCATTTCGAAAGCTCCTTATCGTATGGCACCAGCTGAGTTACAAGAACTCAAGAAGCAACTTGAGGAGATGATCGATAAGGGTTTTATCCGACCGAGTGCTTCGCCGTGCGGTGCTCCTGTTTTGTTCGTCAAGAAGAAGGATGGTAGTATGCGGTTGTGCATCGACTACCGTGAGCTGAACAAGGTTACTATCAAGAATAAGTATCCTTTGCCGAGAATCAAGGATTTGTTTGATCAACTCCGTGGTGCAAGTGTGTTCTCGAAATCGATCTGAGGTCAGGTTACCACCAGATTCTAGTTAGGAATGAGGATATTCCTAAGACTGCCTTTCGTTCAAGGTATGGCCACTATGAGTTCGTGGTGATGCCGTTTGGTTTGACGAATGCACCTGCCGTTTTCATGGATCAGATGAACCGAACTTTCAGCGAGTATTTGGGTAAGTGTGTCGTGGTGTTCATAGACGACATACTGATTTACTCGAGAGATGAGGCTGAACACGAGAATCACCTTCGTGTTATCTTGGAGACTCTGCGTAAGCATAAATGGTATGCTAAGTTCTCAAAGGGCGAGTTTTGGTTAAAGGAAGTTACCTTCTTGGGTCATGTGATATCTGGCGATGGAGTTATGGTTGATCCGTCAAAGATCCGAGCTGTGGTCGATTGGGAGAGTCCAAAGAATGTGAACGAGGTTCGGAGTTTCCTTGGATTAGCCGGGTACTACCGTCGGCTTGTGCATGACTTCTCTAAGATCGCGAGACCGATGACTCAGTTAATGAAGAAGGAATCCAAGTTCATTTGGACTGAAGCTTATGAAGCTGCCTTTCAGGAGTTGAAGAAGAGGTTGACTACCGCTCCTGTGTTGACTCTACCAGAAGAGGGCATTGAGTTCGATATTTTCTGCGATGCGTCAAAGTTTGGGTTAGGTTGTGTCTTGATGCAGAAGGGTAAAGTTGTGGCTTATGCTTCCCGTCAGTTGAAAGTTCACGAGATGAACTACCCGACTCACGATCTTGAGTTAGCAGTAGTGGTGTTTGCACTTAAGCTGTGGCGACACTACTTGTATGGGGTCTCTTGCAACTTTTATACGGATCATAAGAGCTTGAAGTATATCTTCACTCAGAGAGATCTTAACATGAGGCAGAGATATTGGTTGGAGCTGCTTAATGACTACAAGATTGAGCTGCAATATCATGAGGGTAAGGTAAACGTGGTTGCCGATGCTTTGAGTCGCAAGGTGTGTCATGCCATGAGACCCGTGATGGTGTTACCTGACGACTTGAGTCGAGAGTTCCAGAAGATGAGCCTGGAGGTAGTTCTTCCTGGTACTTTAGATTTGAGTGCGATGGTTGCTGAACCCGAGATCCTTCATGAGATCCGAGTTAAGCAAAGAGAGGATGAATACTTAGAAGGAGTTCGAGTCGCTATAAGCGAAGGGCGCGCCAAAGACTTTGACGTTGGACCTGATGATGGTCTACGATTCCATGGTCGTTGGTGTGTGCCTAGCTGTGAGGTCTTAAAATGTAAGATTCTCAAAGAGGCTCATAGTACTCCCTATTCGGTTCATCCTGGTGGTGATAAGATGTATAAGGATCTGAAGCTAAAGTTTTGGTGGCCGGGTATGAAGAAAGAGATCGCTGAGTTTGTGAGTCGTTGCTTGATTTGTCAGAAGGTCAAGTTCGAACATCAGAGACCTGGTGGTTTACTGCAACCTTTGGAGATTCCCACCTGGAAATGGGATTCGATTTCGATGGACTTCGTCATGGGTTTGCCGAGGTCGCCGAGAGGAACGAATGCGATTTGGGTCATGGTCGATCGTTTGACTAAGGTCGCGCATTTCATTCCAATGAAGGAGACTTGGAGTCTCGAGGAACTAGCGAATGCTTATCAGCGTGAGATCATTCGTCTTCATGGGGTTCCTAAGGATATCATCTCCGACCGTGATCCGAGGTTTTGTTCACAGTTTTGGAAGAAGCTTCAGTTGGCTTTGGGCAGTGAGCTTAAGATAAGTACGGCTTTTCATGATGCAACTGATGGTCAGACTGAGCGTACGATTCAGACGCTTGAGGACATGTTGCGAGCATGTGCTTTGGAGTTTCAGGTTAGTTGGGAGAAGAGTTTATCGCTTGTGGAGTTCTCCTACAACAACAGTTACCAAGCTAGTATTCAGATGGCTCCGTTTGAGGCACTTTATGGAAGGAAGTGTCGTAGTCCTTTGTGTTGGGACGATTCTAGTGAGGCTGTCATTCTTGGTCCAGAGTTGGTTCAGGAATCGATTGAGCAATTGAGGTTGATCCGTGAGAAGCTTAAGGCACCCCAGGATCGACAGAAGACGTATGCAGACTTACGGCGTAGGCCGATTGAGTTTGACGTTGGCGATAAAGTTTTTATTAAGGTTTCGCCAATGAAAGGTGTTAAGAGGTTTGGGCTTAAGGGGAAGCTTAGTCCTAAATACATTGGACTGTATGAGGTGCTCGAGAGAGTTGGCGAGGTAGCCTATAGGTTGGCTTTACCTCCGAATCTGTCGAAGGTTCATGATGTGTTCCATGTATCGCAGTTGCGTCGTTATCGCAGTGATCCTTCTCATGTTCTTTAGGCTGATGTTATCGAGGTTGAACCTAACCTGACTTATGAAGAACGTCCTGTTCGTATTTTGGAACGTCAGAAGAAGAGGTTAAGGAACAAGGTTGTACCTTTGGTTCGGGTTCTGTGGAGGAGTCAGAAGTTTGAACAAGAGACTTGGGAAACCGAAGCGTCTATGCGAGAGAATCATCCACATCTTTTCGAGTGAGGTAGTTCTCTTATCAAGTTTCGAGGACGAAACTTCTTTTTAGGGGGTTGGATTGTAACACCCCTAATTTCCATAATATAATTTTATAATTTTATTTTCCCATATTTTATTTTTTATTTTTTTCGAGAAAATATCCGTTTGTTGTCTTTTGGGCTCGTTGGGCTCGAAAAACGGTGAAGACCCATTCCTTCATTGGGTTTCACGTGATTTTGGTGGTTATGGGTGGATTCTGGGCCTAAACCTAGAATAAACCCATGAGCTTCTCTATAAATATAAGGGGAAACCAAACCCTTGCTCTTCTTTTCTCATAATTCACAAAACCCTAAACCTAATTTATCTCCTCCTCCTTCCTCCCTTGTGCCGTGTGCCTCCACCCTTCCTAGGGTTTCGTGCCGCGCCTCTTCCTCATTCCTTCATCATCTTTCGAGCTTAGATCAATCCTACTTCTTGGATTTATCTATCTTCTTCGTAAGTTTTATGTTTTTCGCGTAGTTTTTATAGTCTATAGTTTATATATATATATGTATATATATATATATATGTATATATATATATATATGTATATATATATATATATATATACATATATATATATATATATATTAGTATATTGATTAGATTCGTTATCTTTGGCACGTGGATGATTTTATGAAGGCGTGGAAGTTGCTCCTGGAGAAGACGTTTATATCGTTGAAGACGATCTCTAAGGTTTAATTTGCTTAATAAGGTAACTAGATGTTTTCTTTTAATTGTGTTTATGCCAATTGATGTAATTTACATGATTTAATAATTGATTTGTATAATTGGTACGTGTTTGATTGTTTATTACCATGTTAATTATGTTGTCGCATGCTTGTATTTGTTTTAATGCTTTAATTATGTCTCGTATATTGTTTACATGTTTATTATGGGTGTCATGAGCGCAATTAGGGTTTACGAATAAACCCTAGTGGCGGCATGATAGGCGGCCAAGGGTTCTCTCCAAGGTTATAGCTAAGGCTAGTATAACATTGATGATGATTCAAGTGTTATAGCTGAAGTTAGTACAACTTTGGGTAGTTACTCTAGTTATGGCTGGAGCAACTATAACACTGAATTACGAATTAAGGTTATAGCTGGAACTAACATACCCTGAGATTATGGCTCAAGGTTATCGTTGGAACTAGTATAACTTTGAGTTTCGTGTCAAGCTTATAGTTGAGGTAAGTGTAACTTCACGTAATATGTGTTAAAGTTATAGTCGAGGTTAATATAACCTCGCATCCTATGTTCGTGTTATGGTTAGGGTTACTATAACATTGAATGGTTGAATATTAAGGTTATAGTTGAAGTTACTATAACATTGGTTATTTATGCTTGCTTCACATGTTGTGTTGTGTTCAGTTATTATATGACAATGTGTGCATATGTCGTTGGTTACTCTTGTTCATATGTTGGTAGGACAGTCAGTTAAACTGTTCTACTATGTTGAGTCATGATGTTATTCACGCATGAGTTGTACAGTCAGTTAAACTGTGCATTTGCATGAGTTGGACAGTCAGTTAAACTGTTCTTCTGAGTTGAGTCATGGTGTGGTCCATGCATGTCGTGTGCGATCGATTAAACTGCATTTATTTGTTGGCTAAGTCGAATAGATGACGGTAGTATCGCTTAAATACTATCGGAATGAATCAAGAGTCGTTCTTCGGAGGTTTATTGGTCTATGTTCGGGGTGGCCAGATTCGTCGCTTAAACGCTCGGGTCCCGAGTGTCGTTCGTGTCTGATTAATGCATCGAGAGGTCTGGCCAGGTCTTAGGCATATAGGCAGTGGTGATACGCTATACATAGTACCGTGGAGTATCGGTTAAATACTTCACAACCGATGGTTCGTCAGTTAAACGTTCCATCTGCTAGATCATCAGTTAAATGTTCTAGCGGAGTTCGCTCTATTCGCTATGCTTTGTTGCTAGCTTTGTGCCTTATGTGCTGTGGATCGTGTCTACTTTGGTTTGTAGGTGTCCATGGTCTGGTTCTTGCATATGGTCTAAGTTCATATAATCTCATTCGTCCAGAGTTATGAGTATCATGGGTAGTAAGTCTGAGTTTGACTTTCATGAGAATAGATGATCTCACGTGTTTACTGTTTATGCATTTCAATTGTTATTAATTGTTGGTTATATTCAATTGTTGTAAACATGACTGGGAGAGCATCTAGTTACTCCCGACTGATTGTCGACCCCCCCCTTTCAGGTTGTTCAGTGTGATGCTGTTTGGTTGATGCTTGCTTGGGGAAGGTGCGAAGCGAGCTTAATAATAAATTAGGAGTTTGCCTTATGTTTTAAGAACCTTTTGAATAATGTATTAGTTGTTATGTATTTAGTAGCGAACCGGATTGGTCAGGTGTTTCCGCCACCTTGACCCTTTTATCAGTATCGTACTCTGATATTCTTTTTATATAAGTTTTTCTCTTGTTTTATAATCCGGGTTGTTACAGTCTACGTATACCTCAACTTCTTTGTGCATCATGTCATGTAGGAGTGTGGTTGCGGTACGTTGATATGCAGCTCCGGCGTTGATTAACCCAAACGACATAATTGTATAACAATAAGTTCCCCATTGAGTGACAAAGGCGGTCTTGTGCATGTCTTCTATGGCCATCTTGATTTGGTTGTAACCCGCGTACCCATCCATGAAGGATAGTAACGCTTGATCTGCGGTATTGTCCACCAATATGTCGATATGTGGTAGAGGAAAGTCATCTTTAGGACTTGCTTTGTTTAAGTCTCTAAAATCAACACAAACACGGATTCTCCCATCCTTTTTGGGTACGGGTACTATGTTGGCTAACCAGTTAGAGTACTCGGAAACTTTGATGAACCCGGCTTTGAATTGCTTATCGACTTCTTCCTTGATCTTGAGAGCCCACTCTGTTCTCATTCGACGAAGCTTCTGTTTCACGGGCTTGAAACCCGGCTTAATCGGGATTCTATGTTCGGCGATATCCCTGTCGATTCCTGGCATGTCTTTGTAGGATCAAGCGAAGACGTATTTGAACTCGTGTAGGAGGTCTATGAAACTGGCCCTTTCGGTGGGGTTCAGGGTTGTTCATATCCTAAGTTCTTGGGGTTCTAATTCGGTTCCTACATTGATGGGTTCAATGTTCTCTATTACTGGTCCCCCTTCCCCCTCTTGCAGTATTTCCTTGGCTATGTAGGGAGGTATCTCAATTGATTCTGGGTCTGGGTCATCCTCAGTATCATCATAAACAGAATTGCATTCAAGATAACACAAAGAGTAAGCAGAACCTGATTTATTCATATTAAAGTTTGAGAAAAGTTGAAACAAAGAAGCCATCTGATCCGTGGTCGGCGGCGGTAAAGGGACGATTGTTGGGGCATTTCCCGAACTATCACTATTTGAGGCTAAGCTATGAGAAACAAAGGGAATGGGGGTGACGACAGGAGGAGACTCCTTAGTGACTTCTCTAGACTCTGACTCTGACTCCGACTCTGACTCTGACTCGAATTCATCGTCTTCTGGTTCTCCTTTGAACATCTCTCCTTCTCCAGTGGTGAGCTTAAAGAGTCTTCCTTGATTGTTGGTCCACTTGAAGTGGTTGTCTTGAAGTATCATGGTAATGATCTCATCCTGCGCGGCTCTAACAAATCGATCTTCTCCGAATAGTAGACTAACAGCTTGTTCGTCTAAGCAAGGTGCTTGACGGGTTTTGCCGGTAGGAACCGTTTCTGGAGGAATGAAGTAGCAATCGTGAAAGATCTCGATTCCGGCTAGCTTCCTTTCGAGGTGGTGCCAAGGTTCGGGAAATCCGTGAAAGAGTTATTGACTTCCTTCCCTAACAAAATATCCATTTAGGGTAGGGAAATATGGTCGCATTTGGACTCCTAAATGCTTACGGTTTTGAACTTGAGCGAGCATCTCGAGAACTTCCTCTTTAGTAGGTTTGTATCCTAGGCCAAGTGGTATTCTTTTTGAGTTGCCTTCCTTGTAGGGTGCGAAGGTGTTTCTTCGGACAGGGTTTAAAGGCATTCTAGGGAAGTATCCCTTGGATTTGAGTATGTGGTTGACCACCAAGTTGGAGTAGGGATCGTAGTATAGGGGTGCCAATTCGCTTTCTATGACACTTATGCTTTGAAAACCCCCAAGTTCATGTACTGGATCCGCATGGACTTGATTATTTGACTTCTTTTCGATTATAGCCTTGATGGGCGACGAAGTGATCGTCACCACTTTGCCATTTAGTGGAATTTTGATCTTTTGGTGAAGGGTGGATGTTACCGCTTTAGAAGCGTGAATCCAAGGTCTTCCCAGAAGTATGTTGAAGGAAGCTTCAATGTCCACTATTTGGAAGTTAACCTTTTGCTCAATTGGCCATGTGGCTATGGTTAGGATAACGAGTCCTACGACCTTTCGTCGTGTACCATCATATGCACGAAAACCTTGATTGGTAGGGGCCAATCCGACTCTTTCATGCCTAGTTTGTACGCCGTTTTGAGGGGTATGACATTGACCGCGGAGCCATCATCTACCAAGGTCATTGGCACATTCGTCTTTAAGCAAATGACAGTGATGTAAAGAGCCAAGTTGTGGCTGGCGCCAAAGGGTGGCAAATCTTCGTCTGAGAAAGTAATAGGATTACTTAGCTTCGGTGATTCTTGGAAGACCAAGTTGACTACATCGTCGGGTGTGGAGTTATGTGCTACATTTAGTTTGGCCAAAGCTTGCAGTAAAGCTTGGCGATGTGGGAATGGGCTTGCTACTAATTGCCATACTGAAAGATCAGCCTTTGTCTTCTGTAATTGCTTGAGAAAATTACCAGTAGAGTCATCTTCGTTATCATTTGGTGTGATAACGTTGGTTGGACCATTTTGAGTAGTACTTTGATATGGACGCCCCGAACGAGTTAGGTGGTCCACATCTTGGACTATTTCCTTTACTAGGGAGTGTTCAATGAGATACTCGTCTTCATCGTCATCGGCCCATACTCCATTGACTGTAGCTCGTTCCCTCATTCTCATGATCTCGTCCTCTAATTGTGTGATTTGGTCGACTAGTTTATCAACTACGGCGACTATTTCTTGCATAGTAGCATTTTGGGAAAAGATTAGCGGCGCGTGTTCTTTAGGTGTCGCGTTGGGGTCATGTAAAGTTGTCACCACATTTTCCAATTCCGCAACTTGCCTGTCCACACTCCTTGCCCATGCGATGAAGTCGGCAATGGTAGGGGAAATGGTAGAGTAGAACCCCTCACTCTCGATCGCGTGAATCTTGTCTTTGACTGGAGAAATGAGGTGTGAACAATCTAGGGTAGATTCTTCACTTGTGATCACTAGAATTCCAAGAGGATTCTGAGTGTTGTTGGGCTTACCTCCCGGCGGTATTGGTAGTCGACCATCCTCAATCATGTCTTGAAGCACATTTTTCAATTTGTAGCATTTTTCTGTGTCATGCCCCTTACCCCTATGATATTCGCAGTATGAGTTCTCGTCCCAGAATTTGGACTTCTTTTCAGGTTCGGGTGTAGGGCCTATGGGTTGGAGTTTGCCTTGTTTCATTAGCCTTTTTAGAGCATTGGAGTAAGTGTCCCCAAGATTTGTAAATTTCCTTGGTGGGGCACTCTTCTTGGATGGCTCGAGGACGTTAACTTCATCGGTCTTGCTAGTGGAGCCGTAAGAATGACTTGTAGAGCCTTGATATCGTCGACCTACCGTTTTGGACAAGAGCCCTTTACGGATGTCATCTTCGATCCTTGTTCCCAGTACGGTTAAGTCCTTGAAAGTTTTAATGTTTTGGTACCTCAAATGATTTGCATAGATGGGCTTTAAGTTGTCCACAAATTTCTGCACAAGGGTAGCCTCATCCGGGCGTTCAACTAGTTGGGTACTAGTCTTCCTCCACCTACTTAAGAAGTCGGTGAAACCTTCTTTGTCATTTTGGGTAAGAACCTCTAAAGTGCGCATGTTAACTTGGATCTCGATTATCCGCATATTGCTTAGCAAACTCGACTCGACCGCATGCGTCTTCCCAAGTAGCGATCTTCTTGTGTTCTAGAGAGTAGAACCATTGCTTTGGGATGGTGTCAAGAGATGAAGGAAAGATCCTTAAGAACATCTAGGGTTTGATGCCTTTGATAGACATATAGTCCTTGAAAGCACGGATGTGGTTCAAAGGATTTTCATGCCCCTTGAATTTAGGGATATCTGTCATGTTGAAGTTGGTTGGCAACTTGGAACTTACGGCCTCATACTTGCGATTATTCTCCCTGTAAATGTCATCCCCTTTAAGATACATCAATTGCTCCTCTAAGTATTGGAGTCGTTGCTCAGCTGCAGTCATACCAGTGGGAGGGTTTTCGTCCCTGAAGTCATTTACGAAGTCATCAACGATTTCACTTTCTCGAGGAGGCAACCTCGCTTCTACGGCATAGATTCGGCCTTCGATGGTGTCAAGGAGATCATACACTTGGTCTTGGGTAACTTGAAGTTGAGCTAGCGCGGTTAGGATTCGATCATTACCATCTTGGAGTTGATTGAAGTTCATGTCGCTTGTTTCAGGCATTTTGGAAACTGGATAAGAGATCGACGACGAATCAAAACACGATCGACCATTCTAGCACACTTACTAAGAAAGAAATGTTTTGACTCGTGAAGTGGGTGTGTGCCACTTGTTTCAGTGAGCTTTTGAAGAAAAGACAAGGTTTGAAAAATGTTGGTCCTAGTCAACTTTAGCGTAGTTGTAGGAGTGGACTCGAAGTGAGGTTTTGAAATGGGCTTTGGCCCGAAATTTGACTCGACAAATGGACAAAGTTTTGACTCGGTTTTGCGCTAATCATTGGCCTTTTTCGAAATTTACATTTTAAAAGGGATTTTGATTTTACAAAAATCGTCATGGTTTCGTTTAGAAATGCTGATCACGTAAGGTACAAACATTTATACAAGCATTATAACGGGATGCTGAGTGCATTTAAAAGGGTTTTGGTTTAAAGGGTGGGTTGCCATACCAAACAATCAAACCCGAAGTCTGTGGAGAGGCTCGTACCGTACAAGAGTAAGGCCGATTCCTAGTCCATTTCCTCAAGTAGTGAAAGTCCTTGATACAAACAAGAGTAAGTACCATGGTATGGATGACGTCAATCGCTATCCATCCTTAGGTCCAAATAAGAATTAGGATCGTTTAGACGGGACGATTGGTCGAATGGGTTGGGTTGGGCCTAAGAAGGCCGAATAAACGATCTAGGAAGACCGAGTTATGAAAACCGACAATTGTCTCGTACAAAATATTCCCTAACCTTGTTCAAGTTTCACCCTTGTCTACACGTAAGTGTATTATCCCCAGCGGAGTCGCCAAACTGTGGACAATGGGGCCACGGGGGCGCTTGGGAACAAGCGTTTGCATTTTTGGAGTCGCCACCAGTTTATTGTGGAAAATTGGAAACCGTTCGAATACCTCGTGTCATGTCAAGACACAAAGTAGTGACATGAACACCAAGAACTCGTTACCCTTAGCATTCTATGTCTAGAATGACTCTCGTGGATGCCAATGAACACGGATGTTCACAGAGATCTGGAGTAATGGGTGAGGGTACGTATTAGGAAGCTCTTTTGATCGAACACCTAATCCCGCCCGCCTCGATAGCGGCCTCTACTAATGATTAGGGAAGTTATCTATACTCGATATATCGTCGATTTTATGCATGCAATGCAACATCCAAGTTTTAATCCTAACATGTGAAGAATTAGACTAAGTCGGTGAACAATTAATTTAGCATACAATAAATGTCAAAGTAGGGATTTAAGCTCAATTATATGTGAAGGCATACAAATGGTACAATAAAAAAAATACAATAAATACAATAAAGAAAATTACAATAATTACAATGGATTCAATTGATTTATGTCGAAAATACTTCCAAAACGGATAATTTGAGAAAGAACAAAATAAACAAATAAGCGAACAGGAATTAGGCGATAATACGATTAATAGTTAATTAAATACGAACTAATTAAACTAGGTCAAGGCAGAACGGAAGTTCAGAGACAGAAGTCAACCTGGAAGAGGCGCAGCAGAGCTGCGCCCTCTGGAAGAGGCGCAGTAGTTGCTGCGTCTGTTCCAAGGGTGAGTTCTGGCTGTGATTTAATGTATTAATTACATGCGAATGAGTCATAAAAGCAACAAAACATGGATGAAACGAATGTAAACGAATTAATTACATGAATGAAAGATTGATTAGTGACATAGGTGAACTAAATAGGTTAAAATACGACAAATTAATGACGAATACAACAATAGACAGATGGAAATATGTCAAAGATCGAATTCCAGAGACCCAATTCGAAAGAATCGAATCTCCACAACCCGGATTGATTTTAATGACGAAAACCCGCAAATATTGGATTACTTGGGATTTGAGTCGGGATTTAATGATGAATTAAACGTATTAATGATGATAAATAATATACATGTGAAATTATTATGCTATTATGTCAAAGAAACTGAAGAACAAACGAAAACAAATATCGAACGACGAATTGACAGAGGACGAAGGAAGAAGAAAGGAAGCAGGAACTGCGGCAGCCTCACGAAGAGGCGCAGCAGGTGCTGCGTCCCTTCGAAGAGGCGCAGCAGTTGCTGTGTCCTTTCTCGACGGTCATCTTATGGTAATCCGTAATAAGGGTTTTAAAGCATGGTTTTATAAATCGGTTTTAAGAAGTATTTTCGACATAAACCTTACATTAATGATACAAAAGGTAAATAACAATAAACTAAATAAAGAAGGATTTACACCCTCAGACTTACATTTTTGACGAAACGAGATGAACTAAGTTAACGATTAGTGATGCTCGACTCGAATGTAACGAAAGTGCCCTCGTAAGAGGAAAATGATTAAGATTAATTAAGTTGATTGATTGTGGAGTTGGTCAAATTGGTCGGTCATGCAAACGAGGCTGGTACTCAGAAGGATCCGAGCTTACGTGGTCGAATGTTCAAGCACGTAGACGCCAAAAAGTAAGAACGTGGTCTAGAATGCAAAGGGAGAAGAGAAGAGCGGACACTCGCATGAGAAATATGAGGAGCGAAGGCTCCTATTTATACTAATCACGTGAAGGAATAGGGTTTTCGGAGAAACTTTGGAAGTGAATCTCGAAAAGATATGAAAAGATACGAAAAAATACGCAGAAAAGGACCTGGGAAGAGGCGCAGCAGTCACTGCGTCTCTTGGAAGAGGCGCAGCACCTGCTGCGTCTGTTCCCAGGTGGTTTCCTCCTGCGAAAGAAAAATTTCCGTGTTTAATTTATGGAATAACGGGATAATCTTATTTTCCTTCATATTTTGTATGAATATTACGGGAAATTCTTTGCCAAAGAATAAAAGATTGTGAAAGATTTATAAAATATGGAATAGAAATATCCGGAGCATTCCAGAACATTCTGACTCGGGATTTAGCGGTTATCAGAAAATGAAGACGGTTTTAAGCCCGGGCTCCAAATGTACTCTAATTACTGTCAAAACGACCGTATCGGCGCGTAGATGACAACTAAGAGGTAGACATCAGTGTTTGAGCAATCACTTGACGATAAACTTACGAACTGTCACAAATCGTTCCGCGTACCAAACATGCGGCCCAATCATCACCGGGTGGTTTGCGGGAGGTGCAGAAATGAGGTATCTACAGCATGATCTAATTGTTACTTAGTACTTCGTTCTTGATGATGTTGCATTGTGTTGCATTAATCTAGAAGTTTTGCTTTAGAAATCGCCTAAGTTTTGACATGTAGTTTATTTATACCAAATAATTTGATTTCCATACTTCATTCTTTATAAGTTATGTATAAAGATTCACATGTTGTTTGAAGATGTTAGGCATGGCCTTATAATTTTAAAATTTGTGTTTTAAAGTTTCCTTGATTTAATTGCGTAATAAGAGTTTGATTTTATTGATTGTGCTATGTATTGCCCTAAATCGAGGACCTTACTTTAAAATTTTGCCCAACATGTTTTTTATATATCATGGTGTATAAGATTAAGTTTAAAATTTTGTAATTGAAACGCGGTTTCATTGTTTCGTAGTGTTGCAATGTTTGGTAATAATGTGTTGTTTTGCTTACATATTGATCAATGCTTTGTTTACCTTTTTGGGTCGTATAGTTTTGATGAGTAAAGACGTGTAGATACACATGGTTGTGAGTGAGAGGATGTGAAACGGGAGTTAGTTGGCGAACTTATTTGAGGGTAGTTGGGCAAATGTTAATACTTTGTGATGAGTAGCATTGTATTGAGAGTTATGAATGTGAAATAGGCGGTTTATTGGAGTTGATGTGAGTTTGTTCATTTGATGTGGATTTGAGCCGTGTAAGTAGATAGGTGTATGATTTTGTGAAAGAGAGAGAGAGAGAGAGAGAGAGAGAGAGAGAGAGAGAGAGAGAGAGAGAGAGTTATTTGATGAATAAGGATGTTATTGGTCTAAATTGTGGAAATGGTTGGTAGTGATTAAACTAGATTCGATAAGGTGGTAATGTGAGTATTGTGAGTAAGGGAATTGTGAATGAAAATGAGTGATGTAAGAGTATGTGTTGACAACATAGAGTATGAAAATTTAGAGATATGAGGACGTAGCATGGTTATTGATTTTTGAGGAAGGAATATTTTATGTTAAGTGGTGATATTGGTGACTTTGTGTATAATTTATCTTGAAGATTAGGAGTATGAGAAAGTGACTAGCTTGCGTAAGGTGTCTTGAATTGAGTAAATGATTGTATGAGGAAATTTGTGGATAATGAGTAGCGATTAATCTTGGTTGAATATTCGTTGAGTGTTGAACTTATGGATAGTGAATTAGGTTTGAGTTGCATATTAAAGAATATTATAGTTGAATATGACTTGAGAACTTTGGTGGAACAATAAGAAAGTAATTAAGGTACCTAAGGGTGAAGTAAGACGACAACTTGGGTTGTTCATAGTTGTAGGAATGTGTAAATTGAATTCAAGGATTGATGAGAATTGAAAGATGGCAACAAGAATTTAGGAAATGAGAATATAAGAGAGTACTAGATGGAACTTGAGGTGACCAATGAGGTTGGACGGTGAGAGATGTCTAGTAAAAGTCGTAGTAAGAAATGAATGGCGAAATTATTATAAAGCTATTGTACACATGTGATATGGTAATTGATGGTTATATTATATTATACCGACGTCGGTTTTTCGGGGAGTTATTTTGTGAAATAAAAGACGAGGTTGTCCATTGAGAGTCGGTTTTTCGGGGATGTTATTTTGCGAGATAGAGTTGTAGATGTAGCACTACCAAGTTGGTCTCCATGGTTATGGATTTTAGAGTGCGATATGTGATGCATGCGGGCAAATTGCGTGGTTAGAGTATTTTGATTACTAGTGTCATATCGTATGACCGTTTAATTTAAGTAGGTGTGTATGAGTGTGAAAATGGTTATGTGAGACTTTGACCCGATGAGTGGTAGTATAGATGTCGTTTGTAAAGTTGCCTCCCAATCGTCAGGTAAAGCGTCCGTGGCATACATCATGATATCGTTGTAGTGTCCATTGAGGGTTGATGTTGTTAGGGTCGTGTCTGTGGGATAGTGTAAGTGTAACCACCGGGTATAAGGGGAATGAAATGTTTATGAAATAAATTTTGAAATATCATGTTGTATCGTGTTTTGTTTTAAGTTGGTTTGAAATAATGGCCATAAGGCCGTGAGTTTGTTCTAATTCAGTTATTTGATGATGTATTAGTCACCATCGGAACCTATTTGCATTTGTGTGATGAAATAGGGAAGTTTGGAACCGAGTTGAGAATGAAAACATTCTGCCCAGGTGACACTCGACCGAGTGCACCATGCACTCGACCGAGTGGTCGCCTACTCGACCGAGTGGTCTCTTACACTCGACCGAGTGGCCTACCTTGACCTTTGTTTTGTTGATACTTGACCGAATATTGAGCGTGTACCCTTATTTTGCGGTTATATTAGTTGACTTGTGTTGGATGACCATGATTGACCTTACATGGGTGATATATGTGAATTGTTTACGTTTGATTATATGGTGTGACATTTTGCAAATAAATGGAAATGGTTGATTCGACATGAATGGATTGAGGATGGAAATAATATGATAATCTTGTTTGATGGATGTTAATCAACGTGAGTTTATTTCGTTTTGTAAAAGTAAGATGAATAATGCAAATTATGTGTTGCATAGTGGTCGTTTGCATGATTGTGATTGTGGTCTTCCGTATGAGCGGAAGTATTGATGATGAATGGGAACGGATATGGAAAAACATGTGTGATCATGTGGTGGATTTGACGCGGTATATGCGTGGCATGATGTCCGGAAATGGGAATGTTGAACATGGTTGAGTCACATTACGAGTAATTTTGCATTATCTGATTGTTTCATGGAGTCCGCATATTCATGATTGATGTGCATACATGTGAATGTATGAGATTTGACGTGATATAGATACGTAATAGTAATTAAGTTATACCCCGCGATAGATACATATATATACATGTAACAACCATTAGTTGGGAGTTATTTGTGGGATTAGAGTTTCGAACCGTGGGTTGAACCTTGTGCTTTGACGTTTGGGAGGCTTCTAGAGTGGGATTATGGCAATGGCATAAGACGATATGAGATTTTATAATGGAACTGAAATAGGTATGAGAGAGTGTTGAACCTGGAACATAATCATTTGTGGAATTTAGTAATGAACGTATGAGAGCACACTATGAGGATTGGTAGTTGAACTTCGGGACAAAGTTCTCTTTTAGGGGGAGTGAATGTAACAATTCGGAATAAAGGAAAGAGGAAGTACAGAATGTGAGAAAGCAATGAGAATGGAACAAAGAACTTTGATGTAAGAATAATAATTAGAAAGAGCGTATACGGTTGACAAGCACGTGAGGCGAGAGAGAGAGAGAGTACATGAGAATCAGTGATGAGACTTGAGGAAAGGAGAGAGTGGAGCGAACTTCGAGGACGAAGTTCATTTTAAGTGGGGAAGATTGTAATACCCCGTATTTTATAATTATATAAATAATATTATATTGTATTTTATACGAATTATGTATGAGACGGAATAATATAATAATAATAATAATAATAATAATAATAATAATAATAATAATAATAATAATAATAATAATAATAATAATAATAATAATAATAATAATAATAATAATAATAATAATAATAATAATAATAATAATAATAATAATAATAATACGCAGTACGATATACTATACATGTATAATATACGTATACCATACTCACCTTATATACCCTTATTCACCCATCAACCCTATCCTAACACAATCTCATAATATCCACCAAAATCCTAGAGAGAAAGAAAAGAGAAAAAGAGAAGAAAAGGGAGAAAAAGGGAAGATCGTCTTTTGTCCCTCCGCCTCGAGATCGTAAAGTAAACCGTCTTAAAACTAATTTATATATTATTTAATTTATACCATATACCCGCCTTGACCCGCCTCGACCTTGATCCGTCATTGAACACCTCTTTGACCACCGTTGACCGCCCAAAAGGGATTTGACCGAGTAGATCTACATTAGAGCTGTGGTTGTGCGACGGTCTTAAGACGAGTTTTTGACCCACCTTTTGTGACTTGTTGATGTTTATTGTTCGGATTCGAGTTTTCTACTTCATTTATTCCTTAACATGGCTAATTTCATCATATAAGTGATGTCTTCTTATCGCTTATTTCTTTTCCGATTTGGATTTTATTTAAACCTACACTAATTCTTTCAAATTTTGTCAATTAATGGTGTGTTTGGTTTGATTCATAATGTTAATCGCCTTTTTACAACATTTATGATGTTAAGCATAAAATTTTACATTAAATTTTGCTCGAAAATTTTATAAACCCAAAAATAGGTATTCCCGAGTCAATAATTTAAATTGTGTATGTTACATGATTAATTGTTTGACAAAGACTAAATTCTGGTTGTTATTGCTTATTCTTGTCGTACATTAAGATTTTGCCTTGAAATTTTGCTTTAAATTTTTTTCGAAGCTTTGATGTTCGTGTTTAAGTTTTGATTTATTTTCGCATTTAAAACTTCGCTAGTAATGGCATGTATCATCTTGAATCAAAATTTCATCTTACATGTTGCCAAAATTTTGAATTCTCATAGTATATAGATACGAATGATTTATTTTATTTTATTTTGCACTCAAAGCATGATTTAATTATTACTTAGTACTTCGTTCTTGTTGATGTTGCATTGTGTTGCATTAATCTAGAAGTTTTGCTTTAGAAAGCGCCTAAGTTTTGACATGTAGGTTATTTATACCAAATAATTTGATTTCCATACTTCATTCTTTATCAGTTATGTTTAAAGATTCACATGTTGTTTGAAGATGTTAGGCATGACCTTATAATTTTAAAATTTGTGTTTTAAAGTTTCCTTGATTCAATTGCGTAATAAGAGTTTGATTTTGTTGATAGTGTTATGTATTGCCCTAAATCGAGGACCTTACCTTAAAATTTTGCCCAACATGGTTTTTATATATCATGGTGTATAAGATTAAGTTTAAAATTTTGTAATTGAAACGTGGTTTCATTGTTTCGTAGTGTTTCAATGTTTGGTAATAATGTGTTGTTTTGCTTACATATGGATCAATGCTTTGTTTACCTTTTTGGCTCGTATAGTTTTGATGAGTAAAGACGTGTAGATACACATGGTTGTGAGTGAGAGGATGTGAAACGGGAGTTAGTTGGGAAACTTATATGAGGGTAGTTGGGCAAATGTTAATACTTTGTGATGAGTAGCATTGTATTGAGAGTTATGAATGTGAAATATGTGTTTTATTGGGGTTGATGTGAGTTTGTTCATTTTTTGTGGATTTAAGCCGTGTAAGTAGATAGGTGTATGATTTTGTGTGTGTGTGTGTGTGTGTGTGTGTGTGTGTGTGAGAGAGAGAGAGAGAGAGAGAGAGAGAGAGAGAGAGAGAGAGAGAGAGAGAGAGAGAGAGAGAGAGAGAGAAAGTTATTTGATGAATATGAATGTTATTGGTCTAAATTGTGGAAATGGTTGGTAGTGATAAAACTAGATTCGATAAGGTAGTAATGTGGGTATTGTGAGTAAGGGAATTGTGAATGAAAATGAGTGATGTAAGAGTATGTGTTGGCAACATAGATTATGAAAATTTAGAGATATGAGGACGTAGCATGGTTATTGATTTTTGAGAAGGAATCTTTTATGTTAAGCGGTGATATTGGTGACTTTGTGTATAATTTATCTTGAAGATTAGGAATATGAGAAAGTGACTTTAGCTTGCGTAAGGTGTCTTGAATTGAGTAAATGATTGTATGAGGAAATTTGTGAATAATATAATAATAATGATGATAATAATAATAATAATAATGGTAATATAATAATAAAAATAAAAATAATAATAATAATAATAATAATAATAATAATAATAATAATAATAATAATAATAATAATAATAATAATAATAATAATAATAATAATAATAATAAGTTGTAATGATAATAATAATACGCAGTACGATATACTATACATGTATAATATACGTATACCACACTCACCTTATATACCCTTATCCACCCATCAACCCTATCCTAACACAATCTCATAATATCCACCAAAATCCTAGAGAGAAATAAGAGAGAAAAAGAGAAGAAAAGGGAGAAAAAGGGAAGATCGTCTTTTGTCCCTCCGCCTCGAGACCGTAAGGTAAACCATCTTAAAATTAGTTTATATATTATTTAATTTATACAATATACCCGCCTTGACCCGCCTCGACCTTGACGCGTCATTGAACACCTCTTTGATCACCGTTGACCGCCCAAAAAGGGATTTGACCGAGTAGATGATGTGGCTAAAGTCGTATCACCAAACCAAAGTAAAACTATCTCAGGACTAATAAGAACAGCTAGCAGTAAGACAGGTATCGAATCCACAGGGAGGCGGTAAAAGCTAAGTCTGTAAATATTTAAGTTGTCTAAAGGTAACCGATTTCTGGGGGGTTTGTTTTGTTTTGATCTAATCAACTAATTGCAAGTAATTAAAAAGGGGTTTAAACGATAATATTAAAAGTCTAGGATTTTCGGTTCACTAGGTCAATTATTTGGGGATTATTAATCAATTGCTAAATCTATCAAGCTGTTTAAGTTCATAAGATCGGTCGACTCAATTATGCCCTTTAGATCGATTCTAACATGCGGTCGCTATAATTGGATACAATCTATTTGATTATCGCAGCCTATATTAATTCTAACCCGGTCGGCGATAGGATTAATTCGCTACACTAATTAATAACTCAGGCCTTAAGTTAATTAACTAGAAGAAGAACAATAATCAAACAACAACTTATGCGATATCGATAGCAATTAATCGATTTTCCCTTTTAATTAACCTAGATCCCCTTCATCCTAGATGAGGAGATTAGCTACTCATAATGATAACAACAACAACAATGATTAAGAATGAAAACATAATTAAAAGCATGAGATAACAATCAATTAACATAGAACGATGAACGATTAATTAATGAGGAAAGATTAGTACCGTTTACAAGGAAAAATTAGGGTTCCAAGAAGAGTATCCAGCAGTATGAAGGTAAAATTAAACGTAGTCTAACATAAAAGTACGAGTTTCTAATTTATAACAAAAGATAATCGTTTTAGGAAAATCCGGAAATAAATCTGCCAGAGAGGTTCCTCGATCGAGCCAGGGGTGACTCGATCGAGGACAGTTGCTCAATCGAGCCAGTGGTGACTCGATCGAGGAACCATCTTCACAGACGTCTTCCTCCTTTCTTTCACTTCTAGCCTTCGTGCTTCCTCGTTCCTCGTGCCATGCTTCGTGTATTCTACTATGCCGTCTCCGCCATGCTAATCTTAGCTTGATCATGCTCATAACGAGTCATTTCTGCATCAAAACACAAAATAGAGGCAGTATCGACAATTCATTGAAATAAGGCATATAAATGATATAATAGGCACGAAACGGTATGTAAAATGGTATAAAGGGAGCTATAAAAGTATATATAAAAGTGATACATCAGTAGATCTACATTATAGTTGTGGTTGTGCGACGGTCTTAAGACGAGTTTTTGACCCACCTTTCGTGATTGTCTTGGGCTGACCTTGGGTGGGTTGTGTCGAGGGTTGAGAGTATAGTTGAGTGGTGGTCGTAAGTGTTGGTTTGGGTGGCGGAAATGAGCGGTAAACATGGGGTGTACGGGCTATTTTGTTTATTCTTGGCTGTTATTGTCGTGTATGGTGGATTGGCCTGGTGTTCAGTGGTGTTGCTGGTGGCTGGGCAGTGCCCGTGACCACCGTGGCTAGGTGGGGGCATTGGTGGTGCGGTCTAGTGGTGGTTTTGACGGTGGTTAAAGGTGTCGGTCGTGTATGTGTATGTGTTGTTGGGGCGGCTATTTGTTGTTGTTGTTGTTGTTTTAGGGCCGTCTTGGGGGCCGTGTAACGTGGTTGTCGGAGGCGTATGGCTGGTCGTGGTGAAGGTGGAACATGGTGGTGTATGGTGGCGGTGTTGGCCGTGCTTATGGGTGGTTGTAAGGGGTTGTTTTGGGGCAGTTTTGTGGGCGTGTTTGAGTGGTTGTTAGCGGGTTTTGGGTAGAGTTTTAAGACGGGATTTAATTATTAAATAACGGGTGTGAGCGAGTCGGGATTTGAACCGTGTTTGTATGAGTTATTGAGCGGGATTTGAATAGCTTAAGACGGCTTTTTATTTAATTATTTAATTACGTATTTAATTTAATTAGATTAGTTAGTAATTATATTTAATTATCGTAATTAGGTGCCGACTTTATGGAGGAGCATATTTGTATCCGAATGCTTTATTGTTTAGCGGAATTTGTTAAACGGTAGGTTTATCCTACCCAGTTTCAATATTGTGTTTATTTGCTAAATGAGTCATTTGTTATCAATTGCATTGAATGAGTCGGTAATTGGCATGTTGTATGGTATATTGCATTTATTATGTTGTCTTGTATGTCGGAGGACATGGTGGCTTACTTGTTATTATGGAGACAAGGCGGTTGGGAGACCGTCTTACGCTTGAGTCGCCTCTTGGAGCTTTCCACTTCAAGAGGGATGTGCACATTAATGGCTTGAGTTACGGAGGGACTCGTGTGGTTGAGACACGATGTCTGGCAGGGGATCCGGTTGGCTTCCGGACCCGGTACGTTTGGGCGTGTCCCGGTACCTGTTTGTGGTTGTTGGTATATCTGGGCGTGTCCCGGTACCAGTGTGGTTGTCGATATGTCTAGGCGTGTTCCGGTGCCGTGGTGGTTGTGGGTACGTCTGGGCGTGTCCCGGTACTAGTGTGGTGGTTGTTTGATAGTGTCTCATTCATATCATAGTCATGTTGCATACTCACACACTTTGAGTTGTGTCACACTTTATTTATTGAAACTGACGTTTGTGTGCCTGTGTAATTGTCACCTATTTCCGGGGTGGCCTGTATCAATCCATATGATATTTCCGATCATATGGGGAGCAGGTTGAGTACAGGTTTTGCTTGTTGACGTGATCGGGATTTGGGCCGCGCCTTGGACTCGGAGTCGAGTAGTATAGCATAGATGACATAGATGGTAGTCGACTTATAATTTGTATAGTTCACATTTATTCATTTGTTTACGTTTATGTAATCACTAAACTTGTTATTTATTCAATAAAGTTTGTTAATTGTAATTCCGATTTCACTGCCTCGGGAAACCCAGATGGTAATATCTCCCAATTACCTTGGCCGGGTAAGAAGGGGGTGTTACAATTACCCGCATGAAATCCAATCGCAAGTTCATAATTGACAAATCGTTATTCCTTATTTGTCACAACCATAAACCTTAACCAAAATATGCCACCATGTCATTACAATTTATTAGCATGACAAAATTTATTCCCCTAACTTTTCCAAATTCGCGCCTATAGTAAAAAAAAAATACTTGGCCCTAATGTTAAAATTCAGATCAAACCGAATTCCAGATGTCTTAATATGCTATGGCAAGATTCTCATGTATGGCATGACTACTGTATCCTTAATTCATCAAAGTAAGATCAGTGATAGTCATGAATGTCATTCCATAAAGAAACAGCCCTACTCACCTCAGAATTAAGAAAACAAGATTTATGCTCACAGGTCACAGCAACACTAAATCCACGTTTGTGAACCGATTTGCCAAACAATTTCAATTGTCATACCGTAGTGTAATACCCCGTAATTTAGTAGATTTGATATTAATAATTTACGCGTTATTAATAATAATAATAATAATAATAATAATAATAATAATAATAATAATAATAATAATAATAATAATAATAATAATAATAATAATAATAATAATAATAATAATAATAATAATAATAATAATAATAATAATAATAATAATAATAATAATAATAATAATAATAATAATAATAATAATAATAATAATAATAATAATAATAATAATAATAATAATAATAATAATAATAATTAATTAATTAATTACAACAGTTTATGTTTATAATGTAATTAAAGGACAGAATAATGAAGTGACGTAATGAAGGAGTCGGAAAGTGTTGAAATTGGGCCGAGTGTGGTGGGCTACTCGTGTAACATGAGTTGGTTGAGTGAGGTCGGGATTTCGTAATTTAATTGTATTAAGCTAGTTTCCTAATAGAATTATCATACCTTCTAATCTTACTATAAATACCCACCATAGACCTTTACCCCAAGTATCCTAGGTGTAATTAGAGAAAGGAAAATCCGTAGAGAGAGAAAGAAAAAATCCCCAAATCAAAACCCTAACAACCCCGAATCTGAAACTGCCGCAACCCCCCTCCGCTCACCGTCCCTCTTGAGCCTCACCCTATCGCCGGAGATGGGGCCGTTTTCAATGCTCTATCTCCGGCGATCTCTCATCCTCTTTTAATTAAACTCGGCTACCCGTTTTCCTACACCCAATTTCTTTTCGCTGCTCTCCATGTCCTCTTCGTGGCTCGATCGTTTTTCGACATTGATTGTGGTCGCTGTTTTCACGGGATGAAGCTTTAATGGCTTGGGCTGTCTCTGTTGTTTTAGTAAAGATGTTGTCATGGTTTTTCTCGGTCTAGTCGTAGGCTTTATGATTGTTGTTCTCAAATTGAAGCTTAGTTATGTGTGTACCTTCCTTTCACAGGTGCTTTTCCACTTTTTGTTCTTCCTTTTACTGGGTTTTCTGTTTCTTCTTTACTGGCTTGTTGTGTTGCTTTGTCTGTGACTTTGTTTTGCCAGTTTTCGTTTTCGTTGTCGGAAGTGGCTGTTTGGTTTTCGAGGGTGGAATTTGTCTGTTCTTGACGGCTTCTTGTCCGTAGTTGGTGTCGATGGTTTCTTTGGGCAGCTTTGTGGATTGTTTGGGTGTGGGTTTCGGTGTTTGGTAGTTTTGTTTTTATTAAAGGAGTGGGAGTTGGGTGGGTTTGTGATGGGTTTAACGGTGGTGATGGTTCGGGTCAGGTGCGGTGGTTTTCCGAAAACACTTGTCCGACTTGTTTCTTGACGTTTCCTTGTCTAGATTTTGTTTAAGCTTTTTCTGGTTTTATAATTTCAAAATAATCTACTCTTCTAAGAGTATTTGTTTTTTAAGCACCTCTTAAAGGTGTTCTATCTCAGCTTTCCGAATTGGGGTTGTCTTGTGAAAAGCTATGGCTGCCATTTCTATTAATGCAATTTTCCTAAAACACTTTGTTATTGCACATGGAAATGGTGGGTTCAAAGAGGATGACTGGTTACCTTTTAGTTCTTTCTTACCGATGGAAGGAACCCATTTGATTAAGGCTAATTTTCTTAAGGAGAGGGGTAACGACTTCTTTAAGCAAAATTTGTTTGACTCTGCCGGTGGCTGTTATGAAATGGCATGTCGCTTTTTATGTTTGGTTTTGGAATCAGTGGAGGACTATGACACTGAATCTGTCTTGCAATTAGCAATCTCTTTAAATTTGAATCTAGCGGCTTGCGCTAATAAACTTCATGAGTATGAGGCAGCCATAAACTTCAGCTCTTTGGTTTTGTCGTCTTTCCCTAAGAATGCTAAAGCTCTTTTTCGTAGAGCTATAGCTTGTATGAAGAGTAATATGCTCCTTGAAGCGCAAACAGATCTAGAAACTGCCCAAATGCTTGAACCTAAGGATAAAGATATCCTAAGAGAACTAAATGTGGTCAAGAATCTACGGGCTATTAATCATAACGGTAAAAGAAGTAATGATGACTCGTTACCAGGTGAGATGGCTAGAGAAAGTAAAAGGGTTATCTCGGAATTTACTAATTTTGGGGATATTCCTGATGGGTCTTCATGTGGCTCTTGTGTTACTCCTTTTTCCGACTGTTCTCAAGGATACCAAAGATTTATGTTGATGGCCTTCCTATAAATTCCAAAGAAAATTCTTCTCCTACTATTGATTTGGAACCCGAACTACAAAGACTCTCAAATGGGTGATAATGAGCATCTTCTAAACAACCGGGTTCTTGAGTTCTCAAGAAAGGGTGGAGGAAAATCACGACTAAGGATCTCTGGACAAGATTATCAAAAAATTCTTCAAGGTAGTAAGGTGAGCTATTATCATAAAAGAGACTTGTCCATGATGACGGTTCGGATCCTTAATACTGAGGTCACCAAGGAGGGAGAATTTACAAGAGGTCATTATAAGAGAAAGAAGAGGAGGAGATGTTCTAAAAAGCGGAAACTTAAGACGTGGGTGGTGGATGAAGACAGGTCTTCTACTTCGGGCGGTATCAAAAGTCATGGAATTAATTCCAGGGAGTCCTCTCTAGGTGACGTAAGCTCGAGGTTGTCCTCCTTTTGTGACAACTTATCTTCTTTTGGTATTCACATCTCCCAAGGAGACCCTGTAGTTGTTGCTTCTAATACCAGCTTACCTCTCTCTTTGGTGAATGACACGGATAACATCTCTAATTGCCTTCTGAACATGAGTTGTTTCTTTTTTCAGCTCGCCCTAAGGTGTGTAAGAGTTCTTCGGTTGGTAAACTGTCACGTGCCTCGCCTACACGTAGACTCTACAGGTACCCTTCAAATCGGCAAGTGAGTGAGAAAAGAAGAATTAATAACTCAAAGAAGAAGCATAGCCAAGGGAATATCTCCGAGACACAATGTACCTACTTCCTGTGTAAGTAGGTCTTTCTCCGGTAAATGTCTACGTCCTCGCGGCGTAAGTGTGTCTTGTTGTAGGTACTCCCCTGAAACTCAATTGACAAAGAAGAGAAAAGAAGTTTCTGCTCAATTGCCAAGTTCTGATCGTCCTCTCAAGAAGTCTTTTCATTTTGCTAACCCCATCCTTAGTTTGTTTTCCTTTGCAGATAATGTAAGAATAAAGTTCGATTCGGAGAATCGGATAGGCACTCTGTAAAGAAACTTTCTGTACCGTTGCCAAAAAAAAAAAAAAAAAAAAAAAAAAAAAAAAAAAAAAAAAAAGACCTTTACCCTAATTCTTATTCACAAATAAATCTGAGAATTACTCATCAAATAGAGGAGACGAGATCTAGGAGGAGAAAGAGGAGAATTCTAGCTAGGAGACCGTCACAAGGTAATTTTCTATCGTCTCTTAATATACTCACCTTAAGACGAATATAACTCATTAGTTAGACCACTATAGGACATGCTAGGACGTGACCTTGACCATGGGACATCAGGTAATGGCCGGACCCACCGTTGACCACCATTGACCAACGGGAAAGGGGTGTTCGAAGGGTTTTTCGTAGGGTGGTTGTGATGTTACCATATAACTGAAAACGCAAAATTGAACCAGTAACTTTGACCATCGTGACCTGGTTTGGGGTTGGTTGGTCGTGGGGGAGGAGTCGACCACCATGGTGGTGTCGTGGTGGTCGCATATGGAGGTTTGCGGCGGTGGTGGCTGGAAACACGCGAAAACAGGGGAGTTGAGGTTGTTGTTGCTGCTGGGTTTTGTGGCGGTGGTCGCGGCTGTTGCAGGAGGGTCAACGTGGTGAGAAGACACCCCTGGAACCACCAAGGAGCAGGGGTGAGACTGGTGGTGGCCAGAAGGGGTATGCTTTGGTGTAGAGGATGGTGACGGGTTGAATTGGTCACGGGTTGAAGGGGGTTGCTGTTGGGTTCAACTAGGACATGGTGGCTTGCCGTGGCTGGGTTACCGGTGATGCTGGGTACGGTGGAGGATGATGGTGACCTGTAATGGTGGTGGTTGTCGTAAATAGTAGTTAAACGTTGAGTTTGTATATGTCGGGTTTTCGGTATTAGTAGTGTCGTGGTAGTGTTTATGGCGTGAGATTTTGGGGTGCTGGTGGCGGTTTGGCTGGTGGTTGTTGGTTTTCGAGGTGCGTTGGGTTGCAGGCTAGTGGTTGCTGGGTTGGGTGGTCTCGATAGTGGCAGGTGGTGTCGGGTATAAGTGGGTTTAAGAGGAGTGTTGAACACGGGCTTGAACGTGTTATATGGGGTTTGTGGGTTGGTGTTTTCACGGGTTGCATGGGTTGGTTTATAGGTTTGAGTCTTATTTAATTAAGACGGGTTTTTTTACGTAATAATAATTCATACGGGAAATAATTAATGTAAACAAATTATAATTGATTAAATTATAATAAGGTATTGAATAATTAATAATTAAATTATAAATTATTTATCTATAGGTGACGGACTTGTTGAACGGGTTTATTGAAGGATACTTTTGGTAGATTTCACTAATTGGATTTGCTTGTCAGGTAGGAATCTCCCTACTACTAAGAGAATAAAAATTCTCAAAAGTTTTCTTTCCAAAGCATCTACTTATATAAGGAAAGAAATGAGATTTTCCCATTAAACTATTATCTTTCTTTAAAGCATGATTTTTTCATTAAATTCTAAATTATGATTATAATGTTTTAATCAAAATAAAATAAAAGGGGTATAAAATTATAAAATACAAAATTGCTAATTTTTATTAGAAAATGACTTGATGCATACTTACACCGTATAAAACAATAATTATCAGTTTCGTGGAAAAAAATCATTAAGATAATTTTAAAAAAGATATAAATGAAATCATTAACTTTGTGATTAAAAAAAATGATTTCATGACATACCCAAATTTTTTTATTAGTTTTGTAGTTTAATTTTTTTCTCATATCAAAATAGGTGAAATATGAAAATATTAATTAAGGTATAAATTTAGAATAATAAGTAATAAACTAAAAATGTAAACACTCTATAAATACTGCGCATTTATTGCGCGGGATTTATACTAGTTTCCTACTCAACTCGTATTTTATTATTATGTGAATATATATTGATGGATGACGAGGTTAATGTTAATATTATGAATGAGTATTGAAAACGGAGTATATGTGTATGCTATGTTATTAACAGAGCCGTATGACTGGATTGTCATTGTTCATTATTGTTGGTATATGGTGTAGTGCGATGGTTGTTTAGTTGAGCATACCAAGGAGGGTGTTACTGCTAGTTGTGCATAGCGAGTAAGCGTTACTGCCAGATGTACATAGTAAGTGATTACTATTGCCAGAGATAGTTGTGCATAGTAAGTAATTATTACTGTCAGGTGAGCATGGTACGCAAGTACTACTGCCAGTTGAACATAGCACGGTGTTAAGGGGGTTGTGCTACTGTGACGTAAGTGAGTTGTACGGATGAAATGATGAGAATTTGAAGGATGTCTATTTTGGTTGGATTATTATTGTTATTTAGTTTATTCCTACTCAACCTCGTGGTTGACAGTGTATTCGTGAACACCTGTGATGAACCGTAACTGGGTAGCAGATTTGACAGGTACTTAAGATTAGCTGACTTGGGAGTTTATGGGAATGCGTGAGGACTCGGCCAGTTTACCCAGAAGTCTAGATCATATAGCTTAGTTATCACTTTACTTATTTTCGCTGCGAGTTGTATTTAATTTAATATTAAGTTTTAGTTTGGTTAAGTTGTAATAAACATGTAATCGGTAAATTTTATTTAAAGTACTTTGGTTCTTGTACTTTGTTATTCACTACCTCGGGAAACCGAGATGGTAACAGTTCTATTTATTTGAGAATGTCTTCCTAAAGGTTCCTAAATAAATGGGGGTGTTACACTTAGTCACTAAAAGTGTGAGTGATAATTAAACTGTTGTCAAAACAATTATTAGCAAGCAACGCCAATATCAATGAATCAGAAAACAAGTTTCTTAACTGATAAATGACATAATCAGTTTGTCAATTAAGGTGGTCATTAATACAAAATAGGGCATCCTATACCGAATTAGACTGGCGTAATAATGGAATTTTCATCCAAACATCATATTCGTAATATAATAATTACCCATAAAGTTCTAGCCATGATATGCATAACAAATTAACAATTCGTGCCCACCGAATACTTCATCACCGAAAACTATACATGCCAAAATAGGGCAAAACTTTAATCCCAAATTACCAAACAAACCGGAGTAAATCATATATTTCCTTCTCTTTAGTATTCTGAATACACGCAATTTACGGCCATATATTTATTAAAATTAAAGCTTAAAATTTCTCAGTAATTAACATAGACTAATAGTAAACTTAACCTTTTTTTTTAAACATGCGTGTCAAGTAAATCGTTCCAAAAACTGGCTGAATCAATTCAATTAAGTCTATAAAAACCAAACCAGTATGATAATGACGAAATTCACTGGTTTCATGCCCCAAACAATTGCCACGTATTGAGTTCATACAACTTAACACACAGAAATAACGTATAATCATACCATCCCAAATAATATAATATGAAGGTGGCCCTGATACCACTTATTAGATTTAATTCAAATAGAGACCATAACTTCATACTAAATTACTCGGTATAAACTATAGAGCTGAAGCGTACCTGATTACGATTACATGACGAATGGTTGATATGAACCGCCTGAAAGAACGGTCTTCGAATTATGGATTAGGTCAGGGGGTGTTTGGATAACAAAAGTGGAGGGATCTCTCTAGTGATAGGATGCGGGGAGATTAAGTTATTGTGTTCTACCAGGGACTTATATATAGTCTCCTTAGTCTAATGCACCCATAATGCATTAGAAACCTAATGGGTATCTATACTTATATAATAGACTGACCCATACTTTTTAAAACGTAAATAAGCCCGTATTTAATACACCGTAGTGGATCACTATATATTTGGGCTAACATTAACTGATAGCGTATAAATACAATTAGTACCGAATTAATAATTTGTTCATATATAATATTGTATTAGGCTCACATTTCTTACAACCTGACATTCGTGGGATGCCGTGTTACGTGTCCCTGTCCATATCAGTTCGGTGCTACCTAACGTACAACAGAAATGTTGCTGAAGGAAAAGGATAAATGTTGTTAATAATTTGCGTCTGTTGACATAACCGTAGACAACGAACATACACACAATTCAAACACGATGGTGTTTGAGATCACCAAGGAGCTTCAAAGGAGGCTGCTCCTCCAGATTTCAGTGCGTTACATGTTAATACTGAGTAACATTTAATTGCTGGAAATAAAAGGGTGATATTCAACATCCAAGTTGTCTATCACCCAACAGGTTTATTGAAACATGAAATGAACAAGAGCTTGCTTGTTAAACCCCATGTCGTTTGCAAAATGCCTTGATTCTTTCGAGCCCTTGTTCAAGAAGTGGTGCCTCCAATGCAAACGTGATGCGCACCCAGTTGTTCAACCCCACAGCCATACCTATACGATTATCAACATAAACTAAAATAAGATCGTCATGAGACATACAAGGACACAGTCCTGCAGTCTCTGCACATACTGTATTTCACTTCGCCATTCTAGTTTTAGGCGAGTAAATGAACTGCATATTAGAATTATGTAAAGATGATATGAATTGTATATATTATTGAATGATGAATACAAGTATTTATAGGTACAATACAATCAGTAATTGGAAAGTAAATAACCTAGACTAAGTAATATAGAAAGGAATATAATCTATGAAGATACACGAAATATATACGGAGTAGCTAGCAAGGAACATATATACATCGAACATAGACTAATGACTAATACGCCCCCGCAAGATGGACTGTCCGGAGGAAAGGCCAATCTTGGAGCAAAGAAGATCAAACCGAGGACGAGGCAGTGGTTTTGTTAGTATATCTGCGAGCTGATCACCACTGGCGATGTGTTGAACACGAAGTAGACCGGATTGAACACGCTCACGAACAAAGTGGAAAGCAAGTGCAACGTGTTTCATACGTGAATGAAAGACGGGATTAGCAGAATAGTGTGTTGCTCCGAGGTTGTCACAGTAAACCGTGGGAGGATGAGAAATAGAAATGCCAAGATCAGTGAGGAGGTTTTGAACCCATTGAAGCTCGGCTGTTGTATCAGCGATGGACCGAAACTCCGCTTCAGTAGTGGAGAGCATTGTTGTCAGAATCGCGATTCGATCTAACGATTCTACGATTTGACTATCCAAAAATGCTTGACCGATCCTGGATCCTACGACTCTATCATAGTTGTAGAATCTTACGATCCTATTAATTTGAAAATTTCTAGAGATGGGATCATAATACGATCCTACGATTTTACGATCCTACGATCCGATTCCATAATAAAAAAAAAAAAATATATATTTTTATATAATGACACCGTAAAACCCAAATTTCTTGTAAGTTGTTCATACAATGATACAAAAATCATTAATTACCAATATTTATGAATAAATATTAATAAATAAGTGTTTTGATTTTCAATTATATGTTTTTACCAAATAAAAAATTATATTTAGTGAGTTTGTAGAATCTTACGATTCTATGATCCGATTCTACCGATTCGATCTTACCCTCCCCATCGATCCAAAATAGAATCCCGATCCTGACAACATTGGTGGAGAGTGCCAAGGTACGTTGTTTGCGCGAGGACCAAGTTATGGGATTTCGACCAAGATAGACAAAGTAACCAGAAGTGGAAACATAATGATCCTTATCGCCACCCCAATCAGCGTCACAATAAGCATGTAGGCGAAGAGGAGAATTACGAAATAATTGTAGGCCAACACTAAGAGTGCCGTGTAGGTATCTAAGCAATCGCTTCACAGCTGCCCAATGTAAGTCAGTGGGAGCGGACATGAACTGAGCAAGCTTGTTAACCGCAAATGAAATGTCAGGTCGTGTGAGAGTGAGGTATTGTAGACTGCCAATAATAGCGCGATAATCAGAGGCATTCGGTAGAGGGGAGCCAAGGTGTTGAATGAGAGGAGGGTGAGAAACGATTGGCGTAGGAAGAGGTTTAGACTCATCCATCTTATACCGTTCAAGTAAATCAAGAGCATACTTCGTCTGTGTGAGTAGTAAGCCTGTTGAATTGGGCGTAACTTCAACCCCAAGAAAATAGGACAATGGACCCAAATCTTTAAGAGAAAACCGAGAAGAGATGTGAGTAATAAATTCAGTCAAGCTGGTATTGGACGGAGAGGTAACAATAATATCGTCGACGTATACGAGTAAGTAAATAGGTGTAGTGGAGTGAGACCGAATGAATAAAGAGGAGTCAGCACTAGACATATGAAAACCATAAGAGATGAGATAGTTCTTTAATTCAGTATACCACGCACGAGGAGCCTGCTTGAGACCGTATATAGCTTTGCTGAGATGACATACATGGGACGGGTTTGAAGGATCGACGAACCCCGGAGGTTGAGACATGTTCAGATAAGGAACCTTGGAGGAATGCATTGTTTACGTCGAGTTGACGTAAATTCCAACCATTGCCAACGGCCAGCGAGAGGAGAAGCCGGATAGTGGCTGACTTAACAACAGGACTAAAAGTTTCGGTGTAATCAAGACCCGGGCGTTGATTAAATCCCTTAGCAACGAGGCGAGCCTTGTATTTGTGGATGGTGTTGTCGGGATTGTATTTAATCCGAAATATCCACTTACATCCAATGATGTTGCGGTCACAGGAGGATTTGGGAGGGACAAGGGACCATGTATTGTTGCGGGTAAGGGCATTGTATTCGTCAAGCATGGCTTGACGCCAATGGAGAATGGTGAGTGCTTGTTTGACAGTTGTGGGTAAGTAGTGTGGGGAGGAGAGAATGGATGTCTTGGCATATTTAGGATTAGGTTTTCTGATGTTGTTTTGGAGGCGTGTAGTGACAGTTCGATCGGGTGGAGGTGGTGGGGGAGGTGGAGGAGGTGGTGGTGGAGTTGCGGACTGATGAGGGGAAGAGGTTGGGTCTGTGATGGGAGGGTCAGCAGCGGTGGTGTGGAGGTTTGGAGTAGGAGGAGCAGGGGAAGGCGTGTTGGGAGTTGGGGATGCAGGGGTTGAGGGAGGTGGCTGTGACGGGGGAGGTTCAGTGGTAGGCGTGGGAGGGGGTAGGACAGGTAGAGGAAGTGGACACCAGGCAGCAGCCGTGTAGTCAGTGGCAGAGGAGAGTTGTGTGAGACGGGTGTAAGGATAGTCGGTTTCAATGAATTTTACATGACGGGAAATGTACACACGGTTAGTGACGGGATCTAGGCAGTGATACGCGCTTTGTGTGGCAGAGTAGCCGACAAAAATGCAAGGTTTGGAGCGAGACTCGAGTTTGTGATGAGTGTATGGTCGAAGCCACGGATAACAGAGGCACCCGAAGCTTCGAAGTTTGAGATAATTGGGTGATTTTTGGAAGAGTTTAAGATAGGGTGAGGCGTGAGAGAGAGTTGGAGTTGGGAGGCGATTTATTAAGTAGGTAGCTGTTGAAAACGCATGGGGCCAGAATTGAAGAGGGAGTTTAGCGTGGGATAGGAGTGCGAGTCCAGTTTCGACTATATGTCGGTGGCGCCTTTCGGCATACCCATTGTGCTCTGGAGTGTGGGGCGGTGATGTGAGGTGAGATATACCATGACTAGAAAGGGACGGTGTGAGCTTGATGTATTCGCCCCCGTTGTCGGAGAAAAACTGAATGATGGGACGGTTGAAGAATTTTTCAACAAGAGCTTTGAATCGTTGGAAGACAGCAAATGTGTCGGATTTATTTTTGAGGGGGTAAAGCCATATATACTTAGTATAGTGATCAACAAAAATTACGTAGTATTTGAAATTGTCATAGGATAGAACGGAGGATGTCCATACGTCAGAAAATATCAATTCGAGAGGAGCAGTGGTGCGTAAGGATGACTCGGAAAATAATAACTTATGACTTTTATTAATGTCGCACGCATTACAATTAGAATGACTAGTAGTAGGAATGCTTAAAGAAAAATGAGTGCGTAAATAGGAAATAATTGAGCTTGAGGGGTGGCCGAGCTTGTGATGCCAGGCTAGTGAAGACGAGAGGTGACTGGAGTGTGCTTGAGAAGACGGATGATACCATAGATAAATGCCATCTTCAAGCTGTCCTTGAAGAAGAACTTGGGATGTTTTGATGTCCTTTATAAGAAAAGAAGAGTGTAAGAATTCAATACGAGCATTATTATCAAAGCAAAACTTAGAAACGGAAAGTATGTTACGGGCAATGCGGGGTACATGTAAAACATTAGAGAATTGTAAAGTAGTGTTAGACAGAGAGAGATGAAAGGAACCTATGTTGGAGATGGGTAAGGAGGAACCATCGCCGATGATAACGTCGTCGGAGCCATCATACGGGCTGTGAAGGGATAGATTTTCTAGGTCATGAGTGATGTGGTGGCTAGCACCACTGTCTACAATCCAGGGGCGAGTGGAAGGAGGGGGAGCTGCGGCCGTGTGAGCCTGTGGAGTTGTGGTGTTGCGGTAGTTGGAACGAGGTGGAGGATTGTCAAAGGATGGGAGTGTAATGGTGGGAAAATCGCGTTTAAATTTGCGACAGATGGAAAGGTAATGGCCAATATGCTTGCAATATTGGCACCGTCCTTTGAATGGGGCTGGGCTGTCCTCGGTTGGGTGAGACGGAGGTGTAGGAAGCAGGGGTGGGTTGTAGGCAGGGCGAGAGTTTTGACGGTTGTAGGAGGGACGAGATTGGGCAGCAAGTGCGGTGGCAGGAAGGGGAGTGGATGGCAGGGGTGTTTGTTTGAGGGTGATTTCATGGTTGATGAGTTTTTCGTGGAGGGACTCAAAGGATATCGTGGTGTCTCGTGCTCGGACAGCATCAATAAGCGGTTGATATGTGCTATCAAGACCACGTAACACCTTTGCGACGATGTCCTCTGTATCCATGGGTTTACCGAGTGCGGCTAATTTGTCGGTGTAGGTTTTGATTTGTGTCATATAGTCAGAAACAGAGAGGTTGCCTTTTGTGAGGGATTCGAGTGTGTCTTTGACTTGTAATATGTGGCCACGAGAGGGATTGGTATAAGTTTGGGCAAGGAGAAGCCATGCTTCACGGGAGGTGGTGGCGTTAGTGAGGAGGGATGAGATGTTGGTGGGGAGCGTGCCAATGAGTGCTCCTAGGATCAGACGGTCTTGACGCTGCCAAGTGTGATGTGCAGGGTTTGGTTTGGTGATTTTGGTGGTGTCGTCAGTAAGAGTGGCGGGTGGGCAAGGGTGTGTTCCGTCAATGAATTTGAGGATATCGTACCCAAACAGGATGTTGGAAATTTGGTTTTTCCATGAGAAGTAGGTGAGTGGGGTAAGTTCTTTGCATTGGGAAAGATTGACATCAATGAAAGGAGAGTTGGGGTTGCCTGGGTTAGGGATGATGCTACTGTGAGGGGCCATGGGAGGAGATGACGGGAAGGTTTAGAGGACCGAAAAAAAATTGGATGTAATTGTGAGATGACGGATCTTTATTGGCTCGATACCATATTAGAATTATGTAAAGATGATATGAATTGTATATATTATTGAATGATGAATACAAGTATTTATAGGTACAATACAATCAGTAATTGGAAAGTAAATAACCTAGACTAAGTAATATAGAAAGGAATATAATCTATGAAGATACACGAAATATATACGGAGTAGCTAGCAAGGAACATATATACATCGAACATAGACTAATGACTAATACTGCATGCTTACCCGGTAGGACGACTAAATTTTCTTCTTTAGCAAGTTTCATACAAAAATCAGTATCATCTTGAATATCTTTCAAGAGCGACATATTGAGTTTCACCTGCAAATGTTAAGATGAACTTGGTTGATTAGATTATTAGAAACTCAAAACATCATTAAGCAGAATCAGTGTTACAATTGATTTCTTACCATTACAAACATGGAACCTTCTGGTTTATGTGGACATGTAATACTAGGGATCTCCTTGAGTTTCTCGTAGCAAATATCCGCAACTTTGCCTAGTACTTTGACGGTGTTGGAAAAGAATTCATCTCTTGTGTTCTCGAGGATTTCGGGAACAGCTCCCTGAAAATTCGTAGTTTTGGGGTGAACACAAATTGTTGATAATGATACGTTATTGTTGTTATAGTTCATTTATTCAACCTCATGGACAGTTTTATGAATTGATGAGTTCCGAATCAATTGTATGTTCTTTATTCTGAACTATTTTTGTCAGTTTATTGATACAAACCTGAACGAAGGTTGCAGGGTCAGACGAAATGTTGAGGAAGCCTTTGAAACTCTCCACAAGCTGATCGATTTGAAGAGAATTAATTAGGGTAAATCAGATGCTTGTTTTGATACAAACAAGAAAATCAGAATTTAAAAAGACAAACAAGAGAGCAAACCCCAGATTTTTCCAAGATGCCATGATGGTCATTTGCTGCAAGCCAACCAAGACGCCATCCGGGAACAACCCATCGTTTTGATATAGACCCAAGTGTAAGAACAGGAACAATGTTTGCAAATACAGCCATCGGAACAAATGCTTTACTTCCAAATGCAAGGTGTCCATATACTTCATCAGTTATCACTACAATCCCTAGCTTTCTTGCTGTTTTTGCCACCTTAATTCATTCAAAACAAGATTACGATAATCCAGTAACAAACAGTAAGATCATATTATCGTACAGGACTTACTTTCAATAGCCTAATGTCTCGGTGAGCTTACAGGGGGACACATAAGGATTTAAAACTTACGTTGGTAGTTGGTTTAATTTGATTATATCTATAAATCGCCATAGTCTTGTAAGAGAAATTGTTTATAACACAAGAGATGGAATACCTTCTCAAGATGTTCATAGGAGTAGACACTTCCACAAGGGTTTCCAGGGTTTACGATAACCAAAGCAACAGTATTGTCATCGGCTAGAGCTTTAACTGCATCAAGATCAACTTCCCAACCATTCTCGGGGACAAGATCGAAATGTCGATATTCAAGACCGCTATAAGCACAACGAGCCTCATAGTATGGGAAGCCTGGCCTTGGCAACAATATATTTGCTCCTGGACAAGCTAGGGCGTCGATTACTACCTCAATCGCCTGTGTGCAACCTAGTGTGAGGAATACATCTTCTGGAGATAATTTATGTGGCAGATCACGCGACAGGTACTCTGATACCGCCCTGTTTCAGAGGTGAAATTTACAATTCCAAGTTAGACCCAAGGGGATCATAGACAGTTACCTAGAGCTAGTACAGTTAAAATATTAAGCTTAATACGGAGTAAATATGACCCATTTACAATAAAACCCATTTTTTTGATAAAAAGTTACCTGAACAATTTTCTAAGCCGTAACATTTTGTCGTTAAAATGGGGACATACACTTTGTTCCATCTACAAAGTAGATGAAAAGTGGCCAACTACAAAGAGAATTTGCGTTATGGGATACATAAAGAAAGTCTCATATAGAATAATAAAATGAAAGTCTTGTCCGATTGTCCCTAACCTACATCAGAATGTAAAACGGAACAAAAACTTTGATCCTGACATGATCTCACTTAAGTAAAATAAGAGGATCAAATTGAAGTCGACACAAGCAGCTATTGGTGTTAAGGCTTATTTATAATTATACCCCACTTTTGTGTAACGTCATTAGCTAGCTAGTATACTCTAGTAGGTAGGTACCATGAAAAGGAGTGGCAACTAATGGAATCTACAACAACTAAAGAGTTTTGTATGATTGTCAGATAATGGAATCTTACTCAACCATCAAGAAAATGCTAGTATATATAAACAAAAGGGCAAATGAGGTATAGTTTAAGTGCTTTAGCTACCCGTGTCTAATTTCATGAATGGTACTTCGTAGACTAGTAGATTGGACTGAGGGAGTGCTGAGTGCGTAACTTTTCCAAATGCTAAACAACGACTTTCTAAATAAATGCATCTTAGATACTTACGGAGTATTAAGGAAGCACTACCTCGTACCTACTCGGGCTTCTTGGTTGATTGATCATCAACTTCAAGCCTATAACCCCATTTTCTTTTTGGTCTAATAAAAGGAGCCCCGCCACATAGGCAATTTTGATGATGACGGCTTTTAATGACTCTACTAAGCTAGTTGACATCTACAAGCATGTAAATATTTATACCATCCCCTAAATTTTCTTTGAAAAATGACAATACATATATACTCCGTATGAGCTATGAGCAGTAACGGATCTACACAAATTTCTTTATGGGTTTGCATGGAAAATATAACACTATTTATATATGAAAATATAAATTTACTCTAATTTTACCTAAAAATTGAACTAAAATACACAAAATTCAAACAAAAAAATTCTGTTTACGACGTCCCAGGACTCGCCCCTGTACATATATACTCCAGATGAGCTATGAGCAGGGAGCAGTAACTGATCTAGACAAATTTCTTCGTGGGTTCGCATGGAAAATATAGCACTATTTCTACATAAAAAAATATAAATTTACTCTACTTTTACCTAAAAATTGGACTAAAATACACAAAAAAAATCTGTTTACGGTGTGTAAGAGGCCCTTGGGAGGAAATTGTTTTGAACAAGAATATTTTTGGTCTCCCTCGGTCATATATTTATCCGGTGAACATTATGTGTCCCACTTTTGTGTCTTATTATGTGTCAGAGTCCATCCTAACTTTTGACACATTACTTGTTGTAAAATTAAATATTGCAATAAATGTGTTAATTTGCTGATGTGTTAGAAAGTAAGTGGAGTGGGACAGATAATAGGACAGATGATCTCCACTGATATTTATGAAACGTCATTTGTTGTCCTTTGGTTTTGGCACAAAGACCAAGGAAAGGGTAGGAGGCCAATTACTAAATGACAATTGGAATAAATTGAGTGTGAATGATCAAATTACTCATCAAATTTATTCTTAAAATAGAAAGGACAACAAATGACTGAGATACCCAAAATGAAAAAGGACAACAAATGACTGGGACAGAGGGAGTAGTACACTGTGTTAATAAAAACAAAAGTTTTGACATTTTATAGACAACTTGCTATGTGATTTTGTATGTATTTGACCGTAGTTAAGAAGGATAGGGTTGGCATTAAATGAAAATTTGTGTTTATGAAATTAAACAAACATCTTATGAAACACATTTTTTCACCGAGCATATCAATAGTTTTTCACTACACCACAGTGAATAATAATCGATAAAATCAAGAAAAATACGCAAAACACCCTTGCTACACGAAATCAGAGGTTTAGTACATCTGTACATGCACGCAATTTTTACGAATTCACTATAAACCTTTGTTAATTTTACAGTTTGACTCTGTTTTAATTGTATCAAAATGGAAAGCAAACATACTTGCGAGCAGAGAGAATGCCGACAGTGGGTCCATAACAATTAAACTTGGAAGAGCGAAGCGTCTTCACGACGGCGTCTTCCGCCAAGGGAGAAGTGCGGAAACAAGGGTAGTGGGAAGGGTCACCATGGCCAAGTGCTATAACATCATCATGGGAATTCACGTTGTCCATAACCATATTCAAAACACCTCTTACTGTTATATTTGATGCTATTGTTAGATTTTTGTTTCCTTGGAATTTCCATTTCTTCATTTCTCCTCCCTTCTCCATTAATTCTCTTCTCTGTTTTCCTTTTCTCTCTCTCTCTCTCTCTCTTTTCAAGGAGTTGGTGTATTCGGCAGGTTATGGAGGAAATTGACTTTATAGAAGGCAAGTGTTAGCAGGGGATTTTATACACAATCTAGTCTAGATCCAGCGCATATATAGAGAGAGTTTTTATTTTTTAGTGTATTATTTATCCTCTCTCCATCTCAGTCATTTGTTATCTATCCATTTTAGCACAAAGACCAAGAAAATAAGAAAAATAAGAGAAAAATAGTGATAAATAAAAGAGCTATCTCACATGTTCACTTCCCCATATCACATACCCCACTTGTCCACTTGCCTAAATTTACCAAAGGTAGAAATAGATAACAAATGAGTGGTACACCTCAAAAGGGAAATAGATAACAACTGACCGGATGGAGGGAGTAAATTTTAAATTGATATCTTATTATTTTTCAGATCTCACCACATTATATTTTAATTTGAGAAAAAAAATTATTTGCAAAACTAATCAAAAGATCGAATTTAGTAATTTCATAAAATATGTATTTTAATAAAAATAGTTTTTTTTTTTTACCTCACACTAATGATTTTGTTTTGTAAATTTTCTTGAATTTTTAATGATTGTTTTTTTGTCATGAAACTAATAATAATTCCCTATCTACTAAATGAACAGACATCCTCACAGATTTTCTCCAAAAAACATCTTTCTAAATAAGGTAACTAATATCAATTATGTATACATTAATTAAGCAGTAGGTCTTCTGAGAGACCGTTTCTCAATATAATAGTGAGAGACTAACCATTAAACATGTGTACTATCCCACTTCTCTTGAAAACGGATATTGGTAGTGAAAATAGAAAAAATAAGCAATTAATTAATATTCATTAATAAAGAGGAAAAAAGGAAAGAGTATTATTTGTAATCAAATCCCCACAAAATCTCCAACCATCAACTTCTCAATAATTAAACTTTTTATAAACCATTATCAATTCAATTTTTGAACGTAAGAAAAAATCGCAATTTTTTCTCCAAAAATTTAAACCCTACACTTATCAATGAGGAAGAAGACGACGAGGAAGAGCCCTGTTAAGGCACCACCAAGGAAAAGAGTGAAATTCGTACTCGATAACGATTTATATTGATCTATTTGATTTTTAGTAATCTTATTAGTATTTTAGATTGCATGTGTGTGATTTTATTGAAAATCAAATATCTTATTAATGTTGTATATTATGATTTACAACAAACGAATTATATTGATTGTGAATAATCAGATCCAATATCGTATTTGCATGTTGTTTAATTTGTGTATAAATTGTTGATGAGTGGGTTTTTTTGGTGTTTTGTACCGTATTTGTATCTTGTACTCGTTTGTTGAAACTCTACACTTGTACCGTAATATAGCTATGTTGTATTGTTCTTGTAAAGTACCTTAACCTTTTTGGTTTAGTATCAATTTTTGACATCTTGTATCCATTTTTTTAAATTAAGTACTTGCACCTAAATGTATCTTAGGTGTATCATTCTAGTTCTTTTACCTTAATTTTGTTGTTTTGTATTCCTTATTGACATCTTCTAGCCGTTTTTATTAATTTTTGTACTTGTAATTCAATATATCTTAGTTGTGTCATTTTAGTACTAGTACCTTATTTTGCCTGTTTTGTATCTTTTATGTACATTTGGTATTCGTTTTTATAAATTTTGTACCTGTACCTAAATATGGGAAAGTTGTATCCTTGTTGTTTAGTACCTTAACTTTGTTGTTTTGTAACACTTCTTTGCGTGGTGTACCTTGTCTTAAACATTCTGTCCCCATACCTAATTATGGTCAAGTTGTATCCTTTTTGTTTAGTACCTTGATATTGTTGTTTTGTAACACTATTGTTTTGTATCCCATCTTTGCAGCTTGTACCTTGTCTTACATATTCTGTACCTGTACCTAAATATTACAAAGTTGTTTCCATGTTGTTTAGTACCTTAACTTTGTTGTTTTGTAATACTTCTTTGCAACTTGTACTTTGTCTTACATATTCTGTACTTGTACCTAAATATTACCAAGTTGTTACCTTGTTGTTTAGTACCTTAACTTTGTTGTTTTGTATGCTTCATGTGAACATTTTGTATACTCTTTTTAAAGTTTAGATATAGTACCTTTAGTTTTCAGTTTTGTACCTGTAATTTTATCGTTTGTATACGGAGGTGGAACGACCATCATCAAATACAACCAGGTTGAACACTGTAACGGGGGAAGTATTTTTGAACACCTTTTAGGACGATTTTTTATTGGTTTGTTTTGTTTTACTTTGTTGCGCATTTTGTTAGATTTCATATTTGAAATGTTATGCAAGTTAAGTTTAGCTATATTATAGCTAGTTTGGTAATTATTGTATTTGTGTTCTAGTTGCTTTGTAATTTTGGAGCGTACCCATTGGTAGCATGTCTATATAACCGGTTTAGCATCTTATTTATGAAAGACGTATAGCTTTAGTAATTGGTTTAACAGTGTCGCTAATGTATTATACTTTTCTAACTTTAATATAATTGTGGTACTCGCATTACTTAAGAATGTACCACAATAGATCAAGGTTAGTACCTCGTTTTGTTTGAATAATCGGATCGTAATTTATGTGCATTATGTACCACTGTTTCGTACCTAATTTACACGAATTACGTACCACCGCTTGTATGTTTTGTACAATGATCAAAAGTATGCACGTGTAGTATCTTATGTGGTATATAAGTAGATTCTTGATTTAATGAATCAGCGGTGTATTGGATATTAAATTTAAATTGCAATTATTAAGTTGTTACAACCCAAGTAGAACACTGTGAAAAAAAAAACAGTGAAAGGTAATCTAAGAAATTCAAAAAAATCTAAACGTGGAGGCGGAGTATATGGTACTACACTATTAGCTCGAGTTGAACGAACTCCCCTTCCAATCGGTTTCTTACTTTTAGTAGGACGCTTCAACCTAGCACTTCGGCCCTTTGTTTTTTTATCGCGCGGGGTCTAATACTTGTTAAGGCGCATCATGATTGTCATTGTTGGTGTTCTGTATAGTAGATGACTGTTCAAAGATTTTACGTACACCTACCCGCGTACGTCTATTGCATATGCAATCACTCCTATATCACGATAAAAAGTACCCAAGTTAAATGGACCACAACAAGGGAACAATGGTACTGTGGACAGCGGGGGGCCCACGGGGGCGCTTGGGAGAAAGGAGAAACAAACGTTTGCATTTTTGTTGGAGTCGCCACCAATTTTTATGGGAAATTGGAACCGTTCGAATACCTCGTGTCATGTCAAGACACAAAGTAGTGACATGAACACTAAGCAATCGTTACTCTCGTGGATGCCAATGAACACGGGTGCTCACGGAGATCTGGAGTAAGGGGTGAGGATACGTATTAGGAAGCTCTTTTGATCGAACACCTAATCCCTCCCGCCTCGATAGCGGCCTCTACTAATGATTAGGGAAGTTATTCGTACTCGATATATCGTCGATTGTATGCATGCAATGCAACATCCAAGTTTTAATCCTAGCATGTGAGAATTAATACTAAGTCGGTGAACAATTAATTTAGCATATAATTGAGGTCGAAGTAGGATTTAATGCTCAATTACATATGAGAACATTCAAATGATACAAGAAATAATGATAAATACAATAAAAGAAAATTACAATAAAAGAATTACAATAATTACATTGGATTAGGCGATTTATGTCGAAAATACCTTTAAAACGGATGTTTTGAGAAAAAAGAATAAAAGAATAAAATTACGAACAGATCAGAAGGTGATAATACGAGTAATAGTTAATTATACGTAAGCTAATTAAACTAAGTCAAGGCAACCGTGGAGTTCAGGGACAAAATTCAACCTGAAACAGGCGCAGCAGAGCTGCGTCCTTTGGAATAGGCGCAGCAGACGCTGCGTCTGTTCCTGACCTGAATTCTGCCCGTGAAGCCGGAATTGCGTGTTGTTTAATACTCATTGGTGAATTTGACGATGGATTAATTTATTTACTCGGATGGAAGTGATTAAATAGGTTAATTACATACGATTAATGGGTCATAAACAATAAAACATGGATGAAACGGAGATAAGACGGATTAATTACATGATTAATGATTGATTAGTGACATGGGTGAACAAAATAGGTTAAATATGACAAATTAATAACGAATTAATGATGAACATGCGATGAATGTGACAAAAGACAGATTAAAATATATCAAAGACGAATTCCAGAAACTCAATATGAACAAATCGAACTTCTACAACCCGGATTGAATTTAATGACGAAAACCCGCAAATATGAGATTATAAGGGATTTAAGTCGGATTTAATGACGAATTAAATATGTTAATGATGATGAATAATATACATGTGAAATATTAGACTATTATAACGAAGAATTAACAATCAAACGAATAAACAAATAAGAATTTGACGAATTACAGAGGACGAAGGAAGAAGAAAGGAAGCAGGAACTGCGGCAGCCTCATGAAGAGGCGCAGCAGGTACTGCGCTCCTTCGAAGAGGCGCAGCAGTTGCTGCGTCCTTTCTCGACGGTTGGTCTTCTGGAAATCCGTAAAAAAGAGGTTTTAAAGCACGGTTTAGAAATCGGTTTTAAGAGGTGTTTTCGACATAAACCTTACAATTGTGATACAATAATTAAAATACAATAAATAAAAGAGAGATTTACACCCTCAGACTTACATGTTAACGAAACGAGAAGGACTAAGATATCGAATAGTGATGCTCGACGCGAATGCAAAGAAAGTGCCCTCGTAAGAGGAAAACGATTAGATTAATTAAGTTGATTGATGTGTAGTTGGTCAAGTTGGTCGGTCATGCAAACGAGGCTGGTACTCAGAAGGATCCGAGCTTACGTGGTTGAAAGATCAAGCACGTAGACGCCAAAAAGTAAGAACAAAAGTCTAGAATGCAAAGGGAGAAAAGAAGGGCGGACACTCGCGTGAGGAATATGAGGAGCGAAGGCTCCTATTTATACCAATCACGTGGAGGAAATAGGGTTTCGGAGACTCTTTGGAAGTGAATCTCGGAAAGATATGAAAAAGATACGAAAATTACGTAGAATAGGACCTGGGAAGAGGCGCAGCAAGCACTGCGTCTCTTGGAAGAGGCGCAGCACCTGCTGCGTCTGTTCCCAAGTGGTTTCCTCCTGCGGAAGAAAGATTTCCGTGTTTGAGTTATGGAAGGACGGAATAATTTGGTTTTCCTTAATACTTTATATGAATAATACGGAAAATTGTTTGCCAAAAGATTAAGATTGTGAAATATTTATAAAATATGGAATAGAAATATCCGGAACACTCCAGAACATTCCGACTCGGGATTGAACGATTATCAGAAAATGGAGACAGTTTTAGGTTCGGACTCCAAATGTACTCTATTTACTGTCAAAACGACTGTATCGGCACGTAGATGACAACTAAGAGGTAGACATTAATATTTGAGCAATCACTCGACGATAAACTTATGAATTGTCACAAATCGTTCCGCGTACCAAACATGCGGCCCAATCATCACCAGGTGGTTTGCGAGAGGTGCAGAAATGAGGTATCTACAGGTACATAACAAGGGAACAATGGTACGTATAGTAACAAGAGAATAACGGTACGCAAGTAATTGTGGAGAAAAAAGAAAAGGTACGAAATTGATGCAATTGATAATTTGTCTACTGTAGGTACGTAACATGGAAAAAAAAAGGGTACGAAATTGATGCAAATGTTTATTTGTCTACCCTGTAGGTACGTAAAAAGAAAAAATAGGTACGAAATTGATGCAAGTATATCGAAATAAATTATTTACCATCATCCTCTGTTATTGTGAGATCATCTTCTTCAGATGGTATCGAATGATCATCTTCAGTATTTTTCATCATCGTCAGTGCTACAAATTACAAGGAAAACACATTATTTTGTTAACAAAGTTTTTATAAATAAAAAATAAATTAGTACTAGTTAATAATACCTTCTATTTATAGCGATTCGTCATGTTCTTCCATGATCATTGCCGTTTCTTTGTGGATCTCATCTACTGCATCGAAAGTTAAATGATTTATAAAATTTTTACGTAATGATGCATGAAATGGTTGATTTCCATTAAAAATAATACAAAGTAGACAAAATAACAAACAAATCTTGATCGATTTCCATTACAAATGAAATATAAATCCGGGTAATGTGTGTAAATACGATGCGAGATGCTTGATCGATCAAATGGTAGGGCAAATTAGATGTCGGTATAGAAGGAGGTGAAAGTTATTGGAAAAATATTCTACAGATTTTTTAGGAAATGGAAATATGATTGAGGAGCAATATTAGGAAGTCTTTCAATTATATTGTAACTGCAAAAAATAGTGGGTGAAGCAATAATTAATGAATTAAATTAATTAGAATTATCACATTATAACATGGGAACATTGGATCCAATACATCTCTATATGGGCCGTCTCTCACTAATTTATTGAGAGGCGGTCTCTCCCAAGTTATTGTGTAAGGAAGCTAATAATTATAATAATTTATTCATTAAATTATTATCTTTTCATTAAAATTAATCTTTTCGTCAAATTATATTTTTTTGACTAACTCTAATCTATAATCTTTTAATTTAAATATTAAAAAAATATTGTATCAAACTATGAATTACTAAATATTTAATTGATGCTATTATTTGAGAATAATTTGACTCATACTAGGTATAATACAAAATTATAAACCATTTTAATTACTTTTGAGGCAAAAAATTGAGAAAATTTATAAACTGAAATCATTAACTTTGCGGTATAAAAAAATATTCTTTTTCAAAAATACATTTCAACATGCTACTCAATTCTCTTAATTAATTTTCAGTTTTAACTTTTTATTTCTCAAAGCAAAATGCATTGACGAGAAAAATGAACAACTAATAAGATACCACTATTATATATGTAATTTATTAGAAATAAAAAGAACTCTATAAGACGTGCATTTAATGCACGGAGTCTAACCTAGTAGTTTATAGTTTTATTTATTCAAAGTAAGTATGCGAAAAATCATTCTCTAATAATATTACCAATGAACGATTTAGAAAATTGTAATAATAACTTTTTATCTTATTTTATTTTAACTAAAATATTTTAGTTTAGAGTTTAATGAAAAGATTACATGCATTTTAATGAAAGGATAATATTTAATGGAGGACTATAAATGTAACAATTAAGTCTCTTAACTTATAAATATAGCAAATTGGCCCCATAAATTTCTCTTAATCCCCCCTACTACTAAGAGAATAAAAATTCTCTTAGTTTTCCCTCCAAAAGGCATCTAGCTAAATAAGGTAACAAGTAAAATAAAATTCATTACATTATTATCTTTTCAATCAATATATTCTTATAATTAAACTCTAATCCTTTAATTAAAATTCATATTTATGACTTTTTCATTAAGATCTATAATTTATTATGCAATCATTTACATAAATATTATTTTTCATCAGTGACACTCTAAAGTTACGCAAATCTGCTTCTTATGCAGTCTTTAACATAATTATTGTCATCACTTACACCCTAAAATTAAGTAAATCTATTTCTTATATTATCATTCATCAGTTATACTCTAAATATTGTGTATATTTTAAAGGACGTAACAATTTTGAAGTATTTTTTTTATTAAAAGTAAAAAAAATATTAGTCTAATTGTTCGTAAATCGTCTTTTTAAGTGCGTAGTATATTGTTTTTACCTGTTTTTGTTATAAGGTTATATGCGTTTTAATTAGATTTTACATTTTTATATCGCTTAATTTTAATTTAATGTCATAAGTTAGTTTCATGCAATGATATATCATTACAAAGTTAATTTTTATAGTAGAGTAATAATGGTTTAAGACAAAAATAACTTAACTTAAAGTGTCTTTTGATGGTAATAAACTTTCATTTTCTAGCTCTTACTAAGATTATATTAGTACATTATAACATTAAAGGTACAATTAATTTAACGAGAATGTCTCTTTATAAAACAAAACTAAAAAATACCGTGCTGTAACACGGGGATCTATACTAGTGTGCAATTAACCACATAACTTACTTTTAAGAATGAAATTTATTATATTAAACATTTTACTATTATTGAAAGTCAAAATTATTGATCAATCGTAATCCTAAAATTATTGAGAGGTCCCGGGTTCGACTACCAGTTGGGGCGATGATCACTTGGCCACTGCAGCCCCCGAAGGGGGTGGCTTACATGGTCCATGTGGTGGTGCGGGAATGCATGGGCCCGGGAGGACTCAACCCCCTCGTCATCAAAAAAAAAAAAAAAGCATGTTCGAATATTTTTTTTTTGATTATTTTGGTGAAACAAAATATTCATAATATGAGAATTTCTAGTGAAGTTACAATGAAATGTTACATGACTCAATTTTGCTATATTAAATTTGGTTCACATTTTTTTTAATAGGTAAAATATTGTACTTAATTTTTAATAGATATATTTAAAATCATTTTTATAATATAAAATAATAGGTTTTAGTTAAAAAAAATGGTAGAAAATTTAATTTGTGCTTAATTTCATATTTTTGGAAAGTTATGGGGCTAATTTGCTACAAATGAAACTTAAGGTGTTGATTTGCACATAGTACATAAGTTATGGGGGTAATTTAAAATTTTGCCCATGATCCAAATATCATTTTTGATCATAGTTACTCCATTTGTCCCAATAAATAATTTACACGGTCTTTATTTTATAAGAGGAAATAAAACAAATGTAAATTATTTACTAGCAGATTTAACTCCATTCCAAAAAAATAAGAGAAATAACAAATTTTGCTACCCTAATTAAGTGATTTTAATTATGTATTAATTTTCATTTTGAAATTATTATCGCTAGTAAAGGGGAAGAATACAATGCAAGTGTATTTACTTTCCAAAAGTGTTAAATTGTCATGCGCTAACTAGTAGCAAGGGGGTACCATCAACTCATACTCCAAACCCCAATTTTTTTTTTTTTTTTGGAAAATGAGCTGACGCCACCTGGTATTATTGAAACTCAATAGCACCCGGGTTATAATTGTAAATTATCTAGTGCTTTTATTTTCCCCCCTTCCCCCAGGAATTCAAATTTGAAAAAAATTTAATAGATATGGGTAATTTAGGAATTTTATCTTCTTATTAAACAATTAGTATAGTTAAATCTTTGTTAGCTTTCTCCAACAAATTCTACTTCTCAAAATGAATATGCATATTCTATGAATCCTTTGAACATCAAGTAATATCAGGAATTGAAAATTGGAGCTTAAATGACCTTGCTTGAACAACTAACTCGACTTTGTGGACAATGGGCCCACGGGGGCGCTTGGGAGAACAAGCGTTTACATGTGGAGTCGCCACCAATTTATTGTGGAAAATTGGAAACCGTTCGAATACCTCATGCCATGTCGAGACACAAAGTAGTGACATGAACACCAAGAACTCGTTACCCTTAGCATTCTATGTCTAGAATGACTCTCGTGGATGCCAATGAACACGGATGTTCACAGAGATCTGGAGTAAGGGGTGAGGGTACGTATTAGGAAGCTCTTTTGATCGAACACCTAATCCCGCCCGCCTCGATAGCGGCCTCTACTAATGATTAGGGAAAATCGTCTATACTCGATATATTGTCGATTATATGCATGCAATGCAACATCCAAGTTTTAATCCTAGCATGTGAAGAATTAACTAAGTCGGTGAACAATTAATTTAGCAAACAATTAGGTCGAAGTATGAATTTAAGTTCAATTACATGTGAAGGCATACAAATGGTACAATAAAAGAAATATAATAATGCAATAATGAAAATTACAATAATTATATCGGATTCGTTGATTTATGTCGAAAATACTTTTAAAATGGATAATTTGAGAAAGAATAAACAAACGAATTAACGAACAGGAATCGGGCGATAATACGATTAATAGTTAATTAAATACGTAAACTAATTAAACTAGGTCAAAGCAGAACGGAAGTTCAGAGAAAGAAATCAACTGAACAGCGCAGCAGATGCGCCCTCGGAAGAGGCGCAATTTCTTGCTGCGTCTGTTCCAAGGCTGAGTTCTAGCTGTGAAGCCGGAACTGCAAATCGTTAATATTCTTGGGTGAATTTAATGATTGATTATGATATTCGACTCGGATGAAAGTGATTTAATACATTAATTACATGTGAATGAGTCATAAGAACGATAAAACATAGATGAAACGAGTGTGGATGAATTAATTACATGAATAAAAGATTGATTAGTGACATGAGCGAACTAAATAGGTTAAATACGACGAATTAATGAAGAACTAATGACGGATATGACAATAGACAGATGGAAATATACCAAAGATCGAATTCCAGAGATTCAATATGAATGAATCGAATCTCTACAACCCTGATTGATTTTAATGACGAAAAACCCGCAAATATTGGTTATAAAGGATTTAAGTCGGGATTTAATGATGAATTAAATGCTAACGGTGATAAATAATATGTTAAATTGTTATGTTTAAATCGTTATATCAAAGAATCGAAGAATGAATGAAAACAAAAACAAACAAACGAATCAACACAAGACGAAGGAAGAAGAAAGGAAGCAGGAACTGCGGCAGCCTCACGAAGAGGCGCAGCAGGTGCTGCGTCCCTTTGAAGAGGCGCAGCGGTTGCTGCGTCCTTTCTCGACGTCTGTCTTCTGATAATCCGTAAAAAGGGTTTTAAACATGGTTTTATAAATCGGTTTTAAGAATACCTTCGACATAAATCTTACATTAATGATACAAAAAGTAAATAACAATAAATAAAGAAGGATTTACACCCTCAGACTTACATGTTTGACGAAACGAGATGAACTAAGTTTATGTTTAGCGATGCTCGACTCGAATGTAACGAAAGTGCCATCGTAAGAGGAAACCCCTAATTCCTTCACGTGATTAGTATAAATAGGAGCCTTCGCTCCTCATATTTCTCACGCGAGTGTCCGCCCTTCTCTTCTCCCGTTATATCAAAGAATCGAAGAATGAATGAAAACAAAAACAAACAAACGAATCAACACAAGACGAAGGAAGAAGAAAGGAAGCAGGAACTGCGGCAGCCTCACGAAGAGGCGCAGCAGGTGCTGCGTCCCTTTGAAGAGGCGCAGCGGTTGCTGCGTCCTTTCTCGACGTCTGTCTTCTGATAATCCGTAAAAAGGGTTTTAAACATGGTTTTATAAATCGGTTTTAAGAATACCTTCGACATAAATCTTACATTAATGATACAAAAAGTAAATAACAATAAATAAAGAAGGATTTACACCCTCAGACTTACATGTTTGACGAAACGAGATGAACTAAGTTTATGTTTAGCGATGCTCGACTCGAATGTAACGAAAGTGCCATCGTAAGAGGAAAACGATTAAGATTTATTAAGTTGATTATGGTGGAGTTGGTCAAATTGGTCGGTCATGCAAAACGAGGCTGGTACTCAGAAAGATCCGAGCTTACGTGGTCGAATGTTCAAGCACGTAGACGCCAAAAAGTAAGAACGTGGTCTAGAATGCAAAGGGAGAAGAGAAGGGCGGACACTCGCGTGAGAAATATGAGGAGCGAAGGCTCCTATTTATACTAATCACGTGAAGGAATTAGGGGTTTCGGAGAGACTTTGGAAGTGAATCTCGAAAAGATATGAAAAGATACGAAAAATACGCAGAAAAGGACTTGGGAAGAGGCGCAAAGATGCACTCGTCTCTTGGAAGAGGCGCGACACTGCCGTCTGTTCCCAAGTGGTTTCCTCCTGCGGAAGAAAGATTTCCGTGTTTAATTTATGGAATAACGGATTAATCTTATTTTCCTTAATATTTTGTATGAATATTACGGGAAATTCTTTACCAAAGATTAAAAGATTGTGAAATATGGAATAGAAATATCCGGAACATTCCAGAACATTCTGACTCGGGATTTAGCGGTTATCAGAAAATGAAGACGGTTTTAGGCCCGGACTCCAAATGTACTCTAATTACTGTCAATACGACCGTATCGGCGCGTAGATGACAATTAAGAGGTAGACACAAGTATTTGAGCTATCACTTGACGATAAACTTACGAACTGTCACACATCGTTCCGCGTACCAAACATGCGGCCCAATCATCACCGGGTAGTTTGCGGGAGGTGCAGAAATGAGGTATCTACAGAGTCCTCACTTTGACTGAGGCTTGGACAAGGCGAAAGTCAAAGTATAGCCATCAGGTCAATCGAAGATTACAACCTGACGACTATGGCGACGCGAGGCGGTTCAAGGGGTCTGAACCAAGGACCTGTCGTCGGGAACATTTTAGAGTCTGTCGACTATCGGGGAGGGTCGTTTAAAGTCCATTAGACTACATAAGGAAGCTCGCCAGCCATAAGAAGAGACCATACCTGAGACTTCTTTCTCGAGATGCTTCCGGAGGTGCATAGGAGCTAAGGGTAAGCGTAGGAGCTAAGGGTAAGACCTAAAAGATAAGTAAGGGTTGTGCTAGGGTGTGGGACCCTAAAGGAAAGCATCGACGGGAGGAATGTCAAATATAATTTCGACCTAAGGGGTAACTAAGGTTCGAGTGTAAGAACTCTGCCGGTCTGGGAACTTCTGGAGAACGACACCTTTATCGCACTCCGTGGGGAAACAAGAAATATCGTGAGTAGCAGGACACAGGCGGGAACTGCTGGGAGAAATCTGCTTGGGTCGTCTTCAAACAAACTTTAGGAACTTGAGAAGGACGATTGTATGTCGTGAACTCTCGTTGGGGAAACCTCATCAGGAACTTATCTCCATGTCTCGAGAGGGATTGTCTATCCGCTTACTCTCGTTGGGGGAATATAATGAAGGCGTGTCGAAATGCCTGTCAGAGAATACTTGCTCGTTGTGACAAACAAGGTCTTGGAAGCGATAAATAATGTATGATAGTCTGCAGTCGGCTTAGAAAGGCGGGTCTGAACGAAGAATAATCGTCAAACGGACCAAAAAAGATAAAATGGCATCGGGGAAGAGGCGCACCAAAGATGGGCCCACAAATAACGAATTCATAACGAATTTTTGAAAATTCGTATGAAGGAAAGCTGAGGAAGAGGCGCAGCAAGAGCTACGTCTCTTGGAAGAGGCGCAGCGCCTGCTGCGTCTATTCCTGGAGGTGTCTTTCCTGTGTAAAAACGCGATGAAACAGGGGTTTCATTTCATTATTTCGAAACATAATTTCTCAATTTCTCTCTCAAATCTCGACCATTTCCGCCAAAATTTGATCCAAAAGCTTGCATTTGCCATGACTAATCGAGGTATGTATATCATTCTTGCATTAATCTTCTATAATGGACGAATTGGATCGACAAAATTTAGGGTTCTCAACCCTAAAATGTCGAAAATTTGGGGCTTTTCCCCCAAATGATCTTTCCTTGTAAAATTGACCTTGTAAATGGCTAATTGGTAGTATAAGGATCATAACCATGTATTTGTTTCGAATTTTCGTTGAGTTTTGGGCATTTGAGTGAAATTGAGACGGTTTCACAGCTAGACCGTAAATTGCTTCGAAAATGGCCTTAGGATTGCCCATTTGCGATGAAACTCGATATTTGGAATCCTTGGATGATGGGTAAACTTCCTACCATATCGGAATTTTGGTTTGTGACGTCTTTTTCAGGACACTTTCTAGGGCATAATCGCCGTTATAACGAAATGCTGTCGAAATTTCGACTCGAACCCATGACTAGGCTTCAACTTAGGCTTGACTTAACCCAAATTACCATATGAGTGATCGGGTTTGTGGGAATATGGCCAAAGATGGCAAGAAAAGAGCGACTTCGGGGCTTCTAAAACTCGAAAATCCCCTAACCAAGGTTCGTCGTCACTTGACGCGGCCTAAAATTACTTTAACGTTGCAGGTGACGAGGCTTCTACTTCTGGGAGAGCTCCCATGGACATAGACACAGCCGTTGACGCTTCTCGTGCTCTCGAGGAGGCTTTCACTGCGGTTAGGGCAGCTGCTGAGATTGCTGAGGATGAGGTCTTCGAGGAGGAGGAGGAGGAGGAGGCCCGGCCCCAAGGCGGGCCAACGTTGGGCGAGGCGGTCGTCAGCTGAGGGGAGCACCCGCGTGGGCTGAGACCTGGGACAGTAGGCACTTGCTTTGGGCTGTGGAGGGTCACCTGTCCTATAGGACGGTGAAGAGCTTGGTAATCTTGGATTCATTACTCATCACCCACCTTCTTTCATTTCATTTGCTCATATATTTTCCAATTTCATACAAACTAAAGATAACTTTTGTTTCAAATCACAAAGGAGGCCGGGAACATCAGATCGTTCTCGGGCTACACGACGGCGATGGAGTGCTACAAGAGGCTGTCGGCAGAGGAGCGAGCCATGATCGAGCGGGATATCGTGAAGAGGAAGCTGCGGGCTAACCTCAGCCTGGTCCGCGCTTTCTTGGACCGATTCTAGGATACGACTTCCACTTTTCACATGCCTTTTGGTGAGGTGGGAGTCACGCTGGAGGACTACGGCATGATCTCTGGGCTGCCGTGTGGGACTGAGGTGGTGGAGTGGCCGGAGACTGCCATGAGGGTGGACTCGGCCGAGGCTAGGAGGTTGATCGGCTGGAACTTGGCGCCGAAGGTCATTCTGGCTCTGGTTTGGTGCCTAGTTCTTATGTCCGAGACTACTTTGCGGGGACCCCGGCGCGGGTGGTGATTGACGGGAGGGAGACGGCTCCTCCTCCCTGTACAGCTGAGCAGAGGGCCCGCTTGTAGCTTTGGTGGTTTCTGTCTTCGATCTACCTCGAAGACAAGGGAGAGAGGCTGTCGACGAAGCTCCTTCCCTTTCTTTCTGACCTGAGCTCCCTAGGACGTTGGGACTGGGTCACTACTGGTTTTGCGGTCCTCATCTGCTTCATGAGGGCCATGGTTCGTCCGGAGTTGATGGAGAAGGGGACTTCTCCTGGTGCTGTCGGCCTTGGACTACTGTTGGAGGTATGAACCTCATCACTTCTTTTCTTTATCGAATCACGAAAGATCGTTATTGACCATCTTGCTTCACAGGCGTGGGTGTACTCATACTTTCCGAGCCTCTCGCCCAAGAGGACGGAGCCGCTGGAGAAGGCCTATCCCATTGTGAGGGATTGGGTGATGTGTCGCAAGAGGAGCAAACATTCCTCTCACGGTGTCTACCGGCGGTACATGAACGCTCCTCAGCTGGACAGCGTGCGCATCTCACTTATATTCGTTTTGCTTCTTCATTACTTTTTAACCGATCATAAGAATGATTTCTTGCTCATCTTTTCCCAGTGGGTGCCCAGGCCTTGGGCGGAGTACGCTGGTGCTCCTCCTTTTGTGGCTGAGGTCCTTCGACCTAGGAGCTCGAGCCGGTTGCTGCTGAGGACGTCGATGGGTCATGTGTGGTATCTGGGCGAGCGTTTGGCTCGTCAGTGCTCTCGGGATGTCTTGACGGTTCCCATCGATCCTCCTAGGACGATGTTCAGGGAGCCTTCTGAGGCTGAGAGGGAGACTGACTTGGCTGGCGTCGGTGGCGACGCCCTCCTTCTTCCTGGTGAGGACTACTCGGCGTTCCTCTACGGGAGGTTGGCGTACTGGCCGATTGTGGTTAGTATTTACTCTCCTTATGACCATTTCGAAAGCATGATGAATGATCATCGATTTAATGGCAATCCTTTGTCTTTGCAGGAGGTTGAGGCGGCGGGCATTGAGCCCCCAGAGTACCCCGAGACCCTTAAGTACACTGACGCGACCGGGAGGACGACGATCTCCGAGCTACGTGACTTTGACGTGACTGTGATGGATGCTGGCTTGGACGATTTGCTGCATCTGATTCGGAGGGCGGGCTTCTAATTTGTATGATTTTTGTGTAAGAACACATTTGATTGAACTTATCCAATTATTGAGAACTTCTTTTTGAAAATGCAGGTTGCGCCATCCCGGTTTGTGGCGTTATGGAGGGTAGCCAACCGGCTGCGAGCTACTGCCGTCGAGCCACTTGTCGGCGGTCGAGGTCGTCAGGTATGAACCTTTCGTCTACTTCATTTTTTGAATTTTCTAACCTTTCTAATGATTGCTTGAAATGATTGACATGAGCCAATTGTTGTTTGGAGAGGGAGCGCGAGCTGGAGCGAGAGCTGGCCCAGTCTCGGGAGGAGACAACTCGTTTGTTGAAAGAGCTCGAGGTCCGCGACGCCGAGGTTGCTGCTCTCGAGGCGAGAGTTGCGGAGTTAGGCGGCGACCGGCAGTAGTTTTTGTTGTCTTTGTTTGTTTTTGTTGGCTGTATCTTGCACATTTGTACATTTTAGGACCTACATTTTGGATTTTTGGATTTTGATTGGGGCTCGAGCCCCCAGTTTGTTGTACATGTCCCTCTTTTGGTTGTATATATGATGGCCTGAGTGCCTTTGCTGCTGGGTTGTGTTGCTTGTACCTGCAGGTTAGCTTTGAACAGGTTTGGTAGATGACGATTACGCCGTCATGCTGCCGAAATTTACATAGAAATTCACGTAAAACACACATTTGATGATGTATAGCCTAAATTCGCGCATAACGAACGACTCAAAAGTGCAAAAAAAAAATGCGAAAATGCAAAAGTGCAAAAAATTTGCCGGCAATGACCGGACGGTAGGGAGGATTACCCCCTAAAAAAAGAAAAAAATAAAAACATATAAGTTTGAAATGGAGAGTGAAATGATTCCAAGTGTGCTAAAATGACGAAAATGTCGATATCGTCTTGAGATGCGCGTCTGCGAAATTAGAAAACACGAAATATGGTAATTTTGTCGTATTTACCAAAATAATAACCCGTATGAATAGGAAATTATTCGTTAAGGAATTTAGGAAAGATCCAACGCGGAAAATCACAGAGACATTGCTGAGGAAGAGGCGGAGCAGGAGCTGCGTCCCTTTGAAGAGGCGCAGCAGGTGCTGCGCCTGTTCTCCGGTGTATCCGTCCTGGCGGATTTTAGGAAACAGATTTTAGTATAAATAGAAATGTCGATAGAGGTTTTATTCACACAATTCTTTCGTCTATTCCTTCGTCTTATTACATAAAATTCTCAAAATAATCATTCATCATGAGTACTTTAGAGATTCGTCTAAAAGAGTGGACCAAGGAGTTTTCCAACGTGGAGAAACACGACATGGGTGCTTATAATCTTGGATCATTGTTGAGTTTGAAGCTTATCAAGGTGGTCAAACCATTCCTAGATGCTTGTCTTGATTATTGGGACCCGAATTATCACGTTTTTGCTTTCCCCGGAGGTGACATTTGCCCATTTCCTGAAGAAATTGATGCGATCGGTGGGTGGGACCCAGAACACTTGCCTGCTATTCCTTCTACTTCACAAGGGTATAAGAACAAATTTAGGGACTTGCTTGGGTTGACAAGAATTGAGGTGGACCGTCTAGTGACCTCGAAAGGAGTGTGAATGTTGGTAGGCGAAGGGCATTCGGATTTTGCTTGTTACATGTATATGTCCTTCAAGGGCATGTTGATGAGGATTTGAGAGGTGATCCCCGTCTCCTGGGCCTAGTTGAGCAAATGGAACTGCGCAGGAGCCCAGCCTGTTTATGTTTAGGAGAGATCCTATTGGGTTTGGATAACAGGAAAGCCAATCGTGACCTACCTTATTTGGGAAGTCCCATTATTTTACAGGTAAAAGAACACTTTTCTCTTTCTTTTTTTTTTTTCGTTTCTTTTTTTTTTCTTCTTTTTTTGTTGTTTCGTTTTTTTTTATGCCCGCTTTTGGTAGGTATGGCTTATGGAGCGCCTTCGATTGATCGAGCCCCCAGTTCATGTTCCTTCTTATCATGCTCGCTCAATTGCAATGAGGACCAGGCTTTACATGGTGGACTTCACTCGAGTGTGCAATTACTCGGAAAACAAATTGAAGAGTGATGATGGCCCCTTGATTAGATAGGTTGTACTATGGTAGCATCTCAAATCTGTCACTGGAGTATCTTCCTTGGATCCTACCCGATCTGTGCGCATTTTTGGCTTGGAATTCATGGTATGCATCTTCCCGGAGAGGCTGATGAGACAGGTTGGACTGAAGCAGACAATCCCGAAGCTTGACACTGTCCCGCAGACTGCCGTGGCGCTTACTACTGAGAGCCGAAGGGAGTGGGCCATTAAATGGGCTCAAAGAAACGTATGGTTCTTGAACTCTTCTGTTAGTGCTTTATGGGTGTCGGACTCCTATCTGCGGTGGAGGAAAGCTACTACTCCGGAGGAGCGTGAGAGATTGAGGAAGCGCGAGCCCGTTGACTACAAGGTGCGCGAGGTGGAAAAGGAGAAAGAGAAGCATCAGACTGTGGGAGAGGATGAAGCCGGGTTTCGAGTTGTTCATCCTTCGAAGAAACCGAAGACCTCTCCTGTCGTGGACAAAGTGATTGACAAGAATGGGAAGGCTAGGCCTCGAGAAAGACCGTTGGTGATTAGGTCCGAAGTGGCGCAAGAGCGTCCGGCTCGAGGTCGGGACAAAAAATATGACAAAATGACAAGGGCAAAGTGAAAATGGAGGAATAGCCCTAGTCTTTATTATTATTTATTATTATTATTGTAATAAGAAGGTGAGGTTTTTAGAATCCTAGCCTATTTTTTTTCTTTTTCTTTAGCATTATTATTATGTAGCGTACTATTATTATTATTAGAAAATGAATGAAATAAAGGAGGTTAATTGGTTATGAAACCGTTGCGATTTTCTATTTATTATTCTTGTCGAATTCCAAATGCAACTGCAAATGTCCTTCTATTTACATTTTGAAGTTAATGGGTTGTATCCTGTGAAGGATTGCCTACATATTCATTAAAAAAATGAAATTAAACCCTAGCGCGTAGTTCAAGTAAATGTAAAAGAATAATTATTCTAAGCAAGTGCTTGTAATGAACTTAGAAAATAAGCATGGGCTTTTTACTTACTTTTAAGGTGCAATTTTAGTTTATTTGACGATATGAGGATGACAAATTGTCAAAATGCAAGAGCAGAGTGACATTAGCTTGTTTCAGCTTGGCCAGGGGCCGTTTATTTTAGTGCCACAAGAGCGGAACGTGAGGTTAAGCGAGGCGCGTTTTTGTTTCTATTCTAGGCATAATACCGCTTTAGTTGGTCAAGGTTTGTCGGGTTGGCAAATTCATTTCCATCTAGGTCTGTGATTCTAACCGCACCCCCTGGAAGTATGGACTTGACTAGAAATGGCCCGGCCCAATTAGGTTTGAATTTTCCCCGTGGATCGACAGGTAAAAGAGCTATAACCGACTTGAGTACTAAGTCTCCTTCCTTGATGTTCCTTGGCTTGACCCTTTTGTTGAAGGCTCGTTTGATACGTGCTTGATTTGTTTGGACATTATGTAGTGCACGTAGCCTACGTTCATCCAGGAGGATGAGTTCTTCATATCTATCTCTCTTCCAATCGGCTTCCGGGATTTTACTTTCGAGTAAGATACGCAATGATGGTATTTCTAACTCGACTGGCTGTACAGCTTCCATGCCATAGGTCAAATAGAAAGGGGTGGCCCCAGTGGGCGTTCTAACAGATGTGCGATATCCCCACAAAGCAAAGGGTATTTTGCTTGGCCAATCTCGATAGTTGTCAATCATTTTCTTGAGAATTGTGACAACGTTCTTGTTTGCCGTCTCTACGGCGCCATTAGTCTGTGGTCTATATGGCGAAGAGTGGTGATGCCTAATTTTGTACTTGGCTAGCAATTGCTCAGTCTCGGCTTGGAAATATGATCCATTATCACTAATGACCTCATGTGGGCAACCGTATCGACAGATGATGTTGTTTTGTATGAACTTTGTTACATTTTTAGCCATAAAACTAGTGTAGGAAGCCGCTTCTACCCATTTGGTGAAATAGTCAATTGCCCTGAGGATGAAACAGTGACCTCATGTTCCGGCTGGAGTTATCTTCCCGATTATATCAATTCCCCAGGCAGAAAATGGCCAAGGATATGTCATCGTATAGAGCAATGAAGGAGGGACATGCTGTACATTCCCGAAGATTTGGCAGTTGTGGCAATGTCTTACGTATTTGATGCAATCGGATTCCATTGTGGTCCAATAGTACTCAAAACGTGTGATTTTCTTTGCCATCATGGGCCCACTCATGTGAGGACCGCATTCTCCATCATGGACTTCTTCCATCACTTTCCGCGCCTGTGAATGATCAAGGCAACGTAGGATTACACCAAGAGGTGTTCTTTTGTATAACTCTCCTTGCATGAGAACGTATTGGGAAGCTAGTAGGCGTATAACACGTTGTCCCCTTTTGTCCATATCCTGTGGATAGGTACCGTTGAGCTTGAAATTTAGGATTGCTTGGAACCAAGGTTCCTCTGTGATTTCCTCTTCATCGGTGATTTGGTGGACATAAGCTGGGTCTGATCGTCGTTCGATACATAAAGGCATTTCCACCATGTCATCTGGCATATTGATCAAAGATGCGAGTTTTGCAAGAGCATCTGCAAATTGATTTTCTTCCCCAGGTAGGTGTAGATAGGTCACGTGATCAAAGAATTGAGCAACTTGGTCTATTCTGGCTTGATAAGGTGCTAGGCTTTCGCTTCGGATTTTTCAAGATCCCGTAACTTGATTGATGATCAGGGATGAATCCCCATGCACTCGGAGGTTTTTAATGCCTAAGCTCACTGCCGCTTGTAGTCCAATGAAACAGGCTTCGTATTCTGCAGCGTTATTTGTCACCTCGAAGTCGAGTTTGACAGAGATCGGTGTATGCTCGCCTTCAGGAGAAATGAGCAACACTCCTATTCCAAATCCTCTTAAGTTTGATGCTCCATCGAAGTAAAGGTCCCAGGAGTCTACATCGGTTTGGAGTATATCCCCGTCTGGAAATGACCAAGTATCTATCGTTTGTGCATCATTGATGGGATTTTCCGCAAAGAATTCGGCAACGGCACGCCCTTTTATAACTTTCAGAGGCACGTATTTGAGATCGAACTCTGAGAGCATCAAGGTCCATCTTGCTAGTCGTCCGTTGAGGACGGGTTTCTCGAAGAGGTATTTGACTGGATCCATTTTAGAGTATATTTTGACGGAGTAGCTAAGCATGTAATGACGTAGCTTCTTCGTTGCCCACACAAGAGCGAGGCATGTGTTTTCGAGTTGTGAGTATTTGCACTCGTACTCCAAGAACTTCTTACTAAGGTAGTAGATAGCCCTTTCTTCCTTTCCTATGGTTTGAGCAAGCATGGCGCCCATGGCCGTTTCGGTTACTGTGAGATATAAACCTAGAGGTTGATCTCGTTGAGGTGGCATGAGCACGGGTGGTTTAGCTAATATCTCCTTGATTCGGTCGAATGCCTTCTGACAGTCATCATCCCACATGGTGTGATCTGTTTTCTTGAGCTTTTTGAAGATAGGTTCACAGATCATGGTGAGTTTCGATATGAATCGACTTATATATTGCACTTTTCCCAGGAATCCTCTGACTTCTTTTTCCGTTTGAGGTTGTGGCATTTCGATCAGAGCTTTGATCTTGGAAGGGTCTATTTCTATACCTCGTTGGCTGACGACATATCCCAGGAGTTTGCCAGATGTTACTCCGAATGCGCACTTCTGAGGATTGAGCCTCATGTTGTATTTTCGTAGCCTTGAGAAAAATTTGCGAAGGTTCGCGATATGCCCCTCTCTATCCTTGGACTTGACAATCATGTCGTCTACGTATACCTCAACTTCTGTATGCATCATGTCATGTAGGAGTGTAGTTGCGGTGCGTTGGTATGTAGCTCCGGCGTTGATTAACCCAAACGGCATGACCGTATAACAATAGGTTCCCCATTGAGTGACAAAGGCGGTCTTATGCATGTCTTCTATGACCATCTTTATTTGGTTGTAACCTGCGTACCCATCCATGAAGGATAGTAATGCGTGATATGCGGTATTGTCCACCAATATGTCGATATGTGGTAGAGGAAAGTCGTCTTTAGGACTTGCTTTGTTTAAGTCCCTAAAATCAACACAAACACGGATTCTCCCATCCTTTTTGGGTACGGGTACTATGTTGGCTACCCAGTCAGAGTACTCGGAAACTTTGATGAACCCGGCTTTGAATTGCTTATCGACTTCTTCCTTAATCTTGAGAGCCCATTCTGTTCTCATTCGACGAACCTTCTGTTTCACGGGCTTGAAACCTGGCTTAATTGGGATTCTATGTTCGGCGATATCCCTGTCGATCCATGGCATGTCTTTGTAGGACCAAGCGAAGACGTCTTTGAACTCGTTTAGGAGGTCTATGAAACTGGCCCTTTCGGCAGAGCTCAAGGTAGTCCCTATCCTAAGTTCTTGGGGTTCTAGTTCGGTTCCTACATTGATGGGTTCGGTGTTCTCTATTACTGGTCCCCCTTCCCCCTCTTGTAGTATTTCCTTGGCTATGTAGGGTGGTATCTCAATTGAGTCTGGGTCTGGGTCATCCTCAGTATCATCGTAAACAGAATTGCATTCAAGATAACACAAAGAGTAAGTAGAACCTGATTTATTCATATTAAAGTTTGAGAAAAGTTGAAACAAAGAAGCCATCTGATCTGTGGTCAGTAGTGGTGAAGGGACAGTTGTTGGGACATTTCCCGAACTACTGTTACTATTTGAGGCTAAGCTAGGAGAAAATAAGGGAATGGGGACGACGACAGGAGGAGATTCCTTAGTGACTTCTCTAGACTCCGACTCTGACTTTGACTCTGACTCTGACTCTGACTCGAATTCATCGTCTTCTGGTTCTCCCTTGAACATCTATCCTTCTCCAGTGGTGAGCTTGAAGAGTCTTCCTTGATTGTTGGTCCACTTGATTGATTTTCTCCATCCTTTCTGCTGGTTCGCGTTTGTTTCCGTGATTAACGCGGTAGGGTTGAAGTGATCGTTTTGAAGAATCATAGTAATGATCTCATCCTGCGCGGCTCTAACAAATCGATTTTCTCCAAATAGTAGACTAACAGCTTGTTTGTCTAAGCAAGGTGCTTGACGAGCCTTGACGGTAGGAACCGTTTCTGGAGGGATGAAGTAGCAATCGTGAAAGATCTCGATTCCGGCTATCTTCCTTCCGAGGTAGTGCCAAGGTTCGGGAAATCCGTGAAAGAGTTCTTGACTTCCTTCCCTAACAAAGTATCCATTTAAGGTAGGGAGATATGGTCGCATTTGGACTCCTACGTGCTTACAGCTTTGAACTTGAGCGAGCATCTCGAGAACTTCCTCTTTAGTGGGTTTGTATCCTAGTACAAGTGGTATTCTTTTTGAGTTGCCTTCCTTGTAGGGTGCGAAGGTGTTTCTTCGGGCAGGGTTCAAAGGCATTCCCAGGAAGTATCCCTGGGATTTGAGTATGTGGTTCACCACCAAGTTGGAGTAGGGATCGTAGTATAGGGGTGCCAACTCGCTTTCTATGACACTTATGCTTTGAAAGCCCCCAAGTTCATATACTGGATCCGCAAGGACTTGATTATTTGGCTTCTTTTCGATTATTGCCTTGATGGGCGACGAAGTGATCGTCACCACTTTGCCATTTAGTGGAATTTTGATCTTTTGCTGAAGGGTGGATGTTACCGCTTTAGAAGCATGAATCCAAGGTCTTCCCAGAAGTATGTTGAAGGAAGCTTCAATGTCCACTATTTGGAAATTAACCTTTCGCTCAATTGGCCCTGTGGCTATGGTTAGGTTAACGAGTCCTACTACCTTTCGTCGTGTACCATCATATGCACGGACACCTTGGTTGGTAGGGGTCCAATCCGACTCTTTCATGCCTAGTTTATATGCCGTTTTCAAGGGTATGACATTGACCGCGGAGCCATCATCTACCAAGGTCATTGGCACATTCTTCTTTAAGCAAATGACAGTGATGTAACGAGCCAAGTTGTGACTAGCGCCAAAAGGTGGCAAATCTTCATCTGAGAAAGTAATAGGATTACTTAGCTTCGGTGATTCTTGGAAGACCAAGTTGACTACATCGTCGGGTGTGGAGTTATGTGCTACATTTAGTTTGGCCAAAGCTTGCAGTAAAGCTTGGCGATGTGGGAATGAGCTTGCTACTAATTGCCAGACTGAAAGATCAGCCTTTGTTTTCTGTAATTGCTTGAGCAAATGATCAGTAGAGTCATCTTCATTATCATTTGGTGTGATAACGTTGGTTGGACCATTTTGGGTAGTACTTTGATATGGACGCCCCGAACGGGTTAGGTGGTCCACATCTTGGTCTTCACCATTTTGGACTATTTCCTTGATTAGGGAGTGTTCAATGAGATACTCGTCCTCATTATCGTCGGCCCATACTCCATTGACTGTAGCTAGTTCCCTCTTTCTCATGATCTCGTCCTCTAATTGTGTAATTTGGTCAATTAGTTTATCAACCACGGCGACTACTTCTTGCATAGTAGCATTTTGGGAAAAGATTAGTGGCGCATGTTCTTTGGGTGTTGCATTGGGGTCATGTAAAGTTGTAACCACATTTTCCAATTCCGAAACTTGCCTATCCACACTCCTTGCCCATGCGATGAAGTCGGTAATGGTAGGGGAGATGGTAGAGTAGAACCCTTCATTCTCGGTCGCGTAGATCTCATCTTCGACTGGAGAAATGAGGTGTGAACAATCTAAGGTAGATTCTTCACTTGTGATCACTAGAATTCCAAGAGGATTCTGAGTGTTGTTGGGCTTACCTCCCGGCGGTATTGGTAGTCGACCATCCTCAATCATGTCTTGAAGCACATTTTTCAATTTGTAGCATTTTTCTGTGTCATGCCCCTTACCCCTATGATATTCGCAGTATGAGTTCTCGTCCCAGAACTTGGATTTCTTTTCAGGTTCGGGCGTAGGGCCTACGGGTTGGAGTTTGCCTTGTTTCATTAACCTTTTTAGAGCATTGGAGTAAGTGTCCCCAAGATTTGTAAATTTCCTTTGTGGGGTGCTCTTCTTGGATGGTTCGAGTAGGTTAACTTCATCGGTCTTGCTAGTGGAGCCGTAAGAACGACTTGTTTAGCCTTGATATCCTCGGCCTACCGTTTTGGACAAGAGCCCTTTACGGATGTCATCTTCGATCCTTGTTCCTACTACGGTTAAGTCTTTGAAAGTTTTGATATTTTGGTATCTCAAATGATTTGCATAGATGGGCTTTAGGTTGTCCACGAATTTCTCCACAAGGGTAGCCTCATCCGGGCGTTCAACAAGTTGGGTACTAGTCTTCCTCCACCTACTTAGGAAGTCGGTGAAACCTTCTTTGTCATTTTGGGTAAGAACCTCTAAAGTGCGCATGTTAACTTGGATCTCAGCATTATCCGCATATTGCTTAGCAAACTCAATCGCGGCGTCTTCCCAAGTAGCGATTTTCTTGTGTTCTAGAGAGTAGAACCATTGCTTTGGGATGGTGTCAAGAGATGAAGGAAAGATCCTTAAGAACATCTCGGGTTTGATGCCTTTGATAGACATGTAGTCCTTGAAAGCACGAATGTGATTCAAAGGGTTTTCGTGCCCCTTAAATCTAGAGATATCCGTCATGTTGAAGTTGGTTGGCAACTGGGAACTCACGGCCTCATACTTGCGATTACTCTCCCTATAAATGTCATCCCCTTTAAGATACATCAATTGCTCCTCTAAGTATTGGAGTCGTTTCTCAGCTGCAGTCATACCCATGGGAGGGTTTTCGTCCCTGAAGTCGTTCACAAAGCCATCGTCTACTTCACTTTCCCGAGGAGGCAACCTCGTTTCTACGGTATAAATTCGGCCTTCGATTGTATCTAGGCGGTCATACACTTGGTCTTGAGTGACTTGGAGACGAGCTAGCGCGGTTACGATTTGATCATTACCATCTTGGAGTTGATTGAAGTTCACGTCGCTTGTTTCAGGCATCTTGGAAACTGGATAAGAGATCGACGACGAATCAAAACACGATCGACCATTCTAACACACTTAATAAGAAAGAAATGTTTTGACTCGCGAAGTGGGTGTGTGCCACTTGTGTCAGTGAGCTTTTGAAGAAATGACAAGATTTGAAAAATGTTGGTCCTAGTCAACTTTAGTGTAGTTGTAGGAGTGGACTCGAAGTGAGGTTTTGAAATGGGCTTGGGCCCGAAATTTGACTCGAAAAATGGGCTAAGTTTTGACTCGGTTTTGCGCTAATCATTGGCCTTTTTTTCGAAATTTACATTTTAAAAGGGATTTTGATTTTACAGAAATCATCATGGTTTCGTTTAGAAATGGTGATCACGTAAGGTACAAACATTCATACAAGCATTATAACGGGATGCTGAGTGCATTTAAAAGGTTTTGGTTTAAAGGGTGGGTTGCCATACCGAACAATCAAACCCGAGGTCTGTAGAGAGGCTCGTACCAAAAAAGAGTAAGGCCGATTCCTAGTCCATTTCCTCAAGTAGTGAAAGTCCTTGATACAAACAAGAGTAAGTACCATGGTATGGATGACGTCAATCGCTATCCATCCTTAGGCCCAAATAAGAAATAAGACCGTTTATACGGGACGATTGGTCGAATGGGTTGGGTTGGGCCTAGGAAGGCCGAATGAAACGATCTAGGAAGACCGAGTTATGAAAACCGACAATTGTCTTGTACAAACTATTCCCTAACCTTGTTCAAGTTTCACCTTTTTGACTACACGTAAGTGTATTATCCCCAGCGGAGTCGCCAAACTGTGGACGCGGGCCCAAGGGGGCGCTTGAGAGGAGAACAAGCGTTTGCATGTGGAGTCGCCACCAATTTATTGTGGAAAATTGGAAACCGTTCGAATACCTCATGCCATGTCGAGACACAAAGTAGTGACATGAACACCAAGAACTCGTTACCCTTAGCATTTTATGTCTAGAATGACTCTCGTGGATGCCAATGAACACGAATGTTCACAGAGATCTGGAGTAAGGGGTGAGGGTACGTATTAGGAAGCTCTTTTGATCGAACATCTAATCCCGCCCGCCTCGATAGCGGCCTCTACAAATGATTAGGGAAAATCGTCTATACTCGATATATTGTCGATTATATGCATGCAATGCAACATCCAAGTTTTAATCCTAGCATGTGAAGAATTAACTAAGTCGGTGAACAATTAATTTAGCAAACAATTAGGTCGAAGTAGGAATTTAAGTTCAATTACATGTGAAGGCATACAAATGGTACAATAAAAGAAATACAATAATGCAATAATGAAAATTACAATAATTACATCGGATTTGTTGATTTATGTCGAAAATACTTTTAAAACGGATAATTTGAGAAAGAATAAACAAACGAATTAATGAACAGGAATCAGGCGATAATACGATTAATAGTTAATTAAATACGTAAACTAATTAAACTAGGTCAAAGTAGAACGGAAGTTCAGAGACAGAAATCAACCCGGAACAGGCGCAGCAGGACTGCGCCCTCTGGAAGAGGCGCAGCAGTTGCTGCGTCTGTTCCAAGGCTGAGTTCTAGCTGTGAAGTCGGAACTGCAAATCGTTAATATTCTTGGGTGAATTTAATGATTGATTATGATATTCGACTCGGATGAAAGTGATTTAATATATTAATTACATGTGAATGAGTCATAAGAACGATAAAACATGGATGAAACGAGTGTGGATGAATTAATTACATGAATAAAAGATTGATTAGTGACATGGGCGAACTAAATAGGTTAAATACGACGAATGAATGAAGAACTAATGACGGATATGACAATAGACAGATGAAAATATACCAAAGATCGAATTCCAGAGATTCAATATGAATGAATCGAATCTCTACAACCCGGATTGATTTTAATGAGGAAAAACCCGCAAATATTGGTTATAAAGGATTTAAGTCGGGATTTAATGATGAATTAAATGCTAACGATGATAAATAATATGTTAAATTGTTATGTTTAAATCGTTATATCAAAGAATCAAAGAACGAATGAAAACAAAATAAAAACAAACGAATCAACACAAGACGAAGGAAGAAGAAAGGAAGCAGGAACTGCGGCAGCCTCACGAAGAGGCGCAGCAGGTGCTGCGTCCTTTCTCGATGTCTGTCTTCTGATAATCCGTAAAAAGGGTTTTAAACATGGTTTTATAAATCGGTTTTAAGAATACCTTCGACATAAATCTTACATTAATGATACAAAAAGTAAATAACAATAAATAAAGAAGGATTTACACCCTCAGACTTACATGTTTGACGAAACGAGATGAACTAAGTTTATGTTTAGCGATGCTCGACTCGAATGTAACGAAAGTGCCCTCGTAAGAGGAAAACGATTAAGATTTATTAAGTTGATTATGGTGGAGTTGGTCAAATTGGTCGGTCATGCAAAACGAGGCTGGTACTCAGAAAGATCCGAGCTTACGTGGTCGAATGTTCAAGCACGTAGACGCCAAAAAATAAGAACGTGGTCTAGAATACAAAGGGAGAAGAGAAGGGCGGACACTCGCATGAGAAATATGAGGAGCGAAGGCTCCTATTTATACTAATCACGTGAAGGAATTAGGGTTTTCGGAGAGACTTTGGAAGTGAATCTCGAAAAGATATGAAAAGATACCAAAAATACGCAGAAAAGGACTTGGGAAGAGGCGCAAAGATGCATCGCGTCTCTTGGAAAAGGCGCAGCACCTGCTGCGTCTGTTCCCAAGTGGTTTCCTCCTGCGGAAGAAAGATTTCCGTGTTTAATTTATGGAATAACGGATTAATTTTATTTTCCTTAATATTTTGTATGAATATTACGGGAAATTCTTTATCAAAGATTAAAAGATTGTGAAATATGGAATAGAAATATCCGGAACATTCCAGAACATTCTGACTCGGGATTTAGCGGTTATCAGAAAATGAAGACGGTTTTAGGCCTGGACTCCAAATGTACTCTAATTACTGTCAAAACGACCGTATCAGCGCGTAGATGACAATTAAGAGGTAGACACAAGTATTTGAGCTATCACTTGACGATAAACTTACGAACTGTCACAAATCGTTCCGCATACCAAACATGCGGCCCAATCATCACTGGGTGGTTTGCGGGAGGTGCAGAAATGAGTTATCTACAGACTTAATCATGTGGCGCTAATAATTTAAAACAGGATTCAAATTAGACTCAAACGTAATATCCTCTAGTCAAATAAACTAATTTTATCCATAGTTTAACAAAGCTTGAATGGTCTCGATATAAAGTCGATCTAAAATAATTCTATTCTACATCTTCAAAAGGTTAAGAGAATTGATGAGAGAGAAAGCTTTGCCTTCTCTCTAGCTTTTTTAGGGTTTTGTTTGCAATATGGCAAGGAAAACCGTCTCAAAAAAACCTTTAAAAAAATCAATCAATCAACTAAAATCTAAATCCAAAGCTCGTACGCGTCTTTCTTTTAGCAATTGTTGTGATTTACATCTTGATATGGATTCAGCTTCGTCTATTAGAGTGACTGGTATTCCACATTCGGCTGATGCAAAGCAATCTAAGAGGGTTAATGAAATTGTGGGGATACCTGCACTTGACCTAGGTGTAATAGTTGAAGATGATGATAGTACCAGATCTGAACCTGAAAAAAATGGTGGGTGGACTACGGTGACTGGTAAGCGTCAGTCTCCTTCTCCTCTAGTTAATCCTTCTTCGTCAACTAAGGAAATTTTGCAACTTACTGTAGAAGATGTTACTACTGAAATTAAATATTGGGAAACTGCTGTCATATGTTATGTTTTAGGGGGAATCCACCCTGGGAACGATTGACTGGGTTTGTTAAAGGATTATGGGGGAAATATAAAATTAATAAAATCTCGTTTCTGTCTAATGGGGTTTTCTTAGTTAGATTCCCAACCATGGAGTGTCAGAAATTAGTTCTTCAACAAGGTTTTTCCATATTTGATAATAAGCCTTTACTAATTAAGCCATGGACTGCGGAGAGTAGTCTTACTAAGGAGAGAGGGGATTATGTTCTTGTGTGGGTACGACTTTGTGGCCTGGGCTTGAAGTTTTGGGGCAAAACGTGCTTGGAAAAGATAGCTGGTTTGGTTGGTAAGTTCATCAAGGTTGATGGGGCCACTGGGGAGAAGACCAGATTAGGCTATGCTAGAATAATGCTTGAGTTGGAAGTTGGTCAGGAATTACCTGATTTACTGCTTATTAAAGATGAGAAAGGATCAGAGATAAGCATTTTAGTAGAGTATAAATGGAAACCTGTCATCTGTACTCTCTGCAAAGGAATTGGCCATGGGAAAGATGTGTGCAGGAAGAAGCAAATTCCAGCTCCTGTGGTGAAGGCTAACACATGGGTATGGAGACCAGTTGCCAAAGGACCAGTTCAGAAGCCATATGGAACAGTGGTGAGGACACCTGGTGCAGGAGCCAACCCACTTCCTACCCAGCATGTCATTATCACTCCATATGGAGGGCTTGCATATCACAACTCTTCCCTTATAACCCCTACTACTGTTTTAACTCAAGTCACTAGACAAGAATTCCAGACTGGACAGGGTGTTGTCTCACCAAGCAGAACTTGTATAGATGCTGTAAGGAATAGATCACCTACTAAGAATGGGATAAAGGAACAGGAGGAACCACCAGGAAATGATGTTAATGGATAGAATTGGATCATAGAATGTCAGAGGGCTAAATAGGGGGAATAAATAGTTGGATGTTAAGAAGTTTTTATATCAGAATAATATTGTTTTTTATGGTCTTGTGGAAACAAAAGTGAAGAGTCAGGATTTTTCTAGTATCTTGAATAAAATTGGCCCTCAGGGGGTGAATAGCAATAACTATCACTCTGGTGATAGGATTTGGATTATTTGGTTACCTCAATATTACAATCTTCTGCTCAACTTATTACAGCACAAGTTGGTGAAATAAACTCTGGAGAGTCTTTCCTATTCTCTGTTGTTTATGGGTACAATGATGACTCTGATAGGATGGATCTTTGGGATCAACTTAAGGATATACAGGATAATCATGATGGCCCTTGGGGTATTTGTGGTGATTTTAACAATGTTCTTAATTTCAATGAAAGGATAGGAAGAGATGTCTAATGGAGTGAAATTGAAGACTTTAGAAATTGTGTTGATTATTGTAATCTAGTGGATTTAAGGGGTTAAGGGTCATTCTTTACTTGGAACAACAAGCAAGAGCCTGCCTCGAGACATTTTTCTCGTATTGATAGATTTATGGTTAGTCCTGATTGGATGGAGTTGTATCCTAATTCTATGGTTGCTTTCCTACCCGAAGGGCTTTTTTTACCACAATCCAGCTGCTTGTTATAAAAGGATGGTAAGGAACAAAGAAAGATTCAATTCAAATACTTCAACACGTGGAGTCTTGATCATGATTTTAAAGGGGTGATTCAAAATACTTGGCAGCAGCCTATGACAGGAACTCTCATGTTTCAGGTTGTTACCAAGCTTAAAACCCTTAAGAAACCATTAAGGCAGCTGAATAGAAATAGATTTTCTGATATAAAAAAAGTTGTGGGCGTGGCAAAGGATTTATTAGAAGACCTTCAATTGCAAATGCATCAGAACCCTCATGATCATGACATTTTACAGGCAGAAAGTGAGGCTGCAAGATCATTTAAAGATTTATCACAAGCTCAGCATAGTTTTTTTTAAGACAAAAGGCAAACATAGATTGGATAAAAGTGGGTAATGAGAATACCCGGTTCTTCCATTCTCATATAAGAGCAAAGAAGACAAGGAAATCAATTCTTCAATTAAAAGATATGCATGGTACCTTGCATACTGGTCTACTAGAAATTGAAAATGCTTTTTTTTAGAATACTATCAATCTCTTCTGGGGACAAGCAAGCAAACTGAAAATGTACACTATCCTATTATCAAAATTGGTAACCTGGTTACTGAAGATCATGTTAACATTCTTTTGGCTCCTATTAGTCCTGATGAGATCAGGAAATGCATTTTTACTATACCATCAACCAAGTCACCAGGCCCTGGTGGGTTCTCGAGCCAATTTTACAAAGACTCCTGAGAGACCATAGGAGGAGACATTGTTAATGCTGTACAAGATTTATTTAGAACTGGGAAATTGCTTAAACAGGTAAACACTATCAAGCTTACCCTCATCCCTAAGATTAACAATCCTGGGAGTGTGCTTGAGTTTAGACCCATAACTTGCTGTAATATAATATATAAATGTATTGCTGTAGATACCTCATTTCTGCACCTCTCGCAAACCACCCGGTGATGATTGGGCCGCATGTTTGGTACGCGGAACGATTTGTGACAATTCGTAAGATTATCGTCAAGTGATTGCTCAAATATTAATGTCTACCTCTTAGTTGTCATCTACGTGCCGATACGGTCGTTTTGACAGTAATTAGAGTACACTTGGAGTCCGAGCCTAAAACCGTCTCCATTTTCTGATAACCGTTAAATCCCGAGTCAGAATGTTCTGGAATGTTCCGGATATTTCTATTCCATATTTCACAATTTTTATCTTTTGGTAAACAATTTCCCGTAATATTCATATAAGATATTAAGGAAAAAGGAATTATTCCGTCCTACCATAACTTAAACACGGAAATCTTTCTTCCGCAGGAGGAAACCACTTGGGAACAGACGCAGCAGGTGCTGCGCCTCTTCCAAGAGACGCAGTGACCGCTGCGCCTCTTCCCAGGTCCTTTTCTGCGTAATTTTCGTATCTTTTTCATATCTTTTCGAGATTCACTTCCAAAGAGTCTCCGAAACCCTAATTCCTCCACGTGATTAGTATAAATAGGAGCCTTCGCTCCTCATATTTCTCACGCGAGTGTCCGCCCTTCTCTTCTCTCTTTGCATTCTAGACCTTTGTTCTTACTTTTTGGCGTCTACGTGCTTGAACATTCGACCACGTAAGCTCGGATTCTTCTGAGTACCAACCTCGTTTGCATGACCGACCAATTTGACCAACTCCACATCAATCAACTTAATTAATCTAATCGTTTTCCTCTTACGAGGGCACTTTCTTTGCATTCGCGTCGAGCATCACTAATCGATATCTTAGTCCTTCTCGTTTCGTCAACATGTAAGTCTGAGGGATTAAATCTCTCTTTTATTTATTGTATTTTAATTATTGTATCATTATTGTAAGGTTTATGTCGAAAATACCTCTTAAAACTGATTTCTAAAACCGTCTTTAAAACCTCTTTCTACGGATTTCCAGTAGATAACCGTCTAGAAAGGACGCAGCAACTGCTGCGCCTCTTCGAAGGAGCGCAGTACCTGCTGCGCCTCTTCGTAAGGCTGCCGCAGTTCCTGCTTCCTTTCTTCTTCGTTCATCCTCTGTAATTCGTTCAATTGTTATTTGTTTTCGTTTGTTTGTTAACTCTTCGACTCAATAGTTTAATAATTTCGCATGTATATAATTTATCATCATTAGTTCGTATAATTCATTGTTAAACCCGACTTAAATCCCTTATAACCAATATTTGCGGGTTTTCGTCATTAAACTCAATTCGGGTTTTAGAGGTTCGATTCAATCAATATTGAGTCTCTGGAATTCGTCGTTGACATATTTGCACCTGTTATTCATCGTTTGTTCATCACGTTCGTCATTAATTTGTCATTAATTCATCATGTTTAGTCTATTTCATTCACTCATGTCACTAATCAATCATCCTTTCGTGTAAATTAATTAGTATATTCCGTCTCATCCGTGTTTTTATTGTTTTATGACCCATTAATCACATGTAAATAACCTATTAATCACTTTCATCCGAGTAAATAATTTAATCGATCATTAAATTTACCAATTGATATTAACAACAAGCAATTCCGGCTTCACAGCCAGAATTCAGGTCAGGAACAGACGCAGCGTCTGCTGCGCCTATTCCAAAGGACGCAGCTCTACTGCGCCTGTTCCGGGCTGAATTCTGTCCCTGAACTCCGTTGTTGCTTGACCTAGTTTAATTAGCTTACGTTTAATTAACTATTATCCGTATTATCACCTTCTGTTTTATTCGTTAATTTACTCTTTTATTTCTTTTCTCAAATTATCCGTTTTAAAGGTATTTTCGACATAAATCGCCTATCTCAATGTAATTATTGTAATTTTCATTATTGTAGTTTTGTTGTATTTATTTCTTGTACCATTTGTATGTTTTCTCATGTAATTGAACATTAAATCCTACTTCGACCCAATTTTATGCTAATTAATTGTTCACCGACTTAGTTAATTCTTCACATGCTAGGATCAAAACTTGGATGTTGCATTGCATGCATATAACCGACGATATATCGAGTACGAATAACTTCCCTAATCATTAGTAGAGGCCGCTATCAAGGCGGGCGGGATTAGGTGTTCGATCAAAAGAGTTTCCTAATACGTACCCTCACCCCTTACTCCAGATCTCTGTGAGCACCCGTGTTCATTGGCATCCACGAGAGTCATTCTAGACATAGAATGCTAAGGGTAACAATTGCTTAGTGTTCATGTCTCTACTTTGTGTCTTGACATGGCACGAGGTATTCGAACGGTTCCAGTTTCCCATAAAAATTGGTGGCGACTCCAACAAAAATGCAAACGCTTGTTCCTCTTTCCTCCCAAGCTCCCCCGTGGGCCCCCGCTGTCCACAGTTTGGCGACTCCGCTGGGGATAATACACTTACGTGTAGCAAGGGTGAAACTTGAACAAGGTTAGGGAATAGTTTGTATAAGACAATTGTCGGTTTTCATAACTCGGTCTTCCTAGATCGTTTTATTCGGCCTTCCTAGGCCCAACCCAACCCATTCGACCAATCGTCCCATCTAAACGGTCCTAATTCTTATTTGGGCCTAAGGATGGATAGCGATTGACGTCATCCATACCATGGTACTTACTCTTGTTTGTATCAAGGGCCTTCACTACTTGAGGAAATGGACTAGGAATCGGCCTTACTCTTGTTTGGTACGAGCCTCTCCACAGACTTCGGGTTTGATGGTTCGGTATGGCAACCCACCCTTTAAACCAAAACCCTTTTAAATGCACTCAGCATCCCATTATAATGCTTGTATAAATGTTTGTACCTTACGTGATCACCATTTCTAAACAAAACCATGACGATTTTTCCAAAAATCAAAACCCTTTTCTTAACCAAAATTTCGAAATAGGCCTTCAATTAGCGCAAAATCCAGTCAAAACTCTGTCCGTTTATCGTGTCAAAATTCGGGTCACAAAGCCCATTTCAAAACCTCACTTTGAGTCCACTCCTACAACTACACTATAGTTGACTAGGACGCATATTTTCAAAAATCTTGTCTTTCTTCAAAGCTCACTCAACACAAGTGGCACACACCCACTTTACGAGTCAAAATATTTCTTCTTTTAGCAAGTGTGTTAGAATGGTCGATCGTGTTTTGATTCGTCGCCGATCTCTTATCCAGTTTTCAAGATGCCTGGATCCAGGGAAATAAACCTCCACCAACTTCAAGATGGTAATGATCGAATCCTAGCCGCGCTAGCCCAAATGCAAGTTACCCAAGACCAAGTCTATGACCGCCTTGAGCTCATCGAGGGCCGTATCTATGCCGTAGAGGGAAGGTTGCCTCCTCATGAAAATGAAGTACTAGGTGACTCTGATAATGAATCCAAGGATGAAAATCCTCTCATGGGGATGACTGTAGCTGAGAAAAGACTCCAATACTTAGAGGAGCAATTGATGTACCTTAAGGGGGATGACATTTATACGGAGAACAATCGCAAGTATGAGGCCGTCAATTCCAAATTGCCAACTAACTTCAATATGACGGATATCCCTAAATTCAAGGGACACGAGAACCCTTTGAATCACATCCGTGCCTTCAAGGATTACATGTCTATCAAAGGTATCAAACCCGAGATGTTCTTAAGGATCTTTCCTTCATCTCTTGACACCATCCCGAAGCAATGGTTTTACTCCTTAGATCACAAGAAGGTCGCTACTTGGGAAGATGCCGCAATCGAGTTTTCTAAACAATATGCGGATAATGCCGAGATCCAAGTAAACATGCGTACTCTAGAGGTTCTTACCCAAAATGACAAAGAAGGATTCACCGACTTCCTAAGTAGGTGGAGGAAGACTAGTACCCAATTAGTTGAACGCCCGGATGAGGCTACTCTTGTAGAGAAGTTTGTGGACAATCTCAAACCCATCTATGCCAATCATTTGAGGTACCAAAACATTAAAACTTTTAAGGACTTAACCGTACTAGGGACAAGAATTGAAGATGACATCCGTAAAGGACTCTTGTCCAAAACGGTAGGTCGAGGATATCAAGGTTCAACAAGTCGTCATACGGCTCTACTAGCAAGACCGATGAAGTTAACCTTCTCGAGCCATCCAAGAAAAGTACCCCACCAAGGAAATTCACAAATCTTGGGGACACTTACTCCAACGCTCTAAAAAGGTTAATGAAGCAAGGTAAACTCCAACCCATTGGGCCTACTCCCGAACCCGAAAGGAAATCCAAATTCGGGACGAGAACTCGTCTCGTGAATACCATAGGGGCAAGGGGCATGACACAGAAAAGTGCTACAAGTTGAAAAACGTGCTTCAAGACATGATTAAAGATGGTCGATTGCCAATACCACCAGGAGGTAAACCCAACAACACTCAGAATCCTCTTGGAGTTCTAGTGATTACAAGTGATGAATCTACCTTAGATTGCTCACACCTTATTTCTCCAATCAAAAATGAAATCTATGCAGTCGAGAATGAAGAGTTCTACTCTACTATCTCCCCTACCATTTCCGACTTCATCATATGGGCAAGGAGTGTAGATGGGCAAGTTTGGGAATTAGAAAACATGGTGACAACTTTACGCGATCCCAACGCAACACCCAAAGAACATGTGCCACTAATCTTCTCTCAAAATGCTACTATGCAAGAAGTAGTCACCGTGGTTGATAAACTAGTTGACCAAATCATACGACTGGAAGATGAAATCATGAGAATGAGAGAGCTAACTGCAATCAATGGAGTTTGGGCCGACGATGATGAAGACGAGTATCTCATTGAAAACTCCCTAGTCAAAGAAATAGTCCAAAATGGTGAAGACCAAGATGTAGACCACCTAACTCGCTCGGGTTGTCCATATCAAAGCACTACTCAAAACGGTCCAACCAACGTTGTCGCACCAAATGATAACGAAGAAGACTCCACTGACCATTTGCTCAAGCAATTACAGAAGACGAAGGGTGATCTTTCAGTCTGGCAATTAGTAGCATGCTCATTCCCACATCGCCAAGCTTTACTGCAAGCTTTGGACAAACTAAATGTAGCACATAACTCGACACCCGAAGATGTAGTCACCTTGGTCTTCCAAGAACCACCAAAGCTAAGTAATCCTATTACTTTCTCAGACGAAGATTTGCCACCTTTTGGCGCCAGTCACAATTTAGCTCTTTACATCACTGTCATTTGTCTAAAGAAGAACGTGCCAATGACCTTGGTAGATGATGGCTCTGCGGTCAACGTCATACCCCTCAAAACGGCATACAAGTTAGGCATGAAAGAGTCGGATTGGACCCCTACCAATCAAGGTGTGCGTGCATATGATGGTACACGACGAAAGGTGGTAGGACTTGTTAACCTAACCATAGCCACATGGCCAATTGAACGAAAGGTTAACTTCCAAATAGTGGACATTGAAGCTTCATTCAACATAATTCTGGGAAGGCCGTGGATTCACGCTTCCAAAGCGGTAACATCCACCCTTCATCAAAAGATCAAGATCCCACTAAATGGCAAAGTAGTGACGATCACTTCGTCACCCATCAAGGCAATAATCGAAAAACAGTCGAACAATCAAGTCCTTGCAGATCCCGTATACGAACTTGGAGGCTTCCAAAGTGTAAGCGTCATAGAAAGTGAGTTGGCACCCTTATACTATGATCCCTACTCCAACTTGGTGGTCAACCACATGCTCAAAACCCAGGGATACTTCCCTGGAATGCCTTTGAACCCTACCCGAAGAAACACCTTCGCACCATACAAGGAAGGCAACTTAAAGAGGATACCACTTGGACTAGGGTACAAACCCACTAAAGAAGAGGTTCTCGAAATGCTTGCCCAAGTCCAAAACCGCAAGCATGTAGGAGTCCAAATGAGACCTTATCTCCCTACTTTAAATGGGTACTTTGTTCAAGAAGGAAGTCTAGAACTCTTTCGCGGATTTCCCGAGCCTTGGCATTATCTCGAGAGGAAGCTAGCCGGGATCGAGATCTTTCACGATTGCTACTTTATGCCTCCAGAAACGGTTTCTACCGTCAAAACCCGTCAAGCACCTTGCTTAGACGAACAGGCCGTTAGCCTATTGTTTGGAGAAGATCGATTTGTCGGGGTACGCGATGAGATCATTACCATGATACTTCAAGACGATCGCTTCAACCCCACCGCGTTAATCACGAAACCAACGCAAGACAAAGAAAGGATGGAGAAAATCAATCAAGTGGACCAACAATCAAGGAAGACTCTTCAAGCTCACCACCGGAGAAGGAGAGATGTTCAAAGGAGAACCGAAGACGATGAGTTCGAGTCGGAGTCGGAGTCGTAGTCGAGTCTAGAGAAGTCATTAGAGAGTCTTCTCCCGTCGTCATCCCTACTCCTTTGTTTCTCCTAGCTTAGCCTCGAGTAGTCACGTGAGTTCGGAAATGCCCCAACCACCGTCCCTTTGCCGCCACTGACCATGGATCAGTTGGCTTCTTTGTTTCAGCTCTACTCAAATTTTAATATGAATAAATCGGGTTCTGCTTACTCTTTGTGTTATCTTGAGTGCAATTCTGTTTACGATGATACTGAGGATGACCACGACCCAGACTCGATCGAAATACCTCCCTTCATAGCCAAAGAAATACTACAGGAAGGGGAAGGGGGACCAGTAATAGAAGACACCGAACCCATCAATGTAGGAACCGAACTAGAACCCCAAGAACTTAGGATAGGGACTACCTTGAGCTCTACCGAAAGGGCCGATTTCATAAACCTTCTAAACGAATTCAAAGACGTTTTCGCTTGGTCCTACAAAGACATGCCAGGGATCGACAGGGGATATCGGCTGAACATAGAATTCGATTAAGCCAGGTTTCAAACCCGTGAAACAAGCTTAACGAATGAGAACAGAATGGGCTCTCAAGATTAAAGAAGAAGTTGACAAACAATTCAAAGCCGGGTTCATCAAAGTTTCCGAGTATTCTGACTGGGTAGCCAACATAGTACCTGTACCCAAAAAGGATGGGAGAATCCGTGTTTGTGTTGACTTTAGGGACTTAAACAAAGCAAGTCCAAAAGATGACTTCCCTCTACCTCACATCGACATATTGGTGGACAATACTGCTGACCACGCGTTACTATCCTTCATGGATGGATATGCAGGTTATAATCAAATCAAAATGGCCATGGAAGATATGCATAAGACCGCCTTTGTCACCCAATGGGGAACCTATTGTTATACGGTCATGCCGTTTGGATTGATCAACGCCGGAGCTACATATCAACGCACCGCAACTACACTCTTACATGACATGATGCACAAAGAAGTTGAGGTATACGTAGATGACATGATTGTCAAATCCAAGGAAAGAGAGAGGCATATTGCGAACCTTCGCAAGTTCTTCGCAAGGCTACGAAAGTACAACATGAGGCTCAATCCTCAGAAATGCACATTCGGGGTAACATCTGGTAAACTCCTGGGATTCGTCGTTAGTCAAAGAGGTATAAAAATAGATCCTTCCAAAATCAAAGCTCTGATCGAAATGCCACAACCTCAAACAGAAAAAGAAGTCAGAGGATTCTTGGGAAAGGTGCAGTATATAAGTCGATTCATATCGATACTTACAATGATTTGTGAGCCTATCTTCAAGAAACTCAAGAAAACAGACCACACTATGTGGGACGACGATTGTCAGAAGGCGTTTGACCGAATCAAAGAGATATTGGCTAAACCACCAGTGCTCATGCCACCACAACGAGATCAACCTCTTGGTTTATATCTCACAGTAATCGAAACAGCCATGGGCGCCATGTTGGCTCAAACAGTAGGAAGTGAAGAAAGGGCTATCTACTACCTTAGTAAGAAGTTCCTGGAGTACGAGTGCAAATATTCATAACTCGAAAAGACATGCCTCGCTCTTGTGTGGGCAACGAAGAAGCTACGCCATTACATGCTTAGCTACTCCGTCAAAATATACTCCAAAATGGATCCAGTCAAATACCTCTTCGAGAAACCCGTCCTCAACGGACGCCTAGCAAGATGGACCCTAATGCTATCAGAATTCGACCTCAAATACGTGCCACTGAAAGTTATTAAAGGGCGCGCCGTCGCCGAGTTCTTCGCAGAAAATCCCATCAATGACGCACAAACGATAGACACTTGGTCATTTCCAGACGAGGATATACTCCAAACCGATGTAGATTCCTGGGACCTTTACTTTGATGGAGCATCAAACTTGAGAGGATTTGGAATAGGAGTATTGCTCATTTCTCCTGAAGGCGAGCATACACCAATTGCTGTCAAACTCGACTTCGAGGTGACAAACAACGCTGCAGAATACGAAGCTTGTCTCATTGGACTACAAGCGGCAGTGAGCTTAGGCATTAAAAACCTCCGAGTACATGGGGATTCATCACTGATCATCAACCAAGTTACAGGATCTTGGAAAATTCGAAGCGAAAGCCTCGCACCTTATCAGGCTAGAATAGACCAAGTGGCTCAATTCTTTGATCACGTAACCTACCTACACCTACCTCGGGAAGAAAACCAATTTGCAGACGCTCTTGCGAAACTTGCATCTTTGATTAATATGCCGGACCACATGGTGGAAATGCCTTTATGCATCGAACGACGATCAGAGCCAGCTTATGTCCACCAAATCACCGATGAAGAAGAAATCGCGCAGGAACCCTGGTTCCAAGCAATCTTGAATTTCAAGCTCAATGGTACCTATCCACCCGATATGGACAAGAGGGGACAACGTGCTATATGCCTGCTCGCTTCCCAATACGTTCTCATGCAAGGAGAGTTATACAAAAGAACACCTCTTGGTGTAATCCTACGTTGCCTTGATCATTCACAGGCGCGAAAGGTGATGGAAGAAGTCCACGATGGAGAATGCGGTCCTCACATGAGTTGGCCCATGATGGCGAAGAAAATCACACGTTTGGGGTATTATTGGACCACAATGGAATCCGATTGCATCAAATATGTAAGACATTGCCACAATTGCCAAATCTTCGGGAATGTACAACATGTCCCTCCTTCATTGCTCTATACAATGACGTCTCCCTGGCCATTTTCTGCTTGGGGAATTGACATAATCGGAAGATAACCCCGGCCGAACAGAGGTCACTGTTTCATCCTAGTAGCAATTGACTATTTCACCAAATGGGTAGAAGCGGCTTCCTACACTAGTCTTACAGCTAAAAATGTGGCAAAGTTCATACAAAACAACATCATCTGTCGATATGGTTGCCGACATGAGATCATTAGCGATAACGGATCACATTTCCAAGCTGAGACCGAGCAATTGCTAGCCAAATACAAGATTAGGCTTCACCACTCTTCGCCCTATAGACCACAGACTAACGGCGCGGTAGAGGCGGCAAACAAGAATGTTGTCACGATTCTCAAGAAAATGATTGACAACTATAGAGATTGGCCAAGCAAGATACCCTTTGCTTTGTGGGGGTATCGTACATCTGTTAGGACGCCCACTGGGGGCCACTCCTTTCTATTTGACCTACGGCATGGAAGCTGTACAACCAGTCGAGCTAGAGATACCATCCTTGCGTATTTTACTAGAAAGTCAAATCCCGGAAGCCGATTGGAAGAGGGATAGATATGAAGAACTCATCCTCCTGGATGAACGTAGGCGACGCGCCTTGCATAATGTTCAAACATATCAAGCACGTATCAAACGAGCTTTCAACAAAAGGGTTAGGAAACATCAAAGAAGGAGACTTAGTGCTCAAATCGGTTAGAGCTCTTCTACCTGTTGACCCACGGGAAAATTCAAACCTAATTGGGCCGGACCATTTCTAGTCAAATCCATACTCCCAGGGGGTGCGGTTAGAATCACAGACCTAGATGGGAATGAGTTTTCAAACCCAACAAACCTTGACCAACTAAAACGGTACTATGCCTAGAATAGAAACAAAGACGCGCCTCGCGTAACCCCACGTGTCGCTCTTGTGGCACTAAATAAACGGCCCCTGGCCAAGCTGAAATAAGCTAATGTCACTGTGCTCTTGCATTTTGACAAATTTGTCATCCTCGTATCATCAAATAAACGAAATTTGCACCTTCGGAGTAAGCAAAAAGCTCATGCTTATTTTCTAAGTTCATTACAAGCTCTTGCTTAGAACAATTATTCTTTTACATTTACTCGAACTACGCGCAAGGGTTTGATTTCATTTTTTAAGTGAATACGTAGGCAATCCTTCACAGGATTCAATCCGTTATATCTAAAATGTAAATAGAAGGACATTTGCATTGCATTTGGAATTCGACAAGAATAATAAATAGAAAATCACAACCTTCAGCCCAAAAATTACGAGGTAGACCACTACACAAAAGCATTATACGAGACATATCTTCTAGTATTCTATTCATAAGTTCAACCACACCATTTTGTTGAGGAGTTCGTGGTGCAGAAAAGTTATGTTCTACACCATTAACTCTACAATATTCTATAAAAGCTTGATTATCAAATTCGGTGCCATGATCCGTACGAATAGAGACAAGGTTAGTCTTATATTTATTTTGAACAAGTTTCATAAGACAAACAGACTCATCAAAAGTCTCATCTTTTGAATGAAGAAAGATAGGCCATACATACCTTGAGTAGTCATCTACGAGGATAAAGACGTACCTGGATCCTCCTCTACTCCTTACCTTCATGGGACCACACAAGTCCATGTGTATCAATTCCAAGGCTTGATTCGTGCTTACTACTCTTTTAGGCTTGAACGATGATCTCACATGTTTGCATCAAGCACAGGTGTAACACATCTTCTCTTGATCGAACCTGGTTTTAGGTAGTCCTTCAACCAAGTCCCATCTCTTGAGTTTATTCAAGTTAGGTGAACTAATGTGACCAAAACGCTTGTGCCACAAACAAGGATCATTAAGTGTAACTTTCATGCACGAGAAAGAGTTAGTAGGCACAGCATTTAAATCTACCATATACACGTTCCTTTTCTTATGGCCTTCAAGAATAATATTACTTGTACCTTCAATTATAATACGACAAATATCTTTATGAAAAACAACCTTGTTACCTTTGTCGCATAGTTGAGATATGCTAAGTAGATTATGCTTGAGACCATCCACTAGATAAACATCACTGATTGCGTGTGATTTAGAAATTCCAACTTTGTCCACACCAATCACTTTACCTTTTTTGTTATCCCCGAAAGTCACCTTTCCTCCATTGAAAGGTTTGAGTGAAAGAAACAAATTCTTATCTCCAGTCATGTGTCTTGAGCATCCACTGTCAAGATACCATTGATTGTTTTCTTTCACCATCATATGCAAAAGGATTAGATACAGTTTTTAGGTACCCAAGCTAAGTTGGGTCCTTTATGGTTAGTTACCCTATATAATAAATCCTTTCTTACCCAAACTTGTCTAACAGTCGTGTTTCTAAACTTTGGGTAGTTTTGTTTAGGAGGAGTTCTAGGTCTAGGGGATTCCCTGGGTCTCACATATCTGGTCTTCTTGTATTTAGGTTTACTTTGTTTGGGTTTACAAGGAGTTTGTGAAGTGCTAAGCTTTTTGGTGTAATCAAATGTCATGTCGTAGAACCAACGAAAGTTATTATTCCTTTCTTCGTTAGGTTCATCTATGGGGGATTCATCATCCTCGACTGTTGTGTCAACCGTTTTAGTAAAATCGGTATTTTTCCGTATATCATATGCTCGTTTGACACAATTATCTTGGATGTGACCCGTATGACCACAATAATTGCAAATCAGATATTCAGGAAGATCAGTATATTTTCGTTTTCTGAAATCGTGATCAGAAGGTGTTGATTTGCATTTAGAGTGATCTCTACGGCTGTAGCACTCATCTCCTAACCCCATCTTCATATTATTGTCAGATTGTTTGGTTAGGAAGTTTAGGACTTTTGTGCTACCTTCCCATTTGTCATGGACCTTTCTTGCGTGTAGGAGTAAGTCCTTTAGGGTTTTAATCTCCTCAAGACATTTCGTGTGATCTACGTCATTATCCTTCTTGAAATTATCATGAAAGTCTTGGAACCTTTTGTTAAGAATAAGTACAACATCCGAATGTTGTTTCTTAACACTGATCATGTCAGTTTTAAATTCCTTCAATCGCTTTGTGAGAGAATCAATTTCTTTCTTTTGGTCTAAAACCACTGCTTCATCAGATGTGATTTTAGTCTCTAAAAGTTTTTTGACTTTTCTAAGTTCTAAAGTTATAGCTTCACTAGCTATAACTTTGGCTTGAAGGTGCTTAACTTTAAGCTTTAGATCTGAAGTTATAGCTTCATTAGCCATAACTTTAGATTCTAATTCCTTCTCTTCAGCATTAGCAATATCTAATGTTATAGCTTTATCAGCTGTAACTTTAGATTTCAACTTCTTAGCTTTTGCCTTTAGAATGTGATTCTCCTCAGCAATATCAAGAATCTGTTCTTTTAGATCCTTAAGTTCCATATCCTGTTCATGACATTTATCAAGGGATTGCTCAAAAAATTCAATTAGGGCATTTTTAGATAGTTTCTTAACACGTTTTTGAGTTCAAGATAACTAACCTCATCATCGTCATCTTCATCTGATTCTCCTAGAAAGTAGTAGTTTGAGTGAAAATCCGTGATATCCTCGTCGCTGTCAGAAATTAGGTCAAGATTGACGCCGCTGAGACAAAGATTCGCTACTTCATCTTCTGCAGATCCTTCGTCATCTTCTTAGTCAAGATCTCCCCAACACGAAGCCATCATTACTTGTTTGAACTCCTTTTTTGTCTTCTTGCGTTTTGCCTTGTCTTAAATTTTCTCCCAAGTTGGACAATCCTTGATCATGTGATCAGATTCTCCACACTTAAAGCAACCTCTGTTAGCAAATGATGATTTTGATTCTGTTGCTTTCTTGTTAAAGGACTTGTTGTTGTTAGAAGAAGATTTTGCTTGCTTGTTTCAGAAGATTCTATTTTTTAAAACGACGTGCAAACAAAACGGTCTCATCTTCTATGTCGGAGCTAACATCTTCGCTTTTTAAAGCCATACTTTTGCCTCTACTCGGTTCTGCTTCATCAGCATTTAGTGTGAGTTCATGGGCCATGAGAGCACCAATGAGTTCTTGATAGGATAGGTTCTCAAGATCTCTCGATTCCTCCATTGCTCTGATTATAGCATGCCACTTTTTAGTTAGGCTCCTAAGAACCTTTCTTGGAATGTCCTCGATATTGAACTTTCTTCCTAGGTTTTTCAATTCGTTTATGATGCTTGAAAAACGTGTGGACATACTATCCAAGGACTCATTTGGCTCCATACTGAATAGCTCATATTTCTGCATTAACAGATCTATGCGGTGTTTCCTAACAATGGAAGTACCTTCATAAGCTAGTTCAAAGTTGTCCCATATTTCCTTGGCCGTTGAGCATGAAGAGAAGCGATCGAATTCTGTAGTAGTCATGCCGTTTTTCAATAGACTTATAGCTTTAGAATTCTTCTCGGCCTTCTTGTAGTCAGCCTCGACATAATCCTATTTGTGGACAAGGCCCTCGGGAACTGCGTCCGCGGGATCCACACTAGGCATAACCGACTCGAGGTTCTTTCGAATCGAATTAAGACAAATTAGAGTCGCCACCAAGTTTTTTGGGGAACTTGGAACCGTTCAAGTCAACTTTACACCTTTCATCGAAAAGCATAAAGCCAATCGACTACGATTGATTAAAGATAAAGACTTGTACCCTATATCACTCGATTTGAATGACTCTCGTAATCCAATGGTATTTAGACGGATCCACAAACCATAGATCTTGAGTAAGGGGTGAGGGTACGTGTTAGGAAGCCCATAAGGACACCTAACCCCGCCCGTCAATAACGGCCTCTACTAAGTCAAGTGTCGGATTTCAAACAAGGTCATAGCTACTACGATATACGATATGCAAACATCGTTTTAAAACCCTAACATGTGACAACAATTTCTATGTCGTTTTAGATGCAACTAAACTAACTTTGTTAAAGTTGTAATTTAGCATGTGGGTTGATTGATCTAACAACACATAAACGAAACAAACAAGGCTTGATGGGAGTGGGGGAGCCGTTGGGATCTACCCTATTACAACCCAGGCATTTCATGCCGACACAATAATAAATTAAAGATACAACTCGATCAAAATACAATTGCTATATACAAAACCACACATGACACATCACACGGCCATTCGGCCTAGAAAATCGTGCACAAAGGGGTGGCCCACGGCTTACATGACTCACGGCCTTGGGTCACTCCTCGTAATGTGTGCTTTCGCTTAATCTTATCGAATTAGACATTGGGTCACGCACCAAAGCATGCATTAGCATAAAGCGGGCCATGTTGCTTTAAACAACATGCGATTTACTACGCTCTTACATGCATTGGGACACAACCATCTAACCAAACAAGACTAAGGTTTTTTGAAAGAGGTTTTGACTCGATAAAAGAAAACTAACTTGAAAATTACAAACAAACTACCAAACACGACTCGATAAATAAAGTAAATACAAGATACGAAATAACGAGATAAAGATGAGAAATAACGAGAAAAGGGACTACAAGGACACGGCCAAACACGGCCTACACGATTTAGCATACCCTAATCCTTAGGTTAGATTCATTAGGTTAGATAGATGATTTCGAAACGGGATAGGAAACAAGTTAGAAAACGAGTTAGAAACAACGTTGATCGATTGGAAGGATGTCGCGCAAAGGTGTATTCTACACGGCCTAAGGGGTCAAATTAGGTCAAGTTCGCTAATTAAATTAACTCATCGAGTGTTAATAAGAAGGTGCTAATCACGCACTCTTATACTAGCGAAAAATTATGTGAAAGAGAGAGATGTATTCAATTAAGTTACAGAATTGTTAATTGGTTTTAAAAGCTATGTCGATGTACCCTAAAGTGTCTAATTAGGTTATTAAACTGATCTAATATCATCTAAATGAGTTATATGTTAACAATCAGAGGTCATATTAACATGTAAATGCTCCAGGGGTAGGTCGAATCACACGAGAGAAGAGAGGGGTCAAAAGCGAAGAACGAAGTCAGAAATCGTTTTATTAATGCCCTACCTTGAACACGAGGATATGTAAATGAGACGGGGGTGTACGACCGACTGATGTAGCGGTTTCTTTCCCATCTCAAGTCAACGCGGGTGTTCATGGTGGTACTTTAACTCATACTCGGACTAAACTAGTTTCATAGTTAATAAGAACAAACGATAAACAAGAACGATAAACAAACAAAAACGAACTATAAAAAACAAACATAAAAAACGAAATAAAAGGGAGAAAGAGGAGGATTTGATGCACCCTCAACCTACATGTATCGTTGACACCGTCTTGGGTCGTAATCGATGGTAGATTTTATCTCGAGAGGCCGTCGTCGACGAAGAAACAAAGCAAACAACACGTTTTTTGCAAATCTGGACAGCAACTTTCAAACTGCGATTTCTCCCTCGTTTCACGGTAAAAATTCGATTTAAAAGATGTTTTGAAAACTAGAAAGAGAGTAGAACAGATATCTTAAAACAATCCCTGCTCGTTTTGAGTTATTGGGCACGAAAAATGAGCACAAACAGAACTGGACAGACAGGGAAAAGCCGCGAAAACAGAGTGTATAACACTCTGTTTTTCGAGGGAATTCGTGTACTCTCAAGGGCAATTTGGCTCGTGAATCTTTGTCTAATGTATAGATAGATGTTGTATGGTTAATTTGGAACAATAAACTCGAATTTTGATGGAGGTTTGAAGGGAGAACGAACGGTTTCAAAGAGGACACACAAACTGATTCTCTGTTTGTATGTCGGTTTTGTCTAGGGTTTTTGGGAGGCAATTAGGATTTGTTTCTGGAGTTTAAAGCTTGTAAGTGAAGGTAGTATGTGTGGAGAACTTAGAGGAATGAATGTATGGTGAAGGGAGGGTATTTATAAGGAGTTAAAGTAGGGTAAAAGGGGGGAGAGGCAGACGGGCTCGGTTTGCCCATAGCTGCTGTCCAGCAGCTTTTGTGAGGGTTTGAGAGGGTTTGTGACGGGTTTTCTTGGGGGTTAAGGTAAGGTAATATGGGTAGGATACTAGGGTATGGGTTAGGGTTAATGGGCACGGGTTTTGGTGGTGTTTGGAGCGGGTTTTGGGCTCGGGATTTGGCACGCAAAACAGGGGGGGCTGCTCGTGTTTTTGCGGGCTGTTGGGGGGTGTTTGGGATGGGATTTGGGCCGTGGTTAAGGGGGTTCGAACTGGGGTTGGATGGGTAGAGGCTTAGGTTGGTTAGTGTACTCGAGATTCGTGCCAACTCGTAAAGAAAACGGGCTCAAAAACCGAGCTAAAATCGAGCTCCAAAACACGTGTTTGAAACGAGTTTTTTCGATTTTTAAATCGATTTTTCAAATCGATTAACACATTAAAATAAATGATTTTTCAAATCAAATATACTCATAAAATGATTTTTCAAATCAAATATTTATTTTATTTTCAATAAAATAAACTTGAGAAAATAAATTCAAAATAAAATAAAATAAATTGAATTCACCTAAAAAAAAAGCTTTAATTTAAATATCATTTAAATTAATAAAATACTCCGTCGACAACGCTCATTCTACATCGTAAAACGAACCCAAATAATGACAATGACAACTAATAAATACATGTGTCCTATCATCATCGGGTGTTTGTCGGGTTTTCTATAAATTCTAATATCGACGGATACGGGTATCTACAGAGCCCCCACTTTGACTGAGGCTTGGACAAGGCGAAAGTCAAAGTATACCCCAGGTCCCTTTCGACCTGAGGATTCTGCGGGTCGTTTATAGTCCATTAGACTTGCGTATATAAGCTCGCCAGCCATAAGAAGAGATCATACCTGAAACTTCGCTGGGTATTGACTCTTGCTTTCATTGTGTCGAATTGTCATCATTGGTCGTCGACCCATAAATTGCATATATGGTGGGTTGAGCCTTATCCTCGGGCGCCTACGTATCCGTTTCTGACGGAATCAAACCCGCGTCGTAGTTCGGCAACTGCTGACACATGCCCAAAGTTTATCATCTGCTGGCGTATGTCCAAAATTCATCATCTGCTGACATTTGCCCAAAACTTATCATCTGTTGGCGCTTGTCCGAATGGGACGGGACTTTCCAAGGAGGTTGCCGCCACTTTCATTATTTGCTTTCAGCTACGGAATTCTTCTATTTCATACTCTTGTATTGAATTGAATTTTGAGTGGATGTCATCCTTTACATCTTGATAATGGTCTCTGAAGCCAACGGCCGAGCCCCCTTTGAATGGCTCTAAAGTCGAAGACTTTAGAGCCCCCAGTTGAAGCATATCCTGCTATATTTGAAACACAAAAACGTACTAGCAATAATCATCACATAAGCATATTTGGATCATCGATCTTAAAATTGGATTATTTGAAAGATCGGGTCATCGACCCGAGAATTGAATTTGAAAATTTTGAATAATTGGGCCATCGATCCGAAGTTTAAATTTGACAGCACTTGATATGTTGGGCCATCGACCCTTCAAAATTGAATTTGAAATTTTGAATGATTGGGCCATCGACCCGAAAAGATTCTACTACTTGGATCATCTATCCACAATTCGCAAAAAGTTTTTGAAATTTTGAAATTTTGAAATCGAACCTTGATGGGTGAGCATGAAACGTGACACGGACACTCTGTATGACCCGTAAACAACGTGGGCGTAGCCCGCTACCGTAAAACAAAAAAAGAAAATAAAACCGTAAGTGTGCACGAGTTTAAATTCAATTATTGACTTGATGGGGGTAGAAATGTAAATTGGCCATTCTGGTGCCAAAAGATGCGATGAATGAGCGAAAACCCGACGCATCGTGCTAAAGACTGGTGTGAACTGGGGCGGGCCTAAGAGGCGCGCGACCCAAGGCCCACACGGCCAAAACAACGCCACCCTAGGGATGTTATCCTAGGTGTTTCCTTCCCTTATACTCTCTATATATAAGGAAGAGTTGCACTGCATAATTTATTCTGCTTTCCCAAACTGGTGCAAATAACATAAATCATAATGAATAATCTAGTGAGTGCTATGCGAGCATGGGAGACAGACTTCACTGTCTCAGAGAGACAAGAATTAAAGACCGCTCAACTGGCGCAATTACTTCCCTTACGCCAGATCTGCCTTCAACCTGCCTTGTTAGAACACTGCCTTAGCTATTGGGATCCTCGTAACCATGTCTTTGCTTTTCCTGAGGGGGAGATCTGCCCTTTACCGGAAGAGTTTTCTGCCCTGGGAGGATGGGATACTGAGGCCATACCGGCTATACCAAAATTTCATTCGGGGTGGCGTAGAATATATCTAGACTGTCTTGGCCTCTCTAAGACGGAGTCTGAGGATATAGTTACTGGTGACGAAGTCAACCTTCTTGCTATTCATCGGAAATTATGCATCTTGCGAAACAGTACTTCACTGCCAACGTACTGCCGCAGAGCATTTGGATTGATCATGTTACATCTTTATGTCTTCGAAGATAGAATGAACAGGACAACTTGCGTAGGACAAGCGAAGCTCATGTCTATTGTGTCTCCGATGGAGACGGGAGATAATCCTTCCTGGATTATTCTTGCTGAAACCATTAGGGGTTTAGATGCTAAGAAAACGAACCCTGATGTAGAATGGTCGGGATGCTCCCGTCTGTTGCAGGTAACAAAATCTATCCTTTGATTTCGCTTCTCTTTGTTTCACCACAAATTCTTGTGTTATTGCCACGACTTATCTATATTTTGCCACGATTTTGTTGCATTCTGCCACGATTCTGTCACGATTTCGTTGCATTCTGCCACGATTTTGCTGTATTCTGCCACGATTTTGCTGTATTCTGCCACGATTTTGTCTTCTTTTTTTTTTTCGTTTTTTTTTTCCTCTTTTTTTTTTTTTTCGGTTTTTTTTTTTTTCTTTTTTCTTTTTTTTTTTCTTTCGTTTTTTTTTTTCACGTTTTTTTTTTTTTTTTTTTTTTTTTTTTTTTTTTTTTTTTTTTTTTTCAGGTGTGGCTTTGTGAGAGATTTTGGCTCTTTGCCCCGCCGCGTGAGCCAAACTCGTACCTCGGCCGTATGCTGACTATGCGTGCTAAGCGGTATGAAGACGAGCATCAAAATGACCTCGCTTATTGGCGAAACAAGATGACAGAAGGAGGAGGTCGCCCTCTTTGCTGGTTTATGCCTTGGCTTCGCCTCAAATCTTTTACTATCCTTCCGGAAGATGATAAGACCAGACGTTTGCAATTATTGGGTTTAGAAAGGTCTATTCACATTTACCCCGACCGCGTTTTGCGTCAGATGAGCCGTAGACAAGTAATTCCCAAGTGCGAGACTGTTCTGGGAAGAGCAAGAGAGCTACATCCCTCTATATGTGATGACTGGCTTGAAAGGTGGCACCAAAGGCGTCTCTGGTATGTGTCTGCGCGTCCTCAGACTACCTGGGTATCCCCGTCCTACACTAAGTGGCTTAAAGAGAAGACTGAATCAGGTAAGGACTTGTGTCGGAAGGATGAGCTTGTCGACATTAGATATTATGACAAAGGCAGAAGCAGTCGCGACTTCTTCGCTAACGATCTTTCGTCTGCATCTGGTCCTGAAACTAAGACCGAGAAGACTCCTAAGACCGACTCACAGGCGACAGGTGTGTGGAAACGGTTGGGTTCAAAGGCACACTCGGGCTCAGCCCTGGAAGGGAGACTTGGCTCTCGCTTGAGTGTAAAAGATAGGCTGGGCCCTCGGGAGGAAATGATGATCCCCCCCAAGAAGCGCGCCAGACAGAACGCAACTACCCCTCCTCCGCAGGAGCCTCGGTCACGTGACCCAAAAGGCAAAGGGAAAAGGAAGATGTAGGAGCCTTCGACTCCAATCTATTATTTAATACTACTACTTATCATTTGTTGCTTGCTATTTTTTTTTTTTTCAAGATTGTAATGGGCATCGCCCGATTTTAATAAGACTTACTATTTATTAAAATTCCCAGTTTCTGCATAAAATTTCATTTTATTAAAGGAAGGGTCGGTTGTACTCTTATAAAGAGTCGCCTACGTATTCTGTTGTCAACGAATCAAACCGAGCTCGTAGTTCCACAAGACAAATGCGCTGCAAACATCGCTTTATAACGCACAAAAAAGCAAAGCAAAAGTGCCGCGCTTTAGACTCGCTCACGAGCACGGCAATTCAAAATTTTATTTCACGACATTGAGAATGAGTTCTAAGGATAGTATTTCTTGATTGATCCAAATTCGTCGGATTTGCAAAGTCGTTTCCATCTAGATCTCGTTAGTCCGATCCGCGCCCCGATAATACTTTCTTTACTGTAAGGACCGCCCGCTTCGGCTTGAATTTTCCCTCGGGTCGATTGGTAGTAAGGCGAATGACTTTAGGACCAAATCCCCATCCTTTATTCCTCGAGGTTTCACCTTCTTGTTAAATGCCCTTTGTATCCTTTTCTGATAGAGTTGAACATGGTGTAGCGCATTTAACCGTCGCTCGTCGAGCATGACCAAGGAATCATACCGGCTTGCGGCCGATCGGCCTTGGGACCGACTTTCTAATAGGATCCTTAAAGAAGGTACCTCTAATTCGATGGGCTGAACTGCTTCCATCCCATATGTCAAATAGAACGGAGTTGCTCCGGTGGGGCCGTGCGAATAGACGTCCCGTATCTCCATAGTGCGAACGGTATCTTCTCTGGCCATTCGCGATAATTGTCGGTCATTTTCCTGAGAATCACAGTGATTGTCTTGTTGGCGGCTTCCACCGCGCCATTTGTTTGAGGTCGATAAGGTGACGACTTGTGGTGCTTGATTTTATTCTTTTCAAGTATCACAGCAGTTTCAGCCTGGAAGTGAGTGCCATGGTCGCTAATGAACTCATGCGGCACCCCATATCTGCAAATGATTTCATTCTGAATGAACTTTGCTACCTGCTTCGCTTGTAGTACTTTGTATGATTTCACTTCTACCCACTTCGTGAAGTAATCGATGGCGACTAGCATGAAACAATGCCCACCTGTTCCAGATGGGTTGACCTTTCCAATAATGTCGATTCCCCATGTTGAGAAAGGCCATGGTGATGTCAAAGTATACAACAGTGATGGTGGCACGTGTTGTATGTTCGCAAAGATTTGGCAATTATGGCAATGTCTGACATATTTGCGACAATCTGTCTCCATCGTGGTCCAATAATACCCTAATCTCATGATTTTACGCACTAGCATATGGGCATTCATGTGTGGGCCACATTCCCCGTCATGGACTTCTTCCATGACTCTTTTTGCAGTTGGTGAGTCTATGCATCGCAGAAGGACATTTTGCGCGGTCTTTTTGTACAATTGTCCATCATTGGTTCTAACGAACTGAGCGGCTAGCATTCGAATAGCGCGCTTTCCGCGGCTATCCATGTCGGGTGGATACTCTCCTGATTCTTTAAATTTCGTAAATAGCATGATACCAAGGTTCAAATTTCGGTTTCTTCGTGTCTCCGATTACATTAACGTAGCGGTGATGATCTTCGTTCGACACATATTGGCATAGTATCCATATGATCGGTATGTTGATCGAGCGAATAGCTTTGATAGTGCATCAAAGAAACTAGTTTTCATCTCTGGGGAGGTGCACGTATTTGACATCGGCGAACAACTTTTCTAGTTCCTCGATTTTCGTTTGGTACGGAGCCAGGTTATCACTTCGGGTTTTCCACGTCCCGGCCACTTGATTGATCACTAGTGACGAGTCCCCATGTACTACAAGCTTTTTGATGCCTAACTCGAGAGCACTGTGCAAACCGAGTAGGCACGCTTCGTATTCGGCCGCGTTATTAGTGACATTAAAGTCCAACTTGATCGAAATGGGAACATGTTCACCTTCTGGTGAAATGAGTAGCACTCCTATCCCGTATCCCCTGCAATTCGATGCTCCATCGAAATAGGGGTCCCACGTATCGTTGTCTATGTGAACGATATCTTCGTCGGGAAACGACCACGTATCTACAACCTCATTTCTTCTATCGGGTTATCCGCCAGGAAGTCTGCAACCGCCCTTCCCTTTATCACCTTTAGCGGTACGTATTTTAGATCAAATTCGGAAAGCATTAAAGTCCATCTCGACACCCTGCCGTTTAGAACGGGTTTTTCTAACAAGTATTTGATTGGGTCCATCTTCGAGTGGATGCAGACACTGTGACTGAGCATGTAGTGTCGTAACTTCTTTGTCGCCCATACTAAAGCCAAACATGTCTTCTCGAGCTGAGTATACTTGATTTCATACTCCAAGAACTTTTTACTAATGTAGTAAATTGCTCTTTCCTCTTTATCGACTATCTGCGCCAGCATCGCCCCCAATGCAGTATCCGTAACTGTAAGATACAACAAAAGTGGTAACCCATTTGTTGGCGGGCTGAGCACGGGAGGGGAAGATAGTATTTCTTTGATCTTATCGAACGCAGCTTGACAGTGATCATCCCATACGACATGTTCCCCGACTTTCAACTTCTTAAAAATTGGCTCGCATATCATAGTTAGCCTTGCCACGAACCGGCTTATATACTGGATTCTTCCTAGGAAACCTCGAATTTCCTTCTCGGTTTTCGGGTGAGGCATTTCCATTATGGCATTTATTTTCGATGGGTCCACCTCGATGCCACGGTGGCTAACGATGTGACCCAACAAATGTTTGCTTCTGTGACTCCGAATGCGCACTTTTGGGGATTCAACCTCATGTTATACTTGCGCAATCGTTCGAAGAATTTGCGTAGTGTACCAAGGTGGCCATCACGCTCCTTTGAGTTGACAATCATGTCGTCGACATAAACCTCGACTTCCTTATGCATCATATCATGTAACAACGTTGTCGCGGTCCTTTGGTATGTAGCCCCTGCGTTTATCAACCCAAAAGGCATTACTGTGTAGCAATAGGTTCCCCATTGCGTTCTGAACGCAGTCTTATGCATGTCTTCTTTCGCCATCTTGATCTGATTATAACCGCGTATCCGTCCATAAAGGATAATAACGCGTGATTTGCCGTGTTGTCAACCAGGATGTCGATGTGAGGTAATGGGAAATCGTCCTTCGGACTTGCCTTGTTTAGATCCCTGAAGTCGACACAAACCCGAACTTTACCATCTTTCTTTGGCACCGGTACGACGTTAGCCACCCAGTCTGAGTATTCTGACACCTTGATGAACCCAGCTTTGAGTTGCTTGTCGATTTCTTCCTTGACTTTCAAAGACCAATCTGTGTGCATTTTGCGTAGCTTCTGCTTGACTGGTTTATATCCTGGCTTGATTGGGATCCTGTGCTCCGCAATTTCTCTATCAATGCCTGACATGTCTTTGTAGGACCACGCAAAAACATCTTTGAACTCATGCAACAAACCAATGAACCCTTGTCTCTCGGTGGGACTTAAAGTAGTTCCTATTTTAAGCTCCTGTGGTTTTAAGGTTGTACCTACATTGATGGTTTCGGTATCTTCGATGATCGAGGTTTTCTGCTCGTACTCTTCCAACCCTTTTATCAATTGTAGAGGTGGTTCCATTTCTTCTTCTTCTTCTTCGACCAACTGTTCATCCTCGACCTCAGTCTCAATGTCATTATTAAAACAATCATCTTCAAAGTTTGAATTGCAATGTAAGTGAGACAAGTCGTAAGCAAACTGGTTCATATTATTATTGATTTGAAATTGCGCGAAATGCGCTAACATTTGAGCCAACTGGTCAGAGCTCAGTGGCGAGATAGGGGTATTCGGGACAGGCCCCGGAATACCACCATTAGGAAAAGGTGCATAGGAAGGGAAAGCTAGGGGAGGGGTATTTTCAACACCTGACTCCTTAGACTCAATCTTAGGACCTAACTCAGACTCAGACTCAGACTCAGACTTAGACTCAGAATCGGAAACATCATCTGGCTTGAACATCTCTCCTTCTTCCGTTGTCAACTTGAAAAGAAGTCCCTTGTTGTCAGTCCACTTGATTGTTTTCCGCCATCCCATGTTGGTCCTAAGAGGATCTACATCGGTGACGAGGGTAGATGGGTCGAACCGCTCGCTTCTCAGGATCATGCTTACCAAATCTTCGTTTGGTATTGGTGATTTCCTCTCTTCACCGAAAAGAAGACCCATGGCTCCCTCGTCGCTCATTGGATCTGGTTTAGTCCCTACTGGCATCACCGTTAGAATATCTTCAGGGATGTAGTAGCAATCTTGGAATACTTCGATTCCTGGGACCATAAGGTTCTTCTTTGGGTCAAAGATAGGTTCGGGGAAGTCCATGCAGGGAAGTTCTTCCCCAGCCCTCACGAAGTGACCGTTTAGAGTTAGGTGATACGGTCCCATTTTAACATCTCGATCTTCGATCGTTCTTCCCTTCTTTTCCAGCAGATCTTTCCCAGTGGGCTCATATCCAAGCCCGAAAGTTACTCCTTTGGCTACTGGCGGTTTCAACTCGAATGTACCCTCCTTTCTAGGATATAAAGAGAAACCGAAGTACTTCCCAGTCTTGAGAACCACTTCGCAGGAATGACTTCCTTTGTATAGGTCCATATTCTCTGCTTCGGAGTTCAGCTCGATCATGTTGACAATCTCGAAACCACATGCGTTATTGGCAGCTTCGACCCTTACTTCAGAAGTAATGTCTCCTCCTGCCACGGTAATTGGCGTGGCGTTAATCCTGATGGTTTCACCGTTGAGTGGGACCTTGATCTTTCGATGCAAATATTGATGTTACGGCCCTTGTAGCGTGGATCCAAGGCCTTCCCAACAACAAGTTGAAGGATGAGCAAATGTCAATTACTTGGCAACTTATTTTCTTTTCCACTTGCCCCGTCTATACTACTAGATCGACAAGTCCACTCACTCGACGTACAGTGCCATCGAATGCCCGAACTGTCTGTGTAGTGGGAATGAAGTCATTCTTCTCTAGGCCCAGAATATGCGCCGTTTTCAAAGGGTGTACGTTGACAGCCGATCCGTCGTCAACCAAAGTCATAGGGATATGCTTGTTGAGACACACGGTAGCAACATAGAGGGCCAGGTTATGTCGGGGCCCGAACGGTGGTAGATCTTCGTCGGAAAATGTCACGGCGTTGGTAATCTGAGGCCGATTCTGGGCGATGTGAGTGACCATGTTAGCAGGAGTAGTATTTGACGACACGGTCATGTTCATCAAGGCTTGCAACAACGCCTGACGATGTTCGAAAGAGCTCAAGATAAGTTGCCAGATAGACACGTCGGCCTTAGTCTTTTGGAGTTGCTTGATGAGGGAAGCCTCGGAGGTCGACCCTTCACCAAGAACTTCGACCAATACCGGCTCTTTGGGAGGTGTCTTGTTTGGGATATCCTTAGCTTTCTCCACACGGTACGGGCGCCCTGATCTAGTCAGATGGTTTGACTCTAGGGCATGTTGCCTCACTTTTAAGATTTCTTCTTGGGTGTGAGGGATTGTCGCACCTTTGACGAGGTAAACATCATCTTCGTCATCAGCCCAAACGCCATTGATTTCATTTTCGCTTCGGAGTATGTAAGGAGTGCAATCAACAACAAAATCCCCGAATGTAATCTTGTTTCTCGAGCTTGGTAGGAATTCAGAGCAATCCACGAATATTCTTCCGATGAAAACTCCTTTTAGACGACATGGGCGAAACAAGTGAGAGTAATCAACACTATCTTCGGTAGAGACAAAGTTAGTGTGGTCCCCAAAGGGGTTGGTGACGTTGTTGGGCTTTATGGCCGGGATTGGGAGCGTTCCGTTCTCAATTATATCTTGAATTTCGTGCTTTAGTCTAAAGCACCTTTCAGTATCGTGTCCCTTCCCTTGATTAAAGGCACAAAGAGGCATTCGGTTTGTACCATTTGCCTTGTTGTTCAAAGGTGTGGATCCGGAGTTGGACCAATGGGCTTCAACTTTCCTTGGGCCATGAGCCTTTGGAGAGCGTAGGCGTAAGTGCACCCGATATCGGTGAATACCCTCGGAGCTTGGCGCGAAGGCCTTTTTGATTGTCCATCTAAGAGATTGACAGTTTCAACAAAGTGGGCCGCTGCCGGTGCTTTTGCTTTAGATGACGAAGCCCCTTGGTATCCTTTTGGCTTCTCACTTGACCATTCGTACATCATCCTCTACCTTTATCCCGATTCTTATCAATTCTTTGAAAGAACCAAAATTCTGGTATTTCAGAGCATTACGGTAAACAAGTCGTAAATTCTTCACGAACTTATCTACCATTTCAACTTCATCAGGCTTCTTAGCTAGTTTCACGCTTTCAAATAGCGCCATCTTGCGAGGAATTCAAGAAAGCCCTCTTTTTTTCTTCTCGTGTCATTACTTCCAAAGTCCTTATGTTGGTTTGAATCTCAACATTGTCAAGATAGTGCTTACAACTCCACCGTAATATCTTCGAAAGTGGGGAAGTTCTTAAGGTCAAGATTATAGAACCACGCCTTCGGTGTTCATCCGTAGATTGGGCAAAAATTTCGAGAGCATGTCAAATGGTACTCCCTTCAGTGCTAAGTACCCTTTATAGGCCTTAACATGGTGGATCGGATCTTCGGTGCCCTTGAACTTTGGGATGTCGAGTACCATGTTCGTGGGCAACTTATCCCGAATCGGGGCATAGGCCCTAGCATTCTCATAGTGGATGTTCTTCCCCAGGAGAGTTTCGAGGCGGTCTTCGATGAACTTGAACCGTTTCTCCGGATCGATCGAGGTGGGGTAGATAGAGGGGAATCTTCACCCAGATTAGATTCGATTGCATCCATTCGGGTCATCATGAGGTTCACGGCTTCGGTGAGCTTGTTAACAACATCTTCCATTGCTTGACGTCGGGTTTTTGGCGGCCTTTCTACAAGAAAACCCCGAACCGAGTCAATATTTAAAGTAAGAGCCCCTGCACACTTAAGGACACAACACCAACTTGACTCAAGTCAAGACTCGACTTAAGACTGACTAACCAAAGGTTCGACTCACGGTTGGATTTAGACCTTGATTCATTTTAGACTCGACAAAACGACATGACTCAAGCTGTCATAGCTCGATTCTAAACTGGACTCGGTGTGACTAAACCCGTGATTGGACCAACATAGTCCTTAGGTTCGAGTGAAACGTCCTAAAGGGCCTAGCTTGGACGTTTCTGTGGACTATCCTAGACCAAATGGTCGACCAACATGACTCAAAGCCCAAGAGGTGAGCTTGGGTGACCCAACAGGGTCGTGTTCTTAGACTCTTGGAACGAAAAAATGCCTGGCCTAACACGGCCATGATCCGGACACGACTCGACGCATTTCATGCTTGGTTAAGGTTCGAGAAATATTTTGGATTGAATTTGAAAAGAACGAAAGATCGATTTGAAAATGAGATTTGAAATGGGCAGCATGCCGGCTATAAAAGCTTATTTTGGCCGAAAATTCTAGTCCTATTTGGGCAGCATTCCGCGTTTTTAAAATCACGTTATTTGAAAGTAAGTTGTTCAAAAGTTGGGTTTTGAAATTGACATGGAAATTTTGAAAAGACTCGGGAAAAAACACCTTGCACATTGTCATTCTCATGTTATAAGGATGTATGCTCCTAGACATCTCTAAGTCTCGGCAAGTCTTCTATAAGAAGGTCTATGCCCTCCATCCTTTTGCGGTCTTATAGAGCAAGGGCCTTTAGGTAGAGTACCTAGAAGAGCATCCCCACCATCAAGAACCACGCGAGGCGGAGCGGAAGCAAGCAATGTGCGAGTTCCTGGCATAGTGGGACGTCACCCCCACGCATCACAAAGAAACGCTGGGACGGCCCGGGAAAATCCTTAAGGGTTTATGCATGAATCGTAGCACTATGAGTAATGTTTTACTTTCCAATACTTTCTTTTCAAGTTTCACCTCGGAGGAAAAGACCCTAGAAACAAAGTGTAACTAGTCCTCTTTTCCCCAATGAGTCGCCAAATCAGGACAAGGCCCTCGGGAACTGCGTCCGCGGGATCCACACTAGGCATAATCGACTCGAGGTTCTTTCGAATTGAATTAAGACAAATTAGAGTCGCCACCAAGTTTTTTGGGGAACTTGGAACCGTTCAAGTCAACTTTACACCTTTCATCGAAAAGCATAAAGCCAATCGACTACGAGTGATTAAAGATAAAGACTTGTACCCTATATCACTCGATTTGAATGACTCTCGTAATCCAATGGTATTTAGACGGATCCACAAACCATAGATCTTGAGTAAGGGGTGAGGGTACGTGTTAGGAAGCCCATAAGGACACCTAACCCCGCCCGTCAATAACGGCCTCTACTAAGTCAAGTGTTGGATTTCAAACAAGGTCATAGCTACTACGATATACGATATGCAAACATCGTTTTAAAACCCTAACATGTGACAACAATTTCTATGTCGTTTTAGATGCAACTAAACTAACTTTGTCAAAGTTGTAATTTAGCATGTGGGTTGATTGATCTAACAACACATAAACGAAACAAACAAGGCTTGATGGGAGTGGGGGAGCCGTTGGGATCTACCCTATTACAACCCAGGCATTTCATGCCGACACAACAATAAATTAAAGATACAACTCGATCTAAATACAATTGCTATATACAAAACCACACATGACGCATCACACGGCCATTCGGCCTAGAAAAACGTGCACAAAGGGGTGGCCCACGGCTTACATGACTCACGGCCTTGGGTCACTCCTCGTAATGTGTGCTTTCGCTTAATCTTATCGAATTAGACATTGGGTCACGCACCAAAGCATCCATTAGGATAAATCGGGCCATGTTGCTTTAAACAACATGCGATTTACTACGCTCTTACATGCATTGGGACACAACCATCTAACCAAACAAGACTAAGGTTTTTTGAAAGAGGTTTTGACTCGATAAAAGAAAACTAACTTGAAAATTACAAACAAACTACCAAACACGACTCGATAAATAAAGTAAATACAAGATACGAAATAACGAGATAATGATGAGAAATAACGAGAAAAGGGACTACAAGGACACGGCCAAACACGGCCTACACGATTTAGCATACCCTAATCCTTAGGTTAGATTCATTAGGTTAGATAGATGATTGCGAAATGGGATAGGAAACAAGTTAGAAAACGAGTTAGAAACAACGTTGATCGATTGGAAGGATGTCGCGCAAAGGTGTATTCTACACGGCCTAAGGGGTCAAATTAGGTCAAGTTCGCTAATTAAATTAACTCATCGAGTGTTAATAAGAAGGTGCTAATCACGCACTCTTATACTAGCGAGAAATTATGTGAAAGAGAGAGATGTATTCAATTAAGTTACAGAATTGTTAATTGGTTTTAAAAGCTATGTCGATGTACCCTAAAGTGTCTAATTAGTTTATTAAACTGATCTAATATCATCTAAACGAGTTATATATTAACAATCAGAGGTCATATTAACATGTAAATGGTCCAGGGGTAGGTTGAATCACACGAGAGAAGAGAGGGGTCAAAAGCGAAGAACGAAGTCAGAAATCGTTTTATTAATGCCCTACCTTGAACACGAGGATATGTAAATGAGACGGGGGTGTACGACCGACTGATGTAGCGGTTTCTTTCCCATCTCAAGTCAACGCGGGTGTTCATGGTGGTACTTTAACTCATACTCGGACTAAACTAGTTTCATAGTTAATAAGAACAAACGATAAACAAGAACGATAAACAAACAAAAACGAACTATAAAAAAACAAACATAAAAAACGAAATAAAAGGGAGAAAGAGGAGGATTTGATGCACCCTCAACCTACATGTATCGTTGACACCGTCTTGGGTCGTAATCGATGGTAGATTTTATCTCGAGAGGCCGTCGTCGACGAAGAAACAAAGCAAACAACACGTTTTTTGCAAATCTGGACAGCAACTTTCAAACTGCGATTTCTCCCTCGTTTCACGGTGAAAATTCGATTTAAAAGATGTTTTGAAAACTAGAAAGAGAGGAGAACAGAGATCGTAAAACAATCCCTGCTCGTTTTGAGTTATTGGGCACGAAAAATGAGCACAAACAGAACTGGACAGACAGGGAAAAGCCGCGAAAACAGAGTGTATAACACTCTGTTTTTCGAGGGAATTCGTGTACTCTCAAGGGCAATTTGGCTCATGAATCTTTGTCTAATGTGTAGATGGATGTTGTATGGTTAATTTGGAACAAGAAACTCGAATTTTGATGGAGGTTTGAAGGGAGAACGAACGGTTTCAAAGAGGACACACAAACTGATTCTCTGTTTGTATGTCGGTTTTGTCTAGGGTTTTTGGGAGGCAATTAGGGTTTGTTTCTGGAGTTTAAAGCTTGTAAGTGAAGGTAGTATGTGTGGATAACGTAGAGGAATGAATGTATGGTGAAGGGAGGGTATTTATAAGGAGTTAAAGTAGGGTAAAAGGGGGGAGAGGCAGACGGGCTCGGTTTGCCCATAGCTGCTGTCCAGCAGCTTTTGTGAGGGTTTGAGAGGGTTTGTGACGGGTTTTATTGGGGTTTAAGGTAAGGTAATATGGGTAGGATACTAGGGTATGGGTTAGGGTTAATGGGCACGGGTTTTGGTGGTGTTTGGAGCGGGTTTTGGGCTCGGGATTTGGCACGCAAAACAGGGGGGGCTGCTCGTGTTTTTTGCGGGCTGTTGGGGGGTGTTTGGGATGGGATTTGGGCCGTGGTTAAGGGGGTTTGAACTGGGGTTGGATGGGTAGAGGCTTAGGTTGGTTAGTGTACTCGAGATTCGTGCCAACTCGTAAAGAAAACGGGCTCAAAAACCGAGCTAATATCGAGCTCCAAAACACGTGTTTGAAACGAGTTTTTTCGATTTTTAAATCGATTTTTCAAATCGATTAACACATTAAAATAAATGATTTTTCAAATCAAATATACTCATAAAATGATTTTTCAAATCAAATATTTATTTTATTTTCAATAAAATAAACTTGAGAAAATAAATTCAAAATAAAATAAAATAAATTGAATTCACCTAAAAAAAAAGCTTTAATTTAAATATCATTTAAATTAATAAAATACTCCGTCGACAACGCTCATTCTACATCATAAAACGAACCCAAATAATGACAATGACAACTAATAAATACATGTGTCCTATCATCATCGGGTGTTTGTCGGGTTTTCTATAAATTCCAATATCGACGGATACGGGTATCTACACTATTCCTTTTTCTCGTAGGTAGTGCCTTCAGTGGATGCAACCAAAATTTTATGCGGTCCGTTTTGGATAATCCTCCAGCACTCCCAATCACGACCCTTCACATAGTGAGTCATCATGTTCTTCCATAAACCATAATTCTTCCCATCAAAGACGGGGCACTTGAGGTATTTGGAATCCATTTATCACGTGATAGGCAGCGGAATATAAAACGATAAAATAAATAAAGATAAATAGATCAAACTCTTTGCGGTTAGGCAACCAAGAGCACGAGGCTCTGATACCAATTGAAGAGTCTATCGATCCGAAATACTCAAGAGGGGGGGGGGGGTGAATTGAGGATTACAAACTTTAACCTACTTTTCGATTGCACGTGTACAATTAATTATTTAAAGTTTATCGATTAAACTTTAACTAATCAATTAGTTAACAAATTAAAACAATGCAAATAAAGGAAAGAGAAAGAGAGACACACGGATTTTTGAAGTGGTTCAGTTTCACAAATCGAAACCTACGTCCACTATTCTCGATTAATAAATTTAGTACCTTTCTACGAATTACAAATTTACTAACCCAACTCGTACAACTAACCCTAGTTGTAACTCAAGTGAGTATCGTTAAATACTCGAGTGACTAACTTACGCTAATAAGAAAGCACTAATGATTCTTCTAAAAGTTCACGTTAATGAACGAGTAAGAAATGAATTAAGCACTATTATCTTATAACGATAACGAAAGAACAAATGCACAAGTATATATAAACACACGACCTTTTCAAAATAACAAAACGGTTTTTTGCTTGTAAAACATGGTTTTTGCTTTTTAAAATAAAATCAAATTATGCTCAAAGGTCTTACTTTCAAATGTAGCAAAGAGTAGAGTATTTATAGCAAGAGAGGAAGCATGGCACTCGGTTTCCACGAAACCCTAGAGGCTGAAATAATAGATATGTAAATAGAACCATATCTTATAATTTTTATCCATAAAATCTTAGGAAAAGATATAAGTTGTTAATAGATTATCTTATCATATATTCACCTAATATTCTTTCCTTAATGCTAGATATGCCGAATGACAATAAGGAAAAAATCATAACAACTTTCCTTATTTTATTTAAGCAATCTCTTAGAAAAGATATAGGATAATTATAAGATAATCCAATCAAATATATACTTAACATATTTTCCTTAAACCCCTAGATGGCCGAAATATAAGATATGTAAACAAATCATATCTTTATTATTTCTTTCCTTAAAATCTTAGGAGATAATAAAGAATAACCAAAAGATAATTTTATCAATTATTCTCCTATTATCTTTTCCTTGAATTTTAAGATATGATAAGATTTTCCATAATAAAAATATCCTTATCATATATAACCATATCAAGTTAAATATAAAAGATATGTTAAGATAATTCTAGAGAATAAAATCTTAACAATAAACAACTTTTATCCTTAAGCTTACACGAAACCAACACGGCTCATATGCCTGTTTTTCGTGAAAACCCTAGCTTGATATTAGGTTAGATTTAGGGTTTAAGAGCATGCAATATTAGAAACCCTAATTAGCAATATGACTCAACTCATAGGTTGATTCAATATAATTACTAGTTATAAGCTTAAAATAAAACCACACTTAATATGAATATGGGCTTCCTAGTTAAATAAATACTTTTTCCTAAAACATTTAAAAGAGACAAAAACATTTTTCAAAAACAATTTAAAAACATTTTAGTCGTGTATTATATAAACTTGACATCTCAATGTTATAGTAGAAGAGCTATAACATTGAGTTCTTATATAAGCAATGTTATAGCTGTGAAGTTATAATTTACCAATTTAAGAAGTGCACACTAACGTTACCATTACGAGATAATCACCTACGCTATTCTAATCTTCTTAGGAGATCTTTGAGTGTAGGCTACTTCATCATTCAAGCTTGATAAGTCTTTAAATGAGCTTCATCTTCTCATGAATGCTTGAATAATTCCTTCACTATCTTGTAATATCTTGATCCGTGATTGAGGGCTTGATCACAATATATTCTTGTATACTTTCATCACAATTCTTTAATACTTGCTATTAGTAAGTCCAATCTAAAAGACTAAATAAATAATTACGCGCAACGAGTATATAGAATATAAAGTACTCTTGACATCATCAAAACATATATATATATATATATATATATATATATATATATATATATATATATATATATATATATATATATATATATATATATATATATATATATATATATATATATATATATATAGATTCGGGATCCTATGAGAACCATCAAGATAATGAGAACTGTGAGAACCACTCACAGCCCTTAGATCAAACTTATGATTGACGGTGAGATGAACAGTAAAACAAACTTTCTTATTTTGTTAACAACGCACCTCCAAACTCTGAATTGTGATTCATTTTACGAAATTGACTTTCTCTCTCATCTTTCTTTCTCTGTCTTCGACGATCACATCATTCGACGCATTGCGCTTTCTTCTTTCTCCTTCTTTCTCTACATTCGATCATCACAAACATTCCAATCAAACTCTTCGACGATCATAATCGGATCCGATAATTCGACGAGGTAAACTTTTGATATTGCTGATTAATTTCTACGAAATTAGGATTTTTGTCTTTTTCTCTTTGTAGTTCTTTTATTTGTCGATTAAATTAGATAAATTTAGGTCTTGATCAATGTGTTAAATGATGAATTATGTTTGTGAAATTAGGAATTTAGTGAATTAGATTGGGGAAATTGAGAAATTAGGGTTGGGAAGTCGAGAAATTACATAAATTTGTTGAAATAATGAAATTAGGGGTGCATTTCCGGATGTTTTCGTAATTAAACAATAATCAAACCCTAATTTGTCATCTCATTTATTAATTTCATTTTTAACCTGCGAAAATGCTTCATTTTGCAAGAATGCCGATTTGGATGATTTAGTATCCGAATTAAAGTTTAGCAAGAATGCCGATGCGAGGGCGGTGAAGAAGCATAATCAGGCCTTGGAGTATAATCAGGAGGTGGAGGCGAAACTGAAGGACTTGAGGAGGGGATTTAATGAGGAGAAGGGAAAATTACTGGGAAAATTGACTGAGACGGAGGCGGAATTGGCGAATTTGAAAGAAAAATTGAAAGGAGATAAAAGTACTGGAGATTGGTAGGAATTCAAAAGCAGGTATTTGGAATTTTGAAAGCTTTGTTCTTTTAGTTAATTTGGTTTGCTAATTGCCAACATTGTTTGCTGTTTTGCTCGCATAGTCGCATGATTCGGACTTTTCTAATTCTGTCTGTAGTTATTCCTCTGGGATTTTGATCTGTTAAAGAGGCCTGATTAGAGCATTTAGCCTTGAATTTTACGCGAACAAGCAATGATACTCCTATTATTTTAGATAACTTTGTGAAACCATTTTGATGCATAGCAAATGACTAATGTTTCTGGAAGTATGAGAACAATTGATCATAGTTCTGGTTTTGTTCTGAATCATGCTTTTTCTTTCCTGCTTTTCCCGTTTGATTCTCTGAAAAACGAATTGACCAGAAGCATTACCAAAACTGTTGAGAATAGCAAATATTTTTGGGAGATGGACAAGGAGAGATTTATTTTGGAATAAAAACATAAAGGACAATTAAATACGGAGTACTACTTTGAGGTGGCAAAATCAGGCAAAGTAACGGATTAAGGTGGGGTATTTGTTGTCGTTGATACAGTGGTATTTCTTTGCTTGTTAAGTTGTGGTAACTTGTAAATGGTAATTGATAAACTGTAGTTTGAGATGTGACCAAATTGTCTATCCTGGTTATAAGAAATGAACCCGTTTACCTGTTTTTTTTGTCCCCTTCTCTCCAATTCAGATCCAGCTTTTGAAAGTCGTATCAATGATGTAAAATGCCCTTTGAAGGCAGTCACGAAATGTGGTGAGACTGCTAAGGCGACAACCCTTTCTGAGGAGAAGCTTGTAAGAGAATTTGGTCACATCTCAAACTAAGATTCTATGATAAACTGTAGTTTGAGATGTGACCAAATCTCTCCTCGTTGTTGAACTCCATGGCTTCATGAAATAAGATTCTATGTGCATGAAATAAGGTTCTATGTTCATGAAATAAGGTTCTATGTGCATGAAATAAGTGTTAAATGGGCATAAATAAAATTATATGTGCATGAAATAAGGTTATATATGCATGAAATAAGGTTCTATATGCATGAAATAAGGTTCTATGTGCATGAAAAAGTTGTTCAGTTACAGTTGGTTATATTATGATACTAATTACTTTTGGTTAAGGACGTTAATTTTATGGGCATGAAATAAGATTCTATGTGCATGAAATAAGGTTCTATGTGCATGAAATAAAATTATATGCGCATGAAATAAGTGTTCTATGTGCACGAAATAAAATTATATGTGCATGAAATAAGGTTCTATGTGCATGAAAAAAGGTTCTATGTGCATTAAAAAATTCTTCAGTTGCATTAGTTGGTTATATTTATGATACTAATTACTGTTAGTTAAGGACATTAATTTTATATGGGCATGAATAGATCCTATGTGCATGAAATAAGGTTCTATATACATAAAATAAGGGAAATGACGGTGGAAGAGATTTAATGTATTTACCGGTCTTTTTATGTAACTACAAGGCATTTTAGTGTATATCTTACATATCTTACTATGTGAGAAACATTTCAGGTGTCCTTATATCAGTTATTTAGGCTGCCATAATATGAAACGCCCGTTATTTCATAATCGTATTTGTATGACGTATTTTAAAGGCTATTAGCTCAATGGTAGAGCAATGTGCAAATTGTGCACAAAGGTATGGGTTCGAGTCCCATATAGCCTATTAAATCGCAAATCCAACGATAGGAACACATAATCTAATCCTTTTTTCTTGTATTCAAGGCACCTAGTAAAAGAATGACTAAGCATTTAAAAAAAAGGAATCCTAGACTTAAGTTTGAGTTTGCTGATATTTATGCGCAATCATTCCACATCCTTAGTTTTTCGTTATTTAGGGGGGGCATAATCATATGATACGCCCGTTATTACATACTCGTATTTGTTTAGCGTATTTTAAAGGCTATTAGCTCAATGGTAGAGCAATGTGCAAATTTTGCACAAAGGTATGAGTTCGAGTCCCATATAGCCTATTAGATGCATGAAAAAGCAACCTATGTGCATTAAACAACCTTGTACATGCATGAAAAAGTGTCCAATTTCCTCATCTTTTTTTGTCTTTAGATCCTTGATAAGAAGTGGAAATAGGATTACCAATTACATTATTTCATTCTTAGAATAAAAGAAAGATTTGGTATTTCATAGCCAATATGGGAGTCGAACCCACATCTTTTGCATTGCACAATGCTCTTCCATTTGAGCTAATTGACTTTCAAAATAAGTAAAACGTAAACATTCATAATGTAGAGAACAGGCGATACTGACATGGTACTAACACCCTTGGTATATGTCGTCCATTTCAAGCAGTTCTACAACAATACATAACTTACTTTAAAATTCCACTACCACTCTCATAGATTCTAGGCCTGGCTAATAATCCAGCTACCACTCTCATAGGTGCTTAGCATGGCTTTTTTGACAAAAAGTTTCAATTTTATATCATAGTTTCGGAAGATCTATGACACAGTATACTCGAAAGGCAAAGCAAAGCTTCAACCTTTCTTTTGTTACATCCAAAAACATACATAATCGAAATACTAATCTTCAGATTCAAATAATGCTAAAAATATGCACCAAACTATCTATCACAAAGGAACAAAAGATAGATGTGTAAGACGGCCTTTTAATTGAGGCATGATCCTACATAACAATTACTGTCTTTCAGAAGCCTAATGAGAAACTAAAGTTGGTGAAATTTATAAATGGGAGTACATTTATGTAAGGGAATTTTAAATCGAAGTTTAACAGAGCTTCGGACACAGATATGTGAGATAATACGGAGTATATATGAAGAATCAAAGTAACATGGACTTAAGCATTTAAGCTTATAAATTCGTCATATGAATATAAGGGCGGACTTACAAGTACGGTACAACCGGTATAATAGCAAAAGGGACGACATTGCTAGAGCTACGAAGGTCCGATTTGTAAAAGAGAAAAAACAATGAGTGAAAATATGGAAAGTCAGACTAAAATTTTGATTTTGTGAACAACTTTACCATATGTAGGGGAAGAACGACATTGATTCAGAACTAACTAAATCGGAACTAACTTAAACAACAAAATTTGGCAGACAAGAGTAAATCCTTCATATCTCTTTAAATTCACACCCAAACATCATCAACTACTAAACTCATGAATTTGGTGACAAACCGATTTGGAATATCAAAATTTCTGGTGTTATGGAGTTGAGGGTTTTATTGTGATCGGCCAACATACTTGAGTACATGACTCGAATCAATTCCCGGAACAAGAAGGGTTTGTGAAGGTCAAGACATGCGATTCTACCTTATGTTTATAGACAAGTTAACAACTAACAGCTAACCTAATTTGTGAGTTAAAACCCGTTAGCATAGAACTATACGCGACTAGTATATATTTGTAAATTGTAACTCGAGTATATCCCTACAAGCCATAGCTAGCTCAAGGCCAGCAAATAATAGCAATACCCCTAGGACTCCGACCGGGAATTGGTCCAATAATTTTATGATTGAGCCCCCTAAGACAATGCCTAGTATCAACTTGGCTGTACCCAAAAGCGCGACACACCCTCCACTCCTACCTCCGAACTTGTACTGTCCTGCTAGGCCTCCGGCACCATGACAACATGGCATAGCACCAAACCAACACCCAACTAAGTTCATCATCCCAACAGTCGCCGAGATAGACGTGGCTGTAAAATCCTTTTCCGGAAAAAGATCAGCTGACAATTTGCACACGCGATAACGAGTTTAGCATGCAGACAAGGGCAATTGTGGAATTGTACCCTTGAGAAACCCGTCTTTCCATGCTTGCTTAGAGATGTTGACAAAATGGATAGAAGAAGGTCCAAACTTGAAACCCTTCCCTATTTCCTTTGGTCCAAAGAGTTGCCAAAATTACCCCTAACATGAAGATGATAAAAGCACTAGGTAGAGCATACAAAACCCTCCTAAAACCCGTCTTTTCGCCTTTATCATTCCCATTATTACCCAAATTATACTCATCATCAGTTTCCCTCTCCTTTCCACCACCATTCACAAGAATAATAAAACAAGCACAAATAATAGCCAACAACAAACCATCCAAACCCAACCAAGGTCTATCACCTACACTCTTAGACTTAACAAAATCTTGATTAGATCTTATATACTTGACAATGAGACATTGCAAATGATAACCCTTGTGACAATTGAATACCTCTAACAACAGAAAGAGGAATTAACCAATACACAAGCTGCATAAGTTGTGTAACACCAAGTACAAATAAAATTCCACCAGTGCAAATACCAAAGAAATGACCATGATTTCAGGGATACCAAAGTCAGGATTGGCTATTGCGACGGCGGCGATAGACTTCATGGGTTGTACAGGCATTGGTACACCATAGATAGCACCAGTGACTATGTTATAGACACCAGTGAAGATAAGGGTAGTGCCCAAATCAAGATTTCTTGCCAATGTTAAGGCTAGGACTATAGGGATAAAAGTGCCCAAATCCCCCATTGCACCATTTAGTTCCCCCCATTTGGATTTAAAACTAAGGTTTTGTTTAAGGGTAGCCCAGATAATAATACCACAGGATTGGCAAGGAACAATCAATTGCCTCAATTTGGGTAAAAATTGAATCAATCATATAAATTTTACATAACATCATCATGCTATTGTTATAACACGGAAATGATATCTTCAAATTACAAAATTGAATAAATTTAAACAGGAAACTTACCTTTGTCAATGGTGGTGAAGGAGGAGTGCGGCGGTGCTCGATGACTGTGAAGAAGGAGAAACGCGCTGGTCGGCGATGGAGAATCCGGTGATGTGCGGTGGTCGGCGACGGAGAATCTGGGGATATGCGGTGGTCGGCGACGGAGAATTTGGTGATGTGCGGTTATGGAATGAGGAGGCAGAGAGGGAGAAGAGATAGAAACGTTTGGTTTGTGATACAGTCGTCCGTATTATTATTATATCCAATAGTGGTTCTCATGGTTCTCATTATACTAGTGGTTCTCACCGGATCCCGACCCTATATATATATATATATATATATATATATATATATATATATATATATATATATATATATATATATATATATATATATATGATGGCAAGTCTCCTAAAATTGGTCTTGACAAGGAGCAAGCTTAGGCAAATACGAAATCATGGTCATTTCTTCCCCCTCTTGACATCATCGAAAAGACGAGAACAGACATAAAACGACTAGAATAATAACAACCGAGGCAAGAAATATATATTAATCAAAGCATATATTATTGCATAAGAACGACTTCAACATAAGCAAGCCCTACATATAAAGTGTGTAATACAAACCAAGTTGAGTACAAATTTTGTAGGATAGAAAGAAAATAGTCACTCACCTAACTACGACCTACTGAAGTATGCATGCAGTCTAACATGATAGATATCTCTAGTGACCGTACATATACACTCCAACCAAGCGAGGTCCAAAACAAATGCCAAGGACTTACATATGAATGTAAGAAGAGGTAATTGGGTAAGAAGGGGCAAAATAATTTGGATATGTGGAGGTAAAAGTCAAGCTAGCACCGATCACAACCAAAGATAACCATATTCCATTTTCCAACCCAACATTAAAGATGATGCACCATGCCAAGTACGGCACACACTCACTCACATCAACAAGTACTTCTCCTTAAATAATATGGAAATGAAAAAGAATAGGAGTAATAAGAGATTTTTGCTTTTCCATCTTTTATAGTATCATTTTTCTCCTTTTTTTTGTATTTCTTTTTTCATTTTTTTTTTCAGTCCATCTTTTTCTTCTTCCTTCCAATATCCATCACAAAAACAACAAAATTGACCACGACAAGACTTCCAAACTTACCAACACGACTAGCTTTTCATTTATACACTGACAATTACAAAAGGAACGAAAGGAAAGGAAAAAAAAGGAAAATTGCAGGGAGTCGAGGAAGAAGAAGAAGAGCAGGAGCAGCAAGCAACCTCTGGAAGAGGCGCAGCAGATGCTGCGATCCTTCGAAGAGGCGCAGCAGCTGCTGTGTTTCTTCTCGACGTCTGACTTCCGCTGTTTTATAAAAATGGTTTTAAAAGATGGATTTTAAATCGGTTTTTGAACGTGCTTTTTATATAGACCTACATTAATGATACAAAATAAAAAGTACAATAAATAAAATGGGATTTTACACCCTCATACTTACATGTTTGATGAAACGAGATTGACTAAAGTTATCGTTTTGTGATTGCTCGACTCGAATATGCGTGGAAAGTGCCCTCGTTAGAGGACTTAAAAGATTGATTAAGTTGATTAAAAGGGGAGTTGGTCAAATTGGTCGGTCTATGCAACGTGACTGGGACTCAGAGGGATCTGAGCTTACGCGGTCGATTGATAAAGCACGTAGGCGCCGAAAGCAATAGCGTAGTCTAGAATGCAAAGAGAGAAGAGAAGGGGCAGAACACTCGCGTGCCAAATATGTGAGGCGAAGGCCTCTATTTATACTAATCACACGGAGGAATTATGGTAAGGGTAGAATTTGGAAAGGAATAGGAAAGAAAGATCCGGAAACAACCGACTTAGGTTGAAACACTGAAACTTGGACAAAAAGAAAGCCTTGAGAAAAGGCGCAGTAAGAGCTACGCTTTCCAGAAGAGGCGCATCATTTGGTGCGTCCTTTCTCGGGTAGTATTCTTCTGCGCAAGAAAACGCGTTTGACAGCTTGTCGTACTTTAAACATAACTTTCTCTACAAGACTCGGATTAAAGTGATTTCGGTGGCGTTGGAAAGCTAAGAGAAATATCTAGAACTTTTTGTGAAATAGGCCAGACCCAAAAAAGTCGTTATCACATCGTAAAACGGGGCTAAATTTCGGGTTGTCATTTTAGCTAAATGAAATGCACATTTTGTAATGTAAACTTTAAGTTTAGCCCAAAGAAGTGATATGGGACTAAAAATGAGATATAATCATAAAATTTTATGACATCCTAACCTTAGGTAGACAAGCACATTGCTTTTTGACTCGGAATTTGACGGTTTTAGGAAATGAAGACGGTTTTTGACCCGAACTCCAAATGTACTCTAATTACTGCCAAAACGACCGTAATGACACCTAGATGACAACCAAGGGGTAGACACAAGTGTATGAGTTACCTTTTATTAACCGATTTAAAAAACGTCATAAAATCGCGACATATGCTAAACTTGCGGCCCAATCATCACCGGGTGTTTGGCGGGAGGTGCAGAAACGAGGTGTCTACATAGCCCCCACCTTGACTGAGGCTTGGACAAGGCGAAAGTTAAAGTATAGCCCTTAGGTCAATCAAAGATTACAGCCTGAAGACTATGGCGACGCGAGGCGGCTCAAGGGGTCTGAGCCAAGGACCTGTCGTCGGAAACATTTTAGAGTCTGTCGACTATCGGGGAGGGTCGTTTAATGTCCATTAGACTACGTAAGGAAGCTCGCCAACCATAAGAAGAAACCATACCTGAGACATCCCTGGGTGAAACGAGACTGAAGGCGTTTCGGCAAAATTCTTTGGTCTGAAGATAACTTGGTGTCTGAAGGTATTAGGGGTTACAAGGAATTCTGAAGAAACTTCTTAACACTTCTGAAGGCTAACTCTGAAGGTTATCTCCGATGGAAATGTTGAAGGACAACTCTCTGAAGGACCGATCATGAGGATTTAACTGAAAAGAACTTTTTGGAATTTACTAAAAAAGGGTTATCTGAAGGTTGCTGAAAGGATTATCTGAGGGTTGTCTGAAGGAAGAACATATGAAGGTTATCCTGAAAGTTGTCTGAAAGAAAGTTTCTGAAAGATCTTGAAGGGTTAATAACTCTTCGGGAGTCGTTTCTCTTGAACTCCGTAGGAAACTATATGAGGGTCAGCATGACGTTGGAAGAAACCGCAGGGAAATATGCTTGCATTGGTCTCAAGCGAACTCTGTTTCTGAGAAATACGTGGGCTGTAAGCGGAAACGAACTCTTGATGGGGAACACATTGATGACTCTGCTGGAGAAGAATCATATGTTGAGTCGATAACGGCGCGCCCTTGGCACCGCTGAGGAGAAAATAATAGATCGACAATGACGCGTCCTTGGCATCGCTGAGGAAAAGTGTTTGATCGACAACAGCGCGTCCTTAGCACCGCTGAGGAGAAAATCCGCTCGGGTCATCGCAAGCGAAATTCCGATAAAGAGGATAAGCCCATGAACTGTATTTAGTGAACATGAATTCTCGCGGGGAACAAAATGTCGTGATTGTCTGTAGTCTGATGTAGAGAAAATGTCGTTTCGGACGCAGAGAACGCCAAAAGGGAGCCATATGTTGAGGAAGATGTCGGGGAAGAGGCGCATGAAGCCTGGGCCCACGAATAACGAACTTATAACGAATTTTTGAGGAAACCTGCTGAGGAAAAGGCGCAGTAAAAGCTGCGACCTTTGGAAGATGCGCAGCAGGTGCTGCATCTTCTCCCATGTTCATCCATGTCTGGGTAAAAACCCAACTTAAGCCGTGTTTTGTTTTTCATTTCAAAACACAAAACATTTCATTTCTTCACAAAAAATCAACCAAATTCCGTCAAAACTTGATCAAAACTTGCCATAAACGATGACTAATCGAGGTATGTGTCTTGTACTTGCTTTATCTTGCATTTGAGCTTTGATTTTGGGTCGAAAATTAAGGTTTATATACCCATTTATTTTGAAAATTTTGGGGCTTTCGTCCCAAATGAATTTGTCTCATGAAATTGACATTAGAAATGAGTGATTGATCATGTTAGGAACATAACCATGTATCCCTTTCGAATTTTTATTAAGGATTTGAGCGCGAAATGTGACGGTCTCTCTACTAAACTGTAAAACCCTTCGAAAATGGCCCTATGCTAGACCATTTTTGATGAAACTTGATGTTTTGGAACCCTTGAGTAGTGGGTAAACTTGCTATCATGTCGTATTTTTGATTTGTGACAGCTTCTCCGGGACACTTTTGTATGGCATAATTGCTATTGTAGTGAAATGCTGCCAAATTTTCGACTCAAACCCGCAACTAGGTTTCAAATTAGACTCGTCTTAACTTGACCTTACCATACGTGTGGCCGGGCTTAAAAATCTGGCCAAAGATGGCTAGAAATGCCGTTTTGAACGCTTGAAAATACTTGAAAATGCCTGAAAATGCTTGAAAATGCTTAGCATCGTTTTGTTTACTTCGATTTCCGCAGAAGATATTCCTTCTACGTCGGGGAGAGACCCCATGGACACTGGCAATGAGCCTTCTACCACTCTGGGAGCGATCCAGGAGATGGAGGAGGACATAAAGAAAGAGGCCCCGTGGAGGGCCAACATAGGACGAGGCGGCCATCAGCTCGCATGAGCGCCTGAGTGGGCCAAGAAATGGGATGGTAGACATCTCATTTGGGCAGTGGAGAGCCACTTATCGTACAAGATGATTAGGAGCATGGTAAGCCTTCAGCTTGTCATTCCTTTATTTATTTTCTTACACATTTCCTTATTTATTCGTTTCTTGTCATTTCTATGCTTAAGAAAGCTTTATTTTGAATTGACGCAGGAGGCTGGGAACATGAAGTCCTTTTCTGGTTACATGACGATGATGGAGGTCTTCGGAAAGCTGTCGGAGGAGGAGAAGGCTATCATCGAGCGGGGAGCCTTCAGTGCCTTGGTACGAGGCTGGAGGGATATCAAGGACAGGAAGATTCGGGCTAACCTCAGTCTGATTCAAGCCTTTATTGATCGGTTCTGGGACACGACCTCGACTTTCCATATGTCTTTTGGAGAGATCGGGGTCACCTTAGAGGACTACGGCATGATCTCGAGTCTGCCGTGTGGAGAGGAGTCGTTGGTGGCCATGAGAGTAGACTCGACCGAGGCGAGGAGTCTGATCATCTGGAACCTGGCTATGGGTGCGGCCCAGGTTCCTGGTTTGGTGCCGAGTACCTATGTCAGAGACTACTTCGGCGGCAGGGTTTCGGTGAGAGTGAGGATGGATGGATGCATGGTGCCTCCACCACCTTGTACTGCTGAGCAGTGGGCCCGTTTGTGGTTGTGGTGGTTCTTGTCTTCGATTTACCTCGGAGACAAGGGGGAGAGGCTATCGACGAAGCTTCTTCCGTTTCTTTCTAACCTGAGTAGCCTAGGGCACTGGGATTGGGTTACTCCTAGTTTTGCGGTCCTCACGCGCTACATGAGGGCCATGGTACGTCCGGAGCTGATGGAGAAGGGGACTTTTCCTACCAATGTCGGTCTTGGACTTATCTTGGAGGTATGAACCTTTCTTTGAAAATATGAAAGATCATTTTGTTTAAGAACATATGAAAGATCATTTTTGTAGAGAATGATTAGTAATCATATTGTTTTGCCTGCAGGCGTGGGTGTACTCCTACTTTCCTAGTTTCGCGCCCACGAGGGCGGCAGACGTACCAAGGGCGTATCGCGTTGTGAGGGACTGGATAGTGTGTCGTCAGAAGAGCCAACGGTCTTCTTACGATGTTTGTCAGAGGGGCGTGAATGCCCTGAGCTTAGACAGCGTAAGTGTATTCAATCTTCACTTTACTTTCTTTTACTTAGAGATGATCATGGAAATGATCCCTCGTTTTCCTTGCTTTAGTGGGTGTCCTGACCTTGGGAGAGGTACTTTGGGGTTCCAGCCTTTGTGGCTGAGGTTCTCCGTCCCCGGAGTTTGAGTAGGTTACTGTTGACGATGCCCATGGGGCCTGTGTGGTACTTGGGTGAGCTTTTGGCTCGACAGTGCTCCCGTGACACTTTTACGGTTCCCATCGACCCTCCACGGACGATGTTTAAGGAGTCTTCAGAGGCTGAGAGGACAGCTGACCTGGCTGGCGTGAGTGGTGACGCCCTCCTTCTCCCTGGTGAGGAGTACGCTGAGTGAAGATGGCACCGGCTGTCTTTAGTATTTTATGCTTTACTACATAGGAATGCATTTGCTTGAACCTTTTCTGTATTTGAATGAAAGTGGCACCGTCCAGGCATGTGGAGCTGTGGAGGATGGCCAACCGGCTACGAGCTACAGCCATTGAGGCTCGGGGTGGCAGGTATGAACCTTTTGTACCCATTCTTTATTTTTAATATCTCCAATTTTTTTGAAGTGAAGTAACGTCAAGTATCACCCCATTTTTCTGTGTAGAGGCAGCGTGAGCTGGCGTAGTCCCAGGAGGAGACGGCCCGCTTGCTGAGAGAGCTCGAGACTAGAGACGCTGAGACCGCTGCCCTTGAGGCGACAGTGGTTGCGCTGAGGGATCGTCAAGACTAGTTTGCTGGCCGTTTGTTTGTACATTTGTACATTTTTGGGTGTCAATTTGGGCAGGAGCCCGTATCTTGATGTACATTTTTTGCATTTGTATATATGATGGCCTATGTGCCTTTGCTGCTGGGTGTTTGCTGTATCTGCAGGTTAGCTTTGAAAAAACAGATTTGGCATGTGACGGTTTGCGCCGTCATGCTGCCGAAATTCACGTAGGAAATCACAACAAAACATATAGCAAAAAGAATTAACGTAGAAAATTAAAATGGCCTAAATTAGCGCGAAAAGAAAAGAAAATGAAAAAAAAGTGCCCGAAAATGGACGAAAATGGAAAAAAAAAGTGCCTGAAAATGGACAAAATGACGCGACTGGACAGTAGGGAGGGCTACCCCCTAAAAAAAGAATTTAAAAGGAATGTCTAAGTATATCATAAACATTTTGAAAAGAGGGAGTGAAATGATTCCCCGAAAAAAAAATAAGAACGAGTAAGTGTGCGTATTTGGCGAAAATGTCAATTTTGCCTCGAAAAGCGAACCCGTAAAAGATTAGGAAACATAAATTTGGTAACTAGTCGAAATTAGCGAATTAAATCCCTATAGCAATAGGAAACTTTTACTGAAATAAATTAGGAAAGATCCACGGCCGTCAAACGAGGAAACAAGCCTGGGGAAGAGGCGCAGCTGGAGCTGCGATCCTTCGAAGAGGCGTAGCAGCTGCTGCGTCCTTTCTTCAGCTAGTCTGTTCTCGACAGAAATTAGGAAACGTCGAATAGTATAAATATAGACCTCGGTTGAGCTTCTATTCTCATAATTCTCCCTTCCTTGACTTCGTCTGTTACATAAAATCTTATATATCCTCTCAAAATTTTCCAACAAAATATGGATGCCTTTGAAAATCGCATTAAGGAGTGGACGAATGAATTTATGAATGTAGAGAAACACGATATGGGTGCTTTTAACTTAGGATCAATCATAAGTTTGAAGCTGGTGAAGGTAATTAGGCCCTTTTTGGATGCTTGTCTTGAATATTGGGACCCGAATTTTCATGTATTTGCCTTTCTGGGAGGTAAAATTTGTCCTTTTCCTGAAGAAATTGCTGCAGTTGGAGGATGGGATGCAGAAAGTGTTCTGGCTATATCCCCTAGCTCTCAAGGCTATAAAAATAAATTTAGGGATTTGCTGGGATTGACCAAGGCTGAGGCAGATCGTCTTGTGACCTCAAAAGGTGTCCGCTTTTGAATTTGTTGATTTATAAATAGGGAGGACTCTACTATCTCTCATGTGGCGAGGCGCAGAGCTTATGGATTTTGCCTTCTTCATTGCTATGTCCTACGAGGGCATGTGGACAAAGAGATGAGGGGTGACCCTCGATTTTTAGGCATAGTGGAGCAAATGGAACTGCGCAGGAGCCCAGCATGCTTAGTTCTAGGGGAGACCATTCTAAGATTAGACAATAGGAAGGCGAACCACGAGCATCCTTATCTTGGGAGTCCTATTATTTTACAAGTAAGAACCTGTTTCCTGGTCCTATTCGGCCGTTTTTGATACGGACTCTCGTCCCTTTTTTTGCAGATCTGGTTGATGGAAAGGCTGCGGTTGATCGAGCCCCCAGTTGACGTGATAGGATATCGCTCCCGATCAATTGCGATGAGAACGAGGCTATACATGGTGGACTTCACTCGAGTATGCAACTATTGGGAAAATAAACTGAAGAGTGAAAATGGGCCCTTGATTAGATGAATCGTCCCATGGTGGCATCTTAGATCGGCGACCGGAGTATCGTCTTTGGATCTGACACGGTCAATTCGCGTTCCCGGCTTAGAATTCATGGTCCATACCTTTCCGGAGAGATTCATGAGGCAAGTTGGCCTAAGATATAAATTCCCAAAGCTAGACACTGTCCCTCAAACTGCCTTGGCGCATACTTCGGAGTCTTGTCGAGAGTGGGCAATTCGCTGGGCCCAAAGGAATATGTGGTTCATACCCATTCCGATTGGCTCGTTATGGGTATCTGACTCATATTTGCAGTGGAAGAAAGCTAGCACTCCCAAGGAGCGTGAAAAGCTAAGGAAGGACGAGCCTGTAGACTACAAGATCCGTGAAGTGGCGAAGGAGAACCAAAAGTACTTAACCGAGGAGGAAGAAAAGGCCGGATATCGGGTCGTCCGTCCGTCGAAGAAACCAAAGAATACTCCTACCGAGAAGATGGTGGTGGATCGAAATGGGAATGCTAGACCGCGAGAACGACCGTTAGTGATTTGGTCGGAAATAATGCAAGAGCGTCCCGCTCGTGGTCGAGACAAGAAATATGACAGGGGTGGCAAAGGCAAGGGGAAAATGGAAGAGTAGTCTTAGTCATTTTTATAGTATTATTTATTATTATTTGAGTTGTAATAAATGGCGGGGTTTTAGAATCCTAGCCTAGCATTTTAATTTTCAGCATTTTAAATTTATATGTATTTGGCGTATTACTATTATTTAAGGAATAATGAATAAAAGATTTATTAGTTAAGAAACTTTCATAAATTTTCTTTATTTATTCTTGTCGAATTTCAAATGCAACATGCAAATGTCCTTCTATTTACATCTTGAAATGACGGATTGTATCCTGTAAAGGATTGCCTACGTATTCATTAGAAAAAATGAAATCAAACCTTGTACGTAGTTCGAAAAAATGTAAAAGAATAAACGTTCGAAGCAAGAGCTTGTAATGAACTTAGAAAAAAAATAAGCGCGTGCTTTACTTACTCCTAAGGAAATGCAATCCAATTTGATGATATGAGGATGTCAAAATATCAAAACGCAAGAGCGAAATGTCATAAGCTTTTTAGCGAGCCAGGGGGCGTTTTTACTTCGTGTCACAAGAGCGGCACGTGTGTCACGCGAGCGCGTTTTATCCTATTCCAAGGGTAGTATCGTTTTAATTGGTCTAGGTTGGTCGGATTATAAAACTCATTCCCATCTAGGTCTGTGGTCTTAACTGCACTCCCTGAAAGTATGGACTTGACCAAAAATGGTCCTGCCCATTTAGGTTTAAATTTACCTCGTGGATCGATAGGTAAGTGAGCTCTGACTGACTTGAATACTAAATCTCCTTCCTTGATATTTCTGGGCTTGACCCGTTTGTTAAAGGCTCGTTTTATACGTACCTGATATGTCTGCCCATTATGTAATGCGCGTAGCCGTCGTTCGTCCAAGAGGATGAGTTCATCATACCTATATCTATTCCATTCAGCTTCTGGAATTTGACTTTCGAGTAAAATGCGTAGAGATGGGATCTCTAGCTCTACTGGTTGTACAACTTCCATGCCGTAAGTCAAATATAAAGGAGTGGCCCCAGTGGGCGTCCTTACTGACGTGCGATATCCCCATAACGCAAAGGGTATTTTTCTAGGCCAATCGCGGTAATTGTCGATCATATTCTTGAGGATTGTGACGATATTTTTGTTAGCTGCCTCTACCGCGCCATTAGTTTGAGGTCTATATGGCAAGGAATGGTGATGCTTGATCTTATATTTGGCTAGCAATTGTGCAGCTTCGGCCTGAAAATGCGACCCGTTGTCACTGATGATTTCATGTGGGCAACCATATCGACAGATGATATTGGCTTGTATGAACTTTGACACATGTTTGGCTGTAAGGCTAGTGTAAGATGCTGCCTCAACCCATTTAATAAAATAGTCGATAGCTACTAGAATGTAACAATGGCCTCCTGTCCCAGCTGGAGTGATCTTCCCGATGATGTCTATTCCCCAAGTAGAAAATGGCCAAGGAGATGTCATGGTATATAGCATTGAGGGAGGAACATGTTGCACATTCCCGAAGATCTGGCAATTGTGACAATGCCTGACGTATTTGATGCAATATGACTCTATTGTCGTCCAGTAATACCCTAGGCGCGTAATTTTCTTTGCCATCATAGGTCCACTCATGTTAGGGCCGCATTCTCCATCGTGAACTTCTTCCATTACTTTCTGTGCCTGTGAATGATCAAGGCAACGCAAGAGGATATGAAGTGGTGTTCTTTGAACAATTCTCCCTATATGAGGAGGTATTAAGAGGCAAGTAGGCATATGGCGCGTTGTCCCCTCTTATCCATATCTGGTGGGTATGTACCATTGAGCTTGAAATTTAGAATGGCCTGGAACCAAGGTTCCTCTAGGTTTTCCTCTTCATCTTTAAGGAAGTGTACATAGGCTGGCTCGGATCGCCGTTCGATTCACAAAAGCATTTAAACCATGTTGTCTGGCATAATAATCAAGGATGCGAGTTTGGCAAGAGCATCCGCAAACTGATTTTCTTCGCGAGGCAGGTGTAAATAAGTAACCTGATCGAAGAATTGAGCAATCTGATCTATCCTAGCCTGTTAGGGTGCTAGACTTTCACTTCGGATTTTTCAGGATCCAGTGATTTGGTTAATGATCAAGGATGAGTCCCCGTGAACTCAAAGGTTCTTGATGCCTAAACTTACCGCTGCTTGTAGACCAATGAGGCAAGCTTTATACTCTGCTGCATTATTTTTCACCTCGAAGTCGAGTTTGACAGAAAGTGGTGTATGCTCGCCTTGAGGAGAAATGAGCAACACTCTTATTCCAAATCCTCTCAAATTGGATGCCCCATCAAAGTAAAGATCCCAAGAATCCATACTGGTTTGTAAAATATCCTCATCTAGAAATGACCACATGTCTATTGCTTGCGTATCGTTGATAGGATTATCTGCGAATAATTCAGCCACGGCACGTCCCTTTATGAATTTCAAGGGTACGTACTTGAGATCGAACTCTGAGAGCATTAAGGTCCATCTTACCAAGCGTCCATTGAGAACGGATTTCTCGAAGAGGTATTTGACGGGATCCATTTTAGAATACACTTTGACCGAGTAGTTAAGCATGTAATGGCGTAGCTTCTTTGTTGCCCACACAAGAGCGAGACATGTCTTCTCGAGAGGTGTATACTTACTCTCGTACTCCAAGAACTTCTTACTAAGGTAGTAGATAGCTCTTTCTTCTCTTCCAACAGTCTGTGCGAGCATAGCCCTCATGGCTGTTTCGGTAACTGTGAGATATAAACCAAGAGGTTGATCTTGTTAGGGAGGCATTAGCACTGATGGCTTGGCCAATATCTCCTTTATCCTGTCAAATGCCTTTTGACAGTCATCGTCCCATATGGTATGGTCCATTTTCTTGAGCTTTTTAAAGACAGGTTCGCAGATCATAGTGAGTTTCGATATGAATCGACTTATGTACTGCACTTTCCCCAGGAATCCTCTAACCTCTTTTTCTGTTTGGGGTTGTGGCATCTCGATTAAGGCCTTGATCTTGGATGGATCAATGTTTATCCCCCTATGACTGACAACGTATCCCAGAAGCTTGCCTGACGTTACTCCGAATGCACATTTTTGAGGATTGAGCCTCATGTTGTATTTGCGCAATCTGAGGAAGAATTTGCGAAGGTTATAGATGTGCCCTTTTCTATCCTTAGATTTGACGATCATGTCGTTCACGTAACCTGCACTTCTTTATGCATCATGTCATGTAGCAAAGTAGTCGCAGTGCGTTGGTACGTAGCCCTAACATTGATTAGCCCGAATGTCATAATAGTATAACAGTATGTGCCCCACTGAGTGACGAAGGCTGTCTTGTACATATCTTCTTTGGCCATTTTGATTTGGTTATACCCTGCATACAACGCGTGATCTGCTATATTATCTAACAATATATCGATGCGTGGTAGAGGGAAGTCGTCTTTGGGACTCGCTTTGTTCAAGTCTCTAAAATCAACACAAACCCGGATTCGCCCATCCTTTTTGGGTACGGGGACTATATTAGCCACTCAGTCTGAATACTCGGAAACTTTAATGAATCCGACTTTGAATTGCTTATCGACTTCTTCTTTAATATTAAGAGCCCACTCTGTCCTCATCCGACGAAGCTTCTGCTTTACAGGTTTGAAACCTGGCTCTGCTTTACAGGTTTGAAACCTGGCTTGTTTGGAATGCGATGTTCTGCAATATCACTTTCGATCCCTGGTATGTCCTTGTAAGACCAAGCGAAGACGTATTTGAACTCGTGTAGGATGTCGATGAAATTGGCCCTTTCAGTTGGGTCTAGGGTCGTCCCTATCCTAAGTTCTTGGGGTTCTAATTCCGTTTCTATGTTGATAGGTTCAGTGTTTTCTATAACTAGTCCCCCTTCCCCCTCATCTAGTATTTCTTTAATTATATAGGGAGGTAATTTATTGAGTCTGGGTTACGATCATCCTCATTATCATCGTAAACAGAATTGCATTCAGAATAACACAAGGAGTAAGCAGAATCATATTTATTCATATTAATGTTCGAAAATAGCTGAAATAAAGAAGGCATCTGCGCAGTAGTCAGTGACGGTAAAGGGACAATTTCTGGGACATTCCCCAAGCTACTGTTACTAGGCGATACTATGCTAGGAGAAACAAAAGGATGGGGAGTGACGACATGAGGAGACTCTCTAGCGACTTCTCTAGACTTAGGTTCCGACTCCGACTCTGATTTCGACTCTGACTCAAATTCATCGTATTCGGGTTCTCCTTTGAACATCTCTCTTTCTCCAGGAGTGACCTTGAAGAGTTTTCCCTGATTGTTGGTCCACTTATTCGACTTTCTCCATCCTTTCTGCTGATTTGAGCTGGTGTCAGTGATCAGTGATGTAGGGTTGAAATGGTCGTCTTGAAGTATCATGGTAATGATCTCATCCTGTGCTGCCTTGACGAATCGATCTTCTTCAAACAGAAGGCTAACAGCCTGTTCATCGAGACAAGGTGTCTGACGCGTTTTGACAGTAGGAACCGTTTCTGGAGTAATAAAATGGCAATCGTGGAAGATCTTAATTCCAGCTAGTTGAATGCCTCTGTACAACCAAGGTTTGGGAAATCCATGAAAATATTCACAATCCCCTTCCATGACGAAGTACCCATTTAATGTAGGTAGATAGGGTTGCATTTGGACTCCTTTACTCTTACGATTCTGAACTTGAGCAAGCATTTCGAGGGTTTTGGCCTTCGTGGGCTTGTACCCCAGGCCTAGTGGTATCTTTTGGGAGTTACTTTCCTTAAAAGGCGCAAAGGGACTCTCTTTGATAAGGTTTAGTGGCATTCCTGGGAAGTATCCCTGGGATTTGAGTATGTGGTTGACCACTAAGTTGGAGTATGGGTTGAAGTACAAGGGAGCCAGCTCGCTCTCTATAAGGTTTATGATTTGAAATCCTCCAAGCTCGTAAAATGGATTTGTAACTACTTGGTTGCTTGATATTTTCTCTATCACGGCCTTGATAGGTGACGAAGTGATCGTCACTATCTTGCCATCTAGAGGGATCTTGATCTTTTGGTGTAAGGTGAATGTTACTGCTTTGGAAGCGTGAATCCAGGGCCTACCTAGAAGCTAAGTATATTGAAAGATGCCTTGATGTCCACTATCTGAAAATTAACCTTTCGCTCGATTGGCCCAGTGGCCACAGTAAGGTTAATTAGCCCTACTACTTTACGTCGCGTTCCGTCGTATGCCCGAACACCTTGGTTAGTAGGAGTCCAGTCTAATTCTTTCATGCCTAACTTGTATGACGTCTTTAGTGTTATGACATTGACTGCGGAGCCATCATCTACCAAAGTCATTGGTACATTTTTCTTCAAGCATGTAACTGTGATGTATAGAGCAAGGTTATGAGTGGTGCTAAAGGGAGGTAAGTCCTCATCTGAGAAAGTAACTGGGTTACTTAGCCTAACTGAGTCTTGGAAAACCAGGTTAACGACGTCATCGGATGTGGAGTCGTCTGCTACGTTCAATTTAGCCAATGCTTGCAGTAAAGCCTGGCGATGAGGAAATGAACTTGCAACTAGTTGCCAGACTGAAAGATCAGCCTTTGTCTTTTGAAGTTGTTTCAACAAATGGTCAGGAGATGTATCTTCGCCATAATTTGGTGTGATGACATTGGTGTTAGTAGCAACTGGACCACTCGTTTGTCCTTGAGTGACATTTTGATATGGACGTCCTGAGCGAGTAAGGTGGTCTACATCTTCATCTTCACTAGCCTTGACTAGAGGATGCTCTTTGAGGTAAACATCTTCATCATCATATGCCCATATTCCATTGACGATATTGAGCTCTCTCAAGCTTATGATTTCAGCTTCTAGGCTAATTATTTGCTCGACTAGATTGTCGGTCACTCCGATCACTTCTTGCATTGTGGATCCTTGAGATAAGATTGGAACCACTGGCCTGTTTTCCCTAGGTATAGTGCTTGGATTGCGTATGGATGCCACTATAGCTTCTAGCTCTGAAACTTGTCTACTTACACCCTTTACCCATGCGATAAAATCAGCGATAGTAGGGGAGATGGTGGAATAATTCTCCTCATTTTCTAGTGCATTGATCTCATCTTCAGCTGGAGAAATGAGGTGCGAATTGAACAATCTAAGGTGGATTCCTCATCTGTGATCTTCATAATTCCAAGAGGATTCTGAGTATTGTTAGGCTTGCTTGCAGGAGGTATAGGCAAGCGTCCATCTTCAATCATATCCTGAATGGCGTGCTTCAATTTGAAGCAATTCTCTATATCATGCCATTTGCCTCTATGGTACTCGCTATAGGCATTCTCATCCCAGAACCTAGACCTCTTCTCTGGGTCAGGTGTAGGTCCTATGGGTTGGAGTTTACCTTGTTTTATCAATCTTTTTAGAGCATTGGAGTACGAGTCACCCACGTTGGTGAGCTTCCTCTGCGGGTTATTCTTCTTAGTAGATGATTCAACAAGGTTGACCTCGTCGGTCTTGCTAGTGGAGCCATAAGAACGACTCGTTGTGTCTTGATATCCTCGACCTATCGTTTTGGACAAGAGTCCTTTACGGATGCCGTCTTCAATTCTTGTTCGTAGCACAGTTAAGTCTTTGAAAGACTTTATGTTTTGGTACCTTAGATGGTTCGCATAGATTGACCTTAAATTATCCACGAACTTTTCAACAAGAGTAGCTTCGTCTGGGCGTTCGACGAGTTGAGTGCTAGTCTTTCTCCACCTATTTAGGAAGTCGGTGAAACCTTCTTTCTTATTTTGGGTAAGAACCTATAGAGTGTTCATATTGACTTGAATTTCGGCATTATCTGCATACTGTTTGGTGAACTCAATTACAGCATCGTCCCAAGTAGCAATCTTCATGTGATCCAAGAAGTAGAACCATTGCTTAGGAATAGTATCAAGAGATGAAGGAAAGATCCTTAAGAACATCTTTGGCTTGATGTCTTTGATAGACATATAATCTTTGAATGCACGAATATGGTTCAAAGGGTTTTCATGCCCCTTAAACTTCGGGATGTCAGTCATGTTGAAGTTAGCTGGCAGTTGAGCATTTACTGCCTCATATTTGCGACTGTTTTCCCTATAAATATCATCTCCCTTGAGAAACAGTAGTTGCTCTTCCAAATACTGGAGTCGCTTTTCAGCTTCCGTAGGACCTGGTTGAAGATTGACTTCTGGTTGTCCAACAAAGGGTGGAAGATTATCGTGTATGAACGCGTCGGGAATGGGATCCTCTGCAGGAGGAAGTCTAGCTTCTACAGCGACAATACGGCCTTCGATAGTGTTAAGGCGAGCATAAGCTTGGTCTTGGCTTGTCTGGAGACGAAGGAGTGCAGCTAGGATTTGATCATTACCATTTTCGGGTTGTTCGGATCAACCATTAACGCTTCCTTGACTAGTTCCCACCATTTTGGACTGAGGATAAGAGATCGACGACGAATCAAAACACGATCGAACATTTTCGCACACTTATTCAAAAAAGGACTTAACTCGTGAAGTGGGCGTGTGCCACTATGTCAAGTGGGATTTGGAAATGACAAATTTTGAAATGTTTGTCCTAGACAACTGTAGTGTAGTTGTAGGAGTGCTGACTCGAAGTGAGTTTTGAAATGGGTTTGAGGCCCGAATTTTGACTCGACATTTGGACAGAGTTTTGGCTTATTTTGCGCCGTTTTAGGCCATTTTTTTTGAAAAATTTTACATTTTGAAATGGATTTTATTTTACAAAATTTCGTCATGGTTTTGTTTACAAATGGTGATCACGTATATGATACAAACATACATATGGGCATTATAACGGTATGCTTAGTGCATTTAAAGGGTTTTGGCATAAAAAGGTGGGTTGTCATACCAAGCAATCAAACCCTGGTTTGTGGAGAGGTCCGTGCCAAACATGAGTAAGGTCGGTTCCTAGTCCATTTCCTCGAGTAGTGAAAGCTCTTGATACAAGCATGAGTATGTACCACAGTATGGTTGACATCAATCGCTATCCATCTTTAGGCCCATATAGGAATTTGGACCGTCCGGGCGGGATGATTGGTCGAAAGGGTTGGGTTAAGCCTAGGAAGGCTAGCTAAAATGACTTAAGAAGGTCGACTAATGAAAATCTACAACTGTCATGTATAAACTATTCCCTAACCTTGTTCAAGTTTCACCCTGGGTAACACGTAGGTGTATCATCCCCAGCAGAGTCGCCAAACTGTGGACATGGGCCACCCGCGCGTTGGTTTCGAGGCGGCGGCACTTCTCCCACGGAACCTTGGTTTGCCAAAGCACGTCATGGGCCGTTACCGATTAGTGAGGCATTGAAACTGGTGAAAGGTTGAATAAGCCTGCATTTGTGGAGCCGCCACCATTTATTGTGGAAAAATTGGAAACTGTATACTTCGTGCCATGTCAAGACACAAAGTAGTGACATGAACACTAGGAAATTCGTTACCCTTAGCATTCTATGTCTAGAATGACTCTCGAGATGCCAATGGACACGGATGTCCAGAGATAACTGGTGTAAGGGGTGAGGGTACGTATTAGGAAGCTCTTTAATTCGAACACCTAATCCCGCCCGCTTTAGATACCCGGTATCTGCTGAGACTCCAACAAACACCCGATGATTATCGGACTACAACATGTTTTGGAATCGCGGCGTTTGATCGACAATTTGTGTACAACTTTACGTCGGAAAACTTAAAACGATTTCAAAAATAAAACATCTCAAAACATTTCAAAGATACCTGGAGTGTTTAATGCACGACGACGGGGTCGCGATGACACTAACTAGAGTCAAAACTGACACCGGACCAAAAACCGACTCAAAAACTGATTGAATAAGGACTCCAACAACGAGTCAAACCGAGTCAACCACAAAAACAAAATATCTCAAAGCCTTCTATGCTAAGTTTTCCCGGATTCATGTTGGTCAAGTACCAAACATGTGACTACAAAAACCTAGGATAGAACAAATCATGATTGCGTTTGTTGTGAAAGCGACAACACAGCTCGAAGGCCCGCGACGTGGCTCGCACCTCTTTGAGCAGCCCAGGTGGCCACGTCGCTCAAAACTCACACAACCACTCATTCTCCTATAAATACCCCTCAAATGCCACCCATTTGAGACTTACGCGAGTGTCCGCCCCCTCTTTTCTCCCTTAAAATTCTCGACTCGACTTCTTAAGTCACAATCCGACGCGTATTTACGACCTACCGATCGTAAACACGAGCCTTACACATTGTTTGGTACCGTCATCGTGCATTAAATCACTTGACCGACCACTTCGACCACTACACCATCACTAAACTTTTAAAACACTCTTTTACTTACCAAAACGGTTTTAAACCGAGTTTTTTCCGATCAAACGAGTTGTTACACTTACGTCGGTCACTCGCCATAACCAAGCATGTAAGTATGAGGGTGTAAAAATCCTCTTTTATTATGTTTTCATTTGTTTCATGACTCTAACATGCTAAAACATGCATAACATGAACCAAAACATGGAATAAACGAGCCAAAATCGATTTTTTGGTCTGAGGCAGAAGCCCCTTGGGTCGCCAACAGGCTCGCACCTAAATGGGGTACTCAAACCAGAGATCAACCGTGTTTGTTCTCGTCATTTCCCTTAATCCATTTTTCATATTTGTAATCAGTTTTTACCATTTCAAGTATTTTCGAAACCTTTTTGTTTCATTTCACATGTTTTAACCATAAAGCATTTTTCGCCCTTGGTTCTTCATACCATGACGGTTAAATCCGTGTTTCGGTGATAATATTTGGTTAATGACATTTAGAAGGTATTTTAAAGCCTTTTATTTCATTTCTTCATATTTTCGAACAAACATATTAGTCACCAACACAAAATCATCCTTGGTCCTACATACCATGCCGGATTTTAACCCGGGTACGATGACGAGTATCGACTAATTACATTCAAAATGGACTTAAAACAAATTAGTCCATAATCATTTTTCAAAACTATTCATGTCAAGTCTGTCAAATCGAACCCGACACCGAATATTATCAAATAATGATGATTATTCGAGTCTAGTTCTTCAAATCAACAAATGCGGTCTAGACGACCCTTTCAAAACCAAGCCGGGTTCAAATACCCATTTTCAACACGTTTTATAACGTTTTCTAAACAGTCAGAACACGGCATATAACCGTTGGCTAACCCGCGCCTCAAGCAGGCTCCCCATTTCTCATTTTCAAAACCAGAGGGAGGCCCCTTACACCGCCGGCTGGCTCGCGCCTCTTATAGCCGTCTGGTACAGGGCCTGTTCCCTTCCAGCATTAGTCTAGGACGATCCCGACTCCGGTTAACCCGGATATAGGACGGATCAGATGACTATTTAAATCATATTTGCAAAATGCCTTACTAAGACAAATGGATCATGTTATGCACCCTAAACCTAATACGGTAAATGGATGTTTAATTTCCGTCTTGCATGCAAATCAACCATTAATCCAACTCGACATCTTATACTTGATACTTGGATTAAATAAACTGACTTATAAAGATCTCACATGTTAGGTTTAAATCATTGGATGCGCATTCAAGCATTTAAACCGTTTTATCAAGTTTTGCATTCAACCAACCAAGATCGAGCAGTAGAGGCCGCTAAACGCGGGCGGGATTGGGTGTCTAATTAAAGGGCTTCCCAATACGTACCTTCACCTCTTACTCAGAAACTTTGGATAGTGGACGACCTTATCCAGGGCGTACGAGAGTCATTCTAGAGATAGGATGCTAAAGAGGGACGATTTCCTTATCTTTAGTACCTATGTCAAAACGCTGCTTTGTGCTTCGATTTGACCGAGGTATAAAGTGGAATTCGAACGGGTTCCAGGCATCCCACAAATGCTTGGTGGCGACTCCGAACATCTCTAATCGTTTCGAGACCCTTACCGAGACGAAACTGACCGATCTAAAACGATCCGGTCGAAAGCATCTTTACGCCGCCGAGCGTGGCTTTCAAAAGACCGCTGCATGTCCGACAGATCGGCTTGGCGTGCAGGTGGCCCGTGACTGCGGACCGGTAGATGGCCCAAATCCACAGACCGAGACGTGGCCCATGCCCACAGATTGGCGACTCCGCTGGGGAAAACTAGGACACTTACGTCTTTGTGATCCCTAGATGGTGAGACTCGAATGAGGTCTTGGTTGGAATGCATTAATTGATATTACGGTCACGGTCGGGTTCCTTGTCCGGGCCCATAACCTAACCTTTTTCGAGCAATTGGCTCGTCTCGTCGGCGTGAGTTTTCTCATCCCCGCGTTTCGAATCCCGATTGAGTCAAGCATACCATTGACGTTACACATTTCTGTTTCGTCAAAGAGCTTTCATCACTTTCGAGCACGAGGCTAGGGCACCCTCCTTACACATTTTGTTTGGATTGGTATCCTTCTCGTAAATCGAGGTTTGATTGCTTGGTGTGTAACCCACCCTTTTAAGCCAAAACCCGTGTCAGTATGGTGCATAATATAATGAACTGTGAGTGCTTATGTGCTATCTGATCATAAGTCCTTCGGTGTCATTTTCAAACTTTCAAAAATACCCTTTTCGCGCCGTTATAATGGCCATTTCAAACCTCGGTCATTCGCCGACCGATGCACGCCTTTCTAGGCCGTCGTAATTACGATTTTCAAACCCGGTTTTGTATAACCATTTCAACACGCCTTTCTAGGCCGTCGTAATGACGATTTTCAAACCCGGTTTTGTATAATCATTTCAACACGCCTTTCTAGGCTGTCGTAATGATGATTTTCAAACCCGGTTTTATATAACCATTTCAACACGCCTTCCTAGGCCGTCGTAATGACGATTTTCAAACTCGGTTTTGTATAACCATTTCAACACGCCTTCCTAAGCCGTCGTAATGACGATTTTCAATCTTGGTTTTGTATAACCATTTCAACACGCCTTTTCTAGGCCGTCGTAATGACGATTTTCAAACCCGGTTTTGTATAACCATTTCAACACGCCTTCCTAGGCCGTCGTAATGACGATTTTCAAACCCGGTTTTGTATAACCATTTCAACACGCCTTTCTAGGCCGTTATAATGACGATTTTCAAACCCGGTTTTGTATAACCATTTCAAATCACCTTTTTACGCCGTTATAATCGCCGCGTCTAGACACGGATTTTAACCCGTTTCGCGCCGACAATGGCTCTTCTTTCAAAACCCGAGAAAAGCACACACCCTGTTCTCGAGACACTTTCACATCCCGAGGACCATACACCGTCCCCGAGACCTTTTCAAACATTTCAAACTCGATTTTCAAAACATACAATTTTGAATTTCAAAACCGTCTTGGGAAGCAACACACTGTTTTCCGAGCCGACTCAAACTCAAACCGTCTTCTGCAAATAAACTTAAGACAACCCTTTTCAACTGATCGACTTGCGGAGATTTCTATTTTTGGAAGCCGTCAATTTAAGCGACAGATGAATCTTTTTGAAAATTCCTATTTTCGAAAACTTCAGTCCACCATTCCAATTCCGCCTCGTGTCTATCGATTCAAAGCAAACGTACTTATGGGTCTTTACTTATGAGTCCTCTCACCACGAGACCCGTCTAATGGCGTCACGCGGTCATGTTGGACTCATGTCAAAGGTTCGGTCAAACACCGTCACGTCATAAATCGAGTCAGCACCGAGGGACCACACACGGTCACCCCGTCTTGTTGAGTCGATCTTTGTCTCGTCCTTTGTGTTGTCTTCGTTCAGTCTTGGAACCGTGTCGGATTGAGTTGTAATGTGAGCCATTTTTCTGCCTCAGAGCCATGGCCCCGTCTTCAACTTCGTCTGTCAACCACAACAACAATGATAACAACAGAGATGTCACAACTGATCAGCTAGCCAGCCTGCTTACCGCTCTTAAGGTCACCCTGGATCGCGTCGAGACCCGTATCGACACCCTCGAGAACAAGGAAATTGGGGGAACATAATACCCAACCTCTGACTGAAACTGAAAAGAGGCTGAAACTCTTGGAGGAACAGCTCCTAGCTCGTGGTAACAATATCCACCTTGAAAATAACCGAAGGTTCGAACCTGTTGGGGACCAGTTACCTGACAATTTCACCCTGACTGATGTGCCTAAGTTCAAGGGAGTGGAGGACCCACTCAACCATATCCGTGCTTTCAAAGACTACATGGCCATTAAAGGGGTCAAACAGAAGCTTTTTACCCGGATCTTCCCGTCCTCTCTGGAACCGATTCCTCGCCAATGGTACTACTCCTTGGATCCGAAAAACCTTACCACTTGGGATGAGATCGTAGTTGAGTTTGCCAAACAGTATGCCGACAATGTCGAAATCCAGGCCAACACCCGTACTCTCGAGGTGTTAACCCAAAACGACAAGGAAAGGGTTCACTGAGTTCCTAACCCGTTGGAGGAGGGTGAGTACTCAGTTGGTCAGTAAGCCGAGTGAATCAACTCTGGTAGAAAAGTTTGTCAACAACCTCCGCCCGGTTTGTGCCAACCTACTGAGGTATCAGAATATCAAAACTTTTCAAGACCTGCAAATTCTGGGGACACGTATTGAGGACGACCTCCGAAAGGGTGTCTTAGAAAAGACCACTGGCAGGGGTTATCAAGGATCCACCTCGACCGGATCTCGCCCTTACGGTCAGACAAACAAGATTGATGAGGTCAACCTCGTCGAACCATCTGCCAAGAAAACCGAGCGCCCCCAGAGAGTGTTCACCAACATAAGGTCGACTTATGCAAGTGCCTTGAAAAGGCTCATGGACCAAGGGAAGTTACAACCTATCGGGCCCACCCCGGATCCGACCAACGCCAAGAAATCCCGATTTTGGAACCCCAACGCCTACTGCCAGTATCATCGAGGGATGGGGCATGATACCGAAAATTGTTTCAAACTCAGGCACCTCATTCAGGACATGATTGAGAAGGGATATTTGCCTATACCCCCACCAACTAAGCCGAACAACAAAACGAATCCCCTGGGAATTCACGCCATCTCTGACGATGAGCCAACCCTAGACTGCTCTCATCTCATCTTGCCGATTGACGACGCGGTGAATGTTCTGGAAAAGGATCCTTCAGACGGAGTGTTCGTATTCAGTGCTGCCACCATGCTCACTATGTTTCAGCAAGTTGAAGAGGCCATAGCCAGCCTCTCTGAGAGAATCACCCGACTCGACGACGCCTACAGTCGACTTATCTTCAATCCACCAACACCGCGTCCGAGGGAGAATTCCCCAAGCATTCAAAACTACCCACCCCAGGATGGATTGCTCCCGCGACCATTCTGGCATAGACCTCACGAAAATCACCCTCAAAATAACTACCCTCATAAAAATCCCCCTCACAAAAATATTCCCCACAAGAACTACTGATGCGTGTCCTAAATATGTTGTTTTACGCCCTATTTTACACGCATTTCAGAGCTCATTTAAGTAGTTATTGCTACTATTCTCCCCATTTTGTCTGCTTTCGTATTTTTATGTAATATTGCAGATTTATGCGGAAATGAGTAGAAATCGAGCCAAATCCGTCCCTAAGTACTCAACATTACATTTGACATGGAGTAGTGACTCGAGGAATGAGCTTGGTGCGCGTTTCAAGGCCTAAAGATAACAAAAGCATGGGTGCGTACGAGTTTAACAAGCAAAGAAGCACTTCACGATATTTCAGCCTGCTTCATATGGCTATATCTCGAGTTCTTGACCTGATAATCGAGTGATTCCAATTGGAGGTGAAAGCTTATCCTCTTAGCGTTCCAACGCCGCGAGAATCGCTTTATTCCAATAAGTAACGAAGAAATGGCATCTGTTTTAAGATCGGTGCGCGCTGCGGAATTCGTCAGAATGCAATTCTGTACAGCACCCTTGGTCGATCGACTGACCTACATGGTCGATCGACCAGAGCACGACATACAGCAGCTCCTGTACAGCGCAAGTTGGTCTATCGACTGATGATTATGGTCGATCGACTGAACAACGGGTCTGACGCAAAATAAAAGATCGAGGAAACGCAAGCCCATTGTGTTTAGATTTTGATAATAAGTGTTACGTATATTTACTATATAACGTAACCTAGAACCTCAGATTAATCATCGAGTTTTTACCTCGTTTTACATTCAGTTCAGTTTTATCAAATAATTAGGGTTTGCGAAACTATTTTCGCATTGGATTTTCGTTGTGCTTTCAGTCATTCCGTTATCATTCATCTTCGCGGTATTTTCCTCTGCTTATTTTCAGTTTCATTACTTTATCGCTCATAGTATAGATTTGTTAGTTAGTTTCCCGAAGCCATATTTATCGCTTTATGCTAGCCTTTTGTTTCAATTAATCTAAGCATGAATTCAGTAGTTAATTTCATTAATCTTATTGTCGTTATTGTTCTTAGTATGAGTAGCTAATTTAATTGTGCTAGGATGTAGGGGAATTATAGTATAGGCGGCGTAGAATAATATGGATTGAAATCGCATGTCAGTCGATCGACTGCCATACCTGGTCGATCGACTGACCACGTGAGGTTTGACCTTCGTTTTAATTGTTTTAATTCTTTATTTGACGAATCGAGTGCACACGACTAGTTGAATGTTTAGGATATGACTGACCCGTTAGATCGGGAGATAGGGACAGTTGTTAGATCACCAATTAAAATGACTAAACTATGCTGAGATCGAAAGATAGGTAAAGTTTAGATTGTTAGTCACTTTTCAGGACGAAAGTTAGTATTAGTGATATTAGGGACTTATAGCGAGATCGAAAGATGCTATCTATTAAGAGTGGACCGAGAGGACCTCTTGTTTTCCCGCCTCATGTGTTTGATTTAGACCTATTTAGTATGCTGCCGCCGAAGCTATAACGAACCGACCATCCTAGTACCCTTCTTTTATCTGTTTTATCCGTTTATTTAGTTTATTGTCTTTTATTACTCTTAGCTATAGACCAAATCAACTCAACCTCCACATTCGTTACCTTAGACTAGAATTGGACAACTATTAATTACATTCGCCTCCTTGTGGTTCGACCCTGTTACCACTAGCCTAGGTTAGTTTTAATAGGAAATATAAATTTTATTTTTGGTACTCACAACGACGGGTATCAAATTTTGGCGCCGTTGACGGGGAGGCAATTGTTCTAATTTTTGGTTGTCTTTATTTTAGTCTGTTTTTCGCCTCAAGGGAAGACTGAGTACCTTGAGGCAGTTCTCATCTTCTTCTTTAGTATTGTTTATTTGAAGTACTTCAGGAGAGTCCACTCATGTTCCATCCTTGGGAGCAGCAGGTGGAGATTTGTGGGAGATGCGGCACTGAGGGGCATGCTTCTGTTATGTGCCGAGCAGATATGGACCAAGTCTATGCTTACTGGCACTATAAACAAGGTCATTATACGCCACCACATCCGTACTATCAGCAAGGCTTTCAAGAGCCTTCATATTCCTTTGCACCGCCTCAGCAAGATCCTCTTCCTTCTGAAGAGAGTGCGGAATTGAAGTCTATGGTGGAGATGCTTAAACTCCAAATGCAAGAAATGGCTGAACAAAGAGAAGCTTCTTTCAAAATACTTGAGCTTCTTTTTGGTCAAGTAGCTGCCGAGCAAAATGATGATATGTATGACTCGGAGGATGATGATTTGGAGGACGATGAAGCGTCAATTGAAGACTTCAATGGCTGTGCCACATGAAGAATTCGATCAAGCAGATTTGTGTGGTCGAACGAATGACATTGCAGAAGGAAGATTGGTCGATCGACTGGAACCAGTGGTCGATCGACCAGTTATGCTGGAGGAGGAAACTACTCGATCGCGTAGTGACGTTGTTCGGTTGATACCTGCAGCCTTGGGAATTGTTAAATCGTCACCAACGCCTATTCCGAACGACGATGAGAAGGTAAATGAAGACCACTCCTATCCGATTAGAGGTAATTCCACTCCTTTAGTCGATTATGTATACCTTCTTACTCCTTCTGTTGAACCATTTGCTGCTATAGAATTGACGCCTCCGCCCCAGTTTGGGGACAAATTGGAGGAACATCGCTTTGTTTCTCTTTCTACAGGTCTTGACAAGTTCAAAGACCCCGGAGGTGAGTTGGGTGTTTCTAGCATGAAGTTTGGCACTGCCCGGATATATGATCCAGGAGGAGGTCCTGATGAGGATATGCCGTCTAAGAAGAAGCTGTGCGCTAAGGTGAAAGATTGGGATCCGGATGCTGCGAGACGTTTTTGTTCTTCCGTTGCCATGTTGTGGAGGCCGGAAGTAGATTTGACAGTTGCTGAAGCCACTGCATTCAGTCAGAAGCCTATTAGTGGGCCAGTGATTTGTGCTTTTTGATGATCGAAAAGTGGGTCGAGCTGGGACCGTCTAATCTAGCGCTACCGGGAGGCAACCCGGAGTTTGAAACATTTCGTTTAATTTGGTTTTGGAACTTTTAGCTTTATTTGTTTTTGTGTGCTCTAATAATTAGCTACACTTTAGAGTTTACATTTGGGTTTTGCGCAAATTTTGGGCGCGTTATTATGTGCTTTTGCAGGTATATAGACCATATTAGCTCAAATTATTGAGCTAATTCGAAGAAATCAGAAAGTTACAGCAGCTATTCCAGTCGATCGACTGGTGTGTATGGTCGATCGACTGGCTGCACAATTCCAGGAGCTTCTGTTCCTGACATCCTGGTCGATCGACTGGGTTAGGTGGTCGATCGACCGTTGCCAGCTGCTGTACCTGTTTTCGATCATTCCCCTACTGTGTTTGGTCGATTTGCGGTGTCAAGGGAGTATTCCTTTAACTTTATTCCCCGCTTAATTTCTGATTTCTTTCGTTCATCATTTTTGCACATAATTTTACCTTCCCAATTTTGATTTCTCGTTTTACGCGCGGTATCTTTTGTTTGTCTTTTCAGGTACTTATTGGTAGCACTGCTGGCTACTGAAACCTCCTAGCTCACGCTGGTTTGGGGAGGTTTCCTTTGCTGCGCTTAAAGTCTTGTGAGTTTCCAAGTCTTTACTTCATGTCTTCTTTCATTTTACGCAAATTCCCACTTCTCTTTTCTTTCATTACATGATTTTGCACAATGGGGACATTGTGCGATTTGGTTTGGGGAAGGGTTTTGCGTCGCATATCATTTGCTTGCATTCACGTTTACATTTTGTTTTGCATTGTTTATTTCTTTATATATTTACAAAAATTCAAAAAAATTGAAAAATTCCAAAAATTTCCATAAAATGCACGTTTATTTTAGCATATAGGTCGAGTCGGAACGGTAGTATTTCAAGGATGATATTGCATTTTGCACCTGTTTTGCCTAAGCCTTGCTAGATCGACATGTTATTAGTAGAATCATATATGCATATCTACGAGTTTTCGTTGAATTATTTGCTGAACTTGAGACTTGACTTTGAAAATTGGCAAACTACATCATATTTCTGAGATTTAGAGCCTATAACCGGTGACATCTATGACCGGTTTATTTAGGAATGTGAGTAGTACTCCTTATGAGACATGTCACATAAATGTGCATAAATATGAACTTGATCTGCTTAATACCTGTATGCATTCGGTCTGTGGTTAGTTGACACATGTGGTAGAGGTCTCCCTTTTCTTATTTTACCCATAAGCTCCACACTGCCAAAAATATCCTTTTTGTCCTATTTACTACATCCTACATTTAGCCTGCCTTGTCAAGCTAGTAGTTTAGTTTTTGGGATTGTTACTCGTTTTTGGTGGCATATGCTCTGTTGAGGTGATGTTTGTAAAATGAAAAAAGAGAGAAAGAAATGAAAAGAAAAAGAAAGAAAGAAACAAAAGAAGAAAAATATTTCGAAAAAGAAAAAAGAAGAGAGTTATGTACTGTAGAAGCAGTCGATCGACTGCCATTTCTAGTCGATCGACTGAAGGTCCGTGAAGAAAAGAAATCAATTCGCATAATTCAATCCTTTATCTTATGGCGATTTTTTCTCCCATGTTCCATTTATATCTTATGGGGAGTTGGTTGATTACTACTATTTTGGAGATTGTGAGTTTTGTGCTTTCTATAGCAACGTTTCTGTTGATTATGAGCAAGAAGTTGGATGTTGCCATTTGGTTCCGTTTTGGTACTAGCTTGATCACCTGTACCTCCACTTTACCATAAAAAGTTTTGCCTCTTCTTACCCATACCTCACATTTCCATATTCATACCTCGGCATGTGTCATGGTCATTTGTTGGTTGGAATGCATATGTACGGTCATAGAGATTGTTTTCATATTATATTGCAGGCATGTTCTTATAGGTCGCAGTTAGGTGAGAGTCTTTACAAAAATAAATTCTTTATATCCTCTTATATATTCACCTGTGCTTATGTGTGATATGAGCGACCCGTGAGAGTCCAAATTGATAAGTCTCTATAGTTGATGGTTCAGCAGTTTTTAACGACTCCATAACTCGTTTGCATGATTCATTTGCTAATTGATTGTTGGTTAATGCATTAAAATGGTTTAGGCTTTGCAGTTTGTAATTCGCTCTGAGATTGAACTCGTTCCATTAGGTCATTAGATCGAGTTTAGTTCTTGCTTGGGGACAAGCAAGGGTTTGGTTTGGGGAAGTTTGATGCGTGTCCTAAATATGTTGTTTTACGCCCTATTTTACACGCATTTCAGAGCTCATTTAAGTAGTTATTGCTACTATTCTCCCCATTTTGTCTACTTTCGTATTTTTATGTAATATTGCAGATTTATGCGGAAATGAGTAGAAATCGAGCCAAATCCGTCCCTAAGTACTCGGCATTGCATTTGACATGGAGCAGTGACTCGAGGAATGAGCTTGGTGCGCGTTTCAAGGCCTAAAGATAACAAAAGCATGGGTGCGTACGAGTTTAACAAGAAAAGAAGTACTTCACGATATTGCAGCCTGCTTCAGATGGCTATATCTCGAGTTCTAGACCTGATAATCGAGTGATTCTAATTGGAGGTGAAAGCTTATCCTCTTAGCTTTCCAACGCCGTGAGAATCGCTTTATTCCGATAAGTAACGAAGAAATGGTAGCTGTTTTAAGATCAGTGCGCGCTGCAGAATTCGTCAGAATGCAATTAAAGACAAGACACCCTTGTCGATCGATCGACCTACATGGTCGATCGACCAGAGCACGACATACAGCAGCTCCTGTACAGCGCAAGTTGGTCTATCGACTGATGATTATGGTCGATCGACTGAACAACGCGTCTGACGCAAAATAAAAGATCGAGGAAACGCAAGCCCATTGTGTTTAGGTTTTGATAATAAGTGTTACGTATATTTCCTATATAACGTAACCTAGAACCTCGTTAATCATCGAGTTTTACCTCGTTTTACATTCGATTCGATTTTATCAAATAATTAGGGTTTGGGAAACTATTTTCGCATTGGATTTTCGTTGTGCTTTCAGTCATTCCGTTATCATTCATCTTCGCGGTATTTTCCTCTCGCTTATTTTCGCCATTACTTTATCGCTCATAGTATAGATTTGTTAGTTAGTTTCCCGAAGCCATATTTATCGCTTTATGCTAGCCTTTTGTTTCAATTAATCTAAGAATGAATTCAGTAGTTAATTTCATTAATCATATTGTCGTTATTGTTCTAGTATGAGTAGCTAATTTAATTGTGCTAGGATGTAGGGGAATTATAGTATAGGCGGCGTAGAATAATATGGATTGAAATCGCATGTCGGGCCGATCGATCGCCATACCTGGTCGATCGACTGACCACGTGAGGTTTGACCTTCGTTTTAATTGTTTTAATTCTTTATTCGACGAATCGAGTGCACACGACTAGTTGAATGTTTAGGATATGACTGACCCGTTAGATCGAGAGATAGGGACAGTTGTTAGATCACCAATTAAAATGACTAAACTATGCTGAGATCGAAAGATAGGTAAAGTTTAGATTGTTAGTCACTTTTCAGGACGAAAGTTAGTATTAGTGATATTAGGGACTTATAACGAGATCGAAATATGCTATCTGTTAAGAGTGGACCGAGAGGACCTATTGTTTTCCCGCCTCATGTGTTTGATTTAGACCTATTTAGTATGCTGCCGCCGAAGCTATAACGAACCGACCATCCTAGTACCCTTCTTTTATCTGTTTTATCCGTTTATTTAGTTTATTGTCTTTTATTACTCTTAGCTATAGACCAAATCAACTCAACCCCCACATTCGTTACCTTAGACTAGAATTGGACAACTATTAATTACATTCGCCTCCTTGTGGTTCGACCCTGTTACCACTAGCCTAGGTTAGTTTTAATAGGAAATATAAATTTTATTTTTGGTACTCACAACGACGGGTATCAACTACCCACCGAGGAATACCCCTCCAAAATATCCTCGAGACCCTGAAATTAACGGCATATGGCGGGATGATGTTGAAGATGTCTATGTCATCCCAGGGAAGGAGAAGCGGACGAAGGAAATCGGACATCTCACCCGGTCCGGACGTCCCTATCAGAATCCGAGCAACCCAGCGGTCGTTCCAACAACGAATGACCAAATCGTCCCAGAGGTGGACACTCAACCAAAGGCTCCCGAGAACTCAATCCTGAAACAGCTCCAGAAAGCAAAACCCAAAATCTCAATTTGGCAACTGATCGCAACGTCTTTTGAGCATCGACAGGCCTTGCTGCAGGCCTTGGGAAAATTAACCGTACCCTCCACCTCTTCCCCAGAAGAAATAGTGGCACACATGATGAGATACGCCCTTGATCTGAGCAACCCGGTCGTCTTCTCCGACGAGGATATCCCCCTGTTCGGAGCCAATCATAACCTGGCCCTGTATATCACCGTACAATGCCTCCAGAAGAATATACCAATGGTCCTCGTGGATGACGGTTCCGCCGTGAATGTCATTCCTCTCAAAACTGCCCACAGGCTGGGTATCAAGGAATCTGATTTAATCCCAACGAATCAAGGAGTACGCGCCTACGACAGCACTTGTCGCAAGGTCGCTGGGCTAGTCATTTTGTCCGTCGCAACCGGGCCATTAGAAAGACAAACCATTTTTCAAGTGGTCGACATCGACGCATCCTTCAACATGCTCCTGGGACGTCCCTGGATTCACGCCGTCAAGGCGGTCACCTCAACGTTCCACCAAAAGATCAGGGTCCCCTTCAACGGGAAAACGATCACGATCCCCGCTTCCCAATCAAAGCGAAGCATGAGAAGAGGGGTAGCCTCCCAAGCCATTGAGGAGGACGACAATGAAATGTGGGGTTTCCAAGCCGTAAACGCCATAACTGATGAACCTGCAACCTCTGAGTGTGACCCGTTCACCAACCTCACGATCAACCGTATCATGATGCGTCAAGGTTATTTCCCGGGTTTGCCGCTCAATCCACTAAAGGACCCGCTGCCTCCCTTGAAACAGGCTAAGGTCCCCAACGTTCCCTTTGGGCTGGGATACGAACCTACCAATGAAGACATCCAGGAGATGAACCTCCTAATCCGAAAACGCAAGAAGCACGGAGTCATCCTCCGTCCATACCACCTGACTCTCAACGGATACTTTGTCCCCGAGGGAGAGTCTGAACTCTACCACGACTTTCCGGAGCCGATCTATGACTCTGTGGCAAGGGCTAGATACCCGGGATTGGAAGTCTTCCAGGACTGCTACTTTATCCCCGACAACGTCTAAGCTGCATCAACTGAGTCCAAACCGTCACCATGCCTTGACGGACAAGCTGTCACACTCCTATTCGGGGAAGATAACGTCAAACACCTCGACTATGAGGACATTATCAACATCGCCCTGAAAGACAATCAATTTGATCCAACCGCCTTGATCTCCGATACTAACCCGGAGAAAGCTACCCAGGGCTGGAGGAAAACCATCAAGTGGACCGATCGCCAAGGCCGCATTCTCAAGATAACAACTGGAGAAGGCCTTCCTCTGCCGTGTCGCCTCTGACTAACCACGAGATGTCTGTCCTTTCCGAGCTTTTGGCTCGTGTCAACTTAATGAACACTAAGTTTGCTTATGACTCGTCTCAATTTAGTTGCAATGCAATTCTGAATGATTATGAGGAATTTGACTTGAGTGACTACCCACCTCACTTAGCCAAAGAACTTGACAAACGGGAAACCAGAACCCTCATCATTGAGGAAACCGAGCCTATTAACGTAGGAACCGACAATACACCTCAAGAACTTAGGATAGGGATAACCCTAGACCCCTCGGAAAGACAGCAGTTCATTGACCTCCTCCACGAATACAAGGACGTGTTCGCCTGGTCTTACAGAGACATGCTTGGGATTGACAGATAAATTGAAGAGCACCGGATACCCATTAAACCCGGAGTTAAACCTGTGAAACAGAAGCTACGCCGGATGCGTCCTGAGTGGGCCCTAAAAATCAAGGAAGAAGTGGACAAACAGTTCAAGGCTGGGTTCATCAAAGTGTTTGAATACTCTGATTGGGTGTCCAACATTGTGCCGGTACCAAAGAAAGACGGAAGAATTCGGGTTTGCGTCGACTTCAGGGATTTGAACAAGGCGAGTCCAAAGGACGACTTCCCTTTGCCACATGTTGACATTCTGGTGGACAACACCGCCGAACATGCTCTCCTATCATTCATGGACGGGCATGCCAGGTACAACCAGATTAAAATGGCTGAGGAAGACATGCACAAAACTGCGTTCACTACACAGTTGGGTACATATTGCTACACGGTCATGTCTTTCGGCCTCATCAACGCCGGAGCAACCTATCAAAGAACCGCTACCACTCTCCTACATGATATGATGCACAAGGAGGTAGAGTTATATGTCGATGACATGATCATCAAATCAAAAGAACGGGACGGCCACATCAATGCCCTCCGGAAATTCTTCGCTCGTCTGCGGAAATATAACATGAGACTAAATCCTCAGAAGTGTGCATTCGGGGTCACCTCCGGAAAACTCTTGGGACATGTCGTTAGCAAAAGAGGCATTGAGATTGATCCAACCAAAATCAAAGCCCTTCAACAAATGCCTCGGCCTAGGAACGAGAAGGAGATTCGGGGATTTCTCGGTCAGGTCCAATACATCAGCCGGTTCATTGCCAAGCTCACTATGATCTGTGAACCGATATTCAAGAAGCTGCGCGCCTCCGATCACACCGATTGGGACGACGACTGTCAGAAAGCCTTCGACAGGATAAAGGAAATCCTATCCAAACCTCCTGTCCTCATGCCACCTCAACCGGGGATTCCTCTATCCCTATACCGATCATTTACCAATACGACCATGGGAGCGATGCTAGCACAAACAGTTGGCAACGAAGAGCGAGCCATCTACTACATCAGCAAAAAGTTCATTGAGTACGAGACGAGATATACCCAACTGGAAAAGACATGCCTTGCCCTAGTATGGTCAACAAAGAAGCTGCGGCATTACATGCTCAGCTACACGGTCCACATCTACTCCAAGATGGACCCGGTTAAATACATCTTCGAAAAACCCGTACTAAACGGAAGGCTGTCTAGATGGACAATCATGCTGTCCGAATTTGATCTCAAGTTCGTACCTCTCAAGGTTATCAAGGGAAGAGCAGTTGCCGATTTCCTAGCAGAAAATCCCGTCAACGAGGATCCAACAACCGACACATGGTCACTTCCTGACGAAGACATCCTTTGTGCCGACTCCGACGCATGGGACCTATACTTTAATGGTGCATCTAATCTGAGAGGTTTCGGGGTAGGAATCCTTCTAATATCACCAGAGGGAGAACACGTTCCGATCTCGGTCAAGCTAGACTTCGCCGTCACCAACAATGCCGCTGAATACGAAGCATGTCTCATCGGCCTACAAGCAGCCATCAGACTTGGCATCAAGAGACTGAGGGTCCATGGCGATTCCTCATTCATCATCATTCAGGTATCCGGATCATGGAAAATCCGATCTGACAACTTAGCTCCCTACCGAGCAAAGATCAATCAAGAGGCCGAGTTCTTCGACCAAGTCGACTACTTCCACTTGCTGCGAGAGGAAAATCAATTTGCTGATGCCCTGGCAAAACTTGCCGCGCTCGTCAACATACCTGACGACATGACATCGATGCCCCTATGTGTCGAAAGACGGAGCGAGCTAGCTCACATTTGTGCCATTATCAACGACGAGGAAAGCCATGATGAACCTTGGTACCAAGCCATCCTCAATTACAAAACCAAAAACGAATTCCCTCCCAACTTTGATCAAAGAGGACAAAGAGCCATCCGTTTACTTACATCACAATTCGTGATAAACCAAAATCAACTCTATAAAAGAACACCCCAAGGAATTCTCCTCCTTTGCATTGACCATCACAAAGCCAAGAAAGTCATGGGAGAGGTTCACGACGGAGAATGTGGCCCTCACATGAGTGCAATGATGCTCACACGGAAAATCATGCGGCTAGGTTACTACTGGACAACCATGGAAGCCGATTGCCATAACTACGTCAAACATAACCAGAATTGCCAAATCTTCGCCAACATACAACACATGCCACCATCCCTTTTGTACACCATGACGTCACCCTGGCCTTTCTCAACCTGGGGCATCAACATCATCGGGAAAGTCAACCCGATAGGCACCAAGGGGCATTGCTTTGTCCTCGTAGCCATCGACTACTTCACCAAATGGGCAGAAGCACAGTCATATGCAGTCTTGACCGCCAAACAAGTGGCCAAGTTCATTCAAAACAACATCATCTGCCGATATGGGGTACTCCATGAAATCATCAGCGATCAATGCTCTCACTTCCGGGCGGAAACTCAAGCTTTGCTGGACAAATACAAGATCAAACGACATCGATCATCCCCCTACCGTCCCCAAACCAACGGAGTGGTGAAGGCAGCAAACAAAACTCTTGTTACCATTATCAAGAAAATGCAAGACAACTACCGCGATTGACCGAGTAAACTCCCATTCGCACTCTGGGGATACCGAACCTCCATTCGAACACCGACAGGCGCCACACCCTTCTACCTAGCATACGGTATGTAGTCGGTTCAACCGGTAGAGTTAGAGGTCCCATTTCTACGCATCCTACTGGAGAGTCAGGTCCCTGAGGCGGAATGGACCCGTCGAAGGTACGAACAACTCACACTTCTAGATGAACGGCGACTCAACGCCTTGCACAACGTCCAGCTATACCAACGACGTATACAACGGGCATTCAACAAGAAGGTCAAACCCTGGTCAAACTTCAAGTCAGTTCGAGCACCATTACCCGTCGATCCGAGGGGAAAATTCAAACCCAAACTGGGCCGGGCCATACCTGGTCAAGAAAATACTTTCGGGAGGCGCAGTGAGACTGAGTGACCTAGACGGGGAGGACTTTACAAACCCGACCAACCTAGACCAACTCAAGAAATACTACCCTTGAACCCTATCAACCAACAACCTAGCCTAGTTTTACAACTAGCATCGACCTCAACCCTTTTCAAGTCAAGTTCCTCAATGTGTTCTGATTTGAAATTGCATGTTTCATCGAGTCTAAGCTGCGGCACCTTGCCCGTTTCGAATGTCCTTTGATCCGTCAAAGGCAACGTCTATTTGCACTACAAAAAACGAACCCCCTGAACTACGAGCATGGTTTGATTTCACCTCTTCGGGTGGATACGTAGGTAGTCCCTCTTATGCCTGAGGGATACAACCACAAAACCCAATTCAAATTCACAACAACCCCTGAACTACGAGCATGGTTTGATTTCACCTCTTCAGGTGGATACGTAGGCAGTCCCTCTTATGCCTGAGGGATACAACCATAAAACCCAATTCAAATTCATAAAACATTTCGAACTACGATCACGGTTTGATTTCACCTCTTCAGGTGGATACGTAGGCAGTTCTTTCTTACACAAGAAGGATACAACCATCCCCATAAAAAAAAAACATGAACCACATACAAAAAACATCCCCATCAAAAAAGAGAAAGGGAAAACCATTCCCTTTCCCACCAAAATACAAAAATGAGCCTTTCTCCCTTTCCACAAAATACCACTTTCCCAAGTGCAAACGTTTAGGACGATTCCAATCGAATTGCCTTTACCAAAATGGATGGAAGAAACAAGCGTTCACAATTTTCGACACGAGCAATCCTCTTATTTAATTAATAATGGGAGGGATTACAACTTCAACAACAAATAAAGCTCGACGAGTCTACAACTTGTCAAAGCTAAGGTGTCCACTAACACACCTCACATAGTAAAACTAGCACAAAACACACAATAACTAGCTAGTACAACATAATAAAAACTCACAACAATAATACAACATAATAATAAAACGGGTAATGGAGGTCTTCACTCTTCCCTTCTACCCTTGCCTTTTCCCTCGGGGTACATCTTCCCCTTGTTCTTCTTGTTGGCCTGCCTAGCATGGACTTCTTCCTCGGAACGGATCCTAAACGGATCTAAGATGGCGACGGCCTCCGGTCTAGCACAAGACCCATGTTCGACCCAAGACGAGCCAATGCACGGCCCACCATATTCTTGGGGCCGGAACTCCTCTTCTTCGGTGGTCTCATCACATCCACTAATGGAAAAAACCCCTATTGCGTCAGTTGTAGAGGGCCTTTTGCGTCGGTTTTGGACTGACGTATATCGAGGGGTCGTATTTAATATGCGTCAGTTGTGGAACCGACGCAAATAGTTCAACATTTGCGTCAGTTGTGTCTTAAAAACCGACGCAAAAAAGCACCAATTGCGTCAGTTATGTTTTAAAAACTGACGCAATTGCTTCACCATTTGCATCAGTTTTTTATAGAACCGATGCATTTTCTTTATTTTTTGCGTCATTTATTGTCATAACTGATGCAATTAATATTTTGTTTAGGGCCAATTCATTTTTCTCATTTGCATCATTTCTTTCAAAAACCGACGCAATCTATTAATGTTTTTTTTATATATATAAAAATTTGCTACCGAAATTACACAATCCGAATACCAAAACTTACACCAGTATAAAAAACATTCAAATCATTTAATTTAAAATAATATATCCTAATTATCAATTTACATTGCAATCCTTCTTTATTAGGAAATAAATACTCTGAAATCTATACATACACATGACAAATAAAACCTCTAAAATCAGTACAATATTTGCTACAAACAAAAGGCATAATTATTACTCAAATTAGTACAGTTTTTGCTTAACTGCCTGGTGGTTTCACCTTCCTTTTCATTCACCATTATATTCCCAGATAGCAAGTCATTTTGAGAAAATGCAACCGGAGCATGAAGTCCTTCAGTTCAAGCCTAGCACACAACCAAAACATATTATTTTCAGGGTATGATCAACCAATTACAATAAAAAAATTCATTTGCTATTTACTAAAAAAAAATGTCGCCTCACGTACACTTACTTCCGCCAAAGCACGTGAAATGCTAGGTAAAGCATATTATCCTAAGATAGAAAGAGGAAAAAAAAACTTTTGCTCGTTCCCTAAAATTATGATTTTGTGTGAAAAATAAGAACTGTGTAGAAATCATTGAAGAAACATGATCCCATATATGTATTGCATATCAACCAATCAAGCTCATTCATGTACCATTGAGAGCATACTGAGAAACTAAAGTTGACAGAAGTTGTCCATGTGCTTCTGAGACATGATAGAATAAACCCAAAACCCGGCTTTGGCTAAGGAGACCAGTGGAGAAAGGGGAGCATCAACCAGTTCCACACAAACAAGACATAATGACAACTATGCATCCTGAAGTCACGCTCATGAGAGCCCATGACCATCGTTGAGGCCTAAGCAACGTCCCTTTAATAAAAAAACAATGAAACAACTAATTAACTCTGCAGGGATGAACAAAAAGTTGATATACAAGATCCTTTTCATTCCCATAATACTAACTTTAAGTAATGAGTTTACAAGTTTGAACCTCGACTATCAGACCCTCAGTTGTTTTTCTTAGTGCATAGCAGCACAAGAACAGCGATAAGTCATTTGTAATGGAATCATAAATAAGGATACTTGTGAAACTAAAGAGACAGAAGGTCACCTTGATCTAAATGACTTCACTTTGAACTTCTTAGAAGGAGATAGTTTCATACTTCCTTTGTTTCTCTATATCATCGAATCTGAGGTTTGATGGTGCAACCAAAAGCTGAGATTAAACATCATGTAGGCTTTACAGATAACTGCATAGCCTATAAAGCAGTGTAGCAAGTTAAAACTAGAAAAACAAATTCATAGCTGAAAGATCACATCTGAAAATCTTAATGTACTACTTTTTCTTTCGGTTCAAATAATTAAGGATGCTACCAAACATCAAAAATTTAAACTATAAAGTTTGTACTCGAAACTGATGGAAAAACTAACAAGAAACTCAGCCTAAATATTCATCAACATTTTAATGTGCTCCTTAGTGATTGTGCAAAAGAACTGAGAAGTTCTTTTCATATTTTGCAGGCAAACCCTCCCAAGAAATCCCTCCTTCCATCCCCTTCCATCTATATACAAAGATTGTTGTCTTAATTTTTACCGAAATTAAGCTCTAATATAGTCATTAAACAAATAGGGTCCAAATAATTATGTATGCGACTGTTCCCAACTTGACTTGAAGCTGTCTTAAGTGTTAACGTGATTCTAAGTCCTTTACTCCACGAATTTGTTTCAGAATCTTACTAAGGACTGTTTTTCTTTAGTAAGCTTCAATACTTGACTAAACAAATATTAAAAGTACCAGAAGTAGACCTCATCAAAGCTTGTTGATTGTTGAAAGTAGTTAAATACACGGGTAAACCAATTTCCTTCAACATTTTGAAGCAATTTCCTAAGCATTTCTGAAGTAATTATTTTGTTTCATATGTATGACAGCTCTAACATCAAGAGATTGTGACCCTTGTGGGACTTATAGTATCCCCTATCCCCTCAGCACAGCTGCAAATTGTGGGGATCCTTCATACTTCTATTTTCACTGCAATACTAAAACTGGCCAGGTTGATTTCTCAATTCAGTTTTGTTTCAACACAATGCAATAGTGAATGAAGCTACAATATAAGGAAAAACAGTATAACTGTGATAAGTCAGAACCGATAATTTGCCTTTACAAAAACCGACAATTTTACCTTGTCATAAGTCAGTGCATCATTTACAGCAAGAGTTTGTATGGATGAAATGAGATCTGGATTTGCCTGAGAGAATACAAAGCAGAACGTACTAGTAAAAACAAAACACAAGGAGTCCATTCCACAAAGACCTATAAATATATGAGAAGCATCTTGCAACAACTTAGTACCTTTATAGCAGTATATAGAGTGTCTTTGACAGAAGCTGCATAGTATAACAAGAGGACACTCAGAACCGATAATTAGATCTTTTGCACAATATTCATTAATGATGTATCTAGCTGAACAGGTCAGAGGAATCGAGGGTAGAATTTTACAAACACAGAGAATAGGCAACCACAAATGATACTTACCATTCCATGTCACCAAGGTTTACGATAAAAGCCCCCTCAAACAGTGGTTACAAGAGAAGGAAGGAAAAGGGCAGATAACATAATATCCATACTAATAAGCAATCGCAAACTAGACTTAAAGATAGAAATACCTCTCCACCATACCACAGAAGTTGTGATAGCTTACGAGATATTTAATCCTCAATGCTCCAGCAATCCGCCTGATTTTGTCATAAAAATCCCCAAATATTACATACCCTAACATATTTAATCCTCAATTAGTTGTGATAGCATACGGGATCAGTTCCGCACATTTAGCATTGATTCAGCAAACCCCAAATAGAAAGATTATCCACTTAAGAAATTGCACATTTAGCATTGATTAAACATCCCCTAAACAAAAGATTAAATCTAATTCAAATAATCTAACAATTACCCACACAAATTTATAAATAACTACCTAATTCTTAGCAAATTAGCAGGTAGAAATCAAAATTAACATCTAAACTTATATATAGAACAAAAAAAGTTCTTGAAAATTCAAAAGCTTGACAATCAGGTTGAACTCGAAAAAAAATCAGCTACCACGCAGTTATAAAAAAACCCAACGTCGATGACGTTAATGAAGAAAAACGTGAGGTCAGAATCAATAAAGAAGAGTATGTACAAGTATACGGTATAATAGAAAAGCAAAAACCTAGATTAGAACACTTACCTGAAGATCCCAAATCAATAGTTGAGGGAATTAGAGAAATAGATGGCGAGTCGACGGCGAGTTATCAGTGGGTCGACGGTGGGTCGGCGGTGGGGCGGTGTGGTGTCGATTGAATGGGGTGGTGGTTGAGTGTGGTGTCGATTGAATGAGGGAATGGAGGAAATTAACGAGTGTTTATTTTTTTTGAAGGAATGAATGGGGAAAGCGATAGGCCGTGTTTAATATGGGAATGGGTATTTGCGTCGGTTTCATGTAGAACTGATGCAAAAATATAATATCAAATAAGTCGGTTTAATACCAAAACTGATGTATTTGATCAAATACATCGGTTTTGCTGAGAACCGACGCATTATATACGTCAGTTTCTTCTAAGAACCGACGCAGAAAACTTGACTAAAGGTCGAAAATGGATTCCCGCCAAAACTAAGTACTTTTTGCGTCAGTTTTTGTAGAACCGACGTAAATCAACTGACGCAATAGGTGTTTTTTCTACTAGTGATCGGGGGTAGCTCCATCTACATACTCCTCAAAGAAGGAACGGTTGGCCTTGCCAACCTCTCGATACTTCAAGTTAACGACCTCGTCCTTATGGAATTTGGATCTCTCTTCCAAGGACGGAGCACGTGACCATTTGACATAAGCGGGAGTCACCCATGTCGTAGCAACGGGGTTTGGTACCTCCCAAAGCGGCCGAGTGGCCCACCATCTTTCAAAGAACTCCACAAGCTCGGAGTTCCGGAAAACATTCTCTTGAACAAGAGTGTCTTGAGCGGGCACCTTTTGTTGACGCCCCATTTGCCTCATGAGTCTTTCGGGATAAATGAAGGAAACAACCTTGAAGCCCACCACCATCAAAGAACGAGGACTAGCACCCGAAGCGGGCAACCCCGTGAAGGACCTCAAGTGCCACCACGGCACCACCCAACGGATATGGGGACCACCCTCCTCCGCCAATCTTGCGGCCCAATAGGCCTCGGTGGAAGCAAAACTATCCGTGTACAACTTCTTCCTCATGGTAAGGTGACGGAAGGAGTAAGAAGAAGGATTAACCGGAGGCTCTACATACCTTACCCTCTCCAATAGCCACACTTGGAGGATCCTTGGCGATCCAAAAGAGGGAGCTTCTCCACAAGAGCCTTCCTTGTCCAAAGCTTGGATAATCTTTCCAAGCACCAACCATGATGGATCTCTACCATGCTCCATTTGCTCAATCACATGGATAAGGGTCATGCTACCATGGCATCTTGGCCCCTCCTTCTTCAAGACATCAACAAAGAGGTACACATGGACAAGGCAAAATGCAAGAGCCCTTCTCCTAGCCATCTCCGAGACATTAGCATCTAATCGGTTCGAAAAGATGTTGATAAGAGCCAACATATCCACATCATGTGGAGCAAGAAGAAAGTTGACGGAGGAAGCACCGTTACACAACCCGACCACCCACCAATGACTCCAATTTCTTCGGCAAGAGGACAAATTTCACCTTTCGGGAAAACGAAAACATGATGTTTCGAATCCCAAAACCGAGAACATGCTTCAAGAAACGAAGGTTGCACCTTGACTTGACGAAGCACCAACAATTGGCCAAGTCCCATGCAATCGAGTTGATACTTCTCGGGAGGCGACAAATCCCGGCACCATTGTCGCAATGCGTTCTCGAAAGCATCCATGAAATATTTTTGTGGAAGAAGAAGAGGTTTTGTAGAGATGTTTTTGTGTTTCGGATGATGAAACAATGAAGCGCAAACGTCCCTATTTATACAAAATGATCAGCGCATTTTTCAGAAAAAGAGGAGAGCCGGCTTCCATCGCCAAGACGCTCGCGCCTCTTTGAGGCTTCTCTAGGATTCCCGCTGTTGACTTGTCTCTTTTAACATGTGTTTTCTCCTGACACCTCAAACCTCCCGCCAGGAACCTCGCGCCTCTTTGGGATGGTTCAGGAAATTTTGTGTTTCCTCACACTCACATTTCCTTGTTTTCGCGTTTTACGAAATCCGACACGGTTTCCATGACGCAGCTTTAAACATACGGATTTTTCTTTCTTTTCTTAAGGGGGGAAGGGCTAGTAGCCCCGATCCGCGATGGATCGTTTCCATGTCAGTCGAAATTCCGAAATTTTTTCGCAATTTTCCGGCAAAAATCAAAATCGAGAATTAATAACACGACATCAATTTTCCTCAAAAATTCAAGCACTCACAAATTTGAGTCTTAACATCAAAAACCAAATATACTCGCAAAAATCCTTTTCGAAAATTCTTTCCTAACGGTTTGAGTTTTATATTTTTCGAGTCATTTTCAAATTTTCGATGCAATTTAATTCACGACACGAGTTAATTGCTCAAATTTTCAAATCAATTCCTTTTGAATTCCAAACGCGACGATTTGTCACGAAATTTTCAAAATTTCAATTTTAACTTCAAGTCATCTTGGTTAACTTTGATTTTCAAACAAATGCTTTACGTGTTCTCAACCAAATGCTTCTACGTGTTTACGTTTTGCGTATGTGCTATCTGTTGCCTGTTTTCTACACTAACGATGCAGGAACTGGTGCAAAGCAAAAGGAGAATCAACAGCCGACAACGCTCCTCCGAAACACAACATAAAATAGCCAAAAATCACAAAATAAACCACAGTCCAAAAACACATATATACAAACCGCCTCACGCAAAATGTAAATGTGTACAAACAAGAGTCCAAGACACGGACAAACTACAACAACTACTCGACGTCTCCCGTCGGACCAGTCCTGGTCTCACTAGGAGTCGCTGCCAACGCAGACACCACCGCCAGCTCAGACTCCCTCTCCGGGGAACTCTCCAGCGTCTCACGCTCCATCTCGACATGAAGCTCCTCCGCTGCAGCCAACTGAGCCTTCAGAGAGGCAATCTCCACGTCTCGACTCCGCAGCTCGTCCTCATGACGCCTCAAGTCCTGGTCCCGACAGATGATCCCCAGCTCCTGGCCCGCGATCGTCGACATGGCTGCCTCCAACTCAGCACGGACCCGAGCAAGCTCCGCCAGATCCGCTGTGCCCTGCCAAACACAATAACAGATCCTGAAGATTTAAAAGCGTGAAATACAACACCAAATACACAAAATACAACACACAAAACGTACCTGGGAAAGCCGAGCCTCCCTCGTAGCCAGGTCACCAGAAAGCGCCCTCCAGCGGTTAGCCATCCGCCACAAGTTCTGGTGACTAACAGTCGTCACCTACAAAACAAAAATGTCCTTCAATACAATGTGAGGCAAAGCATAACTGGAGAAAGTGTTCAAGTCAGGAACTCACCCTCAGAACAGTCAACCTCCACTCCATGCCGACATCGGCCACCTCGGCCACCGCGGGCTCCGGTAAGCGCAACTGAAGCTCCTCGCCACCCGGCCCCTGAAAAGTGGTCTCCGTCGGGAAAGCTGGGGGCTGAGTCCTCATCAGCGGGTCAACTCCCTGCCATTTGGATCCACATCAAAGATGACAAACTCTCCTATCAAGGAAGGCAATGAAAACAAAGAAAAGAGAAAAACATACCTCGATCGGGTACCAAGCAAGCCTCGACAACCGAAAGGTGTCGTAGTCGGCGTCCCGCAACAACGGGCTCCTCACGCTCCTCGACGGCCCCTGAGGCCTCAGCAGTCTGCTCAGGAGGTCTCTCCCCCTCAGTAATGTCCTCCACAACCACGGCGGGCGTGCTAACCGGAGTACTAACCGGGCCCGACCCGAACAACTCCTCAAGAGTCGCAGCCATGAACTCGGCCTGCTCCGAACAATCTCCTACAAACAAAAAACGTCAGCCGGAATTTCGGCATTACGACGGCATGAAATGGATAAATCCAAAAACAAAAAAAACAACCTGCAATACAAAAACAAGGGGCAATCCCGCCCCAAACCACTCACAAAAAAAGCACAAAAACGACTCGCCCCTCTTTTCAAGCAAAAGACGAGTTAAAACCACAAAAACGGCATTTCAAGACCCATACAAGGTCTGCCAACAACCCAAAATACATTCCGGACACAATGGGGTATTTTTCTACGGTTCAAAAAGGCAATTCATACGCTAATTTGAGCCCAAACCGGTCAAAAATTCAAAAACGACCGCAAAAAGGCAAACGTGATTTTATCACGCCTCAAGGTGACCTAAAAAACCAGTAAGGTCCATTTCAAGGCAAATTGACTCAATTCAAACCCAAATGCAAACTAAAAGCTCCCCTATACTCCTAAATAGGTTTCTAACCTAATGCAAACATCAATTTCACTCGAAATTGGCTCAATCAAAAACGCCCAATTCGATTTTTAGGGCAAAAATCCGCCCTAATTCAACTAAGCTAACAATCAACAAATTTGAAAGGATTCAAGAGGAAATACATACCTTGAGATGACATTTGTTGACAATGGCACAAGTGAAACCAAGCTAGAAGGTCCTTTAATGGCGATTTTGCGACATTTTTGAGGTTGAAGATGAATAATTGATCCGGTTGATGTCGTCACTCATCCAATCAAACACATTTATAATACTCAACATACAACTAGTTAGTGGTAAGTCGAGGTCGATCCATGGGACGGTGTGCTTTGGGTTCTAAGTCTATCTATATCAATTTATGCTAGTGTCACAAATTGGTTGGGTTTGTAGTTGTGTTCTAGACTAATAAAAGCAATAAAGTAGAACAGGCAATAAAAGAAAAGATGTAAACAATTGATTAAAAGTGCTAGGATATCATGGGGTTATGGGGGATTCATGGTGTTGATCATACAAACATGTTTACAAGGTTGCAAGCAATTAATTTTGTGGAGGAACCGAGTTGGGTTATATCTTACGGTTCTTAGGAAGAGTTGGGTCCCGGAGCCGAATCGATTAGATTGTACAACACCTACATGTCGACTTACTTTCCTCCTAATCAACTTCTATGCATGGTCTAACAAGACTCGAGTTGGTTTATATCTTACGAGTCAAGTTGAGTAGATAAGAGATGGTAAAAATGCAAGGATTCATAGGCTTAGCAATTCATCAAACATAACATGTGCATAAAGTTGACATCACAACAAGCAAGCAATTTAATCATGTGAACATATTAGATTAAGCATGAATCAATCCCATGTTGGTTTCCCCTAATTACCCACTAATCCTAGCTAAAGAAACTACTCACTCATTATCATGGGAAACATGTCATTAATGGTGTCAATCATCACAACAAGTATAAACATGATAATAGAATGAGGAAATAAACAATAAAGAGTAAAGAGTAAAGGATTTATACCAAACTCGAGATGATCCAAATAATAAAGCAAAGAATAATAGAAGAAACTTGATTGATTGATGAAAGGTTATCAATCCTCCAATAATAACCCAATAATCTTCAATTACCCAAAAGTGATGAACTTGAATAATAAACTTGAACAATAATTATGGAAAGATTAATGTGTAATTTGTGGAAAGATTAAAGAGTAATCTATTCTAATCTACTCCTAATCTAATCTAAGGAAGGATTTTTCTAGCTAAAAAGATGTGTCAAAGGATTATTACAAATGGGGTATTTATAGTGGAAATTAGGTGGATGCATTAGGGTTAACTAAGGGCTAAATTAGTAATTACACTTTTGAGATTTGAGCAGGGAGACTCCGGTATTTTTCGAAGGAAGGGCTTCTTTCTTTGTAGCTTGGAGAAGACGAAATTGTGCTGTGCAGGAATCCGTGCGTATTGGAGTCGGGACGGGCGGATTCTGGCTGGGGAAAACGGGCGGATTCAGTTGAATCCGGGCGGATTCTGAAAATGCAATCCGGGCGGATTTGGGAGAAGACGGGCGGATTCGGGAGATGCAATCCGGGCGAATTTGGGAGAAGACGCTCGGATTGTGGTTCACGTAGCAAGGGAAAGTTTCCTGTCCAGGAATACGCCCGTCCCGAGCGAAATATGGGCGTCCTGGGCTTCAACCCGAGCGGGTTGAATTTGACCCGAGCGGGTTGAGCTGTATCTTGAGCTCGGATTGTAAAACGGACGTCATTTTCTCATCCGGACTCCTATTGGAGTGATTCAAAAGCCTAGATCACTTGTTTTTTCGATGCCGTAACATCTAGCATACTTTCAGAGCCAAAGGAGCAGCCCTTGGTTCGGTTTTTGAGCGATTTCTTCTTGTAATGCCTTCCCTCTCGTCATTCTTACTTTTAACCCTTTGATCCCTCTATATACACTTTATTCCTACATCTTTGGTCATCATTCTTGCCTTCTCTTCATACTAGTCCATCTAATATCATCAATAAGCTTCCAAATATGCACGAAAGACGGGAATTTCCGCCTTATTATCTCCTTTTCTACAAAACATATGAAATGCGATAGAAAAGCAAATAGGAAGGTTTTGACGGATAAAATGGCCATGAAATGCTATATTAGTATGCAAAATAGGCTCAATTAGGGGACTAAATGTGCGCAAATAATGGTCACATCAAATATCCCCAAACCGAACCTTTAATCGTCCCGAGTAAAGAGGTGACTAAAACTAGACCTTTATTTAAACTATCCTACTAATATAACCGATATGAGACAATTAGCGGGTCTCACTCCGCCCCTTCAACTCACAACAAGACAACCATGAGGTAGGATGCCTTCTTGCAAGGCAAGGTGGGTCTTGCCAAAATGGCGACACATCCAAACATTAAGCACACAAAATCAAATAATGGATGCATCTACAAAAGAATAGCCACTTTCCTCATCTAAGTGGCGGAAATTATCTACAAGGGAAGCAATTCAAGGGTACACACTCCCTCATAGATGCAATTTCTTCAAACTACTAAGCCTAGAAGGATACCAATAAATCACCTCCAAATTGTGTCAAGCTAGGGTACCTTTGTCTTCAATCGTTAAATGCTTTTGTCAAGAATAGACTCCCTATGGTGTTAGAAACACTGGAGGATCGCGGAATTCCCCCTCTTGCCTAGACAAGAAGAAGGGTCGTCCCCTCTCTACCATGCACAAAAATGGATAAGATGGAAAAGGGATCGATAGTATTTGAGTTTCACTTTGGGAGTTTGCTTTTGTTTTTGGTTTTTTCCCCCCAATTTCTTGTGGCATATAACATTTGAGAACACTTTCTTTTTGCCATTTCTTTTTGATTTTTGGCATTTCAACACTTGACAACTTTCAACTTTTCTTTGCATTTCTTTTTGAACATTTTCAAAGTCACCCCATATGTAGGGAGGGTGCCTTATTTTTGAAGCTTTAGGAGTCTATTTTTGCTTCTCTTTTCTTTTGATGCATTTTGCAAACTTTCTTTCACTTTTCATTTCATTGAACTCAAATTGATTTCTTTTTGTGCCCATTCCCTTTGATGACAAAATGTGTGGTAGAACATGGATGAATGATGGATGGATGCATAGTTTCAAGGGTCACCTTGGAATAAACGGTAGCCAAGGAGTTATCACACCACAAGGTACTCTTGACTAGGCCTTAATCCATGGGTCAAGGGATACTAGCATGACACATCCTAGGGTGTTTTACAAGTATTCTAACAAATAAAGTCTTAAGAAGAAAAAGCATCTACTAGGGCCTATATACACTAGTCAAGCTTCCCAAGTAGACGGTTTCGCAAAATTTTTCTAACATGCAACTACATGCCATGATGCAACTAGCATATAAACATCCTAATGCATATGATTCTACCAACTAATATGACATATAAACTAAATGCAAGTCCTAAGTTCACATTTTTATACCGCATCAATCAAAATAAAGCCACATAGTTTTTAACATAAAGAGGAAAAAGGAGATTGGAAAGATCATACCATGCGGTCTTCAATATCCTCATGTCTCGGATGTGGCGTAGTCGATCAATTTGAAAAAGGATAGACAAACAAACAAACAAGTATATACAATATATACAATTCTACACTATAAAGGAAATGAACTTGTTTTTGTGTTTTTGAATTTTTCAAATTTTTATGGTTTTTGATTTTATGAAATTAAAGAACATATTTTTGGGATTTTTCGAAAATTTTCAATTTTTATGCATTTTTGGAATATAAATTCCCATCCCCCACTTTATTTTGGACATTGTCCTCAATGTACATGTAGGAGTAGGAATAAAAAGGAAAACATGTTTTTGAATTTTTGATTTTTTGAAATAAAGTACAAATGCAATGATATGATATGAATGAATGCATGTTCTAACTAAATGCAATTCTATATGACATATATAACAAATGAATGCAATCTAAACTATATTAGATGATGCATGATTTCTAGTAAACTAAGGTCACCTATGATCAAACCTCCCCAAACCGATTTAAACACTATTTCTAGTGTAAAAATGAATAGGTTTGGCCATTAGTGACTATGCATGAATTCTAATTTATATGCAATTATCTATATGAATCATGTGAGATATAATACAATGCAAACTAATCTAATCATGTGAGATATATTACAATGCTACTATACTATATGAGCTAACTAATGTAAATGCAATATGAAATATAATACAAATGCAAGCTAAATGTATATGTAAATAATTAAATGCAAGTGTAAATGTAATGCAAAGTGAAAGGAAAGGATATCTTACAAATGGTGGTTTGAGGGAGTACTCCACCAAACTCATTCCTTGTTGCCATGATTATTGATGTTGTCCATATTGCTTAATGCTCTCAATAACCGGTCAAAGGCTCTTGAATGGGCTTCATGTAGGCATAAATAGGAGATTGGTGATGTCAAAACGTAGTTTACCCATCTTTGCTTGGAATAGAACTTTCCAAACACTCTCCCATTTGTTTTGCCCTTGGCACTTGACTTCTTCCAATGCTTCAAACCAACAAGCACATGATTCTTGTCAATACAATGTATGAAGTATTGCCCATATTCATCCGGAGGCTTCCACTCTTTACCATCTCTTTCAAATTCTATGATGATAGAGCATTGATTCATCAATCCTTCAATAGTAGAAGGAGAGTTCTCATTTCTTTGATGAGGGGATAGTTGAAGGATAAGATGTGGAGGAGTCAACTTCTCACCATTGAGGTCATTCATGCTTTCATTGTCTTCACTTTCTTCTTGACCCTCCTTAGAACTTGAACCATTTCCAAAGAAAAGAGCTTCAATTTCTTCCAAACTATGATCAAAGATGCCAACATCATAGTTTTCCTCTTGACCTCTCAATTCCCCAAAGATTGCAAGTTCAAATTCATCAACCTCTTCTTTCAAAGTTTTACCTCCACTCTCATAAGTGTCAAGGGAACACACTTCCTCTACATGGGTCATAGAGGGAAATTGTGGTGGGAGGTCTTCCTCATCATCATCATAGGTATTCCAAATTGTAGAAGCAAGGCTAGTGTGTGAGCTAGATTCATTAGACAATTTAGACAAAGTGCTTGTCTCATAATTGGCCTTCAACTCACATTCATCATTGCTCTCCACCCCAACATCATGCTTCAATTCATTATCCACTCTTGGTCCATAATCAATCAAGCACTCCCCTTCCTCAAAAGTTACATCTTCATATTCACATCCATCATGAATGTTTGTAAAGTTGGGTACAAGTTGGAATATGGGATGTTCAATACTTATGAATTTAGGAGGTGGTGGGGTATTCACAAGAGTAGCTTCATAATGCCATCCAAATTCTTCTTCACCCTCGTTATCTACCCCTTCTTCTTCATTTAGCATTTGGGTGGCTTCCAATTGGGCAATTTGATTTGCCAACTTCTCACCATTAGTAACAATGTTTTTGAGAACATTGTCCCTAGCTTGGTTCTCTTCTAGCATTTGTATGAAGAGATTTTGTTGGTCCCTTAACATTTGGAGAACCACACTTTGCATGTCAAGATTATGCTCATTCTCTTGTTGTGGGTACATGCGAATTTGGTGGTATGGGTGTTCATTGTAGGATGACATTTGGCATTGATTGTAAAGTGGGTTTTGGGTGGGTGGTTGTTGTGGATGTTGGATGTGGGGGCTTTGGTAAGAAAAGTTGGGGTAGTGGTTAGGATTTTCATTGTATGAGGTGTAAGGTAGGTTTGTGTTGACTTGCTCCTCAAACTCCCCATACCCATAGTCATACTCAAAAGATCCACCACATACTCCATATGTCAAGTCTTGAGTCATTATCATAGCCAAGATAAAGATACAACTACAAACATGGAAACTACAAGAAAACGGTAAAAACGATCCTTGAGGAACAAGTTCTTCAAGGTGAGAGCAAAATCAAAATAGACAAACAAGTAAGAACTTAATTACATAGCACCGTCCCCGGCAACGGCGCCATTTTGATGGAGCGATGTCGTCGGGTTGATTGATTAACAATAATTAAAGAGGGATTAACAATAATTAAAGAGGGATTAAGAGAATTATACCTATGGAGATTCCAATTATAATAAAGCAAAGAATAATAGAAGAAACTTGATTGATTGATGAAGGGTTGTCAATCCTCCAATAATAACCCAATAATCTTGAATTACCCAAAAGTGATGAACTTGAATAATAAACTTGAACAATAATTATGGAAAGATTAATGTGTAATTTGTGGAAAGATTAAAGAGTAATCTATTCTAATCTACTCCTAATCTAATCTAAGGAAGGATTTTTCTAGCTAAAAAGATGTGTCAAAGGATTATTACAAATGGGGTATTTATAGTGGAAATTAGGTGGATGCATTAGGGTTAACTAAGGGCTAAATTAGTAATTACACTTTTGAGATTTGAGCAGGGAGACTCCGGTATTTTTCGAAGGAAGGGCTTCTTTCTTTGTAGCTTGGAGAAGACGAAATTGTGCTGTGCAGGAATCCGTGCGTATTGGAGTCGGGACGGGCGGATTCTGGCTGGGGAAAACGGGCGGATTCAGTTGAATCCGGGCGGATTCTGAAAATGCAATCCGGGCGGATTCGGGAGATGCAATCCGGGCGGATTTGGGAGAAGACGCTCGGATTGTGGTTCACGTAGCAAGGGAAAGTTTCCTGTCCAGGAATACGCCCGTCCCGAGCGAAATATGGGCGTCCTGGGCTTCAACCCGAGCGGGTTGAGCTGTATCTTGAGCTCGGATTGTAAAACGGACGTCATTTTCTCATCCGGACTCCTATTGGAGTGATTCAAAAGCCTAGATCACTTGTTTTTTCGATGCCGTTCCATCTAGCATACTTTCAGAGCCAAAGGAGTAGCCCTTGGTTCGGTTTTTGAGCGATTTGTTCTTGTAATGCCTTCCCTCTCGTCATTCTTACTTTTAACCCTTTGATCCCTCTATATACACTTTATTCCTACATCTTTGGTCATCATTCTTGCCTTCTCTTCATACTAGTCCATCTAATATCATCAATAAGCTTCCAAATATGCACGAAAGACGGGAATTTCCGCCTTATTATCTCCTTTTCTACAAAACATATGAAATACGATAGAAAAGCAAATAGGAAGGTTTTGACGGATAAAATGGCCATGAAATGCTATATTAGTATGCAAAATAGGCTCAATTAGGGGATTAAATGTGCGCAAATAATGGTCACATCAATAATCATCCGCAGCTCAACCTCGCGTCTTTTTAACAGAAAATAGGGAAGCCGGCTTCCATCGCCAGATGGCTCGCGCCTAAACCAGGCCTCCCCTTTGCTTTTTCAGCGAAATTTGGGCTTTGGCCCAATTTCCCACAACAACTTCAAAGTTTTCGTTGACGATATTAAATGTCGTCATTTCCTCGAAAACAAACAAAACCAAATAATGAAAATTCAAATTCGCTATTTTCAAAAATTTCAAGCAAACGGCGATCAAAACCGCCAACTTCAAAAATAATAGCGAAAATTCGAAAAACCGCTATTTCTCCAAATCACATGTCAATGGCGGCACATAAACCGTCACTTCAATCAATAGTGAAGATTCCAAATTCACTATTTCTTTCAAATGTCAACGGCGGCACATAAACCGTCACTTCAATCAATAGTGAAGATTCCAAATTCACTATTTCTTTCAAATGTCAACGGCGGCACATAAACCGTCACTTCAATCAATAGTGAAGATTCCAAATTCACTATTCTTTTCAAATGTCAACGGCGGCACATAAACCGTCACTTCAATCAATAGTGAAGATTCCAAATTCACTATTTCCATCAAATGTCAACGGCGGCACATAAACCGTCACTTCAAACGCAATAGCAAACTCAAAATTTGCTGTTTTTCCTTCAAAATTAAAACAAGCGGCGATCAAAACCGCCACTGCAAATTCAAGCCGACGAATGGTGAAAATTCCAAATTCACTATTCCTTCAAATACCAGCAGGGGGCTTCCTCGCGGAACCCACTCATTCCAAAAATAGTGATAGTGAGAATCCATACTCACTATTTCCCCAGCGACATCACGAGTTCGCTATTTTCAAAACAAGCCCATTCGACGCGGCTACTTCCATGGTCTATTAACCGACCTCACCATGGCTGGCGAGCCTTTGTCAGCAACCTTTCAAGGACAGATCCGGAAGATGCCTCGGGTACATTTCCTTATCTCGGCTGGCGAGCCTTACAACGCATCGCGGCTGGCGAGCCCTCCTCATATACGCACCATGGCTGGCGAGCTTTGTCCGCAACCTTTCAAGGACAGATCCCGAAGATGCCTCGGGTACATTTCCTTGTCGCGGCTGGCGAGCCTTACAACGCATCGTGGCCGGCGAGCCCTCCTCACATACGCACCATGGCTGGCGAGCCTCTGTCCGCAACCTTTCAAAGACACATCCCGAAGATGCCTCGGGTACATTTCCTTATCTCGGCTAGCGAGCCTTACAACGCATCGCAGCTGGCGAGACCTCCTCACATACGCACCATGGCTGGCGAGCCTCTGTCCGCAACCTTTCAAGGACACATCTCGAAGATGCCTCGGGTACATTTCCTTGACTCGGCTGGCGAGCCTTACAACGCATCGCGGCTGGTGAGCCCTCCTCACATACGCACCACAGCTGGCGAGCCTTTATCCGCAACCATGCAAGGACATATCCGAAGATGCCTCAGGGGTATGACTCCTTCTTATGGCTGGCGAGCCTTTGTACGTAGTCTAACGGACTTTAAACGACCCGCACGGACAGTCGACAGACTCTAAAATATTCTCGACGACAGGTCCTTGACTCGTACCCTCGAGTCGTCTTGGCGTCGCCCTTCCTGACGGCAGGTCCTTGGCCCGAATCCTTTCGAGCCGCCTCGACGTCGCTTGGGTCTTCAGGTTGTAATCTTCGATTGACCTGGGGGCTCTACTTTGACTTTCGCCCGTCCAAGCCTCGGTCAAAGTGGGGCTCAGAGATACCCGTGATCTGCTGAGACTCCAACAAACACCCAATGATTATCGGACTACAACATGTTTTGGAATCGCGGCGTTTGATCGACAGTTTGTGTACAACTTTACGTCGGAAAACTTAAAACGATTTCGAAAATAAAACATCTCAAAACATTTCAAAGATACCTGGAGTGTTTAATGTACGACGACGGGGTCGCGATGACACTAACTAGAATCAAAACTGACACCGGACCAAAAACCGACTCAAAAATTCAAATCCCGACTCCAACAACGAGTCAAACCGAGTCAACCACAAAAACAAAATATCTCAAAGCCTTCTATGCTAAGTTTTCCCGGATTCATGTTGGTCAAGTACCAAACATGTGACTACAAAACCTAGGATAGAACAAATCATGATTGCGTTTGTTGTGAAAGCGACAACACAGATCGAAGACCCGCGACGTGGCTCGCGCCTCTTTGAGCAGCCCAGGTGGCCACGTCGCTCAAAACTCACACAACCACTCATTCTCCTATAAATACCCCTCAAATGCCACCCATTTGAGACTTACGCAAGTGTCCGCCCCCTCTTTTCTCCCTTAAAATTCTCGACTCGACTTCTTAAGTCACAATCCGACGCGTATTTACGACCTACCGATCGTAAACACGAGCCTTAAACATTGTTTGGTACCGTCATCATGCATTAAATCACTTGACCGACCACTTCGACCACTACACCATCACTAAACTTTTAAAACACTCTTTTACTTACCAAAACGGTTTTAAACCGAGTTTTTTCCGATCAAACGAGTTGTTACACTTACGTCGGTCACTCGCCATAACCAAGCATGTAAGTATGAGGGTGTAAAAATCCTCTTTTATTATGTTTTCATTTGTTTCATGACTCTAACATGCTAAAATATGCATAACATGAACCAAAACATGGAATAAACGAGCCAAAACCGATTTTTTGGTCTGAGGCAGAAGCCCCTTGGGTCGCCAACAGGCTCGCACCTAAATGGGGTACTCAGACCAGAGATCAACCGTGTTTGTTCTCGTCATTTCCCTTAATCCATTTTTCATATTTGTAATCGGTTTTTACCATTTCAAGTATTTTCGAAACCTTTTTGTTTTATTTCACATGTTTTAACCATAAAGCATTTTTCGCCCTTGGTTCTTCATACCATGACGGTTAAATCCGTGTTTCGGTGATAATATTTGGTTAATGACATTTAGAAGGTATTTTAAAGCCTTTTATTTTATTTCTTCATATTTTCGAACAAACATATTAGTCACCAACACAAAATCATCCTTGGTCCTACATACCATGCCGGATTTTAACCCGGGTACTATGACGAGTATCGACTAATTACATTCAAAATGGACTTAAAACAAATTAGTGCATAATCATTTTTCAAAACTATTCATGTCAAGTCTGTCAAATCGAACCCGACACCGAATATTATCAAATAATGATGATTATTCGAGTCTAGTTCTTCAAATCAACAAATGCGGTCTAGACGACCCTTTCAAAACCAAGCCGGGTTCAAATACCCATTTTTAACACGTTTTATAACGTTTTCTAAACAGTCAGAACATGGCATACAACCGTTGGCTAACCCGCGCCTCAAGCAGGCTCCCCATTTCTCATTTTCAAAACCCGAGGGAGGCCCCTTACACCGCCGGCTGGCTTGCGCCTCTTATAGCCGTCTGGTACAGGGCCTGTTCCCTTCCAGCATTAGTCATCTGATCCGTCCTATATCCGGTTAACCCGGATATAGGACGGATCAGATGACTATTCAAATCATATTTGCAAAATGCCTTACTAAGACAAATGGATCATGTTATTCACCCTAAACCTAATACGGTAAATGGATGTTTAATTTCCGTCTTACATGCAAATCAACCATTAATCCAACTTGACATCTTATACTTGATACTTGGATTAAATCAACCGACTTAGAAAGCTCTCACATGTAAGGTTTAAATCATTGTATGCGCATTCATGCATTTAAACCGTTTTATCAACTTTTGCATTCAACCAACCAAGATCGATCAGTAGAGACCGCTAAACGCGGGCGGGATTGGGTGTCTGATTAAAGGGCTTCCCAATACGTATCTTCACCTCTTACTCAGAAACTTTGGATAGTGGACGACCTTATCTAGGGCGTACGAGAGTCATTCTAGAGATAGGATGCTAAAGTGGGACGATTTCCTTATCTTTAGTACCTATGTCAAAACGCTGCTTTGTGCTTCGATTTGACCAAGGTATAAAGTGGAATTCGAACGGGTTCCAGGCATCCCACAAATGCTTGGTGGCGACCCCGAACATCTCTAATCGTTTCGAGACCCTTAGCGAGACGAAACCGACCGATGTAAAACGATCCGGTGGAAAGCATCTTTACGCCGCCGAGCGTGGCTTTCAAAAGACCGCTGCATGTCCGACAGATCGGCTTGGCGTGCAGGTGGCCCGCGACTGCGGACCGGTAGGTGGCCCAAATCCACAGACCGAGACGTGGCCCATGCCCACACCCGCCTCAATAGCGGCCTCTACTAATGATTAGGGAAATCGCTCATATTTGATATGCCGTCACTGTAATGCATGCAATGCAACAAACATAGATTAATCCTAGCATGTGAAATTAGACTATGTCAGTTAACACGTATTTTAGCAAACAATTGGGTCGAAGTAGAAAGTTAGATTAGTTACATGTGAGAGCCAAGTAAATAAATCATACAGAATAATAATAAATGAAATACAATAATTAAAATTACAAACTTTACAAGGTTTATTTGATCTACGTCAAAAGCACGCTCAAAGATAAGATATCTAAGAAGAAAATAAAAGAAAAATGGAATACGAAATTAAAATACGAAATACGTCAGATTAGAGGTGATAATACGGATAATAGTTGATTTAAACCGTAATTAGGAGCTACGTCAAAGCAAGAAAGAGTTCAGAAACAAAAACCAACCCAGAACAGGCGCAGCATCTGCTGCGTCCTCTGGAAGAGGCGCAGCAATCCCTGCGTCTGTTCTAGACCTGGGCTCTAGCTGTGAAGTCAGAACCGCGGGTTAGTTATTGTTCGTTGGTATATTTAGGATGGATTATCAATTTTAGACTCGAAGTGAAGTGCTTTAACCGATTATATGAATCTGGGCAAGTCATAAACGAATTAAAAACGAGAAATTTACAGGGATTTAAGGGATTACGATGAACTCGTGTCGGAAATACAAAAGAACAAACTTGAGATTAGATTAGGACGAAATTAGACAAATAAGACTCGAAATAAAATCTATGCATCAAGTTAGGATTCCAGAACTTCGACATGAACAAGTCGAAACCCAAAAGAATCGATTTGAAGCAAAACGGCGAAAACCCGCAAGTATTGAATTACTCGGGATTAAGGACGAATTAAGCGTTGAAATAATTTATACACTGAAAATTACAAAAGGAACAAAAGGAATGTGATGTGACCATTATTTGAGCACATTTAGTCCCCGAATTAGCCTCGTTCCTATGCTTTTTAGTGCATATTTGGGTCATTTACTATCTTTAGTCCTTTGTTTTGCATATTCTTTGAGGTTTTGTTTCCTTGGTAGGAGAGGAGTGCAAACCTTGCATTTTCATGGCAAAATAGAGCTAAATTGATCGAATCTAATGAACAAGCATCAAAGAGAAAGCAAGACTAGAAGGCCTTTGTACATATTATAGTAGATGGGCAATGATGAAGAAATCCTTGCATCCCCGACTAAATCCCGGAGGATTATTGGAAGAAGAAAAGAAGAAAAGAAAGCTGTGACGAAATCCGCCCGTCCAACTAGGCAAGACGCCCGTCCAAGACGTGAGGAATCCGAGCGTCTTTGCCATCAAGACGCCCGTCCAACCACCCACAATCCGCTCGTCCAGCCTATCAGGAAATCCGCCCGTCCCGACACCTTGGACGCTCGGATTCCCTTACAGTCCCATACGTCCTTTTCTTCCCTCCATGAAAGATGCGCATATTTATGAAAGACCGGCATAAAGGAGACTCGCATTTTTTCTGAGAGGAGCGATTCCTCAAGGACTTAATCGTCATTTAAGCCCTTAGTAAACCCTAATTTGTGTACCTAATCCCCACTATAAATACCCCATTAGTCTAATTAGATGAATCATGTTCTTCTTATCAATCCTTAGTGTAGTTTATATCATTCTAATCTCTTCTTAATCTTGTAATCAACTTCTAATCAAGTCTTAATACAAATCTCATTTCCTTAATTTCTCTTTTGTTCATCTTTTATTTTGGGTAATTGAAGATTATTTGGGTTATTATTGGGAGATTGACAACCTTCCAATCAATCATCAAGTACTTCTATTATTCTTTGCATTATTTTGGAATCATTAGTAGGTATAATTCTCTTAATCCCTTTTTAATTATTGTTAATCATCTTCATTTATTCATCATGTTTTGCTTTGTTAATGTGATTGACAACCTTGTTAACATGTTAAACTTGATAATGAGTGAGTAGTTTCCTTAACTAGGGTTAATGGGTAATTAGGGGAAACCAACATGGGGAATGATTCATGCTTAATTTAATATGTTTTCATAGTTTATTTGCTTGCTTGTTGTGATCTCAACTTATGCACATGTTATGTTTGATGAAATGCGAGCCTATGAATCCTTGCATTTTTTACCCATCACTTACCTTTTCAATGAGACTTGTAAGACATAAACCAACTCGAGTCTCATTAGACCATGCATATAGTTGAGTAGGGAGGATTAAGTCGACTTGTAGGTGTTGTACAATCTAATCGATTCGGCTCCGGGACCCAAACCTTCCTAGGATTGTAAGATATAAACCAACTCGATCCATCACAACAATAATTGCTTGCTTATAATTTGAGAATATGTTTGTAAATGATCAATTCCCATGAATCCCCTATGACCCTATGACACCCTAGTGCTTTTAATCAATTGTTTACATCTCTTTTTAATCATCTTGCTTGTTTACTTTTATTGCTATTTAGTTTAGTGATCTTCTCATCTCAACCCCAAATCGTGACACCCCTAGACACCGCTACTTGCAATCGAAAATCCTACATCAATACTCGTCCCTTGGGATCCGGCCTTTACTTGCCTCTTTACTAATAGTAGAGTTGTTTGTAAAGTTATAAATATTGTTTTGGTCTAGGTGCTCTTAACGACAAGTAACCGAAAACTAAATCTCCAAGTAAGTGAGTCCGACCAAAAATGGCGCCGTTGCCGGGGACGGTGTTAACTTGATTTGATTTTCTTAGATTGTTATTAGTTGTGTCTTTCTTTGCCTTGGGGAAGTAAAACTCCTCAAGGTTTGTTCTAATTGTTTTCGAGTTGTTTGATATTTTGCATGTCTAGAAGATCACAAGGTAACTTGTTACCCATTGATCACGAAATTGAAAGGACTTTGACAAACAATAGAAGACTTGCTAGAGGTACTTTGAGAGGTATTGGTGAGGTTGTAGATATTCAACCAAACACTATTGAGTTCATCAACCCTTTTGCAAGAGAAGGTGAGGAGAACCCAACATAAAATCCAACACAAAATCAACCCACAATGCCTAAATTTTCATCACATTCCGTACCAACCGAGGAGAACCTACCCAATGGTACTCCCACACCACAACACTTAACCGGAAATTTCATTGCAAAATCCGCATTTATCCAATTAGTCGAAAGAAGCCAATTTGGGGGGATGCCTAGTGAAGACCCTCACTCACACATGGAAACTTTTTGTGACTATTGTGATGCGATCTCACAAATCGGTGTGACTCAAGACCAAATTCGATGGGTCTTATTTCCTTTTTCTCTAATTGGCACCGCAAAACAATGGTTGAAAGGCCTTGATAAGGCTACTCTTGGAATTGACTCTTGGAAGAAGTTGGCTCTAGCTTTCTACAAAAAATTCTACCCTCCGGAAAAGACTAACATGCTAAGAGCTCAAATTACGGGTTTTAAGCAAAGGGATGAAGAATCTTTGTATGAAGCTTGGGAGCGATTCAAAGGAATTTGTCGCTCATGTCCTCATCATGGACTTAGCGAGTGGTTCTTGGTACAACAACTTTGGAATGGTCTTTATGAAGACTCAAGAAACATTCTCAACATGGGATCAAATGGTATGTTCACCGAAGTTGACGATAATCAAACTTGGAACAAGATTGAGGAAATAGCGGTCCATAACTCACAATATAGTAGACCTCGCAAGGCTACTAGAGGAGGAAAGCATGAAGTGGACTCTATTACTCAATTGGGTGCTCAACTTAGTGCTCATATTGATACCATTAACTTGAAGTTTGAGAAGGCTATGCCTAAACTTGAAGAAGCCTCAAAATCGCCAAAGCATCATGTTAATGCCATGGTAGCATCTTCACCAATCCCAAGTGGGATATGCGAGAATTGTGGAACTTTGGGACATGACCAAAGTGAATGTAGGGGAACAAATGAACAAGTGAATGCTTTTCAAGCATACAAGATTGGTACCCCTTATTCCAATTATTACAATGAAAACACCAAATTCCACCCAAATCTCTCATACAAAAGCCAAAATGTTCAAAACCCTCAACCAACATACACCCCACCTCCCATGAGAAACCAAAATCAAAGACCCTTTTTCAACCAAAACCAAGGTTACCAAAATCAAACTCTATACAATCAACAAAATGACCAAGGTTTTGATGTTCAAAAAGAGGTCCTCCAAATGCAAAAGAATCAACAAGAGTTTTTCACTCAAATGCAAAAAGATAGTCAAGCAAAGGACATCACCATCAACAACATCCTAGCCCACACAAAAATGTTGGAAACTCGATTGAGCCAACTAGAATCTTCAAGTTCTCAAAGACAAAAGAGGCAATTACCACCTCAAAGTAATCCCCTAAGACATGAAACGGTTAGTGCCATTCACTTGAGGAGTGGTACGAGATATGAAGGTCCAAAGAAGCAAGTTGAGGATGAAGTTGTGGAAGCTAGTGACAAAGAAGAAGTTGTGCAAAACTCCAAGGAGAACCAACAAAAGAAGAAGTTTCAAAGAAAAGTCAAGAAAAGGCCAAGGAGAAGGAGCCCATTGTTATTAGACTCCCATTCCCAAGTCGTCAAGCTAAACCTAAGTTCGATGACCAACTTGGAAAATTTATGGAAATTGTGAAGAATTTGGAAGTCTCGATTCCTTTCACGGAATTAATCAATCACGTGCCGGCCTATGCAAAGTATATGAAGGGCATCCTTACGAAAAAGAAGTCAATCCGGAAGCTTGAAACTATTGCCTTCACTAAGGTGAGTAGTTCAATCCTTCAAGGGAGTTCACCTCCGAAACTTAAAGATCCGGGAAGCTTCTCAATACCGTGTACCTTTGGCGACACCATGATCAACAAGGCTTTGTGTGATCTAGGAGCAAGCGTGAGTGTTATGCCGTATTCGGTTAGTAAAAGGTTAGGGATGGGAGAGCTTAAATGTACTAACATCACACTCCAAATGGCCAATAGATCGACGAAGACACCGTTAGGGATATGGGAAGATGTTCCCATGAGAGTTGGGAAATTTTTCATCCCGGTGGACTTTGTCATCGTTGACATGGAAGAAGACTCCATTATTCCGATCATTCTAGGTAGACCTTTCTTGCACACCACTGGTGCGGTGATAGATATGAAGGACGGAGAGCTTACTCTCGAAGTGGGAGACGAGAGCATAACTTTCAATCTTGACAAGAACATCAGAGCTCCCCGTTTGCATGAGCCATGCTTCATGGTTGATCACTATAGCCGGAAGGATGATAGGAAGAAGTCGGAATTCCAATGGAAAAAGAAAGTTGATGATGCTCCATTCAAAGAGCAAGAGAATAGCAACAAAGAGAGCTTGAAAAGCTCACCCATGACAAGTGAAGAAGATGGCCTCATTGGCCAAAACAAGAAAGAAGGAGAGTTGTCTCTATCAACTCAAGAGATTTTTAATGATCAAGTAAACGAAGTTTGCGATCTTTGGGATGATGAGTTCGAAGGGATATTGAATCCCTACATTGGTAATGCTATGAACCAAGACCATCATGGAGAACAACAAGTGCAAAGATCTATTGAGGATCTTTATCATGATAATGAACAAGCTTTCGACTACTTCTTCAAAATGTTGAGTAACATCAACAACACCTTGAACATGCCCCCTTAACATCTCACATTGGATGAGAGTTTGGTGGAGTCCTCCCTAAACCACCATTTGTAAATATTGTAACTCCCTAACTTGCATTTCAATTTTTACATTTCATTTTTGTCATTTTTGGATTTATATTTTTGTGCCTTGATCAAGATATTCATCATTTTTTAGAGAAGTGAGGGAGGGACTTATAACTTTATTGATGTGTAGTGCTTTGACTTAGTGTGGGGATAGCAATTGCCTAGGCTATTCATGCCTTTGTAGTGCCCCCACAATGAAGAACACGAGAATTGAAGAATGAAAATGTTACGGGTTAAGTAGTACTCACAGATGGACCTGAATCCGTGTGGACATGGAAGAATCCGAGCGTCTCAAAAGGGAATCCGCTCGTCTAGTAGAATCCGAGCGTCCTATGTCACCAGACGCTCGTCTGGCTGAGTTGTGGAATTCAAAGAAATAGTCTGTCGCAGAATCCGAGCGTCCCAGTGGAGAATCTGCTCGTCTGATTCTGGACGCTCGTCTTACAGCAAAGATGCTCGTCTTTCTCCTGTTGGATTTTAAAGTATCACCCTGTCACATAATCCGAGCATCTTCCAAAGAATCCGCTCGTCTCACATTGAAGAATCCGCCCGTCTTTACACAAAGACGCTCGTCCTGTAGCGTCTTTTCCTGAAGCAAAACGTGCAGAATCCGAGCGTCCCAGTCCTGAATCCGCTCGTCCCTGCTGCTATTTCAATAATTAACGGGTCTTTTAAAACCCCTTTCCCTCATTCATTTTCATTTCTTCTTCATTCAAACACTACCCAAAACCCAAAAACCCCAAAAACCCTCATCCTCTACATCAACAAAACAAGATTTCCTCAACCAAATTCAACAAAATCAAATCCAAACTTCCCCACAACAAAAATTAATCACTCCTTTTACAACAACAATTCATTCAAACACCAAAATCTTCAACCTTTGAGTCGATTTTTAAGATACAAAGCAACATTCTTTCATCTTAAATCGATTTGGGCATAACTAAAAATTGAAGATTTCATTCTCTCTTTGGTGTAATCAACAATGGCAAGAACTAAAGGAGGTAACAAGGCACCCCCAAAGAAGACACTTTCAAAAAGACAACAAACTCTTCAAGCAAAACAATTGTCAAAGGCATTGGTAGTTCATGAGGCAAAGTTGGAGGTTCAACAAGGTCCCCCTATGGAAGCTACAACATCAACAACTCCGGTCATTGAGCAACTATCTAATTATCCGGAGGGTAATTTTCACTTCCGACTCTCATAGGGATAAATTTGTTCTCTTTGCTAGGAAGACCATTATGCCTACAAAATTTATTTGTGAAGATGCTTTAACAAAGTTGGGTGTTCTTGAACAAACCAAAACCTTCTTTGAGGCTATGGGATTGGGTAAATTGTTTACCATGAAAGAATTGACATACCCCTCCCTCACATTGGAATTTTTGAGTTCCTTGAAAGTTACAAGGGTGGAAACTAGAACCCACATCGAGTTTCGTCTTGCAAATGTCAATAGAAGAATCACTTTTGGTGAATTGAGTAAGATTTTAGGCCTTAGTGACACCTTGTACTATGAAAAGATCCCCGACAAGTATGACCCCGCTCCTCTTTGGGAGGCAATTTCCGGAAAGAAATTTGTGCGTTTTCATGATTGTCGTGCTCTATTAGTCCACCATCCGGGCATTAGAGTGTGGCATAAGGTCATTGGGAATACTTTGATAGCAAGAAATGGCACTAATCATCTTACCAAGCTCGATTTTGTTCTTCTTGAGTCGGCCTTGAACATAGGAAGAGAATATACTAAGCCATACAATGCTCTAAGACTTTTGGTTGAACGATGGCTTAATGTCGATTGTGGTAAAGAGGGCACCGCTTTTATTGTGAATGGAGGACTAGTTACCTATTTGGCCAAGCACTTTAACCCAAACTTCAACAAAGACAAAACTTATGTGGCGGTCAAAGGAGGTCATCTCATTGATATGGACACCATGATTCACAAGTTTAAGTGGGTCAAGCATGCTCCTCTTGACACCAAATATGGGTGGTTAACCAATGAAGCTAGATCTTTCACTTTGCCTTCGAAGATTTGCTGATTGAGTGTTCACCGACCAAACTACCTTCTTCCACTCTCCGAGGAGACCGAGTACATCATTCGACAACAAAGAGGCGAGATTGATGAGCCCTCCTCCTCCATTGTCACACCACCCTACCCATTTGAGTATCACGAGTTCAAACCCAAGGATGTCGAGGTAGGAAATGATTACATGACTCTACTCATGAGGGAAATGCACAAGCAAGCTTACAATGATAGAGTGGATGCTTACAAGGCCCAATATCCGCCCCTCCTACATCTAGCTAGGCAAGGACTTCTTGATCCATCATGTCCTTTGCCTAGTTGGGCGGATAGGGAAGTTTTCTTTCCTAGCACCTCTAGTGGTGAAAGACCGAGTGGAGAGGAGAATGTTGGTGATGAGGGTGTTGATGAAGAAGGTGAAGAAGAAGAGGTTCAAGAGAATGTTGAAGAAGAAGATGCTCAAGATGAGGAAGAAGAAGGAAGTGAGGAAGAGCAAGGAAGTTAAAGTGGGAGTGGAGATGATTCCACTTCTATAGAGGAAGATGATGATAATGATGATATGATGGAGGATTAGCAAACCTTGGAGGCTCCTACACTCCTTCACCCCTCTTACGGTTTGTCTACTTCATTTGTTTTCTTTATTGTATTTTGATCATTTGTTTGAGGAGTCCTAGTAACATGGAGGACTAACACCTTGGCTTCATTAAGGTGTTCTTTTTATTGTTCCCACATGTACAATCCAAAATGACAATTTGTAGTTTCATGCATTGCATTCCGTGTGCATAAACTACCCCGAAATTCAAGACGTTAGAAATAATGTCTATTTTGGTTTGGGGAAGTCCATGCATACGCATCGGGAGGTAATATAAATTACGCTCTCCGCCATAACAATAACCCATGCATCATGTAGTGTAGCTTAGTATAGCTTGCATTTAGTTTAGAAATCATGCATCATGCTTGCATAATTTCCTATCGTATTGCCCATTGAGGACAATGCCCATACTAGTGTGGAGATGGGAAATTCTAACTTGAATTTTATTCAAAAATCCAAAAAAATCAAAAAATAAAAAAAATGAAAATTTAAAAAATCCAAAAACATGTTCATTTCCTTTGTAGTGTAGTCTTGTATATATTGTTTTGTATATATTGTGTTTGTTCATCCTTGTTCACATTGATCGACTACACCACATCCGAGACATGAGGATATTGAAGACCGTATGGTATGATCTTTTCAATCTCTTTTTTCCTCTTTATGTTAATGACTATGTGGCTTTATTTTGATTGATGCGGTATAAACAATGTGAATTTAGGATTCCATTTAGATTATTTGGCATACTAGTTGGTAGAATCATATGCATTAGGATGTATAAATGTTAGTTGCATCATGGTATATAGTTTGCATGTTAGAAAAATTTTGTGAAACCGTCTACTTGGGAAGCTTGACAAGTGTATATAGGCCCTAGTAGATGCTTTTTCTTCTTAAGACTTTGCTTGTTAGAATACTTGTAAAACACCCTAGGATGTGTCATGCTAGTATCCTTTGACCCATGGATTAAGGCCTAGTCAAGAGTACCTTGTGGTGTGATAACTTCTTGGCTACCGTTTATTCCAAGGTGACCCTTGAAACCATGCAACCATCATTCATCCATGTTCTACCATATTTTTGTCATCAAAGGGAATGGGCACAAAAGAAATTGTTCAAAAATTTGAGTTCAAGAAAAGAAAAAGTTTGCAGTTGCATCAAAAGAAAAGAGGAGTAACAAAAATAAAAACTCCTATGCTTCAAATATAAGGCACCCTCGTTACTAATTGGGGTGACTTTGAAAATGTTCAAAAAGAAAAATGCAAAAAGTTGAAAAGTTGTCAAGTATTGAAATGCCAAAATCAAAAGAAATGGCAAAAAGAAAGTGTTCTCAAGTGTTATATGCCACAAGAAATTGGGGGGAAAAACAACAACAAAGCAAACTCCCAAATGAAACTCAAATACTATTGATCTCTTTATCCATCGTATCCATTTTTGTGCATGGTAGAGAGGGGACGACCCTTCTTCTTGTCTAGACAAGAGGGGGAATTCCGCGATCCTCCAGTGTTTCTAACACCATAGGGAGTCTACTCTTGACAAAAGCATTTAACGATTGAGGACAAAGGTACCCTAGCTTGACACAACTTGGAGGTGATTTATTGGTATACTTCTAGGCTTAGTAGTTTGAAGAAATTGCATCTATGAAGGAGTGTGTACCCTTGAATTGCTTCCCCTTTAGATAATTTCCGCCACTTAGATGAGGAAAGTGGCTATTCTTTTGTAGATGCATCCATTACTTGATTTTGTGTGCTTTAATGATTGGATGTGTCGCCATTTTAGCAAGACCCACCTTGCCTTGCAAGAAGGCATCCTACCTCATGGTTGTCTTGTTGTGAGTTGAAGGGGCAGAGTGAGACCCGCTAATTATCTCATATCGGCTATGCTATTAGGTTAGTTTAAATAACGGTCCTAGGTTTGTCACCTCTTTACTCGGGACGAGCAAAGGTTCGGTTTGGGGATATTTGATGTGACCATTATTTGAGCACATTTAGTCCCCGAATTAGCCTCGTTCCTATGCTTTTTAGTGCATATTTGGGTCATTTACTATCTTTAGTCCTTTGTTTTGCATATTATTTGAGGTTTTGTTTCCTTGGTAGGAGAGGAGTGCAAACCTTGCATTTTCACGGCAAAATAGAGCTAAATTGATCGAATCTAATAACCAAGCATCAAAGAGAAGACAAGACTAGAAGGCCTTTGTACATATTATAGTAGATGGGCAATGATGAAGAAATCCTTGCATCCTCGACTAAATCTTGGAGGATTATTGGAAGAAGAAAAGAAGAAAAGAAAGCTGTGACGAAGTCCGCCCGTCCAACTAGGCAAGACGCCCGTCCAAGACGTGAGGAATCCGAGCGTCTTTGCCATCAAGATGCTCGTCCAACCACCCACAATCCGCTCGTCCAGCCTATCAGGAAATCCGCCCGTCCCGACACCTTGGACGCTCGGATTCCCTTACAGTCCCATACGTCCTTTTCTTCCCTCCATGAAAGATGCGCATATTTATGAAAGACCGGCAAAAAGGAGACTCGCACTTTTTCTGAGAGGAGCGATTCCTCAAGGACTTAATCGTCATTTAAGCCCTTAGTAAACCCTAATTTGTGTACCTAATCCCTACTATAAATACCCCATTAGTCTAATTAGATGAATCATGTTCTTCTTATCAATCCTTAGTGTAGTTTATATCATTCTAATCTCTTCTTAATCTTGTAATCAACTTCTAATCAAGTCTTAATACAAATCTCATTTCCTTCATTTCTCTTTTGTTCATCTTTTATTTTGGGTAATTGAAGATTATTTTAATCCCTTTTTAATTATTGTTAATCATCTTCATTTATTCATCATGTTTTGCTTTGTTAATGTGATTAACAACCTTGTTAACATGTTAAACTTCATAATGAGTGAGTAATTTCCTTAACTAGGGTTAATGGGTAATTAGGGAAACCAACATGGGGAATGATTCATGCTTAATTTAATATGTTTTCATAGTTTATTTGCTTGCTTGTTGTGATCTCAACTTATGCACATGTTATGTTTGATGAAATGCGAGCCTATGAATCCTTGCATTTTTTACCCATCACTTACCTTTTCAATGAGACTTGTAAGATATAAACCAACTCGAGTCTCATTAGACCATGCATATAGTTGAGTAGGGAGGATTAAGTCGACTTGTAGGTGTTGTACAATCTAATCGATTCGGCTCCGGGACCCAAACCTTCCTAGGATTGTAAGATATAAACCAACTCGATCCATCACAACAATAATTGCTTGCTTATAATTTGAGAATATGTTTGTATGATCAATTCCCATGAATCCCCTATGACCCCATGACACCCTAGTGCTTTTAATCAATTGTTTACATCTCTTTTTAATCATCTTGCTTGTTTACTTTTATTGCTATTTAGTTTAGTGATCTTCTCATCTCAACCCCAAATCGTGACACCCCTAGACACCGCTACTTGCAATCGAAAATCCTACATTAATATCCGTCCCTTGGGATCCGACCTTTACTTGCCTCTTTACTAATAGTAGAGTTGTTTGTTAAGTTATAAATATTGTTTTGGTCTAGGTGCTCTTAACGACAAGTAACCGAAAACTAAATCTCCAAGTAAGTGAGTCCGACCAGAAAGGAAAAAAAAAGAAAATGGCAGGGAGTCGAGGAAGATGAAGAAGACCAGGAGCAGCAAGCAACCTCTGGAAGAGGCGCAACAGATGCTGCGATCCTTCGAAGAGGCGCAGCTGCTGCTGCGTTTCTTCTCGATGTCTGACTTCCGCTGTTTTATAAAAACGGTTTTAAAAGATGTATTTTAAATCGGTTTTTGAACGTGCTTTTTATATAGACCTACATTAATGATACATAATAAAAAGTACAATAAATAAAATGGGATTTTACACCCTCAGACTTACATGTTTGAGGAAACGAGATTGACTAAAGTTATCCTTCAGTGATTGCTCGACTCGAATATGCGTGGAAAGTGCCCTCATTAGAGGATTTAAAAGATTGATTAAGTTGATTAAAAGGGGAGTTGCTCAAATTGGTCGGTCTATGCAACGTGACTGGGACTCGGAAGGATCTGAGCTTACGTGGTCGATTGATCAAGCACGTAGACGTCGAAAGCAATAGCGTAGTCTAGAATGCAAAGAGAGAAGAAAAGGGACGGAACACTCGCGTGCCAAACATGTGAGGCGAAGGCCTTTATTTATACTAATCACACGGAGGAATTATGGTAAGGGTAGAATTTGGAAAGGAATAGGAAAGAAAGATCCGGAAACAACCGACTTAGGTTGAAACACGGAAACTTGGACAAAAAGAAAGCCTTGAGAAAAGTCGCAGTAAGAGCTGCGCTTTCCAGAAGAGGCGCATCATTTGGTGCGTCCTTTCTCCGGTAGTATTCTTCTGCGCAAGAAAACGCGTTTGACAGCCTGTCGTATTTTAGGCATAGCTTTCTCTACAAGACTCGGATTAAGGTGATTTCGGTGGCGTTGGAAAGCGAAGAGAAAGATCTAGAACTTTCTGTAAAATAAGCCTGGCCTAAAAAAGTCGTTATCACCTCGTAAAACGGGCCTAAATGTCGGGGTGTCATTTTAGCTAAATGAAATGCACATTTTGTAATGTAAACTTTAAGTTTAGCCCAAAGAAGTGATATGGGACTAAAAATGAGATATACTCATAACATTTTATGACATCCTAACCTTAGGTAGACAAGCACATTGCTTTTTGACTCGGGATCTGACGGTTTTAGGAAATGAAGACGGTTTTTGACCCGGACTCCAAATGTGCTCTAATTACTGCCAAAACGACCGTAACGACACCTAGATGACAACCAAGGGGTAGACAAAAGTTTATGAGTTACCTTTTATTAACCGATTTACAAAACGTCATAAAATCGCGACATATGCTAAACATGCGACCCAATCATCACTGGGTGTTTGGCGGGAGGTGCAGAAACGAGGTGTCTACAGAAAGGTACTAAAATTATTAATCGAGAATAGTGGACGTAGGTTTCGACTTGTGAAACTGAACCACTTCAAAAATCACTTGTGTCATTTCCTTATGTTCTTTTCTTTACGTTTTACATCGTGTAGTTAATTAGTTAAAGTTTAATCAATAAACTTTAAGTAATTAATTGTTTAATCACGCTTATATTGATTGCCTAACCGCAAAGAGGCCGATCCGTCTATCTTTTTATTTTATTTTTTCCGCTGCTTTATACGTGTGAAATAGACTCCAAATACCTTAAGTGTCCCGTCTTTGATGGGAGAATTATGGGCTTTGGAAGAACATGATGACACACTATATAAAAAGGACATGATTGGGAGTGCTGTACGATTATTAAGAATGGAGCACACAAAATTTTGGTCGGATCTTCAGAAGGCACTACCTATGAGAAAAAGGAAGAAGACTATGTGGAGGCTGATTACAAGAAGGCTGAGAAAAACTCGAAAGCGATAAGCCTGTTGCAAAACGGCATGACATCGAACGAATTCGACCGTTTTTCTTCTTGTACTACGGCCAAGGAAATATGAGATGGTCTTGAATTGGCTCATGAAGGAACATCAGCTGTTAGAAAATGTCGTATTGACTTGCTTATTCAAAAATACGAGATCTTTACAATGGAGAAGAATGAATCACTTGATTGCATGTCAGCACGTTTTTCTAGCATCATTAATGAGCTTAAAAGCCTTGGCAGAAAATTTAAGTCCGAGGATATTGCTAGGAAGGTCCTTAGGAGTTTGTCTAAGAAATTGCGCCCTAAGGTCACAGCAATGGAGGAATGTAGAGATCTTACAGCTTTACCCTGTGCGGAACTTATTGGAGCTCTTATGGCTCATGAACTCGTCCTGGAAGACGATGAGGCCAAGTCCAGTAAAAGTAAGAGTATGGCTCTACAAGCTTCTGCTAGTGAAGATGTCGATGCTGATATTGAGGACGAAATGGTTTTCTTTGCTAAACGCTTCAAAAGAAGACTTTTTAGAAATAAGCAAGCAAAATCGACTAACAACAACAATAAGTCCTTCAAGAAGAAAGTTTCAGAGTCGAAAAACACGTTTGCTAATAGAGGATGCTTCAAGTGCGGAGAATCCGATCATATGATTAAGGATTGTCCCACGTGGGAGAAAATGAAAGATAAAATAAAACGTGAAAAGACTAAGAAAGAATTCAAACAAGTTATGATGGCATCGTGCTGGGGAGATCTTGACACAGAAGATGATGAAGGGTCTGAAGATGAAGAAGATGTTAATCTGTGCTTAAGCAACGTAAGTCTTGACCTAATTTCTGACAGTGATGAAGATAGCTTAGAAGCGTGTTAAGAAATTGTCTAAAAGCGCCTTAATTGAATGTTTTGAGCAATCTCTTCATAAATGTCATGAACAAGATCTGGAATTAAAAGATCTAAAAGAACAGATTCTTGATATTGCTAAAGAGAATCAACTTCTTAAGGCTAAGGCTAAGAAGCTCAAATCTAAAGTTACAGCTAATATTGCTATAACTTCATAAACGGCAAATGCTGAGAAGAAGATTCTTGAGTCTAAAGTTATAGCTAATGAAGCTATAACCTCATATCTGAAACTCAACATTAAGCATCTTCAAGCTAAGGTTACAGCCAATGAAGCTATAACCTTAGAATTGAGGAAAGTCAAAGAGCTTCTAGAGTCGAAGGCTACAGCTAGAGAAGCTGTGATCTCAGATCAAAAGAAGGAAATTGAGTCTCTAATCCAGCAATTGAATGAATCTAAAACCGTACTATTAAACACAAAAAAATTACATACTGAAATGGTACGAGTTCTTGATAATAGATTACAGAATTTTCGTGACAAATATGAAGAGACTCACCCCCCCCCCCCCAAGGTTATTGAGTCAGATCATTCCAAATGTGCTAAAGAGATTCAGTCTCTAAAAGACTTACTTTTACATGTTAGAAAGGTCCACGATAAGTGGGAAGGTAGCACGCGTGTCCTAAATTTTCTGACTGAGCAATAAGATAATAATATGAAAATGGGTTTAGGACATGAGTGATATGGTCGTAGAGACCACGCTAAATGCAAATCAACTCCTTCTGAATGAGATTTCAGGAAGAAAAAATACGTGAATCTACCTGAGTATTTGGTTTACAATTATTGTGGTCATGCTGGACACCTTCAAGATTACTGTGTTAAATATATGAAAGATTTCAATGAAGGTGTCAAGTTTGTTAAAGAATCCAACATAGTGTTAGAATAAAATGATGTTCCTATAAATGAACCAAACTTGAATGAAGAAAGGAATAACAATTATTGATGGTCTATGATATGAGCTTTGATTATAAGAAGAAGGCTACCGAACCAAAACAACCACCAAAGCCTAAAGAGTCTCCCAAGACTAAAGCTCCCGCAAAACAACCAGAGAGCCAACATCATGAAAGACCCAGAGCGCAACCTAGGACGATTCCTAAAAAGACATCTTCGTCTCCTAAAAAAAAAGTCATTAGACAAGTATGGGTTAGAAAAGAGTTAGTTTTTAGAGTGACTAACGTCAAAGGACTCAACTTAGCTTGGGTACCTAAACACTGCATCTAATCTCTCTGCAGGTTGTGGTGAAAGAAAACAATCAATGGTACCTTGATAGTGGATGCTCAAAGCACATGATTGGTAATGCTAATCTATTTCTTTCACTTGAAGCCTTCAATGGTGGTAAGGTTACTTTCGGTGATAACAAGAAGGGTAAGGTTGTTGGTATTGGTAAGATAGGCATATCATCTTCTCATGCTATTAGCGATGTTTATCTTGTTAGTGGTCTTAAGGAAAATCTACTTAGTATCTCTCAATTATGTGACAACGGAAATAAAGTTATTTTTCATTCAGATTCTTGTCGAATAATAATTGAGGAACAAGCAGCGTTGTACTTGAAGGTCAACGGAAAAGGAATGTATATATGATTGATTTAAATGCTATTCCTACTAACTCATTTACATGCATGAAAGCTACAATAGACGATCCATGTCTTTGGCACAAAAGATTTGCTCATATTAGTTCGACTATTTTGAATAAACTAAAGAGACGGGATTTGGTTGAAGGTCTTCCTTCAATTAAATTTGATCAAGAAACTCTATGTGACTCGTGTGCTCATTGCAAACATGTAAGATCATCATTCAAACCTAAGAGAGTTGTAAGCACAAAAGAACCACTATAACTTGTGCATATGGATCTATGCGGCCCAGTGAAGGTAAAAAGTAGAGGCGGATCCGGGTATGTTTTCGTTCTAGTTGATGATTACTCTAGGTATGTTTGGCCTATTTTTCTTAATTCAAAGGATGAGACTTTCGAAAAGTTTGCAGTTCTAATGAAGCTTGCCCAAAATAAGTATAAATCAAAATTAGTCTCTATACGTACAGATCATGGCACCGAATTTGATAACCATGCTTTTATTGAATATTGTAGGAAGAATGGTGTTGCGCATAACTTCTCAGCACCACGAACCCCACAACAAAATGGTGTTGTTGAACGTATGAATAGAACACTAGAGGATATGGCACGCATGATGCTTTTGTGTAGTGGTCTTCCTCGTTATTTCTGGGCAGAGGCTATTAGTACTGCATGCTCTGTTCATAATCGAGCTTTGATTACACCTATTTTAAAGAAAACTCCTTATGAACTTCTTAGGGGTCGAAAACCTAATATTTCTCATTTACGTTGTTTTGGAAGTAAATGTTTTGTTCACAACAATGGGAAGAATAGGTTAAGTAAGTTTGACCCTAGAAGTGATGAGGCTATTTTTATTGGTTATTCCGATCATAGTAAAGCATATATATATATATATATATATATATATATATATATATAAGGTTTTTAAGAAAAGAACCTTGTGCATGGAGGAAAGTGTTCATGTTATTTTTGATGAGAATAATTGTGGATGCGGGCCCACGGGTTCGCTTGGGTAAATAAGCGTTTGTATTTGTGGAGTCGCCACCAATTTATTGTGGAAAATTGGAAACCGTTCGAATATTTCGCGTCATGTCAAGACACAAAGTAATGACATAGACACTAAGAACTCGTACCCTTTGCATTCTATGTCTAGAATGACTCTCGTGGATGCCAATGAACACGGATGTTCACAGAGATCTGGAGTAAGGGGTGATGGTACGTATTAGGAAGCTCTTTTGATCGAAAACCTAATCCCGCCCGCCTCGATAGCGGCCTCTACTAATGATAAGGGAAATCATCTATACTCGATATGTTGTCGATTATATGCATGCAATGCAACATCCAATAAATTAATCCTAGCATGTGAGAATTAACTAAGTTGGTGAACATGTAGTTTAACATACAATTAGGTCGAAGTAGGGATTTAAGGTGATTACATGTGACAACATACAAACAAACGATAATAAAGAATACAATAAAATACAATCAATAAAATTACAATAATTACATTGGTAATGATTGATTTACGTCGAAAATACACTTAAAACGGATAATTTGAGAAAAGAAAAGGAAAATAAATTAGGTTAGAAAATAAACAGATTAGTAGTGATAATAAGATTATTAGTTAATTAATACATAAACTAATAAACTAGGTCAAAGCAACAACGGAAGTTCAGAGGCAGAACTCAACCCGGAATAGACGCAGCAGAGCTGCGTCCCTTGGAAGAGGCGCAGTGCTCACTCCGTCTGTTCCTGAGGTGAATTCTAACTGTGAAGCCGGAATTGCATATCGTTAATATTCATTGGTAATTTAATGCTCGATTAATAATACTTGACTCGGATAGAAGTGGTTTAACGGATTACTTACATGCAAATTGGTCATAAAAACAATAAAAACATGAGACAAAACTAATTTGAACAAATTAAATTACAATATTAATTATGAGGCTAATTATAAATTAAACTTATCAAAACAAATTAATTAGGTTATTAATGCTAAACTATTGATGATGATGACGATGAACAGACGAAAATATACAAAAGATGAATTTCAGAGACTTGACATTGATGAATCGAATCTCTAAAACCCGGATTGATTTTAATGACGAAAACCCGCAAATATTAATTACTTGGGATTTAAGTCGGGAATAAAAACGTGATAAATTACTAATAAGATTATATGCTAAGATTATCATACGAATAAAATAAGAACAAGCAAAGACGAAACAAAAACAAACAAACGAATAAACAGAAGACGAAGGAAGAAGAAGGAAAGCAGGAACTGCGTGTAATACTCCGTATTTATAAGTCTTGGGGTACTCTATCGAGTAGGCCTTACTCTGTCGAGTAAGGGTAAGTTGCGAAATAAAATAGTTTCTGACCTGTTGGGTACTCGATCGAGTAGCTGGGGTACTCGATCGAGTAGGGAGTACTCGATCGAGTACCTTGGGTACTCGATCGAGTAGCCGGTTTTACGGGGAGTTTTCTCGGGTTTTGTTAATTATGCGGTTAAGGTATATAAGGTTTGTCGTCATTATTCTAAATCACTTTTGCAAAACCTAAATTACTGTTTAAGAGAGAAAGCAAGCAAGTCCTTCATCCTAATCGCATTCTTAGCAATTCCCGGAGTTCAGACGGTCAGTTCTTGTCGTTGATTATACCGTTGAGTTCCTTGCGTCGAGGGTAAGATCTATGTACCCTTTTTATTGTCTTTCCTTTAATTTGGTTAAACCCTAATTTAGGGATTTGGGGGTTTTTGTGTAGATTGTGATTCGGTAGTGTTTGTATGTTTGTATGATAGGAGGAGGTTTTGTAGAAGAGCCTTTTTGACTCAGCTGTAGAGACCGTCTGATTGTGTGCATATCAGGTAGGATTTCCTACTCAGTATTAGTCCCATAATGGGATGATTGTTGATGTGTTGAGATTGATTGTTTGATATATTAATTGTATTGTGACGGCTGTGATTGTGATTGTACACTGTTGATAGATTCAGACGGTTGTTGATATTGTGATTGTGATTGGTTGCCTATGGTTCTCGAGATGCGTTCTCGGCTGAGTGAAGTCACTTCCGGGAGTGGCTTCACGCCCTAGTTTCGCCCTTCGTGGAACCCGCCACGGAAGGGGATGTGCACATTAATGGACAGGGTTATCGCTCACTATGTGGAGCGGGGATTTGGTGGGTACGGCTGCGGTCCCCCACTCGGCGTAGTCCAAAGTGGACATCGGTGATTGAGATGATTGGAGTTGGTTGGTTGTGTATGTGTGATAGTTAAGCTGTCTGTTTATCTCATTGTATATATATATAGTGAATTGTGTGATTAGTACTGACCCCGTTTAAATGTTTTAAAAACTGTGGTGATCCATTCGGGGGTGGTGAGCAGTTGCTTGGCAGGTATATCTTGGATACGCGTGGGATCTAGCTGGGGATGGAGTCATCACATATCTGAGTCTTTAGTCTTCCGCTGTGTTTGTTAGGACAGTTCCTTTCAGTTGGTTTATAGTTGGAGAACAGTTGTATTTTGCTTACAGTTGGTTTGTTATGTAATCGCTAAAACTTATTTAATAAAGTATGTTTCTTCATTGTCTTATGATTATCATGCCTCGGGTAACCGAGATGGTGACATCCTTATACCTGAGTGGTCCTGGTAAGGCACTTGGAGTATGGGGGTGTTACAAATGGTATCAGAGCGACGATCCTGAAACCTGTAACCAATAAATCCAATGAATATAGGGAGTCAATTAAAATGAACCCGGGGTAAAGGTTGTAGGAGCTAATGCAAAGACTTGGGAGACGTCCTAAAGTCGCGAACTCGCCCTACAATTTTGAACCGGTCACCATGGGATATGTGTCGGGATCGTTATGTCCTTATTGTGTGCTGTGTGTATCTATGTAGTAGTATGTTGTATGAATTGATGGATGCATGCATGTGGAGGATGGGGGATCTGAATTGAAAGATGATGATGACGTGAATTGTATGTTGGTTGATTGTAAAGCATGAAAGTATAATGATTGATACATGTAATTTGGCATGTTATAATTATGTAAGGAAAAGTGTTTTGTCTATATATATATATATAAAGCGATGTGTAAGTATACATGTTGTTGTTGTCGTGTTGAGTAAAAGTACAGAAGGTTGGGAGTGTGAATTGAACATGTGCTGGGTGAATGTGTTGAACGAATATGGTGGGTAAATATGTGGTATGATGGATGAATTAGTGGGAAAAGATGAATCATCGTGGTATGGTAACATGGTTCCGATTAAGCATGTTATATAATGGAAGTTATTTTATAATGTTGTTATGCTAGTAACATGTGAATAGGGGACTTGATGTCGTGTATTTGTGATTTTGTTTACGAAAAGTGATAGAATAAAAACATGTGGGTAAGTCATAATTGGCAAGTTAGATAAATTATGTGCATGATGAATGTTGTTGTTTGGCTTTTGAAAATAGTAACATATGATTATGAATACTGGTTTTATGAGTTTTGGACTGGTTTTGTTTGCTTGGTTGTTGTTTAAGTTGTTTGGAAGTAAAATCAAGTAGTTGTGTTTTTCGATTATAAAGAGGTTGTCTTTAAACTGTTATAACTTGGGATGCATAAATTATTTTGATGTGATTCCAATTGGAGGTGATAGCTTGTTCTTTTACGATTCTAACGATAGGTCACACGCCCAAAACGACCAAGAAATGAGTGAGTTATGACTGTTTTACTGGCCTGGACAGTCTTGAGAGATTGGGGTACTCGATCGGGTATCCTTGGTACTCGATCGAGTAAGGGGGCACTCGATCGAGTACGTTAGTTACTCGATCGAGTGGCCCTGGTGATTTGTTTTACGTGCTTCTGATCTTCACCTACTCGATCGAGTAAGTCCCTTACTCGATCGAGTGGCCTGTACTCGATCTAGTGACCCTTGTTTTGGGTCATATGCTTATCTTTTGACTTCGTTGCATATTATGTTTAATTCAAAGTTATTATTTTGCCTCTTTATGCATTGTTTTACATGTATGTTGGTCTTGACGCGTAAGTTACCCAATCTTGTGGTGTAGTGAGTGGCACCTGTGGTGAGTATGAGTTCGGTGGGAGGACATGAGTTATACGTGGTTGTAATAGATAGTGGAAAAAGAAAAGGAAGATTGTTATGGCTTAATTGAGACATAGAGCATGTTTTCTGAGATGAAATGAGATGAGTGATATGAGTGTGTGTTGAGTAACGTAAAAGTAAGTGAATGTGGGCAATGGATGATGTGAGTCTAAGGAACGTGAGAATGAAAGGATTGAGAGTAAGGATATGGATAGTGACAACTTGAGATGTGAAGAATTATGGAGGGAGGTAGTTAAGAGCCGTGTGGGTTAAGAATATACATAATGAAAGTTCGTTTTAAAGGGGTTGAGAAGAGTGGTATATAGTGAACTTTGTGGAGACATGTCGCGGGGTGGAGATTTGGCTTTTTAAGAGATGAAACTATTGTGGGTTTTCCTTGGGCAATTAGCGGTATGAAAGGAATTTTGATTTCTAGAGATGTAAGAAGGAGATGCAATTGTTGAATAAGAACGTTGATTCTATGGATGGATTAGTGGCAAGGGTGATTGATGACATAATAAGAGAATATTTGTGGTAAGAAAGAGGGAGATGATATCGATATAAAATAATGGGATTTGAGTTTTGGAGCCATGAGAAGGTAATTGGTGCACTAAAGGGTTAGATAGAAGTAATAAGGAGTTGAGCTATTAAATTGGTATTATTGAGTGTAAAGAGAAAAGAAGGATAAAAGTAAGCTGAGGAAAATGTTCACCGGAGTTATGTGATATAAAAGTAAGGAATCATCGAAATGTGTGATAGTATCACGAGGATGTTAGCTGAAGGTTATATAGGAGTTTCAGGACAACATGATAGATAATGAGTTTCGAGGAATTAAGGGAGTAAGAAGTTGGTGGAGTATTGGCACGATACGAGATATTTGGTGGAGAGTTGGATGACAATACAAATAAGATAGTATTGGGAATACTGTTGAGGTAATTTTGTGGATGGGTTTGCTGTTCGTTATTTGGAATGTTAACCAAAAATAGGAGAAAAACCATGTTATTTTGATATGAGTGTAAGAGGTTTGATATACGAGCAGTGGTGGAATTGTGGTGTTATCACTAGTGGTTAAGAGTGATGGTATATTAGAAAGGTAGCAATTCTAAAGAGGCTGGTTTGGTAGGGACCTGATTGTTGTGTATGATTGTGAGAGGGTATAAGATGTGGTTAGATGAGGCGGATGCTAATAGTTGAATAGTAAAGGTATGGTTATATTTGGCAGGAAGTGATGGTTGTGCGAATGGGGGAATATGTTATGAGGGGCATATGAGTTAAACTCGGGCGACAGGTAACCTTTGTTGAGTGGTAACTTACGTGGTCGGGATTGACTAGTTGGTTGTGATTACGGGTCTATGATATGTGTAAATGTTTGTGTGAGGTTCTGACCTCACAAGAAGTGGTATGGTGTGATAATTATAAAGTTGTTTTATGAATGTTCTGTAATATATATGTTGGACACGGTAATTTAATTGAATGATATCCAAAAAGGTAATAATTTGATTAATTGACATGGCTAGTTATAATTTTATGTGTATTAATAACACATGTGTATTCCGTGAAATGGTAGAGGTGATGTTCATGAGATGCTTATCTGTGTATCCATATAATATGTTGCGTGGTGACTTAATAAAGTGGATTTGAGTAAGTTTTTCTTGTGCGAGAAGTTATCTTTGAGTCGGTGTTTATGGGAATTGTATGCAGTTGTGATGTCTATCGGTGTGGTTGTGGTGCCTCGGGTGGTGATCCGGGCACGGTACATAGTGCTGTGATACGGGTATTATCGCACTACGGTGTGGCTGTTGGTGGCGGTGTTGTGATGCCGTCACCGGTTGTGGTGGAGTAGGCGGGATGATTATGATTCGAGTTTCGAAAATACATACCAGTCATACATAGATTGTTGTTTTATTTGTTGTTGTTTCCTGTGAGTTTCAGTTTGTACAAATAGACTATTGTTTTGTTTGCTAAGGTTTCTTACAAGTTTCAGTTTGAGAAGGAGGGTAGAGTTTAATATAAAGAGAGTTGTATATGTTTTCGTTGTTGTCATGGTATAGTGACATTCTGTTAATGGGACACGGTTGTGAGAGGTTGTTACAATAATTATGATCTTGTTCTAGTTAAGGTTTCAGTAGACATGGTAATGGCAAGTGAGTCGTAGAACATGTGTGGTAATGACCCGAAAGATGCAGGTGGTTCATAATCTTTTGTTGAGACAGTGAGTGTAGGGTATTGGGAATTAGTGTCATGATTAAGTTGTGTATGAGTTTTGCGGTAATGGAAGAAAGAACTTGAGGATCTAGTGTGCGTGTACGTAACGAGTGTGGATCGTGAGTTATGCTTCTGGGAGATAAGTGCCTTACATAGAGAGGTATGATGTTTTGCAGTAATAATGAAGAGTTGGTATGGTGATTTTGCTACGAGTTTTATGGTATAGGTTAGGTGGTATGCCAAATGAGTTGAGGTATGAGAAATGTTTATGTATGGGAGCCTTGGATATAGGAATGGTGAGTGTTGGGTTTATAGGCGGTTATCTATGACATGTGATGGTGATGAAAATAATGAGAAGATATAACTAAGGATATAGTATTAGTGAGTTACGAGGACGTAACATTTATCTCAAGAGGAGTAGGATGCGATAAAAGAAAATTTGATGATTGTGCATGTCTTAGTATAATTGGAAGTAGAGTGTTAGCGTAGCGTAAAGGAGGGATTTGTTTTGTGGATGATACTTATAAAAGGCCATGGCCGTGCTTGTAGTAGTGTGATGCTTCGGAGTATGAGAATATTTTATATAATGTTGACAGTTGGAGGATGATGTTATGAGTCTGAGTAAACTTCGAGGACGAAGTTCCTTTTAAGGGTGGTAGAATGTAACATTCCGTTTGATGTCTATGAGTGTCTTGATTTTGGATTTGATAGTGGATGATATTATGGAGCTAGCAGTGTTAGTGGATGGTGGTTGGTTATGTACGAAGTTGGTGTCGTGAGAGATATATATGTGGTGGATACGATATCGTGAGTCATGTTAAGGAAGTAAACATAGTTGGTGGAGTGGGTGTTAAGAGTTCATGTTTTATGTTTGGTCGAGTTTTTGAGTTCTTAGTTATGTTGTTGTGTCTTGGTCGAGTTAGTATGGTTGTTTTTATGTATGGGTTGAACTTCGGGGACGAAGTTCTTTTAAGGAGGGAAGACTGTAATACTCCGTATTTATAAGTCTTGGGATACTCTATCGAGTAGGCCTTACTCTGTCGAGTAAGGGTAAGTTGCGAAATAAAATAGTTTCTGACCTGTTGGGTACTCGATCGAGTAGCTGGGGTACTCGATCGAGTAGGGGGTACTCGATCGAGTACCTTGGGTACTCGATCGAGTAGCCGGTTTTACGGGGAGTTTTCTCGGGTTTTGTTAATTATGCGGTTAAGGTATATAAGGTTTGTCGTCATTATTCTAAATCACTTTTGCAAAACCTAAATTACTGTTTAAGAGAGAAAGCAAGCAAGTCCTTCATCCTAATCGCATTCTTAGCAATTCCCGGAGTTCAGACGGTCAGTTCTTGTCGTTGATTATACCGTTGAGTTCCTTGCGTCGAGGGTAAGATCTATGTACCCTTTTATTGTCTTTCCTTTAATTTGGTTAAACCCTAATTTAGGGATTTGGGGGTTTTTGTGTAGATTGTGATTCGGTAGTGTTTGTATGTTTGTATGATAGGAGGAGGTTTTGTAGAAGAGCCTTTTTGACTCAGCTGTAGAGACCGTCTGATTGTGTGCATATCAGGTAGGATTTCCTACTCAGTATTAGTCCCATAGTGGGATGATTGTTGATGTGTTGAGATTGATTGTTTGATATATTAATTGTATTGTGACGGCTGTGATTGTGATTGTACACTGTTGATAGATTCAGACGGTTGTTGATATTGTGATTGTGATTGGTTGCCTGTGGTTCTCGAGATGCGTTCTCGGCTGAGTGGAGTCACTTGCGGGAGTGGCTTCACGCCCTAGTTTCGCCCTTCGTGGAACCCGCCACGGAAGGGGATGTGCACATTAATGGACAGGGTTATCGCTCACTATGTGGAGCGGGGATTTGGTGGGTACTACCTGTGGTCCCCCACTGGTGGGCAATGGTCCATGGACGATCGATGATTGAGATGATTGGAGTTGGTTGGTTGTGTATGTGTGATAGTTAAGTCATGTCTGTTTATCTCATTGTATATATATATAGTGAATTGTGTGATTAATACGACCCCGTTTAAATGTTTTAAAAGCGTGTGATCCATTCGGGGTGGTGAGCGATTGCTTAGCGGTATATCTTGGATACGCGTGGGATCTGGCTGGGGATGGAGTCATCACATATCAGAGTCTTTAGTCTTCCGCTGTGTTTGTTAGGACAGTTCCTTTCAGTTGGTTTATAGTTGGAGAACAGTTGTATTTTGCTTACAGTTGGTTTGTTATGTAATCGCTAAAACTTATTTAATAAAGTATGTTTCTTCATTGTCTTATGATTATCATGCCTCGGGTAACCGAGATGGTGACATCCTTATACCTGAGTGGTCCTGGTAAGGCACTTGGAGTATGGGGGTGTTACATCGGCGACCTCGGGAAGAGGCGCGCGGCATGCTGCGTCCCATCGAAGAGGCGGCAGATTCTTGCGTTCCTTCTCGACGTCTGTCTCCCGTTAATCCGTAAAAAAGGGTTTGAATAAAGATTTTATAAATCGGTTTTGAATATATTTTCGACGTAAACCTTACAATAATGATTAAAAAATTAAAAACAATAATAAAAGATGGGATTTACACACTCAGACTTAAATGTTTGACGAAACGAGATTAACTAAGTTAACGTTTAGTGATGCTCGACTCGTATGTACGAAGAAAGTGCCCTCTAAGATAAACAAAGTTGATTAAGTTGATTGAGGTGAAGTTGGTCAAATTGGTCGGTCATGCAAGACGAGGCTGGTACTCAGAAGGATCCGAGCTTACGTGGTCGAAAGTTCAAGCACGTAGACGCCAAAAAGCAAGAGCGTGGTCTTAGAATGCAAAGGGAGAAGAGAAGGGCGGACACTCGCGTGAGAAATATGAGGACCGAAGGTCTCTATTTATACTAATCACCCGGAGGAATCAGGGTTTCGGTAAAACTTTGGAAGTAAATCACGAAAAGATCTTAAAATACGCAGAAAGGAGCTGGGGTAGAGGCGCAGCAACCACTGTGGCTCTTGGAAGAGGCGCAGCAGGTGCTGCGTCCTTTCCCCAAGGGTTTCCTCCTGCGGAAGAAAGATTTTCCGCGTTTCTATTATGGAATTGTGGTTGATCTTAATTTCCTTATTATTTAAAATATAATTTTGGGATATAATTTACCAAAAGATTTAAAAGATTGAAAATATGGAATAGAAATATCCGGAACATTCCAGAATATTCTGACTCCGCATTTTAAACGGTTATTAGAAAATGAAGACGATTTTTGACCCGGACTCTAAATGTACTCTAATTACTGTCAAAACGACCGTGACGGCGCATAGATGACGACCAAGGGGTAGACACAAGTATTTGAGCTATCACTTGACGATAAACTTACGAATTGTCATAAATCGTTCCGTGTACCAAACATGCGGCCCAATCATCACCGGGTGGCTTTCGGGAGGTGCAGAAATGAGGTATCTACAGAGCTCCCACTTTGACTGAGGCGTGGACAAGGCGAAAGTCAAAGTATAGCCATCAGGTCAATGGACGATTACAACCAGACGACTATGGCGACGCGAGGTGGCTCAAGGGGTCTGAACCAAGGACCTGTCGTCGGGAACATTTTAGAGTCTGTCGACTTCCGGGGAGGGTCATTTAAAGTCCATTAAACTACGTAAGGAGGCTCGCCAGCCATAAGAAGAGACCATACCTTAGTTTCCTTGAGACTCCTTACTCTGTGGGACTCCAAGGGGAAACAAAACGTAATATTGAAGGATTGAAGGGGCAGCAGGACGTCGGTAAAACTGCTGAGAGAAATCTGCTTGGGTCGGTCTTCAAACAAACTTCGGTAAAAACTTGAGATTGAGGTTGAACTCCACGTCTTGAGAGGAACAATTGGCTGTCTTGAACTCTCGCTGGGGGAATATAATTGAGGCGTGTCGAAACACCTGTCAGATAAAATTCGCTCGTTGTTTCAAGTGAAGTTTTGATAAAGTACTGCGACAGTTCGCAGTTTACTCGAAAATACGGGTCCGGACGAAGAATAAACATCAAATGGACCAAATATACGATATATGGTGTTGAGGAAGAGGCGCACCAAAGATGGGCCCACAAATAACGAACTTGTAACGAATTTTCGAAAATTGATTTGGAGGGAAGCTGAGGAAGAGGCGCAACAAGAGCTGCGACTCTTGGAAGAGGCGCAGCACCTGCTGCATCTTTTCCTGGGTTTGTCTCTGTCCGAGTAAAAACTCGACAGAGGACGTGTTTTATTTCATAATAACAAAACACAAATCATCAAAAATCTCTCAAATTCCAACCATTTCTCGTCAAAATTTGATCAAGATTTTGCATTTGCCATGACTAATAGACGTATGCGTTATATTTTTGCAATAAACTTCCGTATTTGCGCAATTTTGACCGACAAAATTAGGGTTTCCAACCCTAAATGTCGCAAAATTTGGGGCTTTTCCCCCAAATGATCTTACCTTATAAAATTGACTTTGTAAACAGATAATTGGTAGTATAAGGATCATAACCATGTGTTCATTTCGAATTTTCATTGAGTATTGAGCATTTGAGTGAAATTGTGACGGTCTCATAGCTGAGTCGTAAATTGCTTCGAAAATAGCCTTAGGAGTTAGGATTGCCCATTTGTGACGAAACTTGATATTTGGAATTCTTTTGTGATGGGTAAACTTCCTACCATCTCGGAATTTTGATTTGTGACGGCTTTTTCAGGACACTTTTCTAGTGCATAATCACCGTTATAACGAAATGTTGTCGAAATTCCGACTCGAACCCATGACTAGGCTTGAATTTAGGCTTGACCTGACCTATATTACCACATGAGCGGTCGGGTTTCGGGAGAAATGGCCAAAGATGGCGAGAAAAGAGCGATTTCGGAGCTTTTGAAAGCTTGAAAATCCCTTAACTAAGGCTCGCCGTCACTTGACGCGGCCTAATTTACTCTAATTTTGCAGGTGACGAGGCTTCTACATCAGGGAGGGATCCCATGGACTTGGACACTGTTCTTGACCCTTCTCTTACGCTCGAGGAGGCGTTAGAGGAGGATTTTGCTGCGGCGACGACTGCTGCTGAGGACGAGGTCGTCGAGGAGGAGGCTGTTGAGGAGGAGGCCCCGAGGTGGGCCAACGTCGGACGAGGTGGTCGTCAGCTGAGGGGAGCACTGGAGTGGGCTGAGAGATAGGATAGCCGACATCTCATATAGGCAACGGAGAGTCACCTGTCCTTCAGGACGGTGAAGAGCTTGGTAAATTGAATTCATCATTCTTTCATTTACCTTCTTTCTTGTCTTTCATTTGCCATTCCTTTTCTATTTCATTCAAACTAAAGATAGCTTTCGCATTGAATCAAAATAGGAGGCCGGGAACATCAGGTCCTTTTTCGGCTACACTACGATGATGGGCTTACGGGAGGCTATCAGCAGAGGAGCAGACCGTCATCGAGTTGGGAGCTTTTGGGGCCTTGGTACGAGCGTGGAGGGATATCAAGGGGAGGAAGATTCAGGCTAACCTTTGCCTGGTTCGAGCTTTCCTTGATCGGTTCTGGGACACGACCTCGACCTTTCACATGCCTTTCAGAGAGGTTGGGGCCACGTTGGAGGATTACGGCATGATTTATGGTTTGCCGTGTGGGACTGAGGCTGTGGTGTGGCCGTCGACGGCCATGAGAGTGGACTCGGCTGAGGCTAGGAGGCTGATCGGTTGGAACCTGGCGGCGAAAGCTGCTACGGTTCCCGGGTTGGTGCCGAGTTCCTATGTCAGGGATTACTTTGCTGGGAAGATCCCGACGATGGTGATGATCGATGGGAGGGAGATGGCTCCTCCTCCTTGCACTGCGGAGCAGAGAGCTCGTATTTGGCTCTGGTGTTTCTTGTCTTCACTCTACCTTAGAGACAAGGGGGAGAGGCTGTCAACAAAGCTTCTTCCCTTCCTTTTTGACTTGAGTGACCTAGGTCGTTGGGACTGGGTCACTCCCGGTTTTTCGGTCCTCACTCGCTACATGAGGGCCATGGTTCATCCGGAGCTGGTGGAGAAGGGGACTTCTCCTGCTACTGTCGGCCCTAGACTGCTGCTGGAGGTATGAACCTTCATTTCGTATCATAAAAGATCATTCCTTTTTCTTTATTGAAACACGAAAGATCGTCATTGATTATCTTGTTTTGCAGGCGTGGGTGTACTTCTACTTTCCGAGCTTCGTGCCCAAGAGGACAGAGCTGGGGGCGAGATCTTATCCCGTTATGAGGTATTGGGTGATGTGCCGTAGGAAGAGCCAGCGCTCTTCTTATGTTGTCTGTCGACAGGACGTGAACGCCCTGCAGTTGGATGGCGTGAGTACCCTTTACTCACTTTCCTTTGTTTGTTACTTCATCATTTCTTTCAGAAACGATCATAAGAATGACCTTTTGTTTGTTTTGTCTTAGTGGGTGCCCAGGCCTTGAGTGGACTACGCTGACATCCCTCCTTTTGTGGCTGAGGTCCTTCGACCTAGGAGCTCGAGCCGGTTGTTGCTGAGGACGTCGATGGGTCCCGTGTGGTACTTGGGCGAGCGTTTGACTCGCCAGTGCTCTCGAGATGTCTTCATGGTCCCCATCGATCCTCCTCGGACGACGTTCAGGGAGCCTTCCGATGCTGAGAGGGACGCTGACCTGGCAGACGTCGGCGGTGACGCTCTCCTTCTTCCCGACGAGGACTACTTTGTGTTCACTAATTGGAGGTTGGCGTACTGCCCGGTCGTGGTAAGTGCTTCACTTTTTCTTTCGAATTGGATCGAGACCCTCAATGAATGATCACCGATTACTCAGACCATTTGGATTTTGCAGGAGGTTGAGGCGACGGGCGTCGAGCCCCCATCGTACCCCGAGACCCTCGAGTACATTGATGCGGCGGGGATGACGACGATCTCCGAGCTTCGCGACTTTGGCGAGGCGGTGACAGATGCTGGCCTGGACGAGTGGCAGCATCTGATTCGGAGGGTAAGTTCCCCGAATTGATTAGCTTTTGTGTAAGAATACATTTGTTTAATTTTGTCCAATCATTGAGAACCCTTGCTTATTGAAATGCATGTAGCGCCATCTCGGTTCGTGGCTTTGTGGAGGGTAGCCAACCGGCTATGGGCTACTGCCGTCAAGGCACTTGCTGGCGGTCGAGGACGTCAGGTATGAACCCTACGTTTACTTCATTTTTGAATTTTCTAACTTTCTTTATGTTTGAAATGATTGACATGAGCCAATCCTTTGTCATTTGCAGAGGGAGCGCGACCTGGAGCGGGAGCTGGCGCAGTCCCAGGAGGAGACGGCTCGCCTGTTGAGAGAGTTGGAGGTCCGCGACGCCGAGATCGCTGCTCTCGAGGTGAGAGTTACTGAGTTAGGCGGTGGCCAGCAGTAATTTGTTTTTGTTTTTGCTGCTTTTGTTGGCTGTATCGTACACACTTTTGTACATTTTAGGACTTTCATTTTGTACTTTCGAACTTCGTTTCGGGCACGAGCCCACAGTTTGATGTACATATGTCCTTTTGGTTGTATATATGATGGCCTGAGTGCCTTTGCTGCTGGGTTGTCTTGCTTGTACCTGCAGGTTAGCTTTGAACACGTTTGGTAGATGACGGTTTATGCCGTCATGCTGCCGAAATTTACATAGAAATTGCACATAAAACACGTATTTGTACACATGGCCTAAATTAGCGCAAGACAAGACTCGAGAAAAATGCAAAAAAAGTTGCCGAAAATGACCGGACGGTAGGGAGGGCTACCCCCTAAAGAAAATGAAAATAGAAACGTATAAGTTAGAAATGAAATATGAAACGGGAGTGAAATGATTCCCCCAAAAAGAAAAATAAAAAGAAAATGGGTAAGTTTGAAAATAAATAGTTAAATTGGTGAAATGATTCCCCAAAAAGAAAAAATAAAAAGAAATGGGTAAGTGTGCTTAGTTGACGAAAATGCCGATTTTGCCTCAAAAAGCGTGCCCGTAAGATTAGGAAACTCGAAATATGGTAATTCGACGGGATTACAAAAATAATATCCTATACGAATAGGAAATTATGTTTAAGGAATTAGGAAAGATCCAACGCAGAAAATCACAGAAATATCTCTGAGGAAGAGGCGTAGCATGAGCTGCGTCCCTTCGAAGAGGCGCAGCACGTGTTGCGCCATTTCTCCAGTGTGTCCGTTCTGACGGATTTTAGGAAACAACTTTTAGTATAAATATAGACGTCGATGGAGGTTTTATTCACATAATTCTTCCGTCTTTCTTCCGTCTATTACATAAAACTCTCTAATTAATCATACAACATGGATGCTTTAGAAATCCGTCTCAAAGAATGGACAAACGAATTCACAAATATGGAGAAACATGATATGGGTGCCTACAACTTTGGATCGATTTTGAGCTTGAAACTAGTTAAGGTTGTTAAGACATTCTTGGATGCTTGTCTTGAGTATTGGGACCTTAATTTCCACGTGTTTGCCTTCCCTGGAGGCGACATCTGTCCGTTTCCCGAAGAAATTGCTGCAATTGGTGGATGGGACCCAGAACATATGCCTGCTATACCCTCTACTTCTCAAGGGTATAAAAACAAGTTTAGGGATTTGCTTTGATTGACAAGAGCCGAGGTTGACCATCTTGTGACCTCAAAAGGAGTTCGAATGCTTGATTTTATCGACCGGTTCATAAATAAGGCAGACCCTTATGTCTCCTATTGCATGGTTATGTCCTCCAAGGGCATGTTGACGAGGAGATGAGAGGTGATCCTCGCTATCTGATTTTAGTTGAGCAAATGGAGCTGCGCAGGAGCCCAGCTTGCCTATGTTTAGGAGAGATCCTATTGGGATTGGATAACAGGAAAGCCAACCGCGACCTTCCTTATTTAGGAAGTCCTATAATCTTGCAGGTAAAAGAATACAACCTTCTTTTTTTTCGTTTTTTCTTCGTTTTTTTTTTTCGTTTTTTTCTCTTTTTTTGGATACTAATACCTGCTTTGATAGGTTTGGCTTATGGAGCGTCTGCGGCTGATCGAGCCCCCAGTTAATGTTCCTGCTTACCATGCTCGCTCGATTGCAATGAGGACCAGGCTTTATATGGTGACTTCACTCGGGTTTGCAACTATTAGGAGAACAAGTTGAAGAATGAGGATGGTCTCCTGATCAGATGGATTGTACCATGGTGGCATCTCAAGTCTGTTACTGGAGTATCGTCTCTGGATCCTGCTTGATCGGTCCGCATTCCTGGCTTGGAATTCATGATATGCATCTTCCCAGAGAGACTGATGAGGCAGGTTGGTTTAAAACAGATGATTCCTAAGCTTGATACTGTTCCTCAGACTACCGTGGCACTTACTACCGAGAGTCGAAGAGAGTGGGCCCTCAAATGGGCTTAGAGAAACATGTGGTTCCTAAACTCTTCGGTTAGCGCATTATGGGTACCGGATTCCTACTTGCAGTGGAAGAAGGCTACTACTCCTGAGGAGTGCAAGAAGCTAAGGATGTGCGAGCCTGCTGATTACAAGATTCGTGATATAGCGAAGGAGAAAGAGAAGTACTTGACCGTGGGAGAGGAAGAAGCCGGATTCCGAGTTGTTCATCCGTCGTAGAAATCGAAGACCTCTCCTGTCGTCGAAAAGGTGGTGGATAGGAATGGTAAGACTAGACCGCGAGAGAGACCATTGGTGATTAGGTCTGAGATAGCGCAAGAGCGCCCGGCTCGTGGTCGAGATAAGAAATATGACAAAAATGACAAAGGCAAGGGGAAGATGGAAGAATAGCCTAAGTCTTAGTATTATTTATTATTAGTATTATTATTATTATTATTATTATTATTATTATTATTATTATTATTTGTAATAAAATGGTGGGGTTTTTTAGAATCCTAGCCTATTTATTTTTAGCATTATTTTTATTATATGGCGTATTATTATTATTATGGAAGGAAATGAATAAAAGATTAATTGGTTATGAAACCGTTGTGATTTTCTTTTATTATTCTTGTCGATTTCCAAATGCATATGCAAATGTCTTTCTATTTACATTTAAAATAATGGGTTGTATCCTGTGAAGGATTGCCTACGTATTCATTTTAAAAATGAAATCACACCCTTGCGCGTAGTTCAAGTAAATGTAAAAGAATAATTGTTCTAAGCAAGAGCTTGTAATGAACTAGAAAATGACCATGAGCTTTACTTACTCCTAAAGCACAATTCAGTTTATTTGATGATAGGAGGATGACGAATTGTCAAAATGCAAGAGCAAAATGACGTAAGCTTTATTTCAGCTGGCCAGGGGCCATTTTTATTTCGTGCCACATGAGCGACACGTGATGTTACGCGAGGCGCATTTTTGTTCCTATTCTAGGCATAATATCGTTTCAGTTGGTCGAGGTTAGTTGGGTTGGCAAATTCATTCCCATCTAGGTCTGTAATTCTAACCGCACCCCCGGGAGTATGGACTTGACCAGGAATGGTCCGGCCCAGTTGGGTTTGAACTTTCCTCGTGGATCCACAGGTAAAAGAGCTCTAACTGATTTGAGGACTAAGTCTCCCTCTTTGATGTTCCTAGGCTTAACCCTTTTGTTGAAGGCTCGTTTGATACGTGCCTGATATGTTTGCATATTGTGTAATGCACGCAATCTTCGCTCATCCAGAAGGATGAGTTGTTCATATCTATCTCTCTTCCAATCAGCTTCTGGAATTTTACTTTCGAGTAGGATGCGCAAGGATGGGATTTCTAGCTCAACTGGTTGCACGGCTTCCATGCCGTAAGTCAAATAGAAAGGAGTGGCCTCAGTGGGTGTCCTAACGGATGTGCGATATCCCCATAAGGCAAATGGTATCTTACTCGGCCAATCTCTATAATTGTCAATCATTTTCTTGAGGAATGGTGGTGTTTGATCTTATACTTGGCTAGCAATTGTTCAGTCTCAGCCTGGAAATGTGACCCATTGTCACTAATGATCTCATGTGGGCAACCGTATCGACAGATGATATTGGTTTGTATAAACTTTGCCACGTTCTTGGCTGTGAGACTAGTGTAAGAAGCCGCTTCTACCCATTTGGTGAAATAATCGATTGCTACCAGAATGAAACAGTGACCTCTTGTTCCGGCTGGGGTGATCTTCCCGATGATGTCGATTCCCCAAGCAGAAAATGGCCAAGGAGACGTCATGGTGTAGAGCAATGAAGGAGGGACATGTTGCACATTCCCGAAGATTTGGCAGTTGTGGCAATGTCTGACATATTTGATGCAATCGGATTCCATCGTGGTCCAGTAATATCCCAAATGCGTGATTTTCTTTGCCATCATTGGTCCACTCATGTAAGGGCCACACTCTCCATCATGGACTTCTTCCATCACTTTCTGTGTCTGTGAACGATCAAGGCAACGCAAGACTACACCAAGAGGTGTTCTTTTATACAACTCTCCTTGCATGAGGACGTACTGGGAGGCTAGTAAGCGTATAGCACGTTGTCCCCTCTTATCCATATCTGGTGGATAGGTGCCATTGAGTTTGAAGTTCAAAATTGCTTGGAACCAAGGTTCCTCTGGATTTTCTTCTTCATCTGTAATTTGGTTCACATAAGCTGGTTCTGACCGTCGTTCGATGCATAAAGGCATTTCTACCATATTATCCGGAATATTAATCAAAGATGCAAGTTTTGCAAGAGCATCTGCAAATTGATTCTCTTCTCGAGGTAGGTATAGGTAAGTTACTTGATCGAAGAATTGGGCAACTTGGTCTATCCTGGCTTGATAGGGTGCTAGGCTTTCACTCCGAATTTTCCAAGACCCCGTAATTTGGTTGATGATCAAGGATGAATCTCCATGTACTCGAAGATTCTTGATGCCTAAACCTACTACCGCTTGTAGCTCAATGAGGCAAGCTTCGTATTCTGCTGCGTTATTTGTCACCTCGAAGTCGAGTTTGACAGAGAATGGCGCATGCTCACCTTCAGGAGAAATGAGCAACACTCCTATTCCAAATCCTCCTAAGTTCAACGCTCTATCAAAATAAAGGTCCCAGGAGTCTACATCGGTTTGGAGTATATCCTCATCCGGAAACGACCAGGTGTCTATTGCTTTTGCATCATTGATGGGATTTTCTGCGAAGAACTCGGCGACAGCGCGTCCTTTTATAACTTTCAGAGGTACATATTTGAGATCGAACTCTAAGAGCATCAAAGTCCATGTCGCTAAGCGTCCATTGAGAACGGGTTTTTCGAAAAGGTATTTGACAAAATCCATTTTGGAGTACACTTTGACGGAATAGATAAGCATGTAATGGCGTAGCTTCTTCATTGCCCACATAAGAGCGAGGCATGTCTTTTCGAGTGGTGTGTAATTGCACTCATATTCCAAGAACTTCTTACTAAGGTAGTAGATAGCTCTTTCTTCTTTTCTCACGGCTTGTGCCAGCATGGCTCCCATGGCTGTTTCGGTTACTGTGAGATATAAACCGAGAGGTTGATCTCGTTGAGGAGGCATGAGCACTGGTGGTTTGGCTAGTATCTCCTTGATTCGGTCGACCGCCTTTTGACAGTCGTCATCCCACATGGTGTGATCTGTTTTCTTTAGCTTTTTGAAGATAGGTTCACAAATCATGGTGAGTTTCGATATGAATCGACTTATGTATTTTACCTTGCCCAAGATTCCTCTAACTTCCTTCTCTGTTTGAGGTTGCGGCATTTCGATTAGAGCTTTGATCTTGGAAGGGTCAATTTCTATCCCTCGTTGGCTAACGACATATCCCAGGAGTTTGCCGGATGTTACTCCAAATGCACATTTCTGAGGATTGAGCCTCATGTTGTACTTTCGTAGTCTTGAGAAGAATTTGCGAAGGTTGTTAATGTGACCTCTCTATCCTTGGACTTGACGATCATATCATCTACGTATACCTCAACTTCTTTATGCATCATTTCATGTAGTAGTCTAGTTGCGGTGCGTTGATATGTAGCTGCAGCATTGATTAATCCAAACGGCATAACCGTGTAGCAATAGGTGCCCCATTGAGTGATGAAGGCGGTCTTATGCATGTCCTATATGGCCATCTTGATCTGATTATATCTCGCGTATCCATCCATGAAGGATAACAACGCGTGATCTGCTGTATTATCCACCAATATGTCGATATGTGGTAGAGGAAAGTCGTCCTTGGGACTCGCTTTGTTTAAGTCTCTGAAATCGACGCAAACACGGATTCTCCCATCCTTTTTGGGTACGGGTACTATGTTGGCTACCCAGTCTGAGTACTCAGATATTTTTATGAACCCGGCTTTGAATTACTTATCGACTTCTTCTTTGATCTTAAGAGCCCATTCTGTCTTCATTCGGCGAAGCTTTTGTTTTACGGGTTTGAAACCTGGTTTGATCGGAATTCGGTGTTCTGCAATATCCCTGTCGATCCCTGGCATGTCTTTGTTGGACCAAGTAAAAACGTCTTTGAACTCGTGTAGGAGGTCTATAAAACTGGCCCTTTCAGTGGAGCTCAAGGTCGTCCCTATCCTAAGTTCTTGGGGTTCTAGTTCGGTTCCTACGTTGATGGGCTCGGTGTTCTCTATAACTAGTCCCACTTCCCCTCTTTTTAGTATTTCTTTAGCTATGTAGGGAGGTATTTCGATTGAGTCCGGGTCTGGGTCATCCTCATTATCATCGTAAACAGAATTGCATTCAGAATAACACAAAGAGTAAGCAGAACCTGATTTATTCATATTAAAATTTGAAAATAGTTGAAACAAAGAAGCCATCTGCTCAGTAGTCAGTGGCGGTAAAGGGACAGCTGTCGGGACATTTCCCAAAATATTGTTACTACTCGATGCTAAGCTAGGAGAAACAAGGGGAGTGGGAGTGACGATAGGAGGAGACTCTCTAGGGACTTCTCTAGACTCCGACTCTTATTCCGACTCTGACTCTGACTCGAATTCATTGTCTTCTGGTTCTCCTTTGAACATCTCTCCTTCTCCAGTGGTGAGCTTGAAGAGTCTTCCTTGGTTATTCGTCCACTTGATCGACTTTCTCCATCCTTTTGCTGATTCGAACTGGTTTATGTGATCAATGCGGTAGGGTTGAAGTGATCGTCTTGAAGTATCATGGTAATGATCTCGTTCTGCGCGGCTCTAACAAATTGATCTTCTCCAAACAGTAAGCTAACAGCTTGTTCGTCTAAGCAAGGTGCTTGACGAGTCTTGACGGTAGGAACCGTTTCCGTAGGGATAAAGTAGCAATCGTGAAAGATCTCGATGCCAGCTAGTCGCCTTTCCATGTAGTGCCACGGTTCTGGAAACCTGTGAAAGCGTTCTTGACTCCCTTCTCTAACGAAGTATCCATTTAGGGTAGGGAGGTAGGGTCGCATTTGGATTCCCACGGGCTTGCGGTTTTGGAATTGAGTGAGCATCTCTAGAGCTTCTTCTTTGGTGGGTTTGTATCCTAATCCTAGTGGCATCCTTTGTGAGTTACCTTCTTTGTAAGGTGCAAAGGTATTTCTTTGGACAGGATTCAATGGCATTCCCGGGAAGTATCCCTGAGATTTGAGCATGTGGTTGACCACTAAATTGGAGTAGGGATCGAATTACAAAGGTGCCAACTCACTCTCTACAAGGTTTATGCTATGGAAGCCCCTAAGTTCATATACTGGACCTGCAATTACTTGGTTGCTTGACCGTTTTTCTATTACCGCCTTGATGGGTGACGAAGTAATCGTCACCACTTTACCATCTAGTGGGATCTTGATTTTCTGGTGGAGGGTGGATGTTACTGCTTTGGAAGCGTGAATCCAAGGTCTTCCCAGAAGTATGTTGAAGGATACTTCGATGCCCACTATTTGGAAGTTAACCTTTCGCTCGATCGACCTTGTGCCTATGGTAAGGTTAACTAGTCCTACCACTTTTCGTCGTGTACCATCATATGCGCGAACACCTTGATTTATAACTGTCATTGGCACATTCTTCTTTAAGCAAATAACAGTAATGTATATAGCCAAGTTGTGACTAGCACCGAAAGGTGGAAAATCTTCATCCGAGAAAGTAACTGGGTTACTTAGCTTAATTGAATCTTGGAAGACCAAGTTGACTACGTCATAAGGTGTGGAGTTATGTGCCATATTTAATTTGGCCAAGGCTTGTAGTAAAGCTTGGCGATGTGGGAATGAGCTTGCAACTACTTGCCAGACTGAAAGATCAGCCTTTGTTTTCTGTATTTGCTTTAGTAAATGGTCAGTAGAGGTATCCTCGCTATCATTTGGCATGATAACATTGGTATTGGTAATTGGACCATTTCCTATGGGACCATTTTGAGAAACATTTTGATACGGACGCCCCGAACGAGTAAGGTGGTCTATATCCTGGTCCTCACTATTTTTGACTATTTCCTCACTGATTTTGACTAGGTAGTGTTCAGTGAGGTATTCATATTCATCATCATCGTCCCACACTCCATTGATAGTAGCAAGTTCTCTCAACCTTATGATTTCGGCTTCCAAGTGGATGATTTGGTCGATTAGCTCATCGACCACGGCTACTACCTCTTGCATTTTGGCATTTTGAGAGAGACTTAGTGGTGCACGTTCTTTAGGTGTTGTACTTGGATTACGTAGGGTTACCACTACACTTTCTAGTTCTGAGACTTGCCTATTCACACTCTTTGTCCATGCGATAAAATCAGTAATGGTAGGGTAAATGGTGGAGTAACTTCCTTCACCTTCTATTGCATAGATCTCATCTTCAACTGGAGAAATGAGGTGTGAACAATCTAAGGTAGATTCTTCACTTGTAATCATCATAATTCCAAGAGAATTCTGAGTATTGTTAGGCTTACCTCCAGGCGGTATTGGTAGGCGACCGTCTTCAATCATGTCCTGAAGTACATGTTTTAGCTTGTAACATTTTTCTGTATCGTGTCCCTTAACTCTATGATATTCGCAGTATGAATTCTCATCACAAGACTTGGATTTCTTTTCTGGTTCAGGTGTAGGCCCTATGGGTTGGAGCTTACCCTGTTTCATCAATCTCTTCAGAGCGTTGGAGTATGTATCCCCAATGTTTGTGAATTTTCTTTATGGGTTATTCTTCTTTGATGGTTCGAGAAGGTTAACCTCATCAGTCTTGCTAGTAGAGCCGTAAGAACGACTTGTTGAGCCTTGATATCCACGACCTACCGTTTTGGACAAGAGTCCTTACGGATGTTATCTTCGATCCTTGTTCCTAGTACAGTTAAGTCCTTGAAGGTTTTGATGTTTTGGTACCTCAAATGACTTGCATAAATAGGCTTCAAAATGTCCACGAATTTTTCCACGAGGGTAGCTTCATTTGGACGCTCGACAAGTTGGGTACTAGTCTTCTTCCACCTACTTAGGAAGTCAGTGAAACATTCTTTCTCATTTTGGGTAAGAACCTATAAGGTGCGCATATTGACTTGGATCTCAGCATTATCCGCATATTGTTTAGCGAACTCAATTGCGGCGTCATCCCATGTAGCAATCTTCTTATGCTCTAGGGAATAGAACCATTGCTTAGGGATGGTGTCAAGAGATGAAGGAAAGATCCTTAAGAACATCTCAGGTTTGATGCCTTTGATAGACATGTAATCCTTGAAAGCACGGATATGGTTCACAGGGTTTTCATGCCCCTTGAATTTCGGGATATTCGTCATGTTGAAGTTGGTTGGCAATTTGGAACTCACGGCCTCATGCTTGTGATTGTTTTCCCTATAGATATCATCCCCTTTGAGGTACATTAATTGTTCTTCAAAATATTGGGGTCGTTTTTCAGCTTCAGTCAGACCTACGGGAGGGTTGACTTCTTGTGGTCCCATATAAGGTGGAGGGTTGTCATTCACGAAATCATTCACAAATTCATGAGGCACTTCATTTTCTGCAGGGGGCAACCTAGTTTCTATAGCAACAATTCGGCGCTCGATTGTGTTGAGGCGATCATACACTTGGTCTTGGCTAGCTTGGAGATGAGTTAGCGCGGCTAAGATTATATCATTACCATTCGGTGGTTGACCATTGACAATTGCGTGACTAGTTCCAGGCATCTTGGAAACTGGATAAGAGATCGACAACGAATCAAAACACGATCGACCATTCTATCACACTTACTCAAAAAAAAAGGTTTGACTCGTGAAGTGGGAGTGTGCCACTTGTGTCAAGTGAGGTTTGAAGAAATGATAAAGTTTGGAAATGTTGGTCCTAGTCAACTATAGTGTAGTTGTAGGAGTGGACTCGAAGTGAGGTTTTGAAATGGGCTTTGGGGCCCGAATTTTGACTCGACAAATGGACAAAGTTTCGACTGGCTTTGCGCTAAATGTGGCCTTTTTCGAAAATTTTACATTTTTAAAAGAGGTTTTGATTTTACAAAATTCGTCATGGTTTCGTTTAGAAAATGGTGATCACATATGATACAAGCATTATAACGGGATGCTGAGTGCATTTAACAGGGTTTTGGTTTAAAGGGTGGGTTACCATACCGAACAATCAAACCCGGGGTCTGTGGAGAGGCTCATCCCAAACAAGAGTAAGGCCGATTCCTAGTCCATTTCCTCGAGTAGTGAAAGCCCTTGATACAAACAGGAGTAAGCACCATGGTATGGTTGACGTCAATCGATATCCATCCTTAGGCCCAAATAAGAATTTGGACTGTCCAGACGGGACGATTGGTCAAATGGGTTGGGTTGGGCCTAGGAAGGCCGAATAAAACGATCTAGGAAGACCGAGTTATGAAAACCGACAACTGTCTCATATAAACTATTACCTAACCTTGTTCAAGTTTCACCCTTGGCAACACGTAAGTGTATTAATCCCCAGCGAAGTCGCCAAACTGTGGACGCGGGCCCACGAGTTTGCTTGGGAAAACAAGCGTTTGCATTTGTGGAGTCGCCACCAATTTATTGTGGAAAATTGGAAACCGTTCGAATACTTCGCGTCATGTCAAGACACAAAGTAATGACATAGACACTAAGAACTCGTTACTCTTAGCATTCTATATCTAGAATGACTCTCGTGGATGCCAATGAACACGGATGTTCACAGAGATCTGGAGTGAGGGGTGAGGGTACGTATTAGGAAGCTGTTTTGATCGAACACCTAATCCCGCCCGCCTCGATAGCGGCCTCTACTAATGATTAGGGAAGTCATCTATACTCGATATGATGTCGATTATATGCATGCAATGCAACATCCAATAAATTAATCCTAACATGTGAGAATTAACTAAGTCGGTGAACATGTAGTTTAACATACAATTAGGTCGAAGTAGGGATTTAAGGTGATTACATGTGACAACATACAAACAAACGATAATAAAGAATACAATAAAATACAATAATTAAAATTACAATAATTACATTGGTTAATGATTGATTTACGTCGAAAATACACTTAAAACGGATAATTTGAGAAAAGAAAAGGAAAATAAATTAGGTTAAACAGATTAGTAGTGATAATACGATTAATAGTTAATTAATACGTAAACTAATTAATAAACTAGGTCAAAGCAACAACGGAAGTTCAGAGGTAGAACTCAACCCGGAACAAGCGCAACAGAGCTGCGTCCTTTGGAAGAGGCGCAGTGCTCACTGCGTCTGTTCCTGAGGTGAATTATGGCTGTGAAGCCGGAATTGCAAATCGTTAATATTCATTGGTAATTTAATGCTCGCTAATAATAATTGGCTCGGATAGAAGTGGTTTAACGGATTACTTACATGCAAAGTAGTCATAAAAACAATAAAAACATGAGACAAAACTAATTAGAACAAATTAATTACAATATTAATTATGAGACTAATTATAAATTAAACTTATCAAAACAAATTAATTAGGTTATTAATGCTAAAATATTGATGGTGATGACGATGAACAGACGAAAATATACAAAAGATGAATTTCAGAGACTTGACATTGATGAATCGAATCTCTAAAACCCGGATTGATTTTAATGACGAAAACCCGCAAATATTAATTACTTGGGATTTAAGTCGGGAATAAAAAGGTGATAAATTACTAATAAGATTATATGCTAAGATTATCATACGAATGAAATAAGAACAAGCAAAGACGAAACAAAAACAAACAAACGAATAAACAGAAGACGAAGGAAGAAGAAGGAAAGCAGGAACTGCGCAGCCTCAGGAAGAGGCGCAGCAGGTACTGCGTCCCATCGAAGAGGCGCAGCAGTTGTTGCGTTCCTTCTCGACGTCTGTCTCCCGTTAATCCGTAAAAAAGGGTTTGAATAAAGATTTTATAAATCGGATTTGAATATATTTTCGACGTAAACCTTACAATAATGATTACAAAAATAAAAACAATAATAAAAGATGGGATTTATACCCTCAGACTTACATGTTTGACGAAACGAGATTAACTAAGTTAACGTTTAGTGATGCTCGACTCGAATGTACGACGAAAGTGACCTCTAAGAGGAAATTAAACAAAGTTGATTAAGTTGATTGAGGTGGACTTGGTCAAATTGGTCGTTCATGCAAGACGAGGCTGGTACTCAGAAGGATCCGAGCTTACGTGGTCGAAAGTTCAAGCACGTAGACGCCAAAAAGCATGAGCGTGGTCTTAGAATGCAAAGGGAGAAGAGAAGGGCAGACACTCGCGTGAGAAATATGAGGACCGAAGGTCTCTATTTATACTAATCACACGGAGGAATTAGGATTTCGGTAAAACTTTGGAAGTAAATCTCGAAAAGATCTTAAAATACTCAGAAAGGAGATGGGGAAGAGGCACAGCAACCACTGCGGCTCTTGGAAGAGGCGCAGCAGGTGCTGCATCCTTTCCCCAAGGGTTTCCTCTTGCGGAAGAAAGATTTTCCGCGTTTCTATTATGGAATTGCGGTTGATCTTAATTTCCTTATTATTTAAAATATAATTTCGGGATATAATTTACTAAAAGATTTAAAAGATTGAAAATATGGAATAGAAATATCTGGAACATTCCAGAATATTCTGACTCGGCATTTTAAACAGTTATTAGAAAATGAAGACGGTTTTTGACCTGGACTCCAAATGTACTCTAATTACTGTCAAAATGACCGTGACGGCGCGTAGATGACGACCAAGGGGTAGACGCAATTATTTGAGCTATCACTTGATGATAAACTTACGAATTGTCATAAATCATTTCGTGTACCAAACATGCGGCCCAATCATCACCGGGTGGCTTGTGGGAGGTGCAGAAATGAGGTATCTACAATAATGTGTTTTATAAAGCTGGATAGGATGAGGAAGAAGATATGAACGAACCTGATTTCCGTTTATCTAGAGATGATCCTCCAGAGCTGGATGAAGAAGACAAAGAAATTGAAGGCACGAATAATGAACGTGGAGATCCTTCAAATGAAAAGGGAAAGAGAGCTGAGGTTATAATTGATGATACTATACCTTCCTCTCAAAACAAGAACTTGGAAAATGAAGTTATACCTGATGAAGCTATAACTTCGAATCCAAACCAAGGTACAGAATCCAGAGTTATACCTGATTCTGCTACAACCCCAGGATTGGATGCAAGGGGAACAATTCTTGGATCCCATTCATTTGAAGAAGGTGAACCTAGTTCAAATGACCATGATGTGCCTCCAACTTCTAAGAAATGGAGATATAAGTACTGTCTTAGAGAGATCTTATAAGAGTTTGTATTAATGGCAGACGTTAATTACAATAACAACAACATACAAATATTAAGCCTTAATAAAACTTTTTTTCATTAACAAAGTGTGGACATGGGCCACAGGCCGGTCTATGGATTTGGGCCACCTACCGATCTATGGTCATGGGCCACCTGCACGCCAAGCCAATCTGTGGACATGCAGTGGTCTAGACAGCCACGCTCGGCGGCGTAAAAATGCTTTCGACTGGATCGTTTTAAATTGGTCGATTTCGTCTCGGTGAAGGTCTCGAAACGATTAGAGATGTTCGGAGTCTCCACGAAGCATTTGTGGGATGCCTGGAGGCTGTTCAAATCCACTTTATACCTAGGTCAATCAAGGCAGAAAGCGGTGTTTGACATAGGTACTAAAGATAAGGACTCGTCCCCCTATTAGCATTATATGCCTAAAGTGACTCTCGTACGCCCTGGATAAGGCCATCCACTATCCAAAGGTTCTGAGTAAGAGGTGAGGGTACGTATTGGGAAGCCCTTTAATCGGACACCCAATCCCGCCCGCGTTAGCGGCCTCTACTGATCGATCGTGGTTGTTTAAGTGCAAAAGTTGATAAAACGGTGTAAATGCATGAATACACATCCAAAAGTGTTAACCTAACATTTGAGCTTTCTAAGTCAGTTTGTTAATCCAAATATCAAGCATAAGATATCAAGCTGGATTTAGATTGATTTGTATGTGAAAACGGAAATTAAACATCCATTTACCAAATTCGGGTTATGATGCTTAACACGATCCATTTGTTTGAAAAAGGGTGTCAAATGACAAAGTATAAAACGTAAACTTGTCAATCTGATCCGTCACGTATTCGGATAAACCGTAATCGGGATCGTCCTAGACAAGTACCAAAATGCGACAGAATAGTGCCAGGCAGCCCTGTTAAGGCGCGAGCCTATTGGTGAGATAAAGGGCTCTGCCCTGGTTTTGAAAGATGGAAACAGACGGCCGCTTGGAGCGTGAGCCATGAGCCGACCTAAGGGGGTGTCTCCTGGTTCTTGAAAAGGTTATTTAAAACCATATTTATGATGAAAGATTTACAAATGTTGTTTACATGACTCGGAATAATTACTATTATGTTAGTAATATTCATTGTCGGATTTGCAAGTTTGAAAAGTATAATTTATAAATAAAAATGTACAATGTTTGAAATGAACTAAATATGTTAAGTTCATTTATTTGTAATTAGTCGATATTTATCACCGTACTCGGATTAAACCGACATGGTATAAAGAACCAAGGGTGATTATGAATCATGACTAATATGTTTACAAATGTAAACAAATGAGAAAAATGGTAAATAAAATAAAAGGTGTTTAAAATACCCTTTAATTTGTAATTAACCAAATAATATCACCGAGTCACGAAATAAACCGTCATGGTATAAAGAACCAAGGATGATTTTTGTAGTGGTCAAAATATGTTTATCATAAAAATGAATTAAAATGGTAAATAAAAGAAAAGAATTTCTTTTAAAATGTAACTAACCAATTAATATCACCGAGTCACGGATTAAACCGTCATGGTATTAGGAACCAAGGGTGATTATGATTTATGGTTAAAAAGTTTGTCATAGAAATGAATTGAAATGGTAAAAACCGATTACAAATAAGAAATGAAATAAAGAGGAAAGACGAGAACAAACACGGCTAGATTAAGGCCTGAGAGGGCATTGAGGCACGAGCCTACCTGCTACGTAAGTAGCCCCTGTCTCAAGCCAAAATCCGGTTTTGGCTCGTCTAACCTATATTTGAATCGTGTTATGCATTGTTGATGCATATAAACTCATAAAAACAGTAAATACATGAAATAAGTGAGATATTTACACCCTCAAACTTACGTATATTAATGTTTGCGAAGTAGACGACTTTAGAGACGGTTTTCTCGTTGTGACTAATCGCGATCAAAGAAGTTTAAAAAGGTGCCTTAAAAAAGGATTTTGTTTTGAAAATGAGTTGAAAATATGTTAATTAAAATATGTTGATTGATGAATTGAGTTGGTCAAATGGGTCGGTCGAATGCACGACGACGGTACCAAACAAAATGTGCAAGGCTTGTGCTTACGATCGGTAGGTCGTAAACACGTGTCGATTTTGTGACTTAGGAAGTCGGGTCTAGAAGTTTAAGGGAGAAGGAGGGGGCGGACTCTCGCGTGTGTTTTTTGGTGTGTGAAGGGTGGTATTTATAGAGAAATGTGGGGAGGTAGGTCGGTTGTGTTTGCTTAGAGGCTAAGCAGACACCCTAAAGAGGCGCGAGCTACCTTGTGATACAAGTGGATGTATTGTCCTTTTCAATTTGGACGTGGCCAATTCTCCATCCATTGTTGATATGTGGCATTCATATAAGATGTCGTGTAAAATATGGGCATCTAATAAGATGATTTTGGTGTTACTTGGGGTAGGTAATTTGTGTGCTTGACTCGGGTTTGACCTGTGTGGGTCGGGATTTGAATTTCGAGTCGGTTTTTGGCCCGGTGTCGGTTTTGACTCTAATTAGGGTCATTTTAATTCAAAGGGCATGATAAAAACATTCATTGAATTATTTTCGACATTCGATATTTGGGTTGACTCGGGTTGACTCGAGTTGCGGGTTTCTGAGTCGGTTTTGGGTCCGAAGACGGTTTTAACTCTAAATAGTGTTATTTTAATGCAAATGAAGTTAGAAAACTTTTGAAATAATTTTTCATATCCGAGTAGTGCATTAAACCGTCTCATGTATAGCCAATCCACACACGCATATCAAAAACACGTTATAGTCCGATCATCATCGGGTGGTTTTTGGGAGGTGCGAATCTGGGTATCTCTGAGCCCCACTTTGACTGAGGCTTGGACAGGGCGAAAGTCAAAGTATGGCATCCAGGTCAATCGAAGATTACAACCTGAAGACCATTGCGACGTCGAGGTGACTCAAAAGGGTTTGAGCCAAGGACCTGCCGTCGGGAAGGGCGACGTCGAGGCGACTCGGGGATTCGAGTCAAGGACCTGCTGTCGGGAACAGTTTAGAGTTTGTCGACTTCTGATTCGGGTCATTTAAAGTCCATTAGACTACGTATAAAGGCTCGCCAACCATAAGAAGGAATCATACCTAAGGCATCTTCGGGATACGTCCTTGAATCAATTGCGGGCAAAGGCTCGCCAGCCGGTGTTGAAGGTGGTGTGTTTTGAGGCTCGCCAGCCATAGGAAGGAGTCATACCTTAGGCATCTTCGGGATATGTCCTTTAATTGTTTGCGCGCAAAGGCTCGCCAACCGGTGTTAAAGGTGGTGCGTTTTGAGGCTCGCCATCCATAGGAAGGAGTCATACCTGAGGCATCTTTGGGATATGTCCTAGAATTGCTTCTTATGTGCGTGCAAAGGCTCGCCAGCTATGTTGAAGGTGCGTTTTGAGGCTCGCCAGCCATCGATGGTCGGATAATCGACTGTGGGAAATAGCCTGAAACATCGGGCTTATTCCAAGATATTGTCTGGTAATGACTTCCAACCAGGTTGACGTTGATCGGTTCGACTAGGGAGCATTTAGGGAGAGCATTGCATCGGGATTATGAACGATGTTGCGAGGATCTTTGAAAGACCTATGTGACTTCCATTTGAAAATCGGCACTCGCTGGGGAGTTAGAAACTTCTCAGGACTTGTAGGGGATATGAGTTGCCACTCGTCGGGAGGTAGTGTATACAATGTAATCGACGCAGTTAAAGCCCATGGACTTGAGGAGTCGGTGTTTGTTGGGAAGAGCCCGGTACTCAGTTGGAGTGAGTTTGTCTTCTTAATATTACCTACATGGTTAGTGACCACACAAATCCGCAGTCGCATAGACAAGCACGTTGAATGCAAGCATATAAGTACGTAAGCACATAAGCATGTGAGCAGTTAGCATATAAGTAAAAGTATGTAATATCTCATGCGAAGGGAGATAGAAGTTCTGAATGTTGTGAAGCTTAAAGGCGAGTCTTGTTACTCGTAGATCTGTGATTTGATAGATTGGAGACACGTGACCGTTGTGACACAGACGCATACTGACAGACTGACAAATAGGCGGTCGTGGATGCGACACAAACTCAGTAGCGACACGACACGGGGGTTACTTTGACAGACTTTGCCAATGTAAGTACAACTCCTAGCCAGGAAAGCGTGATAGCGCGTATCAAATCCCTGAGGTAGAAGGTTCGCTTGGCTGGGGAACACGAATTGATTATCTTCTTCAGACATCTTTGCCTCCGTTTGCCTGTTTTGAGATCCCTTCTTGAGTTTTGATGATTCGGAGAGTGGAACCAAGACCTTGTCATCGTCCGAACCGAGCACTAGGCTATGGGCGGTTTTATTTTGGACTGTAGCTGAGACTCAAAGGATTTTTTAAGGATAAAGGACGGGTGGCGTCTTGTAAGAGAAGCCCCTAGAGTGAGAAAGTAAGAATTTTATAAAACAAGGAATGGGCGACGTCTTAAGGAAGAAGCCCCCGGTAAAGAGGTATAAGATTAATTTTTGCGGCTGGGTGGGCTGCTTTTGAGGATTGATGTTGATGGTTGAGATTGAAATGGGTGTGCGGTTGTGTCCTTGTTGGGGGACTGCCTACTTATTCGCGTGTTTGCAAAATCAAACCAGACCGTACTTCTGAGCTGTGTGTTGAGGATTGAAAATTGGAAATGTTGTGAAAGGGGTATGCGGTTATGCCCTTGTAATAGGACTGCCTACGTATTCGCGTGTTTGCGAAATCAAACCAGATCGTAGTTCTGCGTATGTGTGCAATAGGTTGCAAATTGAAGGTTTGAAAATTGAATGTGTGTGGGGGTGTGGTTGTACCCTCGTAATAGGACTGTCTACGTATTCGTGTGTTTGCGAAATCAAACCAGATCGTAGTTCTAAACGTGTTTTAATAATTGATTTTGAGGTGTATGGTTGTGTCCTTAAAGGACTGCCTACGTATTCACGTGGTGTGAAATCAAACTAGATCGTACTTCAGAATGTGTGCCTAAGCGAGTTGTTAGGACCTTAAAGCGTGAGGGTCACGACAGTAAATTCCATTTGGTGACTCGTCTGAATGTGTGCCTAAGCGAGTTGTTAGGACCTTAAAGTGTGAGGGTCACGACGGTAAACTTCGTTTAGTGACTTGAAAAATTGATTTGAGAGAATCCCTCCTTTATCATGATCGAAGAGGTGTAATTTGTGAAAATGTTCTTTATCATGTGAGCACACTAAAAAGTGGACCCTAATGGTAGATTAGGTATGTCCCGTTCTCAGTAGCAAAGCATTCGAGGACTCCGTATCTGGGTCAGGGTGAAAATGGCTTCGACATTATGGAATGTGGAGCTTGGTAATAATAGGTTTGTTTGACAGATAAAAATCTGAAGTTGAGGGTCACGACGATAAATTTCGTTTGGTGACTCAAAGGTTGATTGGAGAGAAATCCCTCTTGATGATGAATTGAAGAGGCATAGTTTGAAAAGAGTTTCTTGTTATGTGAGCACGCTAAAAAGTGGTCTCTAAGAATGAAATGTGCATGTCCCGTTCCAAGGAGCAATGTTTTTTGAAGACTCCGTATCTGGGTCAAGGTGGAAATGGCTTCGACATTATGGAATGTGGGGCCTAGTAATAATAGGTTTGTTTGTCAGATAAAGATCTGGAGCTTGTATTTGTGGTGTTTATGCCAATGGATTACGGATTGTAGTGTGGTGCGGAATGGGGTCTCAGGCTTGATGTGGCCTGAGCACGAAATGGTTGGTAAATAATTTGGGATCAGATTCCCATGTCTGGACCTTAAAGTTTAAGGTGTGATATTTTGAGCTTGAGAGGAATCCTCAGAAGCCTAGATAGGTCTCCCTGCAGCAGTCTCTAGAAGGACTTAGGGGTGAAGCAGTGTTGGTTGAAGATTTGGTATTTGTGTTTTGTACTTGTTGATCCCAGAGTTTGGAGGGAAGAAACGTCGGTCATGGGCTTTGGACTTGTTGGTCCTGGACTTGGTATTTTGGATTGACTTGTTTGGTGTTTTGGAATTGTCAGTCCGGGATCTGGTGTGTTGGACTTGTTGGTCCTGGGATTTGGACTTGTTGGTCCTGGACTTGCTATTTTGGACTCATGGGTCCCGGGCTTTGGACTTGTTTGTCCTGAACTTGGTGTTTTGGACTCATGGGTCCTGGGCTTTGTGTGTTGGATGCTTTCTTTGGATTTTGGCCTTTTTGAGAAAAGGGTTTCAATCTTGTTTTGTTTTGATTTTGGCTTGGGTCTTGGCCTTCGCCTGAGTAGCTTTTAGTTATGGTTTTTGCTTTGACTTTCACTTTGGCTTTGGCCTTGAGTGAATTGCTTTTGGCTTTGGTTCTTGCTTTGGCCTTTCGCTTTGGCTTTGGGGAATGGCTATTGGCTTGGGCCTTTGATTTTGGCCTTTCGCTTTGACTTTGGGTGAATGGTTATTGGCTTGGGCTTTGATTTTGGCCTTTCGCTTTGGCTTTGGGTGAATGGCTATTGGCTTGGGCCTTTGATTTTTGGCCTTTCGCTTTGGCTTTGGGTGAAAGGATATTAGCTTGGGCCTTTGATTTTGGCCTTTCGCTTTGGCTTTTGGTGAATGGCTATTGGCTTGGGCCTTTGATTTTGAACTTGGCTCTGGTTTTTCTTTGGCTTTGGTTTTTGATTTATTGGTTCTTTTTCGTCCTTCGTTCGAGGCAGGTAAAGGTGCAGACGGGGATGTACCCGTTGGTGAGAGGTTGATATTTGGTGATGGGATGTTTTTGTGGGGAATGGGCTTGCCTTCCGTCATTGACCATGAACAAGGAGAGGTTTTGGTTTGTTATATAGGTTCGTCGTAGGATCCCTTTGGTAGAAGCTCGTTCTAAATCGGGTGCTAATGAAAGGTTTCTATTGCCAGACATGGAATAGGTAAAGAGAATGGACACGGAGTTTTGAGTCCTCCGCTTACTCGGTACGGAACGTCACTCGAGTGTACTCACAGTGAATTGGAACATGTTGTTTGTTTTAAATCAATTCTCAAATCAGTTCTCGTTGTCAACGGGAAATGGTAAAGAGGAGAATATATGATAGTTGGAAATTGTGCTTTTATTTAGATAAATAAGATGTTAGCACAGACTTGATGGATACATGTGATTTATGGGGATAGCCTCCAGTTGTCATTTAGGAATAAAAGGACAGACGCTAGGATAGATATGAGAAAGCCTAAGACTCGGACTCAATCGTAGATACGAACTCCTAATCATCATGTTCCTCCTCGAAGGTCTCTTTCGCAGCATCCAGCGGCTTGAATGTCTGGTCTTGAGCATTGACCCACTTGAGCACTTCACTCTCGTTGTTGGGAATGATATGAGGACAATAGTCGATGAGGCTTTCATCTCCTTGCAGAAAGAGATGTTCAGGAGGGTTGTTTTCATTACTTGGTTGGCTCAGGGATGAAGCTACCAGCTCATGGTTGTCGATCATATTTTGAATAACATGTTTCAGTTTGAAGCATATTTCAGTATCATGACCTTTTCCTTGATGATATTGGCAATAGGCATTACCGTCCCAGAAAAGGGTTTTCCTGCTTTCAGACGGGTCCAGAGTGGGCCCGATTGGTTGTAGTTTTCCTTCAGTCACACGCTTTTGAAGAGCTGCGGCATAGGTTGTGTTGAGTTTGGTGAATGTCCTTTGAGAACGTTCTGTAATACTCCGTATTTATAAGTCTTGGGGTACTCTATCGAGTAGGCCTTACTCTGTCGAGTAAGGGTAAGTTGCGAAATAAAATAGTTTCTGACCTGTTGGGTACTCGATCGAGTAGTCAGGGGCACTCGATCGAGTAGGGGGTACTCGATCGAGTACCTTGGGTACTCGATCGAGTGTCCTAGTTTTAAGGGGAGTTTTCTCGGGTTTTGTTAATTATGCGATTAAGGTATTTAAGCTTCGTCGTCATTATTCTAAATCACTTTTACAAAACCTAAATTTTTGTTTAAGAGAGAAAGCAAACAAGTTCATCTTCTTAATCGCATTCTTAGCAATTCCGGAGTTCGGACGGTCGTCGATTCTTGTCGTTGATTATATCGTTGAGTTCCTTGCGTCGACGGTAAGATCTATGTACCCTTTTTATTGTATTTCCTTTGAATTGGTTAAACCCTAATTTAGAGATTGGGGGTTTTTGTGTAGATTGTGATTCGGTAGTGTTTGTATGTTTGTATGATAGGAGGAGGTTTTGTAGAAGAGCCTTTTTGATACAAAATTTGTAGAGACCGTCGATAATTATGCTTTCCGGGTAGGATTTCCTACTCAGTATTAGTCCCATAATGGGATGATTGTTGATGTGTGAGATTGATTGTTTGATATAGTAATTGTGTTGTGACTACCGTGATTGTGATTGTACATTGTTGATAGATTCAGACGGTTGTTGATGTTGTGATTGTGATTGGTTGCCTATGGTTCTCGAGATGCGTTCTCGGCCGAGTGGAGTCACTTGCGGGAGTGGCTTCACGCCCTAGTTTCGCCCTTCGTGGAACCCGCCACGGAAGGGGATGTGCACATTAATGGACGGGGTTATCGCTCACTATGTGGAGCGGGGATTTGGTGGGTACGGCCGCGTCCCCCATCGCGAAATCAAGGTCCATGGACGATCGGCGATTGAGATTGTTTGGATTGGTGTGGTTGTGTGCATGTGACGGTTAAGTCTGTCGTCATTTATCGGATTGTTGATATGTATATAAATTGTGTGATTAGTACTGACCCGTTTAAATGTTTTAAAAACTGTGGTGATCCATTCGGGGTGGTGAGCGATTGCTTGCGGTATATCTTGATACGCGTGGATCTAGTCGGGGATGGAGTCATCACATATCAGAGTCTTTAGTCTTCCGCTGTGTTTGTTAGAACAGTTCCTTTCAATTGGTTTATAGTTTGAGAACAATTGTATTTTGCTTACAGTTGGTTTTATTATGTAATCACTTAAACTTATTCAATAAAGTATGTTTCTTCATTGTCTTATGATTATCATGCCTCGGGTAACCGAGATGGTAGTATCCTTATACCTGAGTGGTCCCGGTAAGGCACTTGGAGTATGGGGTGTTACAAATGGTATCGAGCGACGATCCCGAAACCTCGTAACCAATGAATCTAATGAATATAGGGAGTCAATTAAAATGAATCCGGGGTAAAGGTTGTAGGAGCTAATGCAAAGGCTTGGGAGACGTCCTAAAGTCGCGAACTCGCCCTACAATTTTGAACCGGTCACCATGGGATATGTGTCGGGATCGTTATGTGCTTATTGTGTGCTGTGTGTATCTATGTAGTAGTATGTTGTATGAATTGATGGATGCATGCATGTGGAGGATGGGGGATCTGAATTGAAAGATGATGATGACGTGAATTGTATGTTGGTTGATTGTAAAACATGAAAGTATAATGACTGACACATGTAATTTGGCATGTTATAATTATGTAAGGAAAAGTGTTTTGTCTATATATATATAAAGCGATGTGTAAGTATACATGTTGTTGTTGTCGTGTTGAGTAAAAGTACAGAAGGTTGGGAGTGTGAATTGAACATGTGCTGGGTGAATATGTTGAACGAATATGGTGGATAAATATGTGGTATGATGGATGAATTAGTGGAAAAAGATGAATCATCGTGGTATGATAACATGGTTCCTGATTAAGCATGTTATATAATGGAAGTTATTTTATAATGTTGTTATGCTAGTAACATGTGAATAGGGACTTGATGTCATGTATTTGTGATTTTGTTTACAAAAGGTGATAGAATAAAAACATGTGGGTAAGTCATAATTGGCAAGTTAGATAAATTATGTGCATGATGAATGTTGTTGCTTGGCTTTTGAAAATAGTAACATATGATTATGAATACTGGTTTTATGAGTTTTGGACTGGTTTTGTTTGCTTGGTTGTTGTTTAAGCTGTTTGGAAGTAAAAATCAAATAGTTATGTCGTCTGATTACAGCAAAGTTGTCTTTAAACTGTTATAACTTGAGATTCATAAATGATTTTGAGGTGATTCCAATTGGAGGTGATAGCTTGTCCTTTTACGATTCTAACGATAGGTCACACGCCCAAAACGACCAAGAAATGAGTGAGTTATGACTGTTTTTTCTGAAACTGGACAGTCTTGAGAATTGGGGTACTCGATCGAGTAGCCTTGGTACTCGATCGAGTAAGGGGGCACTCGATCGAGTACATTAGTTACTCGATCGAGTATCCCTGGTGATTTGTTTTACGTGCTTCTGATCTTCACCTACTCGATCGAGTAAGTCCCTTACTCGATCGAGTGGCCTGTACTCGATCTAGTGACCCCTGTTTTGGGTCATATGCTTATCTTTTGACTTCGTTGCATATTATGTTTAATTCAAGGATGTTATTTTACTTTTTTTATGCTTTGTTTTACATGTATGTTGGTCTTGATACGTAAGTTACCCAATCTTATGGTGAAGTGAGTGACACCTATGGTGAGTAGGAGTTCGGTGGGAGGACATAAGTTATATGTGTTGTAATAGATAGTGGAAAAAGAAAAGGAAGATTGGTATGGTTTATTGAGACATAGAGCATGTTTTGTGAGATGAGATGAGCGATATGTTTGAATGTTGAGTAATGTAAAAGGAAATGAATGTGGGCAAGGGATGATGTGAGTTTATGGAACGTGAGAATTAAAAGATTGGAAGGAAGGATGCGAATGGTAGCAACCGGAGATATATAATGAACTATGGAGGGAGATGGTTAGGAATGGTGTTGATTAAGAATGTATATAATGAAAGGCTGTTTTAGAGGGATTGAGAAGAGTGGTATATAGTGAACTTTGTGGAGACATGTCGCGAGGTGGATTTGTAGACAGTGAGTGAGTCTGGGGAGATTTGGTTTATTAAGAGGTGAGACCACTGTGGGATTTCCTTGGGCAATTAACGGTATGAAAGGAATTTTGATTTTTTTAGAGATGTACAACGGAGATGCAATTGTCAAACAGTAAACGTTGATCCTATGGATGGATTAGTGGCAAGGGTGATTAATGGCATAATAAGAGAATATTTTATGGTAAGAAAGAGTGAGATGATATCGATATGAAATAATGAGATGTGGGTGTTGGAGCAATGAGAAAGTAACCGGAACACTAAAGAGTTAGGTAGAAGGGATAAGGAGTTGAATGGTTAGTTGATTTTGTCGAGTGTAAAAGAAAAGAATGAGGGGAGTAAAACTAGGAAAATGTTGACCGGAGTTATGTGACATAAAAGTAAGGAATCGTCGAGATGTATGATACTATCAAGAGTAAGTAAGTTAATGATTATACAGAAATTTCAGGACAACATGATTAATCATGAGTTTCGAGGAATTAAGGGAGTAAGAAGTTAGTAGAATATCTGCAGGATATGAGATTTTGGTGGAGATTTAGATGATGATACAGTTAAGAATGGTATTGGGAAGAATGTTGAAGTAAATTTTGTTGATGGATTTGATGTTCGTTATTTGGGATGTTAACCAAAGATAGGAAAGAAAACGTGATATTTAGAGATGAGTGTAAGAGGTTTGATGTCCTGGACAAAGGTAGTGTTATGGCATGTGACTAATGGTTAAGAGTGGTGGTATATTAGAAAGGTAGCAATTCTAAAGAGGTTGATTTGGTAGAGACCTGATTGATATGTATGGTTGTGAGAGAGTGTAAGAGGTGGTTATATGAGGCGGTTGTTAGTAGTTGAGTATTAATAGTATGGTTACATTTGGCAGGGGGTGATGGATATGCGAATGGGAGAATATGTTATGAGGGGCATATGAGTTAAGCTCGGGCGACAGGTAACCTTTGTTGAGTGGTAACTTACGTGATCAGGATTGACTAGGTGGATGTGATTACGGGTCTATGATACGTGTAAATGTTTGTGTGAGGTTCCGACCTCACGAGAAGTGGTATAGTGTGATAATTATAAAGTTGTTATATGATTTTTTTGTAATTTATGTTGGGTACGATACTAATGGAATGAGGTTCAAAAGGTAATAATGTGATTGATCCGGCATGGATAGTTAAAATTGTATGTGTATGGATGATACTTGTTTATTCCGTGAAATGGTAGAGATGATGTTCATGAGATGCTTATCTATTTATCCATATAATATGTTGCGTGGTGATTTAATAAAGTGGATTTGAGTAAGTTTTTCTTGTCGAGAAGTTATCTTTGAGTCGTGTTTATGGGAATTGTATGCGGTTGTGATGTCTATCGATGTGGTTGTTGTGCCTCGGGTGGTGATCCGAGCACGATATTTAGTGTTGTGATGCGGGTATTTTCGCACTGTGGTGTGGCTGTTGGTGGCGGTGTTGTGATGCCGTCACCGGTTGGGGTGGAGTAAAGCGGGATGATTATGATACGAGTTTTTGAAAGTACATACCAGTTATACATAAATTGTTGTTTTATTTGTTGTTGTTTCCTATGAGTTTCGATTTGGACAGATAGACTGTTGTTTTGTTTGATGTTTCTTACAAGTTTCATTTTGAGAAGGAGGCGAGTTTAATATAAAGAGAGTTGTATATGTTTTCGTTGTTGTCATGGTATATAAATGTTCTCATTGATGGGACACGATTGTCGGAGTTGTTATTCTGATTTTTGATCTTGTTCTAGATAAGGCTTTAGTGGACATGGTAATGGCAAGTGATTCGTAAAGCATGTGTGGTAATGACCTGAAGGATGCAGGTGGTTCATAATCCTTTGTTGAGGCAGTGAGTGTAGGGTGTTGGGGGAAATAGTGTCATGTTAAGTTGTGTATGAGTTTTGCGGTAATGAAGGAAAGAACTTGAGGATCTTGTGTGAGTATACGTAACGAGTGTGGATCGGGAGTTTGCTTCTGGAAGATAAGTGCTTTACATAGCGAGGTATGTTGGTTTACAGTGATAATGGAGAGTTAGTATGGTGATTTTGCTACGAGCCTTATGGTATAGGTGAGGGGTGTGCAGATTGATTTGAAGTATGAGAACTGTTGAAGTAAGAGAGCCTTGAGAATTAGGAGTGGTTATGGAAATGAGGTTATAGGCGGTTATCTTTGACATGTGGTGGTGATGAGGATAATGAGATAATATAGCTAAGGATTTAGTATTAGTGAGTTACGAGGACGTAACATTTGTCTTAAGAGGAGTAGGATGCAATAAAAGAGCGTTTCATGATGGTGCATGTTGTAATATAATTGGAAATAGAGTGTTAGCGTAGCGTAAAAGGAGGTATTTGTTTTATGGATGATACTTATAAAAGGCCATGGCCGTGCTTGTAGTAGTGTGATGCTTCGGAGTATGAGAATATTTTATATAGTGTTGACATTGGAGGATGATGTTATGAGTGAGTGAACTTCGAGGACGAAGTTCCTTTTAAGGGTGGTAGAATGTAACATTCCGTTTGATGTCTATGAGTGTCTTGCTATTGGATTTGATAGTGGATAATATTATGGAGCTAGCAGCGTTAGAGGATGGTAGTTGGTTATGTATGGAGTTAGTGTCGTGTGAGATATATATATGTGGTAGATACGATATCGTGAGCCATGTTGTGGAGGTAGGAATAGTTAGTGGAGTTGGCGTTACGAGTTCATGTTTGGGTTGGAGTTTCGTTTTGAGTTCTTAGTCACGTTGTTGTGTCTTGATCGAGTGAGTATGTTTGTTTTTAGAGTATGGGTTGAACTTCGGGGACGAAGTTCTTTTTAAGGAGGGAAGACTGTAATACTCCGTATTTATAAGTCTTGGGGTACTCTATCGAGTAGACCTTACTCTGTCGAGTAAGGGTAAGTTGCAAATAAAATAGTTTCGACTGTTGGGTACTCGATCGAGTAGCTGGGGCACTCGATCGAGTAGGGGGGTACTCGATCGAGTACCTTGGGTACTCGATCGAGTGTCCGGTTTTACGGGGAGTTTTCTCGGGTTTTGTTAATTATGCGATTAAGGTATTTAAGCTTCGTCGTCATTATTCTAAATCACTTTTACAAAACCTAAATTTCTGTTTAAGAGAGAAAGCAAACAAGTTCATCTTCTTAATCGCATTCTTAGCAATTCCGGAGTTCGGATTTCATTCTTGTCGTTGATTATATCGTTGAGTTCCCTGCGTCGAGGGTAAGATCTATGTACCCTTTTTATTGTATTTCCTTTGAATTGGTTAAACCCTAATTTAGAGATTGGGGGTTTTTGTGTAGATTGTGATTCGGTAGTGTTTGTATGTTTGTATGATAGGAGGAGGTTTTGTAGAAGAGCCTTTTTGATACAAATTGTAGAGACCGTCGATAATTATGCTTTCCGGGTAGGATTTCCTACTCAGTATTAGTCCCATAATGGGATGATTGTTGATGTGTGAGATTGATTGTTTGATATAGTAATTGTGTTGTGACTACGGCCGTGATTGTGATTATACATTGTTGATAGATTCAGACGGTTGTTGATGTTGTGATTGTGATTGGTTGTCTATGGTTCTCGAGATGCGTTCTCGGGTGAGTGGAGTCACTTGCGGGAGTGGCTTCACGCCCTAGTTTCGCCCTTCGTGGAACCCGCCACTTTAAGGGGATGTGCACATTAATGGACAGGGGTTATCGCTCACTATGTGGAGCGGGGATTTGGTGGGTGCGGCGGTCCCCCATCGGCGGTGGTCCAGTCCAATGGACGATCGGCGATTGAGATTGTTTGATTGGTGTGGTTGTGTGCATGTGACGTTTAAGCTCATTTTTTATCGGATTGTTGATATGTATATAAATTGTGTGATTAGTATCGACCCGTTTAAATGTTTTAAAACTGTGGTGATCCATTCGGGGTGGTGAGCATTGCTTGCAAGGTGTATATCTTGATACGAGTGGATCTAGCTGGGGATGGAGTCATCACATATTAGAGTCTTTAGTCTTCCGTGTGTTTGTTAGGGACAGTTCCTTTCAGGTGGTTTATAGTTTGAGAACAAATGATTGTATTTTGCTTACGCTTGGTTTTATTATGTAATCGCTAAAACTTATTTAATAAAGTATGTTTCTTCATTGTCTTATGATTATCATGCCTCGGGTAACCGAGATGGTAGTATCCTTATACCTGAGTGGTCCTGGTAAGGCACTTGGAGTATGGGGGTGTTACACGTTCAACCTTGCCGTTGGGATTAAGACATCCAGGAGGATTGTCTTGACTGAGAGGTACGACTATGATTTTGCCAGCTTCAATCATATCTTGAATGGCATGCTTGAGTTTGAAGCAGGCTTCGATGTCATGGCCCTTGCATTAATGGTATTGGCAATAGGCATTACCATCCTAGGATCGGACTCTTTTGTGTTTGGGTTTGTCCGGAGTCGGACCAATGGGTTGGAGAGTTGGAGCATTCCCTCTGAAGCAAGTATCTCCAGAGCGGTGTCATATGTTATTCCCAGATCTGTGAATACCCTTTGATGTTTTCCCATGGTTCCAACATTGATGTTTTTGGGGATGTTTTTGTGAGTTTTGTTTTTTCTAATCCTGGGTGGAAACAGGATTTGCTCATTGTCAATGGGAAGTTTTTGGGATGTTGCTTGGCATTTTGAAGGGGTATTTGGCGAGGCAATTTCATGTTCTTTGTTGGTGGGTTCATGGGTGTGGGAACCATCGGATGACTCCTCATTTTTAACAGTTGTTGGTTGGTGAACGGAGGGTTGATTTTCTCCTTGATGGTCAGGTTCATTTTCGGTATTGCCGACCCTTTTCTCCAAATTAGCCATCCGGGTGTTCAGATCATCGATAGGCACTTGCAGCTTTGAGAATATGTTGTTGATGGAGACGGAGAGCATCATTATAGCGCTCTGTATGCCATCCTCATCAATTGTATGAATTTTCTCATCGTCAGGAGAGATGAGGTGAGAGCAGTCTAGGGAAGATTCCTGGCTGTGTCCAATAGGGTTTTCTGGAGGGTTGTTTTTGTTGTTGGCAAGTAGCCGGCTTTCAAGGAGCTTAACCCTTTACTCAATATCAGAAGAGGGAAAATTCTCGGTTATCATTTTGTCCTTAACTTGGGAGACACGAGTGCTCAAGTTTTCCACGGTAGCTAGGAGTCGAAGGACCATGTTGTTGGTTTCAGCAGAAGTCATGGCAGATGCAGGTTGATCGGCTTCTTGAGTTTCTGGTTGACGATTGATGGCACCCAAGGGATTCCTGATTGACATAACGATAGGCGTTATAACTTGTCTTGACAAGGAATTGCACAAACAAAGACAAGCGCGACACATATGTACAAAAGGCAGTTATGTCGTGAAGACGCGACGGTGTGACTAGGTTATGAGTTCATTAAAGATCGTAAATGACCTCTTGTGTTTGAACTCTTAGTGCATGACTTGAATTTAGACTCGAGTGTCGACTTTGGCATAGTGATGCCTAGACAGGCGAATTCTAACTCAGTTTTGATGTGCGTTGATGGCGTGATGCCGTTGGACAAGACATGTACACAAACTTGACCTTTGACCCGTAATATAGGGGAAATGCGGGTTTAAAACCCGACAGGTTTTGACTCTGCTAACGCCATTGAAGATGTCTCGACAATTAGGCGACACGACCTAGACCAGAAGGTAAGTACTAACTTCGGTGGAGGCTCGACATTATCTAGACGACTTGACTTGAAATCGACTGGACTCTAATCGAATCGAGGCTGAATCGGAAAGGTTGACTGAAATTTTCGAAAAAAGAAATTTTTCAAAAAGATTCATTTGTCGTTTTATGGACGGCTTCCAAAGAGTAGGGATCTTTAGAAGGTCGGCCAGTTGAAAGGGTTGTCTTAGGTTTGTTTTCAAAAGCCGGTTTAAGTTGAGATTGCGGCGGCTCTGAAAACAACGTGTTGTTCCCGAAGACGATTTTTGAAATTCCGAATCACGGATTTGAAAATCGAGAATTGAAGAATTTGGAATCGTCATCACAATAGCCATGAAAACAGTTAAACTTGTTTTCAAAGATTTGAAATTGGGTTGAAAATTTGAAAACGGTTAAATTTGTTTTCAAAGATTTGATTTTGAATTGAAATTTGAAAGCGATTAAATTTGTTTTCAAAGATTTGATTTTGAATTGAAATTTGAAAACGGTTAAATTTGTTTTCAAACGATTTGATTTTGAATTGAAATTTGAAAACGGTTAAATTTGTTTTCAAATGATTTGATTTTGAATTGAAATTTGAAAAATGTTAAATATGTTTTCAAAAATTTGATTTTGAATAGAAATTTGAAAACGGTTAAATTTGTTTTCAAATGATTTGAAATTGGAATTTATGAGGATTGAATTCGTCATTACGACGGGTTAGAAAACCGTTTTAACCTTTGAAAGACGGTATGCAAATTGAAAATTGTGAGAATTGAAATCGTCATTACAACGGCTTAGTAAAGCCAAATTTGATTTCGAAAACGAGATTTGAAATTTGGAAAGTTGCACGGGTTGAAATCGTCATTACGACGGTTTGAAAAACGTTTTTGTTTGAAACTGATTCGATTTTTGAAAATTCGAGGGTAAAATTTGTCATTACGATGGCGTAAAAGGGCGCTTTGAGAATGCAACGGTCGGCGATAGACTGAGGTTTGAAACGGCCATTATGACGACGTAAAAGGGTATTTTGAATTGGCTTGTGAAAACCAAGGTTTGAAGTCGTCATTACAACGGCATGAAAAGGTGCATTTGAAATGGTTATAAAAATCGGGATTTGAAATGGCCATTATAACAGCATAAAAATTTTTGCAATGGTCGGCAAAAGACCGAGGTTTGAAACGGTTGTGAAAACCGGGTTTGAAAATCGTCATTATGATGGCCTATAAAGGCGTGTTGAAATGGTTGTAGAAAACCAGATTTGAACATCGTCATTACGACGGCCTAGAAAGACATGTTGAAATGGTTATAGTAAACCGAGTTTGAAAATCGTCATTATGACGGCCTAGAAAGGCGTGTTGAAATGGTTATAGTAAACCGAGTTTGAAAATCGTCATTACGACGACATAAAAAAGGTGTGCAACGGTCGGCGAAAGACCGAGGTTTAAAATGGCCATTATAACGGTGCAAAAGGTGCTTTGAAACGGTCATGAAAAACCGGGCTTTGAAAATCGTCATTACGATGGCATAAAAAGGTGTGTTAAAATGGTTGTAAAAAACCGGGTTTGAAAATCTTCATTACGACGGCCTAGAAAGGCGTGATGTTTGAAATACAACGGTCGGCGAAAGACCGAGGTTTAAAATGGCCATTATAACGGCGCAAAAGGGTGTTTTTTCAAAGTTTGAAATGACACTGAAGGACTTATGATCACATAACACATAAGCACTCGCAGTTCATTATATTATGCATAATGCTGACACGGGTTTTGGCTTAATAGGGTGGGTTACACACCAAGCAATCAAACCCCGATTTTCGAGAGAGATACCAATCCAAACAAAATGTGTAAGGAGGGTGCCCTAGCCTCGTCCTCGAAGGTGATGAAAGCTCTTTGACGAAACAGAAATGTGTAACGTCAATGGCATGCTTGACTCAATCGGGATTCGAAACGCGGGGATGAGAAAACTCACGCCGATGGGACGAGCCAATTGGTCGATAAAGGTTAGGTTGTGGGCCCGGACAACGTACCCGACTTATGACCGTAATATCAATTAATGCACTTTAACCACGACCTCGTTCGAGTTTCACCTCTAAGGATCACAAAGACACAAGTGTCCTAGTTTTCCCCAGCGGAGTCGCCAATCTGTGGACATGGGCCACAGGCCGGTCTGTGGATTTGGGCCACCTACCGATCTGCGGTCACGGGCCACCTGTACGCCAAGCCAATCTGTGGACTTGCGACGGTCTAGAAAGCCACGCTCGGCGGCGTAAAAATGCTTTCGACCAGATCGTTTTAGATCGGTCGGTTTCATCTCGGTAAAGGTCTCGAAACTATTAGAGATGTTCGGAGTCGCCACCAAGCATTTGTGGGATGCCTGGAACCCGTTCGAATCCACTTTATACCTAGGTCAATCAAGGTAGAAAGCGGTGGTTGACATAGGTACTAAAGATAAGGACTCGTCCCCTTTTTAGCATTCTATGCCTAAAATGACTCTCTTACGCCCTGGATAAGGCCATCCACTATCCAAAGGTTCTGAGTAAGGGGTGAGGGTACGTAGTGGGAAGCCCTTTAATCGGACACCCAATCCCGCCCGCGTTAGCGGCCTCTACTGATCGATCGTGGTTGTTTAAGTGCAAAAGTTGATAAAACGGTGTAAATGCATGAATGCACATCCAAAAGTGTTAACCTAACATGTGAGCTTTCTAAGTTGGTTTGTTAATCCAAATATCAAGCATAAGATGTCAAGTTGGATTTAGATTGATTTGCATGTGAAAACGGAAATTAAACATCCATTTACCAAATTCGGGTTATGATGCTTAACACGATCCATTTGTTTGAAAAAGGGTGTCAAATGACAAAGTACAAAACGTAAACTTGTTAATCTGATCCGTCACGTATTCGGATAAACCGTAATTGGGATCGTCCTAGACAAGTACCAAAATGGGACAGAACAGTGCCAGGCAGCCCTGTTAAGGCACGAGCCTATTGGCGAGATAAAGGGCTCTGCCCTGGTTTTGAAAGATGGAAACAGACGGCCGCTTGGGGCGCGAGCCATGAGCCGACCTAAGGGGGCGTCTCCTGGTTCTTGAAAAGGTTATTTAAAACCGTATTTATGATGAAAGATTTGCAAATGTTGTTTACATGACTCGGAATAATTACTATTATGTTAGTAATATTCATTATCGGATTTGCAAGTTTGAAAAGTATAATTTATAAATAAAAATGAAAATGTTTGATATGAACTAAATATGTTAAGTTCATTTATTTGTAATTAGTCGATATTTATCACCGTACTCGGATTAAACCGACATGGTATAAAGAACCAAGGGTGATTATGAATCGTGACTAATATGTTTACAAATGTAAACAAATGAGAAAAATGGTAAATAAAATAAAAGATGTTTAAAATACCCTTTAATTTTTAATTAACCAAATAATATCACCGAGTCACGGAATAAACCGTCATGGTATAAAGAACCAAGGATGATTTTTGTAATGGTCAAAATACGTTTATCATAAAAATGAATTAAAACGGTAAATAAAAGAAAAGAATTTCTTTAAAAATGTAATTAACCAATTAATATCACCGAGTCACGGATTAAACCGTTATAGTATTAGGAACCAAGGGTGATTATGATTTATGGTTAAAAAGTTTGTCATAAAAATGAATTGAAATGGTAAAACCGATTACAAATAAGAAATGAAATAAAGAGGAAAGACGAGAACAAACACGGCTGGATTAAGGCCTGAGAGGGCATTGAGGCGCGAGCTTACCTGCTACGTAAGTAGCCCCTGTCTCAAGCCAAAATTCGGTTTTGGCTCGTCTAACCTATATTTGAATCGTGTTATGCATTGTTCATGCATATAAACTCATAAAAACAGTAAATACATGAAATAACTGAGATATTTACACCCTCAAACTTACGTATATTGATGTTTGCGAAGTAGACGACTTTAGAGACGGTTTTCTCGTTGTGACTAATCGCGATCAAAGAAGTTTAAAAAGGTGCCTTAAAAAAGGATTTTGTTTTGAAAATGAGCTTTAAATATGTTAATTAAAATATGTTGATTGACGAATTGAGTTGGTCAAATGGGTCGGTCGAATGCACGGCGACGGTACCAAACAAAATGTGTAAGGCTTGTGTTTACGATCGGTAGGTCGTAAACACGTGTCGATTTTGTGACTTAGGAAGTCGGGTCTAGAAGTTTAAGGGAGAAGGAGGGGGCGGACTCTCGCGTGTGTTTTTTGGTGTGTGAAGGGATGTATTTATAGAGAAATGTGGGGAGGTAGGTCGGTTGTGTTTGCTTAGAGGCTAAGCAGACACCCTAAAGAGGCGCGAGCTACCTTGTGATACAAGTGGGTGTATTGTCCCGTTCAATTTGGACGTGGCCAATTCTTCATCCATTATTGATATGTGGCATTCATATAAGATGTCTGTGACACCCCCATACTCCAAGTGCCTTACCAGGACCACTCAGGTATAAGAACATCACCATCTCAGTTTCCCGAGGCAATGATAATCAAATGACAATAAAGAAACATAATTTAAATAGCCAAACTGTTTAAAGTGATTACAAATCCAAATTCAAACTGACAAAAGGTACAATACATGTTCTCAAAAACCAAATGTCTAAACAACTAAAATATCACAGCGGAAGACTCTAATCAGCTCGTGGTGACACATCCCAGCTAGCCCAAATGCCTCTAGTCAAACCTGCTCATTAACTGCTCACCATCCCCGAATGGATCACCACAGTTTTTAAAACAATAAACGGGGTCAGTACTAATTACACAAAAACAAGATACAATACAACAATTACCAAACAGCTCAATCGTCACATCAAACCCCCGGTCTCCAGAATCAATCTCCACATAAATGACTACACACTAAAGTGTGTAGCCCTGCCAGAATACCCATCGCAACAAATACTCCACACCGCCAGTGGGGGACCGCAACCGTACCCACCAAATCCCCGCTCATCTCCATCGAGCGATTAACCCAAGTCCATTAATGTGCACATCCCTTCTGTGGCGGGTTCCACAGAAGGCGAATCATGGGCGTGAAGCCACTCCCGCAAGTGACTCCGCTCAGCCAGGGACACGCCCCGAAGAACACAGACAGACAAACAGTATCCATAACACCAAAATTAACAACCGTCTGAACCAAACAACAATACAATCAACAGTCACTAACTACAGCACAATTCACCACACATATCATGTAACTAATACTGAGTAGGGAAAAACCTACCTGAAATACAATCACAAACAGCAGACGATCTAGCAGCTGTCTCAAAATCGCTCTTCTACGAATCCTCCTCCTATTCACATAATCATATAATCATTACCAACACAACAAATCATAAAAACCCCCAATCCCAAAATTAGGGTTTAAACAAAGTCAACCAAACGCTATAAAATTGGTATGTAGAACTTACCCTTGACGCAAGGATCACAAGGACACAAAGAACAATGAAATCCGACCTCTCAAGCTCCGGGATTTGCCAATAATGCGGATGAAGAAAACAACGTAGTTTGAAATCTCCTTTGAGTGAATTAGGTTTATAAAAAGTGTTTAATAAAGATGACGACATAATATATATACTAATCGCATTATTAACAAAACCCGTCAAAACATAACCCGTCAACCGAGCTACTCGATCGAGTAACTAACGTACTCGATCGAGTGCCACTTACTCGATCGAGTACCAAGGCTACTCGATCGAGTACCCTACAGACAGACTACTGTTTCGTAAATCAAAACACCCTTACTCTACAGAGTAAGGCCCACTCGTTAGAGTACCCAGAGACTCATAAAACCGTAGTATTATAGTCTTCCCTCCTTAAAAAGAATTTCGTCCCCGAAGTTCAAACCACAACAAAATAAAAACATGCTAACATAGTCCCGACGCAACAACAAAAACAAAACTCAATATAAAAATTCCAACACATACTACCAACCCACTCTCAACCTGACTCAAACCACTACTAACTATACTAAAGACAACATAAAAAGATGCAAAAACTCTTCGCGATCATCTCCTACCCCCCTAAAGGAAACAAGGTTACGTCCCCGTAACCATACATACCTGATCAAAAAGGAAAGGATAGCGCTCTCTCATGGCCTCCTCTGCCTCCCATGTAGCTTCCTCAACCTCATGATTTGACCAAAGAATCTTAAGCAAGACCGTCTCACCATGTCTAGTCTTCCTAACCTTCCGGTCAAGAATCTACTTAGGCACCTCAAGATAAGACAGAGACTCATCTAGCTCTATGTTCTCCACCTCTAACACATGTGATGGATCACTCACATACTTCCGCAGCTGAGAAACATGAAACACATTATGTACCCTATCCAAAGCAGACGGTAAAGCCAAACGATAAGCAACCTCTCCAACCCGGTCTATGATCTCATATGGTCCTATAAACTTCTGACTCAACTTGCCTTTCTTACCAAATCTCATGACCCCACTCATAGGAGACACTTTCAGAAGAACCTTGTCCCCAACCTGAAACTCTATGTCCCGGCGATGTAGATCTGCATAACTCTTTTGTCTATCCTGAGCCGCTCTCATCCTCTCCCTGATCAGCTTAATCTGCTCAACCATCTCATGTACCATCTCTGGTCCTAAAATCACTGCCTCAGCACTGTCGTCCCAACAAATCGGACTCCTACATCTCCTCCCATATAAAGCCTCAAATGGCGACATACCAATACTAATGTGATAGCTGTTGTTGTAAGAAAACTCAATAAAATCTAACCTCTGTTCCCAGCTACCACCAAATCCATCACACAAGTTCGTAACATATCCTCAAGAGTCTTGATTGTCCTCGCAGTCTGACCATTTGTCGCAGGATGAAATGTTGTACTCATATTCAATGTCGTTCCCAATGACTCCTGCAACTCTTTCCAAAATCTTGAGATAAACCTCGAATCTCTGTCAGATACTATGTCTTTAGGCACTCCATGCAATCTCAACACATTCTTTCGATAAGCCATAGCCAATTGTGCCTTAGTCCATGTATCTTTCATTGGCACAAAATGAGCTGACTTGGTCAGTCGATTCACTATAACCCATATCATGTTGTTACCCTGCTAACTCTTCGGCAAACCCACGATAAAATCCATAGAGATGGACTCCCACTTCCACTCAGGTACCTCTAAAGACTGAATCTTACCTTGTGGTCGTCGCTGCTCCCCTTTAACTCTCTGACATGTCAAACAACGGGCCACAAACTCAGCTGTTTCTTTCTTCATTCCAGGCCACCAGAAAGTCTTCTTTAAATCCTTATATAGCTTGTCACCACCTGGATGTACCGAATATGGTGTACAATGAGCCTCTATCATGATTGTCTTTTTCAGCTCCTCATCATTAGGGACACACCACCTCCTATCAAACCTCAAACTACCATCTGTATGTAGGGGTGGGCACCGGTCCAAAACCGGACCGAACCGGACCGGAACCGGAATCGACAAAATTCATGGACCGGGACCGGACCGGATTAAAAAAATTCCGAACCGGGACCGGACCGGAAACATTCCGGTCCAAGACCGGACCGGACCGGTTGGACCGGAATTACCCACTTTTTCAAATTACGGTCCAAAAATTCCGGTCCATTGGACCGGATTGGACCTGTTGGACCGGATTGGACCGGAATAAAAATACAATTTTAAGAAAAAAATGCAAATAACAATAATTCCGGGCATTCCGGTCCAAACCGGTCCGGACCGGAAAAATACGGTCCCGAACCGGACCGGACCGGAAACCGGAATCTTGGAAAATGGTGGACCGGAGCCCGGACCGGAATTTTTAATTCCGGTTCCGGTCCACTTGATTCCGGTTCGGACCAGTCCATTTTTCCGGTCCGGACCGGATTATGCCCACCCCTATCTGTATGAATAGAGAATCTAGACACTGTCCCTTTCTCTACTCCAGCTCTCCACTCCACCATCTTGGGATCCAACTCCTGTTTACCGCGAATATCATCATAAAGATCAGGCTGCACCGTCAAATCTCCCATGGCATCCCCTTTCTGGATCATATGTATCCCAAACCTCCCAACCTCATCTCTCAATCTCATCAACGATATAGCTGTGCACAAAGAATGTACACTCTTCCTGTTCAAAGCATCTGCAACTACATTGGCCTTCCCTTCATGGTAGATAATATCCATATCATAATCGCCAATCAGCTTCATCCACCTCCTTTGTCTCATGTTCAACTCCCTTTGAGTGAAGATGTATTTGAGACTCTTGTGATCTGAAAATACCTTAAAGGTCGCCCCATATAGGTAATGTCTCCAAATCTTGAGATCAAACACAACTGCACCCAACTCCAAATCGTGTGTAGGATAATTCTCCTCATAAGGCTTCAATTGCCTAGAAGCATAGGCAATCACTTTACCATTTTGTATCAACACACATCCCAAACCATTCTTTGAAGCATCCTTATACACTTCAAAGTTCTCACTCCCTTCAGGCAATGCTAAGATTAGAGTTGTGGTCAAATGCTCCTTTAATGTTTGGAACGCCGTCTCACAACTCTCATCCCAACGAAACCTGTTCTCTTTCCTCATCAAAGCTGTCATAGGTCTAGCAATCATGGAGAAATCTTTCACGAACCGTTTGTAATATCCAGCTAAACCCAAGAAACTCCTGATCTCAGCTACATTATTTGGTGCTTCCCACTTGGTAATTGCCTCAATCTTTGCAGGATCCACAGCTACCCCTTCCTTTGAAATCACATGCCCTAGAAAGGCAACATTCTCTAACCAGAACTCACACTTGGATAACTTGGCATACAACTCATGCTCCCTCAAGGTCTGCAACACAATCCTGAGATGCTCCTCATGCTCCTCCTTAGTCTTGGAAAAGACTAAGATGTCATCTGTGAAAACCACCACAAACTTGTCCAAAAACTGACTGAAGACTCTGTTCATCAAGTCCATAAATACAGCTGGTGCATTAGATAACCCAAACAGCATCACTACATACTCATAATGGCCATACCTCAACGTGAAAGTTGTCTTTGGTATGTCCACCTCTCTAATCTTCACCTGATGGTACCCCGACCTCAAATCAATCTTAAAAAAGACCGCTGCACCGCTCAACTGATCAAACAGGTCATCTATCCTTGGCAAAGGATACTTGTTCTTCACCGTCACTCGGTTCAGCTCCCTGTAATCTATGCACAACCTCAGACTCCCATCTTTCTTTTTCACAAAGAGAACTGGCGCTCCCCACGGTGATACACTAGGTCTAATGTATCCCCTCTCAATCAAATCATCTAACTGCTTCCTGAGCTCCTCCAACTCCTTAGGACCCATCTGGTACGGTGCCTTAGAGATTGGCCCGTCCCCAGTTTCACCAACACCAAATCTATTTCCCTCTTCGGTGGCAACCCGGAATCTCCTCTGGAAAGACATCTGGAAACTCCCCCACAACTGGTATCTGCTCAACTGTCGGACTCTCCATCCTGTCATCTCTCACATGGCACAAGATCAACGGGCACCCCTTCCTCAGATAGGACTTTGGGTTTGACCACAAACCCACGATAAGACACATTAATCCCCTTAGGACCTCTCAGAGAAACTTTCTTTTGATGACAATCTATCTTAGCTTTGTACTTTCCCAACCAATCCAACTCGACCATCATCTCAAAACCATCTAAAGGAAACTCTAGCAAGTCTACAGGTAGATCAACTTGCCCAACTAACAGGGATACATCTCTATACAACCTCCCACACGATACAGACTCACCCGAAGGTATAAAAACTTCCTCTCTTACAGACTCATACTCTCTCAGACCCAACTGTTTAACATGACTCGAAGATACAAACGACTGTTATGCCCCCGAATCAAACAAAACAAAGGTATAAACACCATTAACAAGAAAAGTACCAGTGATAACATGAGCGTCGTCCTCAGCTGCTTTCTTCTCCATTTTATTACAACAATAATAATAATAATCAAATAATAAATAAAGACTCGGGCTATTCCTCCATCTTCCCCTTGCCCTTGTCATTCTTGTCATATTTCTTGTCACGACCTCGAGCCGGACGCTCTTGCGCCACTTCAGACCTAATCACCAACGGTCTTTCTCGAGGCCTAGACTTTACATTCTTGCTAATCACCATTTCCGCGACAGGAGTAGTCTTTGGTTTCTTCGAAGGATGAACGACTTGAAACCCGGCTTCTTCTTCTCCTTCTGTCAGATGCTTCACTTTCTCTTTCTCTACCTCGCGCACCTTGTAGTCAACGGGCTCGCGCTTCCTCAATCTCTCGTGCTCTTCCGGAGTAGTAGCCTTGCTCCATCGCAGATAAGAATCCGATACCCACAAGGCATTAGCGGAGAAATTCAAGAACCACATGTTTCTTTGGGCCCATTTAATGGCCCACTCTCTTCGGCTCTCCGTAGTAAGCGCCATAGCAGTCTGCGGGACGGTATCAAGCTTCGGGATTGTCTGTTTCAGCCCAACTTGTCTCATCAGCCTTTCCGGGAAGATGCACACCATAAACTCCAATCCAGGAATGCGCACGGACCTAGTGGGATCCAAAGAAGACACTCCGTGGCGGTTTGAGGTGCCACCACGGTACGACCCACCTAATCAACGGGCCATCATCGCTCTTCAGTTTGTTCTTCCAGTAATCACAGACCCGAGTGAAGTCCACCATATACAACCTCGTCCTCATCGCAATCGAGCGGGCATGATAGGAAAGCACATGAACTGGGGGCTCGATCAATCGGAGCCGTTCCATAAGCCAAACCTACCAAAAGCGGGTATTAGACAACAAACGAAAAAAAAAGAAAAACGAAAAAAAAAAGAAAAACAAAAAAAAAAACAAAAACAAAACGAAAAAAAAAACAAAACAAAAAAAAAAACGAAAACAAAAAAGAAGAAGAAAGGAAAAAAAAAATGTGTCTTTTACCTGCAGAATGACGGGGCTTCCTAAATACGGTAGATCACGGTTGGATTTCCTATTATCCAAGCCCAAAAGAATCTCCCCTAAGCATAAGCAAGCTGGGCTCCTGCGCAGCTCCATTTGCTCAACAAGGCCCAGAAGACGGGGATCACCTCTCAAGTCTTCATCAACATGCCCTTGGAAGACATACACATGCAACAAGCAAAAGCCAAATGCCCTCCGCCTAGCAACATGAGAAACGGTGGGGTCGGCCCTGTTGATGAATCGATCTATGAAGTCCAGCATCCTCACGCCCTTCGAGGTCACTAGACGGTCCACCTCAAGTCTAGTCAATCCAAGCAAGTCTCTAAATTTGCTCTTGTACCCTTGCGAAGTAGAAGGAATGGCAGGCAAGTGTTCGGGATCCCACCCACCAATAGCGGCAATTTCTTCAGGAAACGGGCAAATATCACCTCCAGGGAACGCAAAAACATGGTAATTCGGGTCCCAATAGTCAAGACAAGCATCCAAGAACGGTTTAACAACCTTGATAAGTTTTAAACTCAACAAAAACCCAAAATTATAAGCACCCATATCATGTTTCTCCATGTTCGAAAATTCGTTGGTCCATTCCTTCAAACGAATCTCCAAAGTATTCATGATGAAAAGATTATTTTGAGAATTTTATGTAAATAGACGAAGCAGAGACGGAAGATTTGTGTGAATAAAAACTCCATCGACGTTTCTATTTATACTAATTTCTGTTTCCAAAAATCCGTCAGAGCTGAACACCTTGGGAACAGGCGCAGCACCTGCTGCGCCTTTTCAAAGGGACGCAGCTCATGCTGCGCCTCTTCCTCAGCTTCACTTCTGTGATTTTCCGCGTTGGATCTTTCCTAATTCCGTGACGAATAATTTCCTATTCCTAGGGGTTATTATTTTGGTAAATACGAGAAGATTACCATATTTCAGGTTTCCTAATTTCGCGGGCACGCTTTTCGAGGCGACATCGACATTTTCGCCATTTTACCACACTTATACATTTTCATTTTAGGAAATAATTTTCATTCTCATTTTAGGAAATAATTTTAATTCATCATTTTAGGAAATAATTTTCGTTTTAATCCATTTTAACTTTACATTTCTCATTTAATTCATTTATTTTAGAAAATAGTTTTCAATTTCCCGAATTTCAACATTTATATAATTTCAATTTCTTAATTTCATTTCTACATTTCTAACTTAAAGATTTCTGTTTTTTTTCTTTTTTTAGGGGTAACCCTCCCTACCGTCCGGTCATTTCCGGCAATTTTTTGCATTTTTTTGCATTTTTGCATCTTTTGAGTCATTCGTTTTGCGCTAATTAAGGCCATATGTATATACAAATGTATGTTTTGCGTGATTTCTATGTAAATTTCGGCAGCATGACGGGCGTAAACCGTCATCTACCAAACCTGTTCAAAACTAACCTGCAGATACAAGCAACACAACCCAGCAACAAAGGCACTCAGGCCGTCGTATATACACCAAACGAAGGAAATGTTCAACAAACTGGGGGCTCTCGCCCCAAACAAAGTCCAAAAATGTCCAAAATCAATGCCCAAATGTGCAAGTCTACAAAAACAACACAAGACTACTGCTGGTCGCCCTCCAGCTCTGCAACTCTTGCCGCAAGAACGACAATCTCGGCGTCCCGAACCTCGAGCTCCCTCAACAAGCGAGCTGTCTCCTCCCGAGACTGGAACCAACTCTCGCTCCAGCTCGCGGTCACCCTGTAAACAACGACAAAATTGGCTCATGTCAATCGTTTCAAGCAAAGTTGGAAAATCAAAAATCAAAAATGGAATAGGCATAAGGTTCATACCTGACGACCTCGACCGCCGACAAGTGCCTCGACGGCAGTAGCTCGCAGCCGGTTGGCCACCCTTCACAACGCCACAAACCGAGACGGCGCAACCTGCATTTCCAAAAATAAATTCTCAACAATCGAACAAATTCAATCAAATGTGTTCTTACACATAAGTTATGCAAAGTTAGAGGATTTACCCTCCGAATCAGATGCTGCCAATCGTCTAGGCCAGCATCCGTCACAGCCATGTCAAAGTCACGCAGCTCGGAGATCGTCGTCCTCCCGGTCGCGTCAGTATACTCGAGGGTCTCGGGGTACTCTGGGGGCTCGATGCCCGCCGCCTCGACCTCCTGCAAAGTCAAATATTTCTCATTAATTGATGATCCTTCATCAGAATTCTTAAAATCAAGTCAAGAGGAAGAGTAAAAGATGCTCACCACTACCGGCCAGTACGCCAACCTCCCGTAGAGGAATGCCGAGTAGTCCTCACCAGGAAGAAGGAGGGCGTCACCACTGGCACCAGCCAAGTCCGCCTCCCTCTCTGCCTCGGAAGGCTCCCTGAACATCGTCCTGGGAGGATCGACGGGAACCGTCAACACGTCCCGAGAGCATTGACGAGCCAAGCGCTCGCCCAAGTACCACACAGGACCCATCGACGTCCTCAACAGCAGTCGGCTCGAGCTCCTGGGTCGAAGGACCTCAGCCACGAAAGGAGGCGCTCCAGCGTACTCCGCCCAAGGTCTGGGCACCCACTGTGACAAGATAAATGAGGATCATTCCTATGATCAATTAAAAGACAATATAAGAAGCAAATGAATATAGGTAAGATACTTACGCTGTCCAGCTGAAGAGCGTTCACATCCCGCCGGTAGACGCCGTGAGAAGAACGCTTGCTCTTCGTCCTGCACATCACCCAATCCCTCACCACGGGATAGGCCTTCTCCAGCGGCTCCGTCCTCTTGGGCGTGAGGCCCGGGAAGTAGGAGTACACCCACGCCTGCGAAGCAATATAGTTAATGACGATCTTTCGTAATTTGATAAGGAAAGGAATTGATTTCGGTCTAAAAGAAGGTTCATACCTCCAAAGAATAGTCCAGTCCGATAAACACCAGGAGAAGTCCCCTTCTCCATCAACTCCGACGAAACCATGGCCCTCATGAAGCGGATGAGGACCGCAAAACCGCCGCAATGACCCGGTCCCCAACGCCCTAGGGAACTCAGGTCAGAAAGGAAGGGAAGAAGCTTCGTCGACAGCCTCTCGCCCTTGTCTCCGAGGTAAATCGAAGACAGAAACCACCGAGCCACAAACGAGCCCTCTGCTCAGCTGTACAAGGAGGAGGAGCCGTCTCCCCTCCCGTCAATCGTCACCGGCGCCGGATCTTTCCCGCAAAGTAGTCTCGAACGTGGAGCCGGGCACCAAACCCTAAGATCGTGACCTTCGGCGACAAGTTCCAGCCGATCAATCTCCTCGCCTCGGCCGAGTCCACCCTCGTGGCAATCTCTGGCCACTCCACCTCCTCGGTCCCGCACGGCAGACCCGAAATCATGCCGTAGTCCTCCAGAGTGACTCCCACCTCACCGAAAGGCATGTGAAACGTGGAAGTCGTATCCCAGAATCGGTCCAAGAAAGCGCGGACCAGGCTAAGGTTAGCCCGCGGCTTCCTCTTCGCGATATCCCTCCAGGCCTGCACCAAAGGACCGAACGCTCCATGCTCGATCATGGCCTGCTCCTCCGCCGACAGCCGTTCATAGTGCTCCATCGCTGTCGTGTAACCCGAGAACGACCTGATGTTCCCGGCCTCCTATTGTGATTTGAAACAAAAGCTATCTTTAGTTTTGAATGAAATTTGAAAGAGATGTGAACGAATGAATGAAAGAGGATGAGTAATGAGTAGTGAATTCCTATTTACCAAGCTCTTCACCGTCCTGTAGGACAGGTGACCCTCTGCAGCCCATAGCAGGTGCCTACTCTCCCAAGTCTCAGCCCACGCAGGAGCTCCTCTTAGCTGACGACCTCCTCGTCCAACGTTGGCCCGTCTCGGGGCCTCCTCCTCCTCCTCGACAACCTCCTCCTCGTGGACCTCGTCCCCAGCAGCCATCACCGCGGCGGTGAAGGCCTGCTCTAAAGCCTCCTCGACAGTAACAACGTCTATCTCCATGGGAGCCCTCCCAGAAGTAGAAGCTACATCACCTGCAACATTGAAGCAAATTTAGGCCGCGTCACGTGACGACAAGCCTTGGTTAAGGGATTTTCGAGCCTTCGAAGCCCCGAAATCGCTCTTTTATCGCCACATTCTCACCAACCCGATCACTCATGTGGTAATTTGGGTCAAGTCAAGCCTAATGTGAAGCCTAGTTCCGGGTTCGAGTCGAAATTTCGGCAGCATTTCATTGTAACAGCAATTATGCCCTAGAAAAGTGTCCTGAAAAAGCCGTCACAAACCAAAATTCCGAGATGGTAGGAAGTTTACCCATCATTCAAGGATCCCGAATATCAAGTTTCATCGCAAATGGGCAATCCTAAGGCTATTTTCGAGCAAATGAACATAAGCCTCTGATTATCGCGTTTTTACGCAGAAGAAACACTTTGGGGAATAGACGCAGCAGGCGCTGCGCCTCTTCCAAGAGACGCAGCTCTTGCTGCGCCTCTTCCTTGTGTTCCCTCCATACGGATTTTCAAAAATTCGTTATGAATTCGTTATTTGTGGGCCCATCTTTGGTGCGTCTCTTCCCCGATGCTATTTTATCCTTTTGGTCCGTTTGATGATTTTCTTTCATTCCGGCCCGCATTTCCAAGCCAAAGCAGTTGATCGTTGCATATTATTTATTTCTTCTAAGACCTTTTGCTTGTCACAACGAGCATTTATTCCTTCACGAGAATTAAACGACACGCCTTCATTATGTTTCCCGACGAGAGTAAGCGGATACACTTTCCCTCTCATGACATGAAGAATAATTCCCAATCATGTCTCCAACGAGAGTAAGCGGACGTATTGTCCCTCTCAAGACATGAAGATTAACATCTACCTAAGCGATTTCTCCTCGGCGGTTCCCTTTGTGTCCTGCTACTCGCAATTATTTCTCGAAGACTACCCAAGCCCTTCTTTTCAGCTTCCCTTTGTGTCCTGCTACTCACCTTATTTAGTCCTTACGCCCGATCTTCGCTCAATAGCTCCCATGTACCTCCGGGAGCGTTTGAGAAAGAAGTCTCAGGTATGGTCTCTTCTTATGGCTGGCGGGCCTCCTTACGTAGTCTAATGGACTTTAAACGACCCTCCCGATAGTCGACAGACTCTAAAATGTTCCCGACGACCGGTCCTTGGTTCAGACCCCTTGAGCCGCCTCGCGTCGCCATAGTCGTCGGGTTGTAATCTTCGATTGACTGATGGCTATACTTTGACTTTCGCCTTGTCCAAGCCTCGGTCAAAGTGGGGGCTCAGAGATACCTCATTTCGCACCTCTCGCAAACCACCCGGTGATGATTGGGCCGCATGTTTGGTACGCGGAACGATTTGTGACAATTCGTAAGATTATCGTCAAGTGATTGCTCAAATATTAATGTCTACCTCTTAGTTATCATCTACGTGCCGATACGGTCGTTTTGACAGTAATTAGAGTACATTTGGAGTCCGAGCCTAAAACCGTCTCCATTTTCTGATAACCGTTAAATCCCGAGTCAGAATGTTCTGGAATGTTCCAGATATTTCTATTCCATATTTCACAATTTTTATCTTTTGGTAAACAATTTCCCGTAATATTCATATAAGATATTAAGGAAAACCGAATTATTCCGTCCTACCATAACTTAAACACGGAAATCTTTCTTCCGCAGGAGGAGACCACTTGGGAACAGACGCAGCAGGTGCTGCGCCTCTTCCAAGAGACGCAGTGGCTGCTGCGCCTCTTCCCAGGTCCTTTTCTGCGTAATTTTCGTATCTTTTTCATATCTTTTCGAGATTCACTTCCAAAGAGTCTCTGAAACCCTAATTCCTCCACGTGATTAGTATAACTAGGAGCCTTCGCTCCTCATATTTCTCACGCGAGTGTCCGCCCTTCTCTTCTCCCTTTGCATTCTAGACCTTTGTTCTTACTTTTTGGCGTCTACGTGCTTGAACATTCGACCACGTAAGCTCGGATCCTTCTGAGTACCAGCCTCGTTTGCATGACCGACCAATTTGACCAACTCCACATCAATCAACTTAATTAATCTAATCGTTTTCCTCTTACGAGGGCACTTTCTTTGCATTCGCGTCGAGCATCACTAATCGATATCTTAGTCCTTCTCGTTTCGTCAACATGTAAGTCTGAGGGTGTAAATCTCTCTTTTATTTATTGTATTTTAATTATTGTATCATTATTGTAAGGTTTATGTCGAAAATACCTCTTAAAACTGATTTCTAAAACCGTCTTTAAAACCTCTTTCTACGGATTTCCAGTAGATAACCGTCGAGAAAGGATGCAAAGAATCGCTGCGCCTCTTGAAGGAGCGCAGCGTGCTCGCGCGCCTCTTCGTAAGGCCGCGCAGCCTCGCTTCCTTTCTTCTTCGTTCATCCTCTGTAATTCGTTCAATTGTTATTTGTTTTCGTTTGTTTGTTAACTCTTCGACTCAATAGTTTAATAATTTCGCATGTATATAATTTATCATCATTAGTTCGTTTAATTCATTGTTAAACCCGACTTAAATCCCTTATAACCAATATTTGCGGGTTTTCGTCATTAAACTAATTTCGGGTTTTAGAGGTTCGATTCAATCAATATTGAGTCTCTGGAATTCGTCGTTGACATATTTGCACCTGTTATTCATCGTTTATTCATCACGTTCGTCATTAATTTGTCATTAATTCATCATGTTTAGTGTATTTCATTCACTCATGTCACTAATCAATCATCCTTTCGTGTAAATTAATTAGTATATTCCGTCTCATCCGTGTTTTTATTGTTTTATGACCCATTAATCACATGTAAATAACCTATTAATCACTTTCATCCGAGTAAATAATTTAATCGATCATTAAATTTACCAATTGATATTAACAACACGCAATTCCGGCTTCACAGCCAGAATTCAGATCAGGAACAGACGCAGCGTCTGCTGCGCCTATTCCAAAGGACGCAGCTCTGCTGCGCCTGTTCTGGGCTGAATTCTGTCCCTGAACTCCGTTGTTACTTGACCTAGTTTAATTAGCTTACGTTTAATTAACTATTATCCGTATTATCACCTTCTGTTTTATTCGTTAATTTACTCTTTTATTTCTTTTCTCAAATTATCCGTTTTAAAGGTATTTTCGACATAAATCGCCTATCTCAATGTAATTATTGTAATTTTCATTATTGTAGTTTTGTTGTATTTATTTCTTTTACCATTTGTATGTTTTCTCATGTAATTGAACATTAAATCCTACTTCGACCCAATTGTATGCTAATTAATTGTTCACCGACTTAGTTAATTCTTCACATGCTAGGATCAAAACTTGGATGTTGCATTGCATGCATATAACCGACGATATATCGAGTACGAATAACTTCCCTAATCATTAGTAGAGGCCGCTATCGAGGCGGGCGGGATTTGGTGTTCGATCAAAAGAGCTTCCTAATACGTACCCTCACCCCTTACTCCAGATCTCCGTGAGCACCCGTGTTCATTGGCATCCACGAGAGTAATTCTAGACATAGAATGCTAAGGGTAACGATTGCTTAGTGTTCATGTCTCTACTTTGTGTCTTGACATGGCACGAGGTATTCGAACGGTTCCAATTTCCCATAAAAATTGGTGGCGACTCCAACAAAAATGCAAACGCTTGTTCCTCTTTCCTCCCAAGCGCCCCCGTGGGCCCCCGCTGTCCACAATTGCAAAGGTCTTGTGCAACAGACTTAGTGAGGTCTTATCTGACCTTGTAAGTATGAAGCAAATGGGCTTTATCAAAGGTAGAAATATTGTGGAAAATGTTCTTATCTGTCAAGACTTAGTGAGGCTATATAATAAGAAATCAGCTTCTCTAAGATACCTCATTAAGATTGACCTTAGAAAAGCTTATGATACTGTAGAATGGTGCTTCTTCAGGCAAATGCTAAATGCCATGAAATTCCCTGAGAAGTTTATTAATCTGCTAATGACTTGTGTAACCACTCCTAGCTATTCTCTTTGTGTTAATGGTAATACATTTGGATTCTTTCAAGGGAAGAGGGGGCTTAGGCAAGGAGACCCCCTGTCCCCTCTCTTATTCACTCTTTGCATGGACTATCTATTTAGGATCTTGGGTGTGGTAGCTCTGCAAGAGGATTTCAAATTTCATCCTCTGTCCTATAAAGCTGAATTATTTATTATTTGCTGATGATCTCCTTTTTTTCTGCCAAGGCACTGAGACATCTATCATGTGGTTATTGAGGGGGTTTGCTACATTTTCTATTGCTTCTGGTCTGGAATTAAACAAAGACAAATATGATATTTACTTCAATGAGGTGTCAGATAAAAGCATTTCTAATCTTCTTCAGGTTTCAGGCTTTAAAAGGGGATGCTTGCCATTTAGATATATTAGGGTTCCTATCTCATCTAAGAAATTGACAAAAAATGAGGGCATGAAACTTCTGGACAGAATAGTAGCTAGAATTAGAGGTTGGGGGACTAGGCACCTGTCTTATGCAGGTAGGCTGGTATTGGTTAATTCTATCTTGGCTTCTCTTCACTCTTATTGGACATTAATATTTCTCATACCAAATGGCTTAATGAAGAGAATTGATGCATATTGCAGGAACTTTCTTTGGGGAGGTAAATCTAAATACAAGAAAGCTCCTAATGTTAGTTGAGACATTTGTTGTTTACCAAAAGAGGAAGGGGGGTTAGGTATTAAGCAGACAAAAAGTTGAAACAAAGCTCTTTTAGGTAAGTATGCTTGGTGGATGGCAACAAAAAAAGATCATTTGTGGGTCAAATGGGTTAATCATGTATATATAAAAGGTGTGAACTAGAAAAATTATAGTGCTCCTTCTGACTGCACTTAGTCATGGAGGAAGATTACACACATCATGTCTCTTTTCAAATAAGCATACACTGGTAGTAAATGACTTAACACTGATCAGAATTACACAGTTGCTGAGGGTTATACTTGGTTAAGGAATAAGGCTCTTAAGGTTAATTGGAGGTTTGTCTCTTGGAACAGCCTTAATGTACCAAAGACTTCTTTTATATACTGGGCATCGATGCATCAAAGACTGCTCACCAAGGATAGTTTAATTCGTATGGGGTTACAAATGGAGGACTTGTGTGACTTGTGCAGAGCTGAACCTAAATCTCACTCTCACCTACTGAATGATTGCATTTTCAGTAGGCAGTGTTTGAATCTTTTGCAGGCACAACTACATATTCAGTTCCAGCTCAAGGACCTTGTGCAATGGACTGCTAGTGGCAGGGGAAAAACAAAATTACAAAGGAAGTACATAGGGACTTGTGTGACACCCCCATACTCCAAGTGCCTTAACAGGACCACTTAAGGTATGAGAACATCACCATCTCGGTTACCCGAAGCAATGATAATCAAATGACAATGAAGAAACATAATTTAAATAACAATATAGTTTAAAGTGATTACATAATCAAAACCAAAACTGTTAAACTGAAATACAAGGTTCTTAGACGGTCTACTGATAAAACTGTCAAAACTATAAAACATCGTCTGACACAGCGGAAGACTTCTAACTGCCACGTGATGTCTCATCCCATCTATCCCATACGCATCATAACATACCTTCTCAATAAATGCTCACCATCCCCGAATGGATCACCACAGTTTTTAAAACATTTAAACGGGGTCAGTACTAATTACACAATCAAAGCCACACTGAAACAGTCATACAAACAGCTCACACACAATCCCAGTCTCCATCTCCAATCACCTCATAACTGACTACACACTAAAGTGTGTAGCCCTGCCAGAGTACTCATCGCAACAGATACTCCTCGCCGTCAGTGGGGGATCGCAGCCGTTCCCACCTAAGCCCCGCTCATCTCCATTGAGCGATAAACTCATGTTCATTAATATGCACATCCCTTCTGTGGCGGGTTCCACAGAAGGCGAATCAAGGGCGTGAAGCCACTCCCGCAAGTGACTCCACTCAGCCAGGGACGCACCCCGAAGATCACAGACAATTAAACAGTAATCACAATACAAAATCAACTACCGTCTGAATCAATCAACAATATGGAATCACAACCGTCTGAATCAACCAACAATATGAAATCACAACCGTCTGAATCAACCAACAATCACTAACTACAGCACAATCACCACACATTATGTAACTAATACTGAGTAGGGAAACCCTACCTGGAAAAGCAATCACCACAGACGGTCTAGCAGCTAATCAAAATCGTTCTTCAATGAAATCACCTCCTATCAAACATGCAATCATACAATCACCATCTAATAAACACAATACTCCCAAAACCCCCAATTTACCCAATTAGAGTTTTAACCAAATTCAATGAAACAACATAAAAACTATACAAGGATCTTACCCTCGACACGACGAACTCAACGGTGTAAAGAACGTGACGATCCGACAACCTTAGCCTTTGGGATTTGATAGTAACGCGACGACGGAGACAACGTAACTTCTTTTCTCTTTGAAGGGTTTTTAGAAAAAGTAAGAGTGATGACTAAAGTGACGAAAACCTTTAAATATGAATCACGCGTTATTAACAAATCCCGTCAAAAACAACCCGGAAAAGTAACTTACTCGATCGAGTAAGTAACTTACTCGATCGAGTGCCCCTTACTCGATTGAGTACCCATCAGATAGACTACTGTTTCGTATAAAAACATACTTATTTGACAGAGTAAGTCCCACTCGATAGAGTACCCATAGACATAGAAAACCGTAGTATTACAGTCTTCCCTCCTTAAAAAGAACTTCGTCCCCGAAATTCAACCCATACTCAAAAACAAACATACTAACTCGATCAAGACACAACAACGCAACTAAGAACTCAAAACAAAACCCCAACCTACCAAACATGAACTCGTAACACCAACTCCACCAACTATACCTACCTCCACAACATGGCTCACGATATCGTATCAACTCCATTATATCTCTCGAGACACTAACTCCATACACTACCAACTACCGTCCACAAACGCTGCTAGCTCCGTAATATATCATCCACTAGCAAATCCAATATCAAGACACTCATAGACATCAAATGGAGTGTTATATTCTACCACCCTTAAAAGGAACTTCGTCCTCGAAGTTTACTCACACTCATAATATCATCATCCAACTGTCAACACTATTGAAATATTTTCCCATTCCTAAACATCACACTACTACAAGCACGGTCATGACCTTTAACAAAATCAACCACAACAGAAAACCATCCTTTATTCTCCATTAAGACTCAAACTTCCAAATATACTACAACATCTACAACCATCAAACTCTCTTTGCCGCATCCTAGTGCTCTTAAGATAAATGTTACGTCCTCGTAACTCACTAATACTAAATCCTAGTTATATCTTCTCATTATCCTCATCACCACCGCATGTCAAAGATAACCACCTATAATCTAAACACTCGCCATGCATATATCTAAGGCTCTCTTACTTAAACAATTCTCATACTTCAATTCACTCGTCACACCACCTAACCTATACCTCAAAATCTTTAGCTTAACCAAAACTTCAATTGTTCCCTATTACTGCCAAAACGACATAATCCTCTATACCTGCACCTATCTCCATACTCATAACTCACGATCCACAATTATTACATACACTCACACTAGATCCTCAAGTTCTTTTCTTTCATTACCGAAAAACTCATACATAACTTAACATGACACTAATTCCCAACACCCTACACTCACTGTCCCACAATCTGATTATGAACCACCTACAGCGTCCATATCAGTACCACACATGTTCCACAAATCACTTGCCATGACTATGTCTACCGATTCCTCATCTTGATACAAGATCAAAATTACTATAACAACTTCTCACAACTGTGTCCCATCAACAGAATATTACTATACCATGACAAAACGAAAACATACGCAGCTCTCTTTTATATCATACTCTACTCTCATTCCCAAACTGAAACTGGTAACAAACATCAACAAACAAAACAACAGTCTATGTATAATTGGTATGTACTTTCGAAAACTCGTATCATAATCATCTCGCCTACTCCACCACAACCGGTGACGGTATCGCAACACCGCCACCAACAGCCACACCGCAGTGCGAAAATACCCGCATCACAACACTAAGTACCGTGCCCGGATCACAACCCGAGGCACAACAACCACATCGATAGACATCAAAACTACATACAATTCCCATAAACACTGACTCAGAATAACTTTCCGGACAATAAAACTTACTCACGACTGCTTTACTAGATCACAACACAGCATATTATACAAAATAAACAAATAAGAACCTCATGAACATCATCCTTACCATTTCATGTAATAAACATGTATCATCAATACACATACAACTTTAACTAGCCATGCCAGATCAGTCAAATTATTACTTTTTGAACCTCATTCCATTAGTTTACCGTACCCAACATAAATCACCAAAACATTCATATAACAACTTTATAACTATCACACCCTACTATTTCTCGTGAGATCAGAACCTCACACAAACATTAAAATACATCATAGACCCGTAATCACATCCAACTAGTCAGTCTTGATCACGTAAGTTACCACTCGATAAAGGTTACCTGTCGCCCGAGCTTAACTCATATGCCCCTCATAACATATTCTCCCATTCGCACAACGATCATTTCCTGCCAAACGTAACCATAACATTAATACTCAACTACTAGCAACCGCCTTCTATAACCACATCTTATGCTCCCTCACAACCATACACATCAATCAGGTGTCTACAAAATCAACCTCTTTAGAATGGCCATTTTTCCTATTTATCATCACCCTTAACCACTAGTGACAATACCTCAACACTACCATCGTTTGGACATCAAGCCTCTTACACTCATCTCTAAACATCACGGTTTCTTTCCTATCTTTGGTTAACATCCCAAATAACGAACATCAAACCCATCAACCAAATTACCTCAACATTATTTCCAATTCCATCCTTAATTGTATCGTCACCCAACTCACCACCAAGATCTCATATCGTGCAAATTATTTACCCAACTTTTTACTTTCCTTAATTTCTCGAAACGCATGATTATCATGTTGTCTTGAAACTCCTATATAATCATTAACTAGCATCCTCGTCATAGTATCACACATCTCGACGATTCCTTACTTCTTTATCACATAACTCCGGTCAACATTTTTCTCAGCTTACTTTTTACCCTTCTTTTCTCTTTACACTCAACAATACCATTTAATAGTTCAACTCCTTATTACTTCTATCTAACTCTGTAGTGGTCTGGTTACCTTCTCATTGCTCCAAAACTCGAATCCCATTATTTCATATTAGTATCATCTCACTCTTTCTTACCATGGATCTTCTCTTATCATGATATCACTCACACTTATCACCAACCAATCTATGCGGTCAGCCCACTCCATCTCGCTTTTTTTTTTTTTTTTTTTTTAATCCCAAAACTCATTTCATCATGTTAACTGCCAAAGGAAATCACACACTAGTTTCACCTCTTGATAATACAAATTCTCAGACTCACTCACTATCTGAAAATCCACGTCACGACATGTCTCCACTATGTTCGCTATATACCATTCTTCTCCATCCCTCTACAACGATCTTTCATTACATACATTCTTAACCAACGTAATCTAACCCTCTCTCTCTATAATTCCTTACACATCTCAAGTTGCTACTATCCACATCCTTCCTTTCAATCTTTTAATTCTCACGTTCTTAGACTTACATCATCCCTTGCCCACATTCACTTACTTTTTCATTACTCAACACACAATCATATCACTCATCTTATCTCACAAAACATGCTTTGTGTCTCAATTAAGCCTTACCAATCCTTTTTCTCTTTCCATTATCTATCACAACCACATATAACTCATGTCCTCCCCACCGAACTCATACTCACCACAGGGGCCACTCCTTACATCATAAGATTGGGTAACTTACGTATCAAGACCAGTATACATGTAAAACAATGCATAAAGAAGCAAAATAACACCTTTGAATTAAACATAATATGCAACGAATTCAAAAGATACGCATATGACCCGAATCATAGGTCACTAGATCGAGTACTGGCCACACGATCGAGTAAGTGACTTACTCGATCGAGTAGGTGAAGGTCGGAGGCACGTAAAATAATTTACCAGGGATACTCGATCGAGTAAGGGCTACTCGATCGAGTAATAAGAGGTGCACTCGATCGAGTGAGGGCCACTCGATCGAGTACCCTACGCATTTTTCAGCACTGTCCAATTTTCGTAAAACGATCATATCTTACTCATTTCTCGGTCGTTTTGGGCGTGTGACCTATCGTTAGAATCGTAAAAGAACAAGCTATCACCTCCAATTGGAATCACATCAAAATCATACATAAATCTCAAGTTATAACAGTTTAAAGACAACCTCTCTATAATCGAAAAAACATAACTACTTGATTTTTACTTCCAAACAACTTAAACAACAACAAGGTAAACAAAAACAACTCAATACTCATAAAACCAGTATTTCTAATCACATGTTACTATCTTTAAAAGCCCAACAACAACATTCATTATGCACATAGTTTATTTAACTCGTCAACCATGATTTACCCACATGTTTTTATTCTATATCTTTACATACAACAATAATATAATACACGACATAAAATCTCCTATTCACATGTTACTAACATAGCAACATTATAAAATCTCTTCCATCATTCAATATGCTTTATCGGAAATCATATTATCATACAACGATTATTCATCTTTTTCCACCAATTCATCCATCATACCACATATTTATCCACCATATCCGTTCAACATATTCACCCAACACATGTTCAATTCACACTCCCAACTTTCTATACTCTTACACAGAACGACAACAACAACATATATACTTACGCATCGCTTTATATATATAAACAAAACACTTTTCCTTTCATAATTCTAACATGCCACATTATATATATCAATCATTATACTTTCATGCTTTATAATCAACCAACATACAATCCACGTCATCATCATCTTTCAACCCAGATCTCCCGTCCTCCACATGCATGCATCCATCAATTCACACAACATACTACTATATAGATACACAAAGCACATGATAAGCACATAACGATCCCGACACATATCCCATGGTGACCGGTTCAAAATTGTAGGGCAAGTTCGCGACTTTAGGACGTCTCCCAAGTCTTTGCATTAGCTCCTACAACTTCTACCCCGGGTTCATTTTAATTTGACTCTCATTAGGTTCATTAGTTACAGGTTTCAATATCGTCGCTCTGATACCACTTTGTGACACCCCCATACTCCACTGCCTTACCAGGACCACTAAAGGTATGAGAACATCACCATCTCGGTTACCCGAGGCAATGATAACCAAATGACAATGAAGAAATATAATTTAAATAACAATATAGTTTAAAGTGATTACATGATCAAAACCAAAACTGTTAAACTGAAATACAAGGTTCTCAGACGGTCTACTGATAAAACTATCAAAACTATAAAACATCGTCTGACACAGCGGAAGACTTCTAACTGCCACGTGATGACTCATCCCAGCTATCACATACGCGTCATAACATACCTGCTCAATAACAGCTCACCATCCCCGAATGGATCACCACAGTTTTTAAAACATTTAAACGGGGTCAATACTAATTACACAATCAAAGCCACACTGAAACAGTCACACAAATAGCTCACACACAATCCCAGTCTCCATATCCAATCACCTCATAACTGACTACACACTAAAGTGTGTAGCCCTGCCAGAGTACCCATCGCAACATATACTCCTCGCCGCCAGTGGAGGACCGCAGCCGTTCCCACCTAAGCCCCGCTCATCTCCATTGAGCGATAAAACCTTGTTCATTAATGTGCACATCCCTTCTGTGGCGGGTTCCATAGAAGGCGAATCAAGGGCGTGAAGCCACTCGCGCAAGTGACTCCACTCAGCCAGGGACGCACCCTGAAGATCACAGACAATTAAACAGTAATCACAATACAAAATCAACTACCGTCTTCATCAATCAACAATATGGAATCAGAACCGTCTGAATCAACCAACAATATGAAATAACAACCGTCTGAATCAACCAACAATCACTAACTACAGCACAATCACCACACATTATGTAACTAATACTGAGTAGGGAAACCCTACCTGGAAAAGCAAACACCACAGACGGTCTAGCAGCTAATCAAAATCGTTCTTCAATGAAATCACCTCCTATCAAACAGGCAATCATACAATCACCATCTAATAAACACAATACTCCCAAAACCCCCAATTTACCCAATTAGAGTTTTAACCAAATTCAATGAAACAACATAAAAACTATACAAGGATCTTACCCTCGACACGACGAACTCAACGGTGTAAAGAACGTGACGATCCGACAACCTTAGCCTTTGGGATTTGATAGTAACGCGACGACGGAGACAACGTAACTTCTTTTCTCTTTGAAGGGTTTTTAGAAAAAGTAAGAGTGATGACTAAAGTGACGTAAACCTTTAAATATGAATCACGCGTTATTAACAAATCCCGTCAAAAACAACCCGTAAAAGTAACTTACTCGATCGAGTAAGTAACTTACTCGATCGAGTGCCCCTTACTCGATCGAGTACCCATCAGACAGACTACTGTTTCGTATAAAAACATACTTACTCGACAGAGTAAGTCCCACTCGATAGAGTACCCATAGACATAGAAAACTGTAGTATTAAAACCTGTCATATTCCTCTTGTGTATGCAATATGGAAAGCTAGGAATGAAGCAAGAATATATCATGTTGTCACTCCTCCTGAGAAAGTCATTCAACAGATAAAGACGAAAATCCATGGAAGATTACTGAGGATGAATACTAGTGCCCTGACTAGTCGAGACTCTAGATGGTTTGAAAGCTTAAAGATCTGATAACATGTTGCTATTTCTCGTTTTTTGGGTTACATCTGTTATATTTAAAAGATTGTATAAGAGGTATACACAATTTTGAACTATACGGGTTATAATTGGAAATTTTTGAGATCACTATATTCTTACCTTATACCCAAAAAAAAAAATTATTCAAACTCAATTACCCCGTTATGCGTTGATGGCACATATCAAAAATTCTCTTAATTGTTTATTGACCCATGCATGGAATACAATGCAATAGCAATGAAACAATTTTTTTTTTATAAATTAGGTTTAATATACTTTCGCTAGATATATGTTGTGTCAATATTAAGATCATTTTCGAATTAAAATGTATGCACTTAGCAAGTATTAAAAAAATTCCGTTAATGTTTACACGAACAAGATGAACACAATGATATACGAGAAAAAAGTTATCAAATTGTATTCTTCTATTAGTATTTTATCATATCTTAATTCACTCGCACATATATACTTACGTTTTTACCCCGAAGTATTTGGCACAAAACTTGAAGCAAAATTATTAATTTTTTATGTTTCCTTTTTCTTTAATTAGGGTGTTACTGAGATTCTGTAACACCGGGTGGAGCTCTAGCGCTATCTAAATTTTTTTTACTAAGAGATTATTTCTCGCTACCCCTAATATGGCTCGACTTTTGTTTACAGATAAATACTTATTAGAAGTTAATAATTTTAGTAGGTAAGAAATTATATCATGGTTCAACGATAAATAATACTCGATGCTTTAGATGTAACATAAATTAATTTACAAACTTAATCGATGACCTGAAGCCGTGGATGCAAGAACGAAGTGAAACATATTTCTTCATAGGGAAATTTTTCTTGGTAGGCTATGTTTGAGTCCTTTAATTTTCTTTGTTACAAAAGCTCCAAACAATAGGCCCGTGCATCGCACAGACAATAAATCTAGTATATTTATAAAAGAGGCTTTTTTCAAGCGATTCTAAACTATCCACATCATCAAAAATTAATTTAGCAAAGTATAATAAATAATAATTTTTGATATAAAAAATAAAGTAAAAAAATCTTTTAATTATTATTATATATATTTCCTAAATTATATTCAAGTGATAATGTTTCTAATTTTTATATAAAAACTTTTACATTTCACTTGACAAAGGAAGTATCGTTGAAAAAATAATGAAAATAGTATAATTAGTTGTGCGGTTAAAAATGCTATCATTAAAGTATATATTTAATATTATTTGCACATATTAAAGATGTTGTGTGACACCCCGCGATAAAGCGGAAGATAAAACTTATAAATTCAAGCGGAAAATAGGAAAGTTTTGAAACTTTTAAAAATTCAAAGCGCGGGTTCATTAAAATACAAAACACAAATAAAGAATGCGGAAATAAAGTTTAAATTATACAAACGTGATAGTCAAGGTGAGGGAAAATATATCCCTCGAATGACAATACAATAAAAGGTGAGTCTAAACAATCCTAATAAACCGACTACAAGGCCAAAGTGCTCGCTAGCTCACACAAGTCTTCACCCCATGAATGCACCACTAATACCTGTCATTCATGTAAACATGAACGCCACAGTCAGTGGGGAGTAACTCAAGGTTCTCTCAGCCACAAAATGTCAAAACGAACATAACAAAGAACTAAAACAGGTAAGTCATAAAAGATACTTACGAAAGGCATGAATATCAAGTTTATATTTAAACATGGCAATTAAATGAAATAGAACAAGATGTACCAAGTTTAGCATAATAAAGATTCAACTATTCATGTGAGACAATCAAATAATATGAAAGACAAGGATACGATCATTCATGCAAAAACACGCATTTCAAGGAGTTATAACATAGATATGAGATTAAAATCCGAATCATGTGAAACAGTTACATAAGGGATCAACCAATGCAAGTTATAAGAATAGAAATCGTAGCCATTATTTGGAAAACCACTTAGCAAACATTGCACGGGACGTGGCTACTAATGTCACATTCAAACTTATGGCTTGCATCTCACCATAAGAACGGATGGGAACATCAATCCCGACGATCATATCGCAACTAGAGGGCTTATAACTCACCCCTAGTATCCGATAGGACCAAGACAAACAACACAAGAAAGACAAATACCAATATCTATAACCAAGCAAGACCTTTACTACTCATATATCAATATATAATTCCTCTGGTAGGACGACAATGGTACTCCCAAGACTCAGTCCTAGTCTAAATCTGGCCAGACTCTCGGGACAGCACAGTTCCCGATTCGACATGCGGCAGGACAGTTCGCATCCAAGACCCGAACCCTAAATCGGAAATCGAAAACCCACAATCGGCGGGACAGTCCGAAAGAGGCGGAAGATATGAGCTAAACCACAATCGGCAGGACAGTCCGAAAGAGGCATAAAGATAAGTCAAGCAATACGGTATAGCATAAAGGCATTATCATAAGAATACGACCCAACCAAGCGATACGAATCAACTTAGAAAGAGACTACTACATGTAATGAACCGATGATAATCCAAGTGAGACATTTCATGCCAAATCATAATCATGAATATGAATAAGTAACCCATTTCTTCAATATTTGTCCCTTGAATAAAAATGTAAACAAACGGAGATGAACCATTTATAATAAGCAAAACAAGCATCCAATTATAAATGACTCAATTTATTTAAATAAGTAGAATAATTCACTCACATTTGAGATACGATAAATAAATGAGAATGAACGGATTAAAAATTCATATTATAGGTAAGTAAGGCATTTCATCAAATTTTGACTTGAATAAATAATAAATTCCGCATTTATAATTAATGTGAGAAAAATATATGAACGGACGATATTTAACGAACTAAGTTATATAGAGCATGAGACGGGAAATGAATAAATCAAACACGAATATAAACCGACTCGATAAGGCACGCAACACGAGGCTAGGCCACGGCTCAACCATGGCCATACCTCTACACGTGACTAGGGCCACAACCGCTTAGCCTTAGCCACTGCCTAGGCCAGACAGGCCACTGCCTAGGCCAGGCAGGCCATGGCCAGGCCACTGCCCAGGCCACCAGGCCACTGCTCAGGCCACTGCCTAGGCCACTGCCAGCCTCTGCTCAGGCTGCAAACACCGTCAAAATAGGTTGCTAAAGCCGCCGTGTACAACACCTACAACGCTATCTTTTTCTCGTCTGAGAGCAGTCCCAAACAGCACAGATTTGTGCCCAAAAATAGTACCCAAACACGCCCTATTCTTGTCCTAAAACAGTCCTAGAAACGCATACAACCCGTCCCAAAACTGTCTTGAAGTGCTTGCAAAATTGACTCAAAACAGTCCCAAAATAGTATATATGTATCGACCAAAACAGCTACTTAAGACGCGCCATAACAGTCCCAGAAATGCAAACAACTAGTCCCCTAAACTCAACATGTAATCATCTCAAAACGTGCATTTTTAAGCACCAAAACCGGTCCCTACAAGGTACCATTTTCACGACTAAATGCAGTCCCGAATGCCCTACAAAAACGCCTCAAGCACACCCCAAAAACAGTCGCATAAACCGTTACACCGACCACCGAGACAATCCTGAAAAAGGACCTCAAAACAGACCCAACCAGGCCGTGAGCAGCCCTGACACGGCCATTACCCGACTACCTACCACTACCCTTCACACCACTCCATATTCCATCTGAAATCAGTCCAAGAACAGAACATTTAAAACGCATAAATCGAACGCAAACACGGGTCCTGCCGAGGCACTATGACACGGGGTTTCAAAGCATACGAAGGATGAATTGACCATGTAAATAGACAAGCACAAAAACATTCCGAGAAACAACTCTAACCGTCCCCAAAACCGAGTCAGAAACTGAGTTCACGCAAACGGAGGTCACGACAGAACACGGGCTCGACACAGTCCACTCCAAACACTGATTTGAGACGATATTTACCAATCAAATGAAAGAAAAATGTAAAGAATTGAACTTTATCAATGAAGAGCATGAAAACGACATGTAACACGGAAATTTCGACATTTGTCGAGTAACCTATCACCGTTACCTTTTTGCCCTTCAATGAACACGATTTCGACTTAAAACCATACCGGGTTGTCTAAGCTTGCACCTAAACATGAAGACAACCGAAATTAGCGAGAAATCTGAGCCTTAAATAAGACGACAGCCACGATATTGGAGGAAAGCGGGGATCTTTCTTACCTTAAAAGATGAAGGACAAAAAGGGGGAGCTATTGGCGTAAAAATTAGCGAAAATGGTTGAGAAATGAAGTCGGGATCTGAGTTTGAATGTCGGGTTTAATGGAGGTGTTGATGTTTTTGGTTGATGCTGATTGTTGTTGCTATTGTTTTGTTGTTGCTGGTGAATCACGAAAAAGGAAGGGGAAAAGAAGGGGGGTAGGGACGGGGTAGGACGACAACAACAACAACAACAACAACAACAACAACAACAACAACAACAACAACAACAACAACAACAACAACAACAACAACAACAACAACAACAACAACAACAACAACAACAACAACAACAACAACAACAACAACAACAACAACAACAACAACAACAACAACAACAACAACAACAACAACAACAACAACAACAACAACAACAACAACAACAACAACAACAACAACAACAACAACAACAACAACAACAACAACAACAATAATAATAATAATAATATATTTTAAGTTAGAGATAAGGTGAGTGTGAGTATGTGTAGTAAGAATCGGATTAGTCCGAATAAATTACGCTCTAAAAGAAAATGTGACGGTCTTATGCTAGACGGGAATACGTCTCAAACCTATTATAATTTAAGACGAAACTTTATTATTATTAATATTATCATTATTATCCTACTCGACTAATAAAATAAATTTTTATATAAACAGGCTTATAAAAATATAGTTTTTATAAAAATCGTGTTTAAAATAAAATTAATTAAGTTAAATAATTTAAAATATAAATAAAACAATGGAATGGTCAATTTTAACTATAAATGGCAAAAATGGGAAATTCGCGGGTGTTACAATCACCCCACCTTTTAAAAAGTTTCGTCCTCGAAACTTGAAAGTAGAAAGGAAAGGTTATAAAAATAAAATTGGAATTTTGGAATCGGTAACCAAAACATTTAAAAGGTTACTTGTCGTAAGAATTAAAATTCTTTCAAAAGTTTCAAATAAAATTTTCCGACGGAACCAGATTTTCATCAAAGGAACGGAAGTGCTCTCGTTACGTATTCAAGAACATCACATTCCAAATCAAAGATAAGGTCAAAAGGCACATATTTGTATAAATCGAAAATAAAAATGCTTTCAAAACATTTATGAAGAGTTTTCCAAAGTATAGGTCTCATTCATGGAACGAAATTGCTCTTGTCGTGCACACAAGAACGTTAACTTTCCAAGTCAAAGACAAATTTAAGACAAAATCAATTCGCCGGCAAGCGTAAAGTTATCAAACGTCTCCAATAACGAGTTCTAACATCCGGTCAACGTTAAAATCAAATGGAAAAAGGTAATCCACTCAAATTTTCTTTTGTAATAGGCAAATGAAAATTAAAAGATTCATGGTAAACTAAAAAAGGAGTTAAGTTTTCGAAAATATAACATTAAACTTTGACAAAGAAATCATAAATAGATCAAAGTTAATAGAAATTGGATAAAATTTACAGAAATCTCGGGTTTAGCAATTAAAATCATGATAAATAAGTTTATATTCAAAGAACAAGTAGGGAACTAAATCAAATTTTCATTTCCAAATCTTTAAAATAGGTAAGGTTTGCAAAAGTAACATAAACTTTTAACAACGAATCAAAATGGTAGCTTGAAATGTTTAGAAATTGTACGAAAAGGAAAGAACTTAGATATCATAAATGCAAGGTATGCTAAGAGAGTTCAAACTTAACTAATCAAAAAAACTATGATGAACTTAATAGGGATAAGAATCGAAGTCAGGTCAACAAGGATGTCAAAGATAGAGATTCACAGGTTACGAGTACCAAACTTAAAGGAGGAGCATGATGAAGCGAGGAAGAGAGGTATGAACGGTAATGCTTATGGTCAAAGAAGAAAGGAAATTAGACAATAAGGGAAACGCTAGATACTCAAACCTCAAACAACAACATCAATCTAAGCGGTTCCGAAAACTTCTTAGCAACAAAACTCATAACCACATCACTCCCAAGGATTACCTCAAAACACTCGTGTTACTTCATCGTAAGCTATTCCTTGAAACAAGGTACTTCACTAAAAGTGTGATCTCAACACTCTAAATCCTCAAACATCCACAAACAACTTCCATAAGATCAAAGTCGAAGTTTCCAACAAAGCTATACTCATATCCAACTAGTGTCAACCATGGGTTCCTCAGAAAAGTAAACCCTCAATCAAGAATCCCAATACCAAGCTCTAAACTCCAAGAAAAGGTTCCTCAAATATTCCACAAGGTTCTCATTTCAATACAAGGTAGTAACATGCCAATCCAAAGTCTGAAAAATCAATAGGATCTAGGTATAAGAACCATCAAGTATGTCTCATCATACTACCTAAGTCTTTCCAGCATCAAATCCTCTCAAAACTAGGGTTATGGGTTAACCACAAACAAACTCCTCAAAAGTCAAATTTCCAACTAAGGTCAACATTCCACAAAAGAAAGAGTACTATAACAAGGTGTTAAGGGAGGATAAGCAAGGAACAAGGAACAAGTTAGGAGATACAAGAGCGACTTACAAGGAAAGAGAAAAGGGAATTTAGAAGAAGGAATAAGCACCAAAAGATAAAGAATAAGGCAAGATACACAAAGAATGAGAAACATCTTCGAGGAAGCAGAACCGTTCTTCAAAGTTGAACAAATCTTCAATTTCTGGCAATAGGCACCAACTCTTGATATTCATGTAGGTAAGCTCACAGTCATTGATCCAAAGGTACAACAATTATTAAATGACAATCAACAAACATGTTAGAACCTAACAAAGAGCAAACACACTACAGGCTACCACCTTAGGTCCTTAAGTCTACCCATCTCTCATTCATTATTCGGGGTCAAGTTCACATTTAAATTTGGGGTACACGTGTGTGCGTCGGGAGCAACATAGGCTCTGATACCAACTGTGACACCCCGCGATAATGCGGAAGATAAAACTTATAAATTAAAGCGGAAAATAGGAAAGTTTTGAAAATTTTAAAAATTCAAAGCGCGGGTTCATTAAAATACAAAACACAAATAAAGAATGCGGAAATAAAGTTTAAATTATACAAACGTAATAGTCAAGGTGAGGGAAAATATATCCCTCGAATGACAATACAATAAAAGGTGAGTCTAAACAATCCTAATAAACCGCCTACAAGGCCAAAGTGCTCGCTAGCTCACACAAGTCTTCAACCCATGAATGCACCACTAATACCTTTCATTCATGTAAACATGAACGCCACAGTCAGTGGGGAGTAACTCAAGGTTCTCCCAGCCACAAAATGTCAAAACGAACATAACAAAGAACTAAAACAGGTAAGTCATATAAGATACTTACGAAAGGAATGAATATCAAGTTTATATTTAAACATGGCAATTAGTTGAAATAGAACAAGATGTACCAAGCTTAGCATAATAAAGATTCAACTATTCATGTGAGAAAATCAAATAATATGAAAGACAAGGATACAATCATTCATGCAAAAACACGCATTTCAAGGAGTTATAACATAGATATGAGATTAAAATCCGAATCATGTGAAACAGTTACGTAAGGGATCAACCAATGCAAGTTATAAGAATAGAAATCGTAGCCATTATTTGGAAAATCACTTAGCAAACATTGCACGAGACGTGGCTACTAATGTCACATTCATACTTATGGCTTGCATCTCACCATAAGAACGGATGGGAACATCAATCCGACGATCATATCGCAACTAGAGGGCTTATAGCTCACCCCTAGTATCCGATAGGACCAAGACAAACAACACAAGAAAGACAAATACCAATATCTATAACCAAGCAAGACCTTTACTACTCATATATCAATATATAATTCCCCTGGTAGGACGACAATGGTACTCCCAAGACTCAGTCCTAGTCTAAATCGGCGACTCTCGGGGCAAAGACAGTTCCCGATTCGACATGCGGCACGACAGTCCGCATCCAAGACCCGAACCCTAAATCGGAAATCGAGAACCCACAATCGGCAGGACAGTCCCAAAGAGGCGGAAGATATGAGCTAAACCCACAATCGGCAGGACAGTCCGAAAGAGGCGTAAAGATAAGTCAAGCAATACGGTATAGCATAAAGGCATTATCATAAGAATACGACTCAACCAAGCGATACAAATCAACTTGGAAAGAGACTACTACATGTAATGAACCGATGATAATCCAAGTGAGACATTTCATGCCAAATCATAATCATGAATATGAATAAGTAATCCATTTCTTCAATATTTATCCCTTGAATAAAAATGTAAACAAACGGAGATGAACCATGTATAATAAGCAAAAAAGCATCCAATTATAAATGACTCAATTTAATTAAATAAGTAGAATAATTCACTCACATTTGAGATACGATAAATAAATGAGAATGAACGGATTAAAAATTCATATTATAGGTAAGTAAGGCATTTCATCAAATTTTGACTTGAATAAATAATAAATTCCGCATTTATAATTAATGTGAGAAAAATATATGAACGGACGATATTTAACGAACTAAGTTATATAGAGCATGAGACGGGAAATAAATAAATCAAACACGAATATAAACCGACTCGATAAGGCACGCAACACGAGGCTAGGCCACGGCTCAACCATGGCCATACCTCTACACGTGACTAGGGCCACAACCGCCCTTAGCCCGCTTTGCCTAGGCGCTGCCCGGCCGGGCGGGCCATGGCCAAAGCCATCGCGCCCGAGCCATCCGCCTCTCTCTCAGGCTCGCAAACACCGTCAAAATAGGTTGCTAAAGCAGCCGTGTACAACACCTACAACGCTATCTTTTTCTCGTCTGAGATCAGTCCCAAACAGCACAGATTTGTGCCCAAAAACAGTACCCAAACACGCCCTATTCTTGTCCTAAAACAGTCCTAGAAACGCATACAACCCGTCCCCAAAACTGTCCCGAAGTGCCTGCAAAATTGACTCAAAACAGTCCCAAAATAGTATATATGTATCGACCAAAAACAACTGCTTAAAGACGCGCCATAACGGTCCCAAAATGCAAACAACTAGTCCCCTAAACTCAACATGTAATCGTCTCAAAACGTGCATTTTTAAGCACCAAAACCGGTCCCTACAAGGTACCATTTTCACGACTAAAAGCAGTCCCGAATGCCCTACAAAAATGCCTCAAGCACACCCCAAAAACAGTCGCATAAACCGTTACACCAACCACCGAGACAATCCTGAAAAAGGATCTCAAAACAGACCCAACCAGGCCGTGAGCGTGACACACACGACCATTACCCGAGTACCTACCACTACCCTTCACACCACTCCATATTCCATCTGAAATCAGTCCAAGAACAGAACATTTAAAATGCATAAATCGAACGCAAACACGGGTCCTGCCGAGGCACTATGACACGGGGTTTCAAAGCATACGAAGGATGAATTGACCATGTAAATAGACGAGCATAAAAACAGTCCGAGAAACTACTCTAACCGTCCCCAAAACCGAGTCAGAAACTGAGTTCACGCAAACGGAGGTCACGACAGAACACGGGCTCGACACAGTCCACTCCAAACACTGATTTGAGACGATATTTACCAATCAAATGAAAGAAAAATGTAAAGAATTGAACTTTATCAATGAAGAGCATGAAAACGACATGTAACACGGAAATTTCGACATTTGTCGAGTAACCTATCATCGTTACCTTTTTGCCCTTCAATGAACACGATTTCGACTTAAAACCATACCGGGTTGTCTAAGCTTGCACCTAAACATGAAGACAACCGAAATTAGCGAGAAATCGAGCCTTAAATAAGACAGCGACCACGATATTGGAGGAAAGCGGGGATCTTTCTTACCTTAAAAGATGAAGGACAGAAAGGGGGAGCTATTGGCGTAAAAATTAGCGAAAATGGTTGAGAAATGAAGTCGGGATCTGAGTTTGAATGTCGGGTTTAATGGAGGTGTTGATGTTTTTGGTTGATGCTGATTGTTGTTGCTATTGTTTTGTTGTTGCTGGTGAATCACGAAAAAGGAAGGGGAAAAGAAGGGGGCTAGGGATGGGGGTAGGACAACATTAATAATAATAATAATAATAATAATAATAATAATAATAATAATAATAATAATAATAATAATAATAATAATAATAATAATAATAATAATAATAATAATAATAATAATAATAATAATAATAATAATAATAATAATAATAATAATAATAATAATAATAATAATAATAATAATAATAATAATAATAATAATAATAATAATAATAATAATAATAATAATAATAATAATAATAATAATAATAATAATAATAATAATAATAATAATAATAATAATAATAATAATAATAATAATAATAATAATAATATATTTTAAGTTAGAGATAAGGTGAGTGTGAGTATGTGTAGTAAGAATCGGATTAGTCCGAATAAATTACGCTCTAAAAGAAAATGTGACGGTCTTATGGTAGACGGGAATACGTCTCAAACCTATTATAATTTAAGACGAAACTTTATTATTATTAATATTAATTATCCTACTCGACTAATAAAATATATTTTTATATAAACATGCTTATAAAAATATAGTTTTTATAAAAATCGTGTTTAAAATAAAATTAATTAAGTTAAATAATTTAAAATATAAATAAAACAATGGAATGGTCAATTTTAACTATAAATGGCAAAAATGGGAAATTCGCGGGTGTTACATGTTGTACTTCTTATTATGTTATATGTCTTATATTGGTAAATAATAGAATTGTCCCACATCTAAAGATTAGCATAAGGGGGTGATCCTATGATTATAAATAGAAGACATCTTTGGAACTTAGGAATCAACCAAAAGTCTTTTGAGTCTCTTAAATATTGTGTTAGAGAGCTCTTAAGAGTTTTTATAATTATCTTCACATTATACTATTAAAAATAAAGTGAAAAATCTTTTAATTATTATAATATATATTTCGTATATTATATTCAAGTGATTTTTATAATTTTGATATAAAAACTTTTACAATTTCATTTGACAAAAAATATTGTAAAAATAATTATGAAAATTATATAATTAGATTCGTGGTAAACAAATGATATCATTAGAGTATAGATTTCATATCGTTTGCACATATTTTTAATTATGATTAAAAAAACTAGTACAAAAAGTACAAATATTAATAAATAGTATATTATTTGCTCATTATTAAACCGGGTTGGATGTCGAAATAAATGCGAAAAAGATGGTTTACTTTTTAGTATGTTATTTGTCCCACATTGAAAATTAATGTATGTTTGGTGAGTATATATACTATGTATAAATAGTATAATTGTCCCACATCGAAAGATTAACATAAGGTGGGTGATCATATGATTATAAATAAGATTCATCCTTGGAACTTAGGTATGAAACCAAAATCTTTTGAGTCTCTTAAATATTATTTTAGAGACTTATAAGAGTTTATATTAATTATTATATCCACAATAACAAAATTTATTTGTTCCTCACCCATAATCAATAAAAGGTTGGTAACGTACGCCTCAGTTCCAACAATAACATACAAATATTAATCACGAAAATATTTGTAAAGGCGATTACATATTAAGGATATTAACAAACGATATTATAATATGTTTATTTTAAGACAATCGATAGTGTAGTAACTTTATTTAAGGCAAATCACAATTTAAAATAAAATGGGGTCAAATATACCTATGATTGGTTATTAATATGTCATAAATAATGATAGTTTCTACTAAAATAGAAAATTTATAAATTCTAATAAAATCAGATTATTAAATATTTTCAAATATAGGTAATTATTGTGCTTCATAACATTTGAGTGAAACGAAATTAAAATACATCGTAATTTTTAACCATTAATCGAAATCAAAACAGAAAAAAAAATATTTTACATTTATTTATACATTTTATTGCTCCCTCCATTTCATATTAAAAGTCGTGTTAAAATTATTTGATTTAAACAATTATATTGGTGGAAAATACTTGTTATATATTTTTAAAGATCAATAATTGCATATAACTTATAAGACTAACACTTTATTAATTTATCTCCAACATCCTAAAACGATTACAAAAATGAAATAGAATATAAATTTAATTTAATTTTTCTATAAAAACGATAAATAGTTATAAGCTTATAAAAATTATGCTTTTGAATTTGATAGTTTCGCAATTATATAATTACACTAGGTAGTATCACGCGCTTCGCGCGGCCTATTTTAAAATTTTATTATTATAATTGAAGAAAAATAATATAATTCATATATGATCTTTAATATTTTTACATATAAATAAAAATAAATTAATTTTTCTCAAATTTATTTATTTTAGGTTTAATTTCAATATTTTAAAATAAAATACATACAATTTTAATTAAAACTAATAAGTGATAGTTAATTATGCATGATCAATGTTTTACAAATAAATTTGTGACTGATCAAATATCATATTATCTAAAATAAAATATATTTGAATAACGTAACGATCAACATTGAATTCTCAAATTATATTATTTAACGATACATTATGTCCTGAATCAGTTGTTTTGATTGTGTGTTACAAGTGTTATGTGTCAATCATATCTATAAAAAAATTGCATCTTTTATTTTTTTAAAAAACTATCAATTATATTATTTTCTACAATGATGTTTAATAGTTTACTTGTAAACAAAATAGGTTGAACTTTCTCAAACATTATTTTTTGAGGTTTAATTTCAAAGTATTTAAAAGATAATATATAAAATATTTAACTACAAGTAATATTTCGTTAGTCATAATCAATAATTTATACTTGACGCATACATATTTAATTGAAGATATTAAAGAAAAATGTAACGTGTTTTCTATTTTTTCATGTTGTTTATAATATTATATTACTTAATAGTCGTTACTTTTGTTTTTTTACATAAATGTAAAATATTGTGAGACACTCACTTTAATCATCTCTACATATCAAAATATTTCAATTAATATAATGAAAATTATACTCAATTGAAAGTATTTTTCGCAATGAACGTAATTATTTATATTTAAGAATTTTTATCAAAAATTTTTTTTAATAAATTTAGAATTAAATCACCGTAATTTTTTAATGTAATTTTATAATAAATTTATTAAACTATAATGAATATTTTGCTGAGATTTATACAACATTTGTTATACTCATATTAAATGATTAGCTGTAATTAATGCTTGTCATTAAGTCTCGTATGAACACGTGGCGCACCCAATATATATATATATATATATATATATATATATATATATATATATATATATATATATATATATATATATATATATATATATATATATATATATATATATATATATATATATAGAGAGAGAGAGAGAGAGAGAGAGAGAGAGAGCAAAGTTCTTCTAAGTCCCTTTTTTTTTGAGTCCATAAGTCCCTCCCACAACCCTTGGATCATGCATGGTGAAAGGTTGAGATTGAAAGCAAAAAACACACTTAACACTAATTAATTCACTTCTCTCTCTAGTTTTAATAATACATTCACTAATTCATTATCATACACAATTAACACCATATTTTGTCTTATACTTCAAAGTTTATGAAAATTTTGTTAACATTTTTCCTGTTTCGATTTTTTTCTTTTTTTTTCGAGACAAGTTTTCGACATTTTAGGATTTTACGAGTGTAATTCTAACAGCAAAAAGTGTAATTTTAAGGAATATTTTCGAGAATTTAGCGTTTTACAAGTTCAACTTCAATCTTTTCCGAGTGATTTTAACGAATAATATTTTGAATTTTTGTCATTTTATCACAAGTTATTGTAATTTAGCATTTTACAAGTGTTATTTTAATGACAAAAAGTGTTATTTTAGTCCAGGTAAGTGTAATTTCAGTCCAATGAGGTTGTTATTTTTAGTCAAGGAGAATGTAATTTTAGTCCAGAAAAGTGTAATTTTAGTCCGAAAAAGTATAATTTCGGTCCGAGAATGTAATTTTAGTCCATTGAGAGTAACATTAGTCCAATGAGAATATGAGAATATGACCAAGTCCATGGAGAATGTAACATTAGTCCAATAGTAGTAAGTGTAATTCTAGCAGAAAAAGTGTAATTTTAGCCGAAAAAAGTGTTATTCTAGCAGAAAAAAGTATAATTTTAACAAAAACAAAAAGTGTAATTTTAATGGAGAAAAGTGTAATTTTAACAACAAAAAGTGTAATTTTAATGAAGAAAAGTGTAATTTTAACAGGAAAAAAGTGTAATTCTAACGGAAAAAAGTGTAATTCTAACAACAAAAAGTGTAATTTTAGCCGAAAAAAGTGTTATTCTAGCAGAAAAAAGTATAATTTTAACAGAAAAAAGTGTAATTTTAATGGAGAAAAGTGTAATTTTAATGGAGAAAAGTATAATTTTAACAAATTATATGAGAAGTACTTAGTAAATGCAAGACTAAAATAAAAAAATTCACAAAATAAAAACAAGAATGCGATTTTTTTTATGTATAGAGAAAAGTTGTAACAAGAATGCGATTTTTTTTTATGTATAGATGGTAATAAACAAGAATGCGATTTTTTTTTAAAATATACATAAAAACGAGATCTGAAAAAAATAGATCTATTACCATCTATACATAAAAAAAAGGGTTAAAAATTTAGATCTCATCATAAACGGAATTCACTAAACCAACAAACAAACAAAAAATAAACATAAATAAACAACAATAACCTACCAAAAATAACCACCATCATGTACTTTTTTAAATTGAAATCTGAAAAAAAAAGAAAAAAAAAATAAAGAAATCTGAAAATGAAAAAAAAAAAAAAAAGGTTAAACTAGATCTAAATTTAAAATTTCAACAACCCACAAAAAATCTACAATAACAACTAGATCTAAGAATAAAAAACAACAAATTATACTTAAAAAATCAAAAATCTACTACATATTATGTAGATCTAAGATTTGTAAAAAACAAAACCACAATAAAAAAAAAAAAAAAAAAAAAAAAAAAAAAAAAAAACAGGAAAAACGTGGACTGGTGGTGGCGTGGCGTGGGGCAGTGGTTGAGGGGAGGTAGGTACCGTGGGTGGTGGTGGTTGGCATGGGGCAGTAGGCGAGGTGGTGGTTGGCGTGAGGGTGTGTGGGGCTGGTCATGGTGTTGGGTCAGGTGAGGGTGGAGTAGTGGTGTGCGTGAGGGTGTGTGGGGCTAGAGGGTGGTGGTGGTGTGCGTGAGAGTGAGGGATGTGGTGGCGGTGATGGTGGTGAAGGGAGGCGGCCGTGGCCGTGGGTCAAGTTGAGGAGAAATGGCCGTGGGTGGGGGGGGTGGCGGCGGGGTTGAGGAGGGAGGGTGATTTTTTTATTTTTTGGGTTTTAAATTTTTGGGATTTTGAGATTGAGAGGTTTTGAGAGAGAGAGTGGAAGAGGGAAATTGTGAGGATGAGAGATGGGTAGGTGGGTGGAAAAAAGTATATATATTAAATTAGTGGTTAATTAAGATTAATTAGTGTTGCTAGTGAGAGAGTGGTTTAATTAGGTTTAATTCCCTTTTTTTTGCTTCCAATCTCAACCCTCCATCTTCCTCATCCAAAGGCTCTAATGGAGACTTATGGACTCAAATGTAAGAGGTGGACTCAAATGATCTTTACACTATATATATATATATATATATATATATATATATATATATATATATATATAGAGAGAGAGAGAGAGAGAGAGAGAGTGAAGTTCAAATGAGTCCTTTGATATGCTTTGAGTCCATGAGTCCTTTCCACAACCCTTGGATCATGCATGGTGGAAGGTGGAGATTGAAAGCAAGAAACACACTTTACACTAATTAATTCACTTCTCTCTCTAGTTTTAGTAATACATTCACTAATTCATTATCATACACAATTAACACCACCTTTTGTCTTATACTTCAAAGTTTATGAAAATTTTGTTAACAATTTTCCTGTTTCGGTTTTTTTCGTTTTTTTTCGAGACAAGTTTTCGACATTTTAGGATTTTACGAGTGTAATTCTAACAGCAAAAAGTGTAATTTTAAGGAATATTTACGAGAATTTTGCGTTTTACAAGTTTAACTTCAGTCTTTTTCGAGTGATTTTGACGAATAATATTTTGAATTTTTGTAATTTTATCATAAGTTATTGTAATTTTAGCATTTTACGAGTGTTATTTTAACGAGAAAAAGTGTTATTTTAGTCAAGCTAAGTGTAATTTCAGTTCAATGAAATTGTTATTTTAGTCCAGAAAAGTGTAATTTTAGTCCAGGAAAGTGTAATTTTAGTCCAGGAAAGTATAATTCCAGTCCACTGAGAATGTATTTTCCTCCATTGAGAGTGTAAATTTCAGTCCAATGAGATTGTTATTTTAGTCTAGGAAAGTGTAATTTTAGTCCAGAAAAGTATAATTTCAGTCCACTGAGAATGTAATTTTAGTCCATTGAAAGTGTAACATTAGTCCAATGAGAATATAACCATGTCCATTGAGAGTGTAACATTAGTCCAATAATTCTAGCAGAAAAAGTGTAATTTCAGCAGAAAAAAAAAGTGTAATTCCAGCAGAAAAAAGAGTTATTCTAGCAGAAAAAGTGTAATTCCAGCAGAAAAAAGAGTAATTCTAGCAGAAAAAGGAGTAATTCTAGCAGAAAAAAGAGTAATTTTAGCAGAAAAAAAGACTAATTCTAGCAGAAAAAGAGTAATTTCAGCAGGAAAAAGAGTAATTCTAGCAGGAAAAAGACTAATTCTAGCAAAAAAAAAGACTAATTCTGGAAGCAAAAAGAGTAATTCTAGCAGCAAAAAAGAGTAATTCTAGCCGAAAAAGTGTAATTGTAGCAAAAAAAAGTGTAATTCTAGCAGAAAAAAAGTAATTGTAATTCTAGTAGAAAAAAGTGTAATTCTAAGATGAAAAAAAAGTGTAATTCTAACAGAAAAAAGAGTAATTTTAGCAGAAAAAAGAGTAATTCTAGGAGAAAAAAATGCACTTCTAAGATGAAAATCAATAATTAACCTTAGATCTATTTATTAGATCTAAGACTAAAATAAAACGATCTAATATAACAACAATTGAAGAAAAATGAGGAGACGACATTTTAAATATATCTAAGATTAAAATTAACAAATTATATGAGATGTACTTAGTAAATGCAAGACTAAAATAAAAAAATTCACAAAATAAAAACAAGATCTAAAATATTTACTCTAGTAAACAAAATAAATATACCTAATGTCATAATTTTTCGTGTAAACTTGTAGATCTAGGTTTCCAAAATTATATTATTCATAAATGAACCAAAATTTTTAAAAATAACCACCAAATCTGAAGAAAATGAAAAACATAAAAAAGAAATCTGAAATTTTTTTTAAAAAAAGAAACGAAATAATTGAAAAAAAAGGGTGAGGTGGTTGTGGTTGGAGGCGTGGTGTAACTTTAATATAGAAAAAAATAAATCTAAAATAAAAATCACAATTTATTTTCAAAAACCTAGATCTAAAAAAAAAAAAAAAAACAAGATAAAAACGAGATCTCACAAAATAAAAATGAGATCTCACAAAAACTATTTCATAACTAATAGATTTAATATTAAAATCAAAATGTAATTTATAAGAACACAAAAAACAGAAAAAAAACGATCTGAAAAAAAAAACCGGAACTTATCAGAAAAACGATAACCACGCCAACCACGAGACATCGAAAACACAAAAAAAAAGGAATTAGATCTGAAACCACCGTCACAACCCCACCTACATCGACAATCGGTCCACGATAACAACCACCACTGTCCATTAAAAAAACAGATTTGAGAAGAAAAAAAAGAGGAGATCTAGTGGCGGTGTCAGGGCGTAGCACGGATCTGATGGTGGTGGCTTCTTGGGAGGCAACCGATGAGTGTGTATGGTGGGGGTTAGATCGTCGTGAAGATGGGCGCTGTTGCGGTGGGGCTGTGTTCGTGTGGTGCATGGTCGGGAGATCTAGGGTGGTGGTTGGGGGCTGTTGAAGGAGGTAGTGGGGGTTGTGAGTCTTGGCCGTCATTGTTGTCGACGAGGAGAGGCTGGTTGTCGACGAGGAGAGGCAGCAGACGAGGGGTTGTGTGGCGGTAGTGGAGAAATGGTGGTGGTGAGTCGGCTGTGGGGTCGTGTTGGCGGTGTTGGGTCGTGGTGGGTGATGTCATGGTGATGGGTGATTTATTTGAATAGTGGGGAGGTGATTTATTAGGTTTTTTTTGTGGTTTATGAAATGAGAGGACTTAGAGGAATGAGAGAGAAGTGGAATAGAGAGAGATTGTGGTTGTGAGAAATAAGAGAAATCAGAGAAAGGGTGGTTAATTAGGATGGGTGGTTAATTAGTGTGGGTAGAGAGAGAGAGAGACACCATAATTTAGCTAATTAATCATCTTTTTAGCTTTTCATCTCAACCATTCATTTTGCCCTTACTTATTCTAATGATATAGTTAATTAAATTTTTGATTTGAAATGAGAAATATTCGTACCAATAAAACAATGCTTCGTATATGTAATTTATATAATGACTTGATTTCAAATTATCACTAAACAAATTCAATGTTAAGTATCAACGAAATGTAGTCTACCATATTCATCACACTTATTTATCTTTTATTTTTCTTTAAAAGAGATTTTAATCATATGTAAACAAATAATTAGACATAAGATGTAAACATTAAACCCTTATAACGTTTTTCCATTATAATTATAACTAAGTTAATTACCCCGTTGCAACGCACGAGCTTTTAACCTAGAGCGTGATATCTAAGGAACACGTATATGTACATATATAATTTATGTACATATATGTATAAATCACGCAGAAAGAGGACTAGCAAGTAGCATGACAATGAGTAAATAAATCATTACTATTTGAAGGGTAGATATATGGTTCAAACAAAATATATATATTGATTTATTGAATGTGGCACGAGTTGGCGCTTTAATTTCACACCTGTCATTATAATAATCATAACAATTTATGTACCACCCCACATTAATTGAAGAGGTCCAGTGATGATAGGCTTAAATGACTAGTGCTTAAAGGGATTTGAAGTACTACTCATATCAACAAAGTGCACTTTCTTTTATGGTCAACCATGCAAAAGAACTCCATAGTTAAGCATGCTTGGCTGGGAGTAGTCTTAGGATGGGTGACCTCCTAGGAAGGTTCCCGGGATGCACATGAGTGAGGACAAAAATGCGCTATAAAGGACCCGTGTTGATTTGTGGGCCATGTACATAGCCTGGTGAGCTATCATAAGTAACCGCTCCCGACCCGGTTTGGGCCGAGGTGTTACACATTATCGATAATGTTTTATCACTTGGTTTTAAAATAATCAAAGTCATTAACCCGTACGAAGTATGGGCTTTCAAACTAATATATATATATATATATATATATATATATATATAAGAGTCTTTTTTCGAGTGATATTAGAGCGTCCACATCATCGTTTTTAATTTTAGGAAAGTATATTATAAGATCTTCCAAGATTATGACAAAGATACTATGTAATATTTTTAATATCAAAGCTATATTTTTTATAAAAATAATTGTTTGATTATCAATTTAACCAAAAAGTATAATGTAAAACATTTCGAAACTTAGATATTTGGATTCATTGCGAAAAATGCTTTCATTTGAGTATAAATTTCGCATTATTTACTACTTCCTTCCTTCCATTAAATTGAATTGTTTACATTTACTTTTTGCACAAATATTAAGAAAATGGGATATCTCTACTTTTCATATGTTACTTACACAACTAGTCTCATGTAAGCCCCCTCATATTTTGATACCCACCCACCGAAAAGTATAAAAGTAGACAAGGGTATGTGAGTCATTTAATTGATCAAAAAAATATCTATGATAAAAACATAGATAGACAAGTGGAACAGGGTAAAATAGAAAACGTAAACAATTCAATGGTATGAACGAAGTATTATTATTTTCTTATATTTTAATTATGATAAAAGATGGTGGACTTTTTAATATGTTATTTGTCCCACATTGAAGAATTATGTAGGTGTGGTGAATATATTAGATATAAATAGTAGAATTGTCCCACATTGGAAGATTACCATTAGGTGGGTGATCCTATGATTATAAATATGAGTCATCTTTGAAACTTAGGTATCAAGCAAAAATCTTTTGAGTCTCTTAAGGAATGTCTTAGAGTCCTTTCAAGAGTTTGTATTATTAAAAATTAATTAATTAATTTAGGAAAGTATCCTAAATAATATTTTTGATATAAAAAATCTAGTGGAAAATATTTGAACTATTATTATAATTAGAATATAATATATGTTTCCTATATTCTATTCAACATTGATGATTTTTATATAAAAAATTTTACATTTCATTTAACAAAAAACTATCGTAAAGAAATTACGAAAATAATATAATTAGATTACTGGTAAAAAAATGCTATCAATAGAGTATCAAATTCATATTATTGACACATATTTCAATTATGATAAAAAATAGAAAAAATCGTACGAATATTAATAGATGGTATATAACTATTACATATATATTTCATTTGGCAAAAAAGTATCGTAAAAAAATCATGAAAATTACATAATTTTTATTTGTTCAACATTGAAAAATAATGTAGATGTTATAAATATACTACGAATAAATAGTTGAATTGTCCCACATCAGAAGATTGTCATAAGGTGAATTGTCCCACATCAGAAGATTATCATAAGATGGGGTGATCCCAAGATTATAAATAAGAGTCATCATTGAAACTTAGGCATCAACACAAAATCTTTTGAATCTCTCAAATATTGTCATAATATAAACAATAACATACAAATATTAAGCACGTAAATATTTATACCGGCGATTATATATTAGTGATATTATAATATGTTTATTTAAAACTATGAAAAATAATATAATTAGATTCGTGGTAAAAAAAATGTTATCATTTTAATATAGATTTCATATAATTTGCACATATTAAAAATTGTGTACTTCTTAGTATGTTATGTTCTACATTGAAAAATAATGTAGGTGTGATAAATATACTACGTACAAATAATATAATTGTCCACATCGAAAGATTATCATAAGATGGGGTGATTCTATGGTTATAAATATGAGGCATCATTGAATTTAGTACTCCCTCCAATTCACTATATTCTTCCCTATTTCCTAAAACGATTATTCAGTTTTTCTTCCCCTTTCTATTTTTGGTAACTTTTACTCTTATTTTATTCATCACTCTCTCCTATCACCAAATTCACCTAACCCTTTTAATCATATTTTATTCTTTACTTTAATGTTTGTGGCCCACAATTCATTATTTAACTCATAATTATTCATCCCTCTCTCCTATCATCAAACATCACCCAACTCTTTTACTCTTATTTTATTCATCTCCTTAATACCCGTGCCCACAAACAATGGGAATAAAATAGCGGGTTGGAGGGAGTATCAATCTAAAATCTTTTGAGTCTCTTGAATATGTCTTAGAGAAATTTTAAGAGAGTTTATCATTATATGCACAATATGATATATATTTTCTATGTTTTTTTTTTTTGGTGAAGGATAAGTATATATTAATAAAAAAATAGGGTATCACAAGTGTTATGAAAGAATACAATCAAATAGGAAACAAAACAAAAACAGCATCATGAACAAAGTGAGATACTATCTATCCAACTCTGGTCATCAGGCTTCAGTGGCTTCACATTCCTATGCTTCCATCTCGTTAAAACCTCAGAGCAAACTTGATAGATCAATCTCTGTGGGGCAGTCACCTGATGAAGAAGACGTGCCTGATTCCTGACAGTCCAGATAGCATAAGTAACACCCACATAACACGCACCGGTAATTAGTTTCTGAAGAGGGCTTGCAGCACGATTTTTGGAGAACCAGCAAACCATTTCATCCATATTGAAGTATATATTCAGTTTGCCTTGCAGGAGGAGAATCCATTGAGTACTGTACACACACTTGTAGAATAAATGAGGATGAGTTTCAGGTTCTAAACCACAAATGAAACAAGTAGAATCATGGCCCATTCCCATTTTAATAGCTCTATCCAGAGTTAGGAGTCTATTCTGTTGAGCAACCCAAAAGATAAAAGAAGTTTTTGGCACATTCAGAGAGTTCCAACACACGAATCTCCAAGGAACTTTACCAGTTTTATTTCTGATCCAGTTATACCCAGCAGCAGCAGTGTAAGGTTTATCAGAATTCAACCAAAGATTGCCCACATAACCTTGCTTAAACTTGTCTTTCACATGGACAATTTTCTTCCAAGACCAACTGCAATCAAGGGGGGAAGTGTAATCATGCCAATCAGTGCCTTTCATATACACATGATTGACCCACTTGACCCATAGGTGGTCCTTTTTAGTGGCCAACTAGGCAGTGTATTTAGCCAGGAGGGCTCTATTCCAAAGCTGAATATTAGTCAGTCCCAGGCCACCCTCTTCCTTAGGGGTACAACATTTGTCCCAACTAACATTAGGAACTCTAAGATAAGAATCCTTACCACCCCAAAGGAAGTTCCTATAAATGGAGTCAACCTTCTTCATAATCCCAGTAGGTAAAAGAAAGAGAGATGCCCAATAGGAGTGTAGGGTAGATAAGACTGATCTAACCAGAATGAGATGTCCAGAGTAGGATAAATGCCTAGCACCCAAAGCTCTAATTCTAGACACAATTCTTTCAATAAGCTTCTGACTATCAAACTTAGAAATTTTCTTAGCATAAATAGGGACACCAAGGTAATTGAAGGGAAGCTTACCAATTCTAAAACCAGAAATCTTCACAATATCCTCAATAATATCACCAGGTACTCCATTAAAATAAATATCAGACTTGTCTCTGTTGAGGCATAAACCAGATACAGCTGAGAAGGTAGAGAAGGATCTCAATAACCACATAATAGAGGCTGCATTGCCTTTACAGAACATTAAAAGGTCATCAGCAAAAAGGAGGTGGTTAAGCTTGATATGTCCACACATGGGATGGAATTTGAAAGTATCTTGAAGGAAAACCACATGAAGAATCCTAGAAAGATATGCCATAGCTAGAGTGAACAAAAGAGGAGAAAGTGGATCCCCTTGTCTCAAACCCCTCTTACCTTGAAAAAAACCAAAAGTACTTCCATTCACATGTAGAGAATAAGAGGGAGAGAAAACACAAACCATAATAAGATTGATAAAACGAGTAGAGAATTTAAGGGCATTTAACATTTGATGAAGGAATTCTCATTCAACAGTATCATAAGCTTTCCTAAGATCAATCTTAATGAGGCATCTAGGGGAGGCTGTTTTCCTATTGTAAAGTCTTACTAAATCCTGACAAATCAACACATTGTCCACAATGTTCCTACCCTTAACAAAACTCCCCTGACTGCAACTAATAATATCAGGAAGAACCTCAGAAAGTCTGGAGCAAAGGATTTTAGTAATGCATTTGTAAATGATATTACAACAAGCTATGGGCCTGTATTTAAGCACACTAACAGGATTCTTCACTTTGGGAATAAGGGTGAGAGTAGTAGTGTTGACCTGTCTAAGAAGCTGTCCAGATGCAAAAAAATCCAACACAGCACCAGTGATGTCTCTCCCAATTATATCCCATGAGTCTCAATAAAATTGACTGGTGAACCCATCAGGACCCGGGGATTTTGTAGAAGGAATTGAAAAAATACAAGCTTTAACCTCTTCAGGACTAACAGGTTTTAGCAGGATGCTAGATGATGAGCCTTAATCAGTTTTCCAGACCTCACAGTAGGGAAATGAACAGGAGTAGTAGGACCATTGACCCCTAGTAAGTTATAGTAGTAATCCAGGAAAGCTTGTTCAATGCCCTGGGGATCCCTATGACACTTCCCATCTTTATAATTAATTTGCAAAATTTTATTCTGCATCTGTCTAGTCTTGATTTGATTATGAAAATACCTTGTGTTTTCATCCCCCTCACACACCCACACAACTTTAGCCTTCTGACTTAAGTAGCTAAATTGGGCTTTAGTAAGATGCCTAAATTCATCAGCTGTTATAGACTCAGCCTCAAGAGTAATCAAGTTGGTAGGATCTCTATGCATAGCAGTTTGGAGCTCAATAAGTCTTAATCTAACAATCTCGACAGCCTTCTCAACATCAGAAAATCTGTTCCTATTGAGCTGTTTCAAATGACCCTTTAATTTTTGCTGCTTAGTAATCACCTGAAACATCCAGGACCCTGAAACTTTAATACCCCAATGATGCTTAACAATATCCTTAAAGTGAGAGTCCAGACCCCACATGTTAAGATATCTGAATTGTGGCCTTCTCTGTCTAGACACCCTTCTATAGCAGACACAGGGGTTATGATCAAATAACCCCTCAGGGAGAAAATAAGCATAGCACTCTGGGTAGATATTCAACCAGTCAGAATTAACCATAAATCTATCTAGTCTAGAGAACACTCTGGTGGTAGGCTCATGTTTGTTGTTCCGGGTAAAGAAAGAGCCCTGGGCTTTAACATCCATAACTTCACAATAAGAAACACAATCCCTAAAATCTTCAATGTCACTCCAAAGAACAGGTCTACCAATTCTCTCATTCACATCCAACAGATTATTAAAATCCTCACTTATAGCCCAAGGTCCAGAGTACACATCCTTAATCTTCTTAAGATCAGCCCAAAGAGATAATCTATCAGTCTCATCATTAGACCCATAAACAACAGTAAAGAGGAAAGTTGTACCAGAAGCAATTTCAGTAACAGTGGCAGTAATGTGCTGATCAGACATACCAAACACTTGAACATTAAAGAATTGATCCAACCAGATCAACCACACACGACCACCAGGATGATTCTGTATATTACTCACACCCTTCCAAGAATGCCCAAAAGTAGCTAGAACACAAGAACAATCTTGCCCTTTTATTTTAGTTTCCACTAAACCATAAAGTCCTACATTATTATGATAAATAAATGTCTTTATTTCCAATTGTTTAGCTACTTTATTCATACCCCTCACATTCCAGCAACCAATATTATCCATTATTAATATTATCTGGTGGCTTATCCTGACCCCCTTCCATGTGTTTAGGACTCAATACTTCAGCATAGGTAGGCGAGTTAGGAATATCCCCAGTAGTTATCCCATGATGCTCCTGTCTTACCAGAGAGGTGACAATAGTAACTGGAGAAGCAATAGTTGCAACAGCTCTAGGAGACTCCCTCAAAGGACTAGTGACTGCAGGTGCAACAGTAGAAGAAACAATTGCAGTAGAAGGCACTCTGACAGGATTAGGCTCTTTAGGTTGTGTCCTAACTACTGGTCTCCAAACTTTCCTCTGAGTGACAGTAGGTTGAGGCACAGCTGGCTTTTTACAGATGTCAGATACATGCCCAATACCTTTACATAAAGAGCATACATCAGGTCTCCATTCATATTCAATTGCCACACTGGTCTCACAGCCTTTCTCATCCTTAAAGTACAGCCTGTCTGGGAATTGTTGACCCACCTCTACTTCAACCATAAGACGAGCATACCCTAGTCTGGTTTTTTCCATAGTAGCAGTATCACACCTCATAAATTTGCCAACCAAGGAAGAAAGCTTCTCCAAACTAGATGCACCCCAGAATTTGAGAGGGAGTCCACACAGACGAAGACAAATGGGTACAGATTTCACTCTTTCTTTTGCCAAACTGCAATCCTCCTTCCATGGTTTAATAACAAGGGGTTTATTGTTAAACATGGGGAATCCTTGCTGAAGAACAAGATTTTTGCATTCTAGAGTTGGGAAATGAACTAAAAATGCACCATTGGGAAGAAACGACACCTTATCATATTTGTACTTACCCCAAAGACGATTAATAAATCCCGACAATAATTCCCAAGGTGGATTTCCTCCCAGGACATAACAGACCACCGCCGTTGACCAGTAGTTAATTTCAGATTGCACATCATCCATAGTCAATTGCAGCATATCAGAAGAAGGAGCAGCTTTAGGAGACGAAGAAGGGGACCGAGACTTACCAGAAACCTTAGTCCAACCCTCATCAACTTCAGGTTCTTGAGTCTGCATCTCTGACACTTATGATTCATTCTCTGATACATATGGAATATCCTCCACAATAGGACCCAAGTTGAGAACCGAAATCCCTACAATTTCCCCAACCGTTTTAGTAGTTCGAGCATCAGCTGAAGAAGGGCCCTCCGTAGAAGGTACACAATTGCTACTACTAGATGCTAAACTTTCAGAATGAGTTTGAGAATCCATATCTAAGTTAAGATCAGCACAATTAGTGAAATAAAGTCGAATTTTTGCGTTTGATTTCTTAGGTTTACTCTGGATTTTAGTGATTTTTTTCCTTGCCATTTGCAGGAAGAAATCGCGAAAAAAGAGCAAACCCTAGAGAGAAGTTAGAGCTATATTTTCTATGTTACATTCAAGTGATGTTTATAATTTTTATTTATATTTGCAAAAAAGTATCGTAAAAAAATTATGAAAATTATATAATTAGATTCGTGGTAAAAAAATGCTATATTATCATTAGAGAATAGATTTCATCTCATTTGCACATATTTTAATTATGATAAAAAAAAGAAAAAAAAAACGTACGAATATTAATAGATAGTATAGTATTTGCTCATTATTAAATCGGGTTTGATGTCTAATTAGGTGCGAAAAATATGGTGTATTTCTAAGTATATTATTTGTCCCACATTGAAAAATAATGTAGGTGTGATGAATATACAGTAAGTGGATTATACATCTGATGTAGTACATCAGATGATATAGTTTTTGAGCATTAAGATAAAGTTTTTGAGTTTTAATTTAAAAAATTTGAGTTTTATTATAAAGTTTTTTAGTTCATTTACTTAAACATTAATTTCAAAAGGTTACATTATAACTCAAAAAAATTACATATAAGCTCAGAAAAATTTGATTTTTGACGTCCTAAAAGTAAAATGTAATTTATAAACTCTATAGAACTCAAAAAAATACACAAAAACTCAAAAACTCATTAAGTATGAGGTAGTACATCTGAGGTACAATCCTGTTTCCCGATGAATATATTACCTATAAATAGTTGAATTGTCCCACATGAAAAGATTATCATTAGGCGGGGTGATCTCATGACTATAAATAAGAGTATTATTGAAGTTAGGTATCAATTCAAAATCTTTTGAGTCTCTCAAGTATTGTACATCTTAGAGAGCTGGTATAAGAGTTTGTATTAAAGACACCTGTCAGTTACAACAATAGCATACAAATATTAAGCCTTACAACCATTTTTTTCATTAACAGAGTGTTTTATCTTTTATTTTATTTGAAAAAGATATTTTAATCATATGTAAACAAATAATTAGACATAGATGTCACATTATAACCAAGTTAATTATTCCGTTGCAATGCACGGGTATCAAACTAGTACGTAAATAAATGAGAACAGTTAGCAGAAACGTGTGAAGCGGTTAAACAAAAACGAGACGGAGGGTGCCGTTATATATCCATGCAACTGTTAATTTCAATTTCCTCTTTACATTATCCTTCGTAGTGCTGGATCAAATTTCTCTACCTACTTTTGCAATTATCATTCTTCAAGCCATCAACTCATATATCAAATTTTTAACTTATGCATAAAATTGACATATTAGACTTTTTTCTGTGTGTTTAGAGTTGTTTGCTTGAAAACCTCACATTTTGAGTTTAAAACCAATAAATTTATGATTAATTAGATTAAATAATGAAATTGTTTAGTTTAGTTTATATTTTAGCATGGATTATGAGATGTATGCATGAACATGAGGCTTACTTGCTTAAATTACATTATGCAAGTTTGTATGATTTAATTTGGCTGCTTATTCATATGTTAGTTTAATTAATTAAGTTTAATTAATTAGAATTGCATGAAATCGCATGAATTAAAATTGTTTGTGTCGATTTAATTGTCTCGCATGTATGCCGTATCTTTGTCTCGTGTGTCACGGTTTTCTATGCTTAGAATTAGTCTAATTTATGTATGGTTGGCATGATTCACATGATTAGATAAGCATGTTTAGATTTAATTATTTTAATTATGATTTTAATTGAAACCATTAGTATGTTTGTTCTATTATCGTCATGTTTGTTTGTTTGGTTGATTTGTGTCATGTGTGGAGTCATATGGCACGTTTCCCTAGGTTGTTTTAAGGTCTAAGTTTAGTCTTTTTGTTTGCTTTAATCGTATGCCTTTGTTTGTGAAATAATTGTTTGATTTGGATACATGTTTGCTTCTTTTCATTCGCATGTGATTTTATCATTTCATGTCACTTGTTTGAAATATGACTTGACTTAGAATAGGTCATGTATACACCCTTGGTGGCCATGTTTGGCCGTGTATAGCATTCGGCCAAGAGGCCCTTTGTTTCGTTGGTTGGTGTTTGTTAATACCTTGTTTGCTTATTGGTTTTTATTGCAATTGTTATTGTGATCTAACCCATGTTGTTTGCAGCGCCGCTTGAGTAAGAAGTTTCTTTTCTCCTCTTAGTGTGTTTATTTATGCTAGAAAAGCCTAATGAACTCACATGTTTAAATCACTTGACGAAGTTACGTGCATTTAAACCACTAGAATTGATTGTCACATGTTAGGGTTTAATATGAATGGACGCATATCGACAAATACTAGTTTAATTAAATTGGCCATTGTTTGACTTAGTAGAGGCCGTTGTTTACAACAGACGGGGTTGGGTGTTTGAATGAGCTTCCCAACACGTACCCGCACACGAATCCATTTTCTCTAAAAAGGTTTCTGAGTTTTCTTTAAAACTCGGTGGCGACACCAAGTGTTTGAAAAACCCTCGTGGATTATCAAATTCCCACATCCACAATATCTTGTAAACAAGATATATTAAAATCATCCTCTTAAAATATATACGAAGCTAAATTTACATTCCAACCAAATTCAAAAACATTAAAACATGATATAAAAGTTTTGAAATAAAATCAAAACGTAATGAAAGAGTAAATTGAAAAAAAATAAAATAAAATTTGAACTTACTGCAGGTTTCAAGGATACGGTTTCCTCACATGAGGATACCGTTCTCTCAAGGTCTGGCATAGTTCATTTGGTCTTGAGGTAACCATTCCCTCAAGGTCAGTTTTGACTTGTGCATAGTTCTAAGATACTCTTTTACAAATTATGTCCTTAACTTATTTCTAGGACTTCATGACGACTTTATAGATGTGATTTTTGACTTTGTTCATCATGTAATGCTTCTCTTGAATCAAGCTTGAGTACCTAAACAATAAACACTACAAAATATACCAAGCTCATAAAAGCACAAATAACTTAGAAATAAAACGATAACTTAACATGCTTCAAAACCTATCAAGACCCAGGGTCAACAAATTACCCCTTTTTGATGATGTCAATTCACTCATAAGATTTTATTTCTAAGGTCGTTCCCCCTCAAATAGATATCGTTTTTATTCAAAGTAACCAAGTATTAAAGGATTCAATGTATCATCTTGATGTCCCCATCAAATCATACAGATGATATAAAAACAAAAACCAAAAGGGTGAGAACGAATTTTTAAAGTTTTCTAAAGGGTTGACAATCAAATCAATATAATCTTAGGTCTATTTCGCCTCTTGACTTCATCGAAAAAGACAAGTGACTAGAATAATACCACACAAAATTAGCCGATAAGTTCAGCAAAATAATCACATGCACATAATTAATAAAACAACCAGTCGATTAAAACATAAACAAGAAATAGAAAGATGGTTCACACAATTAATTAATATGAAGACAGAACACGGGAAAATATCCTAAAGCTTACTACTTGTTTTTAGGGTTGAGGATGTCAAGGATGTGACGAATCCTAGAGGTATCACTGAAAATATGAAGAAGACGATCCATCACTTCATTGTGCCAAGATGCAGGTGCAGTGGTAGTACTACCCACCAATCTAGTTGCCTGAGCCAAGCCAGCAGCTAACTTATCTCCACCAGTTCTTATACCATCCAGATCGTGCATAATACTGGAGATACACAGGGAGATTCGATCCATGTTAACCTTAATATCCTCCATAGGAGCTAAGGACTCATGAATGTACTTGCGTGCAGCCCTAAACTCAGAAGTAACCGTATCTAGTTTGCGACTTATCAACAACATCCACCCTTTAATTTCATTAATCCCCTTAATTACATCAACATTCACCTGAGATCCCTCAGCAGATATGTCCACAGCCAGTTTCTCATCCATTTTCTCAAGCATATGCTTCTCAAAAGCATCAAACTTAGTTGTAATTAACTCTTGAATCCCATCAAGAAAGAATTGCTCATCGCTTACTCGAACTCCTCCTTTCTTTGGTTTAGCAGAAACCTCCTCAACAACAACATCAGGAACACAACCACTAGCCTTTCCTACCTTTTCTTTACCCCTTACTGATCCTGAGATCATCCCTTTCAACATCCCACACTCATCCAACAACTTCATTTGTCTTAAAATCGCATCAGACATGAAGTCCTGTAGATACCTCATTTATTCACCTCCCGCAAACCATCCGATGATGATTGGGCCGCATGTTTGGTACGCGAAACGATTTATGACAGTTCGTAAGTTTATCATCAAGTGATAGCTCAAATACTTGTGTCTACCCCTTGGTCGTCATCTACGCGCCATTATGGTCATTTTGACAGTAATTAGAGTTCATTTGGAGTCCGGGTCAAAACTGCTTCATTTTCCAATAAACCGTTTAAAATGCCAAGTCGGAATGTTCTAGAATATTCCGGATATTTATTCCATATTTTAATTTTATATTTTTTTGGTATAATATTTCCCGAAAATCTTATTTTAAGGAATAAAGAAGTCGAGATCTACCGCAATTCCATAAAAGAAACGCGGAAATCTTTCTTCCGCAGGAGGAAACCTCTGGGGAAAGGACGCAGCACCTGCTGCGCGTCTTCAAAGAGTCGCAGTGGCTGCTGCGCCTCTTCCCCATCTCTTTTCTGCGTATTTTCAGATCTTTTTGAGATTTGTTTCCAAAGTTTCAGTCATTCCATAATTCCTCCGTGTGATTAGTATAAATAGGGACCTTCGTTCCTCATATTTCTCACGCGAGTGTCCACCCTTCTCTTCTCCCATTGCATTCTAAGACCGTGATCTAAGCTTATTAACGTCTACGTGCTTGATCAATCGACCACGTAAGCTCGGATCCTTCTGAGTACCAGTCACGTTGCATGACCGACCAATTTGACCAACTACACTCAATTAATCAATCAATTTAATCTAAATCCCCTTAAGAGGGCACTTTCATCATACATTCGGGGCGAGAAATCACTAAACGTTAACTTAGTTAATCTCGTTTCATCAAACATGTAAGTCTGAGGGTGTAAATCCCATCTTTTATTATTTTATTTTATTATTGTGCCAATTAATGTAAGGTTTACGTCAAAAATATGCTTAAGAACGATTTCTAAAACCCTTTTATCAAATTGTTTTTTACGGATTAACTATAGGCAGACGTCGAGAAGAAACACAGCAACTGCTGCGCCTCTTCGAAGAGTCGCAGCATCTGCTGCGCCTCTTCCAGAGGCTGCCGCAGTTCCTGCTTTTCTTCTTCTTCCTCGCCTCACTGTTGATTCGTCCTCGTTTGTTTCTTTTTCTTATTTTCTTCTCTTCTATTCATACATAATAATTATAACACATATTCATAGTAATTTATCGTTTTTAAATCCGACTTAAATCCCTTATAATCAATATTTGCGGGTTTTCGTCATCAAATCAAACCCGGATTTTGGAGATTCGATTCGTTCATATCAAATCTCTGGAATCCGACTTTTATATATGTTTTCATCTGTTTATCACAACTTTCGTATTATTTCCGCCTTAATAGTTTAACCTAAATAACCCTAATTAATTTGTATTTAATTTTTAATCCGTATTAATTCATTTTAATTCGTTTTAATTCGTTTTTACCGCTTTTATGACCAATTCATATGTTAATAATATGTTAAACCACGTTCATCCGACTCAAGTATCAATAATCAATCATTAAACACACCAACGAACATTAACAACGCGCAGTTCTGACTTCACAGCCAGAACTCATCTCAGGAACAGACGCAGTGACCACTGCGCCTCTTCCAAGAGACGCAACATTGCCGCGTCTGTTCCGGGTTGATTTCTGTCTCTGAAATTCCGTTCTTGCTTTGACCTAATTTATTAGTTTACGTATTAATCGACTATTAACCGTAATATAACCCTAATCTGTCTGTGTTAACCTAATTTTTTTCTCTTGTTTTTCACAAATTATCCGTCTTAAATGTATTTTTGATGTAAATCAATTAATCCATTGTATTTATTGTAATTTTAATTATCGCAATTTATTTATTGTATTGTATGATTTATTTACTTGTTTTCACATGTAATTAATTTTAAACCCTTCGACATTAATAAGTGCTAAATTATATGTTCACCGACTTAGTTAATTCTCACATGCTAGGATCAAAACGTTGTTTGTTGCATTGCATGCATATAATCGACAGCATATCGAGTATGAATAATTTCCCTAATCATTAGTAGAGGTCGCTATCGAGGCGGGCGGGATTAGGTGTTCATTAAAAGGACTTCCTAATACGTACCCTCACCCCTTACTCCAGATCTCTGTGAACATCCGTGTTCATTGGCGTCCACAAGAGTCATTCTAGACATAGAATGCTAAGGGTAACGAGTTCTTAGTGTCTATGTCACTACTTTGTGTCTTGACATGACATGAAGTATTCGAACGGTTTCCAATTTTCCACAATAAATTGGTGGCGACTCCACAAATGCAAGCGCTTGTTTCCTAAGCGCCTCCGTGGCCCCCCCCCGTGTCTACAGTTTGGCGACTTCGCTGGGGAGTAATACACTTACGTGTTGCCAAGGTTGAAACTTGAACAAGGTTAGGGAATAGTTTATATGAGACAGTTGTCGGTTTTCATCATTCGACTTTCCTAGGTCGTTTTATTCGGCCTTCCTAGGCCCAACCCAGCCCATTCGACCAATCGTCCCGTCTGGACGATCCAAATTCTTAGCTGGGCCTAAGGAAGGATAACGATTGACGTCAACCATACCATGATGTTTACTCATGTTTGTGTCAAGGGCTTTCACTACTCGAGGAAATGGACTAGGAACCGACCTTACTCATGTTTGGCACGGACCTCTCAACAGACCCGGGTTTGATTGCTCGGTATGGCAACCCACCCTTTTAAGCCAAAACCCTTATAAATGCACTCAGCATACTGTTATAATGCCTGTATAAATGCTTGTATCATATGTGATCACCATTTTCTAAACAAAACCATGACAAATTTGTAAAATCAAAAACCTTTTTAAAATGTAAACATTTTCAAAAATGGCCAAGATTAGCGCAAAATGAGTCGAAACTCTGTCCAAATATCCAGTCAAAAGTCGGGCCTCAAAACCCATTTCAAAACCTCACTTCAAGTCAACACTCCTACAACTACACTACAGTTGTCTAGGACAAACATTTCAAACCTTTGTCATTTTCAAACCTCACTTAACACAGTGGCACACTCCCACTTCACAAAGTTGAGTCTTTTCTTTGAGTAAGTGTGCAAAAATGGTCGATCGTGTTTTGATTCATCGTCAACCTCTTATCCAGTTTCCAAGATGCCTGGAACTAGTACCACAAGTCAGAGTGGTCAACCCCAAAATGGTAATGATAAAATCCTAGCTGCGCTCGCTCGTCTCCAAACAAGCCAAGACCAAGTTTATGATCGCTTCAACACTATTGAAGGCCGAATGGTTGCTTTAGAAACTAGGCTTCCTCCTGCAGAAAGTGATGTTCCTAGCGAGGCCGTGCATGATAACCTTCCACCCTTCATTGGACAACCAGAAACCAACCCTCCAATAGGTCTTACTGAAACTGAAAAACGACTCCAATATTTGGAGGAGCAACTAATGTACCTCAAGGGAGATGACATCTACAGGGAGAATAATCGCAAGTATGAGGCCGTGGATGCTAAATTGCCAACCAACTTCAACATGACTGACATCCCAAAGTTGAAGGGACATCAAAACCCTTTGAATCACATTCGTGCTTTCAAAGACTACATGTCTATCAAAGGCATCAAACCTGAGATGTTCTTAAGGATCTTTCCTTCATCTCTCGACACCATTCCTAAACAATGGTTCTACTCTTTGGAGCACAACAAGATTGCCACCTGGGATGATGCTGCAATTGAGTTCGCTGAACAATACGCGGATAATGCTGAAATCCAAGTCAACATGCGTACTCTAGAGGTTCTTACCCAAAATAAAAAAGAAGGCTTCACCGACTTCCTAAATAGGTGGAGGAAGACTAGCACACAGTTAGTTGAACGTCCAGATGAAGCTACCCTTGTGGAGAAATTCGTGGATAATTTGAGACCCATTTATGCGAACCACTTGAGGTACCAAAACATAAAGACCTTCACAGATCTAACTGTGCTAGGGACAAGAATTGAAGATGACATCCGTAAAGGGCTCTTGTCCAAAACGGTAGGTCATGGATATCAAGGCTCAACGAGTCGTTCTTATGGCTCTACTAGCAAGACTGATGAGGTTACCCTTCTCGAGTCATCAAAGAAGAATAACCCACAAAGGAAGTTCACAAACATTGGCGATACATACTCCAATGCTCTGAAAAGGTTGATGAAACAGGATAAGCTCCAACCCACAGGACCTACACCTGACCCAGAAAAGAAGTCCAAGTTCTGGGACGAAAATGCATATTGCGAATATCATAGAGGTAAGGGACACGATACAGAGAAATGCTTCAAGCTAAAACATGTCCTTCAGGATATGATCGAACATGGTCATTTACCAATACCTCCTGGAGGTAAGCCTAATAATACTCAGAATCCTCTTGGAGTTCTGATGATTACAGATGAAGAATCCACCTTGGATTGTTCACACCTCATTTCTCCAGTCGAAGATGAGATTCATGCACTAGAAGATGAGGGGAGTTATCCACCATTTCTCCTACCATCACCGATTTTATTGCATGGGCGAAGAGTGTGAATAGGCAAGTTTCAGAACTGGAAGATGTAGTAGCATCCCTCCGCAATCCAAGCACCATACCCAAGGAGAGCGTACCACTAAATCTGTCTCCAAATTCTACAATGCAAGAGGTAGTCATCGTGGTTGACAGTCTAGTCGACCAAATAATCAGTTTAGAAGCCGAAATCATTAGATTGAGGGAGCTTGCTAGCGTCAACAGAATATGGGCCGATGACGATGAAGATGAATACCTCACTGAACACTATCTCGTCAAAGTTAGTGAGGATATAGTCAAAGCTAGCAAGGATCAAGATATAGACCACCTTACTCGTTCAGAGCGTCCATATCAAAATGTTTCTCAAAATGGTCCTGTAGCTAATGATCCAGTTACTAACACCAATGTCATTACCCTAACTGATGGCGAAGATACATTTACTGACCACTTGCTAAAACAACTACAGAAGACAAAGGCTGATCTTTCAGTCTGGCAACTAGTGGCAAGTTCATTTCCTCATCGCCAAGCTTTACTGCAAGCCTTTTCTAAATTGAATGTAGCACACAACTCTACGCCTGACGACGTAGTCAACTTGGTCTTCCAAGATTCAACTAAACAAAGTAACCCAATTACTTTCTCAGACGAGGATTTGCCTCCCTTCGGTGCCAGTCATAACCTAGCTCTATACATTACCGTCATATGCTTAAAGAAGAATGTGCCAATGACTTTGGTGGATGATGGCTCTGAAGTCAATGTCATACCATTGAAAACAGCATACAAATTAGGCATGAAAGAATAGGATTGGACTCCTACTAACCAAGGTGTTCGGGCATACGATGGAACACGACGGAAAGTGGTAGGACTAGTCAACCTCACCATAGCCACAGGGTCGATTGAGCGAAAGGTTAGCTTCCAAATAGTGGATATCGAAGCATCATTCAACATACTTCTGGGAAGGCCTTGGATTCACGTTTCCAAAGCAGTAACTTCCACCTTGCACCAGAAAATCAAGATCCCACTAGATGGCAAAGTAGTGACGATCACTTCATCACCTATCAAGGCAGTGATAGAGAAGATGTCAAGCAACCAAGTAGTTACAGATCCAGTATACGAGCTTGGGGGCTTTCATAACATAAACCTCGTAGAAAGTGAACTGGCGCCTCTATACTTCGATCCATACTCCAATTTAGTGGGCAACCACATACTCAAGTCTCAGGGATACTTCCCGGGAATGCCACTGAATCCTGCCCAGAAAAATACCTTTGCACCTTACAAAGAAGGAAACTCTCAAAGGATACCATTGGGATTGGGATACAAACCCACGAAAGTAGAAGCTTTGGAGATGCTCATTCAATTTCAAAATCATAAGAACAAGGGAATCCAAATGCGACCCTACCTCCCTACCCTAAATGGATACTTCGTTAGAGAAGGGAATCAAGAGTACTTTCACGGGTTTCCTGAACCTTGGCACTATAAAGGAACGCAACTAGCTGGAATCGAGATCTTTCACGATTGCTACTTCATTCCTTCAGAAACGGTTCCTACCGTCAAAACTTCTCAAGCACCTTGCTTAGACGAACAGGCTGTTAGTCTTCTGTTTGGGGAGGACCGATTTGTTAGAGCTGCACAGGACGAGATCATTACCATGATACTTCAAGATGACCACTTCAACCCTACAACGTTAATCACCAAAACCAGTTCGAATCGGCAGAAAGGATGGAGAAATTCAATCAAGTGGACGAACAACCAAGGAAATCTCTTCAAAGTCACCACTGGAGAAGGAGAGATATTTTAAAGAGAACCTGAAGACAACGAATTCGAGTCAGAGTCGGAGTCGGAATCGGAATCAGAGTCTGAGTCTAGAGAAGTCCCTAGAGAGTCTCCTCCTGTCGTCACTCCTAATCCCCTTGTTTCTCCTAGCATAACATCGAATAGTAACAGTAGCTCGGGAAACTGTGGGAAATATCGGTATACTTCCCTTTAAATTGTAAGGATTATAACGAAATTATAAAGATGATAACTAGTCATAAATGAAAATTACATAAACAAAATGGTAAAGGATTAAGATTCAACCTTTAGTCCTAGCAAAATCGGCCTAAGAACAATATCGCAATGATATTCGCCTAATCGTTGCACCCAAGATGCTCCGAGAAATGCCCCTCAAATTGCTAGAATGAGATCCCCAATTTTCTGTAAATATTAGGGTTTGTGTGTGTGATTTTGATGAGAGAAAAATGATAGGAAAAATTAGGTTAAAAAATGATCTCCCACCTCACCTATTATAACCGAAATAGGAGAGAGTCAAGGGGAGATCTTTTCTCCTTATTTTCGGTTTGCCCACCTACCAAAATAAGGTGATTAAATCTCATTATTTTTGATAGTTTGCAAAATGTATATAAAGTGTATAATTTATAAATTGTCATTTAATTTATTCCGTATTCATAAGTCTACATGCAACAGCTTGCAGTCGATTTATTAATGCCGGCCTGTAATAATATATTATGACAATATCGTATAATATATACTTTAACTTTAAATATCGCATATGTATAATTAGCTAATTAAATATAACCAATTACATTTAATTACGAATTAACATCTTAATTCGTTCAAGCTAACATTATATACATTAATTAAATATAACATATTATATTCAATTTACGAATTGACAGTTAATTCGTCTCAGCTAATATTATTTAATTAGATTAAATAATCGTCTCATCACCACATTGACTAACTGTTTAGTCAAATACATGGACTAACCTTTTAGTCAGGCATCAATGTGATTATATTTTCATACAATCACATCTCTCAAACACATCCTTTAGGTGTGACTTTTAGGGACCAGTTGATCACCGCCATCAGTATGATAATAACGTCAAACTTTCTAGCAAGCCAACCGTTATTAGGTAATCGTTAATCAACTGATAAAATACGAAGTATACCCTTGTGAACCTATAAGAGATTTATAATGTTATCGCACTAATTTGTGGAGGACACAAGCTCCAACAAACTCCCACTTGTCCTCACAAGTGTATGTGCGATAACCGATTCTCATATCCTAAAATTTCTCCCACTCAATGTAAAACAATTTGCAATATCCATATTCACAAAGGTCATATTTTACAAGTGATCAATATCAAGAGTGGTTACCCCGACTAGAGAGTAACTTAACTGATAAATGAATCATCATTCGAGCATGGCCATGCATTTCAGTTACAACTCCTCGAGTGGCCCTGAGAAATAACTAAACCTGATAAAGGTTGGATATTTTCTTCAACTCGAATCTTGCAGATGTAAGCACAGTATGAAATAACCCAGAAAAAATCTACTTAGTCTCCTGTTACGGCAGACCATGAGAAAGAAACCAAAGTCACCCAAAAACTGCCTTAATCTCAAGAGACAGTCGATAGTCAAAAGAATCGACTCTAGGAACACAATGGACGTCCAATCCATGACCTGGCACCGAATGTTTTTAAACATTTAGGACTCCATTACATTGTCACAAAAATAATTGTCCTACGAGGTATCGTTATAACCCGTATTTGTGATCGATCAGCCAACTGATTGACTTATGGCTCGTTGAACGCACCATCAATCGACTGCACAATTTAATAGCCAGAGTTATCAGCTTATTAAGGCGATTACGGACCAAAACAAATATAATGTAATTCAGTTCACTTTGTGGCGTTCAATGTTGTCAGTACAATCCACATGAAAAACAAAATATTATAAAAGCGATGAAGTTATAAATAGTATATGAAAAAAATAATGTATCAAATCCATAATCAACTACTACAACTCAGGAACACGTTTAATTCCCATGGAAATAATGTGCCCTTCATGCTTATCATAATTCAACGGTTTAGTGAGAGGATCCGCGATGTTGTCATCCGAAGCTATCTTGTCAATCATTATCTCTTCTTGCTCCACGTAATCACGGATCAGGTGATCTTTCCGATGTACATGTCTAGACTTGTTGCTAGACTTAGGCTCCTTAGCGTGGAAGATGGCACCTCTATTGTCACAATAGATGGTGATCGGGTCATTCGAACTAGGAACTATCGTAAGTCCTTGTAAGAATTGACGCATCCATATAGCTTCCTTAGCTGCTTCCGAAGCGGCATAGTACTCGGATTCAGTTGTAGAATCTGCTACAACACTCTGTTTGGAACTCTTCCAGCTGACCGCAACACCATTAAGAGTGAAGACGAACCCGGACTGAGATTTTGAATCATCTTGATCCGTTTGGAAGCTAGCATCTGCGTAACCGATTGCGCATAGCTTAGTATCTCCTTCATAAGTCAATACCCTATCCTTAGTCCTCCGTAGGTACTTAAGGATATTTTTAACAGCTATCCAGTGTGTTTCACCTGGATTCTTTTGGTACCGACTCGTCATACTCAATGCATATGCCACGTCTAGACGTGTGCATATCATGGCATACATGATTGATCCTATAGCTGATGCATAAGGAACACGACTTATGCGCTCAATCTCTTCAGGCGTCGTGGGTGACTGAGACTTGCTCAACTGCATCCCAGTCGTCATTGGAAGGTTCCCCTTCTTGGAGTTGGTCATGCTGAACCTTTCAAGAATCTTATCCAAATAAGACTCCTGACTCAGTGATAACGTCTGTCGTGATCTATCTCGGTAGATACAGATTCCCAATATGCGTTGTGCATCACCCAGATCTTTTATCTGGAAATGGTTCTTCAACCATCCTTTAACTGAAGATAAGAGAGGAATGTCATTCCCAATCAAGAGTATGTCATCGACATATAATATCAAGAAAACAATCTTGCTCCCACTCGACTTGATATATAAGCATGGTTCCTCGACCGATCGAGTGAAACCATACTCTTTTATCACCTGGTCGAAATGATGATTCCAACTCCGAGAAGCTTGCTTAAGTCCATAAATGGAACGCTTAAGCTTGCACACTTTCTTAGGATTCTCAGGATCTATGAAACCTTTGGGTTGCACCATGTACAACTCCTCCTCCAAATAACCGTTTAAGAAGGCGGTTTTCAGATCCATTTGCCAAATTTCATAGTCATGAAAAGCGGCAATCGCTAAGATAATCCGAATGGAACGCAACATAACTACGGGTGCAAAAATTTCATCATAATGCAAACCGTGCACTTGAGTGAAACCTTTTGCCACTAGTCGTGCCTTAAAGGTAACTGGTTGCCCGTCTACAGAACGCTTTATTTTGTAAAGCCATTTGCACTGTAGAGGTTTTACCTTATTAGGTAAATCAACTAGATTCCATACGTCATTCTCATACATGGAGTCCATCTCGGATTGCATGGCTTCAAGCCATAGCTTTGAGTCGAAACAGGTCATTGCACCTTTATAGGTAGCGGGTTCATTACTCTCTAGGAGTAAAACGTTACTCTCCTCGACCATACCAATGTATCTGTCCGGAGGATTAGAGACTCTACCCGACCTCCTAGGTTCCTGAGGAATATTAACCGTATCATCAGTTGGAGGAACAACTTCCTCCATCTGTTCCTCGGTTGTTGGTTCTTGAATCTCCGACAGCTCGAAGGTTCTATTACTTGTCTTGTTCTCGAGAATTTCTTTCTCTAAGAACGTCGCACTAGCCGCAACAAAAACTCGATGTTCGGTAGGCGAATAGAAGTAATTACCAAACATTCCTTTTGGATAACCAATAATGTATGTCTTGACCGATCGCGGGCCAAGCTTATCCTCATGTCTCCACTTGACATAAGCCTCGCAGCTCCAAACCCGAATAAAGGACAAGTTAGGGACCGTTCCCTTCCACATTTCATATGGAGTCTTGTCGACAGCTTTAGTCGGAAATCGGTTAAGTATAAGAGCAGCTGACAAAAGAGCAAAATCCCATAAAGAATCAGGTACTACCGTGTGACTCATCATGGATCAAACCATATCAAGTAATGTTTGATTTCTCCGTTCGGACACACCATTTAATTGAGGTGTTCCAGGTGGAGTTAACTGTAAAACGATTCCACAGTTTTAAGGTGTTGATCAAACTCATTTGAAAGATATTCGCCACCCCGATCTGAACGGAGTGCTTTAACCTTTCTACCCAGTTGGTTCTCAACCTTGTTCTGGTATTCCTTGAATTTCTCAAAGGACTCACTTTTATGCTTCATCAAGTAGACATATCCGTATCTACTCAAATCGTCCGTGAAAGTGATAAAATATCTATAGCCATCTCTAGCGGTAATTGACATAGGTCCACAAATATCAGTATGTATGAGTCCTAATAGGTCACTAGCGCGCATTCCAACACCTTTGAAGGAAAATCGAGTCATTTTGCCGATAAGACATGATTCACACGTGCCAAATGTAGAAAAATCGAATGCAGGAATAGTCCCATTATCGACGAGTTTCTTTACACATTTTTCATTTATGTGTCCCATTCGACAATGCCATAGATAGGTTTGATCTTTGTCACCAACCTTTAATTTCTTATTATTCACGTGTAATATTTCCGTGGTTTGATCTAAGATATAAATTCCATTCATGGAAACTGCTTTGCCATAAATCATTTCATTGAAAGAGAAAATACAGCTATTATCCTTTATTAAAAATGAAAAACCGTCCTTATCAAGTACGGAAACAGAAATAATGTTCTTTGACAAACGGGTACATAGTAACAGTTATATAAAAATAACTCAAAACCACTAGGGAGTTGGATTACGTATGTTCCCTTCGAGACTGCAGCAACTCTAGCTCCATTCCCGACTCGCAGGTCCACATCACCCTTTCCGAGAGGTGTGATGTTTTTTAGGCCCTGCAAATGATTACATAGATGAGAACCACAACCAGTATCTAGTACCCAAGTTCCGAAACTTGCATGGTTAATCTCAATCATATGAATATAAGATGACATACCAATAGGAGTGACGCAGCCTGCTTTTATGTCCTCACGGTACACGGGACAGTTCCTCCTCCAATGTCCAGTCTTGTGACAATGGTGGCACTCAATGTCACCGCCCTTGCTCTTTGCCTTGCCTTGTGAGCCACGAGTCTCACCAGGCCCACTCTTACCGTTTCCTGGCTTCTTGAACTTTGGCTTACCTACAGTTAGGTCGCCTGGAGCTTTGCCCTTACCTTTATTCTTGTTGGAAATCATGAGAACATCCTGCTTCATGCTCCCACTCAATTTTATATCCTTCTCGGTCTGTACGAGAAGTGAGTGTAGCTCATGAGGACTTTTCTTCAAGTCATTCATGTAGTAATTCGCCCTAAAAAGGGCAAAACCATCATGAAGTGAATGAAGCATACGGTCAATGACTATGCTCTCACTGATTTTACAATCAAGTGCCTCCAATTTCTCGACATTCTCAATCATGTTAAGAATGTGTGGGCTAACCGGTTGGCCCTTTTGGAGTTTCGCATCAAAGAAGCGACAGGTATGCTCATAAGTAACGATTCTCGGTGCTTTTGAGAACTCGTTAGTGAGCGTGGTGAAAATCTTGTTTTCACCCCGGGCAATGAAGCGTCTCTGCAAATTGGTTTCCATTGCAAAGATGAGTACGTTCTTTATCGCACCCGCTTCCATGACGAAATCACTATAAGCAAGTGACTCGTTAACTCCCGCATTGGGGCACAGGTTTTTACGGTATTGGCTCGATTAAGTACCGAACTTACCGTCGAATGGCAGCATTCCGTAGTGCTGCCTCCCAGTCCGCAAAGTTGGACCCATCATTCTTCAGTCGTGTGAACTGATTCATGTTGTCCATAAAAACTTTAAGCCAGGACTCGCGTCCAAGTGTGGCACTCGGCATTGGAATTTCGTTATTTCCAGCCATTTGTTGTAACAGTATTATCAAAATAAACGTATTCTACACTGCGAAAAGAAGAATAAAAATAATAAGCATATGCATCGTTATGATTTTAAGTCTTAATGCAAAACTGTTATAAGCGAAGACTCAAGCATTTATACAATTATCTGTAAATTGATAAACCAACCTCTTGGCTAATTCTACTGTTAGAATTCTTGGTCGATAAATTTCTGTAAATTCTATCTTTAGTCCATCATAATCACGAGAAACTCTTCGGACTATAATGTTGAGATAAACTAAGTCAACACAAACTACTTACCCAACGTAGAAGGGGTCATATTATGCCTACCGACGAAGAAGGGATTCATAGTTGTTTGCCCTTATAAAGACTAGTCTCAATTTCTGTTTTAGAGGAAGATCCCATCAACTTTATTTTAATTCATTTTAAGTGAACTAATATCTAGCATGCGTGAATGAATAAACTAAGGTGATGGCTTAAACTGTGTGACATCTGTATGTCAATGAAAACTAACATACAATCTATATGAGTCAATTTTCATGCATTTTAGTAGTAGGTGGTTTGGTTTAGGCGGAATATGATGCATAAACTATCATGTGAATGAAAAGCAATAAGAACGGTAAAACGTAAAACAAAATAAAGTCCTAGTGTGGCCTATCTACCAAAATGAACATAAATACAACTTTGGAATCCATCCTTAGATCCGAGAAGCTTGTCTTGATGTTCCATCTTGATCCACGTAGCGGGAGTGAGCTTCAATCTCCATCTTTAGTCTTCTCAAAAATTACAATTTAAAATTACATAATAAACCTATTTACATTCTAATTTCAAAACCGTAATAAAAGAAAACCAAAACGGAGATACGAAGTCTCAAATTACATTAAAAATTATGTTTCCATCATTACGAAAACATAATTTAACTAAGGCCACACTAGGTATTACAAATTACAACCGATTGTAAAAATACGTAAATAAAACCATTCAACGATTCATTCAACTAAAATAAAATGCATCAACTAAAAATTAAACATACAATTTATAATTCCTTAATTATGTAGATTAATTTATCCAAACCACCTATTTAAATGATCAAATTAAGTGACAATTCCTCAATTACTCACATTAATTTCAATCTTAATTCACATTAAACTTGTAAAATGAATTTAATCCAACATTATTTTAAACTTATTTAAAATAATTAGGTATCTTAAAATTGTGAACTTCTTCACGACAATTAATCATACATTATAAATTTAATGTATAATCAATATTGGCCAAAACAAACAAAACAAAAACCTTTTTTTTTTTTGGGTCTCGGCAAAACAGTAGGAAAAAAAAACATAATTTTTTTTTATTTTTCAGCTCGGCCGAAAAAAAACAGGAACCCCTTTTTTTCTTCGGCAATTCTTCAAAAAACCGAAACAAAACAGAAAAATATGTATATTTTTTTTTAACTTTCGGCTAAAACAGCCCAAAAACAAAAAAAAAAATCCTCGGCACAACCACAAAAAAAAAAAACAGAAACTTTTTTTATTTGTGATTCGACATTAAGCCCTAATCCGAAAACAATTAGATGAACAAAACCGTTTATAGTTGCTATTAGAACAAGATTGGCATAATCACCTTATAATTTAAACATGTAAATTTATGAAACATGATTCTAAACAACGATTTAGAACCATTTATGCCAAAACTATATAGCAAAGAAAACAATTTATCATCAATGAAACAATCTCCATTTACATTTTAATTTAATCCTCATTAAATCAAACATCTACAAATTCATCATGTAATCATTTTAACTTATTAAAACCACCAAATGAATGAATCAAAATGGAAATAATCATAAAAAAAAAAAAAAAAACAATCGGCTCAAAAAAATTTAACACGGCAAAAAAAAATATTTTTATACACAGCCGATTTTTTTTTTCTTTCTCGAAATTTTGTTTAATTCAATTATGAAAATCATCAAAAATAATTTCGTGGCCTTGGCTCTGATACCACTTGTGGGAAATATCTGTAGGGTAATATCCGTATAAAACCCTTTAATAATAGGATTATAACGCAAATTTTATATGCAATTTATTGTCATAAACGAAAAACAACAATGAAACGATAAAGATTAAGAATTAACCTTCGGTCCTAGTGCAAATTGGCAATGAGAGATCAAAGTAGATCTCCTCCTAAATGATGCACCCAAGATCGTCCGAGAAATGCCCTTGTGCTAGAATGAATCCTCTAATTGCCTTGCAATATTGAGAGGATTATTTTTGTGAGTTTTCTTTAGATGAGAGATCTAGGTTTAGAGAGGAAAAATGTTCTCCCAAAACCCTAAAATTTTTGTCAAAATGAATTTGGTTTCAAAAGAGAGAAAATCCTCTCTTTTGTCCTCACTTGGCCGGCCATGGGCTCTCTTGGGAAGTGGGCTTCCACTTCCTTTTAGTTTTAGCTCATGGTCTGGTTCGCAAATCGCTAAAATGTATATGACGCGGTTTTGTTATAAATCGTCATCGGTTATCGGTTATTAAAGCATCAACTAATAATACGGATTAGTTGAAACATTAATACATGTCCGACAAAGACGATATTGTATAATTATATTCAATATACATTTAATTAAATATAAAACGCTTATATTCAATTTACGAATTAACTGCTTAATTCGCCTTAGCCATTATTATTTAATCCGTATTAAATAAAATATCTCAACATCACATTTTGACTAATTATTAGTCAAATAACTCAGACTAACTGGTTAGTCAAATTTGGCATCTACATGACTGTAATTTCATACCGTCACATCTCTCAAACGTATCCTATAGGTGTGACTTTTAGGGACCAGTTGATCACCGCCATCTGTATGACAATAACGTCAAACTTATCTAGCAAGCCAACCGTTATTGATAAACGTGGACCAACTGATTATGATACAAAAGTATACCCTTTGATCCTTTTAGAGATTTATAAGTCCTTGCACTAACTGTAAAGGACACCAGCCCCAACAATATCGGTATACTTCCCTTTAAATTGTAAGGATTATAACGAAATTATAAAGATGATAACTAGTCATAAATGAAAATTACATAAACAAAATGGTAAAGGATTAAGATTCAACCTTTAGTCCTAGCAAAATCGGCCTAAGAACAATATCGCAATGATATTCGCCTAATCGTTGCACCCAAGATGCTCCGAGAAATGCCCCTCAAATTGCTAGAATGAGATCCCCAATTTTCTGTAAATATTAGGGTTTGTGTGTGTGATTTTGATGAGAGAAAAATGATAGGAAAAATTATGTTAAAAAATGATCTCCCACCTCACCTATTATAACCGAAATAGGAGAGAGTCAAGGGGAGATCTTTTCTCCTCATTTTCGGCCTCTCAACCGAAATAATAAGGAGGATTATCTCCTTATTTTCGGTTTGCCCACCTACCAAAATAAGGTGATTAAATCTCCTTATTTTTGGTAGTTTACAAAATGTATATAAAGTGTATAATTTATAAATTGTCATTTAATTTATTCCGTATTAATAAGTCTACATACAACAGCTTGCAGTCGATTTATTAATGCCGGCCTGTAATAATATATTATGATAATATCGTATAATATATACTTTAACTTTAAATATCGCATATTTATAATTAGCTAATTAAATATAACCAATTACATTTAATTACGAATTAACATCTTAATTCGTTCAAGCTAACATTATATACATTAATTAAATATAACATATTATATTCAATTTACGAATTGACAGTTAATTCGTCTCAGCTAATATTATTTAATTAGATTAAATAATCGTCTCATCACCACATTGACTAACTGTTTAGTCAAATACATGGACTAACCTTTTAGTCAGGCATCAATGTGATTATATTTTCATACAATCACATCTCTCAAACACATCCTTTAGGTGTGACTTTTAGGGACCAGTTGATCACCGCCATCAGTATGATAATAACGTCAAACTTTCTAGCAAGCCAACCGTTATTAGGTAATCGTTAATCAACTGATAAAATACGAAGTATACCCTTGTGAACCTATAAGAGATTTATAATGTTATCGCACTAATTTGTGGAGGACACAAGCTCCAACAGAAATGCCCCAGCAGTTGTCCCTTTACCGCCACTGACTACTGAACAGATGGCTTCTTTGTTTCAACTCTTGTCAAAATTTAATATGAATAAATCAGATTCTGCTTACTCTTTGTGTTATTCTGAATGCAATTCTATTTACGATGATAATGAGGATGATCCTGATCCAGACTCAATCGACTTACCTCCCTACATAATTAAAGTGTAACACCCCGGCCTAAACCGGGTCGGGAGCGGTTACTTATGATAGCTCACCAGGCTGTGTACATGGCCCGCAGATCAACACGGGTCCTTTATAGCGCATTTTGTCCTCACTCATGCGCATCCCGGGAACGTTCCCAGGAGATCACCCATCCTAAGACTACTCCCAGCCACGCACGCTTAACTTTAGAGTTCTTTTGCATGGATGACCATAAAAGAAAGTGCACTTTGTTGATAAGAGTAGTACATTCAATCCCTTTAAGCACTAGTCACTTAAGCCTATCCCTGGACCTCTTCAATTACCGTGGGGTGTTACAATCACCCCCACTTAAAAAACGCAACGTCCTCGTTGCGCCTGAGAGCATAACCGCTAACCCAGAATCCTCCCCCGCTAGGTGGGTGATCACAATGGAGCGTATAACAACTGCCTCCAAGAGCGTATAACAAATGCCTCCCATCACCTCACGGTTGCAGGGTTGCTCTAATACCACTTGTAACACCCGGCCCAAACCGGGTCGGGAGCGGTTACTTATGATAGCTCACCAGGCTGTGTACATGGCCCACAGATCAACACGAGTCCTTTATAGCGCATTTTGTCCTCACTCATGCGCATCCCGGGAACCTTCCTAGAAGGTCACCCATCCTAAGACTACTCCTAGCCAAGCACGCTTAACTTTGGAGTTCTTTCGCATGGATGACCATAAAAGAAAGTGCACTTTGTTGATATGAGTAGTACATTCAATCCCTTTAAGTACTAGTTATTTAAGCCTATCACTGGACCTCTTCAATTACTGTGGAGTGTTACATAAAGAAATATTACAAGAGGGGGAAAGGGCACCAGTTATAGAGAACACTGAACCCATCATCGTAGGAACCGAACTAGAACCCCAAGAACTTAGGATAGGGACGACCTTAAACCTCACCGAAAGGGCCAATTTCATAGACCTCCTACATGAGTTAAAAGACGTTTTCGCTTGGTCCTACAAAGACATGCCAGGGATTGACAGGGATATTGCAGAACACAGAATTCCAATCAAACCAGGTTTCAAACCTGTAAAGCAGAAACTTCATCGGATGAGGACAGAATGGGCTCTTAAAATCAAAGAAGAAGTCGATAAACAATTCAAAGCCGGGTTCATCAAAGTTTCCGAGGATTGAAACTGGGTGGCTAACATAGTACCCGTACCCAAAAAGGAACTGTGAATCCGAGTTTGTGTTGATTTCAGAGACTTAAACAAAGAAAGTCCCAAGGACGATTTCCCTCTACCACACATCGACATATTGGTAGACAATACAGCAAACGACGCGTTGTTGTCCTTCATGGACGGATATGCAGGATATAATCAGATCAAAATGGCCATAGAAGACATGCATAAGACTGCCTTCGTCACTCAATGAGGCACCTATTGCTATACTGTTATGCCATTCGGGCTAATCAATGCTGGAGCTACATATCAACGCACTACGGCAACATTGCTACATGACATGATGCATAAAGAGGTAGAAGTGTACGTCGACGACATGATTGTCTAATCCCAGGATAGAAAGGGGCACATTGACAACCTTCGTAAGTTCTTTCTGAGATTGCGAAAGTAGAACATGAGGCTCAATCCTCAGAAATGTGCATTCGGGGTAACATCAGGTAAACTTCTGGGATACGTCGTCAGCCAAAGAGGAATAGAAATTGATCCATCCAAGATCAAGGCTCTAATTGAAATGCCACAACCTCAAACAGAGAAGGAGGTTAGGGGATTCCTAGGCAAGCTGCAATATATAAGCCGATTCATATCAAAGCTTACTATGATCTGCGAACCCATTTTCAAAAAGCTCATGAAAACAGATCACACCATATGGAACGACGATTGCCAAAAAGCATTTGACAGAATTAAGGAGATACTAGCCAAGCCACCAGTGCTCATGCCTCCTCAACGAGATCAATCTCTCGGTTTATATCTTTTTGTTTCGAAACAGCCATGGGGGCTATGCTAGCACAAACTGTAGGAAAAGAAGAAAGAGCTATCTACTACCTTAGTAAGAAGTTCTTGGAGTATGAGTACAAGTACACACCTCTCGAAAAGACATGCCTCGCTCTTGTGTGGGAAACAAAGAAACTACGCCACTACATGCTTAGTTACTCTGTCAAGGTGTATTCCAAAATGGATCCTGTCAAATACCTCTTCAAAAAACCCGTTCTCAACGGACGCTTGGCAAGATGGACCTTAATGCTCTCAGAGTTCGATCTCAAGTATGTACCTCTGAAGGTTATAAAGGGGCGCGCCGTTTCCGAGTTCTTCGCGGATAATCCATTAACGACACCCAAGCAGTAGACACGTGGTCATTTCCAAACGAGGATATACTACAAACCAATGTAGACTCTTGGGACCTTTATTTTGAAGGAGCATCGAATCTAAGAGGATTTGGAATAGGAGTATTGCTCATTTCTCCTGAAGGTGAGCATACGCCACTCTCTGTCAAACTCGACTTCGAGGTGACAAATAACGCAGCAGAATATGAATCTTGTCTCATTGGGCTACAAGCGGCAGTAAGTTTAGGCATCGAGAATCTTCGAGTTCACGGAGACTCATCCTTGATCATCAACCAAATTACTGGATCTCGGAAAATTCGAAGTGAAAGTCTAGCACCCTATCAGGCTAGGATAGATCAAGTTGCCCAATTCTTCGATTAGGTCACTTATCTACATCTACCTCGTGAAGAAAATCAATTTGCAGACGCTCTTGCAAAACTTGCATCTTTGATTAATATGCCAGATGACATAGTAGAAATGCCTTTATGCATCGAACGACGGTCAGAACCAGCCTACGTGCACCAAATTACAGATGACGAAGAAAATCCAGGGGAACCTTGGTTTCAAGCCATTCTAAACTTCAAGCTCAATGGTACATATCCACCAGATATGGATAAGAGAGGACAACACGCCATACGCCTAGTAGCATCTCAATACGTCCTCATGCAGGGAGCGTTGTACAAAAGAACACCTCTTGGTGTAGTCTTACATTGCCTTGATCGTTCACAGGCATAAAAAGTGATAGAAGAAGTTCATGATGGAGAATGTGGCCCTCACATGAGTGGACCAATGATGGCAAAGAAAATCACGCGTCTGGGATATTACTGGACCACGATGGAATCAGATTGCATCAAGTACGTCAGACATTGCCATAACTGCCAAATCTTCTGGAATGTGCAACATGTCCCTCCTTCACTACTCTATACCATGACATCTCCTTGGCCATTTTCTGCTTGGGGAATCAATATCATCGGGAAAATCACTCCAGCTAGAACAAGAGGCCACTGTTTCATTTTGGTAGCTATCGACTATTTTACTGAATGGGTCGAAGCGACATCTTACAGTAGTCTCACAGCCAAAACGTGGCAAAGTTCATACAAACCAATATCATCTGTCGATATGGTTGCCCACACGAGATCACCAGTGACAATGGATCACATTTCCAGGCTGAGACTGAACAATTTCTAGCCAAGTACAAGATCAAACACCACCATTCCTCGCCATACAGACCTCAAACTAATGGCGCGGTAGAGGCAGCTAACAAGAATGTCGTCACTATCCTCAAGAAAATGATCGACAATTATCGCGATTGGCCCAGTAAGATACCATTCGCATTATGTGGTTATCGCACATCAGTTAGGACGCCCACTGGGGATACTCCTTTCTATTTAACTTACGGCATGGAAGCTGTACAACCAGTTGAACTTGAAATCCCATCCCTACGAATTCTGCTTGAAAGTCAAATTCCAGTAGCTAATTGAAAGAGAGATAGATATGAAGAACTCATCCTCTTGGATGAACGAAGATTGCGCGCGTTATATAATGTACAAACATATCAGGCACGCATCAAACGAGCCTTCAATAAACAGGTTAAGCCCAGAAATATCAAAGAAGGAGACTTAGTCTTCAAATCAGTTAGAGCTCTTCTACCTGTCGATCCACGAGGAAAGTTTAAACCCAACTGGGCCAGACCATTCTTAGTCAAGCCCATACTCTTGGGGGGTGGGGTTAGGATTACAGACCTAGATGGGAATGAATTCGCTAACCCAACTAACCTCGACCAACTGAAACCATATTATGCTTAGTGTAGGACAAGACACGCACCTCGCGTAACACCCACGTGCCGCTCATGCGACATGAAATAAAAATGGCCCTTGGCCCGTTGAAGTAAAGATAACGTCACCTTGCTCTTGCATTTTGACACTTCGTCATCCTCATATCATCAATTAAATTGAGTTGTATTTTAGGAGTATGTAAAGATCATGCTTATTTTCTAGTTCACTACAAGCTCTTGCTTAGAACAATTATTCTTTTACATTTAGTCGAACTACGCGCAAGGGTTTGATTTCATTTTTTAAATGAATACGTAGGCAATCCTTCACAGGATACTACCCATTATTTTAAATGTAAATAGAAGGACATTTGCATTTGCTTTTGAAATTTGACAAGAATAATAAAAGAAAAATCACAATAGTTTCATAACTAATTAATCTTTTATTCATTTCTTCCATAAATAATAATAATATGCCAAATAATACATAATGCTGAAAAATAAATGCTATGCTAGGATTCTAAAAACCCCGCCATTTATTACAAATAATAATAATAATAAATAATACTACAAATAAGGCTACTCTTCCATCTTTCCTTTGCCTTTGTCGTTTTTATCATACTTCTTGTCTCTACCACGAGTCGGGCGCTCTTGTGCTATCTCTGACCTAATCACCAAAGGCCTCTCTCGCGGTCTAGCCTTGCCATTTCGATCCACCACCATCTCTACGGCAGGAGCGGTCTTCGGTTTCTTCGACGGATGAACGACTCGGAATCCGGCCTCTTCCTCCCCCTCAGTCAAATACTTCTGGTTCTCCTTTGCTACCCAATTACATACTACTCAAATACCCCCAAATCCCTATATTAGGGTTTAACCAAATCAAAGGAAAGACAATAAAAAGGGTACATAGATCTTACCCTCGATGCAAGGAACTCAACGGTATAACCAACGACGAGAACTGACCTTCCAAACTCCGGGGATTGCTAATAATGCGATTAGGATGAAGAACTTGCTTGCTTTCTCTCTTAAACAGTAATTTAGGTTTTGCAAAAGTGATTTAGAATAATGACGACAAAGCTTATATACCTTAATCGCATAATTAACAAAACCCGAGAAAACTCCCCGTAAAACCGGCTACTCGATCGAGTACCCGAGGTACTCGATCGAGTGCCCCCTTACTCGATCGAGTACCCTAGTTACTCGATCGAGTACCCAACAGGTTAGAAACTTTTCTAAAACGCAACTTACCCTTACTCGACAGAGTAAGGCCTACTCGATAGAGTACCCCAAGACTTATAAATACGGAGTATTACAGTCTTCCCTCCTTAAAAGGAACTTCGTCCCCGAAGTTCAAACCACTACTAAACAAAGGTACTCCCATGACATTCCCGACTCAACAACCAAAACAAAATTCAACATAAAACATGTTACTAACCCAACTCATCCCGACAAACATACCGACACAACATACAAAAGGGGTATAAAACTCTTAAAAACTGTTCGCGATCATCTCCTACCCCCCCTAAAAGAAACAAGGTTACGTCCCCGTAACCATACATACCTGATCAAAAAGGAAAGGGTAACGCTCTTTCATAGCCTCCTCTGACTCCCATGTAGCTTCCTCGGTCTCGTGGTTAGACCAAAGGATCTTGAGCATAACTGTCTCACCACTCCTAGTCTTTCTAACCTTTCGGTCTAGAATCTGCTTAGGCACCTCAAGATATGATAAGGACTCATCTAGCTCTAAGCTCTCTGCCTCTAACACATGTGACGGGTCACTCACATACTTCCGCAGCTGCGATACATGAAACACATTATGCACTCTCTCTAACGCAATTTGGTAAAGCCGGATGATATGCAACTTCCCCAACTCGCTCTAAGATCTCATAAGGCCCGATAAACTTCTGACTTAGCTTGCCTTTCTTCCCAAATCTCATAACCCCACGCATAGGAGACACTTTCAAAAGAACCTTGTCCCCAACTTGAAACTCTATGTCTCGGCGATGTAGATCTGCATAACTCTTTTGCCTATCCTGAGCTGCTCTTATCCGTTCCCTGATCATCTTAATCTGTTCCACTATCTCATGCACCATCTCTGGTCCTAAAACCACTTTGCCTCGCCTCAAAGACTATCGTCCCAACAGATTGGACTCCAGCATCTCCTCCCATACAAAGCCTCAAACGGTGCCATACCAATACTAGTGTGATACTTGTTATTGTAAGAAAATTCTATCAAGTCCAACCTCTGTTCCCGGCTACCAAAGTCCATCACACAAGCTCGCAACATATCCTCAAGGGTCTTGATTGTTCTCTCGATCTGTCCGTCCGTGTCGCAGGATGAAATCTTTGTACTCATCTTCAAAGTTGTTCCCAACGATTCCCGCAACTCCTTCCAAAACCTCGATATAAACCTCGCATCTCTCGCCGGACACTATGTCCTTAGGGACTCCATGTAACTTAAGCACGTTCTTTCGATAGGCCATAGCCAATTGTGCCTTAGTCCATGTATCTTTCATTGGAACAAAGTGAGCTGACTTGGTCAGTCGATCCACTATTACCCAAATCATGTTGTTACCTTGTTGACTCTTTGGCAAACCCACAATGAAATCCATGGAAATGGATTCCCACTTCCACTCAGGTACCTCTAAAGACTGAATCTTACCTTGTGGTTGTCGCTGTTCCCCTTTAACTCTCTGGCATGTCAAACAACGGGACACAAACTCAGCTGTCTCTTTCTTAATCCCAGGCCACCAAAACGTTTTCTTCAAATCCTTTATAGCTTGTCACCACCCGGATGAACTGAATATGGCGTACAATGTGCCTCTGTCATGATTGTCTTTTTCAACTCCTCATCATTAGGAACACACCACCTACCATCGAACCTCAAACTACCATCTGTATGAATAGAAAATCGGGACACTGTCCCTTTCTCCACCCCAGCTCTCCACTCCACTATCTTAGGATCCAACGCCTTCTTACCTCGAATGTCATCATAAAACTCATGTTGTACTGTCATATCACCCATGGCATCTCCTTTCTGCATCATATGTATCCCAAAACTCGCTACCTCATCTCTCAGCCTCATCAAAGATAGAGTTGTACACAGAGAATGTACACTCTTCCTACTCAAAGCATCAGCAACAACATTGGCCTTCCCTTCATGGTAGATGATTTCCATGTCATAATCGCCAATCAGCTCCATCCACCTCCTCTGTCTCATGTTCAACTCCTTCTGAGTGAAGATGTACTTGAGACTCTTGTGATCAGAAAATACCTTAAAGATTGCTCCATAAAGGTAATGTCTCCAAATCTTGAGCGCAAACACCACCGCCCCTAGCTCCAGATCATGAGTAGGGTAGTTCTCCTCATAAGGCTTCAATTGCCTAGAAGCATAGGCGATCACTTTACCATTCTGCATCAACACACATCCCAACCCATTCTTCGAGGCATCTGTATAAACCTCAAAGTTCTCGCTCCCTTCAGGCAATGCTAAGACAGGAGCTGTGGTCAAACGCTCCTTTAATGTTTGGAACGCCGTCTCACAACTCTCATCCCAACGGAACCTGTTCTCTTTTCTCATCAACGCTGTCATAGGTCTAGCTATCTTGGAGAAATCTTTCACGAACCGTCTGTAATATCCCGCTAAACCCAAGAAACTCCTAACCTCAGCAACATTCTTAGGTGCTTCCCACTTTGTCACTGCCTCAATCTTCGCCGGATCCACAGCTACTCCCTCCTTAGAGATCATATGCCCCAGAAAAGCAACTTTCTCTAACTAGAACTCACACTTGGACAGCTTAGCGTACAACTCATGTTCCCTCAACGTTTGCAACACGATCCTCAGATGCTCCTCATGCTCCTCCTTAGTCTTAGAATAGACTAAGATATCATCGATAAATACCACTACAAACTGGTCCAAGAACTGTCTGAAGATTCTATTCATCAAATCCATAAACACTGCCGGTGCATTAGACAACCCGAACGGCATCACCACATACTCATAATGGCCATACCTCGACGTAAAAGCTGTCTTTGGTATGTCCACCTCTCTAATCTTCACCTGATGGTACCCCGACCTCAAATCAATCTTAGAAAAGACTGATGCACCACTCAACTGATCAAACAGGTCATCTATCCTTGGCAAAGGTTACTTGTTCTTCACCGTCACTCGGTTCAGCTCCCTGTAATCTATGCACAACCTCAGACTCCCATCTTTCTTCTTCACGAAAAGAACTGGTGCTCCCCACGGTGATACACTAGGTCTAATGTATCCCTTCTCTATCAAATCATCCAACTGCTTCCTAAGCTCCTCCATCTCCTTAGGACCCATACGATACGGTGCCTTAGAGATTGGCCCCGTCCCTGGTTTCAACTCAACGGTGAAATCTATCTCCCTCTTCGGTGGCAACCCCGGAATCTCGTTAGGAAAAACATCAGCAAACTCTCCCACCACTGGTATCTCATCAACTGTCGGACTCTCTATCCGGTCATCTCTCACATGGCACAAGATCAAAGGACATCCCTTCCTCAGATAAGACTTCAAGGTGACAGCTACAATTAACTTAACTTTGGGTTTGACCAGAAACCCACGATAAGACACACTAACACCCTTAGGACCTCTTAAAGACACTTTCTTTTGATGACAGTCTATCTTAGCTTTATACTTTTCTAACCAATCCATCCCGACTATCATCTCAAAACCGTCAAAAGGAAACTCTAGCAAGTCTACAGGTAGATCAACTTGCCCAACTATCATAGATACATCTCTAAACAACCTCCCACATGATACAGACTCACCCGAAGGTATAAAAACTTGCTCACTAACAGACTCATATACCCTCAAACCCAACTGTTTAACATGACTTGAAGACACAAACGACTGAGAAGCCCCCGAATCAAACAAAACAAAGGTAGGAATACCATTAACAAGGAATGTACCGGTGATAACGTGCGCATCTTCCTCACCGCTTTCTTCTCCATCATGAATAACTTTCCATTTGGTCTTCCGTCCACCTCCCTGGACAAGATCTTTGGGCTGATGTGGTCGGCTTAGCACCCGACCCTTGATTGTTGTTGTTGTTCGTTGGTGGTTTCGATAAAATTACCGCCGTTGCGGTTGCCTCCACTCTGGTAACTCGACTTCCCGGTTTGGCCATGATCCGGCCCGGTGCATTTTGCTCGCGAAGCTCTGCGCGAGTCTCGGAAAGATCCCGGTGCACTTGTGCACTCATGTCTCTTGTGGCTTACACCACCACAGCTATAGCAGGTCACTCCCCAACTACCACTAACACTTCCGCGGCCGCGCCCAAAGGAAGCCCCCGCACTGAACCCTGACCCAGAAGAAAACCCCTTAGACTGGTTGTGGTTGCCTTTCTTGTGATTAGATTGGCCACCACCCTCGCTCTCGGACTTCCTTTTCTCACCACCTAACCTCTCCTGAGCCATCTCCACCAACCTCTCAGCTCTCCCAGCCCTCTCATAAGCTTCCTTAACATCAGTAAGGATCCCCACGGGTAACTTATCCATAATCTTAGGGGTCAACCCCCTCTCAAACCTCAACGCCATATTCTCCTCACTCAAACCCATATCCTCGGATACCTAGACTTCTCATTGAATCGCAGTATTACTCGGCCCACGTACATCTCGGCAGTCGTCTTAAACTCAAACTCTTCCCTCAACTTACTCCTTACATGCTCCGGCACGAACTCCTTCCTCACAACCCTACGAAACTCCTCCCAAGGTATAGCAGGTAAACCTTGGTTTGTATATATCTCCTTAGCACTCACTTTCACAGTATCCCACCACTTGCCACCGCCTCTCTCGGATAGAACGCAGCTTGTTCCACTCTCATCTCATCGGACGGTGAACCAAATCTAATATGTTCTCCATCTCTCTCAGCCAACTATCAAGAAGGTTAGGCTCCCCAACTCCCTTGTACTCTTTCGGGTTAAACCTCGCGATATAGAGGCTGATTTTAGAATGATCAACCTCCTTCTCCTTATCCTTATCCTTATCTTTTCCCACAGTCTTTAAAGCCTCAGTGAGAGCATCCTGATGCTCCAACATCTTAACGATGTCATCTATGTTCATAAGCTCAGCTCTCGCATACAAAGCAGTCTTCTTGGGCGACATCTTGAAACTATCATAGAAAAAGGGGGTGGATATAAACATACGCGCCAAAACCTCAAAACAAGAAAACACGCTGCCCAGACCCCTACTCGATCGAGTTCCCAAACATACTCGATCGAGTAACGGGCTACTCGATCGAGTGCCTAACATACTCGATCGAGTGCCCCAACATCAGACCCCAAACAGACCTTCTGATCTCTAACATACTCGACCGAGTAGCTAGGCTACTCGATCGAGTGACCCCCTACTCGATCGAGTGCCCCAGGTACTCGATCGAGTGCCCAAAAAAACTATTCTGGACTCGAAATCATCAAAAACCCACCCGATCAAGTCAGTCCCACTCGATCGAGTCATGCTAACTCAGAAACGCTACCCGCATGCTATACCATATGCTAACATGCTAAAAACTTGTAAAACCACATATTATGTCATAACTAAACATATAATGCTACGCATCTTTTCATACGATCTACGAGACCATTATATCATGTTATTAAACGCCACCTTGTAAACATCCAACATGTTATCATTCCAACTACAAATTTCCATATATCACCAACCTTTCTTTTACATTTTCAAGTTTTCTACTTCAAACATCCAACAATTACACACAAGTTAACCAAACAACACATACAACTTGACAAACACTCCCCCCACGTGACCGGTTCAAAATTGTAGGGCAACTTCGCGACTTTAGGACGTCTCCCAAGCCTTTGCATTAGCTCTTACAACTTTTACCCCAGGTTCATTTTAATTGACTCCCTATGTTCATTAGGTTCATTGGTTACAGGTTTCAGGATCGTCTCTCTGATACCATTTGTAACACCCCCATACTCCAAGTGCCTTACCAGGACCACCCAGGTATGAAGACATTACCATCTCGGTTACCCGAGGCAATGATAATCAAATAAACAATGAAGAAACAACGTTTAAATATAAATACTTAGTGAATAGTTACAATTCTGAAAACCAAACCAAAAGTGTATTACATGTTCTCAAACTGACTATTCTAACTGAAATGTAAATAAACTGATAAGCTACAGCGGAAGACTCCTATCATCATGTCGTGGCAATCCCAGCTATCCCAGTACTCATCTCATACTCGCCAATATCTGCTCACCATCCCCGAATGGATCACCGCAGGTTTACAAAACAACACCGGGGTCAGTACTAATCACACAACTCAATATACATTAACAATAAGATAAACAGATAGCTTAACTGTCACACACACACAGTTACACCAACTCCAATCATCTCAATCATTGACTGTCCACTAGACCAGCCCTGCCAGTGGGGGACCGCAGCCGTACCTACCAAATCCCCGCTCCACAAAGTGAGTGATAACCCTGTCCATTAATGTGCACATCCCTTCTGTGACGGGTTCCACAGAAGGCGAAACTAGGGCGTGAAGCCACTCCCGCAAGTGACCCCACTCAGCCGAGGACACGCCTCGAGAACCACAGACAACAATCACAAACACAATCGCAATCACAACCGTCACAATACAATTACTACATCAACAATCAATCTCAACACATCAACCAATATCCCATTATGGGACTAATACTGAGTAGGAAATCCTACCTGGAAAGCACACTTTGTCGACGGTCTCTCTTCTTTGTATCAAAAGCCTCCTCTATGAAACCTCCTCCTATCATACAACACATAAATGCTACCCAATTACATACTACTCAAAAACCCCCAAATCCCTATATTAGGGTTTAACCAAATCAAAGGAAAGACAATAAAAAGGGTACATAGATCTTACCCTCGATGCAAGGAACTCAACGGTATAACCAACGACGAGAACTGACCTTCCAAACTCCGGGGATTGCTAATAATGCGATTAGGATGAAGAACTTGCTTGCTTTCTCTCTTAAACAGTAATTTAGGTTTTGCAAAAGTGATTTAGAATAATGACGACAAAGCTTATATACCTTAATCGCATAATTAAAAAAACCCGAGAAAACTCCCCGTAAAACCGGCTACTCGATCGAGTACCCGAGATACTCGATCGAGTGCCCCCTTACTCGATCGAGTACCCTAGTTACTCGATCGAGTACCCAACAGGTCAGAAACTTTTCTAAAACGCAACTTACCCTTACTCGACAGAGTAAGGCCTACTCGATAGAGTACCCCAAGACTTATAAATACGGAGTATTACACCGATACCCATAAGGAGCCAACAGGAGAGAGTATGAACCACATGTTCCTCTGAGCCCACTTGAGGGCCCACTCTCGATGAATCTCTGTAGTATGTGCCAATGCAGTCTGAGGAATAATGTCAAGCTTAGGGATCTTCTGCTTAAGGCCGACTTGCCTCATCAATCTCTCCGGGAAGATGCAGATAATGAACTCCAAGCCAGGAATACGAACCGACCGAGTAGGATCTAAAGATAAAACTCCAGTGACAGACCTGAGATGCCACCATGGCACAATCCATCGGATCAAAGGACCTCCTTCATTCTTCAACTTGTTCTCCCAATAGTTGCAAACCCGAGTGAAGTCCACCATGTAGAGCCTGGTTCTCATTGCAATTGAACGAGCATGGTATCCTGGCACATTAACTGGGGGTTCGATCAACCGCAGACGCTCCATAAGCCAAACCTACAAAGAAGACAGGAATTAATGCCCATATGGTCATACAAATAAAAAAAAGAAAAAAACGGTTGGCACATATACAAAAAAAAAAAAAAAAAAAAAAAAAAAAAGGTTCTTACCTGCAAAATGATAGGACTTCCCAGATAAGGAAGCTCGCGGTTGGCTTTTCTATTGTCCAGCCCCAAAATAATCTCTCCTAAGCAAAGGCATGTTGGGCTCTTGCGCAGCTCCATTTGTTCCACTAAGCTCAAGAAACGAGGGTCCCCTCTCATCTCCTTGTCAACATGCCCTTGAAGGACATAATAGTGAAGTAGACAAAATCCGAACGCCCTGCGTCTAGCAACATAGGAAATAGAAGGGTCTTCCCTGCTTATGAATCGGTCAATGAAGTCAAGCATACAGACTCCTTTTGAGGTCACAAGATGGTCAACCTCCGCCTTAGTCAGTCCCAGCAAGTCTCTAAATTTACCCTTATACCCTTGAGAGCTAAAAGGTATAGCAGGTGCATTTTCTGGATCCCATCCTCCAATAGCAGCTATTTCTTCAGGGAAAGGACAAATATCGCCTCCAGGAAAGGCGAATACATGGAAATTAGGATCCCAATATTCAAGACAAGCATCTAAGAAAGGTTTCACAACCTTCACCAATTTGAGACTCAAGATTGATCCCAAATTAAAAGCACTCATGTCATGCTTCTCGACATTTGTAAACTCATTTGTCCACTCCTTGAGACGATTTTCAAAGGCATCCATGATTTTGAATTTTTTTAGAGCTTTTATGAAATAGACGGAAGAAAGATGGAGGAATTATGAGAATAAAAGCTTCCACGACGTCTCTATTTATACTAAAAGCTGCTTCCTAATTTCCAAAGTCAAAATCGACCAATCGGGAAGTGGCGCAAAGACTTTCAGCCTCTTCGAAGAGTCGCAGCTCTTGCTGCGCCTCTTCCCCAGAATAATTTCCGTGATTTTCAGCTTTGGATCTTTCCAAATTTATTCTGACTATAATTTCCTATTCCTATAGGTTGTTATTTTGGTAATTCCGTCAAATTGCCAAATTTATGTTTTCTAATTTTCCAAGCACGCTTTTCGAGACAACATCGACATTCTCGCCAAACGCGCCCACTTACCCATTTCATTTTATTTTATTTTTTAGGAGAATCATTTCACTCCTCGTTTCACATTTCATTTCAAACTTATACATTTCTTTTTTACGTTTTTTTTAGGGGGTAGCCCTCCCTACCGTTCGGTCATTTTTTTGGCATTTTTGTCATTTTCGCTCATTTCTGGGCATTTTTTCGCATTTTCAGGTCATTTTGCTCATTTACGAGCACTTTGTTTGCTTTTCTCATTTTGCGCTAATTTAAGTCACGTGCATATTATGTGTTCTACGTGTAATTCTGTGTAAATTTCGGCAGTATGACGGCGTAAACCATCATCTAACAAACCTGTTTCTAAACTAACCTGCAGGAACAAACATGCAACCCAGCAGCGAAGGCACTCAGGCCATCATATATACATCAAATTGGGGGCTCTCGCCCAAAACAGGTCCAAAAGTCCTAAATGAGGTCCAAAATGTATATACAAGACAACCAACAACCAAAAAGAAAAAGCAACTACTCCTGGTCGCCACTCCGCTCGGCTATCCTCGCCTCGAGGGCAGCAATCTCGGCGTCCTTGACCTCCAACTCCCTTAACAGGCGAGCTGTCTCTTCCTGGGACTGCGCCAGCTCACGCTCCAGGTCGCGCTCCTTTTGCAAGTGACAAAGAAATGCCTCATTTCAATAAATTCATTCAACCATTTCAAACAAACGCGATAAATTGCAACAAAATTCAAATAAAACGAATGATAGGTTCATACCTGTCGTCCTCGGCCACCTGCAAGCGCCTCGATGGCCGTGGCTCGTAGCCGGTTAGCCACCCTCCTTAACGCCACATGCTGAGACGGCGCCACCTACATTTCAAGAAACAAAAGGTTTTCAATAAAGAACAAAATGCATTCTTATGCAACAAAGACAGCAAAAGACAACCGAAGCTGGGGGCTTACCCTCCTTACTAGGTGCTGCCACTCCTCCAGGCCAGCGTCCGTCACCTCCTCGCCGAAGTCGTGGAGCTCGGAGATCATCGTCATCCCCGCCATGTCAGTGTACTCAAGGGTCTCGGGGTACGCTAGGGGCTCGACGCCTGCCACCTCGACCTCCTGCAGAGTTCAAATAAATGCTTTATTCGACGATCATTCGTCAGTTTGTCAAATCAAGTCAAAAGAAAAGGGAAAGAGAAATACTTACCACGATCGGCCAGTACGCCAGCCTCTGGCGAACAAACAGAGAGTACTCCTCACCGGGAAGGAGAAGAGCGTCACCACCAACGTCCGCCAAGTCAGCCTCTCTCTCAGCATTCGAAGGCTCCCTAAACATCATCCGGGGAGGATCGATGGGAACCGTGAAAGTGTCACGAGAGCACTGACGAGTCAAGCGCTTGCCCAGGTACCACACTGGACCCATGGGCGTCCTCAGCAGCAACCGACTCGAGCTCCTAGGTCGAAGGACCTCAGCCACAAAGGCTGGAGCGTCAGGGTAGTCCCCCCAAGGTCTGGGCACCCACTAAAACAAGCAAACGAAGGGTCATTCCTATGATCGGCTCTAAGCGGGAAAGGGGTCATTCTTATGATCACTTCTGAGAAACGATGAATAACAATGAGGAAAAGTGATTGAAGATACTTACGTCACTCAGCTTCAGGGCATTCACGCCCCATCGACAAACATCGTAAGAAGAGCGATGACTCTTCCTACGACACACCACCCAACCCCTCACGACTGGGTAAGACCTCGGCTCAAGCTCCGTCCTCTTGGGCGCGAAGCCCGAAAAGTAGGAGTACACCCACGCCTGCAAAACAAGACAATCGATAATGATCTTTCACAATTCGATAGCAAAGAAGAAGTAATGATCTTTCATGATACGCAATAAAGGTTCATACCTCCAATAGCAGTCCAGGACCGACAGTAGCAGGAGAAGTCCCCAAGTCCCCTTCTCCATCAGCTCAGGACGAACCATGGCCCTCATGTAGCGCGTGAGGATCGCAAAGCCAGGAGTGACCCAATCCCACCGACCCAGGTCACTCAAGTCAGAAAGGAATGGAAGAAGCTTCGTCGATAGCCTCTCCCCCTTGTCTCCGAGGTAAAGCAAAGACAAGAACCACCAGAGCCACGGACGAGCCCTCTGCTCCGCAGTACAAGTAGGAGGAGCCACCTTCCTCCCATCCATCATCACCGTCGTCGGGGTCCTACCCGCAAAGTAGTCCCTGACGTAAGTGCTCGGCACTAGCCCGGGAACGCTGGCAGCGCCCTCTTCTAGGTTCCAGCCAATCAGCCTCCTCGCCTCGGCCGAGTCCACCGTCATGGCCGTCGACGGCCACACCACAGTTTCCTCTCTACACGGCAGACCAGAGATCATGCCGTAGTCCTCCAGAGTGACCCCGACCTCCCCGAAAGGCATGTGAAAGGTCGAGGTCGTATCTCAGTACCGATCAAGGAAGGCTCGAATCAGGCAAAGGTTAGCCCGAAGCTTCCTTTCCTTGATCGCCCTCCACGCTCCCACCAAAGTTCCGAAGGCTCCCAGCTCGATGATGGCTCTCTCCTCCTCTGTCAAAGCTCCGTAGGCCTCCATCATCGTCGTATAGCCGGAAAAGGACCTCATGTTCCCGGCCTCCTGTATCCATTTGACGCAAAGTTATCTTTAGCTAAAAGGAGAAATGAAACGACAAGTGAATAAGGAAAAGTGATGAGGAAATAACAAGTTCAAGACTTACCATACTCCTCGCCGTCCTGTAAGACAGGTGGCTCTCTGCTGCCCAAATGAGATGTCGACCATCCCATTTCTCAGCCCACTCGGGTGCCCCTACTAGCTGGCGACCACCTCGTCTAACGTTGGCCCGCCGCGGGACCTCCTCAACTTCCTCCTGTACAACCTCCTCGAACACCTCCTCAAAAACAAGAGAAGGGTCGAAGTCGGTGTCCACGTCCATGGGAGCCCTCCCCGACGTAGAAGCTATGTCACCTGCAAAATTAGAGTAAGTTGGGTCGTGTCAAATGACGACGAGCCTCGGTGAAGGTGGTTTCAAGCTTTTTCAAGCCCCGAAAATGGCCTTTTCTCGCCATCTTTGGCTATTTCTTTTAAAACCCGATCGCTCATGTGGTAAATTGGGTCAAGTCAAGTCTAAGTCCAAGCCTAGTCACGGGTATGAGTCCAAATTTCGGCAGCATTTCGCTATAATGGTGATTATGCCCTAGAAAGGTGTCCTGAAAAAGCCGTCAGAAATGAAAAATCCGAAATGGTAGGAAGTTTATCCATCACGTAAGGATTCCAAAAACCAAATTTTATCAAAAATGGGCAATCCTAAGGCCATTTTCGAAGTGATTTTCGAAATAGCTGAGAAACCGTCTCAATTTCACTCAAATGCTCAATACTTGACGAAAATTCAAAAAGAATACATGGTTATGTTCCTAAAACTACCAATTATCCATTTCTAATGTCAATTTTACAAGGCAAATCCATTTGGGGAAAAGCCCCAAATTTTTGAAATAATTGGGTTGAAAACCCTAATTTTTTTTTTATCAAAATAATGTAAATACAAGAATTAAAGCAAGAATAAAACACATACCTCGATTAGTCATGATTAATAGAAGGATTTGATCAAATTTTGACGGATTTTGGTTGGAATTTGAGAGAGTTTAAGAAGTTTTTGTGTTTTGTTATTATGAATAAACACGACTTCTGTCGAGTTTTTACTCAGACAGGGACGAACTCAGGAAAGGACGCAGCAGATGCTGCGCCTCTTCCCCAGCTTACGTCCAGCTCAAATTTCAAAAGTTCGTTATAAGTTCGTTATTTGTGGGCCCATCTTTGGTGCGCCTCTTCTCCCACACCATATATCATATATTTGGTCTATTGGGCATTTATTTTTTGTCCGGACCAGTATTTTATCTCCAAGCAGACTGCGAGCCATCGCAGTATTTTATATTCAAGAAGACTGTGAACCGTCGCAGTACTTTATCAAGCCCATCAAGGATATTTTATCAAGACTTCGCTTGCAACAACGAGCGGATTTTCGACGGTGTTTCGACACGCCTTATCAATACCCTATTTTTTTTCCAAGCGAGAGTTCATGACAGCTGATTGTACTTCTCGATAGATGGAGTTCGCTTGAGACCAACGCAAGCAGATTTCTCCCAGCAGTTTCTACCGACGTCCTACCGCCCTCAATATTATGTATTGTTTCCCCTTGGAGTTCGGCAAAGGTATCGTTCTCCGGATGTTCTCATACCAACCTTCTTTTAGGTTCCCGAACTACCCATGTTCCCATACCTAGCGTTCGCCTATAGGATCCTAACCCCTTAGGATCGCTTTTTTCCGGGTTCATACGCCCAAACCATGGTTACCCTTAGGCTGCCTTCTCGCCGATGTTTTCCTCTTAGGGTCCCACACCCCTAGCACAACCCTTATATATCTTTTAGGCCCTAGCCTTAGCTCCTACACTTAACCTCAGCTCCTACGCACCTCCGGAAACATCTCGGGAAAGAAGTCTCAGGTATGATTTCTACTTATGGCTGGCGAGCCTCCTTACGCAGTCTAATGGACTTTAAACGACCCTCCCCGATAGTCGACAAACTCTGAAATGTTCCCGGCGATAGGTCCTTGGCTCAGACCCCTTGAGCCGCCTCGCGTCGCCATAGTCTTAAGGTTGTAATCTTCGATTGATCTGATGGCTATACTTTGACTTTCGCCTTGTCCAAGCCTCAGTCAAAGTGGGGCTCTGTAGATACCTTATTTCAGCACCTCCCGCAAACCACCCGGTGATGATTGGGCCGCATGTTTGGTATACAGAACGATTTATAACAGTTCATAAGTTTATCGTCAAGTGATAGCTCAAATACTTGTGTCTACCCCTTGGTCGTCATCTACGCGCCATTACGGTCGTTTTGACAGTAATTAGAGTTCATTTGGAGTCCGGGTAAAAAACCGCTTCATTTTCCAATATACCGTTTAAAATGCCGAGTCGGAATGTTCTAGAATATTCCGGATATTTATTCCATATTTTAATTTTATATTCTTTTGGTATAATATTTCCCGAAAATCTTATTTTAAAGAATAAGGAAGTCGAGATCTACCGCAATTCCATAAAAGAAACGCGGGAATCTTTCTTCCGCAGGAGGAAACCTCTGGGGAAAGGACGCAACACCTGCTCCAAAAGTCGCAGTGGCTGCTGCGCCTCTTCCCCAGCTCTTTTCTGCGTATTTTCAGATTTTTCGAAATTTGTTTCAAAAGTTTCAGTCATTCCATAATTCTTCCGTGTGATTAGTATAAATAGGGACCTTCGTTCCTCATATTTCTAACACGAGTGTCCACCCTTCTCTTCTCCCTTTGCATTCTAAGACCGTGCTCTAAGCTTATTGACGTCTACGTGCTTGATCAATCGACCACGTAAGCTCGGATCCTTCTGAGTACCAGTCATGTTGCATGACCGACCAATTTGACCAACTACACTCAATTAATCAATCAATTTAATCTAAATCCTCTTAAGAGGCACTTTCATCATACATTCGAGTCAAGCAATCACTAAACGTTAACTTAGTTAATCTCGTTTCGTCAAACATGTAAGTCTGAGGGTGTAAATCCCATCTTTTGTTATTGTATTTTATTATTGTGCCAATTAATGTAAGGTTTACGTCAAAAATATGCTTAAGAACGATTTCTAAAACCCTTTTATCAAATTGTCTTTTACGGATTAACTATAAGCAGACGTCGAGAAGAAACGCAGCATCTGCTGCGCCTCTTCCAGAGGCTGCCGCAGTTCCTGCTTTTCTTCTTCTTCCTCGCCTCTTTGTTGATTCGTCCTCATTTGTTTCTTTTTCTTATTTTCTTCTCTTCTATTCATACATAATAATTATAACACATATTCATAGTAATTTATCATCTTTAAATCCGACTTAAGTCTCTTATAATCAATATTTGCGGGTTTTTGTCATCAAATCAAACCCGGATTTTGGAGATTCGATTCGTTCATATCAAGTCTCTGGAATCCGACTTTTATATATGTTTTCATCTGTTTATCACAACTTTCGTATTATTTCCGCCTTAATAGTTTAACCTAAATAACCCTAATGAATTTGTAATTAATTTTTAATCCGTATTAATTCGTTTTAATTCGTTTTAATTCATTTTTACCACTTTTATGACCAATTCATATGTTAATAATATGTTAAACCACTTTCATCCGAGTCAAATATCAATAATCAATCATTAAACACACCAACGAACATTAACAACGCGCAGTTCTGAGTTCACAGCCAGAACTCACCTCAGGAACAGACGCAATGACCACTGCGCCTCTTCCAAGAGACGCAGCATTGCTGCGCATGTTCCTGGTTGATTTCTTTCTCTGAACTTCCGTTCTTGCTTTGACCTAATTCATTAGTTTACGTATTAATCGACTATTAACCGTAATATCACTCTAATCTGTCCGTGTTAACCTAATTTATTTTCTCTTGATTTTCTCAAATTATCCGTCTTAAATGTATTTTTGACGTAAATCAATTAATCCGTTGTATTTATTGTAATTTTAATTATCGCAATTTATTTATTGTATTGTATGATTTATTTACTTGTTTTCACATGTAATTAATTTTAAACCCTACTTCGACATTAATAAGTGCTAAATTATATGTTCACCGACTTAGTTAATTCTCACATGCTAGGATCAAAACGTTGTTTGTTGCATTGCATGCATATAATCGACAGCATATCGAGTATGAATAATTTCCCTAATCATTAGTAGAGGCCGCTATCGAGGCGGGCGGGATTAGGTGTTCATTAAAAGGACTTCCTAATACGTACCCTCACCCCTTTCTCCAGATCTCTGTAAACATCCGTGTTCATTGGCATCTGAAGAAACCCAATTTGATTAAGCTAGTGTTGATGATGCCTTAAGACAAATTAATCTCATTGTTATTTAATTGTGTGCCGCTTATGTTTAACCATGTAGCATGAAGCTCCAATTGTCAATTCAAGGTTATCAAGAATGTCATCATCAAGATCAAAGATGAAGATTGTCATTAGTGCTAAAGTCATGTGTTGTAAGGTGATCGTTTAACACGAATTTACGTTTAGGTGCAAAAACAATAGTTGAGTCAACAGTTAATTAAGGCTCGTCTTTGAAAGAAATATTTCGAAAATATTTGAATCTTTGTTAAAATGCTTTCAATGTTCACAAATTGTTTCTGGAAATATTTTGAAGTCTTTAAAAGAAAATTAAGCTTTCAATGACTTGCTAAGGAGTTTGCTTGCACAATAAGACACTTACTATAAATGGGTTGTTTGCTTTTACATTTATGGAAATGTTTATGGTTCCCATAAACACAACCATTTATGCTTGTTTCTTGTTGAAAAACCCAGCGTATTTTTGTGTGTGTGCACAATCTGATTTCTTGCAATCTTAGGCACCGATTTCTTGAGGAAGAATACTCGATTGCTTGGTAAAGAATTCGGATGGCTTGTGCATATTCCCAAGCAAACTACTTACATTATTTTAATAACTTGTGCTTATGAGTGTAAGATATTTTAATGTAAAGTATACTACTTGAACATTATAAATAGCTTGCTTAATTCATTTTTACAAGTGTGCAACAAACGAGTTTTAAACTGAAAAAGACTTAAGCTTTCAATCGAGTAAATTAACTTTGCAAAACCGTTTATCATTTCAAAATATTTGAATCTTTTGCAAGTTTGTTTATTTATCTTTTGAGTCTTTTACTTGAGTTTGTTGTTGCACCTAGTCGTTTTAGTCGTGTTCAAGGATCCCGTGTTTTGTACTTAAACTTTATCTCCTCCATTCAATTGAGTGAACAACATTGAGATAAGTGGTCTTGTAACAAACGGGTAGAACCAAAAAGTCTTAGGATGGAGTTATCTTTAAGCATGAAGTCTTCGAAGCGGAGTAGCTTTTGAGCATGAAGTCTTTCGGCGGAGTAGCCCAAAGCAAAAGTCTTATTGCGGAGTAGCTTTAAGCAAGGAGTCTTTCGGCGGAGTAGCCCAAAGCAAAAGTCTTGGAAGCGGAGTAGCTTTTAAGCATTAGCAACCGGAGTAGGTTGGGGAGTTGTTTTATTATTCGGGGTGGTCTTAGTTTGTATGAGTTTACTTCTGAGACGTTTAATAAAATAGCGTCGGACGTAGGTCGCGGAGTAGTGACCGAACCAGTTTTAAAAAAACATCGTTAGTCGTGTCTATTTCGTTTTATTTCCGCTGCACACTCTACTCACGTTTTTATCTACAAAATCAACTGTTGAGTACACTGTAACTTCTGCTTGCTGAATCGTTGTTGAATTCCTTTAACTCTCTAGTTCTAAGTATCGACTTCTCCTTTCATCTAAGCATTGTTTAAAGTGTTTAAGAGTTTTAAAAGAAGCTTTCATTAAGCTTAAAATTTTAAATAGACACCTAATTCACCCCCTCCCCCTCTTAGGTGCCCTCGTCCGTGACTCTTCAATTGGTATCAGAGCCTTGTGCTCTTGATAACTGGTTAACTACCAGTGAGTTGATCCTATAGTCATGGACGGGAAACATACTAAGTACCCTATCTTTAAAGGGGATAACTACTCCTGGTGGAAGCACCGTATGGAATACTACGTTAAAAGTACGGATTATGAGTGTTGGGTCATTATTCAAAAGGGTCCCCTTGCTATAACGATTCTCCGACTACGATGGGAACAGTCTGAAAAAGTGAGGAAAGTTATGTCGAGGCTGACTATCGTAAAGTCGAGAAAAATTCTAAAGCCATGTCCATTCTTCAATATGGCATCGGTGAACAAGATATTAATCGCATCTCCGGATGTACCTCGGCTAAAGAGATTTGGGACACGTTAAACCTTGCATATGAAGGAACGTCTCAAGTCAAGTAGCATCGTATTGACCTTCTCATGCAACAATATGAGATGTTCAATATGATGAAAGATGAGTCAATCAATGGTCTTTCTTCTCGCTTTTCTAGTATTGTTAATGAACTTAAAGGTCTAGGTAGAGAGTTTGAATCCGAGGATATAGTCCGAAAGATCCTTCGTAGCCTAAGTGATAAATGGCAACGGAAGGTGACGGCTATTGAGGAGGCTAAAGATCTGTCCAAGTTGTCCCTCAATGAGCTAATGGGATCACTCATGGCACACGAGTTAAGTCTCGCAAAGTGCTTGGGTGAAAGTTCAAAAGCTAGAGGTTTCGCTCTCAAATCAACCTTAAGTGATGAGGAAGAAGATGGAGATGACGAGCAAGCTATGTACTCACGAAACATGGCGGATATGATCAATAGTCACAATCCTAAGAAGTTCAACAATGCTAACAAAAAACGTTTTCAAAAGAAGAGATCTTATTCCACGGTGGCTTGTTTCAAATGTGGTGAGAAAGGTCACCTTATCAAAGATTGCCCCAAGTGGAATGAGTTCAAATATAGAGAAAAACGAGATTTTGCAAAGAAAGATTTTAAGCATAAAGTCATGTCTACAATATGGGGTGCATCTGATTCCGATGAGGATGAAGTCCTTGAGGAAGAATTAGATGCCAAAGTTTGTATGCCAACTCGTCTTGATCTTGACGGACCCAAGTCTTCAAAGAAAGAATCCGCACTCTGTCTTATGGCGCACTCCGATGACTCCAGCGATGACTCCGACACCGAGGTAATGAATCTCAAGAACAAGGTGAGAACTCTTTCTAAGGATAAGCTTTGTTTGATGTTTGATGATGTACTTGACAAGAGTCTTGCTAAAAACGATAAACTCTATGACTTGCAAACTCAAATTGAGGAAATTGCTGAAGAAAATGTTGGTCTTAGAGAGTGTCTAGATGAGATAAAAGAAAGTAACATCATTCCATCACTCAGAAAAGAAATTAAGAAATTGAGGAAAGAAAACCTTGTTCTCACGAATATTGCTAGCTCGTCAAAATCAACAGTTGCCTCAACTGTTGTTTCTGATGTTGAAAAAGAAAACGAGTCTTTAATTATTCAAGTTGATATTTTCATTAAAGAAAGAGACTCGCTGCTAGCTGACCTTACCTCGTGTCGACATGATAATAAGCAACTTGAAGAAATTGCTATGTTTCTTAGTGATGAATGTAGTCATGCTAAATCCGCTTTCGACAAAGTAGGCAAAATAAATCTTGACCATCTTGCTAAAATTGAAACATTGACCAAAGAGTTGCATGATGCTAAAGAGTTTTACAGGAAATGGGAATGTAGCCAAAACATTTTAGACTCCCTCATAAATCAGTCCCAAAAATCTGAAGAGAAAGCTGGACTTGGTTTCCAAAGTGTGATTCGATGAATCAGAATAACCCGAAAACCAGAACCAAACAAGACTGATTTTCGAAGGAGAAAATATGCAGGCCTTCCTGAGTATATTGTTTGCAAGTTTTGTAGTAAAACTGGTCATGACTTTAATGGTTGTGCTAACCGACTAAACGACTTAAATAAAAACATCAAGGTTGCTAAAAAGGAGTGGGTTCGCAAAGATTTGATTAACAATGCAACTCACAAAAAGGGATCCAAATTCGTTTGCATTCCTAAACTAACCTCTTGATTTCTTATAGGCATTAGTGAGAGGCAGCAGTAATTGGTACTTGGACAGTGGATGTTCACGTCATATGACGGGAAGTAGAAACCAATTTCTCTCACTAGAAGCCTACAATGGTGGCACCGTGATGTTTGGTGACAATAAGAAAGGTGAAATTATTGCAATCGGGAAGGTTGGTAAGTCATCGTCACAATGTGTCGACAAAGTGTTGCTTGTCAAAGGTTTAAAGCATAATCTCCTTAGCATATCTCAATTGTGTGATAATGGTAATATCGTTGAATTTTGTGCTAGTGAATGTCGTGTCTTAGATGGTAATACAAGGGAAATTGTTCTTGAAGGAAAACGTGTTAAAGATGTTTACTTGACTAATCTTTTTGCATTGTCTAGTCGTACCATGTCTTGTATGAGTGCTTTGAAAAAGAACGACCCATGGCTTTGGCATAAGAGATTAGGTCATGTAAATGCTAGAACATTGAACACCCTTAAGCGACTTGACTTAGTCGATGGCATTCCTAATATGAAATTTGACTTTAATAGTTTGTGTGATGATTGTGCTAAGGTGAAGCAAGTAAGAAGCTCCTTTAAATCCAAAAAGTTCATTAGTACATCTAAACCTCTTGAGTTACTTCATATTGATTTATGTGGTCCAATGCGTGTTAGAAGTAAAGGAGGTAGTCGTTTCTTATGTGTGATTGTTAACGATTTTTCACGATTTGTTTGGCTTCTCTACTTGAGTTCTAAAGTTGAAGTATTTGATGAATTTTTAATTTGGTTTAAAAAGGTCCAAAACAAGTTTGATAAAAATCTCATATCCTTGAGATCTTACCATGGAACCGAATTTGAAAATTCCTCATTTATTACTTATTGTGATGAGCACGGTATTAGCCATAACTTTTCCGCGCGTGCTACACCTCAACAAAACGGGGTTGTAGAGCGTATAAACCGTACACTTGAAAACATGGCTAGGACTATGCTCATTAGTAGTAATTTGCCAAAGAATTTTTGGGCCGAAGCCGTCAACACATCATGTCACATTTATAACCGTGTTATGATCCGAAAAATGCTTAACAAAACACCCTACGAGTTGCTTAAAGGAAGAAAGCCTAATTTATCCTGTTTGAAATGTTTTGGAAGTAAATGTTTTGTTTACAACAATGGAAAGGATAATTTGGGTAAATTCGATGCTCGTAGTGATGAGGCCGTATTTGTCGGTTATTCGGATCGTAGCAAGGCTTATAAAGTGTATAATAAACGAACCATGAAAATGGAAGAAAGTGTTCATATCATATTTGATGAGTCTAGTCTTTTTCATTCTAATACACAGGAAGAGGATGATGAAGATGATGAGGACTATGAGCTTGGAATGATCCGACATGACATGGATGATGTACACGAAGAGAACGAACAAGAGGAGCCAAATCAACAGTCGGATCAACTGTTGATTGAAGGAACTGGCCAAGAGACAGGGGGAACAAACCACTTGAACCACAAAATGAGGCTACGACATCCAGGGGGAATGAGGGTACAGTTGAATAAAACGAACAAACAGAAATAAACCCTCAAACACAAAATAAACCAGAACCAACAGTTGAGCGAACTGTTGAGTCAGAACCCCAAGAAGCCTCACAATCCTTAATCGTACCAAAGAAGTGGAAACACCAAAAATCTCACCCCCTTTCTAACTTAACCAGTGACTTGAATTCGGGAAGGAAAACAAGATCATCACTCAATGATTTCTTTGCATCTCATGCGTTCCTCTCACAAATTGAACCGACGAACATCACCATGGCACTTGAAGATCCAAGTTGGGTGATGGAAATGCAAGAGGAACTTAATCAATTCAAAAGGAATGAGGTATGGCATCTTGTCCCTAGACCTACTGGTTATACCGTGATTGGTATCAAATGGGTCTTTCGCAATAAGCTAGATGATTCGGGCAATATCGTAAGGAATATAGCTAGACTAGTGGTGCAAGGATTTAAACAACAAGAAGGCATTGATTATAATGAAACCTTCACACCAGTAGCTAGGCTTGAAGCCATACATATGCTCATAGCTTTTACAGCTCACAAAGGCATCAAACTGTTTCAAATGGATGTCAAAATGGCTTTTCTAAATGGTTATTTAGAGGAAGAGGTCTTTGTGGAGCAACCAACGGGTTTTATGAACAATGAATTTCCAAACCATGTTTTTAAATTGGACAAGGCGCTTTATGGTTTAAAACAAGCTCCAAGAGCTTGGTATGATCGCTTGTCAAAATTTCTTTTGGAAAATGGTTTTGTGCGTGGATCGGTTGATAAGACATTGTTCATAAAGTCACAGTGTGGTGAACTGTTGATTGTACAGATTTATGTCGATGACATAATATTTGGTGCAACGAATAAACTCCTTTATTTGTACTTTTCGGAACTAATGAAATCTGAGTTTGAGATGAGTATGATGGGAGAACTAGGTTTCTTCCTTGGGCTTCAAATCAAGCAAACTCAAGATGGTGTGATGATTCATCAACAAAAGTATATAAAGGAGATGTTATGTAAGTTCGGTATGACTAATTCTAAACCCTTCTCTACACCTATGGTTTCATCCACAAAGCTTGACAAAGATGAGAATGGTAAGAAAGTTGATGAAACGATGTATCGAGGTATGATCGGTTCATTACTTTATTTGACCGCTAATCGACCGGATATTTTATATAGTGTATGTCTATGTGCTCGTTTCCAAGCTAGTCCTAGAGAATCGCATTTCATTGCCGTAAAACGTATTCTTAGGTATTTAGTTGGAACGTCTAATTTGTATCTTTGGTATCCCTCACATTGTCCTTTTGAGCTTTTAGGATACTCGGATGCAGATTATGCCGGAAGCGTTGTTGATCGAAAGAGTACATCCGGGATGGCTACTTTCTTAGGTCCGTGTTTGATCTCATGGGCGTCTAAGAAACAAAACACCGTTTCTCTTTCCACCTCTGAAAGCGAGTACGTAAGTGCCGCATTGTGTTGCGCGCAAGTTCTTTGGGTTCGACAACAACTAAGGGACTATGGTATTATCTTTGATTCAACTCCTATCTTTTGTGATAATACGAGTGCCATTAAATTTTCAAAGAACCCTATACAACACTCAAGGACTAAGCATATTGACATAAGACATCATTTTTTACGTGATCATGTGGAAAAAGGTCAAATTCGTCTTAAATTTTGTAGAACGGAAGATCAAATAGCCGACATTTTTATAAAACCGCTTGAAAGAGAACAATTCTTAAAACTTCGGTTGGAAATTGGTTTGTTGGATTCCGCGTAAAATTTTATGACGACTTGCCCTCGATGATTGACTAGAGTAGATGTTACATTTGTTTTTATAAGTGATTATGTGTTATTTTTACTCAATGAATTAAATGATTAATTTGCATGTAAATCCAATGGGTAAAGTAATTATTCACATGGAGCCACTAAACCTTCATCTAACCATCAAATCTCACTTTCCCCATTACCCATGTCCCTAGAGCCGCCTATACACCCAAAACCGGCTACACCCACCTTCCTCTCAACCAATCAAATAAAAAAGCCTAAAACACTATTCACCCAGCTCATTTACTACATGTATAACTTTCAACTCTTAAATCATGACCTCTTTACTCACTTTCAAAATATTCAAAAAATTACATCTTCCCCAAAATATTTTCCAAAACCGTCCTACACATCCCTCTACCAACTGTCACTTTTACTTTCACTATAAGAATCATGCCTCCAAAACCAACTAAACCGAAAACTTTGAAGGAAATCCGAGACTCCTACAAGCCGAAAACTGCATCGGTTAAACCACAAATCGAAAGTCTTGGATCAAAAACTGCCCAAAATCAAAAACCAACAAAGAAACCTAGAGTCTTTGTGCCAAACGCCCCAATGACAAGGAAGAAATCAGTTGCTAATCGTCCTAAAACAGCTGCCGAGGCTAGGAGATTCTCAAGTCGGGTGTTCAATCAAAAATTCGAATTGAATATGCCGCATGCAACTGAAACCGAGGGTGAAGAAGGAAGCTCACGGGTTGTTGGTGAAGTTGATGATGATGGAAATCCAATCATTCAAGAAGTTGAGGAAGTTGATGTTGGTGTTGGTAAGGAAAGTGAAAAAGATGAGGAGATTGTTGATGAGGGTGCCGAGAAGGAAGGAGAGAAAAACAGTGAGGAAAAGAAAGATGTTGAAAGTAAAGAGGAGAATGAAGAAAACAATGAGAATGAAATTGAAAAGAGTGTGGAAAAATCAATTGAAAAAAGTGAGGAAAAAGAAAAGAGTGTGGAAAATTCAATTAAAAAAAGTGAGGAAAAAGAAAAGAGTGTTGAGAAAAGTGTGGAGGAATCGGTTGAGAAGAGCAATGGGAAATCGAAATCAAAATCAAAATCAAAATCGAAATCGAAGGGAAGTGTTGGTAGTGATGAAATGTTGAAAGATATGTTTGGAAATAAAAGGCGAAAAAGGAAAGGCAAAACCGTGAGTAAGGCAACGGTTGTGGAAACGGAAATTGACACGGAGAAATTGAATGCCGTCTTCAATGATGACGAGTTATTCAAGGAGGAAACCGTTCCCAAACCGAAAGGCAAAGCTAAGAGAGTGTCCACTCGGTTGATCTCAAAGAAAATAAAAGTGGAGGAAATGGCAAAGGAAGTTGATGAATTGAATAGTGCTATGATTGCTATTGAGCAACCTCTTGATGAGAACAAGTCCAAGGCACTCGAGATTCTTCATGGGTATCGCTTTCCAAAGGATATCTTTGATTGTTGCAAGCATGTCATTCAAGGAAACTTTAAGTCGGGTCGTCGCTATGAACTCGAATGGTATGATTCGTCCCCCGCTTTTAAATTCTTTAAAGATGCAATTCATGCACAAAAGTGGGAGAGTCTTCTTAATCAATATAACCGAGTTTATTTAGCGGAGATTGTTCAATTTTATACTACGGTCAAAGTCGATGTCCAATCGGGTAGTCTTACCGCCGTTATCAATAACAAACCCTTGTGTCTCAATGTTGAAATTGTTGGAAATTTACTCGGTATTCCTACAACCGGGTTGTCCTCATTTCTTAAGGGTGGTTGGCCGACTATTGATAGTATAAGTTCCTTGACCATCACAAAGTTTCTAAGTCCCAAAGCTACGTCCCCTATCACACTCAAACCGAGAGAAATCAAAATAAACCACCGGTTCTTTTTCAATTTCATTTATCGAAACTTGATTCCATGTAATGAGAGCCGTGGTGTGTGTGGTGTGCTAGACATGTGGTTGATTTATTATCTTGCTAAACACCTTCAAATTAACCTACCCGCTTTGATGTTCTTTCACATTAATCATCTTGCTAAGATTGTTGAAAAGCGTAAGGTTGATAGTTTCACCGTGTTAGCATATGGGATGTGGTTATCGGTCATTTTCGAGAAAATGGATATTGTGGACTCGACTAGTTTCGGTGTGGATCACATGTGTGACACTATGACCTCGGGAGTTTTATCACAAATGTACTTGAAAATTGATGGTGATAAACTTGCTCGTATTTGGTCGGGTATGAAGGCTACGGATGTCTCCTCCTCCTCTGTGCAATCATCTTTCTTGACATGTCTCACTAAGGATGTTAAAGCCTTGTTGGATCTCCAACATGCTCAAATGAGTGAGATTGCGGGTCTTCGTTTGGAAGTGTCGTGTTTGCGTAAGGAACTCAATTAGGTTAAGGGTCAAAATGAAGAACTCTTGGAGATGGTTCACGGGTTGGTTGGAGAAGAGGATACCGATGAAGTTGATGATTGATCTCTTGCTCTATGCCGTACCTAGCCTATGCCGTATGTCATACCAAGCCTTTTGCCATAACCATGCCTAATGCCTAATCAAACCAAAAGCCTTTCTAATCCCTTTTTACCTTGGCTTTGTGTTTGTGATATATTTTGCTAATATTGGTTATGTTGTTAGTTGTTGAACAATTTGTTTTGTATAACTCTAATCCTTATTTAGACTTGTGTTCTTCCTACTTGATGATGTCAAGAGGGGGAAGTTGTTTAAAATTACAGGTGGTGATTTAATGACTCTTAGGCTTGCGTACACCCTAACTATGTTAACTTGGCGATTAAATGTTCTACCTAGGCTAACGAAAAATTTGATTAATTTTCAATGACCATGTATTTATGCATCTTATTTTGATCATGTTTTGACTTGTTAACCTTGACCATGGATTAAGGGGGAATTGCACACTCAATTTTATTTGTCTTGCCATCATCAAAGGGGGAAATTGAAGAAACCCAATTTGATTAAGCTAGTGTTGATGATGCCTTAAGACAAATTAATCTCATTGTTATTTAATTGTGTGCCTCTTAAGTTTAGCCATGTAGCATGAAGCTCCAATTGTCAATTCAAGGTTATCAAGAATGTCATCATGAAGATCAAAGATGAAGATTGTCATTAGTGCTAAAGTCATGTGTTGTAAGGTGATCGTTTAACACGAATTTACGTTTAGGTGCAAAAACAACAGTTGAGTCAGCAGTTAATTAAAGCTCGTCTTTGAAAGAAATATTTCAAAAATATTTTAATCTTTGTTAAAATGCTTTTAATGTTCACAAATGTTTTCTGGAAATATTTTGAAGTCTTTTAAAGAAAATTGAGCTTTCAATGACTTGCTAAGGAGTTTGCTTGCACAATAAGACACTTACTATAAATGGATTGTTTGCTTTTACATTTATGGAAATGTTTATAGTTCCCATAAACACAACCATTTATGCTTGTTTCTTGTTGAAAAACCCAGCCTATTTGTGTGTGTGTGCACAATCTGATTTCTTGTAATCTTAGGCACCGATTTCTTGAGGAAGAATACTCGGTTGCTTGGTAAAGAATTCGGATGGCTTGTGCTTGTTGCCCAAGCAAACTACTTACATTATTTTAATCACTTGTGCTTATGAGTGTAAGATATTTTAATGTAAAGTATACTACTTGAACATTATAAATAGCTTGCTTAATTCATTTTTACAAGTGTGCAACAAACGAGTTTTAAACTGAGAAAGACTTAAGCTTTCAATCGAGTAAATTAACTTTGCAAAACCGTTTATCATTTCAAAATCTTTGAATCTTTTGCAAGTTTGTTTATTTATCTTTTGAGTCTTTTACTTGAGTTTGTTGTTGCACCTAGTCGTTTTAGTCATGTTCAAGGATCCCGTATTTTGTACTTAAACTTTATCTCCTCCGTTCAATTGAGTGAACAACATTGAGATAAGTGGTCTTGTAACAAACGGGTAGAACCAAAAAGTCTTAGGATAGAGTTATCCTTAAGCATGAAGTCTTCGAAGCGGAGTAGCTTTTGAGCATGAAGTCTTTCGGCGGAGTAGCCCAAAGCAAAAGTCTTATTGCGGAGTAGCTTTAAGCAAGGAGTCTTTCGGCGGAGTAGCCCAAAGCAAAAGTCTTGGAAGCGGAGTAGCTTTTAAGCATTAGCAACCGAAGTAGTTTGTGGAGTTGTTTTATTATTCGGGGTGGTCTTAGTTTGTATGAGTTTACTTCTGAGACATTTAATAAAATAGCGCTGGACGTAGGTCGCGGAGTAGTGACCGAACCAGTTTTAAAAAAACATCGTTAGTCGTGTCTATTTCGTTTTATTTCCGCTGCACACTCTACTCACGTTTTTATCTACAGAATCAACTGTTGAGTACACTGTAACTTCTGCTTGCTGAATCGTTGTTGAATACTTCTAACTCTCTAGTTCTAAGTATCGACTTCTCCTTTCATCTAAGCGTTGTTTAAAGTGTTTAAGAGTTTTAAAAGAAGCTTTCATTAAGCTTAAAATTTTAAATAGACACCTAATTCACCCCCTCCCCCTCTTAGGTGCCCTTGTCCGTGACTCTTCAGCATCCACGAGAGTCATTCTAGACATAGAATGCTAGGGGTAACGAGTTCTTAGTGTCTATGTCACTACTTTGTGTCTTGACATGAGACGAAGTATTCGAACTGTTTCTAATTTTCCACAATAAATTGGTGGCGACTCCATAAATGCAAACGCTTGTTTCCAAAGTGCCCCCGTGGGCCCCCTGTATCCACAAGTCCTCACACATGACCGACTTAACATGTTTACCAACAACACCTTTTGACTTCAAAAGTGAAGATAACCCCATTCAATAAGGAATAATGATTGTTCCATCTACAGCAGGCTTAGACACTTTATTCAAAACATATTCAATGTGACCAAAAATTAAGAACGACACATTTACCTTATCACCATTAAGGATATGATAGAGCAGCCTTACCTCCTGACTGTGCACCTTGTTCTTCCCCTTCTTTTGCGATAAAATGGTATTATGAATAACATTCAGCCAAAGATTCGCAATAGAAGAAAGAGAAGAAGGCACAACCTAAGAACTGAGTATAGCATTTTCATCAAAGAAACGCTTGATACGAAGCTTAGCCTCATCATCAACTGACCTCCACCCATTCCAAGCTTGAATTTCAATCCCCTTAAGGCTGAGTCCCATCAGATTAGCAAAATCTTCCATTGTTATCTTGATGATTTTTTCTCCAAAATTAGCAGATAAAATTTTCTTTTCAATTCTCAACGTACCCAAAATTGAGTAAGTTGAACAAGAAAAATTTTGTGTGGTGTAGCAAGAAACTTACCCCAATCTTGAACTTCTAGTTTTACCTTAAATTCTCGCACAGCAGGGGAGTCACTATACTTATTGGACTAAAAAATTCTACCATAGAACAGAGGATAACGAAGAACCTTACAAACTTGTTTGAGTTCGTTCTTCATGAGTCAAATGTCGTGAAAAGCTTGATATATTGAATGATTTTCCATGGCGGATTGAAGAATAGTATGTAGATGAATTAAATAGAGTTATAGAATGTTTAGAAAGAGAAAATATCTAGAGAGATAACGGTGAATAAGAGAATGTGTTTTTTAAGTTAATAAACTGTATGTACAATCTTATCTTCCTTCTATTAATACAAGAACATTTAGTGCATCAACATTCATCCACATCATCAAATAACATAAACTAATTGTGCAATAGTGGTAGGCCTCCTTAGAAAAAGAAAAAAAACTACTTTAATTTATTGTATAACATTGGAGGGCGCAATTTTTCAGTTTTTGTTCGTTTCTAAATTTTCCAATTGCATATTTTCACTTATAAAATTTTTATATACCACATAGTTTTAAATTCATATTTATTTTATATGGTGTTCAAATTTCCAAAATGTTTAGAGCAAAAACATTTTGAGCACGTCATTAAGTTAATGATATATTAATGTTTTGTAAATTATTAAAAATTCAAAGATGCATTATATTAATACAAACCGACAAATTTAGAGCAACAACCTTTTTCCAAAACAAGAATTTTTCATGGTAAATAAACCCTCTTAAACCCATCAATCATTAATAATAATAATAATAATAATAATAATGATCAATAATTATAAATTTTGCTTGGATAACTTATATATTAAAAATATTGATTAATTAAAAAATTTCAAAAATTAATAAACATGGAAAAACTATAAATCTGTTTTTGTGAATTCCGAGCATTGACATATAAGAAAGCAAAAGGAAAAAAGAAACACCTTTTATAAATTTTTAATTTTTTTTTTTATAAAGGTGGAGTAACCACTATTCGTTTCTGATGGAAAAAAAATGACAATTTGCATGCCTAACTAGATGTGGAATTTAGGAGGGTTGCACCAATCAACGTATTTATTTTTCACTTATATCATTCACTGACACACATTGTATATGTTACATGTTAATATGTTATAGGCTTATTGTCAATGAAGTAAATGCAAATAGTAATATTATATAGAAAATAAAATTACTTTATCATATAAAATATGTACATATCATTACTTACAGGCCCGTGCAAATTGCACAGGCTTAAAACTAGTTGTTTATATACAAGTATGAGTATCAAACTTAATATGTACAATTTTAACTAACTTTAATCCCAAATTATATGATCTACCAAATAGCTACCTCATTAGCAGGGGCGTCTTAAAACTATCGGAGGCCCGGTTCAAAGAAAAAATGAGGCCCTAAAACTTACATTCAAACTTTATAGCTGTAGATAGCCAGTATCTGTTGAGACTCCAACAAACACCCGATGATTATCGGACTTCAACATGCTTAGGAATCGCAGCGTTTGATCGACAGTTTTGTACAACTATACGTCGGAAAACTTAAAACGATTTCGAAAATAAAACATTTCAAAACATTTCAAAAGTACCTGGAGTGTTTAATGCATGACGACGGGGTCACAATGACACTAATTAGAGTCAAAACCGACACCGGACCAAAAACCGACTTAAAATTCAAATCCCGACTCCAACAACGAGTCAAATCGAGTCAAACACAAAAAACAAACTTTTCAAATACTTCCATGTTAAGGTTTCCCGGAATCCTTAGTGGTCAAGTACAAATCAAGTTCATCAAAACCTAGGATAGAACAAATCATGATTGCACTTGTGTGATAGTGACAAGACACCTCGAAGACCCGTGAAATGGCTCGCGCCTCTTCGAGCAGACCATCTGGCCACGTCGCTCAAAACGCACACAACCACCCATTTTCCTATAAATACCCCTCAAATGCCACCATTTGAGAGTTACGCGAGCGTCCGTCCCCTCACCTCTCTCTTAAAATTCTAGACTCGACTTCTCAAGTCACAAACCGACACGTGTTTACGACCTACCGATCGTAAACACAAGCCTTACACATTGTTTGGTACCGTCACCGTGCATTAAATAACTTGACCGACCATCTCGGCCACTACGCCATCACTAAACTTAAAACACTCTTTTTACATTGCTAAAACAGTTTTCAAACCGAGTTTTCTGACCAAACAAGTTGATACACTTTCGTCGATTTCTCGTCTCAAGCCTAGCATGCATAACATGCTAAAACATGCATAACATGGTCCAAATATGGGATAAATGAGCCAAAACCAGATTTTTGGCCGAGGCAAGGGCTGCTTGTGTAGCAGCCAGGCTCGCGCCTAAACCTCCTCCTCAGCCTCAATCCAACCGTGTTTGGTCTCTTCTTCCCCTTTATTTTCATTTCATATTTGTAATCGGTTCTCACCATTTCAAATATTTCAAACCATTTTTATGACAAATTTTTAACCATAAAACATTTTCACCCTTGGTTTCTAATACCATGACGGTTTAATCCGTGTTTCGGTGATAATATTTGGTTAATTATATTATAAAAGGTATTTTAAAACCTTTTATTTCATTTCTTTACATTTTGAAGAGTATTTTAAAGCCTTTCTCATTTCTTTACATTTTCAAAACAAATGTATTAGTCATCAAAACAAAATCATCCTTGGTTCTACATACCATGTCGGATTTTAACCCGAGTACGATGATGAACATTGACTAATTACAAACAAATGAACTTAAAACAATTAGCTCATAATCATTTTCAAAACTATTTATGTCAAGCTTGCTAAATCGAACCTGACATCGAATATTATCAAAACAGTGACGACTATTCAAGTCTCGTTCTTCACATCAACACAAAAGCGGCCTAAACGGTCTTTTCAAATCAAGACGGGTTTAAACACCCACTTTTCAACACATTTTACAAACTTTTTCAATGGTCAGAAGACGCTCTTCCATCGTCTGTTGACCCGCGCTTAAACAGGCCACTCATTTTTCCATTTTCAAACCAGGGCAGACCTGATTGCATCGCCTGACGGCTCGCGCCTCTTCTGGCTGCCTGATGCAGGGTCTGTTTCCTTCCAACACTTGTCTAGGATGATCCCGACTTCGTTTAACCCGAATACAGGACGGATCAGATGACAAATCTGCCCATTTCACATTATATTTGTAAAACGCCTTACTAAGACAAATGGATCACGTTATGCACCATAAACCTAACTCGGTAAATGGATGTTTAATTTCCGTCTTGCATGCAAATCAACATTAAATCCAACTCGACATCAAATACTTGATACTTGGATTAAAATAACCGACATAGAAAGCTCACATGTTAGATTTAAACTCGTGGATACGCATTCATGCATTTACCCGTTTTATCAACTTTTGCATTTAACCAACCAAGATCGATCAGTAGAGGCCGCTACCGAAGGCGGGATTGGGTGTCCGACTAAAGGGCTTCCCAATACGTTCCTTCACCTATTACTCAGAAATTTTGGATAGTGGACGACCTTATCCATGGCGTACGAGAGTCATTCTAGAGATAGGATGCTAAAGAGGGACGATTCCTTATGTTTAGTACCTATGTCAAACACCGCTTTTTGCCTTGGTTGACCTAGGTATAAAGTGGATTCGAACGGGTTCCAAGCATCCCACAAATGCTTGGTGGCGACTCCGAACATCTCTAATCGTTTCGAGACCCTTACCGAGACGAAACCAACCGATCTAAAATAATCCGGTCGAAAGCATTCCTTACGCCGCCGAGCGTGGCTTTCAAAAGACCGCTATACGTCCACAGATTGGCTTGGCATATAGGTGGTTATGTCCACAATAGCTATGAACATATTGTCAATTTTCCATTTGCTAACAAATAAAAGTATTTCATAAATTCATCCAAGTTTTACTAACATTTTGTAAAGAAAACATCTTTACATAAAATACCACATTCAATCCACGAAAAAACAAAATCCCAACCATACAAAAATTACTCGTAAATCAAAAACACAAAGCAATCTAACCCAACTTACTAAATCAACAATAAATAACCAAGCAACATTATTAGAGATGAAATTTTATTCAAGTTCACGCCCAAATCTTCTTCGTTTACATACGAAGGTATTAGAACGTTTGTGGTAATTAGAACAAGAACTTGCAAAATTTATCAAGATAGACATTAAAAGGGTAATTAGAACATTAAATTAATTAAAATCTCAAAAAACAATTATCACCTTGTTGTGACATTGTCAGTGGTCACGGTATGGGACTCCTCTGGCGTCATTAACAAAGAAGAAAAAGAGAGGAATTTCTACCTTATCTTCAGATTATTTATCTTTGGTAAACCTTCGGATTCGAAATTGATGAATTGGGTTGCCTTCTTTAAAAAAATATCAGCTAAATCTTTTATTAGGTGGGTAGAAGTGATTATAAATTTGTAAGAAAATTCAAAGATACTTGTAGATGAATATTTGATAATTTTGGGAATTTGGGCGTGGAAAATCTCAAAAGCTATATTGGAAAGAAAATAATTAAGGAGTAATTAACAGTGATTCTTAAACGTCTACTTCTAAGTTGTAGATATATATATATATATATATATATATATATATATATATATATATATATATATATATATATATCTTTTTTTACAATGAACGAACACAAACTTGGGCCCAAAATTTGGAGGCCCGGTGCGGCTGCCTTGGGCCTTAGACGCCCCTGCACATTAGAATCATGTCTTACGTAAAAATTTGCCTAATACTCCATAACTTTATCATTTACAAAATTCTAGTGACATATTGACAAGAAGGATCAGAAAACATTTACTACGACTACGAGTACCACACTATTTCTGTAACTTTTGTAATTTGAAAGTTAGTTTTTAACATACATCAAAACAAGGAGTCTCGGTCAAGCTCTTATCTACTAAGAGAATCTCTTATCTTCTAAGAGAATAAGAATTCTTAAAAAAAAATTCTCTCCAAAATGCTTCAACATAAATATGAAAACAAATTAGATTTTCTTTCATTAAACTAATCTTTCATTTAATAAATAATAATCTTTTCATCAACCTATAATTTTTCTACCTTTAAAATTTAAAATTTAATCTTTTAACTATATAAAATAAAACTTATATAAAAATATAAGCTATCCATACATACCATAAACTGCAATTATTAACTTCGTGTTGAAAAAGAATTTATTAAAATAATTTAAGGAAATTTATAAAATGAAATCATTAAATTTGAGATGATGAAAATATTTTTATAAATATACACATTTTATGAAATTACTCAATTCTCCTGATTTGAGATTAACTGGTTTTCTCAAATTTAAATACAAATTAATGAGGTGAATATAAAAATTAATGAGATATTAATCTAAAATCTATAACTGTAAAAGTAAAACAACTATTTATACCGTGCATTCATTGCGCGACATCTAGACTAATTTTTAACAATTATTCTTAATTACTTATCGAGGAAAATAATGTGAATATCATAGCAATTTAGGCAATTTAGTTGATGTAAATATTTTTGTACCCACGTATGGTTAATTTGATTGCTTTTTTTTCCCCGCATTTTGAAGTGTGCGTTCTCCCATGAGCGGTTCTAAAGGATGATTCATGTCAGCCAACCCCAAATTATTTTAGGATTAAAGCTCTGATGTTGTTGTTGTTGTTTTATGGTTAATTTGATTAATATTTTGATAAAATATTTATTTTGGCAAATAGTTTAAACACATAGGTATTTTGTACCCGACGTTGATTTATTTCACATGGCAAATGAGTCACAATAGTAGTTACAATATTGGAAGAATGTGGATTTTAATTAGACATAATGTATATAATATTTTTGTCTCAGCCATTAAGTTATGACCTATTGTACTTCCCTCACGTTCTCTAAGATCTTCCGCATTTCTTAAAACGTTAAATTCAGAAAGATGTTCCACTTTCCTTATTTGTCTATCATTTGTGACTATAATAACTTGTGACTCCACATCCTTTCCCTTACTTTCATTTACATTCACATATCATCATAACACTACATTTTCTTCAAAACAAATATGGAACATCTTAGAGAATAGAAATGAGTATTTAAGGAAAAAAAGGATAATTTTCATGGTACCTCTGAGGTTTGTATTTTTCCCCAAATACGCTTAATTTTATAAAAAAAACCATTTAACTGGTATATCTCTTAGTTACTGTATCAGAAATCCGCGATTTGTTTCCTAAGTTGATCGTCTTTACGAGATCTTCAACTTGAAAACAAATCGCGTTTTTCTGATATCTTAAACTGCTGTTACGACGAGTCAAATCCAAATTTATTCATTTAGGAACTCTGACCGACTATAACGTTTGATCACTCATTCATAAAATGAAATCTCTTTTCCCAAAATGATTGTCTTTCCGAGTTCTACGAGTTAGAAAAAAAAATCGCAGCTTTATAAACTCATAACTAGGAGATACAAACAACTAAAGTTATATTGGAGAAAAATAGTGGTATTTGGAGGAAAGTGTAAATCTCAGGGGTACCAGGGTAATTCCCCCCCAAAAAAAAAAAAAAAAACAATTACATGACATATGACTATACTTATTAGGGTTATTTAATATAAATACTCCAAACTATTAGTTATCTTCTTAGATTACTCCAAACTACATTTAATCTCAAAGTAAACTCTACTATTGATACTCTCTTCTCATAATAGACTTAGGTATTTTGTGACTTGATATCTCAGGTCACAAGCTTTTATAAAATAATAATAATAATAATAATAATAATAATAATAATAATAATAATAATAATAATAATAATAATAATAATAATAATAATAATAATAATAATAATAATAATAATAATAATAATAATAATAATAATAATATAAACAAACCTCATATTAATAATCTAATTACATTCATCTCCTCCTCCAATATAATTCCCACCCACCATCTACCTGACTATCTCAAACGGCAGCCCGTCCTTCTCACCACTGTCAACCCGTCACCTTCACCATCTAATTTCAGGGCCACCACCGGCAACCTTCGACCCAGACCATACCAACAACTCTCAACATCTTGCAACCATCGCAGCCGAAACATTCCCTCCATTCACCGTCACCACCGCTACCTCTTGCTCAGCCCCGACAATACAAACACTATAAATGAGATAATGGGTAGCTAATTTATGACTAGCAGCAAGTGAAGGACAAGCTGAAGTAACAGCCATACATAAATATTAATAGGAGTAAGAGTGAAATTGTTGTTATCAACATTCCAACAATGCCCAAATTTATTTTCGACCTAAAATTGAAATCAGAAAAGCCATAATGGGTAGCTAATTTATGAACCCCAAATTAAGAGATGGAACTCACTTGACACCAATATTTCCATCATTTTCCGGCTTGTGTGTTTCCAAATTACCCAATTTACCCTCTCACATGTTCAAATATGAACCCAGAAACGTAACCCGAGTAATATTTGCAGTAACTTAGATTTGCACCATTGTAGAATGTATTAATGTGTTTGATTGAGTAAGTGCAGTCGTCGTCTTGTGAAGCTCATTGGGTATGGCGGTGGTAGACGGTGTTCGTGCGAGGATGAGGTTTAGAGTGGTGGTGCTCACCATCGGATGTACACAGAGTTAGTGGTTAGGACTAGCTGTCGATGGTCGGAAAATGAGGAGAGGGCTCGGTTTTCAGTGGGGTTGGGTTAATATAAGTTGGTGGTATTAATAAGTTTTATTATCAGTTTATCATAATATTATTAATAGTAATAAGATTTTAATTGGCTATGACCTGTTTATCAGATAGTAGGTCATCCTAGTCTATTTGGAGAAGAGGGTAGTTAAAGTCGGGTTTATTCTGAGTTAAAATTTAGTCTGGAGTATTATGAGAAGAACACCTATAGTTTGGAGTATTTATATTAAATAATCCTACTTAGTATTGAATTGAACTAACTTGCTTTTATGCACGAGGACCAACCTTTTTCTTTTGGTTATGCTCTTTCATGTATAGGATTTACTTAATCATGTACAAGAATAACCACTTCACCCCTCCCATTTTAACATCTTTTTCAATTTTATTCTCAATTAAACCTTTCAATTTACTCCCTCCAACTACCACCTCCCCTTTTCCCCACCGCCCCTCCCCCGTTTGCCAATTGCCAGACAACGACCATACCCACCTAGACCCCACCGTCACATACCCTCCTCACGCGCCCACACAGCCCTGCCTTCATGCCTACCAAATCCACCTCAAACCCACCTGTAATATCCTATAATTTATAAGGCTGCACTCGGCCGAGTGAGGGACCGAGTAGTAGCTGGTCTTTTACACCAGCCCCTGGAATCAGTCACTCGGCCGAGTGGTTGGTGCACTCGACCGAGTGGAGGTCCACTCGACCGCGTGCCACCGAGCACTCGACCGAGTGGCATGTCGCTGTCCCTAATTACACGTGAAAGCACGTTAGGTGAACCTTATCTCTTTTAAACTATTTTTCAGATTTTTCTCCCTCATTTCCTCGCCAACCTATCCCAACACCTCTCAAAATCCCACAAAACACTCTCAAATCCTATCCTCAAGATTTCCACCATACTTGTGAAGATTTCCTTCCCAATTCTTGTTCTTGTTCATTTGTTTACACTTATAAGTACACTGATGCTCTTTTCTTCTATTCTTAGTTAGTAAACCCTAGTTTAATTAGTATGTTATCTTATGGGATTTTAATTAGAGTTTTGACTAATTAAGTGGGTTAATTAGTATTATTGTTGTTGTAGTATGTTGTTGTGATATTATGTTATAATATGTGTAGGAGAAGACTTCATTGAGGACCCCTTCTAGTTTACTTGCTTAAAGTGATTGGAGATTAGCAAGAGGTAGGGTTTCCCTACTTAGCAATTAGGGTGTTTGTTTATGCATTAATTATCATGAATTATATAATCCATGTAGTAGTTGCGTGATAACATGAGTAATTGTCAATTAGGGTTTAATGGCATATTAATGTGGGGTATTTATTCATGTATTGTGGTTGGATAAATGGAATTAGTATCATGATATCATCTTATTGCATTATAATATGAACTGGGAAGGTTGTTAATTAACTAGTTGATTTATTGGGAAGCACGTGAGTTCTAGTCAAAAGATGGTTCATTCTTATGTAGGGGTGGGCATAATCCGGCCTGGATCGGAAAAATGGACCGGACCGGACCGGAATATAGTGGACCGAAACCGGTATTAAAAATTCCGTTCCGATCTCCGGTCCACCATTTTATAACATTCCGGTCCGGTCCTGTCCGGGACCGGTATTTTTCAGTCCGAACCGGTTTGGACTGGAACGCCCAAAATTATTGTTATTTGAATTTTTTTCCTTAATGTTATATTTTAATATTGTCCAACAGGTCCGATCCGATCTAATGGACCGGAATTGGAAAAAGTGGGCATGTAATGACAAATTTCGGTCCAACCGGTCCGTTCTGGTCTTGGACCGTAATTTTTCAGGTCCAGTCCTGGACTTGAATTTTTATAATCCGGTCCGGTCCTGGTCCATGATTTTTGCCGATTCCGGTTCCCGCCTGGTTTTGGACCGGTGCCTCGCTCTATTCTTATGTGGAAAGTCTTATTTGGTTGCTGTGCATACTTGGTTTATCGTGGATGTTGGAGGTGGTGATTGGAGGATATTGGATTCTGATATGTGGTTGTTGAGGAGACGTAAGACGGTTGTGAGATTATCTTACGCTTGGGTCGCCTCTTGGAGCTTCCCACTCCAAGGAGAACGTGCAAGTTAATGATTCAAGTTTGGAGGGACTCGTGTAGTTGAGACACGAGGCCTGGGAGAGATTCTGGTTAGCGCACGGGTCTGGTACCACCGGTGCGTCCTGCGTACGTTTGTTACGGACTACGTCCAACGGTTTGGTGGCAGTGTTGCGATGCCGTCACCAGGTTGTTATGGAGGAATTGTGTAGTTTGATAACTTGCATTGTTGCATCATCATTCCATTGCATAATTACTTAGTCTTTTGCATTCACATACATGGTAGTAATAAACATTTATATTATTGGAGCTAACCAAAGTGTTTTCAAATATCTGTGGTGAACTATATGATGATTTCCGCTAATATGGGGAGTTGATGTGACTCATATTTGAGCATATTTAGTCCCCGAATTAACCTCGTTCCCATGCTTTCTAGTATATATTAGGGTCATTTCTTATCTTTAGTTTCCCATTTTGCATATTCTTTGAGGTTTTGTGTCCTTGGTAGGAGAGGATTGTAAACCTTGCATTTATGACACGAAATGGAGCTAAATGGATCGCATCTAATGACCAAGCATCAAGGAGGAGACCGATACTAGAGGCCTATGCAAATAAATAAAGTGAAATGGGCAATGCTGAAGAGATACTTGCATCCCCAACTCAATCCCCGCGGATTGATAAGGAGCCAAACAAGAGAAGAACCCTGTCCAACGATCCGAGTGGCCCGAGCTCAGGACGAGCGGATCAGAGCAACGATCCGAGTGTCCCTGAGCATGATTCGAGCGTGCCAGACCAATGATCCGAGCGTCCCGACTTCCAGGACCAGCGAATCCTCTTACAGGACAACCCGTGCTTCAGGTGATCCGAGCGGATCCTGGTGGGAGTTGCAAGCATGATCCGCGCATGTCCCTCGGGAGTTGCATTTCCTCAAGCTTCTCTTAGGGTCTTAATAGTCATTTAAGCCCTTAGTAACCCTAATCCTTGTACTTAATTTTAGTATAAATACCCCTATGTACTACCTAGATGAGGGGGTCATCTTAATCAAGTTGGAATTAAGCTTTAATCTCATTTTAATCAACTCTTAATCCCCTCTTAATTTAGTTGTAATACATTTCCCAATATTAATGACATCTTAATCTTTCCTTAATTTCTCAATTGTTCTTAGTTTTATTTGGGTAATTAGAAGATCATTTGGGTTTATTGGAGGATTGACTACCTTCCATCAATCATCAACTACTTCTATTATTCTTTGCTTTATTATTTGGATCATCTCCATAGGTATAATTCCTTTTTGCCCTTGTTTAATTATTGTTAATCACATCATTTATTCATCATGTTTTGCTTTGTTAGTATAATTGACAACCTTATTAGCATACTAAATTTGATCATGAGTGTGTAGTTCTTTAGCTAGGGTTAATGGGGAATTAGGGGAAACAAACATGGGAATTAATCTATGCTTAATCTAATATGTTTTCATAATTAATTTGCTTGCTTAATGTGATTTCAACCTATGCACATGTTACTTTTGATGAAATGCGAGCCTATGAATCCTTGCATTTTTTACCCATCTCCTATCTTTTCAATGAGGCTTGTAAGACATAAACCAACTCGAGCCTCATTAGACCATGCGTAAGAGTTGAATATCAGGAGACTAAGTCGACTTGTAGGTGTTGTACAGTCTAGACGACTCGGCTCCGGGACCTAAATTCTCCTAGGGATTGTAAGATATACACTAACTCGATCCCATCACAACAATAAGTGCTTGCATCTATTTGAGAACATGTTTGTATAATCTATACCCATGAATCCTCTATGAACTCATGACATCCTAGTGCTTTTAATCAATTTTTACAACCCCTATAATTGCTTTACTTAATTTACATTTATCTTGTTGATTAGTTTAGACCACATCTCATCTCAAACCCAATTTGTGTCACCTTAAGACATAGCTACTTGCAATTGAAGATCCTACATCAATACCCGTCCCTTGGGATCCGACCTTTACTTACCTATTTGCTAAGAGTAGTTTGTGAAGTTATAAATATTGTTTTGGTTGGTAGCTTTTGACGACGTGTTTTAGTCCAAACAAAAAATGGCGCCGTTGCCGGGGACGGTGTTCAATTGATTTGATTTTCGTTAATTATTTTTAGTTGTGTCTTTCTTTCTTTACCTTGGGGAAGTTAATATCCTCAAGGTTGTTCTAATTGTTCTCGAGTTGTTTGATATTTTGCATGACTCGGAGACCACAAGGTGATGTGACTTATATATGAGCACATTTAGTCCCCGAATTAGCCTCGTTCCTATGCTTTATAATGCATAATTGGGTCATTTACTATATTTAGTTTCCCATTTTGCATATTCTTTGAGGTTTTGTTTCCTTGGTAGGAGAGGAGTGCAAACCTTGTATTTACATGGCGAAATGGAGCTAAATTGATCGCATCCAATGACCAAACATCAAAGGGAAGACGATACTGGAAGGCCTCTGAAGATAATAAAGTATATTGGGCAATGATGAAAGGATCCTTGCATCCTCAACAAGATCCTCGCGGATTGTTGAGGATTGAAGAGAAAAGAAGTGTCTGACCCAGGATCCGAGCGGATTGCCAGCAATCCGGGCGTCTCCCTGCACCACAATCCGAGCGTTCCGAGCTTAAGACGCTCGTCTTGAAGCCATAGAATCCGAGCATCTCCCCTAAAGATCCGCTCAGATCTCGTGCCAGCACCCAAGCCGCTCGGGACGAGCATATCCATACGGGACTAGCAAAACGGAGATGCTCATGTCCTTGGAGAGGAGCATTTCCTCAACTTTTCTTAAGGGTCTTAATAGTCATTTAAGCCCTTACTAATCCTAATCTTTGTACCTAATCTTTAGTATAAATACCCCTTTGTACTACCTAGATTAGCATGCTCTCTTAATCAAGTTGTAATCAATTAGTAATCTCATCTTAATCTTGTAATCAACTCTTAATCTAGTCTTAATACAAATCTCATTTCTTAATCTTTTCTTAATTTCTATATTGTTCATCATTTATTTTGGGCAATTAGAAGATTATTTGGGTTTATTTGGAGGATTGACAACCTTCCATCAATCATCAAGTACTTTTATTATTCTTTGCTTTATTATTGGGAATCATCTTCATAGGTATACTTCTCTCTTAATCCTTTTAATTATTGTTAATCATTTTCATTTGTTCATCATGTTTTGCCTTGCTAGTATGATTAACAACCTTGTTAGCATGTTAAACTTGATAATGAGTGAGTAGTTTCCTTAGCTAGGGTTAATGGGCAATTAGGGGAAACCAACATGAGGATTGATTCATGCTTAATCTAATATGTTTTCATAATTAATTTGCTTGCTTATTGTGATTCCAACTTATGCACATGTTATGTTTGATGAAATGCGAGCCTATGAATCCTTGCATTTTTTACCCACCACCTATCTTTTCAATGAGACTTATAAGACATAAACCAACTCGAGTCTCATTAGACCGTGCATATAGTTGGATAGGAAGGACTAAGTCGACTTGTAGGTGTTGTACAATCTAATCGATTCGGCTCCGGGACCCAAACCTTCTTAGGGATTGTAAGATATACACTAACTCGATCCCATCACAACAATAAGTGCTTGCATTAGTAGAGAACATGTTTGTATGATCAACTCCTATGAATCCCCTTTGAACCCATGACACATTCTAATCATCTTGCTTGTTTTTATTACTTTACTTTTATATTGGTTATTAGTTTAGTTGATCTCCTATCTCAACCCAAATTGTGACACCTTTAGACACAACCATCTGCAATTGAAAATCCTACATCAATACCCGTCCCTTGGGATCCGACCTTTACTTGCCTCTTTAGTAAGAGTAGTTTGTAAAGTTATAAATATTGTTTTGGATAGGTGACTTTTGACGACGCGTTTACCGACCACACCAAAAATGGCGCCATTGCCGGGGACGGTGTTAACTTGATTTGATTTTCTTTAATTGTTTTTAGTTGTGTCTTTCTTTACCTTGAGGAAGTCAATCTCCTCAAGATTGTTCTAATTGTTTTCAAGTTGTTTGATATTTTGCATGTCTAGGAGATCACAAGGTAACTTGTTACCCATTGATCTTGAAATCAAAAGAACTTTGACCAACAATAGAAGACTTGCTAGAATACTTTGAGAGGTATTGGTGAGATTGTGGACATTCAACCAAATAACATTGAGCTCCTCAACCCTTTTGCAAGAGAAGAAGAGGATAATCCAATACAAAACCCACCACAAAATCAACCCACAATGCCTAAATTTTCATCACATTCCGTACCAACCGAGGAGAACCTACCAAATGGTACTCCTACACCACATCATTTAACCGGTAATTTCATTGCCAAATCCGCATTCATTCAACTAGTTGAGAGAATTCAATTTGGAGGGATGCTTAGTGAAGACCCTCATTCTCATATGGAGACTTTTTGTGACTATTGTGATGCGATTTCTCAAACCGGAGTAACTCAAGACCAAATCCGATAGGTCTTATTTCCTTTTTCTTTGATTGGTTCCGCGAAACAATGGTTGAAGAGCCTAGATAAGGCTACTCTTGGTATTGATTCTTGGAAGAAATTGGCACTTGCTTTCTACAATAAATTCTATCCTCCAGAGAAGACTAACATGTTGACAGCCCAAATCACCGGGTTCAAACAAAGGGATGAGGAATCCTTGTATGAAGCATGGGAGGGATTCAAGGATACTTGTCGATCTTGCCCACACCATGTACTTAGCGAGTGGTTCCTTGTACAACAATTATGGAATGGTCTATACGAAGACTCCCGAAACATTCTCATTATGGGATCAAATGGTATGTTCACCGAATTTGATGACAATCAAACATGGAACAAAATTGAAGAAATGGCGGACCATAACTCACAATATAGTAGACCTCGGAAGGCTACTAGAGGAGGAAAGCATGAGGTGGATTCCATTACTTAATTGGGTGCTCAACTTAGTGCTCATATTGATACCATTAATTTGAAGTTTGAGAAGGCCATGGCTAAACTTGAAGAGGCCTCCAAATCACCCAAGCAACATGGTAATGCTATGGTGGCATCATCACCAATTCCAAGTGGAGTATGTGAGAGTTGTGGAACTTTGGGACATGACCAAAGTGAATGTAGGCGAATAAGTGAACAAATGAATGCTTTCCAAGCATACAAGAGTGGCACCCCTTATTCCAACTATTACAATGAAAACACCAAATTCCACCCCAATCTTTCATACAAAAGTCAAAATGTTCAAAACCCTCAAACATACACCCCACCTCCAATGAGAAACCAAGCTCAAAGACCCTTTTTCAATCAAAACCAAAGTTATCAAAATCAACCTCCATACAATCAAACAAATGACCAAGGTTTTGATGTTCAAAAAGCGGTCCTCCAAATGCAAAAGAACCAACAAGATTTTTTCACTCAAATGCAAAAGGATAGGCAAGCAAAAGACATCACCATCAACAACATACTAGCTCACACAAAGATGTTGGAAACCCAAATGTCTCAATTAGCATCTTCTAGTTTTCAAAGACAAAAGGGGCAATTACCACCTCAAGGTAATCCCCCAAGACATAAGTCGGTGAGTTCCATCCATTTGAGGAGTGGTACAAGGTATGAAGGGCCGAAGAGGCCCATCGATGAAGATGTTGTGAATGCTAGTGACAAGGAAAGAGTTGAAAACTCTAAGAAAGAAGAAGAACACACCACTATTCAAGAAGTTTCAAAGAAGAAGAATAAAGAAAAGGCTAAGGAGAAAGAGCCCATTGTGATTAGACTTCCATTCCCAAGTCGTCAAGCTAAGCCTAACTTTGATGAACAACTTGGAAAGTTTATGGAGATTATGAAGAACTTGGAAGTTTCAATTCCATTTATGGAATTAATCAATCATGTTCAGGCCTATGCGAAATACATGAAAGATATTCTCACAAAGAAGAAATACATCCGGAAGCTAGAGACTATTGCGTTCACTAAGGTGAGTAGTGCCATCCTACAAGGAAGTTCACCTCCAAAACTCAAGGATCCGGGAAGTTTCTCTATTTCATACACCATTGGCGACACTACAATCAACAAAGCTTTATGTGACCTTGGGGCAAGTGTGAGTGTCATGCCATACTCGGTGTGCAAGAGGCTAAGAATGGGAGATCTTAAGTGCACTAATATCACACTTCAAATGGCGGATCGATCAACGAAGACACCTTTAGGGGTATGGGAGGATGTGCCGGTAAGAATTGGCAAGTTCTTCATCCCGGTGGACTTTGTTATTGTTGACATGGAGGAAGACTCCAACATTCCTATCATTTTAGGAAGACCTTTCTTACACACCGCGGGAGTGGTGATTGACGTGAAACATGGAGAGCTCACACTTGAAGTGGGAGATGAAAAAATCACTTTTAACCTTGACAAGACAATGAGAGCTCCCCGCTTACATGAGCCATGTTTCATGGTTGATCATTATAGCTGGGAAAGTGATAGGAAGAAGTTGGCATCTCAATGCAAAGGACAAGCTATGGGTAAAGAATCACCACCCATATGGGAGAAGAAAATGGGTTATCTCCAAGATGCTCCATCCAAAGAGCAAGAATGTTTCAACAAGAATGAGAGCTTGAATAGCTCACCACCACTCATGACAAGAGAAGAAGAAGGTCTCATTGGCCATAATGACAAGAAAAAAGAGGAGTTGTTCTCATCAACTCATGATACTATTGGGGAACAAGTAAATGAAGTATGCGGTCTATGGGATGATGAGTTTGAAGGGTTAGTCAACCCTTATATTGGTAATGCTATGACCCAAGACCACAATGAAGAACATAATGTACAAAGGTCTATTGAAGATTTTTATAATGACAATGAACAAGCCTTCGATTACTTCTTCAAGGTGTTGAGCAACATCAACAACATCTTGGCTATGCCCCCTTGACATCTCATACATGAATGAGAGTTTGGTGGAGTCCTCCCTAAACCACCATTTGTAAATATCCTAACCCCTTAACTTGTATTTTACTTATTGTATTGCATTTTTCTCAATTTTAGATTTATATTTTTATGCTTTGGTCAAGATTATCATTTTGAGAGAAAGTGAGGGAGGGACTTATATATTTATTGATGTGTAGTGTTTTGACATAGTATGGGGACGGCAATTGCCTAGGCTATCCAAGCCTTCGTAGTGCCCCCACAATGAAGATCAAAGGAACGAAGAGGAAATGACTTGGGTTATGGAATACCCACGGGTGTAACTGAATCCGTGAGGTACAGGGGCAATCCGAGCATCTAAGGAAGAATCTGCTCGTCTTCGCTAAATATCCGAGCGTCCTGAGAGAAAGACGCTCGTCCTGAAAGAGCTGGTAAGGAAATTTTTTCTCTGACTGAAGATCCGAGTGTCTCAAGAGAAATCCGCTCGTCTCAACCAAGACGCTCGTCTTAGTAAAGATCCGCTCGTCCTGCTTCTATTAAAATCTGGTATTTCTCCCTGACCAAGAATCCGAGCGTCCTCAACAGAATCCGCTCGTCTCCTAACAACAAGACACTCGTCTCCTACTGAAGACGCTCGTCTCGGCAGGGGTTGCATTTTCTGAAACTGGCTGACAAAGAATCCAAGCGTCCCGTGATCCAGACGCTCGTCTCCCCTGCTGCAATACAAAATCACGGGATTAAAACCCCCTTTCCCATTTCATTTCCTTCATTCAAAACATAAACACACATTCAAAACCCTCAAAACCCTCAATCCCTTCAACCATAAAAAACAATTTTCTCAACCAAATTTACCCAAATCAATTCCAAACTTCCTCAAAACTCAAACAAATCACTCCTCTATCAACAAAAAGCCATTTAAACATCCAAATCATCAAAAATTGAATCGATTTTCTAGGGTTAAAGGCAAAATTCAAAAATCCTAAATCGATTTGGGATTCATTAAAGCTTGAGGATACTAGAAGAATTCAAGCAAATCTTTGGTTGTTGATACATACAAGGAGAAGAACAATGGCTAGGACCAAAGGTGGAAGCAAGGCACCTACAAAACCAAACCTTTCCAAAAGGCAACAAGCACTTCAAGCTTCAAAGGCTTTGGTGGTTCAACAAGCAAGAATGGAAATTCAAGAAACTCCTATTCTTATGGTGGAAGCTACTACTTCTATCCCAGCTATTGAGCAACTAGAAAAATATCCAGAGGTAACTTTCACATCCGATTCTCATAGGAAAATTTTTGTATCTCTTGCTAAGAAATCGATTTTACCCACCAAGTTTATTTGCCAAGATGCCTTGACCAAATTGGGTGTCCTTGAAAGGACCAATAACTTCTTTGAGTCTATGGGGTTGCTTACATTGTTTGATATGCAAGAATTGACCTACCCATCCCTCACCATGGAATTTCTAAGCTCACTGAAAGTTACAAAGGTGGAGACTCGAACGAATATTGAATTCCGCCTTGAGAGTGTGGATAGGAAGATGTCCTTTAATGAGTTTGGCAAAGTTTTCGGTCTTGATAATGACTCGACTTATGTGAAGAAACCTTCAACAAAATATGATCCCGCCCCTTTGTGGAAAGCTATTACCGAGAGGAAATTCGAATCCTTCCATGAATGTTGTGCTCTCTATGTTCATCACCCGGGCATAAGGGTGTGGCACAAGGTAGTGGGAAATACTCTTATTGCTAGGAAGGAAACAAACCACTTCACCGAACTTGATTTTATCTATCTCGATTCGACCTTGAATGTTGATAGAAAGTTCACCAAGAAGTACAATATTCTTCAACTTTTGATCGAAAGGTGGCTTAATATCGATCATGGCAAGGAAGGTGCGACCTTTATAGTAAATGGGGGATTGGTAACTTGGTTGGCAAAACACTTCAACCGGAATTTCAACAAAGATGGTACTTATAAACCGGTTAAGGGAGGCCACCTCATTGATTTAGCCACTATGGTTCGAAAATTCCATTGGGTCAAGAATGACACACTTGACAACAAGTTTGAGTGGCTTACAAAAGATGTCAAGTCCTTCATTCTACCGAACAAAATTTGTCGGCTCAATGTTCGTAGCCCACACTATATTCTCCCACTCTCCGAGGAAGCCGAGTCCATAATGCAACACCATAAGGAGGCCAATGCCGAGCCCTCCTCCTCTATTATCACTACACCCTACCCGTTCACCTACCATGAGTTTCGACCCGAAAATGTTACGATAGAAAACGATTACTTGACTCTTTTGATGCAACAAATGCACAAGCAAGCCCATGAAGACCGAGTCAATGCATATAGAGCTCAATATCCGCCCCTCTTACACCTAGCTAGGCAAAGGCTTCTTGACCCATCATGTCCTTTGCCTAGTTGGGCGGATATGGAACTTTTCTTTCCTAATGCTTCTAGGGATGCTAGCATGGGTGATGAGGAGGTTGTTGTTGAGAGTGGTGGAGAAGAAGATGAAGAAGGTGAAGAATAATATGGGAGTGAGGAAGAAGAAGAAAGCTCAAGTGAAAGTGGTGAAGCCTCCGGGTCTATGGAGGTAGATGAGGATGACGATGCTAGTGAGGAAGTTGGTGATGATGATGGAGATGGTAGTAACATCGCCATGAGCAATGATTGAGGATTAGCAAGCTCTTGGGAGGATGCCACAATACTTGGTGAGTTTACTACACCTCCTTTAAGCTTTGTTCATTTCTCTTGTTTTTCTTGAATTTTTATCTTGACCATTTCTTTGAGTCCTAGCAACACTTAGAGGACTCCCAACTCGGTCCCATTGAGGTGTCTTTTATTGTTCCCACCATGTAAAATCCAAAATGACAATTTTAGTTTCATGCATAGCATTCTTATGCATGAACTTTCCCAATTTTTAACATTAGAAATAGTGTCTATTTTGGTTTGGGGAAGTTCAAGCATATGCATTGGAAGTTAATTTAAATTATGCTCTCCAACCAAACAAAAATTCATGCATTATATAGCATAGCTTAGTTTGCATTCACTTTTGTGTGTATATATATATATATATATATATATATATATATATATATATATATATATATATATATATATATATATATATATATATATATATATATATATATATATATATCATATAGTTTGCATTTAGCTTAGGAATCATGCATTGTCATATAGCTTGGATAATTTTCTATCGTATTGGCCATTGAGGACAATGCCCATACTAGCGTGGGGATGGGAAATTCTAACATGACTTATAAAATAAAAATGATAAAAATTGAAAAATTTTGAAAAATACAAAAACGTGTCCTTTTATTTCACAATCATAAAAACCATGAAAATTTGGAAAATGCAAAAACCCAAAAACATATTCATTTCCTTTGTAGTGTAGTATTGTTTATATTATGTTTGTATATATTATGTTTGTTTATCCTTTGTCACATTGATTGACTACGCCACATCCGAGACATGAGGATATTGAAGACCGCATGGTATGATCTTTCCAATCTCCTTTCTCCTCTTTATGTTAATGACTATGTGGCTTTATTTTGATTGATGCGGTATAAACAATGTGATTATAGGATTGCATTTAGATTATTTGGCATATTAGTTGGTAGAAGCATATGCATTAGGTTGTATAAATGTTAGTTGCATCATGGCATATAGTTGCATTTAGGAAAAATTTTGTGAAAGCATCTATTTGGGAAACTTGACAGGTGTATATAGGCCCTTGTAGATACTTTTTCTAATTAAGACTTTGCTTGTTAGAATACTTGTAAAACACCCTAGGATGTGTCATGCTAGTATCCTTTGACCCATGGATTAAGGCCTAGTCAAGAGTACCTTGTGGTGTGATAACTCCTTGGCTACCGTTTATTCCAAGGTGACCCTTGAAACCATGCAACCATCATCCATGTTCTACCACATTTTTGTCATCAAAAAAGGGAATGGGCACAAAAATTGTTCAAATTTGAGTTCAAGAATTAAAATGAAAGCCAAAACGTTTGCAAATGCATCAAAAGGAAACAGGAATAACAAAAATGAAAACTCTTATGCTTCAAATACAAGCAGTCTCACTACAAATGGGGTAGCTTTGAAAATGTTCAAAAGAAAATGCAAAAAGTTGAAATTGTCAAGTGTTGAAATGCCAAACATCAAAAGAAATGGCAAAAAGAAAGTGTTCTCAAATGTCAAATGCCACAAGAAATTGGGGGGAATAACAACAACAACAAGCAAACTCTCACATGAAACTCAAATTCTATTGATCCCTTTTCCATTATATCCACTTTTGTGCATGGTAGAGAGGGGACGATCCTTCTTCTTGTCAAGGCAAGAAGGGGAATTCCGCGATCCTCCAGTGTTTCTAACACCATAGGGAGCATACTCTTGACGAAAGCATTTAACGATTGAGGACAAAGGTACCCAGCTTGACACAACTTAGAGGTGATTTATTGGTATCCTTCTAGGCTTAGTAGTTTGAAGAAATCGTATCTATAATGGAATGTGTACCCTTAGATTGCTTCCCCTTTAGATAATTTCTGCCACTTAGATGAGGGAAGTGGCTATTCATTTTTGTAGATGCATCCATTACTTGATTTGTGTGCTTTAATGATTGGATGTATCGCCATTTTGGCAAGCCCCACCTTGCCTTGCAAGAAGGCATCCTACCTCATGGTTGTCTTGTTGTGAGTTGAAGGGGCGGAGTGAGACCCGCTAATTGTCTCATATTGGCTATATTAGTAGGTTAGTTTGAATAAGGGTCCTAGTTTTTGTCACCTCTTTACTCGGGACGAGCAAAGGTTCGGTTTGGGGATGTTTGATGTGACTTATATTTGAGCACATTTAGTCTTCGAATTAGCCTCGTTCCTATGCTTTATAGTGCATAATTGGGTCATTTACTATCTTTAGTTTCCCATTTTGCATATTCTTTGAGGTTTTGTTTCCTTGATAGGAGAGGATTGCAAACCTTGCATTTACATGGCGAAATAGAGCTAAATTGATCGCATCCAATGACCAAGCATCAAAGGGAAGACGATACTAGAAGGCCTATGTAGATAATAAATTAGATTGGGCAATGATGAAAGGATCCTTGCATCCTCAACAAGATCCCCGCGGATTTTTGAGGATTGAAGAGAAAAAAGTGTCTGACCCAGGATCCGAGCGGATTGCCAGCAATCCGGGCGTCTCCCTGCACCACAATCCGAGCGTCCCGAGCTTAAGACGCTCGTCTTGAAGCCATAGAATCCGAGCGTCTCCCCTAATGATCCACTCGAATCTCCTGACAGAACCCACCGTGCCAGCACCCAAGCCACTCGGGACGAGCATATCCATACGGGACTAGCAAAACGGAGATGCTCATCTCCTTGGAGAGGAGCATTTCCTCAACTTTTCTTAAGGGTCTTAATAGTCATTTAAGCCCTTAGTAACCCTAATCTTTGTACCTAATCTTTAGTATAAATACCCCTTTGTACTACCTACTTACCTAGATTAGCATGCTCTCTTAATCAAGTTGTAATCAATTAGTAATCTCATCTTAATCTTGTAATCAACTCTTAATCTAATCTTAATACAAATCTCATTTCTTAATATTTTCTTAATTTCTTTATTGTTCATCATTTATTTTGGGTAATTAGAAGATTTTTTGGGTTTATTTGGAGGATTGACAACCTTCCATCAATCATCAAGTACTTCTATTATTCTTTGCTTTATTATTGGGAATCATCTTCATAGGTATAATTATCTCTTAATCCTTTTAATTATTATTAATCATTTTCATTTGTTCATCATGTTTTGCCTTGCTAGTATGATTGACAACCTCGTTAGCATGTTAAACTTGATAATGAGTGAGTAGTTTCCTTAGCTAAGGTTAATGGGGAATTAGGGGAAACCAACATGGGGATTGATTCATGCTTAATCTAATATGTTTTCATAATTAATTTGCTTGCTTGTTGTGATTCCAACTTATGCACATGTTATGTTTGATGAAATGCGAGCCTATGAATACTTGCATTTTTTACCCATCACCTATCTTTTCAATGAGACTTGTAAGACATAAACTAACTCGAGTCTCATTAGACCATGCATATAGTTGGATAGGAAGGACTAAGTCGACTTGTAGGTGTTGTACAATCTAATCGATTCGGCTCCGGGACCCAAACCTTCTTAGGGATTGTAAGATATACACTAACTCGATCCCATCACAATAGTAAGTGCTTGCATCTAGTAGAGAACATGTTTGTATGATCAACTCCCATGAATCCCCTATGAACCCATGACACCCTAGTGCTTTTAATCAATTGTTTACATCTCATTCTAATCATCTTGCTTGTTTTTATTACTTTACTTTTATATTGTTGATTAGTTTAGTTGATCTCCTATCTCAACCCAAATTGTGACACCCTTAGACACAACCATCTGCAATTGAAAATCCTACATCAATACCCGTCCCTTGGGATCCGACCTTTACTTGCCTCTTTACTAAGAGTAGTTTGTAAAGTTATAAATATTGTTTTGGTTAGGTGACTTTTGACGACGAGTTTAACGACCACACCACAAGGTAATTTATTACCTGTTGATTTCGAGATTGAAAGGACCTTAACCAACAATACAAGAGTTGCTAGAGGTACTTCGAGAGTTGTAGGTATTGGTGAGATTGTGGATATCCAACCAAATAACATTGAGTTTGTGAACCCTTTTGCAAGAGAAGGAGAGGATAACCCAATTCAAAACCCACCACAAAATTAACCTACGATGCCTAAATTTTCATCACATTCCGTACCAACCGAGGAGAACCTACCAAACAGTACTCCTACACCACCACATTTAACCTGTAATTTCATTGCCAAATCCGCATTCATACAATTAGTTGAGAGAAGTCAATTTGGAGGGATGCCTAGTGAAGACCCTCATTTGCATATGGAGAGTTTTTGTGACTATTGTGATGCAATTTCTCAAACCGGAGTTACTCAAGACCAAATCTAATGGGTAATGTTTCCTCTTTCCTTGATCGGTACCGCAAAGCAATGGTTGAAGAGCCTAGACAAGACTACCCTTGGTATTGATTCATGGAAGAAGTTAGCACTTGCCTTCTACAAGAAATTCTACCCTCCGGAGAAGACTAATATGTTGAGAGCCCAAATCACCGGGTTCAAGCAAAGGGATGAGAAATCATTATATGAAGCATGGGAGAGATTTAAGGACACTTGTCGTTCTTGTCCACACCATGGACTTAGTGAGTGGTTCCTTGTGCAACAATTTTGGAACTGCCTATATGAAAACTCTCGCAATGTTCTTAATATGGGATCCAATGGGATGTTTACCGAAATTGATGACAATCAAACATGGGCCAAAATCGAAGAGATGACGGTTCATAATTCCCAATATAGTAGGCCTCGAAAGGCCACAAGAGGACAAAAGCATGAGGTAGATTCCATCTCTCAATTGGGTGCTCAACTAAGTGCTCATATCGACACCATCAATTTTAAGTTTGAGAAGGTCATGGCTAAGCTTGATGAAGCTTCCAAATCACCCAAACAACATGTTAATGCTATGGTGGTATCATCCTCAATTCCAAGTGGAGTATGTGAAAGTTGTGGAACCTAGGGACATGATCAAAGCGAATGTAGGGGAACAAATGAACAAGTTAATGCTTTTCAAGCATACAAGAGTGGCACTCCTTATTCCAACTACTATAATGAGAACACCAAATTCCATCCAAATCTTTCATACAAGAGCCAAAATGTCCAAAACCCCCAACAAACATACACCCCACCTCCAATGAGAAACCAACCTCAAAGACTCTTTTTTAACCAAAGCCAAGGTTACCAAAATCAACCTTCTTACAACCAATCAAATGACCAAAGCTTTGATGTTCAAAAAGCGGTCCTCCAAATGCAAAATAATCAACAAGAATTTTTCACCCAGATGCAAAAAGATAGCCCAGCTAAGGAGATCACCATCAACAACATTCTTGCCCACACCAAAATGTTAGAAACTCAAATGACTCAATTAGAATCTTCTAGCTCTCAAAGACAAAAGGGGCAATTACCTCCTCAAGTTAATCCCCTAACACATGAGACGGTTAGTGCCATCCATTTGAGAAGTGGTACAAGATATGAGGGGCCGAAGTGGCCAATTGAGGAAGATATTGTGGATGTTAGTGACAAGCAAAGAGCTATGGAGAACTCTAAGGAGGAAGACCCTACCACCAATGAAATTTCAAAGAAGAAGAATGAACAGAAGGCCAAGGAAAAAGAGCCTATTGTGATTAGACTTGCATTCCCAAGTCGACAAGCTAAGCCTAAGCTTGATGACCAACTTGGAAAGTTCATGGAAATTGTGAAGAACTTAGAAGTCTCAATCCCATTCACGGAATTGATCAATCATTTTCCGGCTTATGTAAAGTACATGAAAGATATTCTTACCAAAACGAAATCCATCCGAAAGTAAGAGACTATTGCCTTTACCAAAGTGAGTAGTGCTATTCTTCAAGGGAGTTCCCCTCCAAAGCTAAAAGATCCGGGAAGTTTTTCTATTCCATGTACCATTGGCGACACTACAATCAACAAAGCATTGTGTGACCTTGGAGCAAGTGTAAGTGTCATGCCATACTCGGTATGTAACAGGCTAGGAATGGGAGAGCTCAAATGCACCAACATCACTCTTCAAATGGCGGATCGATCAACAAAGGTACCTTTAGGGGTATGGGAGGATGTGCCCGTGAGAATTGGCAAATTCTTCATCCCGGTATACTTTTTCATTGTAGACATGGAAGAGGATTCTAACATTCCTATCATTTTAGGAAGACCTTTCTTTCATACCGCTGGAGCGGTAATCGATGTGAAACATGGAGAGCTCACACTTGAAGTAGGGGATGAGACAATCACTTTCAATCTTGACAAAACAATGAGAGCTCCCCGACTACATGAGCCATGTTTCATGGTCGATCACTATAGCCAAGAAAGTGATAGAAAGAAGTTGGAATCTCTATGCAAAGATCAAGCCATGGGTAAAGAAACACCACCCATATGGAAGAAGAAATTGGATGACCTTCAAGTAGCTCTATTCGGAGAGCAAGGAATTTTCAACAACAATGAGAACTTGAATAGCTCACCCATCATGATAAGCAATGAAGAAGGCCTCATTGGCCAAGACAACAAGAAAGAGGAGTTGCCCTTATCAACTCATGACATCATTGGGGAACAAGCTAGTGAAGTTTGCGGTCTATGGGACGATGAATTTGAAGGATTGGTCAATCCTTATATTGGAAATGCTATGACCTTAGACCAAGGCTTTATGGATCCTTGTCATCACTTTGACTTGGAATGAAACAATGAGGAGAACAATGTGCAAAGGTCTATCCAAGACCTCTATCATGAAAATGAGCAAACCTTCGACTACTTCTACAAGGTGTTGAGAAACATGAACAACACCTTGGCTTTGCCCACTTGACATCTCATCCAAGAATGAGAGTTTGGTGGAGTCCTCCCTAAACCACCATTTGTAAAGATTCTAACCCCTTAACTCGCATTTTATTTCCTTTATTGCATTTTTGTCATTTTCGGATTTGCATTTTTGTGCTTTGATCAAGATTTTTGACATGAGAGCAAGTGAGTGAGGTATTTTAACATGTTTTGATGTGTAGTGTTTGATCAAGTCTGAGGATAGCAAGTGCCTAGGCTAACCGAGCCTTTGTAGTGCACCCACAACATTTAACAAAGGAGAAGAAGAAAGAATGACAAGGGAAAAAGAATCCCCACGAGCGGACCTGAGCTCGTGGGAGTTGAAGGGAATCCGAGCGAGCCCAAGGGAATCCGAGCGTCCCCAGCTTGCATCCGAGCGTCCTGACCTTAGGACGCGGGTCCTGGGAAAGCTTGAATTGAAGAAAGTGTCCCGTAAGAAAATCTGAGCAGATCATCATCAGGACGCTCGTCCCCATTCTTAGGACACTCGTCTTGGCATCAGTCCGCGCATCCTGGCATGCTTCAAAGTTTATGAAATTTCCCTGTAAGGAAATCTGCACATCCCCAGGAGAATCCGAGCGTCCCCAGAAGGAATCCGCTCGAGCTGAGATGGATCTGCGCGTCCTGGCACGGGTTTGCAATTTCAGGAAGTCCTGTAAGACAATCCGCGCGTCCCGTGTTGAATCCGAGGGTCCCGACCTGCTACTTAAGCAAAACACGGGACAAATCCCTTCTTCCTAATTCATTTCTATCTTTCACAAACACAAACACATACCTTTTCTCCCACTAAAACCCTCAATCAACCCATTCAAAAACACCAATTTTTCAACAAAATTCACCACCATTCAACCAAAACTTGCTCAAAACAAGATTAAATCACTCCTTTATCAACAAAAGACCATCTAAACATCAATTTCCTCACAAATTGAATCAATTTTCTAGGGTTTGGGCAAAAATTCGAAAATCCTAAATTGATTGAAGTTTGAGGAAGCAAAGAACATTCAAGTAAAATCTTGGTTTGTTGATACCAATTTGGGAAGGAGAACACAATGGCAAGGACTAAAGGCGGAACCAAGGCACCAAAAACTCCAAATTTATCGAAAAGACAACAATCTCTTCTTGCATCTAAGGCTTTGGTAGTGACACAACCAAGGGTGGAAATCAAAGAAATCGCAACTTTTATTGAGGAAGCTACCAAACCTACTTCGGTTATAGAACAATTGCCAAATTTTCCGGAGGTAACTTTCTTAACCGATGCTCATAGGAATGCATTTTTATCCCTTACTAGAAAGACTATTGTGGCTACCAAGTTTATATGTCAAGACACTTTGGAAAAATTGGGTGTGCTTGAGCGAACTAGAACATTTTTCGAGTCCTTGAGGTTGTTATCCCTCTTTGAAATGGAAGAATTGACCTACCCTTCATTAACCATGAAGTTCATAAGCTTCTTGAAGGTATCTAAGGTAGAGACTCGACATTATGTTGAATTCCGTCTTGAGAACAAGAGTAGAAACATGACTTTGAGTGAGTTTGGCGATGTGTTTGGTCTTTTACAATATCATCATTATGAGAAGAAGCCTTTAAAATATGATGCCGCACCCCTTTGGAAAGCCATTACCGGTCGAAAATTTGACTCTTTCCGGGAGTGTCATGCTTTATATGTTCATCATCCGTGCATAAGAGTATGGCACAAGTTTGTGGGCAATACCTTGATTGCTAGAAAAGGCACCAATCACTTCACCGAACTTGATTTTGTCTACCTTGAGTCCTACATGAATATCAATGGAAAGTTCACCAAAAATTACAACATTCTTCGACTATTACTTGATCGGTGGCTTGAGATTGATAATGGGAAAGACGGAGCGACCTTCATTGTAAACGACGGCTTAGTAACAAGGTTAGCTAAGCACTTTAATCCAAATTTCAACAAAGATAACACATACAAACCGGTTAAATGGAGCAACCTCCTTTATATGAGCACTATGATCAACAAATTCCATTGGGTCAAGAACGACAATCTTGACAACAAATATGAGTGGCTCATCAAATAAGCTAAGTCCTTTGTCTTGCCTAGCAAGATTTGCCTTCTCTCTGTCTGTAGACTAAACTACCTATTGCCCATCTCTAAGGAAGCCGAAGTGATAATTAAGCCACATAGGGAACCAATTGCAAAGCCCTCCTCCTCCACCATTGTGACTCCACTATACCCCTTTGCCTACCAAGAATTCAAACCGAGTGGCTCTAATGTCATGGTAGGCAACGACTATTTGACCCAACTAATGCAACAAATGCATAAAGAAGCTTATGAAGATCGAGTGAATGCCTACCGTGCCCAATATCCACCCCTTCTACATCTAGCTAGGCAAGGACTTCTTGATCCTTCATGTCCTTTGCCTAGTTGGGCGGATAGAGAGGTATTCTTCCCTAATGCTTCTCAAGATGCCGAAATGGATAGTCGGGTGGCACATGGAAAGGTGGTTGTTGTTTATGAAGACGGGGAAGGTAGTGATTCATGCCAAGAAGAAGAAGAGCAAGGTTCGAGTTCCAATGATGATGATGGAAATGGTGAATCCTCCGGATCAATGGAGGTGGATGATGAAGAAGATAATGAAGAAATTGATGATGCAAGTGATGATGATGATGACGGTAATGATGCCGGTGATGAGGATGTCGCAATGAGCGACAATTGAGGGTTTACAAGGCCATTTGGAGGATACCACACATGCGGGGTTGATTACTTGACTTAAACCTATTCCATTATGAGTTTCCTACACCTCCTTTAGCTTTGTCTCTATATCATGTTTTTAATCTTTATCTTGAGTACTTGTCTTGAGTCCTAGCAACATTTAAAGGTCTCCCACCTCGGTTCTATTGAGGTGTCTCATTTTGTTCCCGCTTTGAAAATCCAAAATGACAATTAGGATTCATGCATTGCATCCTTTCCTTGTGCATGAACTCCCCCTATTTTTACACTAGAAATAGTGTCTTACTTGGTTTGGGGAAGTTCAAACACAAGGGATGCGAGTTAATTCAAATTAGCTCTCCGAACAATAGAAAGCATGCATCATATAGAATAGATTAGAATGCATCACTTTTGTATATATGTCATATAGTTTGCATATTAGTGTAGAAATCATGCATAGTCATTTAGCTTGCATTGCATAATTTTCTATCGTTTTGACCATTGAGGACAATGCTCATACTAGTGTGGGGATGGGAAATTCTAACTTAACTTTTAAAATCAAAAATGATAAAAATTGAAAAATTTTGAAAAATCAAAAATATGTTCTTTTATTCAAAAAAACAAAAACCATAAAAATTTGAAAAATTTAAAAATCCAAAAACATGTCCTTTCCTTTGTAGTATAGAATTTTATATTGTATATACTTGTGTTTGTTTGTGTAACACCCCAAGTTATTGAGAGTAAGGTTGTCCCACATCGGGGAATTGAGGAGGTTGTGATATGTTTATAAGGGTTTCCACCCACCACTTAGTAACAAGGCCTTGTGCTTTTGGGCTTAAGTGAGGACAAATAACGGGCCCAAAAGTGCACACCCATCTTATTGGGTTGTGTTACGATCGTGGTGGGTCGGGTTGTTATAAATGGTATCAGAGTAATCCTGCGACCGTGTGGTGAGCCCGTGGTCGGGAGTACCTGGGTCACACACCTAGCGGGGGAGGATTCTGGGCTTGGCTGCGGTCAAGTTAGAGGCACAACGAGGACGTTGTGTTCTTTAAGTGGGGGAGATTGTAACACCCCAAGTTATTGAGAGTAAGGTTGTCCCACATCGAGGAATTGAGGAGGTTGTGATATGTTTATAAGGGTTTCCACCCACCACTTAGTAACAAGGCCTTGTGCTTTTGGGCTTAAGTGAGGACAAATAATGGGCCCAAAAGTGCACACCCATCTTATTGGGTTGTGTTACGACCGTGGTGGGTCGGGTTGTTATAGTTTGTCCTCTTATCACATTGGATCGACTACACCACATCCAAGGCATGAGGAATATTAAGACCGCATGGTATGATCTTTCCAATTTCCTTTTTTCTCTCTATGTTAATGACTATGTGACTTTATTTTGATTGATGCGGTACAAACCAATGTGATCTTAAGAGTTGCATGTAGTTTATATGGCATACTAGTTGATAAAAGCATATGCATTAGGTTGTATAAATGTTAGTTGCGTCATGGCATGTAGTTGCATTTTAGAAAAATTAAGTGAAAACATCTATTTGGGAAACTTGACAAGTGTATATAAGGCCCTTGTAGATACTTTTTCTTCTTGAGACTTTACTCATTAGAATACCTCTAAAACACCCTAGGATGTGTCATGCTAGTATCCTTTGACCCATGGACTAAGGCCTAGTCAAGAGTACCTTGTGATGTGACGACTCCTTGGTTACCATTTATTCCAAGGTGACCCTTGAAACCATGCAACCATCTTCCACTTCTATCATCATTTTTATCAACAAAAAGGGAATGGGCACAAAAATTATCAACTTGAGTTCAAGTACCAAAATGAAAAACAAGAAGTTTGCACAAATTTGCATCAAAGAAAAGAGGAGTACAAAAATAAGAACTCCTATGCTTCAAATAAAAGCACCCTTGTTACAAATTGTGGTGACTTTGAAAATGTTCAAAAAAATGCAAAAGTTGAAAATTGTCAAGCATCAAATTGCCAAACATCAAAGAAATGGCAAATAAAATTGTTCTCAAAAATGTCAAATGCCACAAGAATTTGGGGGGAATAACAAAACCAAAAGCAAACTCCCTTTACGAAACTCAAAGTACACTGATCCCTTTTTCCATTGAACCCACTTTTGTGCATGGTAGAGAGGGGACGACCATTCTTCTTGTCTAGGCAAGAGTGGGAATTCTGCGATCCTACAGTGTTTCAAACATCATAGGAAGTCTACTCTTGATGAAAGCATTTAGTAATTGAGGACGAAGGTACCCTTACTTGACACAACTTAGAGGTGATTTATTGGTATCCTTCTAGGCTTAGTAACTTGAAGAAACCATATCTATAATGGAGTGTGTACCCTTAGATTGCTTCCCTTCTAGATAATTTCCACCACTTAGATGAGGAAAGTGGCTATTCTTTTGTAGATGCATCCATTACCTTCTTTATTGTGCTTAATGATTGGATGTATCGCCATTTTTGCAAGCCCCACCTTGCCTTGCAAGAAGGCATCTTACCTCATGGATGTCTTGTTGTGAGTTGAAGGAGCGGAGTGAGACCCGCTAATTGTCTCAGATCGGCTATATTAGTAGATTAGTTTAAATAAAGGCCATAGTTTTAGTCAGCTCTTTACTCGGGACGAACAAAGGTTCGGTTTGGGGATGTTTGATGTGACTCATATTTGAGCACATTTAGTCCCCGAATTAACCCCGTTCCCATGCTTTCTAGTATATATTAGGGTCATTTCTTATCTTTAGTTTCCCATTTTGCATATTCTTTGAGGTTTTGTGTCCTTGGTAGGAGAAGATTGCTAACCTTGCATTTATGAGGCGAAATGGAGCTAAATCGATCGCATCTAATGACCAAGCATCAAGGAGGAGACCGATACTAGAGGCCTAAGCAAATAAATAAAGTGAAATGGGAAATAATGAAGAGATCCTTGGATCCCCAACTCAATCCCCGCAGATTGATAAGGAGCCAAACAAGAGAAGAACTTTGTCCAACGATCCGAACGGCCCGAGGGACGAGCGGATCAGAGCAATGATCCGAGCGCCCCTGAGCATGATCCGAGTGTGCCCGACCAATGATCCGAGCGTCCTGACTTCCAGGACGAGCGGATCCTCTTACAGGAAAACCCGTGCTTTAGGTGATTCGAGCGGATCCTGGTGGGAGTTGCAAGCATGATCCGCGCATGTCCCTCGGAAGTTGCATTTCCTCAAGCTTCTCTTAGGGTCTTAATAGTCATTTAAGCGCTTAGTATCCCTAATACTTCTACTTAATTTTATTATAAATACCCCTATGTACTACCTAGATGAGGGGGGGTCATCTTAATCAAGTTGGAATTAAGCTTTAATCTCATTTTAATCAAGTCTTAATCCTCTCTTAATTTAGTTGTAATACATTTCCCAATATTAATCACATCTTAATCTTTCCTTAATTTCTTAATTGTTCTTAGTTTTATTTGGGTAATTAGAAGATCATTTGGGTTTATTGGAGAATTGACAACCTTCCATCAATCATCTTTATTGGAGAATTGACAACCTTCCATCAATCATCAAGTACTTCTATTATTCTTTGCTTTATTATTTAGATCATCTCCATAGGTATAATTCCTTTTTGCCCTTGTTTAATTATTGTTAATCACATCATTTATTCATAATGTTTGCTTTGTTAGTATGATTGACAACCTTATTAGCATACTAAATTTGATCATGAGTGAGTAGTTCTTTAGCTAGGGTTAATGGGGAATTAGGGGAAACAAACATGGGAATTAATCTATGCTTAATCTAATATGTTTTCATAATTAATTTGCTTGCTTGTTGTGATTTCAACCTATGCACATGTTATGTTTGATGAAATGCGAGCCTATGAATCCTTGCATTTTTTACCCATCTCCTATCTTTATAATGAGGCTTGTAAGACATAAACCAACTCAAGCCTCATTAGACCATGCATAAGAGTTGAATAGGAGGAGACTAAGTCGACTTGTAGGTTTTGTACAGTCTAGACGACTCGGCTCCGGGACCTAAATTCTCCTAGGGATTGTAAGATATACACTAACTCGACCCCATCAAAACAATAAGTGCTTGCATCTATTTGAGAACATGTTTGTATAATTTATTCCTATGAATCCTCTATGAACCCATGACACCCTAGTGCTTTTAATCAATTGTTTACAACCCCTTTAATTGATTTACTTAATTTACATTCATGTTGTTGATTAGTTTAGACCACATCTCATCTCAAACCCAATTTGTGACACCCTAAGACATAGCTACTTGCAATTGAAGATCCTACATCAATACCCGTCCCTTGGGATCCGACCTTTACTTACCTCTTTGCTAAGAGTAGTTTGTGAAGCTATAAATATTGTTTTGGTTGGTAGCTTTTGACGACGAGTTTTAGTCCACACCAGGAGTAGTGGCTTGATAGGCTACCGTTTGCATATATGCCTTGAAGGCTTGGGAGCGGTCTTCACCGTAGTTTTCGCCATGTCTTGTTATCTAGCTTTTTGACATTATTAGACTCCACTTTCTAATTTCAATTTTGTTTTATTAGTTGGGATTGTATTTGAATCCTTTAACTTGTAACTTAACTATTTAACTACAACTTATCTATGCTAAATCGCTTTATTTCGTTTGTTCGCACTACAAACTTGGGAAACCAAGTCATGTGACATCCTCATGGGTTAGGATGGCCTAGGAAAAGGCTTCCCGACTTATGTGGATGTTACAACACCCATAGACACCCTGTTGCACCCTTATGCGCCTCCTTGAACGCATGACAACCAACCTCTCTCTCTCGCTTCCCTACACGTTGACCCAGCACATGAACCTTTACCCTCTTGTCCCCTCCCCTAGCCTACCACCCTAGCTACCCTACCCATAATGATGCAGGAGCTAGATGATAGACACGCCTCCCTAGGCCGAGCTGGCAACACGCCTGAGCTATCAAAACGGTTTCCTAAGCTGTGTAGGATTAATTATTTAGCTTATTTTATAGATTTCGAATAAGTTTAAGAAACTTAGTTATTTGATAATCCTAGTTTTAGATCTGGTTGTTAGTAGTTTAATAATTAAATAACGTTTTCTAGTTAGTTTAGGAAAGAGTTAGGAAATAGCATGTTGTTCAACGTAGAGTTGATGTCGAGTTGGCATAAATAGGAACGTTGTTAAATCTATTTTGACATGTTATTATTGAGTCATAAGATTACTTTTCTTTTTGCGAATGATTTCGATTAAACTTGCGAGTTTAGTCTTTAATTCAACCTTGCGAGGCTGATTCGTGTATCTAGTTCGATTCCTTGCGAGGCTAAGATCGAGATTTACACAACTATCTCATACTTTATGTTCGAATTTCATGAGATCTACAGCATAAACACGATTTAATTCCGCTGTTATTTTACTACATAAAATCGAAACATAAATTCGACCTAGTTCTACATAACACCAAAACCCTAATTTAATTACAATTCCTTAATTTAATATAATCTATACAATACTATTAAAAGGGTAAATTGACACAATATACCGAACCACATGGCGTAAACCCATGGATGAAAAAAAAAGTATACTACTCTAAATTGATAGCAATCCATGGATGAAAAAAAAAAAGACAAATCAAAGTTAAATAACTCTACACCCTTTTGCCCTTCACCTTCCATCTCCCATGAAATCTTGAATTACTGCTCTTTATAGCCAACCTTTGGGTTTTTACGATTATGAAAAAAGTGTAGTAATCCTTCTTATACTAAAAGAATAAGAGCTTATTAAAAATTTCCCGCCTAAATAAATTATTCTATAATTAGCGACTTTATCATTATATCATATCTACAAGTGAGTCCTACTATTCTAAACAATCAATAACTCTATTCGATTTAAAAAGGGTATGATATTTTTTTCAATTTGCATAGACATATTAATAAAATATTCATATTTTGTTACACAAATGAAATTGCACTAATTAAACGTATGATGTGATCGAAATATTTTACTGTTATTATTTGTAAAACTATAAACATGATGGCCACGAACACTTTTTAGCAAATATTTTCTAAATAATTCTACTATTCCGTCTTTCGATACAAACTTATATACTACAAATTAATAGTATTCATAGATATTTTTACTTTTAAAACGTAAAAACTTACGAATTATATATATTTTTTTCCTTTTTCTTTAACTTAATATCTAACCCCACTCCATATTATGTGAACATTAAATATTGGTTAATTTTTTAAATGTTATAATATAACATATATGGAGTATATAAGTATATTTATTATAACACATATCTTATCTGATTGTATTACAAATGTCATTACTGCATGTTTATAATGCCCCTTTAGCAAATATGATGATATAACAACAATATTTTTTTAAAATAAAGTTAATAATATAATTTTTGACAATCTTATTAAGAGTAAAAGTGTTAAAGCTTCTATTTTCTACCTCTTAATACCAAACATTACTAATACTGTAGTAAATTTTGTGATTAAATTTCAAATGGAGTTATACGAGTGGTGTAATTATTAAAGTCTCTGATATCTATATCTAAAAAATCGAGCATTAGCGCGGGATCTATACTAGTTATCATTAATAGATAAATGCTATAATTATCATAAATAAAAAAAAGTGTGTCAAAATTATCATTGTTGAAACTTATTGATTTATAAACACGGTCTTCAAATACTCAAAACTATTGTATGAGTTTGTAAATAGTGGGAGGCTGAGAGCCAACCTCCATGGTCTCCCACAGTGCTATGTCAGTTACAAACTTACAACACTGACAATGATAATTATTTCCATACTCACATTAAGCATGTTTAAATATACTAAGGCCATGTTCTTTTGAACTGAAATTGTCTGAACTAAATTGAATGGAGCTGAACTGAACTGAACTGAACTTAATAGAGCTGAGCTGAACTGAACTGAACTGAACTGAACTGATCTGAACTGAACTGAATTGAAATAAAAATAAAAAGATTATAATAATAATAATAACAATAATACCAGTAATAATAATATATTAATATAATATAATAATAATAATCTAATAAGTTATATAAAAATTAAAATAGTAATATAATAATATAGTAATAATAATAATATATTAGCAATATAAATGATAACATTATTAATAATAATATAATATATTAAATAATACAATAGATTAATAATAATAACTAAAAAAAGGATAAGTATAATATAACTAGTATAAATATTATAAATAATAATAACAATTAATATAAATAATAATAATAATACATGTAATATAATAATTTATTAATATAATAATAATAATAATAATAATAATAATAATAATAAATATGTTATTAATAATATTAATAAAAATGAATATATTAATAAAATAATAAATATAAATAACAATATAATAATAATAATAATATTAATATTAATATTGCCATTAATCATTATAATATAATAATAAATAGATATATTAAATAATAATAATAATAATAATAATAATAAATATTATAAATAAATATTAATATATTAATATAATAATAACAAGTAATAGTAAATAAATTAATATAATAACAATAAGAATATAAAATAAGAATAATAATATTAACGTTGAAATTAACTAATCTGAACTGAACTGAATTGAATGGAGCTGAACTGAACTGAACTTATTAGAACTGAAATTAAGTCCAAAAGAACAGGGCCTAAATTTACCCTCATGGACGATCGATGGTGTTATGAGTTGATAGTGATTAACTAATTTATCTATTTTTGTATTTTGTTGTTGGTTATTTCCATTTTTACGCACTTTTTATTCTAAAATGAGTTTCATTTGTTTTTTTTTTTTTTTTTTTTTTTGGTGTAAACCGGGGTGTTCAGCGTCGACAACAGTGTAGAATCCCCTTGCCGCGGGTGCTCTCTCGAAGAGGTAAACAGCTGGCCAAAGAGTTTGCTCCATTCCCATGAGCAAGGATCGAACCCCTAACCTCATGGTTAAGGGATGAGGTGAGCAACCACCACACCAAACACATTTGGTTAAAATGAGTTTCATTTGTAGTAGGCGTTTTGGATTCTTGTATTTTCTGGGTTGTTGGCTCGCAAAATGGTTACAGTTTCATACATTATTTCTAAACTGTGTTTTACCATTGCCAGGTTGAGAATTAACATTGACAAGTATACATTTCGGGTAAGTTTATGTCTTCGACATTACTCATACAAAACTCCGTTAAACTTACGAAGTATTAGATTTCATGAATCCATTTTAAATTCTTTGATATTGTTTTTTTTTTTTAAGCTCTTTACTTTTAATATTAAAACCGATGCATGTTTGATTTTGCATGGGTTCTTTGAAATTCGGACAAAATACGGATATTTGATGCAGGGCCGTCCCAGTAAATCTGGGGGCCCTGTGCGAAATCTTAAAAAGGGCCCCGAGGTCCATTTTTATTAATAGAATAATTGAAAAAAATATATTTTTACTATTTTGAGTACTTTTATATGGCTATTTTTTTCTTCATTCTAGAAGGAATGAATTACATAAACAAATTTCTTTTCCATTCTTTAACAACAATTAAGTGGCATAATGGTTAGTTAAATGATAAAGAGGCAATACCACCCGAGTTCGATTCCTTGTAGCTTTATTTTGCTGAATATTAAACAACTCCATTGTATAAAAATTTAAAAAAATTTAATTAGAAGGCAGGAATCGAACTTGAGACCATTGACAATATATACCATTACTCTTACCGCTGATTATTATGTTAAAAATATGCGTTAAATTTATTATTAACTAACACAAATATTTCTTACTATTGGGGGCCCTTCAAGTCGGGGCCCTGTGCAGCCGCACCGCTTGCACGGCCCCTGGGCCGACCCTGATTTGATGCCATTTTTGTAACAAATTCGACAGATCGGTTGCCAACCCATTACCCAGGCCTCGATTGACATAGCTATTAGCCTCTAATTTGAGTCTTTTGCCAAAATAGCTATTTGGCCAACACTATTTACCATAATGACCATATGTCCATTATATTTCTCAAAATAGCCATACAACATTGTAAATGAATATCTAAACTTTAATTTTAAAAAGTTATTTAAGTTTATCATGATATAGGAATAATTATTCACTTTCATTATATATGAAAATTTAAGGTAGAAAAAAGGAGGAAATTTGTACAAACTTTGTACAATTTCAAAATATATATCTATAAAATCTTCATTAAAAGCTTTGGCAATGATAAAGAAAATTGCATGTTCTTTTGTTTTTTTAAAAAACCAGGTGTTCTTTTTTTTTTTTCACACAATATTTTATGAAAGTATTTATAAATCTCATGTTCATTTGAAACTTAAAAACAAAAATCACAGGTGATCTTCACTCAAAAGTTAAAAGTAGATCCATAGGCCTATTGATTAAATAATTTTCTTAATTTTATGAAAATACTATTGAAATATTACTGTTTTTCAGTTTTGTTGAATTTTTTTCATAATTTTTATATATTTTTACTATTTTGAGGGAATATAATAAATTTGAAAAACTTTATAGTTTATCTTTTTTATGACAACTTTATTAACTTACATGATCATTTTGGTAATTAGATTTATAAAATGGTCACTTTGGTAATTAGATTCAAGAAATAGTCATTTTGGAAAATAGTTTGAGTTAAATGGCTATTTAGGCAAAAGACCCCTTTAATTTCCAGAACAAAAAGTGTTTTTAAAGGCTTTATAGCTACTTTCCCGTACAACCAATAACCCTCTACGAGGTTCAAATGATGTACTCGAAAGAAGGAAAGAGTTCCGGGAAATATTTCGATTTGAATAATATTGTTTAATTCAATCATGGTTATTCTCACTATTTCATTCCCTATTTTTTTATTCCTTGCGACACCAAGATTAAACATTCATTGGTATTTTTGACACAATGTGTTATTTGATAATTATTCTGTTGTCTTCTTTTCTATGGTGAATCACATAGTAGTATCTTGATTGTTTTTATTCTTGCTTTTTTGGCTAACGGTTTTGACACTATTATCATATAGATACATAATGGATATGGTAATTTTACAATCCTGGCCTTCTTTATTGGCCTCAACAACCATAGAAAAAGCGTGTATATTACTATATCCCAAATCGATTATAAGCTACATATCATTTGGTATGTATATCTTCAGCATGCTTCGTATTGATTTTCTAATCCAATCGACACACTTTGTCCAAGTGGATTTAAATTTGATGTATTTGTTTGGTTATATGCATTATAACTGTTCATCCAATGTTGGTATACTATGTATGAGCGAATTGCGATTCTATTTGGGCAAATTAACATATTGGTCAAACCGAGTTAGGTATTCTCAATTCAATTGTGAAATTGTCCGGAAAGAAAGAGAAACTATGTTGACAACATAAATAAATGAGTTGAAAATACTATTATATTTATAAGTTAATATTCCTGCTAACTCTTTTAGAATAAGGGTACGCCAATGGATAGCTTACGATTTTCTTAACAACGTTAATTAATGTGTTCTTGGTTTAGTGTTGTTATTATTTCCTATAACTGTTGAGTTGAAGTCTTCGGCAGGATATAAAAGGCGATGTCTAGATTTTTCGTAATTGTAATTTGTAATAAACAACCTAAAAAAAATTTCATTCATCGTACTTGTAGTAGCATTCACTCCTTAGTTAACCATTTAGGCTGACGTTTTATAGCAGTGCGTATTTCCCTTCATTTGCCTTTTCTATGGAAAGGGGAATTTAGAAAACATACTAAAGTCGATGATTGTGTCCTGTATATGCTAGAATTCTAGAAAAATCAATTTATATTCCGTACCAACCGTATAAATTTTTCCTTCAAACAATTCTGCAGCGTTATCAAACATTCAAACATACTGTGAAACATTAGCACCCCGTGAATTTCACGCACGGGCGTCTCAAAACAATCGGAGGCCCGGTGCAAACAGAAAAATGAGGCTCTAAAAATTCCACTTGAACCTTCATAAAAAATGTACGAGTTTTCTACACTCCACGGTTTCAATCGATTTCCATTAATAAGACTCGTACATTTGATTCCAAAAAATCTTCAACACAATACGAAAAATTAACAAAAATAATGGGGAGGTAGATTTCGGTAGACACTCGGACTCCGTCGCCATCACTAAATTTTTGAGACAATAAGACCCATATAAAGAATTAACCAAAACAATAATGAACTACAAACTAAATTTTGGTTTGAACCTTCAAATTAAGAATCAACAAAAATTATCATGAATTTACTAGAATAATCTTAAATTACAAACAAATTAAAACTAAAACTCATAAAATTAGAGAGTAGTTTCAACCTTGTCTTTAGATTATTTCATCTTTGTAAACCTTTCGACTTGAAATTGATGAACAACGGTTACATTCTGTATGTGAAAATAGTAAGTAATAGCTAGATCTTCAACTCGGTGGGTAATTTGATTGAATGAGAAATTGAGAGGTGACAAGTGATTGTAAATTGGAAATCACAGATTTATTATTATTTGGAAATTGGAAATCTCAAACACATATTGGAAGGAGAAAATTTAGGAAAGAAATTAAGTAGTGATTATTACTGATATCTAATACTCCGTATGAATGCTCTTCAGTTAATTTTTTTTCTTTACATAGGGAAGAATAGCGAATTTGGGCCCAAAATTTGAAGGCCCAGTTCGAGCGCCCTGGGCCTTAGAAGCTACTGATTTCACGGGCAAAACAACTAGTTGATTACATAATTAAGTTAGAATCCTTACTTGAATAGTATGAGAACTAAAATCTATCATTGAGTCATTTAGTTTGAATTTGATTACTTTTTAGAGGACGAGAGTGTAATACCTCGTATTTTAGGACTTGGTCAATGGTTAGTCAACAGTGAAAATGTCAAAGTGTGATTTGTAAATAATATTTCAAAATACGTTTTATTATATTTGTTAATTAAAGAATCATGTCGATGTGAGACGGAATAAAGCAATAAAATAATAAATGAGTCGGGATGACAAAAGTAGGGCATGTAAACTGAGTAGGACAAGGTCTATTTTCCGACAAATAATAATAATAATAATAATAATAATAATAATAATAATAATAATAATAATAATAATAATAATAATAATAATAATAATAATAATAATAATAATAATAATAATAATAATAATAAGTATGGGGATTTGTGCGCGGTAGCGGGTTATGGTTTCCTACCTTTCTCTTTCTCTTCACTTGGGGAGTTGAGTTCGGATGCTGTTGCCTTGCTCAGCGGATCCGAAATTCTCGGCATCTCGGGATCTTTCAGGCTCGGTAGCCGCTTACATTTTTACTCGTATTAGCTTTACTATTGCTAAGGGTGTGGGAGCCCAGATTGTCTCTCGGCTCCCCACCAATTTCATGTAAACCTTTTATTTTTATTATAATGAAAGCTGCGCGCATAATAATAATAATAATAAAAAAAAAAAATAATAATAATAATAGTAATAGTAGTAATAGTAGTAATAATAGTAACAATAAGTAATAATAATAGTAATAATAATAATAGTAATAATTGAAGGGAGGGGCCTATTTGATAACTGTATGCTTGCACATGAGTTAGCTTTCAAGTATAATAGGAGCCTTCTTACCCCACGATGCATTTTAAAAGTGGACATTCAGAAAGCTTTTGACTCAGTGAGTTGGTCCTTCCTAGCTCAATGTCTTCAGATGTTTGGGTTCCCTTCTAGGTTCACTCAGTGGGTTCTGGCCTGTGTGACCTCCTCCCATTTCTCTATCAATGTTAATGGCTCTACTGAGGGTTTTTTTTCCCCTGGAAGACGAGGTCTTAGACAAGGAGATCCATTGTCTCCTTATTTGTTCACAATCTGTATGGAAGTCTTGTCCAGGTTACTTAGGCAGCTCCCATCTCACCCTAGCTTCTCTTACCATCCCAAGTGTGTGAAAATAAAACTCATAAACTTGATTTTTGCTAACGATCTCTTAGTTTTCACTAGAGGGGATCTCCCTTCCATTCAAGCTGTTGATAGGTGTTTGCAACAATTTGCTGCTTTGTCTGGTCTTCGTGTTAACCCTATGAAGTCTAATTTGTATTTTGGAGGGGTTTCTATCCAGTTAAAGCAACTCATCCTCTCTGTAACTGGCTATGTTGAAGGTGATCTGCCAGTCAGGTATCTGGGAATTCCTCTTTTTAGTGCTAGGCTAACTCAGAAGATGTTTATTCCCATGATGGATAAAATTAGAAGTAAAATTACTCACTGGGCCAATTATTGTCTGAGTTATGCTGGCAAAATAGCTCTTATTAACTCTGTCATATTTGGGATTCAAAACTTTTGGGGGCCAAGTGTTCTTTTGCCTAAAGGGATTGCAAAACAAATACATAAAATCTGCAAAGACTTTCTCTGGGGGATTATTGAGGGCAAAAGACGGCTGGTTTTTAAGAGTTGGGAGAGTTTGTGTCGTCCTAGAAAGGAGGGGGATGTTGATATTAAGGAAATCTTAAGCTGGAATAAGTCTCAAATGATGGGCTGGATAAAGAAGCTTGAGAACAATGCTCCTAATATCTGGGTTAAGTGGGTGAGAGCTTATATTCTTAAAGGTGTGGACTTCTGGGAATTTAAGCTTACTTCTGCCCACTCCTGGTTCTAGAGCAACATCATTCATTGCAGGGATTGCCTGATCAAGATTCAGGGGGTTGTTTCTCATGCTAAGCATATTCTGAATCACCAGGATTACAAGTCCCAAATTTATGAGATTTTGAGGCAGAAGAGTGCTCTGATTCCAATGCATCAGACCTTGTGGGATTCACTAAATTATCCAAAGCATGGGATCATAGGATTATTGGCTGCCCAGGATAAATTGTCCACTGTGGAAAATTTGTGTTTGAGAGGACTTCATCTGGTGATTGAATGTTCCTTCTCTGCAACTGTTTGGACTGCTGTGGCAGATTGGCTTAAGGTTCCCCCTCTCCTCACTCTTGCCCTGATTTTTACTTGGTTCAAGAAATATAATCGAGGTCAGGGTTGGGTTAAAAAGCAACGAAGATGCTTGCTATTGTGCACTATCTACCAGATTTGGAATGAAAGAAATAAGAGGATCTTCAAAGGCTTGAAAGCTCCTGCGGCTACTCTTTGCTGGCGTATTAAATTCCTAGTTCTTACTCGATTTTCCTTAGCATCCTGTTAGTGCTAGGTTGTTTGTTTCTCTGGTTTGGTTGGTGTTTATAGGTGGCCACACTTGCTCCCTTGTAGAATTGGACTGGGTCTGTAATATTTTTCTGCTCATATTTAATGATAAAGATCCAAGCATTCTGCAAATAATAATAATAATAATATATAATATAATATAGTAGTTTTCTAATATCGCTCTATAAGACCTACCTTATCACTATAAATATAAATAGATGACATGACCTAATTATTTTTCACATAAAGACATAATATCACATAAAAGAAAGAGAGGGAGAGGGAGAGTAAGAAGGAGAAAAGCAAAGGAATTTATCATCTTTTATTCGCCTCAAGCTAAGACCTTCTTATAAAACAATGTATTGATTTTGTAATTGTTATAACTCGTAAACTAGACCAACGTATGACTAACTAAGACCGTCATCATGACCGTGGACCACAAGGGATTGACCAGGACCCACCGTAGACCACCAGTGACCTCGGGTAAAGGGAGTTTCAGGCGGGTTTTTATGGGTGGTTGTTTGTATTGTTTTACTTGTTTAAATATGGTTATGAACCCATATTCAATCGTGACTGACCTGGGTTTGGTTGGGGTGGTACCTGGGGTTACGTCGACCATCATGGGTGGTCAAGGATGGTTAAGGGTGGTGGTTCGCGCGGTGGTTGGCCAGGAATACGCGATAGGGCATGGGTAATGTTAAACACGATGAAACCGTTATATACACGTTGATTTGACTTGTTGGACTCGAACTGGGGTTGGTTGGCTTGTGGGTAGTTAGTCGACCACTTTGGGGTAGTCGTGGGTGGTTGTTGTTGGGGTTCGTGTGACGGCTGGCCGGAAAACAAAAACAGGGGAAATTGCGTGAATGTTGTTATTATTGGTGTTGTGAGTTGGGTTACTAGGGCGTGGTAGCTTGGTCGAGTTTTGGTAGGGTTGCTGGCTTGTTGGTGGTGCTGGGTACGGTGGGGGCTAGGTCTGGTGGTGGTAGTAGTGGCGGTTGTTGGTGGTGGTCGTGAATGGTGGTATAACCAAGAATTGTATAGGTTGCATCGGGTTCGTATGTTGTTAGGGCAGCGTGGAAACCGTGGTTGGGTTTGTCATGGGTGCAGGTGTCGAGGGTGGTGGTTGACTGTGGTGATGGTGGGTCTTGGTGATGATGGCAGGTGGTGGATGGTCGTGCTAGGAGGGGCGGCCGAGGGAGGAGTGAGGTGTGTGTGGGTGTGTGTTTTTTTTTTCAAGTGATTGTCGTGTACAACACATGGGTTTTGTTTGGATTAAGTGGGAGGTTTGAGACGGAAATTAATTATATTGAATTACTTAGATTGTTTATAATTAGTTTAGTTATTTCGTAAAGTAGAATAATTAGTTTTATATTTTATGTAATAATTAGTTTGAGTTGTTTTAAGACGGGATTTAACTAATGGTTTAGGACGGGTTTTAATGGGTAATTTAAGGAAAATATAATTAAAGCAATTAAACTATAATTAACTTAATTAGTTAAAGGAATCAAAGGTTTTAATGGGTAATTTAAGGAAAATATAATTAAAGTAATTAAACTATAATTAAGTTAATTAGTTAAAGGAATCGAATAATTAATAATTAAGTTATAATATTGTATTTAGGTGATGGATTTGAAGTGGAGTACTTTTGATTATTATTTTTTAGACCGCGTATTGGATAATTGCTGCTGAGGTAGGTTATCTACTAAACTTGTATGTGTATTGGTGTAATTTATTAGTTGAATAATGATTGGAGTTGGATAATGGTTGTTGGATGGTTATTGATATTGTTTATCCGTTGAATTATTATTATCCATATTGCACATCTGTATTGTTGTTGTTCGAAAACCCGGACCAGGGGTGGCGGGTGATATTTGAAGAACCGGACCAGGGGTGGCGGTATATAAAAGGGTGTCTCGGAGTTTGATATTGTTGTATAAACCGGACCTGGGGTGGCGGTTTATACAAAGGGTGTCTCGGAGTTTGTTATTGTTTATATGGGTGTCTCAGAGGATGTGTGAATGTTGGATTTGTGAAAGGGATTGAGCATTTGCATATTTTATTAGTCTTATTGTTGTATTATTCTTGTTGTTTAGATATTCCTACTCAACCATTGGATTGACCGTGTATTCGTTAAACACCTGTGATGAACCAATAATTGGGGAGCAGATTGATTTCAGGTAATTGAGCTGGCTTAGAAGGGGAGCTGAAGGGTGAGAGGCTACGACATTTACTTAGCTGTCTAGATCACTTAGAATGAATAAACATTATTTATTATTCGTTTTATTTAGTTTCCGCTGCAGTTGTATTTTAATTAATTACAATTATTTATTTTGGATTATGTAATAAGACCATTTAAACGTTATATTTATTTAAAGTACTGTGGTTTCGTTTTCCTTTGTATTCACTACCTCAGGAAACTGAGATGGTAACACTTTCATTTATCTGTGAATGCCTAGTAAAGGCTCTTAAATAAATGAGGGTGTTACAAAGTGGTATCAAAGCAAAACGATCCTCAGACCTAAACAAATGAATCTAATGAACTTAGGATGTGACTAATAAAATGAACCTCGGGTAGAAACTGTTAGGAGCTCATCTTTGTACGGTTAGGAAAGCACGCCTAATTCGTACCATGGCCCTCCCAGTTTTGAACCGGTCACCTCGAGAGAAATTGAACGAGTGGGGTGATGTGGACACGGGCCACGGGGGTGCTTGGGAAACAAGCGTTTGCATTTGTGGAGTCGCCACCAATTTATTGTGGAAAATTGGAAACCGTTCGAATACCTCGTGTCATGTCAAGACACAAAGTAGTGACATGAACACCAAGAACTCGTTACCCTTAGCATTCTATGTCTAGAATGACTCTCGTAGATGCCAATGAACACGGATGTTCACAGAGATCTGGAGTAAAGGGTGAGGGTACGTATTAGGAAGTTCTTTTGATCGAACACCTAATCCCGCCCGCCTCCTCTACTAATGATTAGGGAAAATCGTCCATACTCGATATATTGTCGATTATATGCATGCAATGTAACATCCATTAGATTAATCCTAACATGTGAGAATTAGACTAAGTCGGTAGACACGTAATTTAGCATACAATAAATGTCAAAGTCGGGATTTAAGTTCAATTACATGTGAAGGCACACAAAGAAATATAATAAAGAAAATTGCAATAATACAATAAAGAAAACTACAACAATTACATTGGGTTAATGATTTATGTCGAAAATACTTCTAAAACGGATAATTTTGAGAAAAGAAATAAAGAAACAAATTAACAAACAGGAATTAGGGTGATAATACGAATAGTAGTTAATTAAATACGTAAGCTAAAACCACGTCAAAGCAAGACGGGAGTTCAGAGACAGAAATCAACCAGGAACAGGCGCAACAGAGCTGCGCCCTCTGGAAGAGGCGCAGCAGTTGCTGCGTCTATTCCTTGGCTCAGTTCTGGCTGTGAAGCCGGAATTGCAAATCGTTAATATTCGTTGGTGATTTTAAGGCTTGATTATACTATTTGACTCGGGTGAAAGTGATTAGCAGATTATTCACATATGATTAATGGTCATGAAAGCAATAAACATGGATGAAACTAATTAGGATGAATTAGTTACAAGGTCTCAACGGAACAATTAAGAAATTAAGAACTAAATAAATTAATTAGGTTATTAATGATGAATTAATGATGGATACGACGAACAACAGATGAAAAATATATCAACGACGAATTCCAGAGACTCAATATTGATGAATCGAACCTCTAAAACCCGAATTTGATTTTAATGACGAAAACCCGCAAATATGAATTACTTGGGATTTAAGTCGAGAATTACGTGTTTAATGAAATATTAATGATGAATATATGTTACATGTTAGAATCATTATGCTTAAATCGTCATATGAACAATGAACAATTGAAGAAAGAAATAAAACAAACGAATCACCCAAGGACAAAGGAATAAGAAAGGAAGCAGGAACTGCGGCAGCCTCACGAAGAGGCGCAGCAGGCGCTGCGTCCCTTCGAAGAGGCGCAGCAGTTGCTGCGTCCTTTCTCGACGGTCATCCTCTGGTAATTCGTAAAAAAAGATTTAAAGCATTGTATTATAAATCGGTTTTATAAATACTTTCGACATAAATCTTACAATATGATGACAATAAATAAATAACAATAAACAAAAGAAGGATTATACACCCTCAGACTTACATGTTTGACGAAACGAAATGAACTAAGTATACGTTTAGTGATGTTCGACTCGAATGTAAACGAAAGTGCCGTCGTAAGAGGAAAAAGACTAAGATTGATTAAGTTGATTATTGTGGAGTTGGTCAAATTGGTCGGTCATGCAAAAAGAGGCTGATACTCAGAAAGATCCGAGCTTACGTGGTCGAAAGTTCAAGCACGTAGACGCCAAAAAGTAAGAACGTGGTCTAGAATGCAAAGGGAGAAGAGAAGGGCGGACACTCGCGTGAGAAATATGCGAGACCGAAGGTCTCTATTTATACTAATCACACGGAGGAAATAGGGTTTTCGGAGAAACTTTGGAATTGAATCTCGAAAAGATATGAAAAGATACGAAAAATACGCAGAAAAGGACTTGGGAAGAGGCGCGTGAGCATCGCGTCTCTTGGAAGAGGCGCATCACTTGCTGCGTCCTTTCCCAAGTGGTTTTCCCCTGCGGAAGAAAGATTTCCGTGTTCAGTTTATGGAATAACGGAATAATTTTGTTTTCCTTAATATTTTGTGTGAATATTACGGGAAATTGTTTGCCAAAAATTAAAAGATTTATAAAATATAGAATAGAAATATCCGGAACATTCCAGAACATTCTGACTCGGTATTTTAACGGTTATCAGAAAATGAAGACGGTTTTAGGCCCGGACTCCAAATGTACTCTAATTATTGCCAAAACGACCGTATCGGCACGTAGATGACAATTAAGAGGTAGACACAAGTGTTTGAGCGATCACTTGACGATAAACTTACAAACTGTCACAAATCGTTCCGCGTACCAAACATGCGGCCCAATCATCACCGGGTGGTTTACGGGAGGTGCAGAAATGAGGTATCTACAGAGCCCCCACTTTGACTGAGGCTTGGACAAGGCGAAAGTCAAAGTATAGCCATCAGGTCAATCGAAGATTACAACATGACGACTATGGCGACACGAGGCGGCTCAAGGGGTCTGAGCCAAGGACCTGTCGTCGGGAACATTTTATAGTCTGTCGACTATCGGGGAGGGTCGTTTAAAGTCCATTAAACTACGTGAGGAGGCTCGCCAGCCATAAGAAGAGACCATACCTGAAATTACTTGAAACTCCAGAGGAAACAAAACGTGATATTGGGAGAAGACAGCAGGACACAGTCTGGAACTGCTGGGAGAAATCTGCTTGTGTTCAGCTTCAAACAAACTTCGGAAGGATTTGGGGTCGATGTTGATCTCCATGTCTCGAGAGAGAATGACTGTCGGTCGTGAACTCTCACTGGGGGAACATAATCGGGAACTGATCTCCATGTCTCGAGAGGGAATGTCTATCCGTGTACTGTCGTTGGGGGAACATAATCGGGAACTGATCTCCATGTCTCGAGAGGGAATGTCTATCCGTGTACTCTCGCTGGGGGAACATAATCGGGAACTGATCTCCATGTCTCGAGAGGGAATGTCTATTCGTGTACTCTCGCTGGGGGAACAGAATAAAGGTGTGTCGAAACACCTGCCAAAAAAGGAACGCTCGTTGTGACAAGCTAGGTCTTGGATAAAATAAGGCGATAATTTGCTGTTGGCTTGGAAGAGGTGATCCGGGCGAAGAATATCCGTCAAACGGACCAAATATGCGATGTAGCATCAAGGAAGAGGCGCACCAAAGATGGGCCCACAAAATAACGAACTCATAACGAATTTTTGAAAATTCGTATGAAGGAAAGCTGAGGAAGAGGCGCAGCAAGAGCCGCGTCCCCTGGAAGATGTGCAGCACCTGTTGCGTCTATTCCTGGATGCGGCAATTCTGCGTAAAAACCCGACGAAACGGAGGGTTCATTTCATTTGTTCGAAACATAATTCCTCAATTTCTCTCTCAAATTCCAACCATATCCGTCAAAATTTGATCCAAAAGCTTGCATTTACCATGACTAATCGAGGTATGTGTATCAATCTTGCATTTATCTTCCGTATTTGATCAAATGGGATCGACAAAATTAGGATTTTCGACCCTAATTAGTCGAAAATTTGGGACTTTTCCCCCAAACGACTTTGCCTTGCAAAATTGACTTTGTAAATGGCCAATTGGTAGTATAAGGATCATAACCATGTATTTGTTTCGAATTTTCGTTAAGTTTTTAGTATTTGAGTGAAATTGAGACGGTTTCACAGCTAAACTGTAAATTGTTTCGAAAATAGCCTTAGAATTGCCCATTTGCGACGAAACTTGATATTTGAAATCCTTGTGTTATGGGTAAACTTCCTACCATCTCGGAATTTTGGTTTGTGACGGCTTTTTCAGGACACTTTCTAGGGCATAATCGCCGTTATAACGAAATGTTGCCGAAATTCCGACTCAAACCCATGACTAGGCTTCAACTTAGGCTTGACTTGACCCAAATTACCACATGAGCGGACGGGTTTGTGGGAAAATTGCCAAAGATGGCGAGAAAAGAGCGATTTCAGGGCTCCGAAAACTCGAAAATCCTCTCATCAAGGCTTGTCGTCACTTGACGCGGCCTAAATTTACTTTAATTTTGCAGGTGATGAGGCTTCTACGTCTGGGAGAGCTCCCATGGACGTGGACACTGCTGTCGACCCTTCTCAGGTGCTTGAGGAGGCGTTGGAGGAGGCTTTCACCGCTGCGGTGATGGCTGCTGAGGACGAGGTCCGGGAGGAGGAGGCTGCTGAGAAGAGGAGGTCCCGAGACGGGCCAACGTTGGACGAGGTGGCCACCATCTAAGGGAGCACTGCGTGGGGCCGAGACACGGGACGAGTGAGGGCACCGCTTTGGGTCATGGGAGGGTCACCTGTCCTACAGGACGGTGAAGAGCTTGGTAAATAGGATTCATAACTGTTCATTCATCTTCTTTCTTTTCTGTTTGTCATTCCTTTTCTTCTTCATTTGAGCTAAAGATAGCTTTTATTTCAAATCAACATAGGAGGCTGGGAACATCAGGTCGTTCTCGGGCTACACGACGGCGATGGGGTGCTACGAGCGGCCGTCGGCTGAGGAGCGAGCCATGATCGAGCGGGGAGCATTTGGCGCCTTGGTGCAGGCTTGGAGGGACATTGCAAGGAGGAAGCTTCGGGCTAACCTCAGTCTCGTCCGAGCTTTCTTGGACCGGTTTTGGGACATGACCTCCACGTTTCACATGCCTTTTGGTGAGGTGGGGGTCACGTTGGAGGATTACGGCATGATTTCTGGTCTGCCGTGTGGGACTGAGGTGGTGGAGTGGCCGGAGATAGCCATGAGGGTTGACTCGGCGGAGGCTAAGAGGCTGATCGGCTGGAACTTGGCGCCGAAGGCGGCTGAGGTACCTGGCTTGGTGCCTAGTTCTTACGTGCGGGACTACTTTGCGGGGAAGACCCCGGCGTCGGTGGTGATCGAGGGAAGGGAGACGGCTCCTCCTCCCTGCACCGCGGAGCAGAGAGTCCGTTTATGGCTCTGGTGGTTCTTGTCTTCAATTTACCTCGGAGACAAGGGGGAGAGGCTTTCGACGAAGATTCTTCCCTTTCTTTCTGACCTGAGCGACCTAGGCCGTTGGGACTGGGTCACTGCTGGTTTTGCGGTCCTCATCCGCTTCATGAGGGCCATGGTTCGTCCGGAGTTGATGGAGAAGGGGACTTCTCCTGCTGCTATCGGCCCTGGACTGCTGTTGGAGGTATGAACCTTCACTTCTTCTCATGAAAGATTATTTCCTTTTCTTGTCAAATCACGAGAGATCGTCATTGATTATCTAGTTTACAGGCGTGGGTGTACTCCTACTTTCCGGGCCTCGCGCCCAAGAGGACGGAGCCGGTGGAGAAGGCCTATCCTGTTGTGAGGGATTGGGTGATGTGTCGCACGAGGAGTCGGCGTTCCTTCCACGACGTTTGTCGGCGGGAGGTGAACGCTCTTCAGCTGGACGGCGTGAGTATTTCACCTTACATTCGTCTGTTTCTTTTACTTTTAGAACTGATCATAAGAATGACCCTTCATTTGCTTTTCTAGTGGGTGCCCAGGCCTTGGGAGGAGTACGCTGGCGCTCCTCCTTTCGTGGCTGAGGTCCTTCGACCTAGGAGCTCGAGCCGGCTACTGCTGAGGACGTCGATGGGTCCTGTATGGTACTTGGGTGAGCGCTTGGCTCGTCAGTGCTCTCGGGACGTCTAGACGGTTCCCATCGATCCTCCTCGGACGATGTTTAGGGAGCCTTCTGAGGCTGAGAGGGAGGCTGACCTGGCACTACTCGGCGTTTCTCTACGGGAGGTTGGCGTACTGGCCGGTTGTGGTAAGTGCCTTATCCTCTTTCATTTTTGATTGTTTGAGCATGTGATGAAAGATCATCGATTAACGGAAGTCATTTGACCTTGCAGGAGGTCGAGGCGGCGGGCATCGAGCCCCGAGAGTACCCCGAGACCCTTGAGTACACCGACACGACGGGGATGACGACGATCTCCGAGCTGCGTGACTTTGACGTGGCGGTGAGAGATGCTGGCCTGGTCGAGTGGCAGCATCTCATTCGGAGGGTGAGTCTTCTAACTCGTGTAGTTTTGCGTAAGAACGCATTTGCTCAAGTTTGTCCAATCGCTAAGAATCTTTCTTTTGAAATGTAGGTTGCGCCATCCCGGTTCGTGGCTTTGTGGAGGGTAGCCAACCGGCTACGGGCTACTGCCGTTGAGGCACTCGCTGGTAGCCGTGGACGTCAGGTATGAACCTTCCGTTTACTTCATTTTTGAATTTTCTAATCTTCCTTTATGTTTGGAGTGATTGACATGAGCCAGTTTTGTTGTTTGCAGAGGGAGCGTGAGCTGGAGCGAGAGCTTGCCCAGTCCCGGGAGGAGACGGCTCGCCTGCTGAGGGAGCTCGAGGTCCGTGACGCCGAGGTTGCTGCTCTCGAGGCGAGAGTTGCTAAGCTAGACGGCGACTAGGAGTAGCTTCTGTGTTGCTTCTTGTTTTTTGGTTGTATTTCTGCACATTTATACATTTTAGGACCCACTTTTGGACATTTGTATCTTGTTTTGGGGCTCGAGCCCCCAGTTTGGTGTACATATCCCTTTTTGATCGTATATATGATGGCCTGAGTGCCTTTGCTGCTGGGTTGCTTTGTTTGTACCTGCAGGTTAGCTTTGGACAGGTTTGGTAGATGACGGTTTACGCCGTCATGCTGCCGAAATTTACACAGAAATCACATAGAACATATATTTGTACATATGACCTAAATTAGCGCCAAACAATGACTTGAAAAAAAGCAAAAAAAATGACCAGAAATGAAAATACAAAAATTTGGTCGGGAATTGCAAAAATTTGGTCGGAAATGACCGGACGGTAGGGAGGGTTACCCCCTAAAAAAGAAAAAAATAAAAACATATAAGTTTGAAATGGAGAGTGAAATGATTCCCCAAAAAGAAAAAGTAAAAAGAAATGTATAAGTTGGAAAAATGATATAATTGAATTAAATACAAAAATGTCTAGATTTAAAAAAAGAATAAATTAGATTAAATTGGTGAAATGATTCCCCAAAAAAAGGAAATTAAAAGAAATGTACAAGTGTGCTAAAATGACGAAAATGTCGATGTCGTCTCGAGATGCGCATCCGCGAAATTAGGAAACACGAAATATGGCAACCTGACGCCTTTACCAAAATAATAACCCGTATGAATAGGAAATTATTCGTTGAGGAATTTAGGAAAGATCCAACACGGAAAATCACGAAAGAGTCTTGAGGAAGAGGCGCAGAAGAAGAGTCGCGTCCCTTGAAGAGGCGCAAAGACTCTGCTGCGCTGTTCCCAAAGGCGTCCGTTCTGACGGATTTTAGGAAACAGCTTTTAGTATAAATAGAGACGTCGAGGGAGGTTTTATTCACATAATTCTTCCGTCTTTCTTCGTCTTATTACACAAATTTTCCAAAATAAGCATACATCATGAATACTCTTGAGATTCGTCTAAAAGAATGGACAAATGAGTTCTCCAACGTGGAGAAACACGACATGGGTGCTTATAATTTTGGAGCACTTTTGAGCTTGAAGTTGATCAAGGTAGTCAAACCGTTCCTAGATGCTTGTCTTGACTATTGAGATCCGAATTATCATGTATTTGCCTTCCCTGGAGGCGACATTTGCCCATTTCCCGAGGAGACTACTGCGATTGGTGGATGGGATCCGGAACATTTGCCTGCTATTCCCTTCACTTCTCAAGGGTATAAGAATAACTTTAGAGACTTGCTTGGATTGGCCAGAGTTGATGTTGACCGTCTTGTGACTTCTAAAAGAGTGCAAATGTTGGATTTCATCGATCGCTTTATCAATAGGGCTGATCCCACTGTCTCTTGTGTTGCGAGGCGAAGAGCATTCGGGTTTTGCCTATTACATGTGTATGTCCTTCAAGGACATGTTGATGAGGATATGAGAGGCGACCCTCGTCTCTCGAGCTTGATTGAGCAAATGGAGTTGCGCAGGAGCCCAGCTTGTCTGTGTTTAGGAGAGATCCTATTGGGCTTGGATAACAGGAAAGCTAATCGCGACCTACCTTATCTGGGAAGTCCCATTATTTTGCAGGTAACAAGACCTGCTTTTGGTAGGTCTGGCTTATGGAACGTCTTTGATTGATCGAGCCCCCAGTTAATGTTCCTTCTTATCATGCTCGCTCAATTGCAATGAGGACCAGGCTTTACATGGAGGACTTCACTCGAGTTTGCAATTACTGGGAGAATAAACTGAAGAGCGAAGATGGCCCCTTAATCAGATGGATCGTACCATGGTGGCATCTTAAATCACACCGAGGAGTATCTTCCCTGGACCCTACCCGATCTGTTCGCATTCCCGGCTTGGAGTTTGTGGTATGCATTTTCCCGGAGAGGCTGATGAGGCAGGTTGGATTGAAGCAGATGATTCCGAAGCTTGACACTGTCCCGCAGACTACCGTGGCGCTTACTACTGAAAGTCGAAGAGAATGGGCCATCAAATGGGCTCAGAGGAACATTTGGTTCTTGAATTCTTATGTCAGTGCTCTATGGGTGTCAGATTCCTATCTGCGGTGGAGGAAAGCTGCTACTCCGGAGGAGCGCGAGAGATTGAGGAAGCGTGAACCTGTCGACTACAAGGTTCGCGAGGTGGAAAAGGAGAAAGAGAAGCATTTGACTGAAGGAGAGGAAGAAGCCGGGTTTCGAGTTGTTCATCCTTCAAGAAATCAAGACTTCCCTGCCGTCGAGATGGTGGTTGACAAGAATGGCAAAGCGAGACCACGAGAGAGACCATTGGTGATTAGGTCTGAAGTGACGCAAGAGCGTCCGGCTCGAGGTCGTGACAAGAAGTATGATAAAAATGACAAAGGCAAAGGGAAAATGGAAGAGTAGCCTAAGTCTTTATTATTATTTATTATTATTATTGCAATAAGAAGGTGGGGTTTTTAGAATCCTAGCCTATTTATTTTTATTACGATTTTATTATGTAACGTACTACTATTATTAATGAAATAAAAAAAGGTTAAATGGTTATGAAACCGTTGTGATTTTCTTTTCATCATTCTTGTCGAATTTCAAATGCATTCGCAAATGTCCTTCTATTTACATTTAAAATGATGAAATGGGTTGTATCCCATGAAGGATTGCCTACGTATTCATTAAAAAAATGAAATCAAACCCTTGCGCGTAGTTCGAGTAAATGTAAAAGAATAATTGTTCTAAGCAAGAGCTTGTAATGAACTTTAGAAAATAAGCATGAGCTTTACTTACTCCTAAAATGCAGTTTAGTTTACTTGATGATATGAGAATGACAAATTGTCAAAGTGCAAGAGCAAGATGACATTAGCTTGATTAAGCTTGGCCAGGGGCCGTTTATTTCGTGCCACAAGAGCGACACGTGAGGTTACGCGAGGCGCGTTTTTTGCTCCTATTCTAGGCGTAGTAACGTTTTAGTTGGTCAAGGTTTGTTGGGTTGGCAAATTCATTCCCGTCTAGGTCTGTGATCCTAACCGCACCCCCTGGAAGTATGGACTTGACTAGGAAAGGCCCGGCCCAATTGGGCTTGAATTTTCTTCGTGGATCGACAGGTAAAAGAGCCCTAATGGATTTGAGGACCAAGTCTCCTTCCTTGATGTTCCTTGGCTTAACCCTTTTGTTGAAGGCTCATTTGATACGCGCCTGGTACGTTTTCACATTATGTAATGCACGTAACCTTCCTTCATCCAGGAGGATGAGTTCTTCATATCTATCCCTCTTCCACTCGGCTTCTGGGATTTGACTTTCGAGTAAAATACGCAAGGATGGTATTTCTAGCTCGACTGGTTGTACGGCTTCCATGCCGTAGGTCAAATAGAAAGGAGTAGCCCCAGTGGGCGTCCTAACGGATGTACGGTATCCCCATAAAGCAAAGGGTATCTTGCTTGGCCAATCTCTATAGTTGTCAATCATTTTCTTGAGAATCGTGACAACATTTTTGTTTGCTACTTCTACCGCGCCATTGGTTTGTGGTCTATATGGCGAGGAGTGGTGATGCTTAATTTTGTACTTCGCTAGCAATTGTTCAGTCTCAGCTTGGAAATGGGATCCATTGTCACTAATGATCTCATGTGGGCAACCATATCGACAGATGATATTGGTTTGTATGAACTTTGCCACGTTCTTGGCTGTAAGACTGGTGTAGGAAGCCGCTTCTACCCATTTGGTGAAATAATCGATTGCTACTAGGATGAAATAGTGACCTCCTGTTCCGGCTGGAGTGATTTTGCCGATGATGTCAATTCCCCATGCAGAAAATGGCCAGGGAGATGCCATGGTGTAAAGCAATGAAGGAGGAAGATGTTGCACATTCCCGAAGATTTGACAATTATGGCAATGTCTCACATATTTGATGCAGTCAGACTCCATCGTGGTCCAATAATATCCTAAACGTGTGATTTTCTTTGCCATCAGGGGTCCACTCATGTGAGGGCCACATTCTCCATCATGGACTTCTTCCATCACTTTCCGTGCCTATGAATGATCAAGACAACGTAGGATTACACCAATAGGTGTTCTTTTGTATAACTCTCCTTGCATGAGGACGTATTGGGAAGCTAGCAAACGGATAGCGCGTTGTCCCCTTTTGTCCATTTCTGGTGGATAGGTGCCATGGAGTTTGAAGTTTAGGATTGCTTGGAACCAAGGCTCCTCTGTAATTTCCTCTTCATCGGTGATTTGGTGCACGTAAGCTAGTTCTGACCGTCGTTCGATGCATAAAGGCATTTCTACCATGCTATCCGGCATATTAATCAAAGATGCGAGTTTCGCAAGAGCATCCGCAAATTGATTTTCTTATCGAGGTAGATGTAAGTAGGTTACTTGATCGAAGAATTGGGCAACTTGGTCTATTCTGGCTTGATAAGGTGCCAGGCTTTCGCTTCGTATTTTCCAAGATCCCGTAATTTGATTGATGATCAAAGAGGAATCCCCATGTACTCGAAGATTCTTGATGCCTAAACTTACTGCCGCTTGCAATCCAATGAGACAGGCTTCGTATTCTGCAGCGTTATTTGTCACCTCGAAGTCGAGTTTGACAGAGATTGGTGTATGCTCGCCTTCAGGAGAAATGAGCAACACTCCTATTCCAAATCCTCTTAAGTTAGACGCCCCATCAAAATAGAGGTGCCAGGAGTCTACATCCGTCTGGAGTATATCCTCGTCCGGAAACGACCAGGTGTCTATCATTTGTGTATCATTGATGGGATTTTCTGCGAAGAATTTGGCAACGACACGCCCTTTTATGACTTTCAAAGGTACATACTTGAGATTGAACTCTGAGAGCATCAAGTTCCATCTCTCTAGATGTCCATTGAGAACGGGTTTCTCGAAGAGGTATTTGACAGGATCCATTTTGGAGAATATCTTGACGGAGTAGCTAAGCATGTAATGGCGTAACTTCTTTGTTGCCCACACAAGAGCGAGGCATGTCTTCTCGAGTGGCGTGTATTTGCACTCGTACTCCAAGAACTTCTTACTAAGGTAGTAAATGGCTCTTTCTTCTTTTCCTACAGTTTGATCTAGCATGGCGCCCATGGCCGTTTCAGTTACCGTGAGGTATAAACCAAGAGGTTGATCTCGTTGGGGTGTCATGAGCACTGGCGGTTTGGCTAGTATTTCCTTGATTCGGTCGAAAGCCTTCTGACAGTCATCATCCCACACGGTGTGATCTGTTTTCTTTAATTTCTTGAATATGGGTTCGCAGATCATAGTGAGCTTCGATATGAATCGGCTTATGTATTGTACCTTGCCTAGGAATCCCCTAACTTCTTTCTCTGTTTGAGGTTGCGGCATTTCGATTAAAGCTTTGATCTTTGAAGGGTCTATTTCTATACCTCGTTGGCTGACTACGTATCCCAGGAGTTTGCCAGATGTTACTCCGAATGCGCATTTCTGAGGATTGAGCCTCATGTTGTACTTCCGTAGCCTTGAGAAGAATTTGCGAAGGTTCGCAATATGTCCCTCTCTTTCCTTGGACTTGACAATCATGTCGTCTACGTATACCTCAACTTCTTTATGCATCATGTCATGTAAGAGTGTAGTTGCGGTGCGTTGGTATGTAGCTCCGGCGTTGATTAACCCAAACGGCATGACCGTGTAGCAATAGGTTCCCCATTGAGTGACGAAGGCGGTCTTATGCATGTCTTCTAAGGCCATCTTGATCTGGTTATATCCCGCGTATCCGTCCATGAAGGATAGCAACGCGTGATCTGCCGTATTGTCTACTAATATGTCGATATGTGGTAGAGGAAAGTCATCTTTAGGACTTGCTTTGTTTAAGTCTCTGAAATCAACACAAACACGGATTCTCCCATCCTTTTTGGGTACGGGTACTATGTTAGCTACCCAGTCTGAGAACTCGGAAACTTTGATGAACCCGGCTTCGAATTGTTTATCGACCTCTTCTTTGATCTTGAGAGCCCATTCTGTCCTCATTCGTCGAAGCTTTTGTTTCACGGGTTCGAAACCTAGTTTGATTGGGATTCTATGCTCTGCAATGTCCCTGTCGATCCCTGGCATATATTTGTAGGACCAAGCAAAAACGTCTTTGAACTCGTGTAGGAGGTCTATGAAACTGGCCCTTTTGGTGGGGCTCAAGGTTGTCCCTATCCTAAGTTCTTGGGGTTCTAGTTCAGTTCCTACGTTGATGGGTTCAGTATTTTCTATCACTGGTCCCTCTTCCCCCTCTTGTAGTATTTCTTTGGCTATGTAGGGAGGTATTTCGATTGAGTCAGGGTCTGGGTCATTCTCATTATCATCGTAAATAGAATTGCATTCAAGATAACACGAAGAGTAAGCAGAACCTGATTTATTCATATTAAGATTTGAGAAAAGTTGAAACAAAGAAGCCATCTGATCTGTGGTCAGTGGCGGTAAAGGGACAGCGGTTGGGACATTTCCCGAATTACTGTTGCTATTAGATACTAAGCTAGGAGAAACGAGGAGAGTGGGAATGACGACAGGAGGAGACTCTCTGGGAACTTCTCCTGACTCCGACTCTGACTCTGACTCGAATTCATCGTCTTCTGGTTCTCCTTTGAACATCTCTCCTTCTCCAGTAGTGAGCTTGAAGAGTCTTCCTTGATTTTTTGTCCACTTGATCGATTTTCTCCATCCTTTCTGCTGATTGGTGTTGGTTTCTGTGTCCAGTGTGGCAATGATCTCATTAATGATGCTTTCGGCGCTCTTGATTAAGGGAAGATCCTGGAGGTAGACATCCTCCTCGTTATCCGTCCATATCCCGTTGATCACCTCTTCTTTTGGGGAGATAAGATGTGAGCAATCTAAGATAGATTCGTCACTTGTGATCATCAGAACTCCAAGAGGATTCTGAGTGTTATTAGGCTTACCTCCAGGTGGTATTGGTAGACGACCGTCCTCAATCATATCTTGAAGTACATTTTTCAGTTTGTAGCATTTCTCTGTATCATGTCCCTTACCTCTATGGTATTCGCAGTACGAATTCTCATCCCAGAATTTGGATTTCTTTTCTGGTTCGGGTGTAGGGCCTATGGGTTGAAGTTTGCCCAGCTTCATCAACCTTTTCAGAGCGTTGGAATATGTGTCCCCTAGATTTGTGAATTTCCTTGGAGGGGTGCTCTTCTTAGATGGCTCGAGGAGGTTAACTTCATCAGTCTTGCTAGTAGAGCCGTAAGAACGACTGGTTGAACCTTGATATCCACGACCTATCGTTTTGGACAAGAGCCCTTTACGAATGTCATCTTCGATCCTTGTCCCTAGTACGGTCAATTCTTTGAAAGTTTTGATGTTTTGATACCTCAAATGATTTGCATAGATGGGCTTTAGGTTATCCACGAATTTCTCCACGAGGGTGGCTTCATCCGGGCGTTCAACAAGTTGAGTACTAGTCTTCCTCCACCGACTTAGGAAATCGGTGAAACATTCTTTGTCATTTTGGGTAAGAACCTCTAAAGTGCGCATGTTGACTTGGATTTCAGCATTATCCGCATATTGTTTAGCAAACTCGATTGTGGCATCGTCCCAAGTAGCGATTTTCTTATGTTCTCATAGAACCATTGTTTTGGGATTGTGTCAAGAGAGGAAGGAAAGATCCTTAAGAACATCTCGGGTTTAATGCCTTTGATAGACATGTAATCCTTAAAGGCACGAATATGGTTCAAAGAGTTTTCGTGCCCCTTGAATTTCGGGATATCCGTCATGTTGAAGTTGGTTGGCAACTTGGAACTCACAGCCTCATATTTGCGATTGTTCTCCCTATAAATGTCATCCCCTTTGAGCTACATCAATTGTTCCTCCAAGTATTGGAGTCGTTTCTCAGCTGCAGTCATACCTATGGGAGGGTTTTCGTCACTGAAGTTGTTCACGAAGTCATCGGCTATTTCACTTTCTCGAGGAGGCATCCTCGTTTCTACGGCATATATTCGGCCCTCAATGGTGTCAAGGCGATCATACACTTGGTCTTGAGTAACTTGGAGACGAGCTAGCGCGGCTAGGATTTGATCATTACCATTCTGGAGTTGGTTGAAGTTCGCGTCGCTTGTTTCAGGCATCTTGGAAACTGAATAAGAGATCGATGACGAATCAAAACACAATTGACCACTCTAGCACACTTTCTTGAAAAGAAATGTTTTGACTTGTGAAGTGGGAGTGTGCTACTTGTGTCAGTGAGTTTTGAGGAAATGACAAAGTTTGAAAAATGTTGGTCCTAGTCAACTTTAGTGTAGTTGTAGGAGTGGACTTGAAGTGAGGTTTTGAAATGGGTTTTGAGGCCCGAATTTTGACTCGACAACTGGACAGAGTTTCGGCTTGTTTTGCACTAATGTTAGGCCCAAGTTTCGAAATTTTGCATTTTAAAGAAGGATTTTGTTTTTACAAAAATCGTCATGGTTTCATTTAGAAAATGGTGATCACGTATGGTACAAACAATATACAAGCATTATAACAGGATGCTGAGTGCATTTAAAAGGGTTGTGGTTTAAAGGGTGGGTTGCCATACCGAACAATCAAACCCGAAGTCTGTGGAGAGGCTCGTACCAAACTAGAGTAAGGCCGATTCCTAGTCCATTTCCTCAAGTAGTGAAAGTCCTTGATACAAACAAGAGTAAGTACCATGGTATGGATGACGTCAATCGCTATCCATCCTTAGGCCCAAATAAGAATTAGGACCGTTTAGACGGGACGATTGGCCGAATGGGTTGGGTTGGGCCTAGGAAGGCCGAATGAAACGATCTAGGAAGACCGAGTTATGAAAAACCGACAATTATCTTGTACAAACTATTCCCTAACCTTGTTCAAGTTTCACCATTTTGGCTACACGTAAGTGTATTATCCCCAGCGAAGTCGTCAAACTGTGGACACGGGCCACGGGGGCGCTTGGGAAACAAGCGTTTGCATTTGTGGAGTCGCCACCAATTTATTGTGGAAAATTCGAAACCGTTCGAATACCTCATGTCATGTCAAGACACAAAGTAGTGACATGAACACCAAGAACTCGTTACCCTTAGCATTCTATGTCTAGAATGACTCTCGTGGATGCCATTGAACACGGATGTTCACAGAGATCTGGAGTAAGGGGTGAGGGTACGTATTAGGAAGTTCTTTTGATCGAACACCTAATACCGCCCGCCTAGATAGCGGCCTCTATTAATGATTAGGGAAAATCGTCCATACTCGATATATTGTCGATTATATGTATGGAATGCAACATCCATTAGATTAATCCTAACATGTGAGAATTAGACTAAGTCGGTAGACACGTAATTTAGCATACAATAAATGTCAAAGTCGGGATTTAAGTTCAATTACATGTGAAGGCACACAAAGAAATATAATAAAGAAAATTACAATAATACAATAAAGAAAATTACAATAATTACATTGGGTTAATGATTTGTGTCGAAAATACTTCTAAAACGGATAATTTTGAGAAAAGAAATAAATAAACAAATTAACAAACAGGAATTAGGGTTATAATACGAATAGTAGTTAATTAAATACGTAAGCTAAAACCAGGTCAAAGCAAGACGGGAGTTCCGAGACAGAAATTAACCAGGAACAGGCGCAGCAGAGCTGCGCCCTCTAGAAGAGGCGCAGCAGTTGCTGCGTCTGTTCCTTGGCTCAGTTCTGGCTGTGAAGCCGGAATTGCAAATCGTTAATATTCGTTGGTGATTTTAAGGCTTGATTATACTATTTGACTCGGGTGAAAGTGATTAGCAGATTATTCACATATAATTAATGGTCATGAAAGCAATAAACATGGATGAAACTAATTAGGATGAATTAATTACAAGGTCTCAACGAAACATATAAAAAATTAATTACATTATTAATGACGAATTAATGATGGATACGACGAACAACAGATGAAAAATATATCAACGACGAATTCCAGAGACTCAATATTGATGAATCGAACCTCTAAAACCCGAATTTGATTTTAATGACGAAAACCCGCAAATATGAATTACTTGGGATTTAAGTCGAGAATTACGTGTTTAATGAAATATTAATGATGAATATATGTTACATGTTAGAATCATTATGCTTAAATCGTCATATGAACAATGAACAATTGAAGAAAGAAATAAAACAAACGAATCACCCAAGGACGAAGGAAGAAGAAAGGAAGCAGGAACTGCGGCAGCCTCACGAAGAGGCGTAGCAGGCGCTGCGTCCCTTCGAAGAGGCGCAGCAGTTGCTGCGTCCTTTCTCGACGGTCGTCCTCTGGTAATTCGTAAAAAAGGATTTAAAGCATGGTTTTATAAATCGGTTTTATAAATACTTTTGACATAAATCTTACAATATGACTACAATAAATAAATAACAATAAACAAAAGAAGGATTATACACCCTCAGACTAACATGTTTGACGAAACGAGATGAACTAAGTATACGTTTAGTGATGCTCGACTCGAATGTAAACGAAAGTGCCCTCGTAAGAGGAAAAAGACTAAGATTGATTAAGTTGATTATTGTGGAGTTGGTCAAATTGGTCGGTCATGCAAAACGAGGCTGGTAATCAGAAAGATCCGAGCTTACGTGGTCGAAAGTTCAAGCACGTAGACGCCAAGAAGTAAGAACATGGTCTAGAATGCAAAGGGAGAAGAGAAGGGCGGACACTCGCGTGAGAAATATGTGAGACCGAAGGTCTCTATTTATACTAATCACACGGAGGAAATAGGGTTTTCGGAGAAACTTTGGAAGTGAATCTCGAAAAGATATGAAAAGATACGAAAAATACGCAGAAAAGGACTTGGGAAGAGGCGCAGCAGGCACTGCGTCTCTTGGAAGAGGCGCAGCACTTGCTGCGTCTCTTGGAAGAGGCGCAACACTTGCTGCGTCCTTTCCCAAGTGGTTTCCCCCTGCGGAAGAAAGATTTCCGTGTTCAATTTATGGAATAACGGAATAATTTTGTTTCCTTAATATTTTGTGTGAATATTACGGGAAATTGTTTGCCAAAGATTAAAATATTTATAAAATATGGAATAGAAATATCCGGAACATTCCAGAACATTCTGACTCGGTATTTTAACGGTTATCAGAAAATGAAGACGGTTTTAGGCTCGGACTCCAAATGTACTCTAATTACTGCCAAAACGACCGTATCGACACGTAGATGACAATTAAGAGGTAGACACAAGTGTTTGAGCGATCACTTGACGATAAACTTACGAACTGTCACAAATCGTTCCGCATACCAAACATGCGGCCCAATCATCACCGGGTGGTTTACGAGAGGTGCAGAAATGAGGTATCTACAGGTAATTAGATAGTTATTTCTGTCTTAAGGGTCAATTATTTGTCTCAAGATAGAAATTTCTAACCTTGTTGCAGGGCGCGGAATTGAGGTAAGTTTGATTGTGAATTTGGCCTTGGGCCGTGTGCATAGGAGTGTGTAGCGTGAATGTTTATTATTTGGCATAGCTTGTGACTCATCTTACGGATATATTTAATTGAGTTGACATTGTATATATTGATAAAACTATGATTAAGTTAATTCCTTGGATTCTATGAATCGTTGGATGCATATAATGTGTGCAAGTAGATAATAATTCATGTCTAGTGATATGCGGACTATGTTGCCCCGAAGCCATGTTTATCTATTTATGTTTAACAATAGAGGTATCAATTTACTGATGGGAACGAGAGGATTAATGTTGTCTGGCCATTTTAGATATCCATTGTGTTAACAAAGTATTTATTAGGAAACTTCGAGACGAAGTTTGTTTTTAGGAGGGTAGTGTGGGATACTACTAAAATTTCGGGTCTTGGTAGAACTTTTCTTATTTGTGTTTTATACGATTGGTGTATCTTTACTTTTATGTGTTATACAATTAAGTGCAATGCGTTTAGATTGTGAAGTTTGCCTGTAAGCTTGATTAATTTCTCAAATTTTTACCCCTAATTGTTTCGACTGTCGTTTCTGGCCTGTTTATTATCATGGGCGAAAGTTTAATATGTGATAGCGTTGTGTGTTAGCTTTTGTTTGCCACTGGTTTCATGCTTAGATAATTTACGTTTTAGGAGAAATAAATGTTTTAGTAGACAGTGGTCATAATGTTACTGTGCAGTCATGTTTTCGACCTATAATTTTGTAAAATTTGCCATTTAATATGTACTTATAATTTACATATGATTCTAACTCTTCTATTTAAAGGATTTGTATACATTTTCAAATTGATAAGCCACGTTAAATCTTGATGTTTTAATATGTAATGGTGATTTTCGCAAGGTGACTCAAATTTGTAACGATATGCTAATAAAATTCTCTTAAGACCAATTGAGTTGTAAAAATCCTTATAAATTGATTATTTGAACTAGGGACTTGATTCTTATTCTCATATGTCAATAACTCTCTGTATTTTCTAAAAAGTATAAAAACTCAATAAATAATTAATAGGTTATTGGTGATCTTTGAAAGTTATAACATTTTTCTAACATTGTAAAGGTGTACTTTAACGACAAGATTTTAACAAAAGTTGCATTACCGTGTTTTCCGACTCTGCTATTATATTCTAATAGTATGCTTTCATGATGTTAATGATAGGATGACATATATTATGTTCACTGATATGCGGTAAAAATGAAAATATTATATTTGGTAATTCTATCGACATGACGTTATGTAATATTGTCTATGTAAACAACATGAATCTTAACTAGATAAAGATGGAGTTGATTGTGAAAGTTTAATTGATTACGTATGTGATAGGTTATGACGTTTGAATAGATCCTGGTATTGTTAATATTATAGTTTTCTTCTGCGGGATTGTCATATGTTATGATTGTTGACAAGGAAGTTGGGGTCAAAACCTTGAATGCACGAACGGTATATGTGAGGTTTAAAAAAAAATTATTAATTATTTTCTATTCAGAACTAAGAATAAAACGTCGTTGCTAGAGTAAACCTATAATAGGTATATTTAGTTAGATAGTATGATATATTAGTATGTGACCATGTTGGTTTGGTTAGTGTAAGTTGTATAATCTCTATGTTTTAAAGAGTTAATTGATCTAGCTGCACTTAACTTGTTGTTGTCTAAAATGAGTTTCAAGAGATAGGAAATATTGAATTAGTTGATTATGTATTGGTTGTACAGTCGGAGTAATACCCTTAACTTATGATAATATGAATTTGATTATTAATTTATGGGATCTTATGTTCAAATTGTTGGGGTAACACGTATTATAGCATAGGTAACAAGATTGTTAATGAGTAAGATATAGCACTAGGAATGTTGTCACCTGTAACTATGTAATAGGATATGCAGTTAATACTCTTATTAATGTTGACGTGATGTGTTTATCTGTATCAAAGTTAATTAGAAGATGAATTATGATTTGTAGTTATGGAGGTATGTCGTTGTTGTAATACCACGGTTTTCTGTGTCTAGCTTACATGGCCGAATAGGGCTAACTCGGCCGAGTAAGGTGTTGTGTGTTTTCTGGTCAGGCTACTGCCCAGGAACACTCGGCCGAGTAAGGCGTACTCGGCCGAGTACTCCAGGTACTCGACCGAGTAACCGGTCTGACGGGATTAATTTCCGCGGTTTGATTAAGGATGATTAAATATTATATAAACCTCGTTTAAAAGTTTCTATTCATTTTTACCAAAACCTAAACTACGTTCCTCACTCCTCTAATCACCCTTAATCACTCTCAAGGCAATTGATTGTTCGTGTGTCTTTTGTTGATCTATTTCGCGTCAGTTTTGTCGGTAAGTCCCTAGTATTTTGTCTTTTGATTAGATTTGTCTTTTAGGATTTTGCCCTAATGATTAGATTTAGGGGAAAAGGTATATTGGCATGATTGTGATTAGAAATGTTGTGATTGTCATTAGGTGAAGGATTCGTAGAGGAACAATTCTAGCTTCCGCTGTGTGCTTGTGATTCGGATTCGTGATAAGGTAGGGTTTCCCTACTTAGTTGCCTGTTTAATTGATTTAAGACGGTGTTAATTGTTGTATTGGCATGATTGGAATTATTACTGGAATTGTCTATCTTGGATGTTGGATTGGTTGTTATTTGTTTATGTTTGCGAGGTGCGTCCTCGGTTGGGCGGAGTCATCTTCGGGAATGACTTCACGCCCTTGATTTGCCCCTTGTGAATCCTGTCACAAGGGGGATGTGCACATTAATGGACATGGGTTATTGCTCGTTGCGATGAGCGGGGCTTAGGTGGGAAAGGCTGCGGTCCCCCACTGGCGGTGAGGATTACCTATTGCGATGGTGTGGACATGGGCCACGGGGGTGCTTGGGACAAGCGTTGCATTTGTGGAGTCGCCAGCAATTTTTATGGGAAATTGGAACCGTTCGAATACCTCGTGTCATGTCAAGACACAAAGTAGTGACATGAACACTAAGAATTCGTTACCCTTAGCATTCTATGTCTAGAATGACTCTCGTGGATGCCAATGAACACGGATGTTCACAGAGATCTGGAGTAAGGGGTGAGGGTACGTATTAGGAAGTCCTTTTTACTGAACACCCAATCCCGCCCGCCTCGATAGCGGCCTCTACTAATGATTGGGGAAATCGTTCATAGTTGATATGTCGTCGATTATAGGCATGCAATGCAACATCCAACGTTTAATCCTAACATGTGAATTGAACTAAGTCGGTGAACAAGTAATTAGCACTTATTGATGTCGATTTGGGAATTGGAATTAATTACATGTGAATACAAGCACACAAATTATACAATAAATGATAAATAAATAGCAATAAATAAAATACCAATAATTAAAATTACAATGAATTACAATGATTTAACTGATTTACGTCAAAAATACACTTAAAACGGAAATTTGAAGAAAAGAAAACAAAACAAAAGGGGTTAAAAATTAAAGTAACAAAAATAAGACAGATTAAGAGTGTTATTACGGTTAATAGTCAATTAATTGCATAATTAAAGGCTAGGTCAAAGCGAGAAAGGAAGGTCAGGGACAGAACTCACCTCAGAACAGACGCAGCACTGCTGCGTCCCTTGGAAGAGGCGCAGCTATTACTGAGTCTATTCCCGAGTTGAGTTCTGGCTGTGAAGTCAGAACCGCGGGTTTGTTAATGTTCATTGGCATGTTTTATGATTGATTGTCGATATTTTACTCAAGTGAAAGTGATTTAACATATTAATTAGGGTTTTTTGTCAAAAACTACCTTATATTTAGGGGTATTTGTAAAAAAACTACCTTATATTATTTTTCTTGTTTTAGACTACCTTTGTTTTCTCATTTTTTGGTCAAAAACTACTTACGCTGAAAATATGGCGAGCTTAGGTCGATTTAGTGACATTAACCTATCTGACACGACTTTCTTAACATCAAACAACAATGATCAACTGAGTCCAAACCAAAATTTAACTTCAGATAAGAAAAATTAATGAATTTCACATTTCAATAATAACTACAAACATCTACTAAAGTTTAGCGTAAGTACCTTATGACTTTCCAAAATCGGGCCTTAGTAAGATTAAAACATAAAAGAGTCATGTGAGATATGTTAAAGCCAGAAAATAGACCAAATATGTCTAGATTCTTAGCTTAGATAGTTATTGACCAAAAATAAAGAAAACAAAGGTAGTTGGAAACAAAAAAAATAATATAAGGTAGTATTTTTACAAATACACCTAAAATATAAGGTAGTTTTTGACAAAAAAACCCCTATTAATTACATATAAAAACGTCAAAAAAGCGATTAACACGAATTAAAACGGATCAAAACGAGTTAAGAACAAATTATAAACGGATTAAGACGAATTAGGTTTATTCACGAAGACGGAAACGAACTTGACAGGATGTGATAAACTGAAAATAAGCAATGGAAACATGTACAAAGTACTAATTCCAGAAACTTGATATGAACAAATCGAGTTTCTAAAATCCGGGTTTGATCTAATGACGAAAACCCGCAAATATTGATTATAAGGGATCTAAGTCGTAAATAAAACGTAACAATTTGAAAGATATATATTAAAATTTATTTTATATACAAAGAAAAGAAAGAAAATAAGAAAATAAAACAAAAGGATAAAAACAACAGAAAAACCCGAGGAAGAAGAAGAAGAGCAAAAACAGCAGCAGACTCTGGAAGAGGCGCAGCAGATTCTGCGACTCTTTGGAGAGGCGCAGCAGCTGCTGCGTTTCTTCTCGACATCTGGTTGCTGCTGATCCGTAAGAACGGTTTGATAAAAGGGTTTTAGAAGTCGGTTTTGAATGTATTTTGACGTAAATCTTACATTAATGAGTACAAAAAAAAAATACAATAAAAAAATGGGATCTACACCCTCAGACTTACATGATTGACGAAACGAGATTGACTAAGTTAATGTTTAGTGATTACTCGACTCGAATGTATGAAGAAAGTGCCCTCGTTAGAGGATTTAGATTAAGTTGATTGTTGTGTAGTGGTCAAATTGGTCGGTCATGCAACGTGATTGGAATTCAGAATGATCTGAGCTTACGTGGTCGATTGATCAAGCACGTAGGTGTCAAAAGCTTAGAGCACGGTCTTAGAATGCAACGGTAGAAGAGAAGTGCGGACACTCGCGTGAAAAATATGGAGAACGAAGGTCCCTATTTATACTAAAAAATGTAAAGAGTTATGGAATGGCTCAAACTTTGGAAACAAATCACGGAAAAAATCTAAAAACGGGCAGAAACGAGCTGGGGAAGAGGCGCAGCTGCTGCTGCGATCCTTCCAAGAGGCGCAGCATCTGCTGCGTCATTTCCCCAGAAGTTTCCTCCTGCAGAAGAAAGATTTCCGCGTTTCTTTTATGGAATTGCGGTAGATCTATACTTCCTTATTCCTTAAAATATGATTTACGATATATATTTTACCAAAAGATATAAAATTAAATTATGGAATAAATATCTTGAATATTCTAGGACATTCCGACTCGGCATTTTAAACGGTTTCTTAAAAAATGAAGCGGTTTTTGACCCGGACTCCAAATGAACTCTAATTACTGTTAAAATGACCGTATCGGTGCGTAGATGACGACCATGGGGTAGCCACAAGTATTTGAGCTATCACTTGACGGTAAACTTACAGATTGTCATAAATCATTCCGCGTACCAAACATGCGGCCCAATCATCACTGGGTGGTTGGCGGGAGGTGTAGAAATGAGGTATCTACAGAGCCCCCACTTTGACTGAGGCTTGGACAAGGAGAAAGACAAAGTATAGCAATCAGGTCAATCGAAGATTACAACCTAACGACTATGGCGACGCGAGGCGGCTCAAGGGGTCTGAGCCAAAGACCTGTCGTCGGGAACATTTTAGAGTCTGTCGACTTCCGGAGAGGGTCGTTTAAAGTCCATTAGACTACATAAGGAGGCTCGCCAGCCATAAGAAGAAACCATACCCGAGACTTCTTTCTCGAGACATTTCCGGAGTTGCGTAGGAGCTAAGGTTAAGCGTAGGAGCTAAGGTCAAGCGTAGGAGCTAAGGTTAAGATTTAAAAGATATGTAAGGATTGTGCTAGGGTGTGGGACCCTAAAGGAAAACATCGATGAGAAGGCGGCCTAAGGGTAACCAAGGTTTGGGTGTATGAACCCTGAGAAAAAGCGATCCTAATGGATTACGATCCTATAGGTAGAGGCTAGGTGCATGAACCTGGGTAGTTTGGGAACCTAAGAGATGGTTGGTATAAGAACAAATAAAATTCAGGGCAGCAGGACGTCAGTAGAAACTGCTGGGGGAATTTGCTTGCGTCGGTCTCAAGCGAACTCTCGTTAGGGAATATGTTGATGATTCTGTCTGGATTGAATCATTTCCGGGAATCTGCTTATATCTGCTTCCAAATAAACTCCATCTCTCGAGAAGTGCAATCGGCTGTCATGAACTCTTGATGGATAATAAAGTATCGATAAAGGTGTGTCTTAAAACACCGTCAAAGAAAATGAAGAGGCTTGACTGATAGTGGCGTGTCCTAAGCACCACTGGAAATCCGCTCGTTGTTGCAGCGAAATCCTGATAAAGATCCTTGCTGGGAGATAAAACACCGCGACGGTTTTTCAGTCCATTTAGAAAAATACGGGTCCGGGCGAAAATAGAACACCCAAAAGAACCAAATATATGATATAAGGCGTTGGAGAAGAGGCGCACAAGACTTGGGCCCACAAATAACGAACTTATAAAGAATTTTCAAAAGTTGAGCTGGAAAGCTGCAGGGGAACAGGCGCAGCAAGAGCTGCGGCTTTTGGAAAGGGCGCAGCAGGTGCTGCGTATTTTCCTGGGCTTGTCCCTGTCTAAGTAAAAACACGATAAACCGCGTTTATTCCTCATAATTTCAAAACGCAATTCTTTCCTAAAATCTCTCAAATTCCAACCAAAATCCGTCAAAATTTGATCAATTCGTGCCATTAATCATGACCAATCGCGGTATGCATCACATTCTCGCTTTTAATTCTCGTTTTTGATCAATTTAGAGCCAAAAAAAAAGTAGGGTTTCCCCTCCCTTTATGTCGAGAAATTGGGGGTTTTGCCCTTAACGGATTTGTTTGATAAAATTGATACTAGAAATGGATAATTGCCAATGTTAGGAACATTACCATCTATTCTTTTTTAATTTTTGTCAAGTATAGAGCATTTGAGTGAAATTGAGACGGTTTCTCAACTGTTTCAAAAATTGCTTCGAAAATGCCTTTAGGATTGTCCATTTTTTATGAAATTTGGTGTTCTGGAACCCTTGTGTAACGGGTAAACTTTCTATCATGTCGGATTTTTGATTTGTGACAACTTTTTCAGGACACTTTTCTAGGGCATAATCGCTATTATAGCGAAATGCTGCCGAAATTTCAACTCAAACCCATGACTTGGCTTGGACTTACACTTGAGTTGACCCACTATTCCACATGGGTGGTCGGTTTCGAAAGAAATGGCCAAAGATGGCGAGAAAAGGGGCCACTTTTAGGGGCTTGAAAGTACTTGAAATGACCTCATCGAGGCTTGACGCGGCCTAATTTACTTTAATTTTGCAGGTGACGTTCCTTCTACGTCGGGGAGGGCTCCCATGGACGTAGACTTCGACCCTTCTCTCGCTCTTGTAGGGGGCGAGAGAGAGGAGGTGGTCGAGGGGGAGGCTAAGGAGGTCCCGAGGCGGGCCAATGTGGGACGTGGTGGTCGCCAGCTAGTGGGTGCACCAGTCCTACAAGACGGCGAGAAGTCTGGTAAATTTCAAACTTGTCATTTCTTATTACATCTCCTATTTGTTTGCCGTTATATTTCTCATTTGTCTTGTGCTAAAGATAGCATTGTTTCGAATTGATACAGGAGGCCGGGAACATGAGGTCCTTTTTTGGTTACTCGACGATGATGGATGCCTTCGGGAGACCGTCGGAGGAGGAGAAGGCCATCGTCGAGTTGGCAGCCTTCGGGGATCTGGTGGGAGCGTGGAGGGCGATCAAGGAAAGAAAGATTCGGGCTAACCTTAGCCTGATTTGAGCTTTCCTTGATCGGTACTGGGACACGATCTTGACTTTCCATATGCCTTTTGGAGAGGTCGAGGTCACTTTAGAGGACTACGGCATGATCTCGGGTCTGCCGTGTGGAGAGGAGGCTTTGGCGTGGCCGTCGACGGCCATGAGAGTGGACTCAGCCGAGGCGAGGAGGCTGATCGGCTGGAACCTGGCGGAGGGTGCTGCAAGCGTTCCCGGGTTAGTGTCGAGTTCTTACGTCAGGGACTACTTTGCGGGTAGGACCCGGCGACGGTGATGATGGATCGGAGAAAGATGGCTCCTCCTCCTTGTACTGCGGAGCAGAGGGTCCGCTTGTGCCTGTGGTGGTTCTTGTCTTCAATTTACCTCGGAGACAAGGGGGAGAGGCTGTCGACGAAGCTTCTTCCTTTTCTGTCTGACTTGAGTAGCCTAGGTCAGTGGGACTGGGTTTCTCCTGGCTTTGCGGTCCTCACTCGCTACATGAGGGCCATGGTATGTCCTGAGCTGATGGAGAAGGGGACTTCTCCTACTACTGTCAGTCCCGGACTCTTGTTGGAGGTATGAACCTTTCCTTTGCATTTATGAAAGATCATTACTTCTTCATTTATTTCTATTTCTATCGAATTATGAAAGATCATTATCGTAGAAACACAAATGATTATTTTGGTTTGCACGCGTGGGTGTACTCCTACTTTCCCGGCTTCGTGCCCAAGAGGACGGTGCCTGAGCCGAGGGCGTACCTCGTCGTGAGAGACTGGGTGGTGTGTCGTAGGAAGAGCCAGCGCTCTTCTTACGATGTCTGTCGGAGGGGCGTGAATGCCTTGAAGTTGGAGAACGTAACTACCCTTGATCCTTATTTGATTACCTTTCTTTTATTTATGTATTTTATTTAGAAGATCATAGGAATGACCCCTCTTCCCGCTTAGAGCCGATCATAGGAATGACCCCTCGTTTGCTTGTTTTAGTGGGTGCCTAGACCTTGGGATGACTACCCTGATGCTCCCGCTTTCGTGGCTAAGGTCCTTCGTCCTAAGAGTTCGAGTCGGTTGTTGCTAAGGACGCCCATGGGACCTGTGTGGTATGTGGGCGAGCGTTTGAGTCGACAATGCTCTTGTGACACCTTCACGGTTCCCATCGATCCTCCATGGACGATGTTCAAGGAGCCTTCTGACGCCGAGAGAGAGGCTGACTTGGCGGACGCGAGCGGTGACGCCCTTCTCCTTCCTGGCGAGGAGTACTCCGAGTTCGTTCGCCGGAGGTTGGCGTTCTGGCCGATCGTGGTAAGTATCCTACTTTTTCCCGTTTTTGAATCGTTTTGACAAATGACGAATGATCGTCAAATGAAGAGCTTATTTAAACCTCGTAGGAGATCGAGGTGGCAGGCGTCAAGCCCCCAGCTTACCCAGAGACACTCGAGTGCACCGACGCGGCGGGGATGACGACGATCTCGGAGATCCGCGACTTCGGCGAGGAGGTGACGGATGCTGGTTTGGAGGAGTGGCAGCACTTAGTGACGAGGGTAAGCCCCCAGCTTTGACTGTCTTTATTATTTTTTTATTGCATAAGAATGCGTTTGTTCCTTTTGAACCTTCTTTGTATTTGAATGCAGGTCGCACCGTCTCAGTACGTGGCGCTGTGGAGGATGGCCAACAGGCTGCGGGCCACGGCCATCGAGGCACTTGTAGGTGGCCGAGGACGACAGGTATGAACCTCTCATTCTCTTACTTATTTCATTTCATTGATATTTCTAATTTTTATTGTAATTTCCCGCATTTTTGTTTTGAATGATTGAAATGAGGAATTTCTTCTTCATTTGTATGCAGAGAGAGCGTAACCTGGAGCGCGAGCTGGCGCAGTCTCGAGAGGAGACTGCTCGTCTGTTGAGGGAGTTGGAGGCCAGGGACACTGAGATCGCTGCTCTCGAGGCGACCGTAGGTGAGCTGAGTGGCGACCAGGAGTAGCTGCCCTTCCTTTGTTGTTGTCTTGTATATTTTGTACATTTTGGACTTTTTCGGACTATGTTTTGGGCGAAAGCCCCCAGTTTGATGTCGATACTCGTCTTTCTGGTTGTGTATATAGTGGCTTGAGTGCCTTTGCTACTGGGTGTTTGTTGTTCCTGCAGGTTAGCTTGAAAACATGTTTGGTAGGTGATGGTTTGAGCCGTCATGTTGCCGAAATTTAAATAGAATTTACACGTAAAACAAATAACATATGGGTGGCTTAAGTAGGCGCAAAATGAGAAAATTAAAGAAAAAAACAAGTTGACCAAAAATTAGCAAAAATGACAAAATGTCCAAGAATGCATAGAAAAATGCACAAAAATGCCCAAAAAAGAGCAAAAAAAGACCGGACGGTAGGGAGGGCTACCCCCTAAAAAATACTTAAAAAAGAAATGTATAAGTCCGAAAAGTATTGAAAACGAGGAGTGAAATGATTCCCCCAAAAAAGAAAATAAAATAAAATGGGTAAGTGTGCTTGTTTGGCGAAAATGTCGACTTTGTCTCGAAAAGCGAACCCGAAAATAATTAGGAAACACGAAACTTGGTAATTTGACGGAATTACCAAAATAATACCCTATAAGAATAGGAAATTATAGCAAAAAGCAATTTAGGAAAGATCCAAATCTGAAAATCACGGAAAAAGGCCTGGGGAAGAGGCGCAGCAGATGCTGCGCCATTTCCCCAGCTAGTCAGACCTTGACAGAAATTAGGAAACAACGAATAGTATAAATAGAGACTTCGGGGAAGCTTTTATTCACACAATTCCTTCGTCTTTCTCCCGTCTATCACATAAAAGCTCTCATATATTCTAAAAAATTTCAAAATTATGGATGCTTTTGAAAACCGTCTCAAGGAGTGGACGAATGAGTTCACAAATGTTGAGAAACATGACATGGGTGCATTTAATTTGCGATCAATCTTGAGTATTAAATTAGTGAAAGTCGTGAAGCCTTTTTTGGATGCTTGTCTTGAGTATTGGGACCCAAATTTTCATGTGTTCGCCTTTCCTGGAGGCGATATTTGTCCTTTCCCTGAAGAAATAGCTGCTATTGGAGGATGGGACCCAGAAAATGCACCCGCTATACCTCTTAGCTCTCAAGGATATAAAAGTAACTTTAGAGACTTGCTCGGATTGACCAAGGCTGAGGTGGACCATCTTGTGACCTCGAAAGAAGTCCGTATGTTTGACTTTAGCGACCGATTTATAAATAGGGAGGACCTTACTATTTCTTATGTTGCGAGGCGCAGAGCATTCGGGTTTTGTTTACTTCATTGCTATGTCCTTCAAGGGCATGTTGACAAGGAGATGAGAGGTGACCCCGTTTTCTGAGCCTAGTGGAAAAAATGGAGCTGCGCAAGAGCCCGGCATGCCTTTGCTTAGGGGAGACCATTCTTGGTTTGGATAACAGAAAGGTCAACCGCGAGCTTCCTTATTTGGGAAGTCCCGTCATTCTGCAGGTAAGAACCTTTTTTTTTTTTTTTTTTTTTATATGAACCGTTTTTCTTTTTTTTTTTCTTTTTTTTGGTTGAAATATGGGCATTAATTCCCGTCTTCTTTACCAGGTTTGCCTGATGGAACGGCTGCGGTTGATCGAGCCCCCAGTTAATGTCCCAGAATACCATGCTCGATCAATTGCAATGAGAACTAGGCTCTACATGGTGGACTTCACTCGGGTTTGCAACTATTGGGAGAATAAGCTGAAGAGTGAAGGAGGTCCCCTGATCCGGTCGATTGTGCCGTGGTGGCATCTCAGGTCAGTCACCGGAGTTTCATCTTTGGACCCGACGCGGTCAGTACGCATCCCTCGCTTGGAATTCATGATTTGCATTTTTCCGGAGAGATTGATGAGGCAAGTGGGCCTTAAGCAGAAGATCCCGAAGCTTGACATCGTTCCTCAAACTGCATTGGTACACACCACGGAGTCTCGTCGAGAGTGGGCAATTAAGTGGGCTCAGAGGAACATGTGGTTCATACCAGTTCCTATTGGCTCCTTATGGGTATCTGACTCATACTTGCAATGGAGGAAGGCTGTTACTCCTGAAGAGCGTGAGAAATTGAGGAAACACGAGCCTTTGGATTACAAGGTTCGCGAGGTAGCAAAGGAGAACCAGAAGTACTTGACTAAGGAGGAAGAAGAGGCCGAATTCCGAGTCGTTCATCCGTCGAAGAAACCGAAGACCGCTTCTACCGTAGAGATGGTGATGGATCGAAATGGCAAGACTAGACTGCGAGAGAAACCTTTGGTAATTAGGTAGGAGATAGCACAAGAGCGCCCGGCTCGTGGTCGAGACAAGAAGTATGATAAGGGTGACAAAGGCAAAGTGAAAATGGAAGAATAGCCTTAGTCGTAGTATTATTTATTATTTTTAAGTTGTAATAAACGGCGGGGTTTTTAGAATCCTAGCCTAGCATTTATTTCAGAATTTTATTTTATATGCATTTGGCGTATTATATCATTTATGGAACAATGAATAAAAGATTAATTAGTTAAGAAACCGTTGTGATTTTCTTTTATTATTCTTGTCGAATTTCAAATGCAAATGCAAATGTCCTTCTATTTACATTTCAAAATAATGGGTTGTATCCTGTGAAGGATTGCCTACGTATTCATTAAAAATGAAATCAAACCCTGTGCGTAGTTCGAATAAAAGCAAAAGAATAATTGTTCGAAGCAAGAGCTTGTAATGAACTTAGAAAATAAGCACGAGCTTTACTTGCTCTTAAAATACAATTCAATTTATTTGATGATATGAGGATATCGAAATGCCAAAATGCAAGAGCAAGGTGACATAAGCTTTATTTCAGCGGGCCAAGGGCCATTTTTATTTCGTGTCGCATGAGCGGCACGTGGGTGTTATGCGAGGCGCGTGTTCTGTCCTATACTAAGGGTAATATCGTTTCAGTTGGTTGAGGTTGGTTGGGTTAGCGAATTCATTCCCATATAGGTCTGTAATCTTAACCGCACCCCCCGAGAGTTTGGACTTGACTAGGAAAGGTCCAACCCAATTAGGCTTAAACTTTTCGCGTGGATCAACGGGTAGGAGAGCTCTGACTGATTTGAGCACCAAGTCTCCTTCTTTGATGTTCCTGGGCTTAACCCATTTATTAAAGGCTCGTTTGATATGTGTCTGATATGTCTGCACATTATGTAATGCCCGCAATCTTCGTTCATCCAAGAGGATGAGTTCCTCATATCTATCTCTATTCCATTCAGCTTATGGGATTTGACTTTCGAGTAAAATGCGTAGGGATGGAATCTCTACTTCAACAGGTTGTACAGCTTCCATTCCATAAGTTAGAAAGAAAGGAGTGGCCCCAGTGGGCGTCCTAACTGATGTGCGATAACCCCATAACGCAAAAGGTATTTTTCTAGGCCAATCTCGATAATTGTCGATCATTTTCTAGAGGATCGTGCCGACATTTTTGTTAGCTGCCTCTACCGCGCCATTAGTTTGAGGTCTATAAGGGGAGGAATGGTGGTGTTTGATTTTATATTTGGATAGCAATTGTGCAGCTTCGGCTTGGAAATGTGACCCATTGTCACTAATGATCTCATGTGGGCAACCATATCGACAGATGATATTGGTTTGTATGAACTTTGCCACATGTTTAGCTGTAAGAAGTGTAGGATGCCGCTTCGACCCATTTGGTAAAATAGTCGATAGCTACCAAAATGAAACAGTGACCTCCTGTCCTAGGTGGAGTGATCTTCCCAATGATGTCGATTCCCCAAGCAGAAAACGGCTAAGGAGATGTCATGATTTAAAGCATTAAGGGAGGGACATGTTGCACATTCCCGAAGATTTGGCAATTATGGCAATGTCTGATGTATTTAATACAATCTGACTCCATTGTGGTCCTGTAGTATCCTAGACGCGTGATTTTCTTTGCCATCATGGGTCCACTCATGTGAGGACCGCATTCTCCATCGTGAACTTCTTCCATCACTTTTTGTTCCTGTGAATGATCAAGGCAACGCAAAACTACACCAAAAGGTGTTCTTTTAAACAGGTCTCCTTGCATGAGGAGGTATTGAGAGGCTAGTAGACGTATGGCGCGTTGTCCCCTCTTATCCATATTTGGTGGGTATGTACCATTGAGTTTGAAGTTTAGAATGGCTTGAAACCAAGGTTCCCCTGGACTTTCTTCTTCATCTGTGATCATCAGAACTCCAAGAGGAGGTTTACATAGGCTGGTTCTGACCGTCGTTCGATGCATAAAGGCATTTCTACCATGTTTTCTGGTATATTAATCAAAGATGCAAGTTTTGCAAGAGCGTCTGCAAATTGATCCTCTTCACGAGGCAGGTGTAGGTAAGTGACCTGATCGAAGAATTGGGCAACTTGATCTATCCTAGCCTGATAGGGTACTAGACTTTCGCTTCGAATTTCTCAAGATCCCGTAATTTGGTTAATGATCAAGGATGAGTCTCCGTGAACTCGAAGATTCTTGATGCCTAAACTTACTGCTGCTTGTAGACCAATGAGGCAAGCTTCATATTCTGCTGCGTTATTCATCACCTCGAAGTCAAGTTTGACAGAAAGCGGTGTATGCTCGCCTTCAGGAGAAATGAGCAACACTCCTATTCCAAATCCTCTTAGATTCGATGCTCCATCGAAATAAAGATCCCAAGAGTCTATTCTTGTTTGTAGGATATCCTCGTCTGGAAATGACCACATGTCTATTGCTTGGGTGTCGTTGATAGGATTGTCTGCGAAAAACTCGGCAACGGCGCGTCCCTTTCTGACCTTCAGAGGTACGTATTTGAGATTAAACTTTGAGAGCATTAAGGTCCACCTTGCCAAACGTCCGTTGAGAATGGGTTTGTCGAAGAGGTATTTGACGGGATCCCTTTTAGAATACACATTGACAGAGTAGCTAAGCATGTAGTGGCGTAGCTTCTTTGTTGCCAACATAAGTGCGAGGCATGTCTTTTTGAGAGGTGTGTACTTACACTCGTATTCTAAGAACTTCTTACTAAGATAGTAGATAACTCTTTCTTCTTTCCCAATAGTTTGTGCGAGCATAGCCCCCATGGCTGTTTCAGTTACTGTGAGATATAAACCAAGAGGTTGATCTCGTTGGGGAGGCATTAGCACTGGTGGCTTAGCCAATATCTCTTTAATCCTGTCAAATGCCTTTTGACAATCATCGTCCCATATGGTATGATTTGTTTTCTTGAGCTTTTTGAAAATGGGTTCGCAGATCATAGTAAGCTTTGATATGAATCGGCTTATATACTGTACTTTGCCTAGAAATTCTCTAACCTCCTTCTCTGTTTGGGGTTGCGGCATTTCGATTAGAGCTTTGATCTTGGATGGATCAATCCTATTCCCCTCTGGCTGATGACATATCCCAGAAGCTTGCCTAATGTTACTCCGAATGCACATTTCTGAGGATTGAGCCTCATGTTGTACTTTCGCAGTCTTAGGAAGAATTTGCGAAGGTTATCAATATGCCCCTTCCTATCCATGGATTTGACAATCATATCATCGACGTACGCCTCTACTTCTTTATGCATCATGTCGTGTAGGAAAGTGGTCGCAGTGCGTTGATATATAGCTCCAGCATTGATTAGCCCGAATGGCATAACAGTATAACAATATGTGCCCCATTGAGTAACGAAGGTTGTCTTATGCATGTCTTCTATGGCCATTTTGATCTGATTATACCCTGCTTGCCCATCCATGAAGGATAACAACGCGTGATCCGCTGTATTATCTACCAATATATCGATGTGTGGTAGAGAGAAGTCGTCCTTGGGACTTGCTTTGTTCAAGTCTCTGAAATCAACACAAACCCGGATTTGCCCATCCTTTTTGGGTACGGGGACTATGTTAGCCACCCAGTCTGAATACTCGGAAACTTTGATGAACCCGGCTTTGAATTGTTTATCGACTTCTTCTTTGATCTTAAGAGCCCACTCGGTCCTCATCCGACGAAGCTTCTGTTTTACAGGTTTGAAACCTGGCTTGATTGGAATTCGATGTTCTGCAATATCCCTGTCGATTCCTGGCATATCTTTGTAAGACCAGGCGAAAACGTCCTTGAACTCGTGTAGGAGGTCGATGAAAGTGGCCATTTCAGCTGGATTTAAGGTCGTCCCTATTCTAAGTTTTTGGGGTTCTAGTTCGGTTCCTACATTAATGGGTTCGGTGTTTTCTATAACTGGTGCCCCTTCCCCCTCTTGTAGTATCTCTTTAACTATGTAGTGAGGTAATTCGACTGAGTCTGGGTCAGGATCATCCTCATTATCATCGTAAATAGAATTACATTCAGAATAACACAAAGAGTAAGTAGAATCTGATTTATTCATATTAAATTTTGAAAATAGCTGAAACAAAGAAGTCATCTGTTCAGTAGTCAATGGCGATAAAGGGACAAATTTCTTTGGGACATTTCCCAAGCTATCACATTACTATTTGATGCTATGCTAGGGGAAACAAGGGGATGGGGAGTGACGACAGAAGAAGACTCTCTAGCGACTTCTCTAGACTCAGACTCTGATTCCGACTCTGACTCTGACTCTGACACGAATTCGTTGTCCTCGGGTTCTTCTTTGAACATCTCTCCTTCTCCGGTGGTGACCTTGAAGAGCGTTCCTTGGTTATTAGTCCATTTGATCGATTTTCTCCATCCTTTCTATTGACTCGAGCTGGTGTCAGTGAACAATGCTGTGGGGTTGAAATGGTCATCTTGAAGTATCATGGTAATGATCTCATCCTGTGCTGCTCTGACAAATCGGTCTTCTCCAAACAGAAGGCTAACAGCAAACAAGGTGTTTGACGAGTTTTGACGATAGGAACCGGTTCTAGAGGGATGAAGTAGCAATCGTGGAAGACCTCGATTCCAGCTAGTTGCATTCCTTTATAGTGCCAAGGTTTGGGAAACCCGTGAAAGTATTCCTGACTCCCTTCTCTAACGAAATATCCGTTTAGGGTGGGGAGAAAGGGTCGCATTTGGATTCGTCTATCCTTACGGTTTTGGAATCGGGTGAGCATTTCTAAGGCTTCTTCTTTTGTGGGCTTGTATCCCAAACCTAGTGGTATCCTTTGAGAATTTCCTTCCTTATATGGTGTGAAGGTATTTTTCTTGGCACGGTTTAATGGCATTCCTGGGAAGTATCCCTGGGACTTGAGTATGTGGTTGACCACTAAATTGGAGTATGGGTTGAAGTATAGAGGCGCCAGTTCGCTCTCTACAAGGTTTATGCTCTGAAATCCCCCAAGCTCATATACTGGATCTATGACTACTTGGTTGCTTGACATTTTCTCTATCACAACCTTGATAGGTGACGAAGTGATCGTCACTACTTTGCCATTTAGAGGGATCTTAATCTTCTGGTGTAAGGTGGATGTTACCACTTTGGAAGCGTGAATCCAAGGCCTTCCCAGAAGTATATTGAACGATGCTTCGAAGTCCACTATTTGAAAATTAACCTTTCGCTCGATTGGCCCTGTGGTTATAGTGAGGTTGATTAGCCCTACTACTTTACGTCGTGTTCCATCGTATGCTCGAACACCTTGGTTGGTAGGAGTCCAATCCGATTCTTTCATGCCCAACTTGTATGTTGTCTTCAATGGTATGACGTTGACTGTAGAGCCATCATCCACCAAAGTCATTGGCACATTGTTCTTTTAGCATGTGACTGTAATGTATAGAGCGAGGTTATGACTGGCGCCGAAGGGAGGCAAATCTTCATCTGAAAAAGTAACTGGGTTACTTAGTTTAACTGAATCTTGGAAGACCAAGTTGACTACGTCGTCAGGCGTAGAGTTGTGCGCTACGTTCAATTTAGCCAATGCTTGAAGCAAAGCTTGACGATGAGGAAATGAACTCGCGACTAGTTGCCAGACTGAAAGATCAGCCTTCGTCTTCTGTAGTTGTTTTAGCAAGTGGTCAGTAGACGTATCTTTGCCATCATTTGGGGTGATGACATTGGTGTTAGTAACTGGACCATTAGCCGTGGGACCGTTCTGATAAAATTTTTGATATGGACGCCCTGAACGAGTAAGGTGGTCTATATCTTGCTCTTGCTTTGACTATATCCTCACTAACCTTGACTAGATAGTGTTCTGTGAGGTATTCATCTTCATCGTCATCGGCCCATATTCCGTTGACGATACTGAGCTCTCTCAACCTGATGATCTCGGCTTCTAGACTGATTATTTTGTCGACTAGACTGTCAACTACGGCAATTACCTCTTGCATCATAGACTCTTGAGATAGACTTAGTGGCACGTTTTCCCTGGGTGTAGTACTTGGATTGCGTAGGGATTCCACTACATCTTCCAGCTCTGAAACTTGCCTACTCACACTCTTTGCCTATGCGATAAAATCGGCAATGGTAGGAGAAATGGTGGATAACTCCCCTCATCTTCTAGTGCATGAATCTTATCCTCGACTGGAGAAATTTGGATTGAACAATCCAAGGTGGATTCTTCATCTGTGATCATCAGAACTCCAAGAGGATTCTGAGTATTGTTAGGTTTACCTCCGAGAGGTATGGGTAAACGACCATCTTCGATCATATCTTGAAGGACATGTTTCAGTTTAAAACATTTCTCTGTATCGTGTCCCTTGCCTCTATGATACTCGCAGTATGCATTCTCATCCCAGAACTTAGACTTCTTTTTTGGGTCAGGTGTAGGTCCTATGGGTTGGAGCTTACCTTGTTTCATCAACCTTTTCAGAGCGTTGGAATATGAATCACCAATGTTCGTGAACTACCTTTGAGGGTTATTCTTCTTCAATGATTCGACAAGGTTAACCTCATCAATCTTTCTAGTAGAGCTATAAGAATGACTTGTTGAACCCTGGTAACCACGACCTACCGTTTTAGACAAGAGTCCTTTACGGATGTCATCTTCAATTCTCGTCCCTAGTACAGTCAGATCTTTGAAAGATTTTATGTTTTGGTATCTCAAATGGTTTGCATAAGTAGGTCTCAGATTATCGATGAACTTTTCCACAAGAGTGGCTTCGTCGGGACGTTCAACAATTTGTGTGCTAGTCTTCCTCCACCTACTTAGGAAGTCGGTGAAGCCTTCTTTCTCATTTTGGGTAAGAACCTCTAAAGTGCGCATGTTGAATTGGATCTCAACATTATCCGCGTATTGTTTAGTGAACTCAATTGCGGCATCATCCCAAGTGGCAATTTTCTTGTGCTCCCAAGAGTAAAACCATTGCTTAGGAATGGTGTCAAGAGATGCAGGAAAGATCCTTAGGAACATCTCGGGTTTGATGCCTTTGATAGACATGTAATCTTTGAAAGCAAGAATGTGGTTCAAAGGGTTTTCGTGCCCCTTGAATTTTGGAATGTCAGTCATGTTGAAGTTGGTAGGCAGTTGAGCATTTACCGCCTCATACTTGCGATTGTTCTCCCTGTAGATGTCATCTCCCTTAAGGTATATTAGTTTTTCCTCCAAGTATTGGAGTCGTTTTTCAGCTTCAGCAGGACCTAGTGGGGAGTTGACTTCTTGTTGTCCCACAAAGGGTGAAAGGTTATCATGCACGCTCATATCAGGAACATCATTCTCTGCAGGAGGAAGTCTAGTTTCTATAGAAACAATTCGGCCTTTAATAGCATTGAGGCGAGCATAAGCTAGGTCTTGGCTTGTTTGGAGACGGACGAGCGCAGCTAGGATTAGATCATTACCATTTTGGGGTTGTCTATTAACACTTGCGTGACTAGTTCCAGGCATCTTGGAAACTGGGGATAAGAGATCGATGACGAATCAAAACATGATCGACCATTTTAGCACACTTACTCAAAAAAAGACTCAACTTGTGAAGTTGGAGTGTGCCACTGTGTTAAGTGAGGTTTGACAATGACAAAGTTTTGAAATGTTTGTCCCAGGCAACTGTAGTGTAGTTGTAGGAGTGCTGACTCGAGGTGAGTTTTTTTTTTTGAAATGGGTTTTGTGGCCCAAATTTTGACTGGACATTTGGATAGAGTTTCGACTCATTTTGCGCTATTTTAGGCCACTTTCGAAAATATTTATATTTTAAAAGGGTTTTTGATTTTACAGAAATTTCGTCATGGTTTTATTTATAAAATGGTGATCACATATGATACAAGCATTCATACAGGCATTATAACGGTATGCTGAGTGCATTTAAAAGGGTTTTGGCTTAAAAGGTGGGTTGCCATACCAAGCAATCAAACCCTGGTCTGTGGAGAGGTCCGTATGAAACATGAGTAAGGTCGGTTCCTAGTCCATTTCCTCAAGTAGTTAAAGCCCTTGATATAAACAAGAGTATGCACCACGGTATGGTTGGCGTCAATCGCTATCTATCCTTAGGCTCAGATAAGAATTTAGACCGTCCAGACGGGACGGTTGGTCGAATGGGTTGGGTTGGGCCTAGGAAGGCCGAATAAAACGATCTAAGAAGGTCGAGTAATGAAAACCGACAACTGTCTCGTATAAACTATTCCCTAACCTCGTTCAAGTTTCACCCTGGGTAACACGTAAGTCTATGATCCCCAGCAGAGTCGCCAAACTGTGGACATGGGCCACGGGGGCGCTTGGGACAAGCGTTGCATTTGTGGAGTCGCCACTAATTTTTATGGGAAATTGGAACCGTTCGAATACGTCGTGTCATGTCAAGACACAAAGTAGTGACATGAACACTAAGAATTCGTTACCCTTAACATTCCATGTCAAGAATGACTTTTGTGGATGCCAGTGAACACGGATGTTCACAGAGATCTGGAGTAAGGGGTGAGGGTACGTATTAGGTAGTCCTTTTATTGAACACCAAATCCCGCCCGCCTCGATAGCGGCCTCTACTAATGATTGGAGAAATCGTTCATAGTTGATATGTCGTCGATTTTATGCATGCAATGCAACATCCAACGTTTAATCCTAACATGTGAATTGAACTAAGTCGGTGAACAAGTAATTAGCACTTATTGATGTCGATTTGGGAATTAGAATTAATTACATGTGAATACAAGAACAGAAATTATACAATAAATGATAAATAAATAACAATAATTAAAATTACAATGAATTACAATGATTTAACTGATTTACGTCAAAAATACACTTAAGACGGAAATTTGAAGAAAAGAAAACAAAACAAAAGGGGTTAAAAATTAAAGTAACAAAAATAAGACAGATTAAGAGTGATATTACGGTTAATAGTCAATTAATTGCGTAATTAAAGGCTAGGTCAAAGCGAGAACGGAAGTTCAGGGACACAACTCACCTCAGAACACGCGCAGCACTGTTGCGTCCCTTGGAAGAGGTGCAACTATTACTGCGTCTGTTCCTGAGTTGAGTTCTGGCTGTGAAGTCAGAACCACAGGTTTGTTAATGTTCATTGGCATGTTTTATGATTGATTATCGATATTTGACTCAAGTGAAAGTGATTTAAAATATTAATTGCATATAAAAACGTCATAAAAGTGATAAACGCGAATTAAAACGGATTAAAACGAGTTAAGAACGAATTATAAACGGATTAAGACGAATTAGGTTTATTCACGAAGACGAAAACGAACTTGACAGGATGTGATAAACTGGAAATAAGCCGTGGAAACATGTACAAAGGACGAATTCCAGAAACTTGATATGAACAAATCGAGTTCTAAAATCCGGGTTTGATCTAATGACGAAAATCCGCAAATATTGATTATAAGGGATCTAAGTCATAAATAAAACGTAATAATTTGAAAGATATATATTAAAATTTATTTTATATACAAAGAAAAGAAAGAAAATAAGAAAATAAAACAAAAGGATAAAAACAACAGAAAAAACCGAGGAAGAGAAAGAAGAGCAGAAACAGCAACAGACTCTGGAAGAGGCGCAGCAGATGCTGCAACCCTTTGAAGAGGCGCAGCAGCTGCTGCGTTTCTTCTCGACGTCTGGTTGCTGCTGATTCGTAAGAACGGTTTGATAAAAGGGTTTTAGAAGTCGGTTTTGAATGTATTTTGACGTAAATCTTACATTAATGAGTACAAAAAAATAAAATACAATAAAAAAATGGGATCTACACCCTCAGACTTACATGATTGACGAAACGAGATTGACTAAGTTAACGTTTAGTGATTGCTCGACTCGAATGTATGAAGAAAGTGCCCTCGTTAGAGGATTTCGATTAAGTTGATTGTCGTGTAGTGGTCAAATTGGTCGGTCATGCAACGTGACTGGAACTCATAATGAACTGAGCTTACGTGGTCGATTGATCAACCACGTAGGCGTCGAAAGCTTAGAGCAAGGTCTTAGAATGCAAAGGTAGAAGAGAAGGGCGGACACTCGCGTGAAAATATGGAGAACGAAGGTCCCTATTTATACTAAAAAATGTAAAGAGTTATGGAATGACTCAAACTTTGGAAACAAATCACGGAAAAAATCTAAAAACAGACAGAAACGAGCTGGGGAAGAGGCACAGCAGCTGCTGCGATCCTTCCAAGCGGCGCAGCATCTGCTGCGTCATTTCCCCAGAAGTTTCCTCCTGCGGAAGAAAGATTTCCGCGTTTCTTTTATGGAATTGCGGTAGATCTATACTTCCTTATTCCTTAAAATATGATTTACGAGATATATTTTACCAAAAGATATAAAATTAAATTATGGAATAAATATCTTGAATATTCTAGGACATTCCGACTCGACATTTTAAACGGTTTCTTAGAAAATGAAGCGATTTTTGACCCGGACTCCAAATGAACTCTAATTACTGTCAAAACGACCGTATCGGTGCGTAGATGACGACCAAGGGGTAGACACAAGTATTTGAGCTATCACTTGATGATAAACTTACAGATTGTCATAAATCGTTCCGCGTACCAAACATGCGGCCCAATCATCACTGGGTGGTTGGCGGGAGGTGTAGAAATGAGGTATCTACAGATGGGTAATCTGGCAGGGCTACACACTTAGGTGTGTAGTCAGTTACAGGATACTATAATGGAGTTTGGAGAATGGCTATACATTTGGATTGGATTGTATTGGTTGTCTTTGTGCTTTTCTTATCTTGGTTATTCAGTGAACTAACCCCGTTTATGTTTTCTAAAACCGTGATGATCCATTCGGGGGTGGTGAGCAGATTGTGACAGGTGGTGATTTCATATTAGCTGCAAGCACGAGAATGGGATGTCATCACTTAGAGTCTTTGCTTCCGTTGTCACGAGTTTTAGATACTTGGTTTTGTTGTACTTAGATTTATATTATTCTTACGTTGGTTTTTAGTTTTGAGATGATGTAGTCAGTTAACATTATACTTTAATAATTGTTCTTGGATGGTCACTTTTGATATACTTATCTCGGGCAACCGAGATGGTAGCACATTTATATGGTAGGGTGGTCCTTGGTAAGGTACCTTGGTACATGGGGGTGTTACAAAGTGGTATCAGAGCGACGATTTTGGAACCTAAAACCAATGAACAAAAGGAACTTAGGATGTCTAATTAAAATGAACCCGGTTAAGAATTGTTTGGAGCTACCGCAAAGGTTTGAGAGACGTCTCAAAACCGCAATATTGCCCTTACAACATCGAGCCGGTCACTACGGGGTGTGCCAAGGGGATCTTTGCATGTGTGTGTGTGTGTGTGTGTGTGTATGTGTGTCTGTGTGTGTCTCTCTCTCTCTGTGTGTGTGTGTGTGTGTGTGTGTGTGTGTGTGTGTGTGTGTGTGTGTGTGTGTGTGTGTGTGTGTGTGTGTGTGTGTGTGTGTGTGTGTGTGTGTGTGTGTGTGTGTGTGTGTGTGTGTGTGTGTGTGTGTGTGTGTGTTTATATGTGTGAATAGAGTGGTGTATGTGTATCTTGGATGGAAGTGATTTGGAAATTGTACTATGTGGTAGTCTATGTGCATTAATGTGGGTATGTGGACTAATGTGGTGATTTTGACATGTAATATGATTAGCATGGGTGAGTGGAGGAACAATGTGAATAGTACCAAATTGTGATATGTTTGGTTTGAATTTCATTTTGATGAGATGCGATGCGTATTATTCGGTTTGGAAGTATGAGCATGAATTTGGTAAGAAAGAATGAGTGTGACTTCTAGCATGTGTAGTATATGAATGTTGTATTTAATTTACATGTGGATATGGTAAAAGTTCACCTATGTACTGATTTTTGTTTTTGAAGTCATGGGAGAGGTCCACGACGGAGAATGTGGCCCTCACATGAGCGCAATGATGCTTACCCGAAAGATCATGCGGCTAGGCTACTACTGGACCACCATGGAAGCCGATTGCCGTAACTACGTCAAACATTGCCACAACTGCCAAATCTTCGCCAACATACAACACATACCACCATCCCTTTTATACACCATGACATCACCCTGGCCTTTCTCAACCTGGGGCATCGACATCATCGGAAAAGTTAACCCGATAGGCATTAAGGGGCATTGCTTCGTCCTCGTCGCCATCGACTACTTCACTAAATGGGTGGAAGCACAGTCATATGCAGTCTTGACCGCCAAACAAGTGGCCAAGTTCATCCAAACAACATCATCTGCAGATATGGGGTACCCCATTAAATCATCAGCGATCAAGGCTCTCACTTCCGGGTGGAAACTTAGGCCTTGCTGGACAAATACAAGATCAAACGACATCGATCATCCCCCTGCCGTCCCCAAACCAACGGAGCGGTGGAGGCAGCGAACAACACTCTTGTCACCATTATCAAGAAAATGCAAGACAACTACCGCGATTGGCCGAGCAAACTCCCATTCGCACTCTGGGGATATCGAACCTCCATCCGAACACCGACAGGCGCCACACCCTTCTACCTAGCATACGGTATGGAGGCGGTTCAACCGGTAGACTTAGAAGTCCCTTCTCAACGCATCCTACTGGAGAGTCAGGTACCTGAGGCAGAATGGACACGTCGAAGGTACGAACAACTCACTCTTCTAGACGAGCGGCGGCTCAACGCCTTGCACAACGTTGTTGACGCAGGCCCACGGGGGCGAAAAGCGAAGCAAGCTTTTCCTCTTTGTTTGTTTGCATTTGTGGAGTCGCCACCAATTTATTGTGCAAAATTGGAAACCATTCGAATACCTCGTGTCATGTCAAGACACAAAGTAGTGACATGAACACTAAGCACTCGTTACCCTTAGCATTCTATGTTTAGAATGACTTTCGTGGTTGCCAATGAACACGGATGTTCACAGAGATCTGGAGTAAGGGGTGAGGGTACGTATTAGGAAGCTCTTTTGATCGAACACCTAATCCCGCCTGCCTCGATAGCGGCCTCTACTAATGATTAGGGAAATTATCTACTCGATATATTGTCGATTATATGCATGCAATGCAACATCCAATAAATTAATCCTAGCATGTGAGAATTAACTAAGTCGGTTAACACGTAATTTATCATACAATTAATTTCGAGGTAGAAATTTAGGTTAATTGCATGTGAGAGCATACAAGAAATACAATAAAAGAAATACAATAATAATACAATAAAGGAAAATTACAATAATTACATCGGATTTATTGATTTATGTCGAAAATACATTTAAAACGGATGGTTTTAGAAAAGAAAGAATAAACGAATAAACGAACAGATTATGGATGATATTACGATTAATAGTTAATTAAACACGAAATTAATAAACTAGGTCAAGGCAGAAATGGGAGTTCAGGGACAGAAATCAACCGGGAACAGGCGCAGCAGAGCTGCATCCCTTGGAAGAGGCGCAGCAGTCGCTGCGTCTGTTCTTGGGTTGAGTTATGGCTGTGAAGCTGGAATCGCATCTCGTTAATGTTCATTGGTGAATTTAATGGTCGATTAATGGTATTTGACTCGGATGGAAGTGATTAACATATTATTTACATGTGAATGAGGTCATGAAAACGATAAAACATGAATGAAACTGATTAGGAACGAATTAATTACAAGATTAATAAGGTTAATTATAAGAATTAAACAAACTAAACAAATTAATTATTAAACAGGTTATTAATGATGAATTAATGATGGTGACGGTAAATAACAGATACAAATATATCAAAGATGAATTCTAGAGATTCAATTTTGGTAAATCGAATCTCTAAAACCCGAATTGACTTAATGACGAAAACCCGCAAATATGGATTATAAGGGATTTAAGTCGGGATTTTAAAAGATGAATTAATTAATGATGATTAATGAATTACAGGTCAAAATTATCATATTCAAATTGTTATGTTAATGAAACAATGAACAATTGATAACAAAGCGAAAAACAAAAGGACGAACAAAAGATTTAAGGAAGAAGAAAGGAAGCGAGAATCTGCAAACCTCACGAAGAGGCGCAACAGGTGGTGCGTCCCTTCGAAGAGGCGCAGCAGTTGCTGCGTCCTTTCTCGACGGTTGTCTTCTGATAATCCGTAAAAAGGGTTTGAAACAAGGTTTTACAAATCGATTTTAAGAATACTTTCGACATAAATCTTACAATATTAATTACGATAATAAAGAACAATAAACAAAAGAAGGATTACACCCTCAGACTTACATGTTTGGCGAAACGAGATGAACTAAGTTAACATTTAGTGATGCTCGACTCGAATGTACGACAAAAGTGCCCTCTAGGAGGAAAACGAATAAGATTGATTAATGTTGATTGATGTGGAGTTGGTCAAATTGGTCGGTCATGCAAAACGAGGATGGTACTCAGAAAGATCCAAGCTTACGTGGTCGAAAGTTCAAGCACGTAGGCGCCAAAAAGCAAAAGCGTGGTCTAGAATGCAAAGGGAGAAGAGAAGGGCGGACACTCGCGTGAGAAATATGTGAGACCGAAGGTCTCTATTTATACTAATCACATGAAAGAACTAGGGTTTTCGGAGAAACTTTAGAAGTGAATCTCGAAAAGATACGAAAAAATACGCAGAAAAGGACTGAGGAAGAGGCGCAACACTTGTTGCGTCTTTTCCTCAGTGGTTTCCTCCTGAGGAAGAAAGATTTCCGTGTTTCTATTATGGAATAGCGGATTAATCTCGTTTCCTTAATATTTTATGTGAATATTACGGGAGATATTTACCAAAGATCAAAATATTGGAAAATATGGAATAGAGATATCCGAAACATTCCAGAACATTCTGACTCGGTTATTAGAAAATGAAGACGGTTTTTGACCCGGACTCCAAATGTACTCTAATTACTGCCAAAACGACCGTAACGGCACGTAGATGACAATTTAGAGGTAGACACAAGTGTTTGAGCGATCACTTGATGATAAACTTACGAACTGTCACAAATCATTCCGTATACCAAACATGCGGCCCAATCATCACCGGGTGGTTTGCGGAAGGTGCAGAAATGAGGTATCTACAGAGCCCCCACTTTGACTGAGGCTTGGACAAGGCGAAAGTCAAAGTATAGCCATCAGGTCAATCGAAGATTACAACCTGACAACTATGGCGACGCGAGGCGGCTCAAGGGGTCTGAGCCAAGTACCTATCGTCGGGAACATTTTAGAGTTTGTCGACTATCGGGGAGGGTCGTTTAAAGTCCATTTGACTACTTAAGGAGGCTCTCCAGTCATAAGAAGAGACCATACCTGAAATTTCTTGAAACGCCAGGGGAAACAAAACGCGATATTGGGAGGAGGCAGCAGGACGTAGTCAGGAACTGCTTGGAGAAATCTGCTTGGGTCGGCTTCAAACAAACTTCGAAAGAGCTTGGGGTCGATGTTGATCTCCATGTCTCGAGAGGGACGATTGCCTGTCCGTGAGCTCTCGCTGGGGGAACATAATCGGGAACTGATCTCCATGTCTCTAGAGGGACGATTGTCTGTCGTGAACTCTCGCTGGGGGAACATAATAAAGGTGTGTCGAAACACCTGTCAGAGAATATTCGCTCGTTGTGACAAGCAAGGTCTTGGTAAAAATATGGCGACAGTTTGCAGTTGGCTTGGAAATACGGGTCCGGGCGAAGAATAAATGTCAAACGGACCAAATATGTGATATGACATCAAGGAAGAGGCGCACCAAAGATGGGCCCACAAAATAACGAACTTATAACGAATCTTCGAAAATTCATATTTGGGACACGACCTCCACATTTCAAATGCCTTTTGGCGAGGTGGGGGTCACGTTGGAGGATTACGGCATGATTTCTGGTTTGTCGTGTGGGACTGAGGTGGTGGAGTGGCCGGAGACAACCATGAGGGTAGACTCGACTGAGGCTAGGAGATTGATCGGCTGGAACTTGATGCCGAAGGCTACTGCGGTACCCGGGTTGGTGCCTAGTTCTTACGTCCGGGACTATTTTTACAGGGAAGACCCCGACGTCGGTGGTGATCGAGGGGAGGGAGACGGCTCCTCCTCCCTGTACTGCAGAGAAAAGAGTCCGCTTGTGGCTCTGGTAGTTCCCGTCTTCGATCTACCTCGGAGACAAGGGAGAGAGGCTATCGACGAAGCTCCTTCCCTTTCTTTCTGACCTGAGCGACCTAGGCCGTTGGGACTGGGTCACTGCTGGTTTTGCGGACCTCATTCGCTTTATGAGGGCCATGGTTCGTCCGGAGTTGATGGAGAAGAGGACTTCTCCTGCCGCTGTTGGCCCTGGACTGTTGTTGGAGGTATGAACCTTCATTTCATTTCATGAAATATCATTTCCTTTTCTTATCAAATCACGAAAGATCGTTGTTTACTATCTTGTTTTACAGGCTTGGGTGTACTCCTACTTTCCGGGCCTCACGCCCAAGAGGACGGAGCCGGTGGAGAGGGTCTATCCTGTTGTGAGGGATTGGGTGATGTGACGTACGAGGAGCCGGCATTCCTTTTACGACGTCTGTCGATGGGAGGTAAACGCTCTTCAGTTGGATGGCGTGAGTACTTCACCTTGCGTTTGTTTGTCTTTCTTCATTTTCTTTTTAGAACTGATCATAAGAATGACCCTTCGTTTGCTTTTCTTAGTGGGTTCCCAGGCCTTGGGTGAACTACACTGGCACTCCTCCCTTTGTGGCTGAGGTCCTTCGACCTAGGAGCTCGAGTCGTTTGCTGCTTAGGACGTCGATGGGTCCTGTGTGGTACTTGGGCGAGCGTTTGGCTCGTCACTGCTCTCGGGATGTCTTGACTGTTCCCATCGATCCTCCTCGGACGATGTTCAGGGAGCCTTCTGAGGCTGAGAGGGAGACTGACCTGGCAGGCGTTGGTGGTGACGCCTTCCTTCTTCCTGGTGAGGACTACTCGGCGTTCCTCTACGGAAGGTTGGCGTACTGGCCGGTCGTGGTAACTGTGTTACTCTTACTTTTGATCATTTTGAGAACACGATGAATGATCATCAGTTAATGGAAATCATTTGACTTTGCAGGAGGTCGAGGCGGCGGGCATCGAGCCCCCAGAGTACCCCGAGACCCTTGAGTACACTGACGCGACGGGGATGACAACGATCTTCGAGCTTCGCAACTTTGATGCTGCGGTGAGAGATGCTGGTCTAGACGAGTGGCAGCATCTGATTCGGAGGGCGAGTCTCCTAACTTGTATAATTTTGTGTAAGAACACATTTGCTTGAGTTTGTCCAATCGTTAAGAATCTCTTCTTTTGAAATGCAGGTTGCGCCATCCCGGTTCGTGGCTTTGTGGAGGGTAGCCAACCGGCTGCGGGCTACTGCCGTCGAGGCACTTGTTGGCGGTCGAGGACGTCAAGTATGAACCTTCCGTTTACTTTATTTTCGAATCTTCTAACTTTCCTTATTGTTTGGAATGATTGACATGAGTCAATTCTTGCGTTTGCAGGGGGAGAGCGACCTGGAGCGAGAGCTAGCCCAGTCTCGGGAGGAGACAGCTTGCCTGCTAAGGGAGCTCGAGGTCCGTGACGCCGAGGTTGCTGCTCTCGAGGCGAGAGTTGCTGAGCTAGGTGGCAACTAGCAGTAGTTTGCTTGTTGTTTTTGTGTGTTCGACTGTATTTTGCACATTTTGTACATTTTTATGACCTACATTTTGGACATTCGGACTTTGTTTTTGGGGCTCGAGCCCTTAGTTTTGTGTACATATCCCCTCTTGGTTTTATATATGATGGCCTGAGTGCCTTTCCTGCTGGGTTGCTTTGTTTGTACCTGCAGGTTAGCTTTGAACAGGTTTGGTAGATGACGGTTTACGCTGTCATGCTGCCGAAATTTACACAGAAATCACATAGAACATATATTTGTACACATGGCCTAAATTAGCGCAAAACAAAAAATGCAAAAATTTGCCGGAAATGACCGGACGGTAGGGAGGGCTACCCCCTAAAAAAAAGAAAAAATAGAAACATATAAGTTTGAAATGTAATGTGGAACGTGAGTGAAATGATTCCCCAAAAAGAAAATTAAAAAGAAATGTAAGAGTTTGAAAATGAATAAATTAAATTGGTGAAATGGTTCCCCGAAAGAAAATTAAAAAAAAGGAAATGGATAAGCGTTCTAAGATGACGAAAATGTCGATATCGCCTCGAAATGTGTGCCCGTGGAATTAGGAAACACGAAACACGGCAATTTGACGGATTTACCAAAATAATAACCCGTATGAATAGGAAATTATTATTTGAGGAATTAGGAAAGATCCAACGCGAAAAAACACAGAAAGAAGGCTGAGGAAGAGGCGCAGCAAGAGCTGCGTCCCTTTGAAGAGGCGCAGCAAGTGGCTGCGCCTGTTCCCCTAGTGTATCCGTCCTGACGGATTTTAGGAAACAACTTTTAGTATAAATAGAGACGTCGAGGGAGGTTTTATTCACATAATTCTTCCGTCTTTCCTTCGTCTTATTACATAAAGCTCTCAAAATAAGCATACATCATGAATACTCTCGAAATTCATCTAAAAGAATGGACAAATGAGTTCTCCAATGTGGAGAAACACGACATGGGTGCTTATAATTTTGGATCACTTTTGAGCTTGAAGTTGATCAAGGTGGTCAAACCGTTCCTAGATGATTGTCTTGATTATTGGGACCCGAATTATCACGTATTTGCCTTCCCCGGAGGCGACATTTGCCCATTTCCCGACGAAATTGCTGCGATTGGTGGTTAGGACCCAGAACATTTGCCTGCTGATCCCTCTACTTCTCAAGGATATAAGAACAAGTTTAGGGATTTGCTTGGGTTGACAAGAGCTGAGGTGGACCGTCTTGTGACCTCAAAGGGAGTGCGAATGTTGGACTTCATTGATCGATTCATCAATAGGGCAGATCCCACTATCTCTTATGTTGTCAGGCGAAGGGCATTCGGGTTTTGCCTACTACATGTATATGTCCTTCAGGGGCATGTTGATGAGGATTTGAGAGGTGATCCTCGTCATTTGAGCCCGATTGAGCAAATGGAGCTGCGCAGGGGCCCAGCTTGCCTGTGTCTAGGACAGATCCTGTTGGGGTTAGATAACAGTAAAGCCAACCGTGACCTTCCTTATCTGGGAAGTCCTATTATTTTGCAGGTAAAAGAATAAAAAAAATCCCTTTCTTTTTTTTTGTTATCTCTTTTTTTTTCGTTTTTTTTTTGTTTTTTTTTTTATTTTTTTTATTTTTTTTTGTTTCTACTACCTGCTTTTGGTAGGTCTGGCTTATGGAGCGTCTTCGATTAGCCCCTAGTTAATGTTCCTGCTTATCATGCTCGCTCAATCGCGATGAGGAACAGGCTCTACATGGTGGACTTCACTCGAGTCTGCAACTATTGGGAAAACAAATTGAAGAGTGACGATGGCCCCTTGATTAGATGGATCGTACCATGGTGGCATCTTAAATCTGTCACTGGAGTATCGTCCTTGGATCCTACCCGGTCTGTGCGCATTCCTGGCTTGGAGTTTATGATATGCAGCTTCCCGGAGAGGTTGATGAGGCAGGTTGGATTGAAGCAGATGATTCCGAAGCTTGACACTATCCTGCAGACTGCCGTGGCGCTTACTACTGAGAGTCGAAGAGAATGGGCCATCAAAAGGGCTCAAAGAAATATGTGGTTCTTAAACTCTTCCGTTAGTGCTCTATGGGTGTCGGATTCCTATCTGCGGTGGAGGAAAGCTACTACTCCGGAGGAGCGCGAGAGATTGAGGAAACGCGAGCCTGTTGACTACAAGGTTCGTGATGTAGAAAAGGAGAAAGAGAAGCATCTGACTGAGGGAGAGGAAGAAGCCGGGTTTCGAGTTGTTCATCCTCCGAAGCAACCGAAGACTTCTCCTGCCGTCGAGATGGTGGTTGACAAGAATGGCAAGGCTAGACCACGAGAGAGACCGTTGGTGATTAGGTCTTAAGTGGCGCAAGAACGTCCGGCTCGAGGTCGGGACAAGAAATATGATAAAAATGACAAAGGCAAAGGGAAAATGGAAGAATAGCCTAAGTCTTTATTATTATTTATTATTATTATTATTGTAATAAGAAGGTGGGGTTTTTAGAATCCTAGCCTATTTTTATTTTTTATATTATGTGGCATATCTATAAAATCTTATTAAAAGGCTAGCCTCAAAAGGCCACGCAGACAATGCCATGTAGGATAAGGAAAAGCCACGTATGCATTTGCAATGCCACATCTTAATCTGCGTGTCACTCTAATCTATAAAATTTTATTAAAAGGCTACTTGAAACACCTATTAAATGTCACGTAAACATCGACTAAAAGCCACCTAAGACTATAAATGTTACGTAGACATCGACTAAAAGCCACCTAGCAATAAATTATTTTTTAATCCCTATTCTTTTACTCCACCCACATATGAATCAACTACATATACAATTTTCAAAATATCATCTTCCCCAATTTTTTTGCCAAAATGCATTTGGATTGCCGATGTCCGCGTTGAAATATATTTCTATCTATATAATATAGTTAAATGACTAGCTAAATCATCTATAAAATATCATTAAAAGACCAACTTGAGTAGTATTTAATTGCCATGTGACAACTCTCAAAAACCTCCTAATATGGAGTATAATATTTCATGTCTAATTAAGTTCTAATAATAATAATAATAACATATTCAAGATGTTTTATTATGCATTTAGTCCACTTTTGTTTTTCCTCCTCTCCCATTCATTGTAAGTTCGTAACCTAATTTCAACCTTTCATCTTACTCTTGAATTCTTAATCTTAATGAATGTTATAACATTTTTTTCATATATATATATACTTCATCTCTTTAAGTGAAATTACATATCTCTTGTGTATATCTTGGTATTGATTTTTTTTTTTATGGTTTTCTTAACATTTCTATTAGTAAATTAAGTCTAACCTCTTTATTTTGTAGTGTTTTATACGATTTAATGTCATGATCTTCTTTGATGTGAACGTTTTATTGTTATGTTATAAGTTACTACTTTCGCCTATTGTTTTATTTTTCCATTTTTGTTTATTTGTTTAACCCTTTAATTTTCATATATGTATAGTTTCTATTCTTACCAGCTTTGAGTTCAACATGACAAACAAAACCTTATATTTCACCTCATTCATAATTTTTTTTTAAAAATTAAAAAATATAAGTTGCAAAAAAAAAAACTAAAATTGATGCAAACCTTTTATCTCCCTCCCATAACTTTGGTTATCAATTTACCTTATTTATTTAACTTTATTATCTTCTTAGTGATGATCTTTTTGCTTTCCCCTCACCATTATATAACAATAATCATAATTTCCTTGTTATTCAAAAAATTGGTATGTAAAGTACAATATTATAAAAAGGCAAGACTAAATATTTCACTAAGTCATCTCACTAAGCCATGTGTCATAAAAAAATTCATTTTTTATTATCATGTGTCACATGCTTATTAGTAAAAAAAATTTAGAAAATATAAAGTCTCAAACATACAAAATAAATTAAAAAAAATTGATTCAAACTTTTTATCTCCCTCTCATAACTTTAGTCATCAATTTACCCTATTTATTTAACTTTATTACTTTTATTTAATGATCGTATGATGATCTTTTTGCTTTCCCTTCACCATTATATAACAATCAAAATTTCCATTTTATTCCAAAAATTGGTATGTAAAGTTTACATAGATAACTATAATATTTTTTTACTTTTTTTCTTTATTGTATATTGAATTAATTAGAATCTTATTTTTTATTATTTTTTGTTTTCAAATTGCAGGATGATGATACATACTCACATAATTTAAAAATATTACCTTAAGCAACTTTTTATTAGTTGAATATACAACTCTTTTCACTATGAAGTTTTATGCGGCGGCCCTAAAACCCCATCTATAATCTATACAATCTAATTAAAGGGGTACTTAAAGTGACAAATTTAATTAAATGTAACATGAAAATTTTAATATGACGTGTATTATCAATTCATAGTTACATGGCAATGATTTCATTCACTCATCTATGAATAAGTCTATACAATTTAATTAAATGGTACCTAAAATGACAAATTTTAATGTGACAAAAGAATGTAAATGTAATAAACTTTTTAGTTTTCTCTCATCTTTATACCTATTAATAATTAATACATTCTACTAATTTAGCATATCACTTTTTTCTTAAATGATGAATTTTTGGCTTCCCTCCTCATTTATACTACCTATACACATTGCCATATTTTTGTTTACGATTATCATCTCTTGTGTTATCACAATATATCTACTTGTCTACCTGAAACACCTTTGAGATTTTATTTTGTCGGTCTAAACACTCTAATTCATTCAATCAATAAAGAGAACTTAAAATAACGCCTAAATATTTGTTGGAAGATAAACATTCATAGTCCATAATATTTAAGCTGATTAAAACAATAAATTATTAACGATCCCGTGATTTTCACGGGCTCCAAAACTAGTTATTATTTAAAAGGCATTGAATAAAAGAGGTTGATTTGTTATGAAACCGTTACGATTTTCTATCATTATTCTTGTCGAATTCCAAATGCATTTGCAAATGTCCTTCTATTTACATTTAAGATAAATAATGGGTTGTATCCTGTGAAGGATTGCCTACGTATTCATTTAAAAAAATGAAATCAAACCCTTGCGCGTAGTTAAAGTTAATGTAAAAGAATAATTGTTCTAAGCAAGAGCTTGTAATGAAATTAGAAAATAAGCATGAGCTTTGACTTACTCCTAAAATGCATTTCAGTTTATCTGATGATATGAGGATGACGAATTGTCAAAATGCAAGAGCAAGATGACATTAGCTTATTTCAGCTTGGCCAGGGGCTGTTTATTTCGTGCCACAAGAGCGACACGTGAGGTTACGCGAGGCGCGTTTTTGCTCCTACTCTAGGCATAGTAACGTTTCAGTTGGTCGAGGTTTTTTGGGTTGGAAAATTCATTCCCGTCTAAGTCTGTGATCCTAACCGCACCCCCTGGAAGTATGGACTTGACTAGAAATGGCCCGGCCCAATTGGGTTTGAATTTTCCTCGTGGATCGACAGGTAAAAGAGCTCTAATTGATGATTTGAGGACCAAGTATCCTTCTTTGATGTTCCTTGGCTTAACTCTTTTGTTGAAGGCTCGTTTGATACGTGCCTGATATGTTTGCACATTATGTAATGCATGCAATCTTCGTTTATCCAGGAGGATGAGTTCTTCATATTTATCCCTCTTCCAATCGGCTTCTGGGATTTGACTTTCGAGTAAAATACGCAAGGATGGTATTTCTAGCTCGACTGGTTATACAGCTTCCATGCCGTAGGTCAAATAGAAAGGAGTGGCCCCAGTGGGCGTCCTAATAGATGTACGGTATCCCCATAAAGCAAAAGGTATCTTGCTTGGCCAATCTCGATAGTTGTCAATCATTTTCTTGACAATTGTAACAACGTTTTTGTTTGCCGCCTCTACCGCGCCATTAGTTTGTGGTCTATATGGCGAGGAGTGGTGATGCTTGATTTTTTACTTGGCTAGCAATTATTCAGTCTTAGCTTAGAAATGTGATCCATTGTCACTGATGATCTCATGTGGGCAACCGTATCGACAGATGATGTTGGTTTGTATGAACTTTGCCACGTTCTTGGCTGTAAGACTGGTGTAGGAAGCCGCTTCTACCCACTTGATGAAATAATTGATTGCTACTAGGATGAAACAGCGACCTCCTGTTCCAGCTGGAGTGATCTTGCCGATGATGTCAATTCCCTAAGCAGAAAATGGCCAGGGAGATGTCGTAATGTAAAGCAATGAAGGAGGGACATGTTGCATATTCCCGAAGATTTGGCAATTGTGGTAATGTCTTACATATTTGATGCAATCGGATTCCATTGTGGTCCAATAATACCCCAAACGTGTGATTTTCTTTGCCATCATGAGTCCACTCATGTGAGGGCCACATTCTCCATCATAGACTTATTCCATCACTTTTCGTGCCTGTGAATGATCAAGACAGTGTAGGATTACACCAAGAGGTGTTCTTTTGTATAACTCTCCTTGCATGAGAACGTATTGGGAAGCTAGTAAGCGTATAGCGCGTTGTCCCCTTTTGTCCATATCCGGTGGATAGGTGCCGTTGAGTTTGAAGTTTAGGATCGCTTGGAACCAAGGTTCCTCTGTGATTTCCTCTTCATCGGTGATTTGGTGCACATAAGCTGGCTCTGACCGTCGTTCGATGCATAAAGGCATTTCTACCATGCTATCCGGCATATTAATCAAAGATGCAAGTTTTGCAAGAGCATCTGCAAATTGATTCTCCTCTAGGGGTAGGTGTAGGTAGGTTACTTGATCGAAGAATTGGGCAATTTGGTCTATTCTGGCTTGAAAAGGTGTAAAGCTTTCACTTCGGATTTTCCAGGATCCCGTAATTTGGTTGATGCTCAAAGATGAATCCCTATGCACTCGAAGATTCTTGATGTCTAAACTTACTGCTGCTTGTAATCCAATGAGACAAGCCCCATATTCTGCAGCGTTATTTGTCACCTCGAAGTCGAGTTTGACAGAGATTAGTGTATGCTCGCCTTCAGGAGAAATGAGCAATACTCCTATTCCAAATCCTCTTAAGTTCGATGCTCCATCAAAATAAAGGTCCCAGGAGTCTACATCGGTTTGGAGTATATCCTCATCCGGAAACGACCAGATGTCTATCGTTTGTGTATCATTAATGGGATTTTCTGCGAAGAATTCGGCAACGGCGCGCCCCTTTATAACTTTCAGAGGTACATACTTGAGATCGAACTCTGAGAGCATCAAAGTCCATCTTGCTAAGCGTCCATTGAGAACGGGTTTCTCGAAGAGGTATTTGACAGGATCCATTTTGGAGTATATTTTGACGGAGTAGCTAAGGATGTAATGGTATAGCTTCTTTGTTGCCCACACAAGAGCGAGGCATGTCTTCTCGAGTGGTGTGTATTTGCACTCGTACTCCAAGAACTTCTTACTAAGGTAGTAGATAGCTCTTTCTTCTTTTCCTACGGTTTGAGCTAGCATGGCGCCCATGGCCGTTTCAGTTACCGTGAGATATAATCCAAGAGGTTGATCTCGTTGAGGTGGAATGAGCACTGGTGGTTTGGCTAGTATTTCCTTGATTCGGTCGAAAGCCTTCTGACAGTCATCATCCCACATGGTGTGATCTGTTTTCTTTAACTTCTTGAAGATAGGTTCGCAGATCATGGTGAGTTTCGATATGAATCGACTTATGTATTGCACCTTGCCTAGGAATCCTCTAACTTCTTTCTCCATTTGAGGTTGCGGCATTTCGATTAGAGCTTTGATCTTAGAATGGTCTATTTCTATTCCTCGTTGGCTAACAACGTATCCCAGGAGTTTACCAGATGTTACTCCGAATGTGCATTTCTGAGGATTGAGCCTCATGTTGTACTTCCGTAGCCTTGAGAAGAATTTGCGAAGGTTCGCAATGTGCCCCTCTCTATCCTTGGACTTGACAATCATGTCATCTACGTATACCTCAACTTCTTTATGCATTATGTCATGTAAGAGTGTAGTTGCGGTGCGTTGGTATGTAGCTCCGCCGTTAATTAACCCAAACGGCATAATCGTGTAGCAATAGGTTCCCCATTGAGTGACGAAGGCGGTCTTATGCATATCTTCTATGGCCATCTTGATCTGGTTATATCCTGCGTATCCATCCATGAAGGATAGTAACGCGTGATCTGCTGTATTATCCACCAATATGTCGATATGTGATAGAGGAAAGTCATCCTTAGGACTTGCTTTGTTTAAGTCCCTAAAATCAACACAAACACGGATTCTCCCATCTTTTTTAGGTACGGGTACTATGTTAGCTACCCAGTCTGAGTACTCGGAAACTTTGATGAACCCGGCTTTGAACTGTTTATCGACTTCTTCTTTGATCTTGAGAGCCCATTCTGTCCTCATTCGACGAAGCTTCTGTTTCACGGGTTTGAAACCCGGTTTGATTGGGATTCTATGCTCTGCGATGTCCCTGTCGATCCCTGGCATGTCTTTGTAGGACCAAGCAAAAACGTCTTTGAACTTGTGTAGGAGGTCTATGAAACTGGCCCTTTCGGTAAAGCTTAAGGTCGTCCCTATCCTAAGTTCTTGGAGTTCTAGTTCGGTTCCTACGTTGATGGGTTCAGTGTTTTCTATTACTGGTCCCCCTTCCCCCTCTTGTAGTATTTCTTTGGCTATGTAGGGAGTTATCTCGATCGAGTCTGGGTTTGGGTCATCCTCAGTATCAACGTAAACAGAATTACATGCAAAATAACATGAAGAGTAAGCAGAACCTGATTTATTCATATTAAAGTTTGAGAAAAGTTGAAACAAATAAGCCATCTGATCTGTAGTCAGTGGCGGTAAAGGGACAGCCGTTGGGACATTTCCCGAACTACTGTTACTACTTGATGCTAAGCTAGGAGAAATAGGGGGAATGGGAATGACGACAGGAGGAGACTCTCTAGGAACTTCTCTAGACTCCGACTCTAACTCTGACTCGAATTCATCATCTTCTGGTTCTCCTTTGAACATCTCTCCTTCTCCAGTGGTGAGCTTGAAGAGTCTTCCTTGATTGTTTGTCCACTTGATCGACTTTCTCCATCCTTTCTGTTGATTGGTGTTGGTTTCTATGATTAACGCGGTAGGGTTGAAGTGATTGTCTTGAAGTATCATGGTAATGATCTCTTCCTGCGTGGCTCTAACAAATCGATCTTCTCCAAATAGTAGACTAACAGCTTGTTCGTCTAAGAAAGGTGCTTGACGAGTCTTGACGGTAGGAACCGTTTCTGGAGGAATGAAGTAGCAATCGTGAAAGATCTCGATTCCGGCTAGCTTCCTTTCGAGATAGTGCCAAGGTTCGGGAAATACGTGAAAGATATCTTGACTTCCTTCCCTAACGAAGTATCCATTTAGGGTAGGGAGGTAGGGTCGCATTTGGATTCCCATATTTTTACGGTTTTGAACTTGAGCGAGCATCTCGAGAACTTCCTCTTTAGTGGGTTTGTATCCTAGTCCAAGTGGTATTCTTTGTGAGTTGCCTTCTTTGTAGGGTGCAAAGGTATTCCTTCGGATAGGATTCAAAGGCATTCCCGGGAAGTATCCCTGGGATTTGAGCATGTGGTTGACCACTAAATTAGAGTAGGGATTGAAGTATAAGGGTGCCAACTCACTTTGTATGACATTTATGCTATGGAAGCCCCCAAGTTTATATACTGGATCCGCAAGGACTTGATTACTTGACTTCTTTTCGATTATTGCCTTGATGGGTGACGAAGTGATCGTCACCACTTTACCATTTAGTGGGATTTTGATTTTCTGGTGGAGGGTGGATGTTACCGCTTTCGAAGCGTGAATCCAAGGTCTTCCCAAAAGTATGTTAAAGGATGCTTCAATGTCCGCTATTTGGAAGTTAACCTTTCACTCAATCGGCCCTGTGGCTATGGTTAGTTTAACAAGTCCTGCTACCTTTCATCGTGTACCATCATATGCGCGAACACCTTGGTTGGTAGGGGTCCAATCCGACTCTTTTATGCCCAATTTGTATGCCGTTTTCAAGGGTATTACATTGACTGCGGAGCCATCATCTACCAAAGTCATTGGCACATTCTTCTTTAAGCAAATGACAGTGATATAAAGAGCCAAGTTATGACTAGCACCGATGGGTGGCAAATCTTCATCCGAGAAAGTAATAGGATTACTTAGCTTTGGTGATTCTTGGAAGACCAAGTTGACTACGTCATCGGGTGTGGAGTTATGTGCCATATTTAGTTTGGCCAAGGCTTGCAGTAAAGCTTGGCGATGTGGGAATGAGCTTGCCACTAGTTGCCAGACTGAAAGATCAGCCTTTGTCTTCTGTAGTTGCTTTAGCAAATGGCCGGTAGAGTCATCTTCATTATCATTTGGTGTGACCACATTGGTTGGACCATTCGCTATGGGACCATTTTGAGAAGTGTTTTGGTATGGGTGTCCCGAACGAGTAAGGTGGTCTACATCTTGATCTTTACAATTTTGGACTATTTGCTCACTGATTTTGACTAGGTAGTGTTCAGTAAGATACTCATCTTCATCATCATCGGCCCATATTCCATTGACAGTAGCAAGTTCCCTCATTCTTATGATTTCAGCCTCCAATTAGATAATTTGGTCGACTAGTTCATCAACCATGGCTACTACTTCTTGCATCGTAGTGTTTTGAGAGAATACTAGTGGTGCACGTTCTTTAGGTGTTGCGTTGGGATCACGTAGGGTTGCCACTGCACTCTCTAGTTCCATGACTTGCCTATCCACACTTTTTACCCATGCAATGAAATCGGTGATGGTTGGGGAAATGGTAGAGTAGTTCCCTTCATTCTCTATTGCATGAATTTCATCTTCGACTGGAGAAATGAGGTGTGAACAATATATGGTAGATTCTTCACTTGTAATCACTAGAATTCCAAGAGGATTCTGAGTGTTGTTAGGCTTACCTCCAGGCGGTATTGGTAGGCGACCGTCTTCAATCATGTCTTGAAGCACATTTTTCAGTTTGTAGCATTTCTCTGTATCATGTCCCTTACCTCTATGGTATTCGCGATGCGAATTCTCATCCCGAACTTGGATTTCTTTTCTCGGTTCGGTGCGGGGGCCTATGGGTTGATGTTTACCCAGTTTCATCAACCTTTTTAGAGCATTGGAATATGTGTCCCCAATATTTGTGAATTTCCTTGGTGGGGTACTCTTCTTAGATGGCTCGAGAAGGTTAACTTTATCAGTTTTGCTATTAAAGCCGTAAGAACGACTTGTTGAGCCTTGATATCCACGACCTACCGTTTTGGACAAGAGCCCTTTACGGATGTCATCTTCGATCCTTGTTTATAGTACAGTTAAGTCTTTGAAGGTCTTAATGTTTTGGTACCTCAAATGACTTGCATAGATGGGCTTTAGGTTGTCCACGAATTTCTCCATGAGGGTAGCTTCATCTGGACGTTCAACAAGTTGAGTACTAGTCTTCCTCCACCTACTTAGGAAGTCGGTGAAACCTTCTTTGTCATTTTGGGTAAGAACCTCTAAAGTGCGCGTGTTGACTGGGATTTCAGCATTATCTGCATATTGCTTGGCGAACTCAATTGCAGCATCGTCCCAGGTATCAATTTTCTTGTGCTCTAGAGAATAGAACCATTGTTTTGGGATAGTGTCAAGAGATGAAGGAAAGATCCTTAAGCACATCTCGGATTTAATACCTTTGATAGACATGTAATCCTTGAAAGCACGGATATGGTTCAAAGGGTTTTCATGCCCCTTGAATTTAGGGATATCCGTCATGTTGATGTTGGTTGGCAACTTGGAACTCACGGCTTCATATTTGCGACTATTTTCCCTATAAATGTCATCCCCTTTGAGATACATCAATTGTTCCTCCAAGTATTGGAGCCATTTCTCAGCTGTAGTCATACCTATGGGAGGGTTTTCGTCCCCGAAGTTATTCACAAATTCATCAGACACTTCACTTTCTCGAGGAGGCATCCTCGTTTCCACGGCATATATTCGGCCCTCGATTGTGTCAAGGCGATCATACACTTGGTCTTGAGTTACTTGGAGACGAGCTAATGCGGCTAGGATTTGATCATTACCATTCTGGGGTTGGTTGTGGCTCACGTCGCTTGTTTCAGGCATCTTGGAAACTGGATGAGAGATCGACGACGAATCAAAACACGATCGACCATTTTAGCACACTTACTCGAAAAGAGAAATGTTTGGACTCGTGAAGTGGAAGTGTGCATCTTGTGTCAAGTGAGTTTTGAGGAAATGACAAAGTTTGAAAATGTTGGTCCTAGTCAACTTTAGTGTAGTTGTAGGAGTGGACTCGAAGTGAGGTTTTGAAATGGGTTTTGAGGCCGAATTTTGACTCGACAATTGGACAGAGTTTCGACCGGTTTTGCGCTAATATTAGGCCTATGTTTCGAAAATTTTACATTTAAAAAGGGATTTTGATTTTACAAAAATCGTCATGGTTTTGTTTAGAAATGGTGATCACATATGGTACAAACATTATACAAGCATTATAACGGGATGCTGAGTGCATTTAGAAGGGTTTTGGTTTTAAAGGGTGGGTTGCCATACCGAACAATCAAACCCGAGGTCTGTGGAGAGGCTCGTACCAAACAAGAGTAAGGCCGATTCCTAGTCCATTTCCTCAAGTAGTGAAAGTCCTTGATACAAACAAGAGTAAGTACCATGGTATGGATGACGTCAATCGTTATCCATCCTTAGGCCCAAATAACAATTAGGACCGTTTAGATGGGACGATTGGTCGAATGGGTTGGGTTGGGCCTAGGAAGGCCGAATGAAACGATCTAGGAAGACCGAGTTATGAAAACCGACAATTGTCTTGTACAAACTATTCCCTAACCTTGTTCAAGTTTCACCCTTTTGGCTACACGTAAGTGTATTATCCCCAGAGGAGTCACCAAACTTGTGGACACGGGCCCACGGGGGCGAAAAGTGAAGCAAGCTTTTCCTCTTTGTTTGTTTGCATTTGTGGAGTCGCCACCAATTTATTGTGGAAAATTGAAAACCATTCAAATACCTCGTGTCATGTCAAGACACAAAGTAATGACATGAACACTAAGCACTCGTTACCCTTAGCATTCTATGTCTAGAGTGACTCTCGTGGATGCCAATGAACACGGATGTTCACAGAGATCTGGAGTAAGGGGTGAGGGTACGTATTAGGAAGCTCTTTGGATCGAACACCTAATCCTGCCCGCCTCGATAGCGGCCTCTACTAATGATTAGGGAAATTATCTATACTCGATATATTGTCGATTATATGCATGCAATGCAACATCCAATAAATTAATCCTAGCATGTGAGAATTAACTAAGTCGGTTAACACGTAATTTAACATACAATTAATGTCGAGGTAGAAATTTAGGTTAATTGCATGTGAGAGCATACAAGCAACACAATAAAAGAAATACAATAATAATACAATAAAGGAAAATTACAATAATTACATCGGATTTATTGATTTATGTCGAAAATACATTTAAAACGGATGGTTTTAGAAAAGAAAGAATAAACGAATAAACGAACAGATTATGGATGATATTAGGATTCATAGTTAATTAAACACGAAATTAATAAACTAGGTAAGGGCAGAAATGGGAGTTCAGGGACAGAAATCAACCGGGAACAGGCGCAGCAGAGCTGCATCCCTTGGAAGAGGCGCAGCAGTCTCTGCGTCTGTTCCTGGGTTGAGTTCTGGCTGTGAAGCCGGAACCGCATCTCGTTAATGTTCATTGGTGAATTTAATGGTCGATTAATGGTATTTGACTCGGATGGAAGTGATTAACATATTATTTACATGTGAATGAGGTCATGAAAACGATAAAACATGAATGAAACTGATTAGGAACGAATTAATTACAAGATTAATACAGTTAATTATAAGAATTAAACAAACTAAACAAATTAATTATTAAACAGGTTATTAATGATGAATTAATGATGGTGACGGTAAATAACAGATCCAAGTATATCAAAGATGAATTCCACAGATTCAATATGGGTAAATCGAATCTCTAAAACCCGAATTGACTTAATGACGAAAACCCACAAATATGGATTATAAGGGATTTAAGTCGGGATTTTGAAAGATGAATTAATTAATGATGATTAATGAATTACATGTCAAAATTATCTTATTCAAATTGTTATGTTTATGAAAGAATGAACAATTGATAACAAAGCGAAAAACAAAAAGACGAACAAAAGACGAAGGAAGAAGAAAGGAAGCAGAAACTGCGGCAGCCTCACGAAGAGGCGCAGCAGGTGTTACGTCCCTTCGAAGAGGCGCAGCAGTTGCTGCGTCCTTTCTCAACGGTTGTATTCTGATAATCCGTAAAAAGGGTTTGAAACATGGTTTTACAAATCGGTTTTAAGAATACTTTCGACATAAATATTACAATATTAATTACGATAATAAAGAACAATAAACAAAAGAAGGATTTACACCCTCAGACTTACATGTTTGACGAAACGAGATGAACTAAGTTAACGTTTAGTGATGCTCGACTCGAATGTACGACGAAAGTGCCCTCTAGGAGGAAAAAGAATAAGATTGATTAATGTTGATTGATGTGGAGTTGGTCAAATTGGTCGGTCATGCAAAACGAGGCTGGTACTCAGAAAGATCCGAGCTTACGTGGTCGAAAGTTTAAGCACATAGGCGCCAAAAAGCAAGAGCGTGGTCTAGAATGCAAAGGGGTAAGAGAAGCGCGGATACTCGCGTGAGAAATATGTGAGACCGAAGGTCTCTATTTATACTAATCACACGAAAGAACTAGGGTTTTCGGAGAAACTTTGGAAGTGAATCTCGAAAAGATACGAAAAAATACGCAGAAAAGGACTGAGGAAGAGGCGCAGCAGGCACTGCGTCCCTTGGAAGAGGCGCAGCACTTGCTGCGTCCTTTCCTCAGTGGTTTCCTCCTGCGGAAGAAAGATTTCTGTGTTTCTATTATGGAATAGCGGATTAATTTTGTTTCCTTAATATTTTGTGTGAATATTACGGGAGATATTTTACCAAAGATCAAAAGATTGGAAAATATGGAATAGAAATATCCGGAACATTCCAGAACATTCTGACTCGGTTATTAGAAAATGAAGACGGTTTTTGACCCGGACTCCAAATGTACTTTAATTACTACCAAAACGACCGTATCGGCACGTAGATGACAATTAAGAGGTAGATACAAGTGTTTGAGCGATCACTTGACGATAAACTTATGAACTGTGACAAATCATTCCGTATACCAAACATGCGGCCCAATCATCACCGGGTGGTTTGCGGAAGGTGCAGAAATGAGGTATCTACAAACGTCCAGCTATACCAACGACATATACAACGGGCATTCAACAAGAAGGTTAAACCCAGGAACATCCAGGAGGGCGACTTGGTCCTCAAGTCGGTTCGAGCACCACTACCCGTCGATCCGAGGGGAAAATTCAAAGCCAACTGGGCCGGGCCATACCTGGTTAAGAAAATACTTTCGGGGGGCGCAATGAGACTGAGTGACCTAGACGGGGAGGATTTTACAAACCCGACCAACCTAGACCAAATCAAGAAATACTACCCTTAAGCCGTAGCAACCAACGACCTAACCCTAGTTTTACAACTAGCAACCACCTTAACCCTCTTCAAGTCAAGTTCCTCAACGCGTTCTGATTTGAATTTGCATGTTTTATCGAGTCTAAGTGGCGGCACCTTGCCCGTTTCAAATGTCCTTTGATCTGTCAAAGGCAACATCCATTTGCACTCAAACAAAACCCTTGAACTACGAGCATGGTTTGATTTCACCTCTTCAGGTGGATACGTAGGCATTCCTTCTTATACATGAGGGATACAACCACAAAACCCAATCAAAAATTACAAGACATTTCGAACTACGATCATGGTTTGATTTCGCCTCTTCAGGTGGATACGTAGGCAGTCCTTTCTTATACAAGAAGGATACAACCATCCCATTAATCAAAAAAAAATATCCCCATAAAAAAAATCCCTTTTCCACAAAAATACGAAAGAAGCCTTTCTCCCTTCCTACAAAAATCCCACTTTCCGAGTGCAAATGTTTAGGACGATTCAAACCGAATTGCCTTTACAAAATGGATGGAAGAAACAAGCATTCACAATTTTGACACGAGCAATCCTCTTATTTAATTAATAATGGGAGGGATTACAATTTCAACGACAAATAAAGCTCGACGAGTCTACAACTTGTCAAAGCTAAGGTGTCGATTAAAACACCTCACATAATAAAACTAGCACAAAACACACAAAACATAGCTAGTACAACATAATAAAAACTCACAACAATAATACAACATAATAATAAAGCGGGTAATGGAGGTCTTCACTCTTCCGTTCTACCCTTGCCTTTTCCCTCGGGGTACATCTTCCCCTTGTTCTTCTTGTTGGCCCGCCTAGCTTGAACTTCCTCTTCGGAACGGATCCTCAACGGATCTACTACGGCAACGGCCTCCAGTCTCTTGCAAGACCCCATGTTCGGCCCAAAACGAGCCCACACACGGCCCACTACATTTTTAGGACCCGAGCTTCTCCTCTTTGGTGGCCTCATCACATCCGGCCTAACTCCATCAACATAATCCTCAAAGAAGGCACGGTTGGCCTTGCCAACCTCTCGATACTTCAAGTCGACGACCTCGTCCTTACGGTATTTGGACATCTCTTCCAAGGATGAAGCTCTTGACCACTTGACATAAGCGGGAGTCACCAATGTCGTGGCAACAGGGTTTGGAACCTACCAAAGCGGCCGAGCGGCCCACCATCTTTCGAAGACCTCAACAAGCTCGGAGTTTCGGAAAACGTTCTCTTGGACAAGAATATCTTGAGCGGGCACCTTTTGTTGACGCCCCATTTACCTCATGAGCCTTTCGGGATAGATGAAGGAAACAACCTTCAAACCCACCACCATCAAAGAACGAGGACTAGCACCCGAAGTGGGCAACTGTTGGAGCTAGTGTCCTCCACGGTTAGTGTGATAACATGTATAAATCTCTTATAGGTTCACAGGGTATACTTAGTATTTTATCAGTTGATTAACATTTACTAATAACGGTTGGCTTGCTAGAAGTTTGACGTTATTATCATACTGATGGCGGTGATCAACTGGTCCCTAAAAGTCACACCTAAAGGATGTGTTTGAGAGATATGATTGTGTGAAAATATAATCACATTGATGCGTTATATGACTAAAAGGTTAGTCCATGTATTTGACTAAAAAGTTAGTCAATGTGATGATGAGTCGATTATTTAATTCAATTAAATAATATCAGCTGAGACGAATTAATTGTTAATTCGTAAAATTGAATATAAACCGTTATATTTAATTAATGTATATAATGTTAGCTTAAACGAATTAAGATGTTAATTCGTAATTAAACGTAATCGGTTATATTTAAGGATTATTTGACAAGAATAATCCAAACTATGGACGCTCTTCTTATAATAATCTCAACTATATTTAATCTCATAATAAACCGTACTATTAGCTTCATCTACTCATAATGCACTCGATAACTTGCTACCTCTTCATCAGGTCACCCTCTCACAACAACAAAAAAAAAATTACTCGCACTTCGTCCCTTCACCCTTAAGGCCTTAACTCTTCATCAGACTACCAAGTACCAACCAAACACTTAAAAAACACCTTCACACCAGCGACATGCTATTGTAACCGCCAGTCGCCACCACACCCTCATCTCACCATACCAGTATACCACCACTTAACTCTTATCCCCCACAACTCACCGGAAGTTTTCCTTCTTTCCTGAAAACGATGTCACGCTATCGAAAATTGACGCCATCAATTTGCTAGAAATATCGCCTGGAATCGATCATCACCCTCGAAAACACCATTTATTTCGCCTGGAGTCAGTCTCTCGAGTTGTCGGCTTCGACATGCTTGATGACGGTGGATTGTTTTCTAGGTTTAATCCACCACAGCCGCCCATTAAATTAAGCAACTTGGATTTGGGGATGATGATGTCGATGTTGATAGAAGTGCAGTAGAAGATCAAGTAAAATCACCATATGAATATCGCTTAATTAATAAATTAATTATTTATTTGAATGGTGTGGGGATTAAGATGCATCTATTCTTTTCCCATATTTCTTAATGTTGGGTTGATTCTAATTAATCGTTAAAGTGCTTCTTTTGAGGAGAAACAAAAATTGTGGTTTTTATTTGGATTAAGTTACAAAAACAAAGAAAGAAGGGCAGAAGATAACTAAATGAGGGTAGCAGTTTTCTAAGGTGGGAGGTGATGTATCATAGGTGGGTGTTTGTTTTTTATGTTCGCTGGAGTGGGTGTGGTGTTAAGCAGGAGCGGTGCGGAATGGGCTTTCTGGTGGGTCAGGGGGATTGTGTTGGGTTGGCGCTAGGTGGGTAACATGGATGATCGACAGAGGGGGATGGTTGTGTTACTGGCGTGAATGATCGGCAGGAGTGGGAGTGGATGGTGGGGTGGTTTATTATCATTATTTTTATTTGTGCCACGTCATCAACCAGTCATCTACAACCTGATATAACAGGTCAAGTTTAAGCGGATCTATTTTGAGAAGAGTGTATATAAAGTTGGGTTTATTTTAGGTTAAAATGTAGGTCAGATTATTTTGAGAAGACGGGTAATAGTTTGGATTATTCTTATTAATTAACCCTATATTTAATTAGCAAATTATAAATATGCGATATTTATAGTTAATGTATATATTATACGAAATTGTCATAATAAATGTTGACAGACATTTATGATATTAATAAATCGACTACAAATTGTTGTGTGTGGACTTATTAATACATGACGACATAAATGATAATTATATACACATTTTATACAATATGATAACTACCAAAAATAAGAAGATTTTTTCTCCTTATTTTGGTGTTACACGGTTTAACAAAAGAAAGAGAAGAAAAATATCTTCCCCTTATTCCTCCTATTTTCGGTTATATTAGGTGAGAGGGAGGATTATTTTTCTCACTTGATTTTGACCAAAAACACTCTCATCAAAACCCTAAAAATAATTAGCAATTAGGGATCTCTTTCTAGCAAGAACAAGGGCATTTCTCAAAGCATTTTGGGTGCAACGATTAGGAGAATATCGATCTCGATATTTGTTCTTAGGCCAAATTGCTAGGACTAAAGGTTAATTCTAATCTCTATTCTTTTGTTTATACAATTCGTTTATGACTAGCAATTTCATATTTCATAATTTCGTTATAATCCGAAATTTTCTTGATAAAATATACCGATATTTCTCACAAGTGGTATCAGAGCATAGGCCACGAAATTATTTTATATGATTTTCATAAATGGATTAAAACAAAAAAAAAATTGGAAAAAAATTTCAGCCGAATGTTTTTTTTTTTTTTTTTATTTTTTTTTTTTTTTTGCCGAGAGGATTTTTTTTTGCTTTTGATGTTTTGTTTCCATTTTGATTTATTGATATTGTTGTTTTAATATGTTAAGATGATAATATGATAAATTTGTAGATGTTTTGATTTAATAAGAATTAAATTGAAATGTAAATGGAAATCGTTTTGTTTAATGATGTTCATTTGTTTTGCTATCTAGTTTTGGCATACTTGTTGTTAAAGAATCATGATTAATTAATTTAACAATGTTCAAATCAATTGTGATGATCGATTTAATCATAATTTGGATATTCTTTTTAAGAGGTTAAATTGAATCATCTAGTTTGATCTATGTTTAAATTAAACATTAATGATTATGCCAATCTTGTTCTAGTAGCAACATTAAACAAATTTGTTCATTTTAAAAGGGTTGTTTTCGAAAAGAAAAAAAAACTGTTTTTTCGATTTTATGGGCAAATGCCGACAGAAAAAAAAAACTGTTTTTTTTTTTTTATTTTATGGGCAAATGCCGAGAGAGAAAAAAAAAAAAAAAAAAAAAACTGCTTTTTTGTTTTTTTGAGGAATGCCGAGATCTATTATAAAAAAAAAAAAAAAAAAAACTGTGTTTTGGCCAATAATTATTATACATTTAATCTATAATGTATGATTGTTAGTTGTGAAAAAGTTCACAAATTTTTAGATACGCAATTATTTTAAAGTGGTTTAAAATAATGTTAGATTAATTCATATTACAAGTTAATATGTATTAAGATTGGAATTATTGTGAATAATTTTAAAATAGGTGGTTTGGATAAATTACTCTACATAATTAAGGAATTATGTCTTGAATGATTAATTTATAGTTGATGCATTTTATTTAGTTGTATGAATTGTTGAATGGTTTATTTACGTATTTTTGCAATCGGTTGTAACTTATGTATTACCTAGTGTGGCCTTAGTTGATTATGTTTTCGTAATGATGGAAACATAGTCTTGATGTAATTTTGAGATCTCGAATCTCCTTTGGTTTTCTTTAGTATTATGGTTTTGAAATTAGAATGTAAATAGGTTTATTTTGTAATTTTTTAATTGTAATTTTGAGAAGACTAAAGATGGAGATTGGATTGCTCACTCCCGCTACATGGGCCAAGATGGAACATCAAGACAAGCTTCTCGGGTCCTAGGAAGGATTCCAAAGTTGTATTTATGTTCATTTTGGTAGATAGGCCACACTAGGACTTTGTTTTTGTTTTCGTTTTTCATTCTTGTTGCTTTTCTACACATGATAGTTAGTGCATCATTTTCCGCCTAAACCAAACCACCTACTTATATGCATGAAAATTGACTCATATAGATTGAATGTTAGTTATCATTGGCATAAAGATGTCACACTATTTTAAGCCATCATCTTAGTTTATTCATTCACGCATGCTAGATATTAGTTCACTTAAAATGAATTAAAATAAAGTTGATGGGATCTCCCTCTAAAACTAAAATTGAGACTAGTCTTTACAGGCCAAACAACTATGAATCCCTTCTTCGTCGGTAGGCATATAGGACCTTACTCTCCATATGACCCCTTCTACGTTGGGTAAGTAGTTTGTGTTGACTTATTTTACCTCAACATTATAATCCGAAGAGTTTCTCGTGATTATGATGGACTATAGATAGAATTTACAGAAATTTATCAACCAAGAATTCTAACAGTAGAATTAGCCAAGAGGTTGGTTTATCAATTTACAGATAATTGAGTCTTGGGATCATTTATATAATTCTTGAGGGAGGTCAATTGTATAAATGCTTGAGTCTTCGCATTATAACAGTTTTTGCATTAGACTTAAATCATAACGATGAGTATGCTTATTATGTTTTTCTTCTTCTTTTCGCAGTGTAGAATTCGTTTTATATTGACAATACTGCTTACAACAAATGGCTGGAAATAATGATATCCCTATGCCAAGTGCCACACTTGCACGCGAGTCCTGGCTCAAAACTTTCATGGACCACATGAATCAATCCACACGACTGAAGAATGACGGGTCCAACTTTGCGGACTGGGAGGCATCATTACGGAATGCTGCCATTGCTGACGGTAAGCTCAAGTACTTAACTGAGCCAATACCGCCAAACCCAGGCCCCAATGCAAGAGCTAACTAGTCACTTGCTTACAGTGACTTCGTCATGGAAGCGCGTGCGATAAAGAACATACTCATTTTTGCAATGGAAACCAATTTGCAAAGACGCTTCATTGCCCAAGGTGCAAACAAGATTTTCACCACGCTCACTAATGAGTTCTCAAAAGCACCGAGAATCGTTACGTATGAGCATACCTGTCGCTTCTTTGATGCGAGACTCCAGAAGGGCCAACTGGTTAGCCCACACATTCTTAACATGATTGAGAATGTCGAGAAACTGGAGGCACTTGATTGAAAAATCAGTGAGAGCATAGTCATTGACCGTATGCTTCATTCACTTCATGATGGTTTTGCCCTCTTCAGGGCAAATTACTACATGAATGACATGAAGAAAAGTCCTCATGAGCTACACTCACTTCTCGTACAGACCGAGAAGGATATGAAATTGAGTGGGAGCATGAAGCAAGATGTTCTCATGATTTCCAACAAGAATAAGGGTAAGGGCAAAGCTCACGGCGACCTAACTGTAGGAAAGCCAAAGTTTAAGAAGTCAGGAAACGATAAGAGTGGGCCTGGTGAGACTAGTGGCTCACAAGGCAAGGAAAAGAGCAAGGGCGGTAACGTTGAGTGCCACCATTGTCACAAGACTGGGCATTGGAGGAGGAACTGTCTCGTGTACCGTGAGGACATAAAAGCAGGCCGCGTCACTCTTGTTGGTATGTCATCTTATATTCATATGATTGAGATTAACCATGCAATTTTCGGAACTTGGGTACTTGATACTGGTTGTGGTTCTCATCTGTGTAATCATTTGCAGGGCCTAAAAAACATCACACCCCTCGCAAAGGGTGATGTGGACCTGCGAGTCGGGAATGGAGCAAGAGTTGCTGCAGTCTCAAAGGGAACATACGTAATCCAGCTCCCGAGTGGTTTTGAGTTATATTTATATAATCACATTATGTACCCAGTTTATCTAAGAATATTATTTCTGTTTCCGTACTTGATAAAGACGGTTTTTCATTTTCAATAAAGGACAATAGCTGTATTTTCTCTTTCAATGAAATGGTTTATGGCAAAGCAGTTTCCATGAATGGAATTTATATCTTAGATCAAACCACAGATATACTACATGTGAATAATAAGAAATTAAAGGTTGGTGACAAAGATCAAACTTATCTATGGCATTGTCGAATGGGACACATAAATGAAAAACGTGTAAAGAAACTCATTGAGAATGGGACTATCCCCACATTTGATTTCTCATCGTTTGGCACGTGTGAATCATGTCTTATCGGCAAAATGACTCGAATTTCCTTCAAATGTGTTGGAATGCGCGCTAATTACCTATTAGGACTCATACATACTGATGTATGTGGACCTATGTCAATCACCGCAAGAGACGGCTATAGATATTTTATCACTTTCACGGATGATTTGAGTAGATACGGATATGTCTACTTAATGAAGCATAAAAGTGAGTTTTGAAAAATTCAAGGAATACCAGAATAAGGTTGAGAACCAACTGGGAAGAAAGGTTAAAGCACTCCGTTCAGATCGGGGTGGTGAATATCTTTCAAATGAGTTTGATCAACACCTTAAAGACTGTGGAATAGTTTTACAGTTAACTCCACCTGGAACACCTCAATTAAATGGTGTGTCCGAACGGAGAAATCGAACACTACTTGATATGGTTCGATCCATGATGAGTCACACCGTAGTACCTGATTCATTATGAGGCTTTGCTCTTTTGTCAATTGCTCTTATACTTAACCGAAGTCCGTCTAAAGCTGTCGACAAGACTCCGTATGAAATGTGGAAGGGAACGGTCCCTAACTTGTCCTTTATTGGGGTTTGGGGCTGCTGATGTGACCATAATTAGCGCATATTTAGCCCCCGAATTAGCCTTGCTCCCATGCTTTTTAGTGCATATTTGGGTCATTTCTTATCTTTAGTTCCTTGTTTTGTATATTCTTTGAGATTTTGATCCCTTGGTAGGAAAGGAGTAAGAATCTTGCATTTTCATGGCAAAACAAGACTAAATTGATCGAATTCAATGACCAAGCATCAAGGAGAGACAAGATTAGAAGGCCTTTGTACATATTATAGTAGAAGAGCAATGTTGAGAAAGGATCCTTGAGTCCCCAAGGAAATCCCCAAGGATTTCGTGAAGAAAAGGGAAGAAAAGAAGAAGATGTCTTGCTGAGTGACAATCCGTGCGGATTGTCACCAATCCGGCCGTCCCACACCTACACAATCCGTGCGGCTTTCCCATAATCCGCTCGGATTCCACCTCCACAATCCGCCCGGATTCCCTCGAATCCGCTCGGACCCCATCGCCAGAATCCGCCCGTCCCGACCTTATTCCGCCCGGATTCCAGCACAGCGCGATTTCCTCTTCTCCAAGTTAAAAAGAAAGAAGCCCTTCCTTCGAAAAATACCGGCTCCTCCTTGCTCAATCTAAAAAGTGTAATTACTAGTTTAGCCCTTAGTTAACCCTAATGCATCCTCCCTAATTTCCACTATAAATACCCCATTAGTCTAATTAGAGGAGCATGTTCTTCTTATCAATAATTAGAGTAGTTAATATCAATCAAATCTCTCTTTAGTTTTGTAATCAACAATTAATCAAGTTCTAATACAAGTTTTATTTCCTTAATCTCTCTTTTGTTCATCCTTTATTTTGGGTAATTGAAGATTATTTGGGTTATTGTTGGGAGATTCACAACCTCTCAATCAAGCATCAAGTACTTCTTTTATCTTTGCTTTATTATTGGAATCATTAGTAGGTATAATTCTCTTAATCCCTTTTTAATTATTGTTAATTACTTTCATTTATTCATCATGTTTCATATTGTTGGTATGATTGACAACCTTGCTAGCATGATCAACATGATAATGAGTGAGTAGTCTCTTAGCTAGGGTTAATGGGTGATTAGGGGAAACCAACATGGGGAATGATTCATGCTTAAATTAATATGCTTTCATGTTTTATTTGCTTGCTTGTTTTGATCTCAACTCATGCACATGTTATATTTCATGAAATGCTAAGCCTATGAATTCTTGCATTTACTATCATCTTCTATCTTTTCAATGAGACTTGTAAGACATAACCCAACTCGAGTCTCATTAGACCATGCATGTCGTTGAGTAGGGAAGATTAAGTCGACTTGTAGGTGTTGTACAATCTAATCGATTCGGCTCCGGAACCCAAACTTTCCTAGGATTGTAAGATATAACCCAACTCAATCCATCACAACAATAATTGCTTGCTTATAATTTGAGAACATGTTTGTATGATCAATTCCCATGATTCCCCTATGATCCCATGACACCCTAGTGCTTTTTAATCAATTGTTTACACCCCTTTAATTCATCTTGCTTGTTTATTTTCATTGCTATTTTAGTTTAGTGACCTTCTACATCAACCCAATTTGTGACACCCCTAAGACACCACTAGTTTCAATAGAAATCTCATTTCAACTCCCGTCCCTTGGGATCCGACCTTTACTTGCCTCTTTACTAATTGTAGAGTTGTTTGTGAAGCTATAAATTGTGTTTTGATTCGACCGTGACCCAACGACCACATCTTTAATTGTGAACACGAAACGGACCGATCAGCTGCGAGGCTTATGTCAAGTGGAGACACGAGGATAAGCTCGGCCCGCGATCGGTCAAGACATACCTTATTGGTTATCCAAAAGGAATGTTTGGTCATTACTTCTATTCGCCTACCGAACATCGAGTTTTTGTTGTGGCTAGTGCGAAGTTCTTAGAGAAAGAATTTCTCGAGAACAAGTCAAGTAATAGAACCTTCGAGCTGTCGGAGATTCAAGAACCAACAACCGAGGAACAGATGGAGGAAGATGTTCCTTCAACTAATGATACGGTTAACATTCCTCAGGAACCTAGGACACTACTACAGATACAGTCAATAACAACGGGTAAAAACCGTTGTAAAAACAAAAAGCGGACGTTGTTAAAGCGGCCGTTGTAAAAGGTATTTACAACGGTTAGGTTATTTACTTAAACCGTTGTAGAAAGTATTCACCACGGTTAAAAGCCGTTGTTTTAGCGTGTAAGCCGTTGTGGAAAGTGTTTCAAAAATTTGGTGGGAATAATATAACAACGGTTCTTAGTTTAATAACCGTTGTTGTAACTTTCCCTCCAAAATTGTGAAGACTTTTAACAACGGGTATATGATACATACCCGTTGTTGAAATTTGTAGTAACAACGGTTCTTAGTTTAAAACCCGTTGTTGTAACTTTTCCTCCAAAAATGTGAAGAATTTTAACAACGGTTCTTCGTTTAAAACCTGTTGTTGAATATTATGCGCGGTATTTGTGAAAGGTATTCACAACAGTTTTGTTTTTAGTAACCGTTGTGAAAGGTCTTCACAACGGTTTTTTTTAGTAACCGTTTTTATTACGAACTCCTAATGTTTTTAAAAATTAAATTTGTTTCATGCCATTCAAAACCTCGCATATATCAAGAAAGACCATATACCAAAGACCAAAGATAAATCACAATCACTGGGTTCATCGAACTCAATAGATTCAATTCAACCACAACAAAGAAAGATCATATATATATATATATATATATATATATATATATATATATATATATATATATATATATATATATATATATATATATATATATACTTACAAGGAGTTAAATTTACATGAACTAATCAGCATTCCCTAACTTCAACAAAAAATTTACTAATAAGCTGATCTAAACTCTGAGTATCATGCATTTCTATTTTCTAAGACGTATTTGCCCAACATGTCCCTTACCTCGTCTATATCTACACTTGAGTACTGCTGAATCTCTTGTGACGGGTTGATTACATCTTACGGAAAAAACAAATTAAAGACAAGACATTATTGTAACAACATCAAATACTGCATAGCAACATCAAAAAAGTAATAAACGTAACACATTATTAAATTACTAACCTTTTCTGGAATAAGGATATATCTTCGCCTAATAATCTCCAACATGAACCGACAAACGTAGTATCCACATTGTATGCTATCCGGCTGGCGAGGGGCCTATTATTACATAAAAACAAACAGACGAGAGAAGGCTCACATCAGAATCTTGAACTTTAGGTATTGTATTAGTATTAAACACAGATTTTTGCACTTAATGTATTGTATTTGACCACGTACCCCTGTTATCGTAATAAAATCAGGGCCATCATCAGAATCTTTAGTGGGTTGATCCTGCTCGTTAGCTCTTCTCTTCTCAAAGGCCCTTTTAAAAAAAAAAAAAAAAAAAAAAGGCAGACACTCATTTTTTTAGGGACAAAAATGAGCTTTTTGCTATAAATAAAAATTGAAACTTAATGTTATTATAAATAAATCAGTATTATAAACTTACTTATTAATCAAGCGCTTAAAAGTCTCGCTTGGTGGATTATGTAAAGAGTCCAACCAAAAAACTTTCTTCTTTGTCGGCATGATGGCTGCTAGCACCCAATGAGTCCTACATCAAGAGACATCATCATTATTAACAAGTACATATATTAGTTATGAAAATGCAATTGTAGGGGGAAACGTAATATTAATTTGTTTATTACTCTTTTTCATTATAAGCGGCAAAAATCAGCTTCTTGGTTGTCGCCAATTGCTGAGCAATATAATCTACCCGTTCTTCGAACGAGAAATCCGGAATAAATAAAGATAAAACATAGGGGCACAGGAATCCGTATTGATCAGATGGAATCTTCTTCTCGGGGATCACTCTCAATTTCAATATCCTACATTATTACGGTATTAATTCCGGTATTTAATTAAAACACTATCTAGTAGTCAGAATATTAGAATATGAAATTATTTATTAAGAAACTTACTTCATCCAAACAAATAGGAGTGCCACATCAATCTGGTCTAGGCCAGCCCAAATGGCTAGCATATCCCATGACATAAGTGCTTCGCGCTCAACCCCTAGAATATCCTCCTTGAGCGGAATAACTATCAATTGCTCGGTGGCTATGCGACGGCAAGCCTCCTCATGCAGTTTCCTCATCGTCGCCGTTCTTACTTTTTGCATGTAATCCTTCCCAGTATATTGTGTGGAGTTTAAACTCCTAACTTCTTTTCTCGGTCGGGAAATAATGATTCTTTGATTTTGTGCTACTACCACCAGCCTACACATGTAGATAATTAAAATAATAAAAAATCCAAAGGTAACATATCCTAGTTGGAGTAATAAAAATAAAAGCGTACTTAACTAAATACGTCGTCAACCTGCTCTTTCAATGATGAGGTAGTAGTAGCAGGTATGACTGGGGACTTAGGCTTATCAGTCTTTTTTTTCCCCTACACAAAATTACCATGCATGCTTTTTAGAAATACAGACAAAATATAATTAAGGGAGCGAGGTTTTTAAAAAAATGGAGAAGTTAATTAAATACCTCATCAAGTTGTTGTCTGGACGAGGTAGTTGGCATGTCCGGGGACTTAAGCTTATCCGCCTTAGCCGGCTTTTCTGTTCCCTACACATACAAAAAATTTCCATGCTTTTTAGAAATACAGAAACAAAAAAAAATTAAAGGGAGGTTTTCATAAAAATGGAGAAGTTAATTAAATACCTCATCAAGTCCCCGGACATTAGGCTTACCCGCCAAAGCCGGCTTTTTTGTTCCCTACAAAAAAAAATAACATATAAATTTAACATATAAAAACATTCAACAATTAAAAATGTAACATATATATAAAGGTATTTCTTCTAACCCCAACTCGCTTTACCGAGGCGAGACGACCGAGCCAAGTAGATGTGAGTTTCGAGCCATTGGATGAAACTCCTAACCGCATCTCCCGAATGGTAATGTCGTCACGAATCGGGACAGTATTGACGATTTTCATGGCCTGGAAAGACCGTAGTTATCTCTACTTTTCTATGATTCGGCAAAAGTTTTTCGCCATGAACTACTACGATTACGCGGCTGATTTGGTGTGCATTTCTACGAGACCCCGCCAACACGCACATTTGGATTTTCGAATTTAGGGTCGCAAGAATAACTACTACCCTCTTGTTTACTACCAAGAATATACACATACATTATTATATCCCAAAATTTAATAGAATTCATATAAATTTAACTAATTAAACACTTCATGTATGCATACCTTATCAAAAAAAGGAACCGACTTGAAGGGGATGTATGCTTTTTCCATCACCGTCTTCTCAAGTTGCATCTCCTTTTCACCCATTATTTACCTAATAAAATTAACCAATGGCACGATGTCAGAAGTTATAGCATTAGAGTTGGCAGGGAACACACCCCCTGATCTTACCCAAAAAAAGAAAGAAAAGAAAAATAAGGAAGTATTAGGTGGTACCTAATCGGCTTTAGTAGTTACTGACTTGATATTAGGTACCTGATCTTTCTGAATCTCGTTGACCGATACTTCCTTCTCAGCATGTATTGCCAAGGTAGTAGTGTTCTCGGCCTCTTGACCAATCTGTTGTACCTTATTACCCCCTTTACAAATGACATCCTCCATCATCTTCACTTCTTCTTCGAAAGCTTGCCTCCAAAGATTCAACTTTAGTAGTACGGATGCCATTAATCAAGTCTGCGTGCCAAGAATGTAATGTGTCAGCAATTTTTATCCCAACAATAACATGTGAATTGAACTTAAATGAAAATAATAGAATAAATGGTACCATGTCAGCCTTCTCAGACTTAGTCTTCCTTTTCTTCTTTATCGGGGCAGTTGTCCCATAATATTTCGTTACTCCAACCTGTAACGGGACGCCCCTCAAACGACCTGGATGTTCGGGTCGGCCGATCGCTCTAGCAAGAACGTCATTACGACCACTGGGAGTGAATTTCCCTTATTCTACCTCTTTCAATACGTTGTCCTATAATATATTATATAAACTTCAAATTATATTTGTGACTAAAATAATAAAGTTAGTAATGAACTCGTCTTAATAAAATAATGCTTACTATGTTGGCCAACCTCATCATATTTGTCACGCGACCGGGATCCTTTAGGCGTGTGCCCTTCTTTATAAGTTACATGCCGATCCACCTCTTTAACTCCCTTTGCCACCTACACATTAACATGATAACATTTATACATGTAAATGTGTATCAATGCAATTCCAAGTGTGATTAAAAAAATAAAGTCTCACAGGGGAATAATGCATGCTACTTACGAGGTTCTCTTCTATCTTTTTGTAACCGCCTCGAGAACCATACCATTTCCCCTTCTTGCATGAAATGTTAGCACGATTTCTTCTGCTAACGGCCTTCAAATAATTATATAAAAGCGCAAGTAGATGAGATAATAAAAAGATTATATAAAGGACTCATTAATTAAAAAAATGATAGGTAAATCGTTAAAAGGCGAGGATATTTAACCCGAAACTTCTCGCAGTTCTCATCTTTTTGAAAAGATCCCATTGTTCCCGACGATGGTGGGACACTTGTTTTCCGGTGGGCTCTTACGCATCTCCCCCGTTGCCTTGTCCACATACAACCAATCCCTAGCAACGTCACACCTCCACTGCCCGTGGACATCCGCTGCCTTATGCATTAAATACTTATCATGGCTTTCATCGGGTATAATAAAGCCTTCCTTTACACGGGCCAAGTATAACTCCGCCAATTTTGGATTCAAACTTCTAACATCATCTAAATGGATAGGCACAAACTGTCTTGTGCAACATCCAATCCAACCGGAGAAATAACCCGCATTTGGACCAAAGAGGGAAACCCTTCGAGCTCCATGTTATTTCCAACTACTGTTTAGCGGCTATAGCCGCAAGGACTTTCTGCACTTCGTATCACCCTCTCACCAGGCTTATTATCCCCGGGCTTATTATTCTTTTGACTTCTTTTCCGTTTTTCACCCATGATAATCCTAAAACCCAAATATGAATGATATAGGAAATGAACAACTTAACAACGTACATGCAGAGTATTATCTAAACCCTAAACCCTAATAGGAATGAAAATTTAAAACAACAGATTGAGCTTCTAAAATCCTAAACACTAATAAGAGGAGTGAAGTAGATGATGCGGGATGATAAAGATAACAAAGAAGACGAAAAACAAACAGACGCATGAAAAAGAAAAAAGATGATCGTCTTAAAACCCTAATGACGAAACACAAAATTAAAGTGAACATACCTGATGATGATGATGATAAAGAGAACGAGCAGGATGATAAGGGAAGGCAACGGAATCTGGGCGTCGGAAATTGGGCGACGGCCGGCAACGAGAATGTAGAAAGCGAGGAAGAGAGAAGAATTAACTCAGGATACCAACGGTTGAACTGGTGTTGTGTGTGTATGTGTTTGTAAATTAGTTTTTTTATTAAGACAGACTATTGACAACCGGTTCTAAAAGGAAAACCGTTGTTATATGTTAATAACAACGGGTCAATATAAGTCAACCGTTGTCAAAACTTTATTACAACGGTTAAAATATACCCGTTGTAATATATTTTCACCAAATTTGCGCCAAAATGAAATATGTCAAAAAAATCAATGACAACGGGTAGGGGTAATACAACCGTTGTTGAAAGTAATAACAATGGGTAATGTAACTATAACCGTTGTTGAAAGTATTAACAACGGGTAATTTAAATATAACCGTTGTTATTGTTGAACCTTTTTTTTTTTAAAATTACTGTAATTCCATTACAGTCCAAACCTGTAACAATATATACATACTCAATGTAAAGAAGCACCATATACTGCAACATTATTCAAAGAATTTCAACACCAAAGATCCACATCTAATAATAAGATCAAGAACATAAGACAACACCAAAGATGCATGCATACCGCATATCTAAGCTACAGGATTTACCATGCCATGCAAATTTGGGAATTTTTATTTAACAATGACCATTATTGATTTACCAATAAATTAAACCATCAAATTATTGGTCTGAAAATGACTCAAAATGTTGGTCGTCCATATCACTGTGTCCTGATGAACTATCTCAGGATCGGGGACGTTTCTTGGATGTCATAGTTTCTTCGTTAACCCAAATACCTTCACCATGGTCATCACGCATATAGATGCTTTCAGTGTCCTCATGATCAGTGTCAACATCGTCGAAATAAGATACAGTGGTAGAGTGATCCATTCCCTCAAAAACGACATCCTGATCATCATCACCATTATCGGATGGACTACTCCTTCTACTCCTTATAGATAGTACAACAGACCACTTCTTATCCATAGGATCGGTGACATAGAACACTTGTTTACCTTGGGATGCCATTATGAAAGGATCATCCTTATTATTGCCAACCTTACCCAGATTGACCAACGTAAATCCCATCTTATCCTTTCGGACACAATGGATGTTGTTATCAATCCAGTTACATCAAAACAAAGGCATGGTGAAATCAATGTAATCTAGTACCAATATTTCTTGAATAACACCATAATAAAGGCATTTTCCCCAAATAGGCTTTTTATCTTTTGAAGTAGCAAAGTGCATTGCCTCAAATTCAGAACTCACACCACTATTTTGCATTGTGCTCAATTCATCTTGCTCGCGGGTGTAAAAAGTATATCCATTAATGGCAAAACTGTTGTAAAAGGTGACCCTGGCATTTGGACCTAAACCAAGACGTAGTAACCTAGGAGAGATGTCATCACCAGTTTGATCCGTACACTCTAAGATAATATTCCTAAACCACTCTGCAAACGTCTTCGTATGCTCGTTCGCAATCCACTTCTTGGTCTTGTTTGAGTGATCGTATTTGAGCTCATCTTTGTGTTGTTGAATATAAGGTTGTACCTCATCTTCGTTGTTTAGCACATACGTGTGTGCTAAATGCAACATTTCACGTGTCACAATTTTTTCAACCCGGCCCCTAATACCTTTTCCGGTCATCCAGTCACTATGACGATTCTTAGGAACACCAATCAACTCCTCAGGGGAGAGATGAGCGTAACAATATGAAAGAGCTTCGTCTAAAATAGCGCGTTCAGCAATACAACCTTCCGGACGATACCGATTAGATGTATAGTGCTTGTAGACTTTCATCAATCTTTCGAAAGGATACTGGTATCTCAAGTACACGGGCCCAAGGTACAAAATCTCCCTAACCAAGTGAATGGTCAGATGAATCATGATAGTGAAGAAAGAGGGTGGAAAATACATTTCCAACTGACAAAGAGAGGTTACAATGAGGTCCTGCAATGAATCCGCGTCATTGGGATCGATGACTTTCTCGCATATGGACTGGAAGAAGAGACAGAATCTAGTTATAGCATATCTTACCTTTTCAGGTAAAATGGAACGAATAGTCATAGGTAGTAATTGTTGCATCAAAGTGTGACAATCATGTGACTTTAACCCGGTGAGTTTTAGGTCTTGCATCGACACTAGGCTTTTGATGTTCGACGAATAACCATGTGGCACTTTAATTCCATTCAAGCATGCACGAACTCTTTTTCTCATTCCGTGAAAGGGTATAAGCCGATGGCGGTAAAAATGTACGATTACCTCTCTTCTGTGGTGCCAACTCTAGTCTAATACCCATCATTTTCATATCTTCCCTAGTCTGCGGCGTTATCCTTTGTTTTACCAGAACATTCGAAGGGTATTGATAATATTATCACGTACATTTTTCTCAATGTGCATGAAATCGAGGCAATGCGACCTCCAGTCGGCCAATATGGAAGTTTATCAAAAAAATATGGATCTTTTCTTATACCCACGAGTAGACAATTTAGAGCCGCTCTTATTCCCATAATCTGTAATACTCCGTATTTATATGTCTTGGGGGTACTCTATCGAGTAGCCCTTACTCTGTCGAGTAAGGGCAAGTTGCGAAGATAAATAGTTTCGACTGTTGGGCACTCGATCGAGTAGTCGGGCACTCGATCGAGTAAGGGGTACTCGATCGAGTACCTTGGGTACTCGATCGAGTGTCCGGTTTACGGGGAGTTTTCTCGGGTTTTGTTAATTACGCGATTAAGGTATATAAACATATTCGGCATTGTTCTAAATCACTTTTTACAAAACCTAAAACCCGTTTAAGAGAGAAAGCAACTAGTCTTCTTCCTAATCGCGTTCTTGACAATTCCTGAGTTCGACGGTCGTTCGTATCGTAGTTCGTGTCGTTGGATTCCTTGCGTCGAGGGTAAGCTTTTAATATAATTTATATAATGTTTTGTTAAGATTAGTGAAACCCTAATTTAGGAATTGGGGGTTTTTATGAGTAGTATTTGAATGGTAGCATCTATGTGTTGTATGATAGGAGGAGAATTCGTAGAGGAGCCGTTTTGATACAAAATTGTAGATACCGTCTGCGTGTTGTGCTTTCCAGGTAGGATTTCCTACTCGTTATTAGTCCCATAATGGGATATTGGTGATGTCTTTGTAGTTAGTCATTTTGATTGTGATTGTGATTGTGATTGGTTGTTGATGGTTCTCGAGATGCGTTCTCGGTTGAGTGGGGTCACTTGCGGGAGTGATCTCACGCCCTAGTTTCGCCCTTCGTGGAACCCGCCACGAAAGGGGATGTGCACATTAATGATACAAGGTTATCGCTCGTACGATGAGCGGGGCTTAGGTGGGAACGGCTGCGGTCCCCCATCGTAAATGGCCGGTCCAAAGTGGACGGTCGAGATTGAGATGATGGGAGTTGGTGGTGTTGTGTGTGTGTGTGACGTTTAGTTTAGTCTGTTTGCCTTATTATTTGTTATCTATATTGATTGTGTGATTAGTACGACCCCGGTGTTGTTTTTTAAAACTGCGGTGATCCATTCGGGGATGGTGAGCAGATATTGAGCAGGTATAGAGATGATACGGGGATAGCTGGGATGGCCACGACATGACGATAGAGTCTTCCGCTGTAGTTTAGTATTTATTTCTATTTCAGTTGAGAACAGTTAGTTTGGAATGATGTATGTTACTTTCAGTTTGGTTTCAAGGATTGTATTCATTCATTAAACTATTATAATAAATGTTGTTTCCGTTTTGTCTATTTGATTATCATACCTCGGGCGACCGAGATGGTGATGTCTTCATACCTGAGTGGTCCTGGTAAGGCGCTCGGAGTATGGGGGTGTTACAAATGGTATCAGAGCGACGATCCTGAAACCTGTAACCAATGAACTTAATGAACATAGGGAGTCAATTAAAATGAACCCGGGGTAAAAGTTGTAGGAGCTAGTGCAAAGGCTTGGGAGACGTCCTAAAGCCGCAAGGGGTCGCCCTACAACTTTGAACCGGCACATGGGAAAGTGTTTGTCGAGTCGTATGTGTGTTTGGTTAATCGGTTTATGAATGTGATGGAATGTGTTAATTGTTGGATGTTGAAGTAGAAAGTTGAGCATGTGAAAGAAAATGGTGATATGAGGAAACTTGTTGATGAGATATATAGAACTGTGGTTGGAATGAGAAACATGATGGATGATTCATAATGTGACGTAATAATAACATGCGAATAGAAATGTTGTGTTGTATACGTATATTTTGTCTGCATAGAGTTGTATGATAAGTTTATGTACTTGTCCACGATTGTTCATGGGTATATGTTGTAAGAAGTGTGTAGTCAGAATTGATGAATTAGTTGGAAGAGATTAAGTAAGCAATTGCATAAGAATATGAAATTCATGGGTGGAGCATGTTTATGTGGGTAAATCGTGATTGACAAGTTAAATAACCTATGTGCATGATGAATGTTGTTGCTTGATTTTTGAAAATAGTAACGTATGATTACGAATACTGGTTTTATGAGTTTTGGACTGGTTTTGTTTGCTTGGTTGTTGTTTAAGTCGTTTGGGAAGTAAAAATCAATAGTTGTGTTTTTCGTTTATAAAGAGGTTGTCTTTAAACTGTTATAACTTGAGATGCATAAATGATTTTGATGTGATTCCAATTGGAGATGATAGCTTGTCCTTTTACGATTCTAACGATAGGTCACACGCCCAAATTGACCAAGTAATGAGTGAGTTATGACTGTTTTACGAAAACTGGACAGTGCTGAGAATTGGGGTACTCGATCGAGTAACTAGGATACTCGATCGAGTAAGGGGGCACTCGATCGAGTACCTTAGCTACTCGATCGAGTAGCCCTGGTGATTTGTTTTACGTGCTTCTGATCTTCACCTACTCGATCGAGTAAGTCCCTTACTCGATCGAGTGGCTCCGTATTTCGATCTAGTGACCCCTGTTTTGGGTCATATGCTTATCTTTTGAATTCGTTGCATATTATGTTTAATTCAAAGTTATTATTTTGCTCTTTTATGCATTGTTTTACATGTATATTGGTCTTGACGCGTAAGTTGCCCAATCTTGTGGTGTAGTGAGTGGCACCTGTGGTGAGTATGAGTTTGGTGGGAAGAGATGAGCTATATGTGGTTGTGCTGAGTAGTGGAAAAAGACAAGAAAGATCGTTATGGCTTAATTGAGACATAGAGCATGTTTTGTGAGATGAGATGAGTGATATGTTTGTATGTTGAGTAACGTAAAAGTAAGTGAATGTGGGCAAAGGATGATGTGAGTCTAAGGAACGTGAGAATGAAAGGATTGAGAGTAAGGATATGGATAGTGACAACCTGAGATGTGTAAAGAATTATGGAGGGAGGTAGTTAAGAGCCGTGTGGGTTAAGAATATACATAATGAAAGTTCGTTTTAAAGGGGTTGAGAAGAGTGGTATATAGTGAACTTTGTGGAGACATGTCGCGGGGTGGAGATTTGGCTTTTTAAGAGATGAAACTATTGTGGGTTTTCCTTGGGCAATTAGCGGTATGAAAGGAATTTTGATTTCTAGAGATGTAAGAAGGGAGATGCAATTGTTGAACAAGAACGTTGATTTTATGGATGGATTAGTGGCAAGGGTGATTGATGACATAATAAGAGAATATTTGTGGTAAGAAAGAGTGAGATGATATCGATATGAAATAATTAGATGTGAGTTTTGGAGCGGTGAGAACGAATCGGATTTCTAAAGAGTTAGCTAGAAGGAATAAGGAGTTGAACTATTAATTGGTATTATTGAGTGTAAAGAGCAAAGAAGGATAAAAGTAAGTCGAGGAAAATATTCACCGGAGTCATGTGATATAAAGGTAAGGAATCATTGAAATGTGTGATAGCGTCACGAGGATGTTAGTTAATGGTTATAGAGGAGTTTTGGGACAACATGATTAGTAATGAGTTTCGAGGAATTAAGGAAAGTAAGAAGTTGGTAGAATATTTGCACGATACGAGATTTTTGGCGGAGAGTTAGATGATGATACAATTAAGGATAGTATTGGGAAGAATATTGAGGTAATTTTGTTGATGGATTCGATGTTTGTTATTTGGGATGTCAACCAAAGATAGGAAAGAAATCGTGATGTTTAGAGATAAGTGTAAGAGGTTTGATGTTCGGACAGTGGTAGTGTTATCGTTTGTGGTGTTGTCACTAGTGGTTAAGAGTGATGGTATATTAGAAGGGTAGCAATTCTAAAAAGGTTGATTTGGTAGGGACCTGATTGTTGTGTATGATTGTAAGAGGGTATAAGATGTGGTTAGATGAGGCGGATGCTAATAGTTGAATAGTAATAGTATGGTTATACTTGGCAGGAAGTGATGGTTGTGTGAATGGGGGAATATGTTATGAGGGGCATATGAGTTAAACTCGGGCGACAGGTAACCTTTATCGAGGGGTAACTTACGTGATCATGACCGACCATTGGATGTGATTACGGGTCTAGGATGTGTATAAATGTTTGTGTGAGGTTTTGACCTCACAAGAAGTGGTATAGTGTGATTATTACAAAGTCATATTTGAATGTTCTCAGAATGCATGTTGGGTACGCTAATCTAATTGAATGGTATTCAAAAAGGTAATAATTTGAGTGATCTGGCGTGACTGGTTATGCTTGTATGTATTCATGATACATGTTAATCTGTAATATGGTGAGGGGATTATATTCATGAGGTCATCTGTTTAATTCATATAATATGTTGCGATGTGATTTAGTAAAGTGGATTTGAATAAGTTTTTCTTGTCTGAGAAGTTATTTTGAGTCAGTGTTTGTGGGAATTGTATGTAGCTGTGATGTCTATCGATGTGGTTGTGGTGCCTCCGGTGGTGATCCGGGCACGGTATTTAGTATTGTGATGCGGGTATCTTCGCACTGTGGTGTGGCTGTTGGTGGCGGTGTCGCGATGACGTCACCGGTTGTGGTGGAGTAGGCGGGATGATTATGATACGAGTTTTCAAAAGTACATATCAGCCATATATAGATTGTTATTTTGTTTGATGTTGCTTCCTGTGAGTTTCAGTTTGTACAGATAGACAGTTGTTTTGTTTATTGATGTTTCTTAGCAGTTAAGTTTTGGTATGAGGGTAGAGTATGATATGAAAGAGAGTTGTCTATGTTTTCGTTGTTGTCATGGTATAGTGACATTCTCGTTGATGGGACACATTTAGTCGGAAGTTGTTCTGATTTCTTTTGATCTTGTTTTAAGATGAGGCTTTGGACATAGTCATGGTAAGTGATTGGTGGAACATGTGTTGTATTGATTTGGACGCTGCAGGTGGTTCATAATCAGATTTTGGGACAGTGAGTGTAGGGTGTTGGGGATTAGTGTCATGTTAAGTTTTGCATGAGTTTTGCGGTAATTAAGAAAAGAACTTGAGGATCTAGTGTGCGTGTACGTAACGAGTGTGGATCGTGAGTTATGCTTCTGGGAGATAAGTGTCTTACATAGAGAGGTATGTTGTTTTGCAGAAATAATGGAAAGTTAGTATGGTGATTTTGCTATGAGTTTATGGTATAGGTTAGGTGCTATGCCGAATGAGTTGAGGAATGACAAATGTTTATGTATGGGAGCCTTGAATATAAGAATGGTGAGTGTTTGGTTTACAAACGGTTATCTTGCACATGTGGTGGTAAAAAGGGTAATGAGATGTATCTAGGATTTAGTATTAGTGAGTTACGAGGACGTAACATTTATCTTAAGAGGAGTAGGATGTGATAAAAGAGATTTTGATGGGTGGGCATATGGTAGTATATTTGGAAGTAGAGTGTTGGTGTAGCATAAGATATGGATTTGTATATGTTGTGGTTGATAGTGTTAAAAGGTCACGGACGTGCTTGTAGTAGTTTGATGTTAGGAATGCGAGAATACTTCGATAGTGTTGACAGTTGGATGATGAGATTATGAGTGTGAGTAAACTTCGAGGACGAAGTTCCTTTTTAGGGTGGTAGAATGTAACATCCCGTTTGATGTCTATGAGTGTCTTGATTTTGGATTTGATAGTGGATGATATTATGGAGCTAGCAAAATAAGTAGAGGATGGTAGTTGGTTATGTATGGAGTTGGTGTCGTGAGAGATATATATATGTGGAGTTGATACGATATCGTGAGCCATGTTGTGGAGGTAGGAATAGTTAGTGGAGTTGGTGTTACGAGTTCATGTTTGGGTTGGAGTTTTGTTTCGAGTTCTTAGATGTTGTGGAGGTAGGAATAGTTAGTGGAGTTGGTGTTACGAGTTCATGTTTGGGTTGGAGTTTTGTTTCGAGTTCTTAGTTACGTTGTTGTGTCTTGATCGAGTTAGCATGTTTGTTTTTATGTATGGGTTGAACTTCGGGGACGAAGTTCTTTTTAAGGAGGGAAGACTGTAATACTCCGTATTTATATGTCTTGGGGGTACTCTATCGAGTAGCCCTTACTCTGTCGAGTAAGGGCAAGTTGCGAAGATAAATAGTTTCTGACCTGTTGGGCACTCGATCGAGTAGGGGGCACTCGATCGAGTAGGGGGGTACTCGATCGAGTATCTTGGGTACTCGATCGAGTGTCCGGCTTTTTTGGGGAGTTTTCTCGGGTTTTGTTAATTACGCGATTAAGGTATATAAACATATTCGGCATTGTTCTAAATCACTTTTTACAAAACCTAAAACCTGTTTAAGAGAGAAAGCAACTAGTCTTCTTCCTAATCGCGTTCTTGACAATTCCCGGAGTTCAGACGGTCAGTTCGTATCGTAGTTCGTGTCGTTGGATTCCTTGCGTCGAGGGTAAGCTTTTAATATAATTTATATAATGTTTTGTTAAGATTAGTGAAACCCTAATTTAGGAATTGGGGGTTTTTATGAGTAGTATTTGAATGGTAGCATCTATGTGTTGTATGATAGGAGGAGAATTCGTAGAGGAGCCGTTTTGATACAGCTGTAGATACCGTCTGCGTGTTGTGCTTTCCAGGTAGGATTTCCTACTCAGTATTAGTCCCATAATGGGATATTGGTGATGTGCTGTAGTTAGCTGTTTGATTGTGATTGTGATTGTGATTGGTTGTGATGGTTCTCGAGATGCGTTCTCGGCTGAGTGGGGTCACTTGCGGGAGTGATCTCACGCCCTAGTTTCGCCCTTCGTGGAACCCGCCACGAAAGGGGATGTGCACATTAATGATACAGGGTTATCGCTCGTACGATGAGCGGGGCTTAGGTGGGAACGGCTGCGGTCCCCCATCGGGCGGGTCGTCCAAAGTGGACGATCGATATTGAGATGATGGGAGTTGGTGGTGTTGTGTGTGTGTGTGACAGATTCATTCGGTGTCTGTTTGCCTTATTATCGTTATCTATATTGATTGTGTGATTAGTACTCGACCCCGTGTTGTTTTGTAAAACTGCGGTGATCCATTCGGGGATGGTGAGCGAGATATTGAGCAGTATAGAGATGATACGGGGATAGCTGGGATGGCCACGACATGACGATAGAGTCTTCCGCTGTAGTTTAGTATTTATTTCTATTTCAGTTGAGAACAGTTAGTTTGGAATGATGTATGTTACTTTCAGTTTGGTTTCAAGGATTGTATTCATTCATTAAACTATTATAATAAATGTTGTTTCCGTTTTGTCTATTTGATTATCATACCTCGGGCGACCGAGATGGTGATGTCTTCATACCTGAGTGGTCCTGGTAAGGCGCTCGGAGTATGGGGGTGTTACATAATCTATCTCAATATGCTTTACTTTCTGATAAACTTCATGCCCACTCAAAATTCTAGGAGGTTGACGAAGTTCTTGTCTTCCATTGAATGCTTTCTGCATCTTGCGATAACAATGGTCATGATACAAGAACCTCCTATTTCCTATATACACATACTTACGAGAAGACTTCAAGTATTCAGACTCGATATCCTCCCCACACAATGGACAAGCCTCTTTCCCATGAACTGTGTGCCCAGAAAGGTCGCCATAAGCCGGATAGTTAGTTATTATACACAATAACATCGCTCTCAAATTGAAAGTTTCGTTCTTATATGCATCAAATACTTCTATCCCACTATCCCACAACAATCGCAAATCATCTAGAAGAGGTTCCAAATATACATCTATATCATTTCTAGGTTGTTTAGGACCGGAAATTAACAACGACAACATCAAATACTTTCTTTTCATGCACACATATGGAGGTAAGTTATAAATAGCCAACACTACTGGCCAAGTACTATGTTGGCTACTCATGTTTCCGTGTGGGTTCATTCCATCAGTGGACAGCGCTAGACGTAAGTTTCTAGGTTCATTGCCGAACTCAGGATACTTAGCGTCGAACGATTTTCATTGCATACCATCTGCCGGGTGTCTTAGCTTTCCATCATTTATTCTTCCTGTTTCATGCCAAGTTAACATTTTTGAATCATCGGGATTCGCATAAATCCTTATGACTCTTGGTATCAATGGAAAATACCACAACGCCTTAGCCGGGATCCCTTTCTTATCGTTATAACGCCACAACAAACATTTAGGGCAATTGGTTAAGTTTTGAAATAATTTCCGATACAATATGCAATCATTTGGACATGCATGTATTTTCTCATATTTCATACCCACTCCTCTTATTAGTTTTTTCGCCTCATATGTCTTAACAGTAGAACATTACCATCGTGAAGCAACTCCTTTATCAAGGCTAAAAACTAGTGAAACACGTGTCACTCACCCCATTTGCCCCCTTGATATTATACAACTTCACCACAGCTAACATTTTTGTGAACTTACAACCAGGATACAGAGGTGCTTCAGACTCACACAACTTCTCATACATGTTGTTAAGGTCATCCCAATTACTAGTGTCATCACCTACATCTTCAAAAGCAATCGACTCATCATCATTCTCTTCATTATCTATAGACCCAACATTCAACTTCTCTACTTCCAACTCTTCCAACTCAAAAAACTCGGCAAACTCAGGATCATCAGTTAGCCTTTCGTGTACCTCAACATCATCTTCTTCAGAGTTATTCTCTTCCTCTAATGATTCCCCATGAAAAATCCAACGTGTATAGGATCGACTAAATCTCCACTTTTCTAGGTGTATTTTAACGTCCGGAAAAGCCATATAGCTAATATTACCACATCTTTCACAAGGACATGCAATACTAGAAGAACCTTTCAAATTGTTCGAAATGAATTCATAAAATTCAGCTAAACCATCCTTGTAGGTGCGGTCACTCATATTTGCATCAATCATCCAAGTTCGAGTCATTATTCTACATTCGTAATAATAGGCAACTAATTCATAAAATACAATAATAGACAAACAAATAAACGAAATTCAGGAAAGCAATTAAGCTAAATTATCAACAAATTAAATAATAACCCAAAAAATCCTATATCTATAAGCGTTGCTAAGAAACATATATATACCTGATTGATAAACACGATGAGGGAGAGAAGACGGTACGGTGACAACAGTGATGGAGATGAAGACAGAGAGACGATCAGGGAGGAATGGAGGATGGTATAGTAGCAGTACGACGTATTAGCTTGTGTTTGTGTTTTGTAGCGTATAGCAGAATAAAGCAATCATTGTTCATTCTTAAGATTTTCATAACATTAATAACAACGGTTATTCAGTCTGAAACCGTTGTTAAAAAGTATTAAAAACGGGTTCTAATATAACCGTTGTGATTACTTTTCATAATTTTGCGCCAAATTATTAACGGTTAAAATTTATTACAGATTCAACCGTTGTTATTAATGTTTATATTAACAACGGTTTTTCAAGTATAACCCGTTGTGAAAACCAATAACAACGGTTAACAACACAGAACCGTTGTAATTAATTTTGGTAAAGTTCGCGGCATAAGTTCTACAACGTGTTTTGATGATTTTCGTGAATAAGCGTTGTTAAAGGGCCGTTGTAGTTGCCTGTATTTGTAGTAGTGGGAGGTCGGGTAGAGTCTCTAATCTTCCAGACAGATACATTGGTATGGTCGAGGAAAATGACGTTTTGCTCCTAGAGAGTAATGAACCCGCTACCTATAAAGGTGCCATGACTTGTTCCGACTCTAAGCTATGGCTTGAAGCCATGCAATCCGAGATGGACTCCATGTATGAGAATGACGTATGGGATCTTGTTGATTTACCTAACAAGGTACGACCTCTTCAGTGCAAATGGCTTTACAAAATAAAGCATTCTGTAGACGGGCAACCAGATACCTATAAGGCACGACTAGTGGCAAAAGGTTTCACTCAAGTGCACGGATTGCATTATGATGAAATTTTTGCACCCGTAGTTATGCTGCGTTCCATTCGGATAATCTTAGCGATTGCCGCTTTTCATGACTATGAAATTTGGCAGATGGATGTGAAAACTACCTTCTTAAACGGTTATTTGGAGGAGGAATTGTACATGGTACAACCCGAAGGTTTCATAGATCCTGAAAATCCTAAGAAAGTGTGCAAGCTTAAACGTTCCATTTATGGACTTAAGCAAGCTTCTCGGAGTTGGAATCATCGTTTCGACCAGGTGATAAAAGAGTATGGTTTCACTCGATCGGTCGAAGAACCATGCTTATATATCAAGTCGAGTGGGAGCAAGATTGTTTTCTTGATATTGTATGTCGATGACATACTCTTGATTGGGAATGACATTCCTCGCTTATCTTCGGTAAAAGGATGGTTGAAGAACCATTTCCAGATGAAAGATCTGGGTGAGGCACAACGCATATTGGGAATCCGTATCTATCGAGATAGATCACGACGGATGTTATCACCGAGTCGAGTCTTATTTAGATAAGATTCTTGAAAGGTTCAGCATGACCAACTCCAAGAAGGGAAACCTTCCAATGACTTCTGGGATGCATTTGAGCAAGTCTCAGTCACCCACAACACCGGAAGGGGTTGAACGCATGAGTCGTGTTCCTTATGCATCAGCCATAGGATCAATCATGTATGCCATGATATGCACACGTCCAGGCATGGCATATGCATTGAGTATGACGAGTCGGTACCAAGGCAATCCTGGTGAAACACACTGGATAGCTGTTAAAAACATCCTTAAGTACCTACGGAGAACTAAGGATTGGGCATTGACTTATGGAGGAGATACTAAGCTATGTGCAATCGGTTACACAGATGCTAGCTTCCAAACGGATCGAGATGATTCGAAATCTCAGTCTGGATTCGTTTTTACTCTTAATGGTGCTTTGCGGTCACCGAAACGTTCCAAACAGAAGTTGTAGCGATTCTACTCTTTGAATCGAGTACTATGCCGCCGAAGCAACAAAGGAAGCTATATGGATGCGTCAATTCTTACAAGGACTAACCATAGTTCCTAGTTCGAATGACCCAATCACCATCTATTGTGACAATAGAGGTGCCATCTTCCAGGCCAAGGAGCCTAAGTCTAGCAACAAGTCTAGACATGTACATCGGAAGGCTCACCTGATCCGTGATTACGTGGAGCAAGAGGAGATAGTGATTGACAAGATTGCTTCGGATGACAACATCGCGGATCCTCTCACTAAATCATTGAAATATGATAAGCATGAAGGGCACGTTATTTCCATGGGAATTAAGCGTGTTCCTGAGTTGTACTAGTTGCTTATGGATTCGATACATTTTCTTTTTCATATGCTATTTATAACTTCATCGTTTTTCATATTTTGTTTTTCATGTGGATTGTACAGCAACATTGAACGCCACAAAGTGAACTAAATTACATTATATTTATTTTGGTCCGTAATCGCCTACATGAGCTGATAACTCTGGCTATTATATTGTGAAGTTGATTGATGGTGGGTTCAACGAGCCATAAGTCAAACGGTTGGCTGATCAATCACAGATGCGAGTTATAACGATACCTCGTAGGACATTGTGACAACGTAAAGGAGTCCTAAATGTTTAAAAACATTCGGTACCAGGTCGTGGATTGGACGTCCATTGTGTTCCTAGAGTCGATTCTTTTGACTATCGACTGTCTCTTGAGATTAAGGCAGTTTTTGGGTGACTTTGGTTTCTTTCTCATGGTCGACCGTAACAGGAGGCTAAGCAGATTTTTTCTGGGTCATTTCATATTGTGCTTGTATCTGCAGGATTTGAGTTGAAGAAAATATCCAACCTTTATCAGGTTTAGTCATTTCTCAGGGCCACTCGAGGAGTTGTAACTGAAATGCATGGCCATGCTAGAATGATGATTCGTTTATCTGTTAAGTTACTCTCTAGTCGGGAAAACCACTCTTGATATTGATCACTTGTAAAATACGACCTTTGTGAATACGGACTTTGCAAATTGTTTTACATTGAGTGGGAGAAATTAAGGATATGAGAATCGGTTATCGCACAAACACTTGTGAGGACACGTGGGAGATTGTTGGAGCTAGTGTCCTCCACAGTTAGTGTGATAACATGTATAAATCTCTTATAGGTTCACAGGGTATACTTAGTATTTTATCAGTTGATTAACGTTTACTAATAACGGTTGGCTTGCTAGAAGTTTGACGTTATTATCATACTGATGGCGGTGATCAACTGGTCCCTAAAAGTCACACCTAAAGGATGTGTTTGAGAGATGTGTTTGTGTGAAAATATAATCACATTGATGCCTTATATGACTAAAAGGTTAGTCCATGTATTTGACTAAAAAGTTTGTCAATGTGATGATGAGTCGATTATTTAATTCAATTAAATAATATCAGCTGAGACGAATTAATTGTTAATTCGTAAAATTGAATATAAACCGTTATATTTAATTAATGTATATAATGTTAGCTTAAACGAATTAAGATGTTAATTCATAATTAAACGTAATCGGTTATATTTAATTAGCAAATTATAAATATGCAATATTTATAGTTAATGTATATATTATACGAAATTGTCATAATAAATGTTAACAGACCGGTATTAATAAATCGACTACAAACTGTTGTGTGTGGACTTATTAATACATGGCGACATAAATGATAATTGATAATTATATACACATTTTATACAATATGATAACTACCAAAAATAAGAAGATTTTTTCTCCTTATTTTGGTGTTACACGGTTTAACAAAAGAAAGAGAAGAAAAATATCTTCCCCTTATTCCTCCTATTTTCGGTTATATTAGGTGAGAGGGAGGATTATTTTTCTCACTTGATTTTGACCAAAAACACTCTCAACAAAACCCTAAAAATAATTAGCAATTAGGGATCTCTTTCTAGCAAGAACAAGGGCATTTCTCAAAGCATTTTAGGTGCAACGATTAGGAGAATATCGATCTCGATATTTTTTCTTAGGCCAAATTGCTAGGACTGAAGGTTAATTCTAATCTCTATTCTTTTGTTTATACAATTCGTTTATGACTAGCAATTTCATATTTCATAATTTCGTTATAATCCGAAATTTTCTTGATGAAATATATCGATATTTCTCACAGCAACCCCGTGAAGGACCTCAAGTGCCACCATGGTACCACCCAACGGATGTGAGGACCACCCTCCTCCGCCAATTTCGTGGCCCAATAGGCCTCGGTGGAAGCAAAGCTATCCGATTACAACTTCTTCCTCATAGTAAGGTGACGGAAAGAATAAGAGGAGGAATCAACCGGAGGCTATACATACCTTAGCCTCTCCAATAGCCACACTTGGAGGATCCTTGGAGATCCAAACGAGGGAGCTTCTCCACAAGAGCCCTCCTTGTCCAAAGCTTGGATGATCTCGCCAAGCACCAACCATGATGGATCTCTACCATGCTCCATTTGCTCAACTACATGTACAAGGGTCATGCTACCATAGCATTTTGGCCCCTCCTTCTTCAAAGCATAAACAAAGAGGTATACATGGACAAGGCAAAAGGCAAGAGCCCTTCTCCTAGCCACCTCCAAAACATTGGCATCCAATCGGTTTGAGAAAATGTTGATGAGAGCCAACATATCCACACCATGAGGAGCAAGAAGAAAGTTGACTTGGCTTGTTGACAAGCCCAACATTGAACGGAATTTCTCCTTATAACACAACCGAGTCGGGGGAAGCACCGGAACACAACCCGGCCACCCACCAATGGCTCCAACTTCTTCGGCGAGAGGACAAATTTCGCCTTTCGGGAAAACGAAAACGTGATGTTTCGAATCCCAAAACCGAGAACATGCTTCAAGAAATGAGGCTTGCACCTTGACTTGACGAAGCACCAACAATTGACCAACTCCCATGCAAACGAGTTGATACTTCTCAGGAGGCGACAAATCCCGGCACCATTGTCGCAACGCATTCTCAAAGACATCCATGAAATATTTTTGTGGAAGAAGAAGAGGTTTTGTAGAGATGTTTTTCGTGTTTCGGATGATGAAACAATAAAGCACAAACATACCTATTTATACAAAACAATCAGCGCGTTTTTCAGAAAAAAGGGAGAGCCGGCTCCTATCGTCAAGCCGCTCGCGCCTCTTTGGCCCTATTCTCAGGATTCCCACCTTGAATTGTCCCTTTCAAGTTGTGTTTTCTCCTGACACCTCAAACCTCCCGCCGGAATGCTAGAGCCTCTTCGGGATGGTCCAGGACATTTTGTGTTTCCTCATGCTCACATTTCCTTATTTTCGCATTTTACGAAATCCAACACGGTTTCCATGACGCAGCTTTAAACATACGGATTTTTCTTTCTTTTTTAAAAAGGGGAAGGGCTAGTCGCTCCGATCCGCGACGGATCGTTTCCATGTTAGTCGAAATTCCGAATTTTTTTCGCTTTTTCGCAATTTTCCCAGCAAAAAATAAAAATCGAAAATTGATAACACAACATCAGTTTTCTTCAAAAATTCAAGCTCTCACAAATTCGAGTCTTGATCTCACAAAAATCAAATCAAATACACTCGCAAAAATCTTTTCTAAAAATTCACCCCTGGCGGTTCGAGTTTGAATTTTTCGAGTCACAAATCAATTTCAACATTTTCGATGCAATTTAATTCAAAACGCGAGTTAATTGCTCAATTTTCAAATCAATTTCTATTTAAGAAGTCCAAACGCGATGACTCGTCGCGGAATTTTTCAAAATATCATTCCAAATTTCGAATTCCAATTTTAACTTCGAGTTATCGCGGTTAAATTTTGTTTTCAATTGAATGCTTTTTACGTGTTTACATTTATGCGTATGTGCTACCTGTCGCTTGTTTTCTACACTAACGATGCAGGAACTGGTACAAAGCAAAAGGGGAACTGACAGCCGACAACGCTTCTCCGAAACACAACACAAAAAAGCCAAAATCACAAAATAAACCACAATCCAAAAACACATATATACAAACCGCCTCATGCAAAATACATCGACGCACGTTCGATACAAGCGACTGACCGTACAAACGGAATCCGGTACATACATTTATCATACAGACACTGGCCTAAGACAACAAACTGGAGGCTACCTGCCACCTACCGGTCTAAGCACTCCCTATCCTTCCCATCGGAAAAGAAAAGGAGCAACACGGGAAACGGAGTAGTAGCAACGGAAGCAGAGGTGGTTACCACGACTGTAATACCTCGCTCCTACTCCACGACAAAAAAGAAGACAGTGTCTGGCAGACTTTGGATGATAAGGAGGTCAAGAACCATGATGCGGCGCACCACCTCGGTGTTCACCCCCAATCATCAGCCATCCTGTCTATGAGCCACAATGAAAAGGACAAGTCGGACATGTTAGCCGCCTCTCCTTCTCTACGGAAGCATCCTCTACCACCACCTCGGCTCCAGCAGCCTCCCCGATCGCTTCTGCTCCTCCCGGATCATCATCCTCGTCCAAGACCTTAGCAACGAACCCGACAGGTCCCGAGCACTTCCCTGCAATCAAAAGAACAAACAAAGAACGTCAGCCGAAATTACGGCATTACGACGGCGTAAAATGGAGAAATCCAAAAAAAAAAACCTGCAAAGCAGAACAAGGGCAATCCCGCCCAAACCCAACCAAACAAAAACAATTCGCAAAAAAAACGCACAAAAAAACGACTCGCCCTTCTTTTCAAGCAAAAGACGAGTCAAAACAACAACAAACAAAAATGGCCCCTCAAGACCCACACGAGGTCCTCCAACAACCCAAAATAAGTTCCCGACGCAATGGGGTATCTTTCTACAACTCAAAAAGGCAATTTCTATGCCAGTTTGAGCGCAAACCGGTCAAAATTTCAAAATACGACCACAACAAGGCAACGTGACTTTATCACGCCTCAAAGCGACCTAAACTACCAATAAGGTCCATTTCAGGACGAACTGACTCAATTCAAGCCCGGACAGGCGCTTATTTCGTCAGACAGGAGATCGCTTCAAAGGCAAAAATTCCAACTTTGCCCATAACACCCGACAAAGGTCCACAATGGCAAACACAGTCTTTCCTGACTACAATACAACCTAGTGGGACCCATTACCCAAGCAAATAAACTTGGCATTGTGAAATGAGACGGTTTTTTTGCCTCACTCACGTTTTTCGAGCATAGGGGACGTAAACGTGGACCAAAATGCAAACTAAAAGCACCCCTATACTCCTAAACAGGTTTCTAACCTAATGCAATCATCAATTTCACTCGAAATGGGCTCAATCAAAAACGCCCAAATCGATTTTTAAGGGTACAAAATTCCGCCCTAATTCAATCAATCAAAAGACCAACAAACTCAAATGGATTCAAGAGGAAATACATACCTTGGGATGACATGTTGACGATGGCACGAACTGGAGCGAGCAAGAAGACCAACAATGGCGTTTTTTTTGTTTGTTTTGTCGGGAGGATGAAGAAGAGAAAGTGAGAATGGCGAGCAAACCAATCTCGCGTCTTTTACAGAAAAATAGGGAAGCCCCCTTACCTCGCCAAGTAGCTCGCGCCTCAACAGGGTGTTCCCTGCTTTATTCAGCGAAATTTTGGGCTTTGGCCCAATTTCCTATAACAAACCTCAAATTCAAACGACGGCAATTAAAACCGTCATTTCAAAATAATAGTGAAAATTCAAAATTCACTATTTCTTCAAAATTCAAACGACGGCAATTAAAACCGTCATTTTCAACAATAATAGTGAAAATTCAAAATTCATTATTTCTTCAAAATTCAAACGACGACAATTAAAACCGTCATTTTCAACAATAATAGTGAAAATTCAAAATTCACTATTTCTTCAAATGTCAAACGATGGCAATTAAAACCGTCATTTTCAACAATAATAGTGAAAAATCAAAATTCACTATTTCCTTCACATGTCAACGGCGGCAACATAAACCGCCACTTCAAAAGTAATGGTGAAAATTCAAAATTCACTATTTCATGCACATGTCAACGGCGGCAACATAAACCGTCACTTCAAAAATAATAGTGAAAGTTCAAAATTCACTATTCCTTCAAATGTCAACACGGGGCTTTCTCGCGAAGACCGCTATTTAGAACAGGCCCATCCAATACGGCTATTCTCACGGTCGATCAACCGACCCCAACATGGCTGGCGAGCCTTACAACGCACCGCGGCTGGCGAGCCCTCCTCATATACGCTCCGCGGCTGGGGAGCCCTCCTTATATACGCACCATGGCTGGCGATCCTTACAACGCACCGCGGCTGGCGAGCCCTCGTCATATACGCACCCTGGTCGGCGAGCCTTACCACGCACCGCGGCTGGCGAGCCCTCCTCATGTACGCACCATGGCTGGCGAGCCTTACAACGCACCGTGGTTGGCGAGCCTTACAACGCGTCGCGGCTGGTGAGCCCTCCTCATATACGCACCATGGCTGGCGAGCCTTACAACGCACCGCGGCTGGCGAGCCCTCCTCATGTACGCGCCATGACTGGCGAGCCTTACAACACACCATGGCTGGTGAGCCTTACAACGCACCGCGGCTGGCGAGCCCTCCTCATATACGCACCATGGCTGGCGAGCCCTCCTCATATACGCACCGCGACTGGCAAGCCCTCCTCATGTACGCACCATGGCTGGCGAGCCTTACAACGCACCGCGGCTAGCGAGCCTTACAACGCACCACGGCTGGCGAGCCCTCCTCATATATGCACTATGGCTGGTGAGCCTTACAACGCACCGCGGGTGGCGAGCCCTCCTCATATACGCACCATGGCTGGTGAGCCTTAAGACGCACCGCGGCTGGCGAGCCCTCCTCATATACGCACCATGGATGACGAGCCTTACAACGCACCGCGGTTAGCAAGCCCTCTTCATATACGCACCATGGCTAGTGAGCCTTACAACGCACCGCGGCTGGCGAGCCCTCCTCATATACGCACCATGGCTGGCGAGCCTTAAAACGCACCGGGGCTGGCGAGCCCTCCTCATATACGCACCATGGCTGTCGAGCCTTATAACGCGCCACGGCTGGCGAGCTCTCCTTATGTACGCACCATGGCTGGCGAGCCTTACAACGCACCATGGCTGGCGAGCCTCACAGCGCACCGCGGCTGGCGAGCCCACCTCATATACTCACCATGGCTAGCGAGCCTTACAGCGCACCGCGGCTGGCGAGCCCTCCTCATATCCACAGTACGGCTGGCGAGCCTTTGTCCACAAGCAAGATACAACCCAAGGACGTATCTCGAAGATGCCTCGAGTGCGACTCTCTATCAAGCTGGCGAGCCTTTATCCGCAAACACGCAAGGACATATCCGAAGATGCCTCAGGTATGACTCCTTCTTATGGCTGGCGAGCCTTTGTACGTAGTTTAACGGACATTAAACGACCCGCACGGACAATCGACAGACTCTAAACTGTTCCCGATGACAGGTTCATGGCTCGTACCCTCGAGTCGCCTTGGTGTCGCTCTTCCCGATGGCTGGTCCTTGGCCCGAATCCTTTCGAGCCGCCTCGACGTCGCTTGGGTCTCCATGTTATAATCTTCGATTGACCTGGGGACTCTACTTTGACTTTCGCCCTGTCCAAGCCTCAGTCAAAGTGGGGGCTCTATAGATACCCAGTATCTGCTGAGACTCCAACAAACACCCGATGATTATCAGACTACAACATGCTTTGGAATCGCAGCGTTTGATCGACAGTTTGTGTACAATTTTACGTCGGAAAACTTAAAACGATTTCGAAAATAAAACATTTCAAAACTTTTCAAAAGTACCTGGAGTGTTTAATGCATGACGACGGGGTCGCAATGACACTAACTAGAGTCAAAACCGACACCGGACCAAAAACCGACTCAAAAATTCAAATCCCGACTCCAACAACGAGTCAAACTGAGTCAAACACAAAAAACAAACCATTCAAATGCTTCAATATTAAGATTTCCCGGAATCATGAATGGTCAAGTACCAAACATGTGCATACAAATCCTAGGATAGAACAAATCATGATTGCACTTATGTGAAAGCGAGAAGACACCTCGAAGACGTGCGACGTGGCTCGCGCCTCTTTGAGCAGTCCAGGTGGCCACGTCGCTCAAAACTCACACAACCACTCATTCTCCTATAAATACCCCTCAAATACCACCATTTGAGAACTTACGCGACTGTGCGCCCCTTCTTTTCTCCTTAAAATTCTCAACTCGACTTCCTAAGTCACAATTCGACACGTGTTTACGACCTACCGATCGTAAACACAAGCCTTACACATTGTTTGGTACCGTCATCGTGCATTAAATCACTTGACCGACCATTTCGACCACTACACCATCACTAAACTTAACAAAACACTCTTTTTACTTACTAAAACGGTTTTAAACCGAGTCTTTTCCGACCAAACGAGTTGATACACTTACGTCGGTTTCTCGCCATAAGCCAAGCAAGTAAGTATGAGGGTGTAAAAATCCTTTTTTATCATGTCTTTACTTGTTTCATGACTATAACATGCTAAATCATGCATAACATGGTCCAAAACATGGGAAGAATAAGCCAAAACCGGACCTTTTGGTTGAGGTAGAGGCTACTTACGTAGCACATAGGCTCGCGCCTAAAGCACCCTGCCCAGCCTTAAGTCCAATCCATGTTTGGTCTCTTTTTTTCCCCTATTTTCATTTTCATATTTGTAATCGGTTTTTACCATTTCAAGTATTTTCAAACCATCTTCTACAAGTTTTAACCATAAAACATTTTTCATCCTTGGTTCTTAATACCATGACGGTTTAATCCGTGTTACGGTGATAATATTTGGTTAATTACATTTAAAAGGTATTTTAAAGCCTTTTATTTCATTTCTTTACATTTTGGAAGGTATTTTAAAGCCTTTCATCATTTCTTTACATTTTCAAAATAAATGTATTAGTCACCAACACAAAGTCATCCTTGGTTCTACATACCATGTCGGATTTTAACCCGAGTACGATGATGAGTATCGACTAATTATATTCAAATGAACTTAAAACAATTAGTTCATATTCATTTTCAAAACTATTCATGTCAAGCTTACAAAGTCAAACCCGACATCGAATATCGTCAAAACAATGACGATTATTCAAGTCTCGGTCTTCAAATAAACACAAAAGCGGCCTAAACGGCCTTTTCAAACCAAAACGGGTCAAATACCCATTTTTCAACACGTTTTATAAACGTTTTTCAATGGTCAGAACACGTCATATACCGTTGGCTGACCCGCGCCTAAACAGGCCACTTCTTTTTCTATTTTCAAACCAGGGGAGACCCCTTTACATCGCCAATAGGCTCGCGCCTCTTCTGGATGCCTCGATGCAGTCTCCCCTTCCAAAGATTGGTCTAGGATTTATCCGGACTCCGGCTAACCCGGATATAGGACGGATCAGACGACTAATTTGCTCATTCAAATATCGTATTTGCAAAACGTCTTACTAAGACAAATGGATCACGTTATGCACCGTAAACCTAATTTGGTAAATGGATGTTTAATTTCCGTCTTGCATGCAAATCAACCATAAATCCAACTCGATATATTATACTTGATATTTGGATTAAATCAACCGACTTAGAAAGCTCTCACATGTTAGGTTTAAACTATTGGATGCGCATTCATGCATTTAAACCGTTTTATCAACTTTTGCATTCAACCAACCAAGATCGATCAGTAGAGGCCGCTACCGCGGGCGTGATTGGGTGTCTGATTAAAAGGCTTCCCAATACATACCTTCACCTCTTACTCAGAAACTCTGGACAGTGGACGACCTTATCCAGGGCGTACGAGAGTCATTCTAGAGATAGGATGCTAAAGAGGGACGATTCCTTATCTTTAGTACCTATGTCAAACACTGCTTTGTGCTTCGTTTGATCGAGGTATAAAGTGGATTCGAACGGGTTCCAAGTATCCCACAAATGCTTGGTGGTGACTCCGAACATCTCTAATCGTTTCGAGACCCTTACCGAGACGAAACCAACCGATCTAAAACGATCCGGTCGAAAGCATTTTTACGCCGCCGAGCGTGGCTTTCAAAAGACCGCTATACGTCCACATATTGGCTTGGTGTGTAGGTGGCTATGTCCACACATACTAGTATCCTTTTACCCATGGACTAAGGCCTCGTCAAGAGTGCCTTGTGGTGTGATAACTCCTTGGCTACCATTTATTCCAAGGTGACTTGATGTCGTGCAACCGTCCTTACACTTCTATCATCATATTTTGTCAACAAAAAGGGAATGGGCACAAAAATGTCAAATTGAGTTCAAGTTATCAAATGTCAAATGTTTGTAATTGCATCAATGAAATGAGGAGCAAAAATAGACTCCTATGCTTTAATAGAAGTACCCTTGCTACAAATGGGGTTACTTTCAAAATGTTCAAAGAAATGCAAAAAGTTGGAAATGCCAAACATCAAAAAATGGCACAATGTTCTTAATCGTCAAATGCTACAAAAATGGGGGGAAAATAAACCCAAAAGCAAACCACAATCATGAAACTCATATACTTGGAATCCCTTTTATACTTGATGATCCTATCTTTGTTGCATGGTGAAGAGGGGACTACCCTTCTTCTTGTCTAGGCAAGAGGGGGAATTCCGCGATCATACAGTCTTTTCTAACACCATAGGGAATTAGCTCTTGACAAAAGCATTTAGCAATTGTAGGCAAAGGTAGCCTAGTTTAGCACAACTTATAGGTGACTTGTTTGTATCCTCTTGAACTTAGTAACTAGGAGAAACAATATCTATGCTGGAGTGTGTACCCTAAAATTGTTTCCCTTGTAGGTGATTTCCGCCACTTTGATGAGGAAAGTGGCTATTATTTTGTAGATTCATCCTTTTACTTGCTTTTGTGTGCTTAAATGTTAGGATGCACCACCATTTTGGCAAGACCCACCTTGCCTTGCAAGAAGGTATCTTACCTCATAGATGTCTTGTTGTGAGTTGAAGGGGCGGAGTGAGACCCGCTAATTGTCTCACATCGGCTATGTTATAAATAAGGGTCTTAGTTTCAGTCACCTCTTTACTCAGGACGAGCAAAGGTTCGGTTTGGGGATATTTGACGTGACTCGTATTTTTACGCACATTTAGTCCCTTAACTAGCCTCGTTCCTATGCTTTCTTGCATGTATTAGGGTCGTTTCTATCTTAAGCTTACTACTTTGCATATTCTATGAGGTTTTGTGCCCTTGTTAGGGAAGGAGCGCTAGCCTTGCATGTATGGAGCAAAACGGAGCTAAATTGATCGCATCTAACGACCAAGCATCAAAGAGGAGATCGATACTAAAGGCCTAACTAGATAGAACAAATAAATGGGCAATGATGAAGGACCCCCCATGGCTCCTCAATGATCCCCACGGATCATGAGGCAGCCAAATGAAGAAGAAGGAAATCTGCAAGGAGAGACGGGTGTCCCGAGCACGGCCAGAGCATCTCAAAACAGAGGATGGGCATCCTAAGACTCAGCCCGGGCATCCTTTGAGCAGGACGGGCGTTTTTTTATGCAGCATGAGCGTCCAACAAGTGCAATCCGGGCGTCTCCATGGAGGACTTGCAAGGCGTTTATCTTCATTTTAGGGAATTAATCGTCATTTAAGCCCTTAGTTAACCTAATACTTGTACTTAGTATAAATACTCCCTTGTAATGGGAGATTAGCATCAAGTCATTAGAGTAGATTAGACATCAATTAGCTTAATTACATATTAATCCTTCCTTAATTATTGTTCAAGAACTCTAGATCTAGTAGGGTAATTTGAAGATTATTTTGGGATTATTAGAGAATTGACAACTCTTCATCATCAATCAAGTTTTCTTCTATTATCCTTTGCATTCTATTTTGATCATCCTAAGTTGGTACAATTTCCTTAATCGTTACTTAATCCTTGATTATTGTTTTACTCTTTCATCATGTTTAGGCTTGTTAATATGATTGACACCATTGTTAGCATGCTTTCAATGATCATGAGTGAGTAGTCTCCTAACTAGGATTAATAGGGGATTATAGGAGTTAATCATGGGGTAGATCTTTACTTAATAAGTTCATATGATTGCTTGCTTGTTGTAGTTTTAACTTATGCACATGTTATGCTTGATGAAATGCTTGATTGACAACCTAGCATGAATCTCTTATCCTTTCAACAAGGCTTGTAAGACATAAACTAACTCAAGGCTTGTTAGATCATGCATATAGTTGAATAGGGAGAATTAATTCGACTTGTAGGTGTCGTAAAGTCTTGACCGACTCGGCTCCGAGACCTAAAACTTCCTAGGAATTGTAATATATAAACTAACTCGATTCCACTACAACAATAAATTGCTTGCATCTATGAAACTTGTCTAAGTGATCTCACCATGATTCCCTTAAGAACCCATGACACCCTAGTACCTTTTATCAATTGTTTACACTCCCATTTACTTATCTTGCTTTGTTTTCCACTTGTTTACTTTTACTTTGTCAAGTAGTTTAGATAACCAACTCAACCCAAACCAAGTTGTGACTTAAAGACATAACTACTTGCAATCGATAACTTAATCCAATACCCGTCCCTTGGGATCCGACCTTTACTTACCGCTCTACTAAGGGTAGTTTGTGGAGACTATAAATATTGTTTGAGGGTGTACAACGACACGTCGCATCAACTATAGACCATCACGGTTTTTCTGGGTGAAGATTATCACACATCTTTTGCAGTGAAAATAAGTTATTAGGTATGCGCACCCAAAAAAACTATTCTTATCCAAATCCAATCAATTACCTGATAGAGTGTGCTAAATTTAGTCTAATAAGTGCCTGGTATAATGAACTCAATGATAGTAATGTGTTGTGTCGGTCTAAGAGGGTGATTTTATCACCCTCGTGTCTTTTAATATGGGTCTTTTAGTACACTTTTCCTAGCAATTGGCAATTGGTTATGTGGTGGTAACTTGGGCACTTTACCTCGGTTGGACACTTGATCTTAATGCACGGAACCTGAGAGGCAATAGAGCACCTTTTAAAGGTCAAGACAAGGCACGAGAGGATCACTTGTAACCCGAAAACCAGTTGGGAGAAGTAGGAATGAAGATTGGAAGAAATGAAGGCAATTGAAGAGGTCTAGCTCGTGGAAAATAGAAGTCCAAAAATGCGAGCCTGTGCGTAGCCTGCGCAAACAGGGTGCACAGTGCACAATGCGCACAATTGCAGTAAGAATCTTCTTGCGCGACTGCGCAGCTCTGCTTTACGGGTTTTCTAATCTTCTTTTTGGGCTTCTTAATTGGAAATCTTTCTAGGTTTTCGTGAAGCCCTATATATACCCGAGAGTTTGAAGACCTAAAGCATTCACCTACCATCCTTTCATCTCATCTAATCTCATATTTAGGGTTCTAATCTTGTAATAATTTAGAGACAATTTCCATTCAAAGTTGTAATCTTTCCTTTGTTGTTGGGTTTATGAAGACTATGGAAGGCTAAATCCTTCCCTACTTGGTGTAATCCATTGCAAGCTTTCATCTTTATCATTGTATTGACTCCTTAATCTCTACTCTTTCATTTATTTAAATTTCTAAGTTTTAATGATATGATGAATGTTTTGTTGTGAGAAGTAATTACCCTTGCCTCTTTAATGTTCATCTATTGCTTGTTTATTGCAAAGTTCCTTGCTTTTGTGATAACTTGTTGAAGCATCTCATGATTATTGATGTCTTGGTTTAAAGTATGAACCTTTGTGAGTAGAAATTGATTATATCATTGGATTTGTTGGCTTAGACATATCTTTCTGATATCCCATTTACTTTCCTCGTGGTTTGCTCTTCATGCTCTTGGTTACAATTCCTACATGGTTTAATGTTAGAATTTGTAGTCTAAGTAGGATTATCATTGTTGGCTTAGATAGTGGTAATCACTTGCTTGAGGATTGTTGTTGGGTAAATGAAATTGGAGAGAAAAGAGTCTTGCTTTGAGAAAAGTTGGAACTTGTAGGATTATACCAAGTTTGTAGGGAAATATCCGTAAAATTCCCTTAAATTTTAGGACTATAACGTAACTTTAACATGTGATTATTGTCATAAACGAAAAATACAAGAGAAACGATAAAGGTATAAGAATCAACCTCGGGTCCTTTGTGAATACGGCCTAAGAACAGAAATCAATATAGATTTCCTCCTAATCGTTGCACCCAAGATCGTCTGAGACTATGCCCCTTGTGCTAGAAATGCTCTCTAATTGCCTTGCAATATTGAGAGAGTTTTTGTGAGGTTTTCGATGAGAGATCTAGAATTTCAGAGAAAATTGCCCCGAAACCCTAATTTTTGTGCAAATGACAAAAGATTAGGTCAAAAGGAGAGAAGCTCTCCTTTTGTGTTCATTCGGCCGTGAGTTTGCATGAAGGGGGGAGTGGGCTTTCCACTTTCTCCTTATTTTTAACTCGTGGTCCGACTCGATTTTCGCTAAATGTATATGACGGAATTTTATTATAAATCGTCATCGGTTATCGGTTATTAAAATATCAACTAGTAACATGACTCAGTCGATATATTAATACTTGTCCGACAATGACAATATTGTATAATTAATTAATTCAATATACATTAATTAAATATAATCGTTTATATTCAATTTATGAATTAACTGCTTAAATCACCTTAGCCATTATTATTTAATCCGTATTAAATAATTATCTCAACATCGCGTTTGACTAATTATTAGTCAATAACTCCGACTAACTGCTTAGTCATATTAGGCATCAACATGACTGTATTTTCATACCGTCACATCTCTCAAACGTATCCTATAGGTGTGACTTTTAAGGACCAGTTGATCACCGCCATCTGTATGACAATAACGTCAAACTTATCTAGCAAGCCAACCGTTATTGATAAACGTGGACCAACTGATAATAATACAAAAGCATACCCTTTGATCCTTTTAGAGGTTTATATGTCATTGCACTAACTGTGGAGGACACCAGCCCCAACAAGCTCCCACTTGTCCGTACAAGTGTATGTGCAATAACGTTATCCGCACTAACCGGAGGACACCGCCTAACAAACTCCCACTTGTCCGTACAAGTGTATGTGCGATAACCGATTCTCATATCCATTTAAAATTTCTCCCACTCAATGTAAAACAATTTGCGATCCGTATCCGCAAAGGTCGTATTTTACAAGCGATCAGTATCAAGAGTGGTTTCCCGACTAGAGAGTAACTTAACTGATAAAACGAATCCGCATTCGAGCATGGCCATGCATTTCGATTCTGACTCCTCGAGTGGCCCTGAGAAATATCGAGTAACTGATAAAGGCTGAATATTTCCTTCAACTCGACTCCTGCCGATCTAAGCACAAAGATGAAATGACCCAGAAAAAATCTACTTGGCCCCCCGTTACGGATGACCGTGAGAAAGAAACCAAAGTCACCCAAAATCTGCCTTAGTCTCAAGAGACAAATATAGTCAAAAGAATCGACTCTTAGGATCACCATGGAGGTCCTATCCACGACCTGGCACCGAATGTTATAAAACATTTAGGACTCCACGTCGTTGTCACAATTGTGTCCTACGAGATATCCGTATAACTCGCCTCTGTGATTGGTCACCAACCATTTGACTTATGGCTCGTTGAACCCACCATCAACCAACGTCACAAAATAATTGTCGAGTTATCACTCACGTGGGCAATTAAGGACCAAAAATATAATGTTTGTTCAATTCACTTTGTGGTGTTCAAAATTGTCGTACAAATCCACATGAAAAACAAAATATATAAATATCAAAACGATGATGTCGTATAGAGTACACAAGAAAATGAATCTAATCCATAAAAGAGTACTACAACTCGGAACACGTTTAATTCCCATGGAATTAACATGCACTTCATGCTTATCTTGTCGTAATGGTTTAGTGAGAGGATCTGCTATATTATCATCTGTAGCAATCTTTTCTATCACTACCTCCTTTTGCTCCACGTAATCTCGGATTAGATGAGCTTTCCGTTGTACATGTCTAGACTTGTTGCTAGACTTAGGCTCCTTAGCTTGGAAGATGGCACCTCTATTGTCGCAATATATGGTGATCGGGTCATTCGAACTAGGCACTACAGATAGTCCTTGTAAGAATTGACGCATCCATATCGCTTCCTTTGCAGCTTCGACGCGCATAGTACTCGGACTCAACGTAGAATCTGTCTCTTGTAACACTTTGTTTGGAACTCTTCCACTGATCGCAGCGCCATTAAGAGTAAAAACGAATCCAGACCGAGATTTCGAGTCATCTCGATCCGTTTGGAAGCTAGCATCTCACAGAATCGGTTGCGCATAGCTTTTGTTCGCCTCCATAAGTCAATGCCCAATCTTTAGTCCTCCGTAGGTACTTAAGAATGTTCTTGACACCATCCAATGTGATTCACCGGATGTTTGTTGGAATCGACTTGTCATACACAATGCATATGCCACGTCCGGACGTGTGCATATCATGGCATACATGATTGATCCTATAGCCGAAGCATAAGGAATCCAGGTCATGCGCTCTTTCTCTTCCGGTGTCTCTGGTGCCTGAGACTTGCTCAAATGCACCCCTGGAGCCATAGGAAGAAACCCCTTTTTGGAGTTAGTCATGCTGAATCTCTCTAGGATCTTGTCTATGTAAGACTCCTGACAGAGAGATAACATCCGACGTGATCTATCTCGATGAATACGGATGCCCAAAATTCTTTGTGCCTCACCCAGATCTTTCATCTGGAAATGGTTCTTCAACCATATTTTTACCGAAGTTAAGAGAGGTATGTCATTCCCAATCAGGAGTATGTCATCAACATACAATATTAGGAAGACAATCTTGCTCCCACTCGACTTGATATATAGACATGGTTCCTCGACCGATCGAGTAAATCCATTTTCCTTTATCACTTGGTCTAAACGATGATTCCAACTCCGAGAAGCTTGCTTAAGTCCATAAATGGAACGCTTAAGCTTGCACACTTTCTTAGGATGTTCGGGATCGATGAAACCTTCGGGTTGTACCATGTACAACTCTTCCTCCAAATAACCGTTTAAGAAGGCGGTTTTCACATCCATCTGCCAAATTTCATAGTCATGAAAAGCGGCAATCGCTAAGATAATCCGAATGGAACGCAAAGATGACTACGGGTGCAAAAATTTCATCGTAGTGCAAACCTGGCACTTGGTGAAACCTTTAGCAACTAGTCGTGCTTTATAGATATCTTGTTGACCTTCCACAGAATGCTTTATCTTGTAAAGCCATTTGCATTGAAGGGGACGAACCTTAGCAGGCAAGTCAACAAGATCCCATACGTTGTTCTCATACATGGAGTCCATCTCGGATTGCATGGCCTCAAGCCATAGCTTTGAGTCGGAACTAGTCATGGCACCTTTATAGGTTGCGGGTTCACTACTCGTTAAGAGTAGATTGTCATCTATGTCATGTTCCTCGACCATACCAATGTATCTGTCCGGAGGAATAGAGACTCTTCCCGACCTCCTAGGTTCCTCAGAATATTAACTCAGTGGGATTGAAGGAACTGGTTCCTCCAATGGTTGCTCGGTATTTGGTTCTGGAATCTCCGATAGCTCGAAGGTTCTATTACTCTTCGCATTCTCGAGAAATTCCTTCTCTAAGAATGTCGCACTAGCCGCAACAAATACACGTTGTTCGGTTGGCGAATAGAAGTAATGACCAAGTGTTCCTTTAGGATAACCTATAAAGTATGTCTTGACCGATCGCGGGCCGAGCTTATCCTCGTGTCTCCACTTGACATAAGCCTCGCAGCCCCAAACCCGTATAAAGGACAAGTTAGGGACCGTTCCTTCCATAGTTCATATGGAGTCTTGTCAACAGACTTTAGACGGACTTCGGTTAAGTATTAGAGCAAATGACGAATAGCATAACCCCACAATGAATCGTGCAACACGGTGTGACTCATCATGGATCGAACCATATCAAGTAGTGTTCGATTTCTCCGTTCGGACACACATTCAACCGAGGTGTTCCAGGTGGAGTTAACCGTAAGACAATCCCACAGTCCTTAAGGTGTTGATCAAACTCGTGTGAAAGATACTCGCCACCACGGTCGATCGTAGTGTTTTAATCTTTCTACCCATTGGTTCTCATCCCGATTCTGGTATTCTTTGAATTTCTCAAAAGACTCACTTTTATGCTTCATCAAGTAGACATAGCCATATCTACTTAAGTCGTCCGTGAAAGTGATAAAATACCTATAGCCTTCTCGTGCGGTGATTGACATAGGTCCACACACATCCGTATGTATGAGTCCTAATAGGTCGGCCAGCCGCGCATTCCAACACCTTTGAAGGAAATTCGAGTCATATTACCAATGAGACATGATTCACACGTGCCAAATGATTGAAAATCAAAGGCCGAGATAGCTCCATTCTGTATGAGCCGTTAACGCGTTTCTCATTAATGTGTCCCATACTACAGATTACCATAGATACGTTTGATCTTTGTCACCAACCTTTAACTTCTTATTCATTACGTGCAATATTTCGGTGGTCTGATCTAAAACATAAATTCCGTTCATGGAGACCGCCTTGCCATAAATCATATCGTGTAATGAGAAAATGCAACTATTATTCTCTATTACAAATGAAAAACCAAGTTTGTCAAGTGCGTAAACCGAAATAATGTTTTTAGAAAGACTGGGTACATAATAGCGGTTATATAAAAATAACTCAAATCCGCTAGGAAGCGGATCACGTATGTTCCCCTCGAGACGGCAGCCACTCGTGCTCCATTCCCGACACGCAGTCCACCTCACCCTTTACGAGGGGTTCGATGTTTCGGAGGCCCTGCACATGATTGCACAAATGAGAACCACAACCAGTATCTAGTACCCAAGTTCCGTAACTTGCGTGGTTAATCTCAATCATATGAATAAAAGAAGAAGAAGAAGAAGACATACCAACAGGATTAACGCGACCTGCTTTTATGTCCTCATGGTATACAGGACATGTACGTCTCCAATGCCCAGTCTTGTGGCAATGATGGCATTCCATGTTACCAGTCTTGCTCTTTGTCGCGCCTGATGAGGTGCTCGACTCACCAGGCCCACTCTTACCTCGATCCCGACTTCTTAAACTTCGGTTTACCTCTTTGCTAGGTCTGCCTGAGCTTTGCCTTTACCCTTGCCCTTGTTTGACACAACGAGAACATCCTGTTTCGTGCTCCCACTAAACTTCATGTCCTTCTCGGTGCCCATACGAGAAGGGAGTGTAGTGCATGAGGACTTTTCTTCAAATCATTCATATAGTAATTGGCTTTAAAGAGCGCAAAACCATCGTGGAGTGAATGAAGCATGCGGTCAATCACAATGTTCTCGCTGATTTTACAATCAAGCGCCTCCAGTTTCTTGACATTCTCAATCATGCTTTGAGAATGTGTGGGCTAACCGGTTGGCCCTTCGAGTTCGCCTCAAAGAAGCGACTGGTATGCTCATAGGTCACGATTCTCGGTGCTTTCGAGAATTCCTTAGTGAGCGTGGTGAAAATCTTGTTTGCACCTTGGGCTATGAAGCTTTTCTGCAAATTGGATTCCATTGCAAAAATGAGTACGTTCTTAATCGCACCCGCTTCCATGACGAAATCGCTATACGTGGCGATCTCGTTAGCTCGGCCGTGGGGCCTGGGTTTGGCGGGATGGGCTCGATCGATATTTGAGCTTCCCGTCGGCAATGGCGGCATTCCGTAATGTCGCCTCCCGGTCCCGCGAAGTTTGATCCATCATTCTTCGATCGAGTAGACCGATTCATCCGATTCATGAAGATCCTAAGCCCGGACTCACGGTCCAATGTGGCACTTGGCATTGGGTCGTCGCACGACGGCCACCATTTTGTTATTAGCAGTTTAAATGATCGTGATCTACACTGAAAAAGAAAGGAAAAACAAAACGAAATAAGCAACACATCGAGGTGATTTAAGTCTATTTAAAATTCATTTTAACGTGTAGACTCATTGCACTTGTATAATCGATCTACCTCAAGAATTATACAAATGATCCCAAGACTCAATTTCCGTAAATTGATAAGCCAACTGTTTAGCTAGTTCTACCGTTAGAACTCTTGGTCGATAGATTTCCGTAAATCCTATCTATAGTCCACCATGCTCACAGGATCGTACGAGTGACCATAGTGTTGAGATAAAATAGGTCAATCAGTTCCAACTTACCCGACGTAGAAGGGGCCATATTATGCCTACCGACGAAGAAGAGATTCATTGGAGTTTGACCTATAAAGACTATTCTCAATTTTTTGGTTATACGAGGAAGATCCCATCAACTTAGTTTTAATTCATTTTAAGTGAACGAAAAACTAGCATTACGTGAATGAATTAATTTAGATGATGGCTTATAAAACCGTGTGATATCTGTATATCATAGAAAACTAACGCGTAACCTCTATTGAGTCAGTTTTCATGCAATTATTAGGTGGTTTTGTTTTAGGCGGAATATGATGCAAACTATCGTTACGAAGAAAAACATAAAAATAAATGTAAAACGTAAATAAAAGTCCTAGTGTGGCCTATCCTAGTAAAAAGAACATAATACAACTTTGGAATCCACCGTTGGACCCGAGAAGCTTGTCTTGATGTTCCATCTTGATCCATGTAGCGGGAGTGAGCATCCGATTCTCCATCTTTGGTCTTCTCAAAATTACAATTTAAAAATTACAAAATATAAACCTATTTACATTCTAAATTAAAACTGTAATTACAAAGAAAAATCCAAAACGGAGATGCGAGATCTCAAAATACAACCAAGACCGTGTTCCATCATTACGGTAACACGTTCTACTAAGGCCACACTAAGTTACAACCGATTGTAAAATTAAATACGTAATAAAAACATTCATGGCATTCAAAAGTAACGATAAATAAAATGCATCAACTAAAACAAAATTTATTCTTGACATAATTCCGTAATTATGTTAAATTTATCCAAACCACCTTTTAACGATTAAAATTATGTGACAAAACCGCTTCTATCAACTTAATTTTAATTCATGATAATCCGTTACTTTAAATCGCTTTAAAATAACTAAATGGTACGTGAGTGAACCGTTTCACTATCAAGCGAATGCACAAAATCCGTATTATGCACATGATATGGCCGAAAAAAAATAAAACACGAAATTTTTTTTTTTTTTTCTTCTTTCACGGCTGAACCGTGACAAAACATCAAAAAAAAATTTTTTTTTTTTCAGCTGCTCTAAACCGTGAGCATCAACAATCAACCAAAATCGATTTGATAAAATCAATTGCAATTTAAACCTAATCCGTATAGAATTGAATCTACAATTGATAAAACTTTAACATATTGCAATGAAAATCGATTACAAAAACAATATGCAAAGACAAAACGAAAGCAAAACGAGACTATCGTCTGATCAGCATAAAGCCGTGTGGCACGGCTTCCAATGCAAAAAAAATTAAAACCAGCCGTGCATAAAAAAAAATTCTGCCGAGACAAAAAAAAATTCTGCCGCACGGAATTCAATGCAAAAATGATTATCGATTCAAATCGTTTAATGAAAATCACAATGAAAAATTTACGTGGCCTCGCTCTGATACCACTTGTAGGGAAATATCCGTAAAATTCCCTTAAATTTTAGGACTATAACGTAACTTTAACATGTGATTATTGTCATAAACGAAAAATACAAGAGAAACGATAAAGGTATAAGAATCAACCTCGGGTCCTTTGTTAATACGGCCTAAGAACAGAAATCAATGTAGATTTCCTCCTAATCGTTGCACCCAAGATCGTCTGAGACTATGCCCCTTGTGCTAGAAATGCTCTCTAATTGCCTTGCAATATTGAGAGAGTTTTTGTGAGGTTTTCGATGAGAGATCTAGAATTTCAGAGAAAATTGCCCCGAAACCCTAATTTTTGTGCAAATGACAAAAGATTAGGTCAAAAGGAGAGAAGCTCTCCTTTTGTGTTCATTCGGCCGTGAGTTTGCATGAAGGGGGGAGTGGGCTTTCCACTTTCTCCTTATTTTTAACTCGTGGTCCGACTCGATTTTCGCTAAATGTATATGACGGGATTTTATTATAAATCGTCATCGGTTATCGGTTATTAAAATATCAACTAGTAACATGACTCAGTCGATATATTAATACTTGTCCGACAATGACAATATTGTATAATTAATTAATTCAATATACATTAATTAAATATAATCGTTTATATTCAATTTATGAATTAACTGCTTAATTCACCTTAGCCATTATTATTTAATCCGTATTAAATAATTATCTCAACATCGCGTTTGACTAATTATTAGTCAATAACTCCGACTAACTGCTTAGTCATATTAGGCATCAACATGACTGTATTTTCATACCGTCACATCTCTCAAACGTATCCTATAGGTGTGACTTTTAGGGACCAGTTGATCACCGCCATCTGTATGACAATAACGTCAAACTTATCTAGCAAGCCAACCGTTATTGATAAACGTGGACCAACTGATAATAATACAAAAGCATACCCTTTGATCCTTTTAGAGGTTTATATGTCATTGCACTAACTGTGGAGGACACCAGCCCCAACAAAGTTCTCACCTCTTATAATTGTTACTTGCATACCAAGTGTTTGTTGTCTTGTTTCATAGGGAAAATCACATTTCTTTCATTTTGTTACTTGTTTTCTCCATGACAATTCTCCATATATGTCTCTCTATTGTTGTTCATTGTTAATACCCATATTTTGTGCATAGTTTTGTGCTTTGTCCATTTCCATTAATCTAAATTCAAGTTTTTAGTCTTAAATCCCTTCTCTTGGGTTCGACCCTTACTTCCCTTTACTACTATTCTTAATTGCATAGTGTAGAGTCGAGTTTGGTTTATAAATTGTTAATTTGATAGGTTAATTCTAGCATTTAACGACCTAGTCTCATTCTCTATCAAATTTTGGCGCCGTTGCCGGGGAAGGGCAACATAGCTAAAAGCTTGATTGTTAATTGCATGTTAGTTATTTTTCTTCTCTTTGTTTTTGGAAAGTAAGTGGAAGTTCTAACTTGTGTGTGTAGTGCAAAGGTTTATGTATAGTTCTCCACACACCGGTGAATCAACCCCCGTTGAAGAGGACTCCTTTGGTGCATATTCGTGGTTATTTACCAATCCTTGGTACCAAAGAGCACAAAGGGAACATCGAGTAGAAGAAGCAATCTCGGAAGAACCTATTGAAGTAAATCCGATTGAAGTAGAGTATCCCGCTATGGCGAATGACACAAGAACCATCCGGGAGATACGAGAAAGGAATTATGATGAGCAACCCTTGTGTATCACCTATCCCCCTTTAGGAGCCAATGCAAATTTCGAACTCAAAGGCTTCTTTATTCATAACTTGCCTAAGTTCCATGGCCATGCGGGGAATGACCCAAACCGTCACCTTTCGGAATTTCACATGATGTGTGAAGGTGCCATTCCGAATGGGGTGACGGAGGATCAATTCAAACTACGGGCCTTCCTATTTTCTTTGTTGGATTCGGCCAAAGATTGGCTCTTTTATCTTGCTCCGGGATCTATAAGAACTTTGAAGGAAATAAAGGCGGCTTTCCTTGAGAAGTACTACCCCGATGCACGTCACAACCGTGCAAAGAAGGCCATTACTACGATAGAGCAAGACAATAGGGAGACTATGTATGAGTATTGGGAGAGGTTCAAGAAGTTGGTAGCCCAATGCCCATACCATGGGTTGAGTGATGATGATCTCCTTGTGAACTTCTATGAAGGGTTAGGCCAAGATGATCAAAGAATGGTCAATTCCGCTACCGGAGGAGGTTTAGAGAATTTCTCCATAGTGGATGCCAAGGAAATCATTGAGAGGCTTGCCTCAACTACAAGGAACTATGGTAGGAGCCAAAGGGGAACAAGGAATACATCTTCAATGGGAACTTCTTCCTCATCTACTCAAAATCTTGAGCAAAGTGTGAATGACTTAACTCACTTAGTGAAGAATATGTTGGTGAACAATCCAAACAAAGATGGGGGAAAAGGGAATCAAGTGGAATGCAACTATTGCCAAGGTCCTCATATGGAGGAAGCTTGCCCCATTATGATTGAAGAAGGAATTGGTGTGGAAAATGTAAGTGCAATGGGCTATGGAAATTACAATGCTAGGAATCCTTCCGGTGGAGGATATTACAACTATGATCCTAGTGGCAACACTTACATTGTTGGGAGTAGAGACAATCCTCGACTTGGTTGGGGTGGTGACACCTCAAAGAGCTTTGTGAATGGCCAATTCAACCACTTGAGGGACCAAAATTCCCGACAAGGTCAAGGTTCAAATTCTCAAGGAAATAGGAATGGGAATTTCAACAACCAAGGAAGAAACCAAAACCAAGGTCAATCATCCCAATTTGGCAATCAAGGTAACAACACCAATTCTCAAAAGGAACCAAGTGTTCAAGACTTGCTTAAAAACATTTTGCAAGAGCAAGTCAAAACAAACAAGAGGTTTGACAAGATTGAAGCCGACAAGGGTGTTAGTGATGCCAAGGTTGCCAACCTTGAGGTCCAACTTGGACAAATTGCCCAAGAACTTGCCAAGCAAAACCAAAGGAATTCCACTTCTATCCCGTCCACTACATTTCCTCCTAGAGAGAATGCTAGTGCTATGACATTGAGGAAGGGGAGAACTTTAGAATCTCCTCCCAAGAAGAAGAGAAGGGGCAAGTCACAAGAAAAGGTTATTGAAATTGAAGAGCAAATTGAAGAAGAGCTTGTGGTTGAACAAGAGAAAGGGTCATCTTCAAAAGCTAATGAGGAAAAAGAAGAGAGTCCTTTGAGCATTGACAAAGGAAAGGAAGGAAGCACCAACACAAAGGATCAACTCAAAGAGATTGAAAAGGAATATGAACCGGAGGTACCATTTCCAAGTGCCCTCACAAATCCCAAGAAGTTTGATAAAGACTCCGATCTTTATAAAACTTTTAGGAAATGTGAGGTCAACATTCCTCTTTTTATTATCATCAAAACCGTTCCTAGGTATGCAAAGTTTCTCAAGGAACTTTGCACCCCTAAACGGAATCCAAGGAAAGGAGTTGAAAGCGTCACGGTTAGTAGGCATGTCTCGGCAATTTTCAAACAAAATCTTCCCAAAAAGTGCGATGATTCGGGCATGCTAACTATGCCGTGCTCAATTGGAGGCAAAGCTTTTGCTAGAGCTATGCTAGACTCGGGGTCCTCTATTAATGTCATGCCGTATTCCATTTATGAGACCTTAGAATTGCCTCCCTTGTCTAGGACCAATGTTGTGATACAATTGGCGGACCGCTCCACAATTCACCCCAAGGGCCTTGTGGAGGATGTGTTGGTAGAGGTTGATAAATTCATATTCCCGGCCGATTTTTATGTTTTGGACATGGAACCGGACTCTAAGGCTACACCCCTCTTGCTAGGGAGGCCTTTTATGAGAACCTCCAAAACCAAACTTGACATGTATGATGGAACTTTGACCATGGAATTTGAAGGGAAAGTTTTAAAGTATAATGTGTATGAGACGATGAAAAAAACCGATGATTTGAGTTTTTGTTACTTTCTTGATAAAATTGAACCTTTGGCAAATCGAGTTTACCAATTAAGTCATAGGGACCCACTTGAGGTGGCCCTCACTAACAATGTCGAGAAGGAAGGGTTGCGGTTTTTGTTGTCTCATGATGTGCAGGAAAATATAGAGGCATTGGAGAAGGAAGAGCCACTAGAAGAATCAAAGGAAGAAAAAGAAGTGAAAGAAATTGAGGAGGAAATGTCGAGCACAGGCGCAGCCTGCGCAAGCCCCATGCGCAGCCTGCGTAGACCCCCAGCGCAGCCTGCGCAATTCTCAGCTCCACTAAATCTTGTTTTTCTTCCTATTCTTACGACTACTCATCCAAATTCCTTCCCCTAGAGGCCTCCCTTGAAAGGCCCCTCCCATCCATCATAAAGCCACCTATCCCCAATCTAAAACCACTCCCCGACCACTTGAAGTACGTCTTTCTTGGGGCAAACAACACTCTACCCCTCATAATTTCAAACCAACTTGAGGGTGATCAAGAAAGGAGATTGGTGGATGTTTTGAACAAGTACAAGGAAGCCTTTGGGTGGAGCATTGCGGATATAAAAGGGATAAGCCCAAGCGTTTGCATGCATAAGATCCGTTTGGAAGGGGAACCAAAGCCGGTTCGGCAACCACAAAGAATATTAAACCCACCAATGATGGAGGTGGTGAAGGAAGAGATCATCAAACTACTCCAAATGGGAATCATCTACCCCATTAGCGACTCTCAATGGGTAAGTCCCACTCAATGTGTACCTAAAAAGGGTGGTGTGACGGTAATCTAGGGCAAAGAAGGAGCTTTAATTCTCACCCGGATTCAAACCGGGTGGAGAGTTTGCATTGATTACCGCCGCCTAAATGCCGTGACTTTCAAAGATCATTTTCCTCTACCCTTTCTAGACCAAATGCTAGAGAGGCTAGGGGGAAAGGAATTTTATTGTTTCTTGGACGGATATTCCGGGTACTTTCAAATTCCCATACGTCCGGAGGATCAATCCAAGACAACATTCGCATGCCCTTTCGGAACATATGCATACCGAAGGATACCCTTCGGTTTATGTAATGCTCCGGGTACATTTCAACGTTGCATGGTGAGTCTTTTCTTGGATCTTGTAGAAAGAGTCTTAGAGGTCTTCATGGACGACTTCACCGTCCATGGAGATAATTTTGAATCTTGCTTGGACCACCTAACTATGGTCCTATCACGATGCACGGAGTCACACCTTGTGTTGAATTCCGAAAAATGTCACTTTATGGTTAAAAGCGGCATCGTGTTAGGTCACATAGTCTCAAAGAGAGTTATTGAGGTGGATGTGGCTAAGGTTGAAGTGATAAAAACCTTGCCATATCCTACTAATACTCGGGAGATAAGGTCGTTCCTAGGACACGCGGGCTTCTATGGTCGATTTATTAAGGACTTCTCCAAGATTGCTTACCCCTTGTGCAAGCTTTTGCACAAGGATGTGGAGTTTGTTTTTAATGATGCGTGTAGGTTGGCATTTGATTCTTTGAAGGAAAAGCTTGTGACGGCCCCGATAATTCAAGCTCCAAGATGGGACCTTCCTTTTGAAATCATGACCGATGCTAGTGATTATGCCCTTGGCGCGGTTTTAGGCCAAAGGGACGGGAAGGTTGCTCATGTGATACAATATGTGATACCCGTCGTTGTGAGTACCAAAAATAAAATTTATAATTCCAAACTACTACTAGCAAGCGGTAGTAAGGGTCGATCCGCAGGGAGGTAGGGAGATAATAGTTGTTCCTATTTTTAGTCTAAGAGTAACAGTTGTGGGGGTTTTGATGTAAATTATAACTAAATCTAATAACATAAAATAAACAAGTAAAAGTAAATAAGGACGGTAAACAATGATAAAAGAAATGCTAAGACGGTCGGTTCACTACAGCTTCGATGGCACATAAGTCTAGGTAAGTCTCGAAATACGGTCGCGAAGGATGGGGAAAACAAGTCCTCTCGGTCCATGTTAAATAGTAGCTACCTCTCGGCCTATGCTACTAATCCCTAAGTCTCATTAATACTAACTCTCGTTCTTGATTAATGATTCCTAATGCAAACTAAATCACGTTATCTCTCGATCTTAGCAATTTAGTCGTTTTAGTTCGTTAATTATTGTCCATTCCTATCTCTCGATCTACGGGATGGTCAAGTTTAAGCATCTATCAAATCTCCTCTCGGTCTCATTGAAAGGTAAAGCACTTAACGAAACAAACAAAGCAAAACCAGACGCGAAGTCAGTCGATCGACCAGCTACCCTAGTCGATCGACCAACCGGCTCAGTCGGTCGACTAGTTAAGCCAGTCGATCGACCAAGCCCTAATGCGGGGTTACCTATTCTAATGCCATCTACGCCATAGATCCCCTACATCTTAGCGGGGTTGATTTAGCTAGACATAACGGTGATAACAACAACAAGAGAATTGACGAAATAAGCAAATGATTTCATAATTAGAATAACTAAACAAACAATAAACATGAAACGTTAAATTGGCTTTGGGATTCTATCTAGCAAGAATTAATACTACTGAAACGAATAAAAACAATACTGGAATTAAAGAGTAGAATTACCGAGGCAAGGGAACAAGATGAATCCGAAAGTAAATAAGATGCGAGCCTTATTCTAAACTACGAATAATGAATGTATAATAGGAACTGTGTATTCTAAGCTAATGAATGATCATTAAAAGGTAGGCAGGGGTTACGTTTAAATAAGAGAGTCACGTAAAACCCTACTCGAAAACCTAATTACAATTGGGCTTCTAATCTCGTCTTTAATGTGCGTCGATTAAAATAGCGATCGATAGACCACACAGTCAGTCGATCGACCAACCTCCGCTGTACGGTAGCTTCGATAATCGTGCTCCGGTCGATCGACCAAGGTCATCGGTCGATCGACCAAGGGTGTCTTTGTCTGAGACTTGCATTCTGACGATTCTGCGCAGCGCACCGATCTTAAAACAGCTGCCATTTCTTCGTTACTTGGTCAAATCAGGCGTTCTACGCGGCGTTGGAAAGCTAAGAGGATAAGCTTTCACCTCCAATTAGAATCACTCGATTATCTGTTCTAGAACTCGAGATATAGCCATCTGAATGGGGCTGCAATATCGTGAAATGCTTCTTTGCTTGTTAAACTCGTACGCACCCTTGCTTTTGCTATCTTTAGGCCTAGAAACGCGCACCAAGCTCATTCCTCGAGTCACTACTCCATGTCAAATGCAATGCTAAGTACTTAGGGACGGATTTGGCTCGATTTCTACTCATTTCCGCATAAATCTGCAAGATTACATAAAAATACGAAAGTAGACAAAATGGGGCAAATAGTAGCATAAACTACATAAATGAGCTCTGAAATGCGTGTAAAATAGGGCGTAAAACAACATATTTAGGACACGCATCAAACTTCCCCAAACCAAACCCTTGCTTGTCCCCAAGCAAAAACTAGACTCGATCTAAAGGAACGAGTTCAAACTCAGAGCGAAATGCAATCTGTCAAGCCTAAACCAATTTAATGCAATAACCAACAATCAATTAGCAATGTGAATCATGCAAACGAGTTATAAAGTCGTTAAAAACTGCTGAACCGTCAACTATAGAGACTTATCAAATTGGACTCTCACGGGTCGCTCGAATCACACATAAGCACAGGTGAATAATGTAAAGATAGAAAGAATTCATTTTGTAAAGACTCTCACCTAACTACGACCTATAAGAACATGCCTGCAGTCTAATATGAAAATAATCTCTACAACCGTACATATGCATTCCAACCAAACCAATGACCATGACACATGCCGAGGTAAATATGGATATGTGAGGTAATGGGTAAGAAGGGGCTAAAAAAAAAAGAATTTGGATATGAGGAGTAATAAGCCAAGCTAGTAACTTCAATCCAAACTATAAGCGAATCCCAACTTCAAACTCAATGTAAATGATACAAGACGGTGCCAATTCAAGGCACAAAGCTCACAACCTCCATAAAAGTTAACTCCCCAAAGAATATAAATGAGAACATGGGAGTGAAAATCACCAAATCATAATAATTGAAACATGTGATTTTTTCGATTTTTTTTTTCTTTTTCGGGATGTAGTCGATCGACCATAGGGAGCAGTCGATCGACCAGCTTCTACAGTACTCGTCTCTTTTTTCTTTTCTTTCTTTTTTTTTGAATCATTTTTCTTCTCCTTTTTTTTCTTTTCAATTCTATTTTTTTCTTTCTTTCCTTTTTCCTTCATCTTCCCAACATCATCTCAAAATGAGCTTATAACCAAATCGCAATAAAATATCCCCAAAAATACAAGTACTAGCTCGGATAAGGTAGGCTAATTTTAGACTGTAGTTTATGGGACAAAAGAGGCTAAATTTGGCTATGAGGGGTTCATGGGCAAAATAAGAAAAGGGAAACCTCTACCACATGTGTCAACAAACCACAAACCGAATGCATACAGGTATTAAGCAGATTAAGTTCATATTTATGCATATTTATGTAACATGTCTCATAAGGAGTACTAATCACAATCCTAGATAAACTGGTCATGAATGTCACCAGTTATAAGGCTCTAAACCTCAGAAAATGATGTAGTTTGCCAAAAATCTAAGTCAAGTTATCAAGTTCAGCTAGAAATTTTAACGAAAACTCGTAGACTATGCATATATGATTCTACTAATAACATGTTAATCTAGCTAGGCTCAGGCGAAACAGGTGCAAATGCAAAATCATCATAGAAATACTATCGTTCCGACTCGACCTATATGCTAAAATAAACGTGCATTTTTTGAAATTTTTGAAATTTTTCAAATTTTTTGGATTTTTGTATATATATGGAAATGAAAAAAAACAATGCAAGGCAATAATGTAAACGTGAATGCAAGCAAATGAAATGCGACGCAAGACCCTTCCCCAAACCAAATCGCACAATGTCCCCATTGTGCAAAATCATGTAATGAAAGAAAAGAGAAACGGGAATTTGCGAAATAAATAAATATGACATGAAATACAGACTCGGAAACTTACAAGACTTTAAGCGCAGCAAAATGAAACCTCCCCAAACCAGCTTGAGCTAGGAGGTTTCAGTAGCTAGCAGTGCTACCAATAAGTACCTGAAAAGACAAACAAAAGATACCGCGCATAAAACCGAGAAAACAATAATGAAGCGGCAATTATGTGCAAAAATAATAAAAACAGAAGAAATCAGAAATTAAGCGGAGAATAAAGTGAATGGAATACTCCCTTGACTCCGCAAATCGACCAAACACAGCAGGGGAGTGATCGAAAACAGGTACATCAGCTCTGGGCGGTCGATCGACCACATCACTCGGTCGATCGACCAGAGTGAACAGAAATGAAGCTCCTGGATATCGAAGCTCGCCGATCGACCATACCGCGGTCCGATCGATCAAAACCCGTCTTTGTAACTTTCTGATTTCTTCGAATTAGCTCAATAACTTGAGCTAATATGGTCTATAAACCTGTAAAAACACATAATATGGCGCCCAAAATTGCGCACAACCCAATTGTAAAGTCTAAAGTATTAGAAATCCTAAGCAAGGGAATTAAAATGCGAAGTTTCGCGCACACAAAAGCAATAAAAAGTCTAAAAGCAGTAAAGAGTCTTTAAAAGGTCTAAGAAACGCATAGATCAACTAAATCATGGAAAATCTCCGACCAAGGCTTCTGTCTACATGAAGTAGCTTCCGCAGTGCTCATCTCAGAAGCTGGGCTCCACTCTACTCCAACTGGGATACTCAACAGATCATCTCTAGCATCTTCCCAAGCATGGCCATCATCTAGCTTCTCACACTCGAGATCTGACTCAGAAATTTTGACTGGCTCCTTCTTCTTGGGCTCCTCATCTGGCTCCTCGTCCGTGCCATAACTAAGACATCCTAGACCGCCTCTTTGAACAATGGGCTCCTTCACAGATGGAGCGATTAGCGGTTCCTCCTTCCCCAAACCATTTCTGCAATACTCAAAATAAAGAATCTTCCTCCAATTTGCTCCCAATCTGGGGCGGAGGTGTCATAACAGAATAGGAACATGCAAGGGAGTAGGAGTGTCGTGAATGACAACATAAGACTTACGAGTAGAAATCGCATTACAAGTCACAGGACACATAGCATCTTTCTTCCTATAAGTCCTGGGCAAAACTAATGGATCGCTTCCCTACTTTAAAGGTCGGTGTCCCCGAGCCAACATCAATAATCGCACCAAAGTGTGCGCAAAGGGTCTACCCAAAATGATAGGAATATGAGCATCCTCGGGTATATCTAGTACAACGAAGTCAACAGGGAAGAAAAACTTTCCTATTTGCACAGGAATGTCTTCTAAGACTCCTATAGGCTGGACCGCAGAACGATCAGCCATCTGTACCGTCATGCTAGTAACTGCAAACCTAGTCAATCTTAATCTCCTAGCAAGACTCAAAGGCATGACACTAATACTAGCCCCTAAATCACATAATGCCTTCTCAATTGAGAAGGTACCAATATTACAGGGGACAGAAAAGCTACCCGGGTCAGCTAACTTGTGTGGAGCAAAGTGAGTCAAATAAGAGCTAGATTCTTGATTAAATTAACGAGACTCGACCATATCAAGTTTCCGCTTTTTATTTAAAAGCTGCTTCATGAATTTCATGTAAGCGGGAACTTGATTTACCAACTCAAGAAAAGGTACTTGCACATTAAGACCATGAATGACATTTTTAAATTTTTCAAAATATACCTCATCCTTCGTTGGTACTAGCCTCTCGGGATATGGGGCTGTCAGAAGTAGCTTAGCCCTCTCCTCTAGGTCTCTTATACCGGCATCAGTGGATTTAGGCTGAAAATCCACCACCTTCTCTTTGTTGAAGCTCGAACCTTCCTCAGACCGTCTCAGATATGACCCATTAATCGACATCGGGTCATACTTGGGAACCGAGACTGACCCATCAGTACTCGGGTCTTGCCTCAATGAATTCGGAGTTGCCGTACCCCGAAATAAGTGATCCCTCAAGTTGTCTGGCATTGGAGGACGAAAAGACTCACCTACAGCAGCGTCGTCAGTCGATCGACCATGCATGTCAGTCGATCGACTGACTTCTACAGGAACAGTAGCTGCTGTATGTTGCGGACTGGTCGATCGACTGGGTATGTCAGTCGATCGACCGTGATTACTGCTGATCGTCTTTTTCTCGCCCTTTTTCTTCTTCCCTTTTTCAGCAGCTTTCTCGGGTTCATCGAGAGCAGACCCGCTCCTCAGCGTCATTGCATGTACGGTCTCAATACGCTGATTCAGAGAGTGAAACTGACTTGGTATCTCAGCTGCATTTTGATCCAATGTTGCAATATGAGATATCAGCTTCGCGATTAAGACCTGATTCGCCGCATTGCTTTTCTGTACCTCCACCATAAGCAGCTGCACTAGACTCGTCAACTCTGCAACTTCGTTTTTCAACTCTTGCTGTGACGGAGTGGATGGTGGTGGGGCTTCATTTGGAGGCTCATATGGTTGATGCGGTGAACTAGGAGCGCAATTATATGAATTGTCGAGCTGAAGTTGATGAAAAGCAAACATCTTCTCCTTAGGATGCCTGCAGGCCTGATGTGACCATAATTGACGCATATTTAGCCCCCGAATTACCATTGTTTTCATGCTTTTTAGTGCCTATTTGGGTCATTTCTTATCTTTAGTTCTTTGTTTTGCATATTCTTTGAGATTTTGATCCCTTGGTAGGAAAGGAGTAAGAATCTTGCATTTTCATGGCAAAACAAGGCTAAATTGATCATATTCAATGACCAAGCATCAAGGAGAGACAAGACTAGAAGGCCTTTGTACATAGCATAGTAGAAGAACATTGTTGAGAAAAGGATCCTTGAGTCCCCAAGGAAATCCCCAAGGAATTCATGAAGAAAAGGGAAGAAAAAGAAGAAGGAAAGTTGCTGAACTACAATCCGAACGGATTGTAGAGAATCCGTCCGTCCTCGCCAGTCCGAGCGTCCTCACCAAGAATCCGCTCGGATTCCCCATGCCCAGTCCGAGCGTCTTGTTCCTTGATCCGCTCGGATCGTCCATCCCAGATCCGGCCGTCCCGACTCCCAGCCGCACGGATCACAGCACAGCACAGTTTCGTTCTTCAAGCTACGAAATGGAGAAGCCCTTCTCTCGGATAATCCCGGAGGCTCCTTGCTCAACTTAAAAAGTGTAATTACTAGTTTAGCCCTTAGTTAACCCTAATGCATCCTCCCTAATTTTCACTATAAATACCCCATTAGTCTAATTAGAGGAGCATGTTCTTCTTATCAATAATTAGTGTAGTTAATATCAATCAAATCTCTCTTCAATATTGTAATCAAATATTAATCAAGTTTTAATCCAAGTTTTAGTTCTTTAATCTCTCTCTTGTTCTTACTTTATTTTGGGTAATTGAAGATTATTTGGGTTATTATTGGGAGATTGACAACCTCTCAATCTAGGATTCAAGTACTTCTATTATTCTTGCTTTATTATTGGAATCATTAGTAGGTATAATCTCTTAATCCCTTTTTAATTATTGCTAATTACTTTCATTTATTCATCATGTTTCATTATGTTAGTATGATTGACAACCCTTCTAGCATGATCAATATGATAATGAGTGAGTAGTCTCTTAGCTAGGGTTTAATGGGTGATTAGGGGAAACCAACATGGGGAATGATTCATGCTTAAATTAATATGCTTTCATATCTTATTTGCTTGCTTGTTTTGATCTTAATACATGCACATGTTATATTTGATGAAATGCTAAGCCTATGAATCCTTGCATTTACTATCATCTTCTATCCTTTCAACTTGACTTGTAAGACATAACCCAACTCGAGTCTTGTTAGACCATGCATGTGTTAAGTAGGGAAGATTAAGTCGACTTGTAGGTGTTGTACAATCCAAGAGATTCGGCTCCGGGACCCAAACTTTCCTAGGATTGTAAGATATAACCCAACTCAATCCATCACAACAATAATTGCTTGCTTATAATTTGAGAACATGTTTGTATGATCATATCCCATGATTCCCCTATGAACCCATGACACCCTAGTGCTTTTAATCAATTGTTTACATCCCTTATTTTATTTATCTTGTTAGTTTATTTTCATTGCTATTTTAGTTTAGTAACCTTCTACATCAACCCAATTTGTGACACCCCTAGACACCACTAGTTACAATAGAATCTTCATTTCAATACCCGTCCCTTGGGATCCGACCTTTACTTGCCTCTTTACTAATTGTAGAGTTGTTTGTGAAGTATAAATTGTGTTTTGTATCGACCATTGACCAACGACCACATATGCTTAATTGTGAACACCAAATGGCTCCGATCAAGGCCTCAGATGTGTGTCCCGATCCGCCGCATCTCTCACAAAACGGAACCTGATGCTCTTGAGAATGGAACATGTGTGGATCCTTCTGAAGTGCTGCAGATAGGACCTGTAGGACCTAACAAAACAACACTAAAGAAGATGGTAAGAACTGCCTCAAGGTACTCAGTCTTCCCTTGAGGCGAAAAAACAGACTAAAATGAAAAACAACCAAAACTAGCGCTGCCTCCCCGGCAACGGCGCCAAAATTTGATACCCGTCGTTGTGAGTACCAAAAATAAAATTTATAATTCCAAACTACTACTAGCAAGCGGTAGTAAGGGTCGATCCGCAGGGAGGTAGGGAGATAATAGTTGTTCCTATTTTTAGTCTAAGAGTAACAGTTGTGGGGGTTTTGATGTAAATTATAACTAAATCTAATAACATAAAATAAACAAGTAAAAGTAAATAAGGACGGTAAACAATGATAAAAGAAATGCTAAGACGGTCGGTTCACTACAGCTTCGATGGCACATAAGTCTAGGTAAGTCTCGAAATACGGTCGCGAAGGATGGGGAAAACAAGTCCTCTCGGTCCATGTTAAATAGTAGCTACCTCTCGGCCTATGCTACTAATCCCTAAGTCTCATTAATACTAACTCTCGTTCTTGATTAATGATTCCTAATGCAAACTAAATCACGTTATCTCTCGATCTTAGCAATTTAGTCGTTTTAATTCGTTAATTATTGTCCATTCCTATCTCTCGATCTACGGGATGGTCAAGTTTAAGCATCTATCAAATATCCTCTCGGTCTCATTGAAAGGTAAAGCACTTAACGAAACAAACAAAGCAAAACCAGACGCGAAGTCAATCGATCGACCAGCTACCCCAGTCGATCGACCAACCGGCTCAGTCGGTCGACTAGTTAAGCCAGTCGATCGACCAAGCCCTAATGCGGGGTTACCTATTCTAATGCCATCTACGCCATAGATCCCCTACATCTTAGCGGGGTTGATTTAGCTAGACATAACGGTGATAACAACAACAGTAGAATTGACGAAATAAGCAAATGATTTCATAATTAGAATAACTAAACAAACAATAAACATGAAACGTTAAATTGGCTTTGGGATTCTATCTAGCAAGAATTAATACTACTGAAACGAATAAAAACAATACTGGAATTAAAGAGTAGAATTACCGAGGCAAGGGAACAAGATGAATCCGAAAGTAAATAAGATGCGAGCCTTATTCTAAACTACGAATAATGAATGTATAATAGGAACTGTGTATTCTAAGCTAATGAATGATCATTAAAAGGTAGGCAGGGGTTACGTTTAAATAAGAGAGTCACGTAAAACCCTACTCGAAAACCTAATTACAATTGGGCTTCTAATCTCGTCTTTAATGTGCGTCGATTAAAATAGCAAAATGATAGACCACACAGGTCGTCGATCGACCAACCTCCGCTGTACGGTAGCTTCGATAATCGTGCTCCAGTCGATCGACCAAGGTCATCGATCGATCGACCAAGGGTGCTTGTCTGAAATTGCATTCTGACGATTCCTGCAGCGCGCACCGATCTTAAAACAGCTGCCATTTCTTCGTTACTTGGTCAAATCAGGCGTTCTACGCGGCGTTGGAAAGCTAAGAGGATAAGCTTTCACCTCCAATTGGAATCACTCGATTATCTGTTCTAGAACTCGAGATATAGCCATCTGAATGGGGCTGCAATATCGTGAAATGCTTCTTTGCTTGTTAAACTCGTACGCACCCTTGCTTTTGCTATCTTTAGGCCTAGAAACGCGCACCAAGCTCATTCCTCGAGTCACTACTCCATGTCAAATGCAATGCTAAGTACTTAGGGACGGATTTGGCTCGATTTCTACTCATTTCCGCATAAATCTGCAATATTACATAAAAATACGAAAGTAGACAAAATGGGGCAAATAGTAGCATAAACTACATAAATGAGCTCTGAAATGCGTGTAAAATAGGGCGTAAAACAACATATTTAGGACACGCATCAATATGCTTATTCACTTTTGAATGATGCTCAACGGAACTACACTACCACGGAGAAGGAATTCTTGGCGGTGGTGTATGCAATTGAAAAGTTCCGGGCTTATCTTTTAGGTGCCAAGGTTGTCATTTATACCGATCACAAGTCTATAAGACAACTTGTAGACAAGAAAGACACCAAAGCAAGGCTAATGAGATGGGTTCTTTTATTGAGTGAGTTTGATATTGAGATCAAGGACAAGCAAGGGAGTGCTAATGTGGTGGCCGACCATTTGAGTCGGATTCACAATAATGAGGATCTAGTGAAGACAATGGGAGTAGTGGACGGTAGCTTACCACATGAATCTCTATATTCTATGAAGGCCGTTAAGCCTTGGTATGCTAACCTTGTCAACTACATGGTAACCAAGAAATTTCCACTCTCACTCTCATCAAGTCAAAGGAATAGGATAATGGCCGATTCTAGATTCTACATATGGGATGAGCCATACTTATGGAAGATGTGCCAAGATCAAGTCATTCGGCGTTGTGTGCCGGATGTAGAGATTCCAACCATCCTCAAACATTGCCACGAGTATGCTTGTGGGGGTCACTTTGGGCCTCATAGAACGGCACGGAAAATCCTAGAGTGCGGGTTCTATTGGCCCAAGTTGTTCAAAGATGCCCATACTTTCGTCACTACTTGCGATAGATGCCAACGCTTTGGCAACATCTCACGTAGAAACGAAATGCCCCAACAACCGATGCTTTATTTGGAGATTTTCGATGTATGGGGAATAGACTTCATGGGACCATTCCCTAATTCTTGTGGATACCTCTACATCCTCTTGGCGGTTGATTACGTTTCTAAGTGGGTGGAAGCCATTCCCACGAGATGTGATGATGCAAAAACGGTGAAGGCATTTGTCAAGAGCAACATATTCTCAAGGTTCGGCTTCCCAAAAGCCATTGTGAGTGATAGGGGAACTCATTTTTGCAACAAGGTGATCTCAACCTTGCTTCAAAAATATGGTGTGCTTCACAAGGTTTCTACGGCCTATCACCCCCAAACAAACGGCCAAGCGGAAGTCTCTAACCGGGAGATTAAGCATATCTTGGAAAGAACGGTCAATCCCGACCGGAAAGATTGGAGCAAGAGGCTTGAAGATGCTCTATGGGCTTCTAGAACGGCTTATAAGACCCCAATCGACATGTCCCCATATAGGCTAATTTATGGGAAGGGATGCCACCTTCCCGTAGAAGTTGAACACAAAGCCTATTGGGCAATCAAAGCTTTCAATCAAAATGTCGATGAGGCGGGATTGCACCGGAAACTTCAAATACAAGAATTGGAAGAGCTTAGGCACAATGCCTATGACAATTCTAGCATTTACAAGAAAAAGGCTCGGTCTTGGCATGACAAGATGGTAACAAGAAGAGTTTTTAAGGAGGGAGAAGATGTTTTGGTTTTTCAAAGTCGGTTCAAGAATTTTCCCGGCAAGCTAAGGTCGAGGTGGTTTGGACCTTACAAAGTCAAGAAAGTCTTTCCACATGGAGTGGTGGAGGTAGAAGACCCGACCTCGGGAAAAGTGATAAAGGTCAATGGGCAAAGGTTGAAGCATTACTTCAAGGGAATTGAGTTGCAAGGTGAAGAAGATCTTCTTTTAGAAGATCCAATTTACAAAGATTAAACCTCCAACAATCACTTTGTCGAGCCATCGACATTAAATAACGGCAAATTTGTAAATATTCTATCCCAATTTAATTGCTTTCCTAGCGTAGTTTATTTCCGCAATTTATTTCCTTGCATTTTAATTTTGTTAAATTAAATTAATTTGCATTGACATGTAAAAAGCACTTGTGTGGACAAGGCCCTCGGGAACTGCGTCCGCGGGATCCACACTAGGCATAATCGACTCGAGGTTCTTTTGAATCGAATTAAGACAAATTAGAGTCGCCACCAAGTTTTTTGGGAACTTGGAACCGTTCAAGTCAACTTTACACCTTTCATCGAAAAGCATAAAGCCAATCGACTACGAGTGATTAAAGATAAAGACTTGTACCCTATATCACTCGATTTGAATGACTCTCGTAATCCAATGGTATTTAGACGGATCCACAACCCATAGATCTTGAGTAAGGGGTGAGGGTACGTGTTAGGAAGCCCATAAGGACACCTAACCCCGCCCGTCAATAACGGCCTCTACTAAGTCAAGTATCGGATTTCAAACAAGTTCATAGCTACTACGATATATGATATGCAAACATCGTTTTAAAACCCTAACATGTGACAACAATTTCTATGTCGTTTTAGATGCAACTAAACTAACTTTGTCAAAGTTGTAATTTAGCATGTGGGTTGATTGATCTAACAACACATAAAACGAAACAAACAAGGCTTAGGGGGAATGGGGGAGCCGTTGGGATCTATCCTATTACAACCCAGGCATTTCATGCCGACACAACGAGAAATTAAAGATACAACTCGATCTAAATACAATTGCTATATACACCACCGTACATGACACATTACACGGCCATTCGGCCTAGGAAAACGTGCACAAAGGGGTGGCCCACGGCTTACATGACTCACGGCCTTGGGCCACTCCTTGTAATGTGTGCTTTCGCTTAATCTCATCGAATTAGACATAGGGCTACGCACCAAAGCATGCATTAGCATAAATCGGGCCATGTTGTTTTAAACAACATGCGATTTACTACGCTCTTACATACATGGGGGCACAACCATCTAACCAAACGAGGCTAAGGTTTTTGAAAGAGGTTTTGACTCGATAAAAGAAAGCTAGCTTGAAAATTACAAACAAACTACCAAACACGACTCGATAAACAAAGTAATTACAAGATACGAAATAACGAGATAAAGATGAGAAATAACGAGAAAAGGGACTACAAGGACACGGCCAAACACGGCCCACACGATCTAGCACACCCTAATCCTTAGGTTAGATTCATTAGGTTAGATAGATGATTGCGAAACGGGATAGGAAACAAGTTAGAAAACGAGTTAAAAACAACGTTGATCGATTGAGATGACGTCACGCCAAGGTGTATTCTACACGGCCTAAAGGGGTCAAATTAGGTCAAGTTCGCTAATTAAATTAACTCATCGAGTGTTAATAAGAAGGTACGAATCACGCACTCTTATACTAGCGAGAAATTAGGTGAAAGAGAGAGATGCATTCAATTAAGTTACAGAATTGTTAGTTGATTTTAAAAGCTATGTCGATGTACCCTAAAGTGTCTAATTAGGTTATTAAACTGATCTAATATCATCTAAACGAGTTATATGTTAACAATCAGAGGTCATACTAACATGCAAATGGTCCTAGGGTGGGTCGAATTACACGAAACAAAAGAGGGGTCAAAAGTGAAGAGCGAAGTTAGAATTCGTTTTATTAATGCCCTACCTTGAACACGAGAATATGTAAATGAGACGGGGGTTACGACCGACTGATGTAGCGGTTTCTTTCCCATCTCAAGTCAACGCGGGTGTTCATGGTGGTACTTTAACTCATACTCGGACTAAACTAGTTTCATAGTTAATGATAACAATCGATAAACAAAAACGATAAACAAACAAAAACGAACTATAAGAAAACAAACATAAAAAACGAAATAAAAGGGAGAAAGAGGAGGATTTGATGCACCCTCAACCTACATGTATCGTTGACACCGTCTTGGGTCGTAATCGATGGTAGATTTTATCTCGAGAGGCCGTCGTCGACGAAGAAACAAAGCAAACAACACGTTTTTTGCAAATCTGGACAGCAACTTTCAAACTGCGATTTCTCTCTCGTTTCACGGTGAAAATTCGATTCAAAAGATGTTTTGAAAACTAGAAAGAGAGGATAACAGAGATCTTTAAACAATCCCTGCTTGTTTTGGGTTATTGGGCACGAAAAACGAGCACAAACAGAACTGGACAGACAGGAAAAGCCGCGAAAACAGAGTGTATAACACTCTGTTTTTCGAGGGAATTCGTGTACTCTCAAGGGCAATTTGGCTCGTAAATCTTTGTCTAAGATGTAGATGGATGTTGTGTGGTTAATTTGGAACAAGAAACTCGAATTTTGATGGAGGTTTGAAGGGAGAACGAAGGGTTTCCAAGAGGACACACAAACTGATTCTCAGTTTGTAAGTCGGTTTTGTCGAGGGTTTTTGGGAGGCAATTAGGGTTTGTTTCTGGAGTTTAAAGCTTGTAAGTGAAGGTAGTATGTATGGAGAACTTAGATGAATAAATGTATGGTGAAGGGTGGGTATTTATAAGGAGTTAAGGTAGGGTTTTAGAGGGGAGAGGCAGACGGGCTCGGTTTGCACATAGCTGCTGTCCAGCAGCTTTTGTGAGGGTTTGAGAGGCTTTGTGAGGGGTTTTCTTGGTGGTTAAGCTAAGTTAATATGGGTAGGATACTAGGGTATGGGTTAGGGTTAATGGGCGCGGGTTTTGGTGGTATTTGGAGCGGGTTTTATTAATGCCCTAAAGTGTCTAATTAGGTTATTAAACTGATCTAATATCATCTAAACGAGTTATATGTTAACAATCAGAGGTCATACTAACATGCGAATGGTCCTAGGGTGGGTCGAATTACACGAAACAAAAGAGGGGTCAAAAGCGAAGAGCGAAGTTAGAATTCGTTTTATTAATGCCCTACCTTGAACACGAGGATATGTAAATGAGACGGGGGTTACGACCGACTGATGTAGCGGTTTCTTTCCCATCTCAAGTCAATGCGGGTGTTCATGGTGGTACTTTAACTCATACTCGGACTAAACTAGTTTCATAGTTAATGATAACAATCGATAAACAAAAACGATAAACAAACAAAAACGAACTATAAGAAAACAAACATAAAAAACGAAATAAAAGGGAGAAAGAGGAGGATTTGATGCACCCTCAACCTACATGTATCGTTGACACCGTCTTGGGTCGTAATCGATGGTAGATTTTATCTCGAGAGGCCGTCGTCGACGAAGAAACAAAGCAAACAACACGTTTTTTGCAAATCTGGACAGCAACTTTCAAACTGCGATTTCTCTCTCGTTTCACGGTGAAAATTCGATTCAAAAGATGTTTTGAAAACTGGAAAGAGAGGAGAACAGAGATATTTAAACAATCCCTGCTCGTTTTGGGTTATTGGGCACAAAAAACGAGCACAAACAGAACTGGACAGACAGGAAAAGCCGCGAAAACAGAGTGTATAACACTCTGTTTTTCGAGGGAATTCGTGTACTCTCAAGGGCAATTTGGCTCGTAAATCTTTGTCTAAGATGTAGATGGATGTTGTGTGGTTAATTTGGAACAAGAAACTCGAATTATGATGGAGGTTTGAAGGGAGAACGAAGGGTTTCCAAGAGGACACACAAACTGATTCTCAGTTTGTAAGTCGGTTTTGTCGAGGGTTTTTGGGAGGCAATTAGGGTTTGTTTCTGGAGTTTAAAGCTTGTAAGTGAAGGTAGTATGTATGGAGAACTTAGAGGAATGAATGTATGGTGAAGGGTGGGTATTTATAAGGAGTTAAGGTAGGGTTTTAGAGGGGAGAGGCAGACGGGCTCGGTTTGCACATAGCTGCTGTCCAGCAGCTTTTGTGAGGGTTTGAGAGGCTTTGTGAGGGGTTTTCTTGGTGCTTAAGCTAAGGTAATATGGGTAGGATACTAGGGTATGGGTTAGGGTTTATGGGCACGGGTTTTGGTGGTATTTGGAGCGGGTTTTGGGCTCGGGATTTGGCACGCAAAACAGGGGGGCTGCTCGTGTTTTATGCGGGCTGTTGGGAGTGTTTGGGATGGGATTTGGGCCGTGGTTAAGGGGGTTCGAACTGGGGTTGAATGGGTAGAGGCTTAGGTTGGTTAGTGTACTCGAGATTCGTGCCAAATCGTAAAGAAAACGGGCTCAAAAACCGAGCTATAATCGAGCTCCAAAACGCGTGTTTAAAACGAGTTTTTCCGATTTTTAAATCGATTTTTCAAATCGATTAACACATTAAAATAAGTGACTTTTCAAATCAAATATACTCATAAAATGATTTTTCAAATCAATTATTTATTTTATTTTCAATAAAATAAACTTGAGAAAATAAATTCAAAATAAAGCAATAATGAATTCACCTTAAAAAAACTTTAATTTAAATATCATTTAAATTAATAAAATACTCCGTCGACAACGCTCATTCTACATCGTAAAACGAACCCAAATAATGACAATGACAACTAATAAATACATGTGTCCTATCATCATCGGGTGTTTGTCGGGTTCTCTATAAATTCCAATATCGACGGATACGGGTATCTACAGAGCCCCCACTTTGACTGAGGCTTGGACAAGGCGAAAGTCAAAGTATACCCCAGGTCCCTCTCGACCTGAGGATTCTGCGGGTCGTTTATAGTCCATTAGACTTGCGTATGTAAGCTCGCCAGCCATAAGAAGAGATCATACCTGAAACTTCGTCGGGGATTAACTCTTGCTTCTGTTGCGTCAAATTATCATCGTTGGTCGTCGACCCATAAAATTGCATATATGGTGGGTTGAGCCTTATCCTCGGGCGCCTACGTATCCGTTTCTGACGGAATCAAACCCGCGTCGTAGTTCGGCAACTGCTGACACTTGCCCAAAATTTATAATCTGCTGGCATTTGTCCGAAATTCATCATCTGTTGACACTTGCCCAAAGTTTATCATCTGCTGGCAGGTGCCAAAATGGGACGGGACTTTCCGAGGAGGTTGCCGCCACTCTCATCATTTGCTTTCAGCTATAGAATTCTTCCATTTCATACTCTTGTATTGAATTGAATTATTGGTGGATGTCATCCTTTTCATCTTGATAATGGTCTCTGAAGCCAACGGCTTCAGAGCCCCGATTTAAATGGCTCTAAAGTCGAAGACTTTAGAGCCCCCAGTTGAAGCATATCCTGCTATATTTGAAACACAAAAACGTACTAGCAATAATCATCACATAAGCACATTTGGATCATCGATCTTAAAATTGGATCATTTGAACGATTGGGTCATCGACCCGAAAATTGAACACGTTGAAACTCTTGAATAATTGGGCGAACGACCCGAATTTTGAATTTGAAATGAATCACTTGGATGTTGGGTCGTCGACCCAAAATTTGATTTTGAACTTTGAGATTTGAACCTTGACTTGAAATGTACCACTACTTGGATCATCTATCCCATAATTCGCAAAAAGTTTTTGAAATTTCGGAATTCTGAAATCTTTGGCATTTTGAAATCGAACCTTGACGGGTGAGCAGGAAATACGACTCAGACACTCTGTATGACCCGTAAACAAACGTTGGCGTAGCCCACTACCGTAAAACAAAAAAGGAAAATAAAACCGTAAGTGTGCACGGGTTTTAATTCAATTATTGACTTGTTGGGGGTAGAAATGTAAATTGGCCATTCTGGCGCACAAAAAACAGAAAATGGGAATCACAAGGTCGTCGAACTTGGGATGGAGATATCGTATGGCATGGGCGTGCTCTCGAGAGAACATGGGAATCAAGATCACTTGGCATTGACAAGGTGGATTAAACTCACAGAGCAACAACGTTGGCTTCGCCCAGACACTAAACACATACTGATTCTATGAGAATACTTAGACATCACACATCACTCTTGTTGGGAACATTCTGTCACTCTTCTCCTCGCCTCCTTTCTTTTCAGCGAGTTTTCATTATTTCTTGCCACCGCCTTCTTTCTTTTCAACGGGCTTTTACTATTTTTCTTCCACGCCTTCTTTCTTTTCAGCGGGTTTTTCATATTTTCTGTTCCCAATACAAACCCACATCTATGTGACTCAGCATCTTTGCCTAAACCGTTAGATAAAGCTCATTCTGAGACTTGATACTATTCATCCGAACCTATATCCTTATCCTAGCCTACATCGAGTGCTAAGACTGACTCAAACAAAGGTGGCTTCATTTGGACTTGGTTAAGACCCGTAAGAAACCGACAAGATGACAACTTGGTTGATGAGTGGATTGAATCCCTTATTCTGAAGGACTGCCTACATATTCGCGTGGAGCGAAATCAAATCCGACGTAGTTCGATCAAGGTGCATAAACTTGGCATTTTAATTGTGTGTACACACTCGAAGGTTTCACCTAAGGTATCATGTCGTATCCCATTCTAGCCTGTAAGGTACCGTTAATTCCCGTGTCTAGGGTTGGTACAAAAGGTTGTGGTTCTTCGGGATGTGGAGCTTGGCAACAAAAAGTTGGAATGGTTAACCATCATTCTGAAGGTTTGTTTTGTGGTGCTAAGGCCAAGGGCTATGGCTGCTGATGTGGTTGGAATGGGTGTCTCGGGTTTGACGAACCACGAGTGCAAATGGGTTGGAAAACAATGTGGGTTCAAATCTCCATATCTGGACCCTAAAGGCTGGGTGTAACAGCACAAGCGGAATGATTCTCAAAATTCCTGACTATCTCCTTGTAACCGTCTCAGGAAGGACTTAGAGGGTAAAGAGGTCACTACTTACGCTTTTGGGCTTCGCCCATTATGGGTACTTGACTTGACTTCTGGCCGTAACTTCGACATTCAACCAAAAACCTTTTGCAATAACTTCAACATCTTTTTTTTCTTTTTTTCTTTTTCTTTTTCTTCTTCTTCTTCTTTTTTCTTTCTCGTTTTTTTTTTTTTTTTTTTTTTTTGAAAACGGTCTTCTATTCATTCTCCTAGTCACAAATGGATACACTTTGAAAACTGGGCTTCGCCAACTAATTTGGGTAGGAACTAACAATTCCTTGTTAGAACGGGTTGATATCTTCTCTCTTCGAGATGGGATGATTTTGTTGGGGAAAAGACTTGCCTTCCATCATCGATAGGGGAAACAAGGAGCTAGTCCGGGTTTGTCATAGAATCATCTAAAAGCTTGTCACAAACATTGGTTCAGATGGAGGTTTTCTACCACCAGACATGGAATAGGTAAAGGAATCAAACACGGGATCCTAGTGTACCTTACATTTTGAAATAGGACATATTTCTACCCCAGGGATGCCTTTGAGTGTGTTGTGCATTTTATCATGCTTTCGGAATGATTGAGGATTGGAAACAAGACATATTTGGAAACGAAACTGCAACTTTTTATTGGAATGACAAATGCTTAACAGACTCGAAGGAATGATTCCTAGGACACACCCTAGGACATCGCGGAACAAACGACTCAAATTCAAGAAAAGAAAGTCCTAGACTCGACTTGACTAAGATAAGAAAACAGATCCCGACTCATAATTTTCAAATCTGGTCTTGAGCTTTCTCTTGTTCAGCTGTCAGCTTAGATGCTCGGCTCTTGTCCACGATCCCTTTGATGATCGGCCTCCATCCCGAGGTAGTCCTCTGAGGATCTACGCCAGTGATGAAGGTTGGTGAATCGAATTGTCTTTTATTAACTTCGTTAATGAGAGGAGTACATTCTAGAGCGAGACTCCCGATTTGAATTTCATTCTTCGGGTTTGGCAAGAATTCAAAGCAATCCACAAATATTTTCCCGATAAACACCCCTTTCAAGTGACATGGGCGGATAAGATGGGAATAATCGACATTGTCTTCAGCAGAAACAAAGTTAGAGTGATCGCCAAATGGATTGGTGATGTTATTGGGTTTAACAGTTGGGATCGGGAGTGTTCCACTCTCAATCATGTCTTGAATTTCGTGCTTCAGTCGATAACACCTTTCAGTATCATGGCCTTTCCCTTGATGAAAGGCACAGTAGGCATTTGGTTTATACCATTTACCTTGTTGATCAGCAGGAGGGTCCGGAGTTGGACCAATAGGCTTTAGCATTCCTTGGGCTATGAGCCTTTGGAGAGCGTATGTATAAGTGCATCCGATATCGGTGAATGCCCTAGGTATTTGGCGCTGCGACTTCTTCGATTGCCCTTCTAAGAGATTGATGGCTTCATCAATATGGGCCGTTGCTGGGGCTTTGCCCTTAGACGATGAGGCCCCTTGGTACCCTTTCTTTTCACCTCTCGCCCTTATGACATCATCTTCTACCTTTTATCCCGATTCTTATCAATTCTTTGAAAGAACCGAAATTCAGTATTTCGAGCATTCCGGTAAACAGTCGTAGATTCTTTACGAACTTATCTACCATTTCAACTTCATCGGGCTTCTTGGCTAATTTCTCGCTTTCAGCGCCATCTTGCAAAGAATTCAAGAAAGCCTTCTTTGTCTTTCGTGTCATCACCTCCAATGTTCTTATGTTGGTTTGAATCTCGACATTATCAGCATAGTGCTTGCAGAACTCCACCGTAATATCTTCGAAAGTAGGGAAGTTCTTAAGGTCCAGTTGTAGAACCACGCCTTCAGGGTGTTCATCCAGGGATTGAGCGAAAATTTCGAGAGCATGTCGTGAGCACTCCCTTCAATGCTAAGTATCCCTTATAGGCCTTAACATGGTGGACCGGATCTTCTCATTGCCCTTAAGCTTTGGGATATCGGTGAGTACCATGTTCGTGGGCAACTTATCCCGAATCGGGGCATAGGCCCTAGCATTTTCGTAGTGGATGTTCTTCCCCTGGGAGAGCTTCAGACGGTCTTCAATGAACTTGAACCGTTTCTCCAGATCAGTCAGAGGTGGGGTAGATGAAGAGGAATCTTCACCCAGCTTAGATTCGATTGCATCCATTCTGGTCATCATGAGGTTCACGGCCTCAGTGAGTTTGTTAACAGCATCTTCCATTGCTTGACGTCGAGTTTTTGGCGGCCTTTCTACAAGAAAACCCCGAACCGAGTCAATATTTAAAAGTAAGAGCCCCTGCACACTTAAGGACACGACACCAACTTGACTCAAGCAAAGACTCGACTTGAGACTGACTAACCAAAGGTTCGACTCACGGTTGGATTTAGACCTTGATTCATTTTGGACTCGACAAACGACACGATCCGAACCATCATAATTCGGTTCTAACCCGGACTCGGTGTGACTAAACCCGTGATTGGACTAACATAGCCCATAGGTTCGCATGAAACGTCCACAATGGCCTAGCTTGGACGTTTCTGTGGACTATCCTAGACAAAAAGGTGGACCAACATGACTCGAATCCCAAGAGGTGAGCTTGGGCGACCCAACAAGGTCGTGTTCTAGACTCTTAGAACGAAACACGCCTGGCCTAACACGGCCAGGACCCGGACACGACTCGACGCATTTCATGCTTGGTTAAGGTTCGAGAAATATTTTGGATTGAATTTGAAAAGAACGAAAGATCGATTTGAAAATGAGATTTGAAATGGGCAGCATGCCGGCTATAAAAGCTTATTTTGGGCCGAAAAATCTAGTCCTATTTGGGCAGCATTCCGCGTTTTTAAAACCATGCTATTTTGAAAGTAAGTTGTTCAAAAGTTCGGTTTTGAAATTGATATGGAAATTTTGAAAAGACTCGGGAAAAACACCTTGCACATTGTCATTCTCATGTTATAAGGATGTATGCTCCTAGACATCTCTAAGTCTCGGCAAGTCTTCTACAAGAAGGTCTATGCCCTCCATCCTTTTTGGGTCTTATAGAGCAAGGGCCTTTAGGTAGAGTACCTAGAAGAGCATCCCCACCATCAAGAACCACGACGAGGAGGAGCGGAAGCAAGCAATGTGCAAGTTCCTGGCATAGTGGGACGTCGCCCCCCACGCATCACAAAGAAACGCTGGGACGGCCCGGGAAATTCCTTAAGGGTTTATGCATGAATCGTAGCACTATGAGTAATGTTTTACTTTCCAATACTTTCTTTTCAAGTTTCACCTCGGAGGAAAAGACCCTAGAAACAAAGTGTAACTAGTCCTCTTTTCCCCAGTGAGTCGCCAAATCAGGACAAGGCCCTCGGGAACTGCGTCCGCGGGATCCACACTAGGCATAATCGACTCGAGGTTCTTTCGAATCGAATTAAGACAAATTAGAGTCGCCACCAAGTTTTTTGGGAACTTGGAACCGTTCAAGTCAACTTTACACCTTTCATCGAAAAGCATAAAGCCAATCGACTACGAGTGATTAAAGATAAAGACTTGTACCCTATATCACTCGATTTGAATGACTCTCGTAATCCAATGGTATTTAGACGGATCCACAACCCATAGATCTTGAGTAAGGGGTGAGGGTACGTGTTAGGAAGCCCATAAGGACACCTAACCCCGCCCGTCAATAACGGCCTCTACTAAGTCAAGTATCGGATTTCAAACAAGGTCATAGCTACTACGATATATGATATGCAAACATCGTTTTAAAACCCTAACATGTGACAACAATTTCTATGTCGTTTTAGATGCAACTAAACTAACCTTGTCAAAGTTGTAATTTAGCATGTGGGTTGATTGATCTAACAACACATAAAACGAAACAAACAAGGCTTAGGGGGAATGGGGGAGCCGTTGGGATCTATCCTATTACAACCCAGGCATTTCATGCCGACACAACGAGAAATTAAAGATACAACTCGATCTAAATACAATTGCTATATACACCACCGTACATGACACATTACACGGCCATTCAGCCTAGGAAAACGTGCACAAAGGGGTGGCCCACGGCTTACATGACTCACGGCCTTGGGTCACTCCTCGTAATGTGTGCTTTCGCTTAATCTCATCGAATTAGACATAGGGCTAAGCACCAAAGCATGCATTAGCATAAATCGGGCCATGTTGCTTTAAACAACATGCGATTTACTACGCTCTTACATACATGGGGGCACAACCATCTAACCAAACGAGGCTAAGGTTTTTGAAAGAGGTTTTGACTCGATAAAAGAAAGCTAGCTTGAAAATTACAAACAAACTACCAAACACGACTCGATAAACAAAGTAATTACAAGATACGAAATAACGAGATAAAGATGAGAAATAACGAGAAAAGGGACTACAAGGACACGGCCAAACACGGCCCACACGATCTAGCACACCCTAATCCTTAGGTTAGATTCATTAGGTTAGATAGATGATTGCGAAATGGGATAGGAAACAAGTTAGAAAACGAGTTAGAAACAACGTTGATCGATTGAGATGACGTCACGCCAAGGTGTATTCTACACGGCCTAAAGGGGTCAAATTAGGTCAAGTTCGCTAATTAAATTAACTCATCGAGTGTTAATAAGAAGGTGCTAATCACGCACTCTTATACTAGCGAGAAATTAGGTGAAAGAGAGAGATGCATTCAATTAAGTTACAGAATTGTTAGTTGATTTTAAAAGCTATGTCGATGTACCCTAAAGTGTCTAATTAGGTTATTAAACTGATCTAATATCATCTAAACGAGTTATATGTTAACAATCAGAGGTCATACTAACATGCGAATGGTCCTAGGGTGGGTCGAATTACACGAAACAAAAGAGGGGTCAAAAGCGAAGAGCGAAGTTAGAATTCGTTTTATTAATGCCCTACCTTGAACACGAGGATATGTAAATGAGACGGGGGTTACGACCAACTGATGTAGCGGTTTCTTTCCCATCTCAAGTCAACGCGGGTGTTCATGGTGGTACTTTAACTCATACTCGGACTAAACTAGTTTCATAGTTAATGATAACAATCGATAAACAAAAACGATAAACAAACAAAAACGAACTATAAGAAAACAAACATAAAAAACGAAATAAAAGGGAGAAAGAGGAGGATTTGATGCACCCTCAACCTACATGTATCGTTGACACCGTCTTGGGTCGTAATCGATGGTAGATTTTATCTCGAGAGGCCGTCGTCGACGAAGAAACAAAGCAAACAACACGTTTTTTGCAAATCTGGACAGCAACTTTCAAACTGCGATTTCTCTCTCGTTTCACGGTGAAAATTCGATTCAAAAGATGTTTTGAAAACTAGAAAGAGAGTAGAACAAAGATCTTTAAACAATCCCTGCTTGTTTTGGGTTATTGGGCACGAAAAACGAGCACAAACAGAACTGGACAGACAGGAAAAGCCGCGAAAACAGAGTGTATAACACTCTGTTTTTCGAGGGAATTCGTGTACTCTCAAGGGCAATTTGGCTCGTAAATCTTTGTCTAAGATGTAGATGGATGTTGTGTGGTTAATTTGGAACAAGAAACTCGAATTTTGATGGAGGTTTGAAGGGAGAACGAAGGGTTTCCAAGAGGACACACAAACTGATTCTCAGTTTGTAAGTCGGTTTTGTCGAGGGTTTTTGGGAGGCAATTAGGGTTTGTTTCTGGAGTTTAAAGCTTGTAAGTGAAGGTAGTATGTATGGAGAACTTAGAGGAATAAATGTATGGTGAAGGGTGGGTATTTATAAGGAGTTAAGGTAGGGTTTTAGAGGGGAGAGGCAGACGGGCTCGGTTTGCACATAGCTGCTGTCCAGCAGCTTTTGTGAGGGTTTGAGAGGCTTTGTGAGGGGTTTTCTTGGTGTTTAAGCTAAGTTAATATGGGTAGGATACTAGGGTATGGGTTAGGGTTAATGGGCACGGGTTTTGGTGGTATTTGGAGCGGGTTTTGGGCTCGGGATTTGGCACGCAAAACAGGGGGGCTGCTCGTGTTTTATGCGGGCTGTTGGGAGTGTTTGGGACGGGATTTGGGCCGTGGTTAAGGGGGTTCGAACTGGGGCTGGATGGGTAGAGGCTTAGGTTGGTTAGTGTACTCGAGATTCGTGCCAACTCGTAAAGAAAACGGGCTCAAAAACCGAGCTATAATCGAGCTCCAAAACGCGTGTTTAAAACGAGTTTTTCCGATTTTTAAATCGATTTTTCAAATCGATTAACACATTAAAATAAGTGACTTTTCAAATCAAATATACTCATAAAATGATTTTTCAAATCAATTATTTATTTATTTTCAATAAAATAAACTTGAGAAAATAAATTCAAAATAAAGCAATAATGAATTCACCTCAAAAAAACTTTAATTTAAATATCATTTAAATTAATAAAATACTCCGTCGACAACGCTCATTCTACATCGTAAAACGAACCCAAATAATGACAATGACAACTAATAAATACATGTGTCCTATCATCATCGGGTGTTTGTCGGGTTCTCTATAAATTCCAATATCGACGGATACGGGTATCTACAACTTGAGGTTTGTTTAATGATATAGTGATTTGCAAGAACCCTCTTGGAAGGCGTGCCCAAGAGGATATGAGAGCCGGGTTTAATGGACAAAGTCATTGGAAGAGACCAAGGGAACAAGAAGAAATGGGTCAAAATTTGGCTAAGTGAGAAAAATTGGAATTAAACGAAAAAAGAGCAAAACTGCGAGCCCCTGCGCAACCTGCGCATAAGAATTGCGCAGGTGCGCACGATTGCGCAGGCACACCTGAATTTTGCGCAGCCTGCGTAGACCCTTTTCCTCGGTTCTTTAACTTTCCTCAACCCGTCATTTCTTCATTATTAACATACCTTTCATCGACACAAACACCCCCAAATACTTCTCTCATTCATTCAAAACTCAACCAAATCATCTATTATCATCAACAAACCCCAACTTCTTCACCAAATTCTTCACCAAATTCATCTTGGATATCAAAAACACCTTGAAGCATCCCAATTTCTGACAAAAATCCCCCAATCTCCCAAGAACCCTAATTTTTCCGGGTTGATTTGAAGCTTTTTCAAGTGGATTTATGGGTTACCAAGGGATTTTTATGCAACTTTCCTCTTCATTCAAGCAAGTTTGGGAATATTCGGGAAGGTATAACAACTTTCTTCACTCTCTTTGTTTTCCATTGATTTAATTCAATTTACATTGTGTAGTTGAGTTGGATTCTTGCTTGTAATTGTTATTTGGGGATTGTTGGCAATCATTTTCTGCTAGGGAAGGCAAAATTCAACAAAATTACCTTAATCAATCGAGTTTGCACTAGTGCACACAAGGTGTTTGTTGAATTGCCTATTAGAAAATTTTTCAGATTTTTGGTTGTTTTAAATGGTTGTTTTTGCAATTTTTGAAAGAAAGCAAGATGGTTTTTGGTCTTGGAAAGGGAAAATCAAAGAAAAAGGGTGAGTCCTCAACCCAACCTCAACCCGATGCACCACCGAGGCCTTTTAGAGGGGATGAAGGGTTACCCTCACAAACCAAAACTTACTTTAAGTTCCTTGAGAGTAAACCCTTACCGATATCAAAATTCCTTCACCCGGGGACCTTGAGGGACATGGGTATCTTTGACCAAACCCTTGCCTTCCTCACTAAGGTAGGATTAGAGAGGTACATGAACCTCCAACCGCACACATACTCCGCCTACACCTTAGAGTTCCTTTCTACCATACAAATCTCGGGGGAAAGAGGGAATGAAAGGGTGAGTTTTAGGTTGAACAAGACATGGCACACTCTAACATTTGAGAGGGTGAGGGAAATTTTGAGGATCACTAAGCCACCTTCCTCCATCAACCCACCGGGGACGGCCTTGAACGATACTTGGTGTGCACTCACGGGGAAAACGCACATGACAAACAATGACAAGATCTCCTCCATCACAAACCCCCCCATCCGAATTCTTACACGTATGATTTCGTGTTTCTTCTTTACGATGGGGGAACCTACCAAACTAAATGAGGGGGTCTGTGAGTGCATTTGGGCAATGTTGCCCGAGGGGGAGGGGGTGCCGGATTGGGCAAAACGTTTTGTGGTTGGTGCATCAAAGCAAAGAGAAAAGAAAGGGAGCATTAATTATGGAGGATTGGTCACTCTTTTTGTGGCTAGCTTGGTTGGTGCTATTCCGGATGAGCAACCTCGAGTGTGAGGGAATCACCTTTAAAATGAAGCGGGGTTGGCGGAGACCCATATGATTCATCCTTTGGACACGGTTCCATGGAGTTGTCATTGGTTGGGGGAAGGGGGTGTCCAATATATGAAGCTACCAATGAATGGCCCCCTTCCAAGTGGACCAAGAGCCCGGGATTTCTTTTGCCCCGCCGAGGGCAACCTCCCCAACCCACCCCCACAAAGAATGCGGAAGAGAAGAGCGGTTGAATCTTCCCAAGGCCCCCAACAAGAGGAAGAGAGAGAGGTTGGGATCATTGAGGGGGGATTCCATGAGACCCACACATTCCTTCGTCCTACCAACCGCCTCAAGACACTCCTATGTTTGAGGCCGGGGGTTCCTCAAGTCCACCTTTAGCACCATGGCAACACCAAATGTTCAAGTACTTTGAGGAGACCCGGGGGACGTTGCAAGCAATTAGTGGGAGGGTTGAGAGCTCCCATTCTTGGCAACAACAACAAGGGCCAAGATTGGAGAGTTTTGATCGATTTCGGAAATCTTTTGAAGAGTATAAAAGGTTGGGAGATGAGGCCGAATTGGCCCAAAGAAGAATGCTTGAGGGGATTGCAAAGAGGCAAGAGGAGTCTTATGTGTGGTAACAACAAAGCGCCAAGGCTTGGGCGGAGAATCAAGCAATGTGGCAAGAGGAAAACAAGTGGCGTGAACAAGTGAGCCACCAATTTGGGGTGCAAAACGAAAGGCACCACCAATACCTTGAGGATTCTTACTATGATGCTAAAGCCCATGAAGACTCCTTTGGCCTCATTCAAGGCCTTTTCGGAATGACTCTCCACCAAAATGAACCAACCTACCAACCCACCATTGATGAAACTCAAGTCAATGAGGCCTACATGAGGGCCAAGCAAGAGAAAGAAAGAAGAAGAAACAACCGGGGGGCATATGAGCGAGGAGAAGGCTCGGGCCCCTCCAACTAATCCCTTTGAAGAAGTTGGCACTCCTCCACATTGAGGACAATGTGAGATTTAAGTGTGGGGGAGTGAGAAATTGTAACATATGTATTTTGTCCTTCTTGTCAATGCAAAAAAAAAAAAAAAAAAAAAAAAAAAAAATTGAAAATTCCGGCTAGGTGAAAACCCACAAGGGTGGGCACCTAAGCAAAATTGGAAAAGGTGGCCGAGGACGGAATGAAAACCCGAAAGGGCATTCCGGGCAAAATGAAGAATCGAGTTGCGAGCCACCAATGAGAGGAAAGGAAAAAGCTAAGGTGAAAACCCGAAAGGGCACCTTAGGCAAAATGAGGGATTTTCAAACAAAAAAATCGAAAAATTGAAAAATGCAACACCAAAAAGATGGAGGGATAAGAAGGGAGCAATAAGGAGGGTCTTGGAAGGAGGTTAGATTTAGGATTTAATTTCTTTTTGAGTCAAAGAAAATTGTTTCAAATTGGTGGTTTTTCATGTTGGCTACTAGGTTGTTGATCTTTATTGGTGTTTGGCCAACTTAGTAGCATAACTTGCATTGCTTGGAGTGATAAGGGGGTGATATAAGGGGAAGATGAATGATTTGGAGGATTGGTTGGGTCACTTTGCTATTGCCTTGGGATAAGGCAAGAGTGACCACTTCTACTTTGGTGATATAAGAAGGGTGGAGTTGCGTGATGAGTCGGCGTTGGTGGTGTGTCGTGTCCTTGTTTGAGGGAGACATAAGGCGGGGGAGTGAGTGAAGAGTGTGTCAAATTTGAGTCAAGTTCTTTTCTTTTTAATTGGTGGTTGTGTTTTAAGGGAGATATAAGAAGGAAGAGGAAAGGGAAGAGTGATCATTCTCGCCTACACTCTCTTGTAGACTTCATGTTGCTTGTTTTGGGTTTTGCTCGGGACTAGCAAAAGTCTAAGTGTGGGGGAGATTGATAGTAATGTGTTGTGTCGGTCTAAGAGGGTGATTTTATCACCCTCTTGTCTTTTAATATGGGTCTTTTAGTACACTTTTCCTAGCAATTGGCAATTGGTTATGTGGTGGTAACTTGGGCACTTTACCTCGGTTGGACACTTGATCTTAATGCACGGAACCTGAGAGGCAATAGAGCACCTTTTAAAGGTCAAGACAAGGCACGAGAGGATCACTTGTAACCCGAAAACCAGTTGGGAGAAGTAGGAATGAAGATTGGAAGAAATGAAGGCAATTGAAGAGGTCTAGCTCGTGGAAAATAGAAGTCCAAAAATGCGAGCCTGTGCGTAGCCTGCGCAAACAGGGTGCACAGGTGCGCACAATTGCGCAGTAAGAAAATTCTTGCGCGACTGCGCACTACGCTTTCGGGTTTTCTAATCTTCTTTTTGGGCTTCTTAATTGGAAATCTTTCTAGGTTTTCGTGAAGCCCTATATATACCCGAGAGTTTGAAGACCTAAAGCATTCACCTACCATCCTTTCATCTCATCTAATCTCATATTTCGGGTTCTAATCTTGTAATAATTTAGAGACAATTTCCATTCAAAGTTGTAATCTTTCCTTTGTTGTTGGGTTTATGAAGACTATGGAAGGTTAAATCCTTCCCTACTTGGTGTAATCCATTGCAAGCTTTCATCTTTATCATTGTATTGACTCCTTAATCTCTACTCTTTCATTTATTTCAATTTCTAAGTTTTAATGATATGATGAATGTTTTGTTGTGAGAAGTAATTACCCTTGCCTCTTTAATGTTCATCTATTGCTTGTTTATTGCAAAGTTTCTTGCTTTTGTGATAACTTGTTGAAGCATCTCATGATTATTGATATCTTGGTTTAAAGTATCAACCTTTGTGAGTAGAAATTGATTATATCATTGGATTTGTTGGCTTAGACATATCTTTGTGATATCCCATTTACTTTTCTCTTGGTTTGCTCTTCATGCTAGTGGTTACAATTCCTACATGGTTTAATGTTAGAATTTGTAGTCTAAGTAGGATTATCATTGTTGGCTTAGATAGTGGTAATCACTTGCCTGAGGATTGTTGTTGGGTAAATGAAATTGGAGAGAAAAGAGTCTTGCTTTGAGAAAAGTTGGAACTTGTAGGATTATACCAAGTTCTCACCTCTTATAATTGTTACTTGCATACCAAGTGTTTGTTGTCTTGTTTCATAGGAAAAATCACATCTCTTTCATTTTGTTACTTGTTTTCTCCATGACAATTCTCCATATATGTCTCTCTATTGTTGTTCATTGTTAATACCCATAGTTTGTGCATAGTTTTGTGTTTTGTTCATTTCCATTAATCTAAATTCAAGTTTTTAGTCTTAAATCCCTTCTCTTGGGTTCGACCCTTACTTCCCTTTACTACTATTCTTAATTGCATAGTGTAGAGTCGAGTCTGGTTTATAAATTGTTAATTTGATAGGTTAATTCTAGCATTTAACGACCTAGTCTCATTCTCTATCACTCAACACCAAATTCAATTTAATATGATTATTAGTGATGACTCGTTATTAATGTTGCCCTTCTGAACAGGAAATGACTACAGCACCGACAACTCCCAAAATTCTGTTATGTCCCCTGCTATCAACAATCACTGAATGTCTTCAATTGCCAAAGCCAGAATACAGTGTTGTGGATTGGGCATCAAACAAAGTGCCAATCACTGTGAAGTCCTTTGATGGATCTATTGATGTAGTGTATGTAGGAGGACCATCTGCAACAATTCAATGTTCCTCTGAAATTGCAGCACAACTGGCCATTTCTGACCTGAAGGGCATATATGACATTTACGTAAAAGACGTTACTTCCTCAGAAATCAGGTCTCCAAAAGGTGCACAAACCTATGACGTCTAAAGCGACAGGAACTTGGACGTCTGGTCAAGGCCCTACCCAAAATAGAATCCCTGGAAGAATTCGATTCGCCTGAAATCGCACACCTACGTGTTGTTTTCATAGATTTCGAGCATCTTCTGAACACAATTAGAAACCAGATCCCTATAGATTGTTCAGATATTGAGGTCATCGAGCACACACCTTCAAGTTTCACAGCATGGGTGACAATTCTTCACCACAACACCGACTACGGCTGCACAACCATCTATAGTGACATAATTGGATCTTATGTAACCGCTGAACAAGACATTACTGCAAAGGTTATTAGCTATTTAGTACCTATTTACAACCTTCAGATCATAGATGCAAACTATAAAAACACCAAATATGACATCAACGCTCTCATACGCAACACCATCAAGGAAAAATGCAAGCTCTTGAAGGAGACTACTCCATTCGTTCACAAAATTTTAAGCATTGAGACGACTGTTGAGAGTGTTAAATTACCCCTCACACCAGAAAAACACAATGTTCGAGCACTGCGCCCAAAGAAGTTGCCCTCTACACAAACAACGTCTCACCAACACCCTACCTCTAGAACTACCTCAGCATCCAAGGGAGATATGTTTATGTAGGGATAGTTTGCTACTTAAGATCGTGAGCCGACGTTTTGACTACTGAAGTGCTGCATCGTACAAATTGCAGCAAAATGTTTTGGACCGACATTAAACAATTGTTATCACTGTTCGCGATCAGTATTATTAACTATGTATATACGTTATCCTTTCACTGTTAGACGTTAGTTACTATCGTATTTAGAATTCAGTTGAAAACATATGTGCTGATTCAAACAACGGCTGCTTCATCAGGTTGGTGAAAAATCAGGGTTAAGCTATGATTAGTTTGTTCAACCTACTAAACGTTTCCAAATAGTCTTATTGTCTGCAGTATAGTTGTGTCCTACACAACACCATAACGCAAGGCACTGCAATGATCAAACCATAAAATGTCCTTATGAATATCTCCTGCAAGAGATAATGTTAAAGAACGTGAATAAAACGCGTTATCAGGATAAGAATTCGTGAGCAAAATTCGTGCAAATAGCGTCTCCGCTTAGAAAACAAATTGACCAACCACATACGAGAAATACCAAATAAGCCATAACCGCATATGCCCATTTCAACAATTAACATAATATAAGAAACAAAACAGAATACCATCTGTTGCTTTAAGCTTCTACTTCTATTACTTAATAAGGAACATTACAACAACTAATAAAAACATGCAAACAATACAATTTGTGTAAAACTTCATAGTTGAAGTAAAATCAACGAACATCTTCTTCACCTCAATAAGATCTTCATTCATATGCCTAGCACTAATGAGGTCCCCATTACCAAACCCACTTGAACATCTATTTGTAAAATCGTTACTGATTATGATGTGCTCCTCCAATAACCACTTCACAAATTGATTACAATCAAGGCATTTGAAATAAGCTTTCCTGGGGTTAGCAACGGAACCCGATATTAATGCATTTCTACCACATTTACTACAGACTTGGTTTCTAAATTCAAGACCATCCACTGGTGTGTTTTTCCAAGATAATGAAGACGACATTAGGGAAAGATTTCTGGAAAATAGAAACTACCGAATATATGTGTGACTTTTACAATGGAAAAGGTACAAAAGAGCAATTAAGAGATGCTCCTGAAAAATGACAGTGCAAATGAGAATAAAAAGGAGCCTCAAAAGGGCAAATAACTGTACCTAATTGGCGGGAAAAAGGTGGACATTTGGAGGGAAAGATAGAACACAGTCACTAACGAATAAATAAAAGGAAACCGTGTCTGAACTACCCACGAAGTCGTTTGAGGCGCGAGTCTTATTACGTCCAGGAATTGGTTGGATAAGGTTATTGTTAAGGAGTTTCGGTTTTAAAAATTAGTAATTTAGGAAATATAAACAAAAAAGATTATTTAATTTCTCTGTCAAAAACTTTTTTTTGGGGGAAAACAGTCTCCATACATAATTTCAATGAGGTCTGATTTTCATCGTCGACGTTTTCATTCCAAAAGACGATAATGCCTTTTGTACATTACTCTCATTTATCTCTCTAAAAAAAATTCTCTCTAATTCCACAAAAAACCAACTAAATTAAAATAAACGACAACAACAATTAACAAGATTAATTAGCATGATGGAACCTGAATCATCGGTACGTAAACAACATAATCACTTCATTTTTTTTGTTAATTTTCTTTATGTGCGCATCGTTAGATCTATTCGTTAGTTGATTTAAGTCACGCAGTTACTTAATTGTAGTAAACATTGCGGTTTTTTTGCTTAAAATATGACATTGTGCAACCCATGGACCAACCTCTAAGACTAAGCGTACGACCATAGGACAAACAATGAACCCCGGCGTGTGACCATGGCAGCACGATGAACCCCAACGTGTGACCATGGCAACACGTTGAGATCCTACGTGTGATCATGGCACCACGTTGAGATCCTACGTGTGTGACCATGGCAGCACGTTTGGATCCTACGTGTGACCCATGGAAGCATGTTGAGATCCAACGTTTGGCCCATGGACCACGTGAGATCTGGACGTTTGGCCATGGTCGGGTGTTGAGATCCACTGTTCGGCCATGGTTGAACATTGAGCGTCGTGGTTTGGCCATGGAGTGATTGTTCGGTCTCAACTTTCTGTCCGTGGTCGGACAATAAACTCGTTTTCGCTTGTTTTGCTCCCGTTTAACGTAATTTATTAGGTTATGTATCGTTTTTATTGTCTAATTATTGTCAAAATTGCATGAAGCAGGATTCATGGGAGAGTTTTGGCGAGAATTCAATTGATTACAACTCGTTGTTTGTGACGACTTTAGATTTTGAAACTCGTGATAAAGCTTTCAATGGGGCTAATAGTGTAGCATTCGAGAATGGGTTTGCTTTGGTTAAAGCAACTAACGGAGCAAAAAATAGAAAATAAAAAGGGTTGTTGGGATGTTATTTTCGATGTAAAAGACATGGGCTACCCCCGCTAATAGATGATCTCGAGAAGCCAAGGAGGACGCAAAAGTGTTCATTCTTGTTGCGTATTCGTTTCGTGCAAAATTCCGTGGTTAAAAAATGATCAAATGACGATATTTTGGAATATTGTAACCTCGGAGGGTGGTGAACAACACAACCACAACGTAGCAGTTTATAAGGACGGGGATCGGCACTTCCCGGGATTGGGTAAGGAGGAGAAGGCATATGTTAGGCAACAAACTATGGTCGGGGTTCAACCGAGGGATATTAAAAATGGTCTTCATCTAAAAACGCCCGAAAAACCTCAACCGTCAAGCACCCAGATATATAACGAGACAAGAAAAATTTGGAAAGAAGTTAGGGGTGAAAGGAATATCGCTCAACATATGTTGGGTCTAGTGGTACAAGCGAAATATGTGCATTGGCATGAGAGTAATACCGAGACAAAAGAGATCATGCATATTTTCATGGCACATCCCGAATCCGTGAAGTTGTTCCGGGCTTATCCTTATGTGGTAATCATGATTCGACGTATAATACCAACATATACAAGAATTCAGTCATTGAGATGGTTGGTGTCACACCCACCGGATCGTCGTTTTTAATTGCATGTTCGATGCTTCCTACCGAGTCCGACGAGTGTTACAAGTGGTTGTTGAAGAAGTTAGGTGACATTTTATATTGCATGAGATCGTCCCCTTCTGTTTTTGTCACCGGCCGGGAATTGGGTTTGATCAACGCTCTTAATGCAATATATTCCGGGGTTGATCACTTATTGTGTCGATGGCATGTGAACAAAGCTGTCAATTCTAAAGCTTTGGGATTCTACCAAACTGAGAGGATAAAGGCATTTATCATCACAAATCCAGAAGACGGTTGGAATAACGTGATCATGCACTTACTGAGCAAGCGTTTTAGCAAGCTTGGGCGTCTTTCAGTCGTAAGTGGGGACGTATAGCCAAATTATATCGGGAGAGCTTGGGGTGAGCACGCAGGGAAGTTTGTTTTATGCTATACAAACGAGGTCTTCCATCTTGGTAACACAGCAACTTCCCGTGTTGACTCAGCACATTCTCTATTGAAGGCTTGGTTGAAATCTAGTCATCTCACACTTGATACCATGTAGTCCCGTATCGACGCCATGCTCGAAGGTCAACATTCAAAAATTAGAAAAGAACTCGAAGCTTCAAAGAGTATACCAAGGATTAAATCTCGTAGTTTCTCTTTGTTGAATGGGGTCGTTTCCACTAAGGCCATAGAGATAATGGAGAAAGAACTATTGAGAGGCCTTGGATTGGGTATCGGGTTGGAGGATGGATGCGGACACTTGATACGAACGACTCATGGATTACCTTGTGCATGCAATTTGGTTTCTTTGCACAACAGAGGTAGGAGGGTCCATCTCGAGGATATTCATGTCTTTTAGAAGACATTGATGTACGACAGTCCTGAACAAATGCCGAAAAATTACACCGATTTGTTCGAGGAACTTGTAAATGATTTGAGAAATGGCGACCTGGTGTACCGAAGGGCGGTCCTAGACTTGTTACGTGACTTCCAACATCCGGAGGACGGAGATATTTTGCCACCCCTTATTAATGAGCATCCGAAGGGTCGTCCGAGAGGTTCTACAACTAGAAACAAGTCGGGTTTCGAGCATACCCAAAGGAAGTTCGGGACACCAAGCACTAACGATTCAACAAATGCACAACCGCCACAACATAGAGTTGGTGATTTCGAATCGAGAGGTCCTGATGCTCCGTCGGAAAGGAACTTCACCATTGGTCGTATATCATCATGGGACAAACGGTTCGGTATTCCTGAGGTGCTTTGGGGCCACTTTGACGGTTGGGTGGATGTTGGAGATAACGTGCATTGTGGATTCCGGGTGATATCTCACGCCTATCGGGGCCAAGAGGCAGATTATATAGTTATGCGGGAATAGTGTGCCAAGGAGATGAAGAGCGACGATATATACAGACAGTTGTTTGGAGTTTACCCATCATCGACCACCGGTCTAACAGGGTTTGAGTCGGCTATTATACGGACGAAGTTCTTTACTCCGATAGCGTGTGGGTATGAACATTGGATGTGTGGTGACCATTTGCTCGTGTTTACAACGCTTTTCAACTGGAAAATATGTGTTATTGGTCATATACGACGGGATAATGGAGAGAAAGTTTGGGAATGCTATTGAACACTATAATACCATTGAAGACCCCAATTGCAGACCGACAACCGTACGGTATTATGTGGATTATCCTCTACCATGACCATTGGACGCGGTTACATTCTAGATCGCCGATTGAGAGTCTACCTATGCCACCACTTCACCCCGCTTGGTTGACCTACCGAGATGATAGTGTTGCTCACCTTGATACGTTATACCAGAAAACATTACAACTGGCATACTCACCTGAACTCGACACCAAGAAAACGTCGTACAAGGCAAAAATAAGTTTAAATTTAATTAAGTTGTACCATTATTCCATTAAATATGAATTTAATTAAGTTGTACTATTATTCCATTAGTTATGAATTTAAATAAGTTGTGTTTTAACTTTATTATGTCAATTATCGATAATGTACCGTTTGAAATTTCAAAAAATATAACCGTTTGAAATTTCAAAAAATATAACCGTTTGAAATTCAAAAAATTGTTACCGTTATAAATTCAAACATTATAACCGTTATCAATTGGGTATAAATACCCCTTGCTGATGTCCATTCCAATCACAACATCTCATCTTATTCACTATTAAAATCCCGATTACTCAATCAAATTCATTCACAAGAATACTAAAATGGCCACAAATGCTCAAAAAATCAGAGTGTACCAACAAAAGATCGACTCAATGGTTGACGATTTACCAGTGTTAGTGGCTCGTCTTGAATTAGTCGTCCCAAGTAACACTGTATGGTACTTGCTTGAGGAGCTGCCAATTGGCTCTCTATGTAATATCTTAGCCGGAAACTGGGAGGATTTCGGCACTCCTCCCGTTAATGACGATGTTGTGTCTGCACAAACATTAACAGAAAAGATGTGGGAGTATCAAAGGTTGCGAAGTGATGTCATCGTATATTTTGAGCGCATACTGACCGTGCTCGATTACGCAACACTTTCCGATTTGTGTGCCGGTAGAGTGTTCAACCTCGGAAATGCCAAAATCGACATCATAGATATCTATGATCAATATGTTGCTACTCAACCTAAAGAAATTGAGGCCGGAGACGATGTAGAAGATTTGGAATCGTCATCTTCATCAGCTGAAGATAATTAAGTTCGAATTTAAATTCAAATTTAATAAAAATAAATACTATGTTTTAATTAAGTTGTATTTTCAATTTATGTCATTTTTTAATTTCTGTCTTGTTTTAATTAAGGTGTATTTTCAATTTATGTCGTGTTTTAATTAAGTGTATTTTTAATTAAGTTGTATTTTCAATTTATGTCGTGTTTTAATTAAGTGTATTTTAAATCTCGTCGTTTCATTATGGGGTTGATCAATAAAATGATTACTAAGATAAATTATCCATACAAAGAGACAAAGTCCACAAGGAAAAAAAAACGACGATAAAATTATCCATACATGCAAAAAGAAAAAAAATAAATACTAAACTAAACTACTCGCCATACACGTCTTCATAGTAGAGACGCATGTCCTCGAACAACGCCTCTAAACGATCTCTCCCCATCTCCTCATTGGGTTGTTGGTAGACGGTCTTGAACTGACGACTAAGGGCTAGGGCGACCTTCGGCTCCTCATGAAACGGGACTGAAGGAACCGGTACTCGGTGTAAGGGGGGAAAGAAAAACGGGTGAGAATGCTCACGATACCACCTCATATGCCCGTCAATGACATCGAATAGCATAAATGCTTTAGTTGAACGATGTCGGAGCGATACAATCGAACCGCTGGCCCCCCACGTCCTATCGGGCTCTTCCCCGAACTCAAGCCTATAAATGCCCTTCGCCAGGCGCTGCTCAATAGCCGGAATCGGCATCGGATACGGGATACTCTAAAGATACCCATACTGACGCATGCGCCGATCAGGCTGATACGACTCTACTATGTTAAGACACCTGATGAAACCCATGTAAAGCGACGCCCTACATGAGTCCTGGGGATGTCTCCCGTAGGGCAGCCATCGGACATGCTCCGCCCCATGCCGGTCTAAACTCTGACGCCGAATCTGTAATATCTCACGATCACCCTTAAACCGAGGGAAGCGGGCCCAAGCCTGAACTAGTGGTCTGTTCTGGAGATAGAATCCACCGCTAGGTCGGAATTGGGGAAAATACTCGTATATCCATGCCTGGAGTAATGGTAGACACCCGCAAACACCAACTGTCTCTTGGCGCGAAGCCATCCCCAACTGCCGGTACAAGTAAGCCAAACAACCGGCACCCCAAACATACGAATCAACCAGATCAAGACTATCAATTAAGGGCAAAAACTGAGCGTTCACCCTATTACCACTCTTATCCATGAAGATAGTATGTCCCAATAAAAGCAAAAGGTAAGCCCGGAACGCGTCATGGTCGTTCCCCTTCTCAACAATATCCCTCAACCCTGTCGTCAGTAAACCACCGTTCTTATAGAGCGGTGGTACCACTTCCCTCGGAGGAACTCCATAAAACTCCGCTATCTTCCCCCTCAAACCCGAATCATCAGTCCCGTCCATACCGTCCACATAAATCCGGTCACCAGTAACCGGTAAGCAAAGAATACGCTCCACATCGTGAAGCAGATACTAATCTCTCCAAAAGGCATATGGAAAGTGTTAGTATCTGACTGCCACCTCTCTATAAAAGCAGTAAGGAGGTTATCGTCTAAACCGGTGGTCAAACAGTCCATCAAAACTCCAAGCCGGCTCGAATGAACCCTATCAGCAACATCATCGGAGAGCTCAATAGCCAGAATATCCCTCGCAGCACTCGGCCTCTTGTAGCATTTCAGCAACGATCTTAAGCTATCCGGGTTAGGATTCGACCAACTACTGAACGCAACATATCCAGCAAAGCTCCATAACACGAAACTCTTTGCAGGACCACCATGAACGGGTTCTCTCAAGATCCAAGAAGTATCTCTCATCGGCCTTGGCCTCGGCCTCGACCTGTCCGTGCTCGAGGACGACTCTCTGACACTCGCATAGCGGCCTCTAGGATCCCGGGTCAACCTCTGAGTCAACTCCCCCTGGGATGATGGGTTCCCTACGACCCGAAACTGATCAACATCCACATCCTATGACCTCTCATCCAACACCGCCACCGCCTCCTCCTCCTCCTCCTCCTCCTCCTCCTCTCCAACATGCCGGTAACTACCAGTAAAATCCCGTGAACTAGCCTCCTTCGAAGCAATAGCTGTAACACCCCGTATTTTATAATAATATTTTATTATAAAACTATTTTATTTAAATTAATTATTTCGAAGTACAAGGATGTATTTTGGAAATATTTATATTTATCGTCTTCATTCTCTATTTTATTATTTCACGTTTTGGACTACTTTTGATTGGGTTAAAATGTCCGTGCACAATTTGACTATTTTAATTTAATAATTATCTCTTTATTATAAGCTCTCCTTGCGTTTTAATATGGTCCAATCCGTTTTGTAATCAGATAATCCATTGTATGAGCTAATGGACCCAAAGCCCATTAGTTAATCCTCTTATAAATAGATTTAACCTAGCAAGCAACTAGGTCATTCTCTCCTCTTTGTTCACATGAGATTGCCGCACGTCTTTCCTCCTCTTTCTCTCTTCTGTTCTCTTTTCTCCCTTTGAGTCCATTGTTGTATATCTTTTCTTCTTCCAAACTCATACACAAATTATATATTCACAATCCTCGCTCTTATCCTTACAACATATTCTTCTCCATATATTTTTATGAGAATTATTTGTATGGGCCTTTAGACCTACCTTTAAGGTCTCTTATTTTAATGGGTGAAGAAGAAGAATAGCCTTTCATGACGTTTTCAAGGGTTTCGGTCTGTGCTTTTATTTTGTGTCGCTTTTCGGGATGTTGACACGTGTTGGAGACAAGGATTTGATGGTCGTGTCTTTCTTGGAGGTTTTCATTAATTTGCATCATTAATTGCTAAAAAGGTAACTAGGTGTTTTCTTTTAATTGTGTTTATGCCAATTGATGTAATTAATATGATTTAATGATTGATTTGTATGATTAGTACATGTTTGATTGTTTATTATCATGTTAATTATGTTTTCGCATGTTTGTATATGATTTAATGTTTTAATTATATATCGTATGTTGTTTATATGTTTATTATGGGTGTCATGCACGCAATTAGGGTTTACGAATAAACCCTAGTGGCGGCATGATAGGCGGCCAAGGGTGCTCTCCAAAGTTATAGCTAAAGCTAGTATAACCTTGATGATGATTCAAGTGTTACAGCTGAAGTTAGTACAACTTTGGGTTGTTGCTCTAGTTATGGCTGTTTGAGTTATAATCTTGGAAATATGAATTCAAGGTTGTAGCTGAATATACTATAACATTGATGTACGAGATAAGGTTATAGCTGGAACTAACGTACCCTGAGATTTATGGCTCAATGTTATGGTTGGAACTAGTATAACTTTGAGTTTTATGTCAAGGTTATAGTTGAGGTAAGTATAACTTCAAGTTATAAATGTTGAAGTTATAGTAGAGGTTACTATAACCTCGCATCCATAGTTCATGTTATGACTAAGGTTATTATAACCTTGGTTGTTTATGCTTGCTTCACATGTTGTGTTGTGTTCAGTTATTGTATGACAATGTGTGCATGTGTCGTTGGTTACTCTTGTTCATATGTTGGTAGGACAGTCAGTTAAACTGTTCTACTATGTTGAGTCGTGATGTTAATCACGCCTGAGTTGTACAGTCAGTTAAACTGTGCATTTGCATGAGTTAGACAGTCAGTTAAACTGTTCTTCTGAGTTGAGTCGTGATGTGGTTCACGCATGTCGTGTGCAGTCACTTAAGCTGTGCATTTATTTGTTGGCTAAGTCGAATAGATGACGGTAGTATCAGTTAAATACTATCGGAATTAATCAAGAGCTGCTCTTCGGAGGTTTATTGGTCTATGTTCGGGGTGGCCGATTCGTCGCTTAAACGTTCGGTCCCGAGTGTCATTCGATGTACGATTAATGCATCGAGAGGTCCGGCCAGGTCTTAGGCATATAGGCAAAGGTGATACGCTATACATAGTACCGTGGTGTATCGCTTAAATACTTCACAACGAGTTGGTTCGCCGCTTAAACGCTCCATCCGCTAGTTCATCGCTTAAATGTTCTAGCGGCGTTCGCTCTATTCGCTATGCTTTGTTGCTAGCTTTGTGCCTTATGTGCTGTGGATCGTGTCTACTTGGGTTTTTAGTTGTCCATGGTCTAGTTATTGCATATGATCTAAGTTAATATAGTCTCATTCGTCTAGTGTTATGAATGTCATGAGTAGTAAGTCTGAGTTTGATTTTCATGAGTATAGATGATCTCACATGTTTACTGTTCTTGCATTTCAATTGTTAACGATTGTTGGTTATATTCAATTGTTGTAAACATGACTGGGAGAGCATCTAGTTACTCCCGACTGATTGTCGACCCCCTTCTCAGGTTGTTTAGATTGAACGCTTGTTGCTGACTGGTTGATGCTTGCTTGGGGAATGTGCGAAGCGAGCTTAAAAATAAAATAGGAGTTTGCTTTATGTTTTAAGAACCTTTGAATAATGTAATAGTTTGGCTTTTGATTTAGTAGCGAACCGGATTGGTCAGGTGTTTCCGCCACCTAGACCCATTTATTATCACATACTCTGATAATATCTTTATATCATATGTTTTTCCTTTGTTTCATAATCCGGGTTGTTACAGTTGGTATCAGAGCGAACACGCTCCCAACTCTCGCTTATTTAATGACTAAAATAATTGACTTAGTAAATGAGTGAGAGTAAATGGGGTAGAAAAATTAAGGAATTGTTTGTTTATGCCTTAATGTTTTTTTTTTATCGTTTTTAATTTTATTACATGTGTTGTCGGTCATGTACTTGTTTGTTTATGCGTTAATGTTTCGTATATTTATCAATTATGTTTCATGTGTTGTTTATTCACATGTTTATTTATGCCTTAATGTTTCATATCTTTATTAACTGCATTACATTTGTTGTTTGTGTACTTACTTTTCATGCCTAATGTTTCATATCGTTACTAATTGTATTACATGTGTTATTCACGTACCTGCTTGTTTGTGTTTTAATGTTTCATTTGCTATTAATTATATTGAATGTACAGTTTATATATTGTGTTTTTTATGACTTGATGTTTTGTTTCGTCATTAATTGCATAAGATATGTTGTTCATGTATGACTTTTTCGAGCATGCTTTGTTGATTTTAAAGACAGTCAATTTTGAAAATCTTGTGCGTCATAGTCAACTTTAGTGTAGTTGTAGGAGTGGACTCGAAGTGAGGTTTTGAAATGGGCTTGGGCCCGAAATTTGACTCGACAAATGGGCAAAGTTTTGACTCGGTTTTGCGCTAATAATTGGCCTTTTCGAAATTTACACTTTAAAAGGATTTTGATTTTACAAAAATCGTCATGGTTTCGTTTAGAAATGGTGATCACGTAAGGTACAAACATTCATACAAGCATTATAACGGGATGCTGAGTGCATTTAGAAGGGTTTTGGTTTAAAGGGTGGGTTGCCATACCGAACAATCACACCCGAAGTCTGTGGAGAGGCTCGTACCAAACACGAGTAAGGCCGATTCCTAATCCATTTCCCCAAGTAGTGAAAGTCCTTGATACAAACAAGAGTAAGTACCATGGTATGGATGACGTCAATCGCTATCCATCCTTAGGCCCAAATAAGAATTAGGACCGTTTAGACGGGACGATTGGTCAAATGGGTTGGGTTGGGCCTAGGAAGGCCGAATGAAACGATCTAGGAAGACCGAGTTATGAAAACCGACAATTGTCTTGTACAAACTATTCCCTAACCTTGTTGAAGTTTCACCCTTTTGGCTACACGTAAGTGTATTATCCCCAGCGGAGTCGCCAAACTGTGGACGCGGGCCCACGGGGGCGCTTGGGAGAGAACAAGCGTTTGCATTTGTGAAGTCGCCACCAATTTATTGTGTAAAATTGGAAACCGTTCGAACACCTCGTGCCATGTCAAGACACAAAGTAGTGACATGAACACTAAGCAATCGTTACCCTTAGCATTCTATGTCTAGAATGACTCTCGTGGATGCCAATGAACACGGATGTTCACAGAGATCTGGAGTAAGGGGTGAGGGTACGTATTAGGAAGCTCTTTTGATCGAACACCTAATCCCGCCCGCCTCGATAGCGGCCTCTACTAATGATTAGGGAAGTTATCTATACTCGATGTATCGTCGATTATATGCATGCAATCCAACATCCAAGTTTTAATCCTAGCATGTGAGGAATTAGACTAAGTCGGTGAACAATTAATTTAGCAAACAATTAGGTCGAAGTAGGAATTTAAGTTCAATTACATGTGAAGGCATACAAACAATGCGATAAAATAAATACAATAAATACAATAGAAAATTACAATAATTACATCGGATTCAATGATTTATGTCGAAAATACTTTTAAAACGGATAATTTGAGAAAGAATAAATAAACGAATTAACGAACAGGAATTAGGCGATAATACGATTAATAGTTAATTACATACGCAAACTAATTAAACTAGGTCAAAGCAGAACGGAAGTTCAGAGACAGAAATCAACCTGGAAGAGGCGCAGCAGAGCGCGCTCTGAAGAGGCGCAGATTTCTTTGCGCTCTGCATTCAAGGTGAGTTCGGCCGTGAAGTTTGAATCGCAAATCGTTAATGTTCGTTGGTGAATTTAATGATTTATTATGATATTTGACTCGGATGAAAGTGATTTAATACATTAATTACATGCGAATGAGTCATAAAAACGATAAAACATGGATGAAACGAATGTGAACGAATTAATTACGTGAATGAAAGATTGATTAGTGACATGAGTGAACTAAATAGGGTAAATATGACGAATTAGTGAAAAACTAATGATGGATGAACAGATGGAAATATATCAAAGATCGAATTCCAGAGACTCAATATGAAAGAATCGAATCTCTACAACCCGGATTGATTTTAAAGACGAATACCCGCAAATATTGGTTATAAGGGATTTAATGACGAATTATATACTAATGAGGATAAATAATATGTTAAAGTTATTATACTTAAAACTATCGTGTTAAAGAAACAATGAACAATTGATAACGAAACATCTCGTAAGAGGAAAATGATTAAGATTAATTAAGTTGATTATGGTGTAGTTGGTCAAATTGGTCGGTCATGCAAACAAGGCTGGTACTCAGAAGGATCCGAGCTTACGTGGTCGAAAGTTCAAGCACGTAGACGCCAAAAAGTAAGAACGTGGTCTAGAATGCAAAGGGAGAAGAGAAGGACGGACACTCGCGTGAGAAATATGAGGGGCAAAGGCTCCTATTTATACTAATCACACGAAGGAATTAGGGTTTTCGGAGAAACTTTGGAAGTGAATCTCGAAAAGATATGAAAAGCTACGAAAAATACGCAGAAAAGGACTTGGGAAGATGCGCAGCAGTCACTGCGTCCCTTGGAAGAGGCGCAACACCTGCTGCGTCTGTTCCCAGGTGGTTTCCTCCTGCGGAAGAAAGATTTCCGTGTTTAATTTATGGAATAACGGATTAATCTTATTTTCCTTAATATTTTGTGTGAATATTACGGGAAATCCTTTACCAAAGATTAAAAGATTGTGAAATATGGAATAGAAATATCCGGAACATTCCAGAACATTCTGACTCGGGATTTAGTGGTTATCAGAAAATGAAGACGGTTTTAGGCCCGGACTCCAAATGTACTCTAATTAGTGTCAAAACGACTGTATCGGCGCGTAGATGACAATTAAGAGGTAGACATCAGTGTTTGAGCAATCACTTGACGATAAACTTACGAACTGTCACAAATCGTTCCGCGTACCAAACATGCGGCCCAATCATCACCGGGTGGTTTGCAGGAGGTGCATAAATGAGGTATCTACAACACTCGACCGAATGGACCAATTTCCAGAAGCTGGAAACATTCTGGAAAATAGGCCACTCGATTGAGTGAAAATTTAATCGACCGAGTGAGCTCGCCACTCGACCGAGTGGAGCTGGGCTGGGAATTACACGGGTTTAACCCCATTTCTCCACTTCTTATCTTCTTCATCCTTTCTTTTCATCTCACAACGACCACTCCAAAACTCACTAAAAATCATTTTAGCAACTTCATTCTACCCCTTTGGTGCTTAGGATCAAGATTCTTGCTACATTTCATCTCTTTAATTCCTATCATTTCAACAATGTAAGTGATTATCATTCTCCTAATTTTTCCACAAAACAATTTCCTAAGATCTACACTAATTCACTCAAGTTTTATAAATTATTTGCATACTTTTGTTTAATTCTTGTTAGGACTTAACATTCTACATCATTATTGTTACTAAAAATCAAATTTTTATGTCAAAATTTTGGTCACCATTAAGGGGCACGAAAATGCTTAGTAATGAACCTAACCTTTGTTGTTATGGATAGATCTTGTTTTATATGTGAAATTTTGTCTTAAAATTTCATCTTAAAATTCTGAATTTTAGACAAGTAATGCCCAAATTTTGAATTCATGAGTAAAACTTGGTTTATTTACTTTATAAGACTACCATCCTAGTGGTAGTGTGGTATGTGGTCTCAAGACAAAACAAAATTGCGTCTTAAAATTTGGGTGAAATTCTTGAAAACCTCCTAAGTAGCTATGAACAACTTTAATTGTGTCTTAAAAATGGTTTAAGGGTGTCGATAAGCTATGAATTAGATGATTGTGGTTACACTACGAGGCAAACCAAGAATTTTTTTTTTCCGTCTTAAAAATGTGACTAATTTCTCAAAATTTGATACTAACCATGTCAAAAACTTCATTTTTATGCTCACTACATGGTTAACTTATCCATGGTTATCTTAAATCTCAAGTTTTAATGTTTGAGGAAGCTTCACATTGAAAATTTTTCCGTCTTAAAGAACTTAAAGTGTTGAAAATAAGTACTATACTTGCCCGGATTTTTGATTCCATCAAGTCAACTCTTGTCTTAATTACTCCTTAACAATTTACATTGATGTGTAGTAATATGTAACCTTTCATGCAAGAGTTTCCAATCTTAATATTTTCAAGATTTCAAAATGAACGTGTAATACTACGGTTTTATGTGTCTATGGGTACTCTATCGAGTGGGGCTTACTCTGCCGAGTAAGTAGATTTTTACGCAAAACAGTAGTCTGCTGTAGAGTACTCGATCGAGTAAGTTGGGGACTCGATCGAGTAAGGGTCACTCGATCGAGTAAGTCACTTACTCGATCGAGTAAGTGTGTTTTACGGGCTGATTTTGACGGGTTTTGTTAATAATGCGGGATTAGTATATAAAGCTTTCGTCACTTTTCCTTAAACACTTTTTACACTCTAAAACCTTTCAAAGAGAAGATTAAAAGTTACGTTATTCGCTTTCGCCGCATTATTAGCAAATTCCAAGGCTAAGAGTGTCGATCATCTCGTTCTTTACGTCGTTGTGATCGTTGTGTCGAGGGTATGTTTTTTATATAATTTTTATAACGTTTCGTTAAGATTGGTTAAACCCTAATTGGGTAATGGTGGGGGTTTTGGGCGATTTGTATGACTTTAGTAGTAATGGTATGTGTACATGTTATAGGAGGAGGTTTCGTTGAGGAAAGATTCTGATTAGCTGCATGACTGTCTGTGGTGTTTGCATTCCAGGTAGGGTTTCCCTACTCAGTATTGATTACATAAGTGTTGTTGGTAATTATTGTTGTTGTTGTATATCGTATTGGCATTGGATTCTGATTTGATGATTGTTGGTAGTGAAATGTGATTATCATTGTATAACTGTCTGTGATCTTCAGGGTGCGTCCCTGGCTGAGTGGAGTCACTTGCGGGAGTGGCTTCACGCCCTTGATTCGCCTTCTGTGGAACCCGCCACAGAAGGGATGTGCACATTAATGAACATGGGTTTATCGCTCGATGGAGATGAGTGGGGCTTAGGTAGGAACGGCTGCGGTCCCCCACTGGCGGCGAGGAGTACTTGTTGCGATGGGTACTCTGGCAGGGCTACACACTTCAGTGTGTAGTCAGATATGTGGAGATAGGGTGGAGTTGTGGTGATTGAGATGTGCTGTTTGAGTTATTTATAATATGGTTTCATTGCAGCTGTTGTTTTTGTGTAATTAGTACTGACCCCGTTTAAATGTTTTGAAAACTGTGGTGATCCATTCGGGGACGGTGAGCAGTTATTGAGCAGGTATGAGACGATGCACATGGTTTAGCTGGGATGAGTCACCACGTTGCTGTTTTAGAAGTCTTCCGCTGTGTCGAACACTCTTTAGTTGTTTAGTAGTAGACAGTTTTGAGAACCTTTGCTTTTCTTTTATCAGTTTTTGGATTTGAGATGTATCACTTAAACTTTATTACTATTTAAGTACGTTTCATTATCGTCCATCTGATTATCATTGCCTCGGGTAATCGAGATGGTAGCACTCTTATACCTTAAGTGGTCCTGGTAAGGCACTTGGAGTATGGGGGTGTTATAAAGTGGTATCAGAGCGACGATCTTGAAACCTGTAACCAATGAACCTAATGAACATAGGGAGTCAAACTAAAATGAACCCGGGTATAAGTTGTAGGAGCTACTGCAAAGACTTGGGAGACGTCCTGAAGTCACGAACTCGCCTTACCACTTTGAACCGGTCACCCTAGGATATGAGTCGGGATCGCTATGTGTTTACCTTGTATGTTATGTATCTATATAGTAATGTGATGTGTGAAACGGTGGATGCATATATGTGGAGGATAGGAGATGTGTAGTGAAGGGAGATGATGATATGATTATACATGTTGTTAATTAAATATATGAATGGCATGATGGTTGATTTATAACGTGGCATATTAGAAACATGGAGGGGAAGTTACTGTTGTTTGAGTATACAAAGAGATATGTATATATATGTTGTTGTTTGTCGTTTTGCGTAAGAGTATAGATAATTGGAAGTGTGAGTTTGAACATGCGGGTAGTATACGTGTCTGCATGACTCGATCGAGTGGGGGGGCACTCGATCGAGTAGGTGAGTGACTCGATCGAGTGGGTGTAACTCAGTCGAGTAGGTGATTTTCCGTTTCTGGTCAGTAGTCTGTTTTTGGGCACTCGATCGAGTAGGATAGGGCACTCGATCGAGTGGGGTTAACTCGATCGAGTAGGAGGTTGGCTCGATCGAGTACGCTTTTGGGAGCTTTCTGGTCAGATTCTGGGGTTGAGGCACTCGATCGAGTAAGTGGACAACTCGATCGAGTGACCTCAACTCGATCGAGTGGGTTGTGGCACTCGATCGAGTATGTGCTGCACAGGTCATTTTCGTGTTTTGAGGTATGGGATGTGTGTTCATGTTTACCTTTTCTTATATAGTTCCAAGATCCCGCCGAAAAGAAACTCGTTGTATGCTAAGGCCGAAAACATGAGTGTGGACGACATTGTTAAGATGTTGGAGCACCAGGATGCTCTTACTGAGGCTTTGAAGAAAGTGGGGAAAGATAAGGAGGCGGGGCCAGATCACTCCAAGATAAGAATACATATAGCGAGATTTAATCCTAAGGAGTACTTGGGAACTGGGGCGCCAATTCTGCTGGATAATTGGCATAGAGAGATGGAGAATATACTCAATCTGGTTCATTGCCCAGAGGAGCTTCGAGTGGAACAAGCTGCGTTCTACTTGACGGAAGTAGCTGGTGAGTGGTGGGATAAGGTTAAGGTGAGTGCTTTGGATTTATATGTGAAACAGGGGTTACCTGCGATACCATGGGATGAGTTTAAGAGGGCTATGAGGCGAGAGTTTGTGCCAGAGCATGTGCGTAGTAAGCTGAGAGAGGAGTTTGATGATTTTAAGATGACCTCTGACATGACCGTTACTTAGTACTACCATAAGTTCAACGAGAAATCGAGGTATGCTGAGGACATGGGGCTGAACCAAGAGAACATGGCATTGAGATTTGAGAAGAGGTTGACGCCCAAGATCATGGAGAAGTTGTCGGTAGGAGTCCTTACTGATGTTAAGGAGGTGTATGAGCATGCAGGGAGAGCTGAGAGGATGGTATAGATGACCAAGGAGAACCGAGAGAGGGCTTCTGAGAAGAGGAAGGCTGAGAGCGAGGGTGGTTATCAGTCTTGTTATACGAGGGGCGGCCACAACCAGGTGAGATCATACTCTTCAGGTTCGGGGTTTAGTGCTGGAGCTTCTTACGGGCGTGGCCGTGGTGGTGGTAGTAGCAGTTGGGGTATGACTTATTTTAACTGTGGTGGTATGGGCCACAAGAGGCATGAGTGCACCAGTGCTGTAAGTGGGGGTTTCCAGAGACCGTCGCAGGGGAGTTTTCCTCAGGATCCTTCTCAGAGTTATGCTAGTAACAGACCGGCTGGATTATGGAATAACCGGGGTGGTCAGAGTAACAACAACGGTGGGGCTAACCGTAATGGCGGTAATTCATATTAGAGACCGGCGACGAACAACAACAACCAGGGGTCGGCTGCTAAGCCGTCTACCTCAGCTAGTACTGTCCAGGGAGGTGGGCAGAAGACCAGTGGTAAGCTGTTTATGATGGAGAAGAAAGCAGCTGAGGATGATGCTCACGTTATCACCGGTACTTTTCTTGTTAATGGAGTCTTTACCTTTGTTTTGTTTGATTCGGGAGCGTCACAGTCGTTTGTATCATCGAGTCATGCTAAGCTTTTGGGTTTGAGTGAGTATGAGTCTGTAAAAGAGGAAGTTTTTATATCGTCGGGTGAGTCTGTATCATGTGGGCGGTTGTATAGGGGTGTGTCTATGATAGTTGGGCAGGCTGACCTACTAGTGGACTTGTTAGAGTTTCCTTTGGAGGGTTTTGAGATGATAGTGGGTATGGACTGGTTGGGTAAGTACAAGGCTAAGATAGATTGTCATCAAAAGAGGGTTTCTTTGAGAGGTCCCAAGGGGATTAGTGTGTCTTATCGTGGATTTTATGTCAAACCCAAAGTTAAGTTGATTGCAGTAGTGACCTTGAAATCCTATCTGAGGAAGGGGTGTCCGTTGATCTTATGCCATGTGAGAGACCATAGTATGGAGAGTCCGACAGTTGAGCAGATACCAGTGGTGGGAGAGTTCCCAGATGTTTTTCCAGATGAGATACCGGGTTTGCCATCGAAGAGGGAGATTGATTTCAGTGTTGAGTTGAAACCGGGGATGGGGCCAATCTCTAAAGCACTGTACCGTATGGGTCCTAAGGAGTTGGAAGAGCTGAAGAAACAGCTGGATGATCTGACTGAGAAGAGATACATTAGACCTAGTGTATCACCGTGGGGAGCACCAGTCTTGTTTGTGAAAAAGAAAGATGGGAGTTTGAGGTTATGCATCGATTATAGAGAGCTGAACAGAGTTACAGTGAAGAACAAGTATTCTTTACCGAGGATAGAGGATTTGTTTGATGAGTTGAATGCTGCAGCGGTCTTTTCTAAGATCGATTTGAGGTCGAGTTATTATCAGGTGAAGATTCGGGAGGAGGACATACCAAAGACAGCTTTTACATCAAGGTATGGTCACTATGAGTATGTTGTGATGCCGTTTGGGTTGTCTAATGCATCTGCAGTGTTTATGGATTTGATGAACCGGGTCTTCAGTCAGTTTTTGGATCGGTTTGTGCTTGTCTTTATCGATGATATCTTAGTCTTTTCTAAGACTAAGGAGGAGCATGGGGAGCATTTGGGGATAGTGTTGCAGACTTTGCGAGACAATCAGTTGTATTCAAAGTTGTCTAAGTGTGAGTTCTGGTTAGAGGAAGTTGCTTTTCTGGGGCACGTGATTTCAAAGAAGGGTGTTGTTGTGGATCCTACAAATATAGAGGCAGTTACTCGGTGGGAAGCATCGAAGAATGTGGCTGAGATCAGGAGTTTCTTGGGTTTAGCAGGGTACTATCGATGGTTCGTGAAAGACTTTTCCAAGATAGCCAGACCGATGACAGCTTTGATGAGGAAAGAGAACAGGTTTCGTTGGGATGAAAGTTGTGAGACGGCGTTCCAAACATTAAAGGAGCGTTTGACCATAGCTCTAATCTTAGCATTACCTGAAGGGAGTGAGAACTTTGAAGTGTACACAGATGCTTCAAATAATGGGTTGGGATGTGTGTTGATGCAGAACGGGAAAGTGATTGCCTATGCTTCTAGGCAATTGAAGCCTTATGAGGAGAAATATCCGACACATGATCTGGAGTTGGGTGCGGTTGTGTTTGCTCTCAAGATTTGGAGGCACTATCTTTATGGGGCGACCTTTAAGGTGTTTTCAGATCACAAGAGTCTCAAGTACATCTTCACTCAAAAGGAGTTGAACATGAGACAGAGGAGGTGGATGGAGCTGATTGGGGATTACGACATGGATATTATATACCATGAAGGTAAAGCTAATGTGGTTGCAGATGTCCTGAGCAGGAAGAGTGTGCATTCTCTATGCACAGCTATGTCTTTGATGAGGTTGAGAGATGAGGTGGGGAAGATGGGGATACATATGATACAGAAAGGGGATGCTATAGGGGACTTGACAGTGGAGCCAGATCTTTATGATGATATTTGCAGGAAATAGGCTTTGGATCCTAAGATTGAGGAGTGGAGAGCTGGAGTAGAGTAAGGGATCGTGTCTAAATTCTCTATTCATACAGATGGCAGTGTGAGATTCAATGGGAGATGGTGTGTTCCTAATGATGAGGAATTGAGAAAGATGATCACGACAGAGGCTCATTGCACACCATATTCGGTACATCCAGGCGGTGATAAGCTATATAAAGATTTGAAGAAGACTTTCTGGTGGCCTGGGATGAAGAAGGAAACAACTGAGTTCGTGGCTCGTTGTTTGACATGTCAGAGAGTGAAAAGGGAGCAGCGACGACCACAAGGTAAGATTCAGTCTCTTGAGGTACCTGAGTGGAAGTGAGAGTCCATTTCTATGGATTTTATCGTGGGTTTACCGAGAAGTCAACAGTGTAATAACATGATATGGGTTATAGTTGACCGTCTGGCTAATTCAGCTCACTTTATGCCGATGAAAGATAATTGGACCAAGGCACAGTTAGCTTTGGCTTATAGAAAGCGCGTGGTTCGTTTGCATGGGGTGCCTAAGGATATAGTGTCTGATAGAGAAGCGAGGTTTATATCACGGTTTTGGAAAGAGTTGCAGGAGTTTATGGGAACTACCTTAAAGATGAGTAATCCATTTCATCCTGCGACAGATGGCCAAACAGAGTGGACCATCAAGACTTTAGAGGATATGTTGTGAGCTTGTGTTATGGATTTTGGTGGTAACTGGGAACAGAGATTGGACCTAATTGAGTTTTCTTATAACAACAGCTATCACACCAGTATAGGTATGGCACCGTTTGAGGCTTTGTATGGAAGGAGATGTAGGAGTCCGATTTGTTGGGATTATAGAGCTGAGGCAGTGGTTTTAGGGCCAGAGATGGTATAGGAGATGGTTGAACAGGTTAAGCTGATCAGACAAAAGATAAAAGTGGCCCAGGATCGACAGAAGAGTTATGCAGATTTACATCGTCATGACATAGAGTTTCAGGTTGGGGACAAGGTTCTTTTGAAAGTGTCTCCTATGCGTGGGGTCATGAGATTTGGGAAGAAAGGGAAGCTGAGCCAGAAGTTTATAGGAACATATGAGATTTTGGATCGTGTGGGTGAGGTTGCTTACCGGTTAGCTTTACCAGCTGCTTTGGATAGGGTGCATAATGTGTTTCATGTGTCTCAGCAGCGGAAGTATGTGAGTGATCCTTCACATGTGTTGGATGTAGAGAACATCGAGTTGGATGAGTCCTTGTCTTATCTTGAGGTGCCGAAACAGATTTTGGATCGCAAGGTTAGGAAAACTAGATATGGGGAAACTGTCTTGCTTAAGGTTCTTTGGTCTAACCACGAGGTTAAGGAGGCTACTTGGGAGGCGGAAGAGGCTACGAGGGAACGGTATCCGTCTCTGTTTGATCAGGTATGTGTGGTTACAGGGACGTAACCATGTTTCTTTTAGGGGGGTAGGAGATGGTCGCATAGAGTTTTTGCATGTTTTATGTTGGTTTAGTTCAGTTAGAAGTTGTCTTGAGTCGGGTTGAGTGTTTTTTTGGGAGGTGTGTTTTGAGTTTTGGTTATGTTGTGGTGTCGGAGTGGTGTTTGTATGTTTTGTTTTTGTTGTGGGTTGAACTTCGGGGACGAAGTTCTTTTTAAGGAGGGAAGACTATAATACTACGGTTTTATGTGTCTATGGGTACTCTATCGAGTGGGGCTTACTCTGTAGAGTAAGTAGCTTTTTACGCAAAACAGTAGTCTGCCTGTGGGGTACTCGATCGAGTAAGTTGGGGACTCGATCGAGTAAGGGTCACTCGATCGAGTAAGTGTGTTTTACGGGCTGATTTTGACGGGTTTTGTTAATAATGCGGGATTAGTATATAAAGCTTTTGTCACTTTTCCTTAAACACTTTTTACACTCTAAACCTTTCAAAGAGAAGATTAAAAGTTATGTTGTTTGCTTTCGCCGCATTATTAGCAAATCCCAAGGCTAGGAGTGTCGGATCATCTTGTTCTTTACGCCGTTGTGATCGTTGTGTCTAGGGTAAGCTGTTTATATAATTTTTATAATGTTTCGTTAAGATTGGTTAAACTGTAACACCCGCAATTTCACATTTATGGGTAACATATTAAAATTGATAATTTTATAATACTCGATTTTATTTGGTATATTATTTATTTGATTTATATTTTCAAAATCGTGTTTTAGTTTTATAAAATTTATTTGGTTTTGTTTTGACCGGAAAAACCCCTTAAAAGTCGTGTTGTGAGTTTTTAGTGCAAAACTGAGTCATAAGGCTTGTACCTTTGATTTTGGGCCTAAATAAACCTATGGACTCTCTCTAAGCCAACCAAAACTCCATCCTTTAGGGTTTTATTCTCAAAATTTCAGCAACTCCCCTTCATCTTCTTACCTTAGAAAATATGTGTTTTTCTCCATTAAAGCCTTCACAAAATCAAACCTTGAGACGGATGCCATTTCTTCGTTTCTCAACGAAATCCGGTGATTTTTGTGCCAATCTTCTCCTCTCCTTCTCCTCCTTCTTTCTATATAATAAAAATCTTACCTTTTGAATCTTTTAGAAAATCCATCTTTTTGTGAGATGAGTTTTCTAACCCTTTTTGCCTTAAACTTGTTCTAGGATGAAGCTTTAGCATTCCGGGGTGATATTGAGTCGGAATCATGTCATTTGATTAGCTAAAAGGTAACGGTGATGGGTTACTCGACATTATGTCAATTTGGGTGTTTATATGTTATAGTTTGTTCACATGTGTGTTAAAGTTAGATTCTTTACATATTTTTACTTGTTTGTTGTTGAATGAGTTTTTGTGTGGAATCTCTCTTGGTGGTTTGAGAAACTTTCTAGTCTTTTGTTTACATGGATGAATTAGTGAAGAAACCGTCTTATTCATGCTTAATAATTGTGTTTAATTATGGCATGAAGTTGTTAGTTTGGAATTGTTTGAACTTGAATCAGATCTTATGTTTTAATCCCTCTTTTATGCTTTGATTTCACCCTTAATACTTGCATGAGGTTACTTGGGTAATATATAATGGAACTATTATGGTAATGGTATGATAAAAATTGATTTGGGGATGAAGATGAACTTGTTGTGTCGTGCAAATCAGTGATTTGCACAGGCTGCGCCACAGCCTGGACAAGTCTTCGTAAAATGGCCATAACTTCTTCGTTACTTGTTTGTTTGAGGCTTGTGACCTACCATTAGAATCTTGAGAGGATAAGCTATCACCTCCAATTAGTGTGACCTCATTCTCATGTATAGAACGCAAGTTATGACCGTTTGAAGTTGACCCTTGTTGTAGTCGAGTACTAAACTTGTTGTTATAGATTGGGTTTTGAGTTTCTTGTTGGGTATGCATCTTAACCTTGGTTCTAATGCTTGTGTATGGTGTATTGACACTCTTTTATCATGGGAGCACCTGATATTTGTTATACTCTAGTACTTATACATGCTTTACATGAATTGTTTACGTTTTGTTTGTGCAATCATTCTTACTCTTAATTGTGATCCAAGTGTGACGTTTTACATTGTGTGGCTACTTGACATTCCTTATTTCCTCTTTCGGACCTTTGGTTACGGATATGTGTGCCATGTTTCCGGATTAGGATACCCTTCCACCCCTTTCAGACCTTTGGTTACGGATATGTATGCCATGTTTCCGGATTGGGTTATCCTTTCCCCTTTCATCGGATCTTTGGTTACGGATATGTCTGCCATATTTCCGATTTGAGGTTACTCGACCTTTGGTTACGGATATGTGTGTCATGTTTCGAGTCTTGGATACGATTAGTATGTCGTTTGTCGAATCGGGTGACGCCCCTCCCGAGAGTCTGGATCCAGGTTTAGACTAGGACCGCATTATTATCGTCGTCCTACTAAGAGGTTGGAGTCTAGGTGTTTGTCTTGTGATTCCATGCTACGTAAATGTCTTGCTTGATTATGGTCACTGGCATGTCCTTATATACGAGAGTTTACGTCTTATATGATTGTTGGTAAGAGTGTTGGTCCTATCGGATACTAGAGGTTAGATGCAAGCTTCTAGTTGCGATATGATCGCCGGGATCGATGTTCCCATCCGTTCTTATGGTGAGATGCAAGCCATAAGTATGAATGCGACATTAGTAGCCAGTCCCGTGCAATGTTTAAGAGGTTTTTAAAGTAATGGCTATGGTTTTCATCCATGTATTTTCTATTTAATTGATCCGTTATTTATCTTCTTCATTTGATTCGATGCCTAATCTCATATCTATGTTATATTTCCTTGAAATGCGTGCTTTTGTCTAAACGACCGTATTCGTGTCTTCCATATTATTTTAATTATCTCACATGAATAGTTGAGTCGAGTTAATATGAAATTGGTTGACTTAGTTATTCTACTCCCTTGAATGCTATTTAATATAATGTACTATGCCTATCTCATTATGAATGTAATATGTCTCTCTTATTATGATTATCGTTTATATCCCCTTGTTCATTATTATTCAAGTATGATGCATGATCAATATGTTTTATTAAGTTCTTGCTTACTTGTATTTTGACATATTGTGGCTGGGAGAACCCTGAGTTACTCCCCACTGACTGTGGCGTTCATGTTTACATGAATGACAGGTTTGTGATGCAGATTATATGGGGGAGACGTGTGAGCTAGCGAGAACGTTGACCCTCAGACTTTAGTTATCGTTTTCTTATACTCACCTATCTTTAGACTTGTGCTTATTCGTGGGATATCTTTTCCCCAACGCACTTTGTTTTTAATTGTAAAACTTAATTATCTTACTTTTCATTTCCGTCTGATCACTTATGGTGGATTTCGCACTTTTAACTTTAAAAAGTTTTAAAAATCTCGTATTTTCCGCTTAGATTTGATAGTTCTTTTGATGCCCTATCGAGGGGTGTCACAGTTGGTATCAGAGCCTATGTTTCTCCCGACGCACACACGTGTACCCCGAATTTAATTTTAAACTTGACCTTAAATAATAAATGAGAGATGGGTAGAAATAAGGACCTAAGTTGGTAGTCTCTTTGTGTATGCCTTTGGTAGGTTCTAACATGTTTGTTGATTGTCAATTAATGATTTTTGTGCCCTTGGATCAATAACCGTGAGCTTACCTTGTGGTGATCAAGACTTGGTGCCTATTGCCGAAGATTGAAGATTTGTTCAACCTTTTGAAGGATGCTTCTACTTCCTCGGAGATATTTCTCATTCTTTGTGTAGCTTGCCTTATTCTTTACCTCTTGGTGCTTATCCTTCTTCTAAACTCTCTTTTGTTTTACTTTGAAATAAAGCTACTCTTTTACCCTACCAACTTGTCATTCGTTCCTTGCTTATCCTCCTTTGACGCCTTGTAGATAGCTTTCTTCCTTTTGTGGGATGTTAACCTTGGTTGGAAAATTTGGCTTTGAGGAGTTTGTTTGTGGTTGGCCCATAACCCTTGTTTTGAGAGGTTATGTTGTTGGAAAGGCTTGGGAAGTGTAGTGAGACGTGTCTTGGGATACTAGTGCCTAGTGCTTGACTTAAAATGGTTGAAATTGAATGGTGGAATTAAAGATGTAAGATTGAGTGAGTAAGTAAGTTGAGTTTATGATTGGCCTTCGTAATCACTTTGGATATGAGAGTTTGATAATGTAGATGTTACCATATGAGAAATGCTAATTATGGGATTATTAGTTGGTCCAAGTGAGTGATCTCGACTACTACTTGAGGTATGATATGAGAGTGAGACTAAGCTACATTATTGTAGAGTCTTAGCGCTTGTTTTGGAAGCTAGGACGGATAATGGTATGGTTGACGCCAAATGTTAAGTGGAAGAACATAGTTTCAATTTATGGTGTTAGAATGAGGAAATATGAGATGGTAAAGTGTTGTTACAACTAAGACCTTGTTTCTTGAGAACTCGATGGTAAGTAAAGTTCTATGATATCGGATTTGAAAGAAAATACTTTAGGATGTTGATGACCATAATGGATTGGTGATGTGATTTGATATTAGTTGACTCTTGAGAGTTCTTGAGTCGAGAGAGATTTAGTATTAAGAAGTCTTTGTTAACCTTATGGTTTTAACTTTGAGGTTGTATTGAGTACTTGAGATGATGGGATGATGTTGTAGTTGAGTGTAGTTCTGCTTTTGGGAATCCGTAATAAGTAAAAGGATAGGAGGACTCGAGATCCTATTAATTTTTTTCAAACTTGGGTGATTATGCATCTTTCTCAAAAGAATGTAGAAGAGTGGACTTTCATGAAAGGAGGTTTTGGATTGGCATGTTACTACCTTGTTTTTAAATGAGAACCTTTTGGAATATTTGAGGAACCTTTTCTGGAAATTTAGAGCTCGGAAGGAAACACCTATAGGACATTGTTGACCATTGGTGATGAAAGTGTTACTTGGAAGTTTGAGTTAAGCTTGAGGTTAGCATAGTCGATATACTCTTATGAGTGTTGTGATGATTACATAAGAACCATGTTAGGCGAGAGTTGTTGCTAGTCTTGGAATCTCATTTGGGTATCCACTTTGCGATAATGAGGATTAGTAGCCAGAGTTCTTGAAATGTGATCATAAGTTGGGATCGATAGATGTTGAGCTGGGATGAGTTAGAGGTTTTGGGTGGTTGTCTCGTAATTTGGGGAATGTCACCATCTATGCTTTAGGTTTCGAGAGTATAACAAGATCTCTTTGGGATGATAGAATGTGCAAAAGAACTTTTGAATTTGGATTTTTGATTGAGGGTTTTACCATTTTGAGAAACTCGTAGTTGACACTAGTTGGATATGAGTATAGCTTTATTAGAAGCTTTGACCTTGATCTCGTGGAGGTTGTTAGTGGATGTTTAAGGATTTGAAGTGGTGAAATCACACTTATAGTAAAATACCTCGTTTCATAAAGTAGCTTAGGGTGAAGTAACGTAAGTGTTTGAGGAAATCCTTGGGAGTGATGTGGTCATGAGTTTTGTTGTTAGGAAATTTTCGGAACCGCTTAGAATGATGTTGTTATTTGAGATTTGGGTATCTGGCGTTTCCTTGTTGTCTAATCTCCCTTTTCCTTGACCATAAGCGTTACCGTTCATTCCTCTCTTCCTCACTTCGTCGTACTCCTCCTTTAAGTTTGATGCTGGTAACTTATAAAAACTCTATCTTTGACATCCTTGTTGACCTCACTTCGACTCTTATCCCTAGGAAGTTCACCATAGCTCTTTTTGTTGGTTAAGTTTGGATCCTCTTAGCGTACTTTCCTTTCGTTCTTTGAGTATAGACTTCCTTATCATGATTTTTGGTTGCTAAACTCGAGATTGCTTTAATTTCGCTCAATTTCTAACTAACTTTGACCTATTTATGATTTCTTTATTAAAGTTTGAAGTTTTATTTTAAAGAACTTGACTCCTTTTTTAGTTTAAAATGAAACTCTTATTTTTGTTTTGGCTTTTGCAAAAGAAAATTTGAGTGGATTATCATTTTCATTTGGTTTTAACGTTGATGGGATGTTAGGACTCGTTATTAAAGGCGTCTAATAACTTGCCCTATGCTTACCGACGAATGAGTTTTTGTTTTAAATTTATCTTTGACTTGGAAAGTTAACACTCTTGTGTGCACGACAAGAGTAATTTCATTCCATGAAGGAGACTTATACTTTTGAAAACTCTCCATAAATATTTTTGGAAGTATTTTGATTTTGGATTTCTGTAAATGATTCGATATTTGGCCTTGTCTTTAATTTGGAATGTGATGTTCTTGAATGCGCAACGAGAACACTTCCGTTCCTCTGACGAGAATCTGGTGTTGTTGGAGATTCTTCTTAAAACCTTTGAAGGAATTCTAATTTTTATATTATCAAACTTTCTAAATGTTTTGGTTGTCGATTTCGAAAAGTCCGACTTTATCATTATAACTTTTCGTTTCTGCTTTCAAGTTTCGAGGACGAAAATTTTTAAAAGGTGGGATGATTGTAACACCCGCAATTTCACATTTATGATTAACATATTAAAATTGATAATTTAATAATACTCGATTTTATTTGGTATATTATTTATTTGATTTATATTTTCAAAATCGTGTTTTAGTTTTATAAAAATTTATTTGGTTTTGTTTTGACCGGAAAACCCCCTTAAAAGTCGTGTTGTGAGTTTTTTAGTGCAAAACCGAGTCACAAGGCTTGTACCTTTGATTTTGGGCCTAAACAAACCTATGGACTCTCTTTAAGCCAACCAAAACTCCATCCTTTAGGGTTTTATTCTCAAAATTTTAGCAACTCCCCTTCATCTTCTTCCCTTAGAAAATATGTGTTTTTCTCCATTAAAGCCTTCACAAAATCAAACCTTGAGACGGATGTCATTTCTTCGTTTCTCAACGAAATCCCGGTGATTTTCGTACCAATCTTCTCATCTCCTTCTCCTCTTTCTTTCTATGTAAGAAAAATCTTACCTTTTGAATCTTTTAGAAAATCCATCTTTTTGTGAGATGAGTTTTCTAACCCTTTTTACCTTAAACTTGTTCTAGGATGAAGCTTTAGCATTCCGGGGTGATATTGAGTCGGAATCATGTCATTTGATTAGCTAAAAGGTAACGGTGATGGGTTACTCGACATTATGTCAATTTGGGTGTTTATATGTTATAGTTTGTTCACATGTGTGTTAAAGTTAGATTCTTTACATATTTTTACTTGTTTGTTGTTGAATGAGTTTTTGTGTGGAATCTCTCTTGGTGGTTTGAGAAACTTTCTAGTATTTTGTTTACATGGATGAATTAGTGAAGAAACTGTCTTATTCATGCTTAATAATTGTGTTTAATTATGACAGGAAGTTGTTAATTTGGAATTGTTTGAATTTGAATCAAATCTTATGTTTTAATCCCTCTTTTATGCTTTGATTTCACCCTTAATACTTGCATGAAGTTACTTAGGTAATATATAATGGAATTGGTATGGTAATGGTATGATAAAAATTGATTTGGGGATGAAGATGAACTTGTTGTGTCATGCAAATCAGTGATTTGCGCAGGCTGCGCACCTCGGCGCAGGCTGCGCCATAGCCTGGACCAGTCTTCGTAAAATGGCCATATATTTTTCGTTAATTGTTTGTTGGAGGACTTGTGACCTACCGTTAGAACCGTGAGAGGATAAGGTATCACCTCCAATTGGTTTCACCTCATTATCATGTCTAGAACTCAAGTTATGGCCGTTTGAAATTGACCCTTGTTGTAGTCGAGTACTAAACTTGTTGTTATAGATTGGGTTTTGAGTTTCTTGTTGGGTATGCATCTTAACCTTGGTTCTAATGCTTGTGTATGGTGTGTTGACACTCTTTTATCATGGGAGCACCATATATTTGTTATACTCTCGTACTTATACATCTTTCACATGAATTGTTTACGTTATGTTTGTGCAAACATTCTTACTCTTAATTGTGACCCAAGTGTGACGTTTTACATTGTCTGACTACTTGACATTCCTTATTTTCTCTTTCGGACCTTTGGTTACGGATATGTGTGCCATGTTTCCGGATTAGGATACCCTTCCACCCCTTTCGGACCTTTGGTTACGGATATGTGTGCCATGTTTCCGGATTGGGTTATCCCTCCGCCTTTCATCGGACCTTTGGTTATGGATATGTGTGCCATGTTTTCGATTTGAGGTTACTCAACCTTTGGTTACGGATATGTGTGCCATGTTTCGAGTCTTGGATGCGATTAGTATATCGTTTGTCGAATCGAGTGACGCCCATCCCGAGAGTCTGAATCCAGGTTTAGACTAGGACCGTATTATTATCGTCGTCCTACCAAGAGGTTGTGTGGACGCGGGCCCACGGGGGCGCTTGGGAACAAGCGTTTGCATTTGTGGAGTCGCCACCAATTTATTGTGGAAAATTGGAAACCGTTCGAATACCTCGTGTCATGTCAAGACACAAAGTAGTGACATGAACACCAAGAACTCGTTACCCTTAGCATTCTATGTCTAGAATGACTCTCGTGTATGCCAATGAACACGGATGTTCACAGAGATCTGGAGTAAGGGGTGAGGGTACGTATTAGGAAGCTCTTTTGATCGAACACCTAATCTCGCCCGCCTCGATAGCGGCCTCTACTAATGATTAGGGAAAATCGTCTATACTCGATATATTGACGGTTATATGCATGCAATGCAACATCCAACGTTTTAATCCTAGCATGTGAAGAATTAGACTAAGTCGGTGAACAATTAATTAGCAAAGAATTAGGTCGAAGTTGGATTTAAGATTGATTACATGTGAAAGCATACAAGTGATACAATAAAAGAAATACAGTAATAAATACAATAAAGAAAATTACAATAATTACATCGGATTTAATTGATTTATGTCGAAAATACATTTAAAACGGATGATTTTAGAAAAGAAAGAATAAATGAATAAACGAACAGATTATTAGGGGTGATAATACGAGTAATAGTTAATTAATACGTAATTAATAAACTAGGTCAAAGCAACACGGGAGTTCAGGGACAGAAATCAACCAGGAACAGGCGCAGTAGAGCTGCGTCCCTTGGAAGAGGCGCAGCACTTGCTGCGTCCATTCCTTGGCTCAGTTCTGGCTGTGAAGCCAGAATTGCAAATCGTTAGTGTTAATTGGTGAATTTAATGATTGATTATGAATAATTGACTCGGATGAAAGTGATTAACATATTATTTACATGTGATTAAGGGTCATAAAAATAATAAACATGGATGAAAACTAATTAGAATGAATTATTACAAGATTATAAGGTTAATTAATTACAAATTAACAAACTAATCAAATTAATTAAGCTAAACAAGTTATTAATGACGAATTAATGATGGTGACGATGAATAACAGATGCAACTATGTCAAAGATCAAATTCCAGAGACTCAATATTAATGAATCGAATCTCTAAAACCCGGATTAACTTTAATGACGAAAACCCGCAAATATTGGTTACAAGGGATTTAAGTCGGGATTTGAAAGATGAATTAACAATGATTTATTTACATGTTAGAATTATCCTACTCAAATTATTGTGTCGATGAAACAAACAAAGAAAGAAAACGAAAACGAACAGACAACAAAAGACGAAGGAAGAAGAAAGGAAGCAGGAACCGCGGCAGCCTCACGAAGAGGCGCAGCAGGTGCTGCGTCCTTTCTCGACATTTGTCTCCTGATAATCCGTAAAAAGGGTTTTAAAACATGGTTTTACAAATAGGTTTTAAGAATACTTTCGACATGAACCTTACAATTGTGATTACAAAAATAAGAACAATAAATAAAAGAAGGATTATACACCCTCAGACTTACATGTTTGACGAAACGAGATGAACTAACTTAACGTTTAGTGATGCTCGACTCGAATGTACGACGAAAGTGCCCTCGTAAGAGGAATTAAACAGCTTGATTAAGTTGATTATGGTGGAGTTGGTCAAATTGGTCGGTTATGCAAAACGAGGCTGGTACTCAGAAAGATCCGAGCTTACGTGGTCGAAAGTTCAAGCACGTAGGCGCCAAAAAGTAAGAACGTGGTCTAGAATGCAAAGGGAAAAGAGAAGGGCGGACACTCGTGTGAGAAATATGTGAGACTGAAGGTCTCTATTTATACTAATCACACGGAGGAAGTAGGGTTTTTCGGAGAAACTTTGGAAGTGAATCTCGAAAAGATATGAAAAGATACGAAAAATACGCAAAGAAGGACTTGGGAAGAGGCGCAGCAGGCACTGCGTCTCTTGGAAGAGGCGCAGCACCTGCTGCGTCCTTTCCCAAGTGGTTTCCTCCTGCGGAAGAAAGATTTCCGTGTTTTGGTTATGGAATAACGGATTAATCTTGTTTTCCTTAATATTTTGTGTGAATATTACGGGAAATTCTTTGCCAAAGATTAAAAGATTGCAAAAATATGGAATAGAAACATCTGGAACATTCCAGAACATCCTGACTCGGTTTTAGATAATGAAGACGGTTTTTGACCCGGACTCCAATTGTACTTTAATTACTGCCAAAACGACCGTATCGGCACGTAGATGACAATTAAGAGGTAGACACAAGTGTTTGAGCGATCACTTGACGATAAACTTACGAACTGTCATAAATCGTTCCGCGTACCAAACATGTGGCCCAATCATCACCGGGTGGTTTGCGGGAGGTGCGAAATGAGGTATCTCTGAGCCCCCACTTTGACCGAGGCTTGGACAAGGCGAAAGTCAAAGTATAGCCATCAGGTCAATCGAAGATTACAACTCGACGACTATGGCGACGCGAGGCGGCTCAAGGGGTCTCGAACCAAGGAGCTGTCGTCGAACATTTTAGAGTGCATCGACTATCGGGGAGGGTCGTTTAAAGTCCATTAGACTACGTAAGGAAGCTCGCCGGCCATAAGAAGAGACCATACCTGAAATTCCTTGAAACTCCAGGGGAAACAAAACGCAATATTGGGAGAAGACAGCAGGACATAGTCTGGAACTGCTGGGAGAAATCTGCATGTGGTCGGCTTCAAACAAACTTCGGAAGAGCTTGGGTTCGATGTTGATCTCCATGTCTCGAGAGGGAATGACTGTCTGTCGTGAACTCTCGCTGGGGGAACATAATCGGGAACTGATCTCCATGTCTCGAGAGGGAATGTCTATCCGTGCACTCTCGTTGGGGGAACATAATCGGAAACTGATCTCCATGTCTCGAGAGGGAATGTCTATCCGTGTACTCTCGCTGGGGGAACATAATAAAGGTGTGTCGAAACACCTGTCAAAGAAGAATCGCTCGTTGTAACAAGCTAGGTCTTGGCAGAACCTGGCAACAGTTTGCTGTTAGCTTAGAAATACGGATCCGGGCAAAGAATATACGTCGAATGGACCAAATATGTGATACAGCATCGAGGAAGAGGCGCACCAAAGATGGGCCCACAAAATAACGAACTTATAACGAATCTTCGAAAATTTCTATGGAGGGAAACTGAGGAAGAGGCGCAGCAAGAGTTGCATCCCTTGGAAGAGGCGCAGCACCTGCTGCGTCTTTTCCTGGGCGTGTCAATCCTGCGTAAAAACCCGATGAAATAGAGGGGTTTGTTTCATTTGTTTGAAACACAAATTCTTGATTTCTCTCTCAAATTCCAACCATTTCCGTCAAAATTTGATCCAAAATCTTGCATTCGCCATGACTAATCGAGGTATGTGTATCAATCTTGCATTTATCTTCTGTATTTGATCAAATGGGACCGACAAAATTAGGGTTTTCGACCCTAATTAGTCGAAAATTTGGGGCTTTTCCCCGAAATGGTTTTGCCTTGCAAAATTGACTTTGTAAATGGCTAATTGGTAGTATAAGGATCATAACCATGTATTTTTTCGAATTTTCATTGAGTTTTGAGCGTTTGAGTGAAATTGTGACGATTTCACACCTAAACCGTAAATCGCTTCGAAAATACCCTTAGGATTGCCCATTTGTGATGAAACTTGGTATTTGGAATCCTTGCATGATGGGTAAACTTCCTACCATCTTGGAATCTTGATATGTGACGGCTTTTTCAGGACACTTCCTAGGGCATAATCGTCGTTATAACAAAATGCTATCGAAATTCCGACTCGAACCCATGACTAGGCTTCAACTTAGGCTTGACTTGACCCAAATTACCACATGAGCGGACGGGTTTGTGGGAAAATTGCCAAGTACGGCGAGAAAAGAGCGATTTTGGAGCTCCGAAAACTCGAAAATCCCCTAATTAAGGCTTGTCGTCACTTGACGCGGCCTGCATTCACTTTAATTTTGCAGGCGACGAGGCTTCTACATCCGGGAGTGTTCCCATGGACGTGGACACTGTTGTTGACCCTTCTCAGATGCTTGAGGAGGCGTTAGAGCAGGCTTTTACTGCCGCGGTGACGGCTGCTGAGGACGAGGTCCTTGAGGAGGAGATTGTTGAGGAGGAGGAGGAGGTCCCGAGATGGGCTAACGTTGGACGGGGTGGTTGTCAGCTGAGAGGAGCACCTGCGTGGGTTGAGACCTGGGACAGTAGGCACCTGCTTTGGGCTGCAGAGGGTCACCTGTCCTACAGGACGGTGAAGAGCTTGGTAAATCGAATTCATCGCTCTTGATTCATCTTCTTTCATTTCTGTTTGTCATTCCTTTTCTTCTTCATTTTGAGCTAAAGATAGCTTTTGTTTCAAATCAACATAGGAGGCCGGGAATATCAGATCGTTCTCGGGCTATACGACGACGATGGGGTGCTACGAGAGGCTATCGGCTGAGGAGCGAGCCATGATCGAGCAGGGAGCGTTCGGTGCTTTGGTGCAGGCTTGGAGGGATGTCGCGAGGAGGAAGCTTCGGGCTAACCTTAGTCTCGTCTGAGCTTTCTTGGACCGGTTCTGGGACACGACCTCCACATTTGACATGCCTTTTGGTGAGGTGGGGGTCACGTTAGAGGACTATGGCATGATTTCTGGTCTGCCGTGCGGGACTGAGGTGGTGGAGTGGCCGGAGACAGCCATGAGGGTTGACTCGGCTGAGGCTAGGAGGTCGATCGGCTGGAACTTGGCGCCAAAGGCGGCTGCGGTACCTGGTTTGGTGCCTAGTTCTTACGTTCGGGACTACTTTGCGGGAATACCCCGGCGTCGGTGGTGATCGAGGGAAGGGAGACGGCTCCTCCTCCCTGTACCGCAGATCAAAGAGTCCGTTTGTGGCTCTGGTGGTTTCTGTCTTCGATCTACCTCGAAGACAAGGGAGAGAGGCTTTCGACGAAGCTCCTTCCCTTTCTTTCTGACCTGAGCTCCCTAGGCCGTTGGGACTGGGTCACTGCTGGTTTTGCGGTCCTCATCCGCTTCATGAGGGCCATGGTTCGTCCGGAGTTGATGGAGAAGGGGACTTCTCCTGCTGTTGTCGGCCCTGGACTGCTGTTGGAGGTATGAACCTTCACTTCATTTCATGAAAGATCATTTCCTTTTCTGTTAAATCACGAAAGATCGTTATTGACTATCTTGTTTTACAGGCGTGGGTGTACTCCTACTTTCCGGGCCTCGCGTCCAAGAGGACGGAGCCGGTGGAGAAGGCCTATCCCGTTGTGAGGGATTGGGTGATGTGTCGCACGAGGAGTCGGTGTTCCTTCCACGACGTCTGTCGGCGGGAGGTGAACGCTCTTCAGTTGGACGGCGTGAGTACTTCACCTTCGTTCGTTTTTTTATTACCTTTTTCAAAACCGATCATAAGAATGACTTCTTGTTTGCTTTTCCCAGTGGGTGCCCAGGCCTTAGGCGGAGTACGCTGGCGCTCCTCCCTTTGTGGCTGAGGTCCTTCGACCTAGGAGCTCGAGCCGGTTGCTGCTGAGGACGTCGATGGGTCCTGTGTGGTACTTGGGTGAGCGCTTGGCTCGCCAGTGCTCTCGGGATGTCTTGACGGTTCCCATCGATCCTCCTCGGACGATGTTTAGGGAGCCTTCTGAGGCTGAGAGGGAGGCTGACCTATCTGGCGTCGGTGGTGACGCCCTCCTTCTTCCTGGTGAGGACTTGATAATGGGGATTTGTCGTCGCTACCCTTATCAAAACAATTTATAAAAACCCAATTAAATGTAGTATTTAGTCGGGCGTCGAACACGAAGACGGCGGGGGTTTCTACTTAGTCTAGGTAAGAATCAAGTCTAGTCAAAAATTGTAAGGAGGTGAAATTGGTTTAAACTAGTTGTAACTAATGCAAGTAATTAAGAGAAGTATGTATTCGATTGATTAAAGACTAGGGTTTTCGGGGTCATCTAAGCGAACTATGGGCAAACAAGTCGATTAAACTAGTCTAAAGTGTAGGTTTGTCTTAGGACGGGATTCAATCTCTTGATTATCCTATAGGCGATTACCAACTCTCATTGAGCAACTACCCATTCTAAAACATGCAACAAGACCACCAACAAACTCTCATTTAATGGAGGAATTAAGCTATCAAGACAAAAGGTACAAGCTTTCACTCACACAAATCGTCAAACACCTTGTATGCAATGCAAAGAAAGACAATTTCTACACCAAAGACTCAAAACTATCAACCTATCATGCCCAATAATCCGATTTAGACTCCCCCTAAACCCTAGAAGGGTAACTACTCACTCATGTTGGAATTCATCATGCTAACAAAAAGAGAAGAACAAACAACATAAAGAGAAGACATGGAAATGATTATAGCAATTATAAGAGACAAACCAAAATGTAAACAATTGATTAACAAGTGAATAAGGGAAGAGATGTACCAACAAAGTAAAGGTGATTGCTTTGATTGAATAATATGAAGGAAAACCTCCAAAATCTCCCAATACAATTTTCAAAAACCAAGTGTAAACAATTGATTCTCACTAATACTAACTAATTTCACTATGTAATTACTAATTATTAAGGAAAGATTAAAGCTTGATTAAGGAAAGATTACAAATATTTATGGAAAATTCTCAGATCTAGGGTTGTGTGTCGAAAATGAATTAGGGGGGGGGGGGGGGGGGAGGGGGTATTTATAGTTTACAATTATTTAAGTCGAAAATTACAAGGAAGTTGAAAATGCGGGGAAAAGGAGTCCGAGCCGGTCAACCGGCCGCCGGCTGACCACCGACGGAAAACCCGCTGGAACTTTTGGGTGCAAATTAAATCATCAGGTATGGCGAGCCGGTGGACCGGCCGCCGGCTCTGGACCGGCTCCATAAGGGGATCTTCAGCCGGTTGACCGGCTGCCGCCATGCCGGCTTGGAATCCTCCTTCAGCTCTTCAATCTTCAATGCAAGTATAGTGGGACTCTCAGCCGGTGGACCGGCTGCCGGCCAACCGGCCGGGAGTCCTGCTTCTCTTCCCTTCACTCTTCTTCTCTAGGCATGCCTTGAAAGTTCAATAGCTAGCTCCCTTAGCCCTCTTCCTTACGCAAAATCTGCAGTGAGGAACACAAAGCTCATAGTACGGGCTAAAGTTACAAAATGGGGCTAAAAAGGGTCAAGAACCGCATGTGATCGGAAAATATGCATAGAGAAGAAAGGTGAAATTGACACAAAATGGGAACTTATCAACCTCCCCACACTTAACTCTTACTCGTCCTCGAGTAAGTCCTAAATCAATGCAAAAGTCACTACTATAATAGATATGGAGAGTGGGTGCACAATATAAGCATCACTCAACTACGCTACTACCTAAGCCGATCGAGTATTAGCGCACTCAACGCCCCTTCAACTCGCAATTTGACACTCATGAGGGGAAAGTGCCCTATTGCAAGGCAAGTTGGGTCTTGCTACAAAACTACGATGCATCTATCATGAAAGCACGTATCCAAGCAATAGAATGCATCTAACAAAATGGTCCACTTTCCTCATCTAAGTGGCCGGATTTTCAAGCAACAAAACATGGTCTTGGTTGGGAGTACCGTCTCAGAAGTTCTAATGGAGGTGCCAACCCCCTAAGCATGACTCAAGCAACCCTCGCGTGACCAATACTCAAGAAACACATTCGAGAGCGGGGTAAGGGGAAGTAGGCAAATCCGCCGAGAATTACAAAACCGACACGAGATTCAACCAAAAGACCCATGACTAAGGGGACCTAGGCAACGGCATCCTCACGGTTTTCACTCGTCACTCAATGAAAGAACAAGGTGATTTTTGTGACAAATAGTAACCAAAATCACTCGCCTAACTCGACTAGCGAAAACGTGCCCGCAATCTAATGTGTAAGACCGTCCTACGTCCAATGAAATGCAAACAATGGTAAAATGCACACAATATGAAACAAGGGTTGTAACGGGGCTAGGGAGTAGGACAAAACGGGATTGGTGCAAGCACCGTTTGGATATGTGGAGTTCAAATCAAGAATAGTCGACACATCACATCCCATTTCTTATTGCAACATATGAGACACGTCTATGCCCTAACATAGCATGGATCACCAAAACTATGCAAAAATTGCATAAACCCAACTCAAATTGGAAAAACTCAAAAGTACTCCTCTTATTTCAACAAATGGTAACATCTACACCGTAACAAAAACTAGGTTTCCCAAGTCATGCAAAAAATGTGTAAACCCGACTGATTTTGGAAAAACATCAATTTGCCCTTTTACCTAGCAACGGCTTTTTCTACCCCGTTTAATGATGAGGAGGGGTGTTGCTTGCCTTTTTCTTTTCTTGACAATATATATACAACAAGTAACTCATTTTTTCGGATTTTTCATGACTTTTTTTTTCACTTTTCTATTTTGTTTTTCATTACTTTTTCAACCTCTTATTTATATACAACACCAAATGTAGACTAAATTTTGACCCAATGGACATGTACTTCGTCCAATACTAAATTCCGACTCCACCACCTAGACACTTCTACAAATCACGACCCATTCTTGATCAAGGAGGGTGTTTTTGGGATGTAGCTCTTTTAGTGGGTATGCCAAAAGGAATAGGCTAAGGCTCAGAAGGATGAATCAAAAGAGGAATTCAATGCAAGGGACGAAACTAAGCTACTTTGGATATGTGAGGTTCATATAAACGGATTTTGTTTCATAACATGTGCACAAAAAATGAAATGCAATTCACGGTCTAAGGACGAAATGACACACTTATGCGACTTGATGTGACACGCCACGCGAGGAGGCCTACTCTCAAACCTAGATGAGGGTGGGGTATGAATGTACCCACCCTAGGAGGCTCTACCCTTATCTTTGAGTGGCTAAGTCAAGCCCTAGGTCTAGTCTACGGTCCTAGGTCTCACAAGATCGGTCTAAACTCATTGGTCAAACCCACTTCCCTCGGCTAACTAAGAGGTCACGCGTGCAAGTCACGGGGAGGGGAAAGACACAATTGGACATATAGATCATCATGGGGGTACTTGGTTCCCTTCTTCGACCATATTCATGCAAAACATTTATATACAAACGGATGTGAGACTTCAAATTGAAAAACATGTATATACAAGAACATATGCATGCGAGAATTGAAAATGAACAAAAGGTAAACATGCAACAACTTTGACTAATCCTAGCAACACATCAACACCAACAATCCACAAGTTCCCCAAGGGAACATCCAAGGCACAAAATCCCATTCTCCTTCAAATATTCAAGAGATAAAATGAAAGAACGGGAAAGGAGTAAGAGATTAGAACGAGTTTACCAAGTGACTTGTAGCTCCTTTTTTCCTCGAATGGTCGATGTCTATGCCAAAGGTTAGACAACAAACAACATATATATACAATGCAATGTTTTTGTAATTTTTGAAATTTTTCAATTTTTAGGCATTTTTTGAATTTTTATCAAATTTAAAGGTATATACAAATATAAACAAATATTCACAAAGTGGATATTTCCCTCCCCACACTTGAACATTACTCGTCCCCGAGTAAGTCTCCAATGGAACAAGTCTAGGGAGAGAATAGGTAAAAGAAAGGAACATATTTTTGGTATTTTTGAAATTTTTGAAAATAGAAATAACATATTTTTGTGTTTTTAGAAGATATGAATTTCCTCCCCACACTTATTTATTTACATGGGTTTTAAATGGAAATAAATGTGTGGAGGAAATTAAGAACAAAAATGCATATTTTTGGTTTTTTTTTTTAGGCCCTCCCCACACTTATTCATTTACATGGGAGGGCAAGTTGGAAAATTAAAAGAACTTGTTTTTGGATTTTTGCATATTTGAAAAGAAATAACATGTTTTTGTATTTTTAAATAGGTGGAATTTCCTCCCCACACTTATTTATTTACATATTTCCAAAGGAAATAAATGTGTGGATGAAATTCGGAAATGAAATACATGTTTTTGTTGATTTTTAATTTTTCAGTTTTTTAGTTGTTTTCAAATAAGCATGCAATGCATGATCTAATCTATATGCAATATTGAAATATGATGCAAGCTATACTATATGGATGCAATAACTAAATGTGACAATATGTTATAAAATTGAAATCTAATGCAATATAGATGAATGCAACTATATGCCTACTAACTAAATGCATACAAAATTGAAATATGAATGAGAAAATTTGGATTTAGGGGGAAATCATACTTGGCTTTGGATTTTTCATGACGGGAGCAAAGATAAGGGCTCAATCAAAATCCGAGCCATAGTCCACTAGTTCATCGTCTGGGTCCTCATCATCATTATCATCTTCATCATCATCAACGTTAACCACACATTTTCCTTTACCACGGCTTTGATCATCAAAGCCGCCTTGATACCCAAAGTCTCCAAAACCACTTCCACTAGCATCATAATCACTTCTAGGAGCATCAAATCCGCTCCCGCCATACTCATCATTTCCCACATCAAAACGAATACCTTCATAGCCGCTAGTATCCACCCCTAGCCTACTTCCACTACCCCCTTGGCCACTACCATCACCAACAAACCCTCCTTGGTTGGCATGAGGGTTGTAAGGAGCATCCATAGAGACGTTGGTGTGGTAGCCTCCCGCTCCCCCTTGGCTATCATACCCTCCCCCAAAACCACCGTAGCCACCCCCTTGGTTGTAGTCATATCCTCCACTAGTTTGGAAGGATGGGGCGCTATAGTAGTCGGGGTTTAAGTTGAGGCCTCCATGAATCCCCGGTTGAGTGTACCCTCCATCCGGTAGGTTGAAGTAGGAGGGGAAAGGGCCGTCGGGTGGGACCATACACCGGGAAGCGTAGTCTTCATAGAGGGGGTAGTTGCCGAGAGCTTTATCCACGTAGATTCGATCTATTTTTTGTTGTGCTCGGCCTAAGGAGTCATCGACTTGTTCAAAGCGTTTGTCGACGTGGGTGCGGAAGTATTCCAAGGAGGATTGCACCTTTCCAATCCCAAGGTTCATGCCCTCCATGAGTTCCCAAACTTTCGGATCAATGGGTGGGTATTGGGAGGGTTGGGCGGAGGAAGATGTGCCGGTTTCGGGTGGGGCATCATAATTATAAGAAGATTGAGTAGGTCCTTGTGCATTTCTTCCGTAGGAGAGAGTGCTACGGGCCACTTGCCGAGTGGTAGGGGCGGCGGTGTTTGCAATTGGAAGGAGATATCGTTCCTTGTCCGGTTCAAGAGTAACCAAATCGGCATTGGGGAGAGCTATAGAGGTCAAGCTCTGCCTAATCAAGAGGTAAGTCTTCTTGTCATTGAAATCATACTTGGTAAAGAAAAGGGAGCTCAAATGATTACTATCAATTATGGTGACCCCTTGTACCGGTTGATGCCGTGATTCCACAAATCCTACGGTCTCCTTAGCAATTTGGGTTATCAAACCCCCTACCACGATTGGTGAACTGTAGCGGATATTGTTACCAAGCTTTTGCAAATGAAGTATCAAGAGATGAGCAATATTGATTTGATACGCCGTGGGGCGTTGCCTAAGGTAGCTCCCGAGTATGTAGAGCTCGTCGGAACGCATATTGTGAGGCTCATGCCTCCCAAATATCGTCCACCCCATAGAGCGGTGCCATGTCCGGATAATTGGGCTATGAATATGGTGCTCCTTCATTTTAGGCTCATCTTTAATATTCTCAGCGGAAATCGCTTTCCACAATTCTTGTTGATCATACCTAGTCGGGGGAAGGTGGCTCCCCGTACTAGGCAACCCAAAAATTCTTCCAATTCGCTCAAGGGTCACTTGAATAGTCTTGTTCATTAACCGGAAGGAGATACCGGTTATTTTACTTGTGTTCTTATTTTTTTCTACCTCGAGGGAGGACAAAAATTCAAGTGTGATTCTAGCAAAGGTTTGGCGATGTAGTTTATACATAGCTCCCATCCCGACCCCATTAAACAATTTTTCACAATCGGTATCCCAACCTAGTTTTCTCAAGGTATTTCGGCAAATAAATCTAGTAGGGATGATTTCACTAGATTTTAGGTGGGAAAATCTTACCTTGTGTTCCTCGGAAATGAATTGAACCTCCGGGAAAGTCGGGTCGCGAGCTATCTCCGCTCCACTAGCCTCCGCCCTAGCTCTCTTACTTGGTGCCATTAATCCCCAAAATTCAACTAACCTTACTAACCCAAATCAAAAACTCCAATTTTTCCACCAAAAAGGCTTAAAAGGACAATTAAACCTTAAATAAATAAAGCTAGAGTGAAGAACTTACCAAAAAAAGGATGATGTATTTTCGGATTTTTCAAACCCTAGCCTTGGAAGTGACAATTTTTTGAGTTTTTTGGTGTTTTAATGATGAAAAATGGAGTTTGGAGTGATATTATATGGTTAAAAGGAAGTTTTGTCACAAAAAATGGAGGATTAGATGATGTTTTTGATGATTTGAGGATGAGTATGTGAAGAGAAGATGGAAAAGGTGTGTTAGTGTTTGAAGAGAGAGAGAGAGAGAGAGAGAGAGAGAGAGAGAGAGAGAGAGAGAGAGAGAGAGAGAGAGAGAGAGAGAGAGAGAGAGAGAGAGAGAGAGAGAGATTTTGATAAAGTGAGGAAGAATTGAATGGTTGAGAAGAGTTAAGGGAGCACGGGAGGGGTCTGGGCCGGTCTGGGGACCGGCAGCCGGTGGACCGGCTGGGGTTCCAAAATCTTACAGCGGGTTTTGCGCCGGTTGAGCGACCGGCGGCCGGCCGGCCTGGATTCCTTCCTCGTCATTTCCGAAAATTTTCTAAGTAAAAACGTGACTCTCAGTCGGCCTACCGGCCGGGAGTCCCTTCTTCGTCATTCTACCCAATCCGCCACGTCACCACGACCCTCAGCCGGTGAGCCGGCTGCCGGCCGACCGGCTGGGAGTCCCTTCTCAAAATTGCGACCAAAAAGTTACAGCGGGTTTTCAGCCGGTGGCTAGACCGTCCGCCGGTTCACCGGCTGAGATCCCTTTCCTCATTTTGTTAACTTCAATTTTGCCCAAAAGTTACAGCGGGTTCTGAGCCGGTCATAGACAGGCCGCCTGCCCACAGGCTCAGACCCCCTTAGAAATACTTAAGGTTTCATGCATCAAAAATTTATCAACGTTGCACAAATCAAGAATCAACTCTTCCAAAGTCGGTTAAATTCTCTCCAAACCTCAAACCAATTCCATCTTGCCAAGTACGATCCTTCCAATTTTCTCATTTGCTAACTAAAATGCATGCTATGTACAAGTGGTTGTTCTTGAGGAACTCCACCAAACCAAATCACTTTCAAGAGCTTCAATTTGCCCTCTCCTCGGGGAGGGGTTCCCTGAGATAAAGCACTTCAATTGGACCTTTGTTGTCACCGTCATAGTAGCGCTTGATTCGTTGACCATTGACCCTAAAGGTTCCTCCTTCCTCGCTCCAAAGCTCGAAGGCACCATAGGGGAATATTTTCATCACTTTAAAGGGTCCCGACCACCTTGATTTGAGCTTGCCCGGAAACACCTTTATCTTGGAGTTGAAAAGGAGAACAAGGTCTCCAACACTTATCTCTTTCTTCATGATTTTGCCATCATGCCATTTCTTCGTTTGGTCCTTATAGATTTTGGAGCTCTCATAAGCCTCCAATCTCAATTCCTCAAGCTCATTCATTTGGAGAATGCGCAATTCTCCGGCGGCATCAAAGTCAAAGTTCATCTCCTTAAGAGCCCACCAAGCCTTGTGTTCTAGCTCGACCGGTAAATGACAAGCTTTCCCGTACACAAGCTTATAGGGAGTGGTGCCAAGGGGTGTCTTGTAGGCGGTTCTCAATGCCCATAAGACATCCGAGAGCTTTTGTGACCAATCCTTCCGGCTCTTGTTTGTGACTTTCTCCAAAATGGCTTTAATTTGGCGGTTAGAAACCTCCACTTGCCCACTAGTTTGAGGGTGGTAGGCAAGGGCGGTTTTATGCCGCACTCCATGTGATTCAAGTAGAGCTTTGAAAGTGCTTTTGCGAAAGTGTGATCCGCCATCACTTATGACTACTCTTGGTGTTCCGAACCTTGGGAAAATCGTGCCTTTGAAAAGCTTCATCGCAACCTTGCTATCATTGGTGGGGGCGGCTACCGCTTCAATCCATTTGGACACGTAATCCACCGCGACCAAGATGTATTCATTTCCACAAGAGTTGGGAAAGGGTCCCATGAAGTCTATGCCCCAACAATCAAAAAGCTCAATTTCCAATATATTAGTCAAGGGCATTTCACTCCTCTTTCCAATGTTCCCAACCCTTTGGCAAGCATCACAAGATTTAACCAAGTAGTGGATGTCTTTAAACATGGAGGGCCAATAAAATCCACCCTGGAGGATCTTGGCAATGGTCCTAGAGGTGGCCAAGTGTCCCCCATAGGCGGAATTGTGAACCCGCTCGACAATCTCCAAGCCCTCCTCTCTTGAAACACATCTCCAGAACATTCCATCCCCACACTTGCGGAACAAGTGTGGTTCATTCCAAAAGTATCTCCTAGCATCATTCCTCAACTTCCGCCTTTCCCTTTGTTCCATTTCATCAGGTAAGAAACCACTCACAATGTAGTTTGCAAGATCCGCAAACCAAGGGGTTTTGATGCTAACTTCCATGAGTCCATCATCCCGTTACCACTCAATAATGAGTCCACTCTTGTCTTGTATTCCATGATCTTCAATGGTCAATCTTGATAGGTGGTCGGCTACAACATTTTCTGATCCGGCCTTATCCTTAATCTCTAAATCAAATTCTTGGAGAAGTAGGACCCATCTCAAGATTCGGGGCTTTGCATCTTTCTTAACCATTAATTGTCTCAAGGCGGTGTGATCGGAGTAAACCACCACCTTAGACCCAACAAGGTATTGTCGAAATTTCTCAACGGCATGAACAATCGCCAACATCTCCTTTTTGGTTGTAGCATAGCCACATTGTGTTTGGTCAAGAGTCTTGCTTGTGTAATAAATCACATGATGCTTCTTATCCACCACTTGCCCAAGTACCGCACCAACCGCGAAGTCCGAAGCATCACACATTATCTCAAAAGGAAGGCTCCAATCCGGAGCCCGGATTATGGGAGCCGTCACCAATGCTTCCTTCAACCTATGAAAAGCCTCAAGACAAGATTCATCAAACACAAAGGGGGCATCTTTGAGGAGTAATGAGGTCAATGGTTTTGCTACCTTTGAAAAATCTTTAATGAAACGCCTATAGAATCCGGCGTGGCCTAGAAAACTTCTCACTCCCTTAACATTGGACGGAGGTGACAAGTTCTCTATAACGGCAACCTTAGCACCATCAACCTCAATACCCCTACTAGAGACAATGTGACCGAGTAAAACCCCTTCATCTACCATAAAATGGCATTTTTCCCAATTAAGGACGAGGTTGTGCTCCTCACATCTCTTCAACACACTAGTCAAGTTTTCAAAACCATGATCGAATGAGTCTCCATGGACACTAAAGTCGTCCATGAAAACTTCCATGCTTTTTTCTAGAAAGTCCGAAAAGATTACCATCATGCACCTTTGAAAGGTACCGGGCGCATTGCAAAGCCCGAATGGCATCCTACGGTAGGCATAGACTCCTATTGGACAAGTGAAGGTTGTCTTCTCTTGATCATCCGGGTGGATGGGAACTTGGAAGAACCCGGAATACCCGTCTAAGAAGCAATAGTATGCATGGCCCGCGAGCCTTTCTAGCATTTGGTCAATGAAGGGAATCGGGAAGTGGTCTTTTAGGGTGGCGGCATTGAGTTTTCGGTAGTCAATACACATGCGCCACCCGGTCACGGGTCTAGTAGGTAGGGTGGTGCCATCCTCTTGTTCAACCATTTGTACTCCCCCTTTCTTTGGTACCACGTGGACCGGACTAACCCATTTACTATCGGTTATTTGGTATATAATACCGGCCTCTAGAAGTTTCAACACTTCATTTTTTACCACCTCGGCGATTTTTGGGTTTATCCGCCTAAGACTGTCAACTTTGGGTTGACTCCCCTCTTCCAAAACTATTCTATGCATGCACAAACTCGGACTTAGGCCCTTGATGTCATCAATGCTATACCCAAGTGCCCCTCTATGAGTTTTCAAGATTTCCAAAAGCTTCTTTTCTTGGGACTCACTTAGGTTAGCATTAACGATCACCGGGTAAGCCTCCCTCTCATCAAGGAAAGCATACTTGAGTGAGGGAGGTAAGGGTTTGAGTTGTACGTTTGGAGGGAGAAAGCCCTCCACTTTCTTCAATAGTTCCTCATCAACTTCATGGTCCTCCTTCATAGCCTCATTATGCAAAGAGATTTGAAAAACCTCTTCCATCTCCGCTTCTTCACGGTCTACTTCACGTACCACCTCATCTATCAACTCAATAGTGCTCAACCTTTACATCTTTGGTCCTTTCATCAAGTTCGGTAGGTTAAATTCGACGTGGTTGCCCTCGATTTGGAAGGTTAGCCGCCCATTCTTCACATCAATGAGAACTCCTTCGGTAGCCAAGAATGTCCTACCAAGGATGATGGGAGTGTGGCTATCCTCCGGAATATCTAGGACAACAAAATCGGCGGGAATTAAAAGCTTTCCAACCTTGACGGGTACGTCCTCAAGCACCCCCATAGGGTGCTTGACGGACCTATCCGCCAATTGGAGAGTCATTGAGGTGGGAGCAATGTTTTGAATTCCGATTTTCTTGGCAACCTTCAAAGGAATAACACTTACACTTGCTCCCAAATCACAAAGAGCTCTAGATATGGGCACACCACCAACTACACATGGGATTGAAAAGCTCCCCGGGTCACCAAGCTTAGTGGGCATTTTATTAAGGATATGAGCACTACATGCCTCTTCCATAGCCACTATTTCTTGGCCACCCAAGACTCTTTTCTTTGTCAAAATATCTTTTAAAAATTTTGAGTAGGTTGGCATGTTCATTATCACCTCCGTAAAGGGTAGGGTAACCTCAAGTTTCTCAAGCATGTCACAAAACTTGGCATACTTAAGGTTTTCCCTACTCTTTATGGCTCTTGAAGGGTAAGGAATTTTTGGAACAAGTTGAGAATTGGAAGGTACCTTTGGAGGAGCCGAATTCTTTGTTACCTTTTTAGAGTGTTGCAAAGGCACTTCTTCAACAACTTCCTCCTCATAAGGGAGGTCTTCCACATATCCATCAACATCCTTGTCCTCTTGAATTACCCTTCTAGACAAATCTTCCCAAACTTTCTTTCCCTTCTTGTCTTCACTAGCTCTTCCCAACGGTTCAATGGGTGAGCTTTCCTCTTCACCATTCACTTCCAATTCATTCCCCTTGGGATCTTCATCAATTTGCACCACAAGGTCCTTGTAGGGGTCCTCAAGCTCTACACCACTCCTTAGCACTACCGCATGAGCATGGTGGCTATTTGAGGCATCCTTGGAGCTTTGTCCTTGGGCCAATAAACCACCGGGCGGACGTTGAGGGTTAGCCATAGCATGAGAAGCCATCCTAGATTCCATTTCCCTCATGTCCTTAAGGAAGGTATCCCTCAAGTTTGCTTGTTCTTGTTGAGTAGCTTTGGCAAAATTTGCTATCTCTTGACTATGTTGAAGTTGCATGTTCTTTATCATGTTCAAAAGCTCAACTTGAGAGAGCTCACCTTGGGGTTCTTGATAAGGTTGGTTGGCTATGGGTAAAGGGAACCCATAGTCATACCGAGCATTGGAACCTTGGTTGTTGTTTTGCCCCCCTTAGAAGTTAGCTCTAGGACCATTGTTGTTGAAGTTTGATCCTTGACCTTGTTCTTGAAACCCTTGAACATACCCTTGCCCAAATCCTTGGTTTGCTTGGTTCACTTGATTCCCTTGGTAAAACCCTTGGTTGCCTTGATTTCCACCAAAATCTTGGTATCCTTGGTTGTTTTGATTCTCATAATTTTGGTTTTGATTGTTGTTTGGCCATTGGTTTTGATTCCCGGGATTAGGTCTTGGGTTGGGGAATATTCCCCTTTGTTGAGCAAAACCGGGTGGATTGTTTGGGGCTTGTGGTTGTAGGTGTTGTGGGTTTTGAACATTGGTACTTTTGTAACTAAAGTTGGGGTGGTTCCTTAAACCGGGGTGGTAGAAATTGGTATTTGGATTGTAGACATTTGGGTTGTTGAAAGGTGGTCTTGTGGGTCTTGAATTGTTGTTAAAGCTTTGAAAAGCGTTAACCTCTTGAACATTTTCATCGTAGACACCATTGTAATTGTTGGCACACAAGTCATATGTGTGACCACTCCCTCCACAAAGCTCACAACTTGAGACTTGAGCCACTTCCTCCATGGGTGCCCCATGTGAGGTTGCGGCTTGGTGCACTTGATTTCTTTGGAACTTCTCAAATTATTTTGTGAGTAAGTCGAGCTTGGCATTTGTCTCGGAGTTGGAGGAGTTTTCCTTAGGAAACTTCTCATTCCTTCTTAGCATGTTTCCTCTAGAACCATAGTTTGCCTCTGAATCTACCATTTTCTTGATCAATGTCGTGCCCTCTTCATCACTCAAGTGATCAAATCCTCCCCCCGCGGAGGCATTTATCATCTCCTTAGTCCTTGGTAGCAAAGTTTGGAAGAATGTTTGAGTGATGTACCATTCCGGTATTCCATGGTGGGGGCAACTTGCTATCAAGTCATGATAACGGTCCCAAGCTTCACCCAAAGACTCCCCATCCTCTTGTTGAAATGTATGAATCTCATTACGGAGCATCACGGTCTTTGAGGAACGGTAATATTTGGCCATGAATGCTTTAGCCAAGGCATCCCAAGTAGTGAAGGTATCCGGTGGGTGAATGTTCAACCATCGGTCCGCTTTGCCCGTCAATGAAAACGGAAACAACATCATTCTCAAGGTGTCTTCGGACACCCCATTCTTCTTCATCATTGAAACTTTCCTCTTAAACTTCCGGAGATGAGCATGGGCATCCTCTTCAATATGCCCCCCGAACAAATCCTTCTCAATTAACCCGACTTGGGCGGGATGCATTTCAAAGTTGTTTGGGGCCAAGACACCAAAATTGATAGGGTTACATGAATCATTATGGTTAGGCCGGTTATGATCTCTAAGAGCCATTTGTGGTGGAGGGTTTTGCATGTGATGTGGTGGTGATTGAGGTGGGCTATTTGGAATAGGTAAGTTATGAAAAGGGTTTTCTAGTAGAGTCTCAATTGTGAGGTTTGGTTGAAGTGTGGTTGTGGTATCAATATTTTGTGGGATGTGTGAATTTGGTTGGTCAAAGTTTGCTTGAGGGGAACTATTCCTAACTCTCTCAAGAGTCCTTGTCCTCAAGGTTCTAAAAAGCCTTTCGGGGTCGGAGTTAAAGAGAAGAGCTTGGTGGTTCCTTCTAGGCATGTACTTGACAAATCGTTAGTCTCCTAGTGTTTTTACACACTAGGGGAAGGCAAGAAATCACACACTCTACAAAGAACACACAACTAATAAAACAAACTAACAATTGAGATAAGACTAAAGCAAAGACTCTAAGAAAAACTAAGTATAACCTAACGCCATCCCCGACAACGGCGCCATTTGATAATGGGGATTTGTCGTCACTACCTTATCAAAACAATTTATAAAAACCCAATTAAATGTAGTATTTAGTCGGGTGTCGAACACGAAGACGGCGGGGGTTTCTACTTAGTCTAGGTAAGAATCAAGTCTAGTCAAAAATTGTAAGGAGGTGAAATTGGTTTAAACTAGTTGTAACAAATGCAAGTAATTAAGAGAAGTATGTATTCGATTGATTAAAGACTAGGGTTTTCGGGGTCATCTAAGCGAACTATGGGCAAACAAGTCGATTAAACTAGTCTAAGGTGTAGGTTTGTCTTAGGTTGGGATTCAATCTCTTGATTATCCTATAGGCGATTACCAACTCTCATTGAGCAACTACTGAAGAAACCCAATTTGATTAAGATTGTGTTGATGATGCCTTAAGACAAATTAATCTCATTTGTTATTTAATTGTGTGCCTCTTAAGTTTAACCATGTAGCATGAAGCTCCAATTGTCAATTCAAGGTTATCAAGAATGTCATCATGAAGATCAGAGATGAAGATAGTCATTAGTGCTAATGTCATGTGTTGTTAGGTGATCATTTAACACGAATTTACGTTTAGGTGCAAAAACAACAGTTGAGTCAACAGTTAATTAAGGCTCGTCTTTGAAAGAAATATTTCGAAAATATTTGAATCTTTGTTAAAGTGCTTTCAACTTTCACAAATGTTTTCTGAAATTATTTTGAAGTCTTTTAAAGAATATAGAGCTTTCAATGACTTGCTAAGGAGTTTGCTTGCACAATAAGACACTTACTATAAATGGGTTGTTTGCTTTTACATTTATGGAAATGTTTATGGTTCCCATAAACACAACCATTTATACTTGTTTCTTGTTGAAAAACCCAGCCTATTTTTGTATGTGTGCACAATCTGATTTCTTGCAATCTTAGGCACCGATTTCTTGAGGAAGAATACTCGGTTTCTTGGTGAGAAATTCGGTTGGTCTTGCATGTTGCCCAAGCAAACTACTTACATTATTTTAATCACTTGTGCTTATGAGTGTAAGATATTTTAATGTAAAGTATACTACTTGAACATTATAAATAGCTTGCTTAATTCATTTTTACAAGTGTGCAACAAACGAGTTTTAAACTGAAAAAGACTTAAGCTTTCAATCGAGTAAATTAACTTTGCAAAACCGTTTATCATTTCAAAATCATTGAATCTTTTGCAAGTTTGTTTATTTATCTTTTGAATCTTTTACTTGAGTTTGTTGTTGCACCTAGTCGTTTTAGTCGTGTTCAAGGATCCCGTGTTTTGTACTTAAACTTTATCACCTCCGTTCAATTGAGTGAACAACATTGAGATAAGTGGTCTTGTAACAAACGGGTAGAACCAAAAGTCTTAGGATAGAGTTATCCTTAAGCACGAAGTCTTCGAAGCGGAGTAGCTTTTGAGCATGAAGTCTTTCGGCGGAGTAGCCCAAAGCAAAAGTCTTATTGCGGAGTAGCTTTAAGCAAGGAGTCTTTCGGCGGAGTAGCCCAAAGCAAAAGTCTTGGAAGCGGAGTAGCTTTTAAGCATTAGCAACCGGAGTAGGTTGGGGAGTTGTTTTATTATTCGGGGTGGTCTTAGTTTGTATGAGTTTACTTCTGAGACGTTTAATAAAATAGCGCTGGACGTAGGTCGCGGAGTAGTGACCGAACCAGTTTTTAAAAACATCGTTAGTCGTGTCTATTTCGTTTTATTTCCGCTGCACACTCTACTCACGTTTTTATTTACAGAATCAACTGTTGAGTGCACTGTAACTTCTGCTTGCTGAATCGTTGTTGAATACTTCTAACTCTCTAGTTCTAAGTATCGACTTCTCCTTTCATCTAAGCATTGTTTAAAGTGTTTAAGAGTTTTAAAAGAAGCTTTCATTAAGCTTAAATTTTAAATAGACACCTAATTCACCCCCTCCCCCTCTTAGGTGCCCTCGTCCTCGACTCTTCAATTGGTATCAGAGCCTTGTGCTCTTGATAACTGGTTAACTACCAGTGAGTTGATCCTATAGTCATGGACGGGAAACATACTAAGTACCCTATCTTCAAAGGGGATAACTACTCCTGGTGGAAGCACCGTATGGAACACTACGTCAAAAGTACGGATTATGAGTGTTGGGTCATTATTCAAAAGGGTCCCCTTGCTATAACGGTTACTGACTCTGATGGGAAAAGTGCCGTGAAAAACGAGGAAAGTTATGTCGAGGCTGACTATCGTAAAGTCGAGAAAAATTCTAAAGCCATGTCCATTCTTCAATATGGCATCGGTGAACAAGATATCAATCGCATCTCCGGATGTACCTCGGCTAAAGAGATTTGGGACACGTTAAACTTTGCTTATGAAGGAACGTCCCAAGTCAAGAAGCATCTTATTGACCTTCTCATGCAACAATATGAGATGTTCAATATGATGAAAGATGAGTCAATCAATTGTCTTTCTTCTCGCTTTTCTAGTATTGTTAATGAACTTAAAGGTCTAGGTAGAGAGTTTGAATCCGAGGATATAGTCCGAAAGATCCTTCGTAGCCTAAGTGATAAATGGCAACCGAAGATGACAGCTATTGAGGAGGCTAAAGATCTGTCCATATTGTCCCTCAATGAGCTAATGGGCTCACTCATGGCACACGAGTTAAGTCTCGCAAAGCGCTCGGGTGAAAGTTCCAAAGCTAGAGGTTTTGCTCTCAAATCAACCTCAAGTGATGAGGAAGATGATGGAGATGACGAGCAAGCTATGTACTCACGTAACATGGCGGATATGATCAATAGTCACAATCCTAAGAAGTTCAACAATACTAACAAAAAACGTTTTCAAAAGAAGAGATCTTATTCCACGGTGGCTTGTTTTAAATGTGGTGAGAAAGGTCACCTTATCAAAGATTGCCCCAAGTGGAATGAGTTCAAATCTAGAGAAAAACGAGATTTTGCAAAGAAAGATTTTAAGCATAAAGTCATGTCTGCAATATGGGGTGTATCTGATTCCGATGAGGATGAAATCCTTGAGGAAGAATTAGATGCCAAAGTTTGTATGACAACTCGTCTTGATCTTGACGGACCCAAGTGTTCAAAGAAAGAATCCGCACTCTGTCTTATGGCGCACTCCGACGACTCCAGCGATGACTCCGACACCGAGGTAATGAATCTCAAGAACAAGGTGAGAACTCTTTCTAAGGATAAGCTTTGTTTGATGTTTGATGATGTACTTGACAAGAGTCTTGCTAAAAACGATAAACTCTACGACTTGCAAACTCAAATTGAGGAAATTGCTGAAGAAAATGTTGGTCTTAGAGAGTGTCTAGACGAGATAAAAGAAAGTAATATCATTCCATCACTCAGAAAAGAAATTAAGAAATTGAGGAAAGAAAACCTTGTTCTCACGAATATTGCTAGCTCGTCAAAATCAACATTGCCTCAATCATTGTTTACGATGTTGAAAAAAAAAACGAGTCTTTAATTATTCAAGTTGATATTTTGATTAAAGAACGAGACTCGATGCTAGCTGACCTTACCTCGTGTCGACATGATAATAAGCAACTTGAAGAAATTGCAATGTTGCTTAGTGATGAATGTAGTCATGCTAAATCCGCTTTCGACAAAGTAGGCAAACTAAATCTTGACCATCTTGCTAAAATTGAAACATTGACCAAAGAGTTGCATGATGCTAAAGAGTTTTACAGGAAATGGGAAGGTAGCCAAAACATTTTAGACTCCCTCATAAATCGGTCCCAAAAATCAAAGAAAAAGTGGACTTGGTTTCCAAAATATATTCGATGAATCAGAACTTCCGAAACCAGGAACCAAGCAAGACTGATTTTCGAAGGAGAAAATATGCAGGCCTTCCTGAGTATATTGTTTGCAACTTTTGTGGTAAGACTGGTCATGACTTTAACGGTTGTCCTAATCGACTAAACGACTTAAATAAGAACATCAAGGTTGCTAAAAAGGAGTGGGTTCGCAAAGATTTGATTAACAATGCAACTCACAAAAAGGGATCCAAATTCGTTTGGATTCCTAAACTAACTTCTTGATTTCTTATAGGCATTAGTGAGAGACAACAGCAATTGGTACTTGGACAGTGGATGTTCACGTCATATGACGGGAAGTAGAAACCAATTTCTCTCACTAGAAGCCTACAATGGTGGCACCGTGACGTTTGGTGACAATAAGAAAGGTGAAATTATTGCAATCGGGAAGGTTGGTAAGTCATCGTCACAATGTGTCGACAAAGTGTTGCTTGTCAAAGGTTTGAAGCATAATCTCCTTAGCATATCTCAATTGTGTGATAATGGTAATATTGTTGAATTTTGTGCTAGTGAATGTCGTGTTTTAGATGGTAATACAAGGGAAATTGTTCTTGAAGGAAAACGTGTTAAAGATGTTTACTTAACTAATCTTTTTGCATTGTCTAGTCGTACCATGTCTTGTATGAGTGCTTTGAAAAAGAACGACCCATGGCTTTGGCATAAGAGATTAGGTCACGTAAATGCTAGAACATTGAACATCCTTAAGCGACTTGACTTAGTCGACGGCATTCCTAATATGAAATTTGACTTTAATAGCTTGTGTGATGATTGTGCTAAGGGGAAGCAAGTAAGAAGCTCCTTTAAATCCAAAAAGTTCGTTAGTACATCTAAACCTCTTGAGTTACTTCTATTGATCTATGTGGTCCAATGCGTGTTAGAAGTAAAGGAGGTAGTCGTTTCTTATGTGTGATTGTTGACGATTTTTCACGATTTGTTTGGCTTCTCTACTTGAGTTCTAAAGATGAAGTATTTGATGAATTTTTAATTTGGTTAAAAAAGGTCCAAAACAAGTTTGATAAAAAGTTCATATCTTTGAGATCCGACCATGGAACCGAATTTGAAAATTCTTCATTTATTACTTATTGTGATGAGCACGGTATTAGCCATAACTTTTCCGCGCGTGCTACACCTCAACAAAACGGGGTTGTAGAGCGTATGAACCGTACACTTGAAAACATGGCTAGGACTATGCTCATTAGTAGTAAGTTGCCAAAGAATTTTTGGGCCGAAGCCGTCAACACATCATATCACATTTATAACCGTGTTATGATCCGAAAAATGCTTAACAAAACACCCTACGAGTTGCTTAAAGGAAGAAAGCCTAATTTATCCTATTTTGAAATGTTTTGGAAGCAAATGTTTTGTTCACAACAATGGAAAGGAAAATTTGGGTAAATCCGATGCTCGTAGTGATGAGGCCGTATTTGTCGGTTATTCGGATCGTAGCAAGGCTTATAAAGTGTATAATAAACGAACCATGAAAATGGAAGAAAGTGTGCATGTCATATTTGATGAGTCTAGTCTTTTTCATTCTAACACACAGGAAGAGGATGATGAAGATGATGAGGACTATGAGCTTGGAATAATTCGACATGACATGGATGATGTACACGAGGAGAACGAACAAGAGGAGCAGAATCAACAGTCGGATCAACTGTTGACTGAAGGAACTGGCCAAGAGACAGGGGGAACATAACCACTTGAACCACAAAATGAGGCTACGCCATCCAGGGGGAATGAGGGTACACTTGAACAAAATGAACAAACAGAAACAAACCCTCAAACACAAAATGAACCGAACCAACGATTGAGCGAATCTGTTGAGTCGAACCCCAAGAAGCCTCACCATCCTTAATCGTACCAAAGAAGTGGAAACACCAAAAATCTCACCCCCTTTCTAACTTGACCAGTGACTTGAATTCGGGAAGGAAAACAAGATCATCCCTCAATGATTTCTTTGCATCTCACGCGTTCCTCTCACAAATTGAACCAACGAACATCACCATGGCACTTGAAGATCCGAGTTGGGTGATGGAAATGCAAGAGGAACTAAATCAATTCAGAAGGAATGAGGTATGGCATCTTATCCCTAGACCTACTGGTTGTACCGTAATTGGTACCAAATGGGTCTTTCGCAATAAGCTAGATGATTCGGGCAATATCGTAAGGAATAAAGCTAGACTAGTGGTGCAAGGATTTAAACAACAAGAAGGCATTGATTATAATGAAACCTTCGCACCAGTAGCTAGGCTTGAAGCCATACGTATGCTCATAGCTTTTGCAGCTCACAAAGGCATCAAACTGTTTCAAATGGATGTCAAAACGGCTTTTCTAAATGGTTATTTAGAAGAAGAGGTCTTTGTGGAGCAACCACCGGGTTTTATGAACAATGAATTTCCAAACCATGTTTTTAAATTGGACAAGGCGCTTTATGGTTTAAAACAGGCTCCAAGAGCTTTGTATGATCGCTTGTCAAAATTTCTTTTGGAAAATGGTTTTGTGCGTGGATCGGTTGATAAGACATTGTTCATAAAGTCACGGTGTGTGGTGAACTGTTGATTGTACAGATTTATGTCGATGACATAATATTTGGTGCAACGAATGAACTCCTTTACTTGTACTTTTCGGAACTAATGAAATCTGAGTTTGAGATGAGTATGATGGGAGAACTAGGTTTCTTCCTTGGGCTTCAAATCAAGCAAACTCAAGATGGTGTGATGATTCATCAACAAAAGTACATAAAGGAGATGCTATGTAAGTTCGGTATGACTAATTCTAAGCCTTTCTCTACACCTATGGTTTCGTCCACAAAGCTTGACAAAGATGAGAATGGTAAGAAAGTTGATGAAACGATGTATCGAGGTATGATCGGTTCATTACTTTATTTGACCGCTAGTCGACCGGATATTTTATATAGTGTATGTCTATGTGCTCGTTTCCAAGCTAGTCCTAGAGAATCGCATTTCATTGCCGTTAAACGTATTCTTAGGTATTTAGTTGGAACGTCTAATTTGTATCTTTGGTATCCCTCACATTGTCCTTTTGAGCTTTTAGGATACTCGGATGCAGATTATGCCGGAAGCGTTGTTGATCGAAAGAGTACATCCGGGATGGCTACTTTCTTAGGTCCGTGTTTGATCTCATGGGCGTCTAAGAAACAAAACACCGTTGCTCTTTCCACCGCTGAAAGCGAGTACGTAAGTGCCGCATTGTGTTGCGCGCAAGTTCTTTGGGTTCGACAACAACTAAGGGACTATGGTATTATCTTTGATTCAACTCCTATCTTTTGTGATAATACTAGTGCCATTAACATTTCAAAGAACCCTATACAACACTCAAGGACTAAGCATATTGACATAAGACATCATTTTTTACGTGATCATGTGGAAAAAGGTCAAATTCGTCTTAAATTTTGTAGAACGGAAGATCAAATAGCCGACATTTTTACAAAACCGCTTGAAAGAGAACAATTCGTAAAACTTCGGTTGGAAATTGGTTTGTTGGATTCCGCGTAAAATTTTACGACGACTTGCCCTCGATGATTGACTAGAGTAGATGTTACACTTGTATTTTTAAGTGATTATGTGTTAGTATTACTCAATGAATTAGATGATTAATTTGCATGTAAATCCAATGGGTAAAGTAATTGTTCACATGGAGCCACTCAACCATCATCTAACCATCAAATCTCCTTTCCCCATTACCCATGTCCTAGCCGCCTAAACCCCACCTAACCGGCTACACTCACCTTCCTCTCAACCAATCAAATAAAAAAGCCTAAAACACTATTCACCTCATTTACTACATGTCCAAATTTTCAACTCTTAAATCATGACCTCTTTACTCACCTTCAAAATATTCAAAAAACTACACCTTCCCCAAATATTCTCCAAAACCGTCAAAAGCATACCTCTCCCAACTGTCACTTTTAATTTCACTATAAGAATCATGCCTCCAAAATCAACTAAGAAAACCTTGAAGGAAATCCGAGACTCCTACAAGCCGAAAATACCATCGGTTGAACCACAAATCGAAAGTCTTGGATCAAAAACTTCCCAAAAACAAAAACCACCAAAGAAACCTAGAGTTTTTGTGCCAAACGCCCCAATGACAAGGAAGAAATCAGTTGCTAATCGTCCTAAAACAGCTGCCGAGGCTAGGAGATTCTCAAGTCGGGTGTTCAATCAAAAATTCGATTTGAATATGCCGCATGCAACCGAAACCGAGGGTGAAGAAGGAACCACACGGGTTGTTGGTGAGGTTGATGATGATGGAAATCCAATCATTCAAGAAGTTGAGGGAGTTGATGTTGGTGTTGAAAAGGAGAGTAAAAAAGATGAGGAGATTGTTGTTGAGGATGCCGAGAAGGGAGGACAGAAAAACAGTGAGGAAAAGAAAAATGAAAGTGAAGAGGAGAATGAGGAAAACATTGAAAAAGAAAAAGAAAAGAGTGTTGAAAAATCAATTGAAAAAAGTGAGGAAAAAGAAAAGAGTGTTGAGAATGTTGTTGAGGAATCCGGTGAGAAGAGTAATGGGAAATCGAAATCGAAATCAAAATCAAAATCGAAATCGAAGGGAAGTGTTGGTGATGATGAGATGTTGAAGGATATGGTTGGAAATAAAAGGAGAAAAAGGAGTGGCAAAACCGTGAGTGAGGCAACGGTTGGGAAACAGAACTTGACACGGAGAAATTGAATGCCGTCTTCAATGATGACGAGTTATTCAAGGAGGAAACCGTTCCCAAACCGAAAGGCAAAGCAAGGAGAGTGTCCACTCGGGTTATCTCAAGGAAAAGGAAAGTTAAGGAAATGGCAAAGGAAGTTGATGATGAATCGAATAGTGCTATGATTGCTATTGAGCAACCTCTTGATGAGAACAGGTCCAAGGCACTCGAGATTCTTCATGGGTATCGCTTTCCAAAGGAAATCTTTGATTGTTGCAAGCATGTCATCCAAGGGAACTTTAAATCGGGCCGTCGCTATGAACTCGAATGTTATGATTCGTCCCCCGCTTTTAAATTCTTTAAAGATGCAATTCATGCACAAAAGTGGGAGAGTCTTCTTAATCTCTATAACCGAGTTTACTTAGCGGAGATTGTTCAATTTTATACTACGGTCAAAGTCGATGTCAAATCGGGTAGTCTTACCGCCGTTATCAATAACAAAACCTTGTGTCTCAATGTTGAAATTGTTGGAAATTTACTCGGTATTCCTACAACCGGGTTATCCTCATTTCCTAAGGGTGATTGGCCGACTATTGATGGTATAAGTTCCTTGACCGTAACAAAGTTTCTAAGTCCCAAAGCTACGTCCCCTATCACACTAAAACCGAGAGAAATCAAAATAAACCACCAGTTCTTTTTCAATTTCATTTTTAGAACCTTGATTCCATGTAATGAGAGCCGTGGTGTGTGTGGTGTGCTAGACATGTGGCTGATTTATTATCTTGCTAAACACCTTCAAATTAACCTACCCGCTTTGATGTTCTTTCACATTGATCATCTTGTTAAGATTGTTGAAAAGCGTAAGGTTGATAGTTCCACCGTGTTAGCATATGGGATGTGGTTATCGGTCATTTTCGAGAAATTGGACATTGTGGACTCGACTAGTTTCGGTGTGGATCACTTGTGTGACACTATGACCTCGGGAGTTTTATCACAAATGTACTTGAAGATTGATGGTGATAAACTTGCTCGTATTTGGTCGGGTATGAAGGCTACGGATGTCGCCTCCTCCTCTATGCAATCGTCTTCTATGACACGTCTCACTAAGGATGTTAAAGCCTTGTTGGATCTCCAACATGCTCAAATGAGTGAGATTGCGGGTCTTCGTTTGGAAGTGTCGGGTTTGCGTAAGGAACTCAAGGAGGTTAAGGGTCAAAATGAAGAACTCTTAGAGATGGTTCACGGGTTGGTTGGAGAAGAGGAAACCGATGAAGTTGATGATTGATCTCTTGCTCATAGTCGTGCCTAGCCTATGCCTAATGTCGTACCAAGCCTTTTGCCATAACCATGCCTAATGCCTAATCAAAACAAAAGCCTTTCTAATCCCTTTTTACCTTGGCTTTATGTTTGTGATATATTTTGCTAATATTGGTTATGTTGTTAGTTGTTGAACAATTTGTTTTGTGTAACTCTAATCCTTATTTAGACTTGTGTTCTTCCTACTTGATGATGTCAAGAGGGGGAAGTTGTTTAAAATTGCAGGTGGTGATTCAATGACTCTTAGGCTTGCGTACACCGTAACTATGTTTACTTGGCGATTAAATGTTCTACCTAGGCTAACGAAAAATTTGACTAATTTTCAATGACCATGTATTTATGCATCTTATTTTGATCATGTTTTGACTTGTTAACCTTGACCATGGATTAAGGGGGAATTGCACACTGAATTTTATTTGTCTTGCCATCATCAAAGGGGGAAATTGAAGAAACCCAATTTGATTAAGATTGTGTTGATGATGCCTTAAGACAAATTAATCTCATTTGTTATTTAATTGTGTGCCTCTTAAGTTTAACCATGTAGCATGAAGCTCCAATTGTCAATTCAAGGTTATCAAGAATGTCATCATGAAGATCAAAGATGAAGATAGTCATTAGTGCTAATGTCATGTGTTGTAAGGTGATCATTTAACACGAATTTACGTTTAGGTGCAAAAACAACAGTTGAGTCAACAGTTAATTAAGGCTCGTCTTTGAAAGAAATATTTCGAAAATATTTGAATCTTTGTTAAAGTGCTTTCAACTTTCACAAATGTTTTCTGAAATTATTTTGAAGTCTTTTAAAGAATATAGAGCTTTCAATGACTTGCTAAGGAGTTTGCTTGCACAATAAGACACTTACTATAAATGGGTTGTTTGCTTTTACATTTATGGAAATGTTTATGGTTCCCATAAACACAACCATTTATGCTTGTTTCTTGTTGAAAAACCCAGCCTATTTTTGTATGTGTGCACAACCTGATTTCTTGCAATCTTAGGCACCGATTTCTTGAGGAAGAATACTCGGTTTCTTGGTGAGAAATTCGGTTGGTCTTGCATGTTGCCCAAGCAAACTACTTACATTATTTTAATCACTTGTGCTTATGAGTGTAAGATATTTTAATGTAAAGTATACTACTTGAACATTATAAATAGCTTGCTTAATTCATTTTTACAAGTGTGCAACAAACGAGTTTTAAACTGAAAAAGACTTAAGCTTTCAATCGAGTAAATTAACTTTGCAAAACCGTTTATCATTTCAAAATCTTTGAATCTTTTGCAAGTTTGTTTATTTATCTTTTGAGTCTTTTACTTGAGTTTGTTGTTGCACCTAGTCGTTTTAGTCGTGTTCAAGGATCCCGTGTTTTGTACTTAAACTTTATCTCCTCCGTTCAATTGAGTGAACAACATTGAGATAAGTGGTCTTGTAACAAACGGGTAGAACCAAAAGTCTTAGGATAGAGTTATCCTTAAGCACGAAGTCTTCGAAGCGGAGTAGCTTTTGAGCATGAAGTCTTTCGGCGGAGTAGCCCAAAGCAAAAGTCTTATTGCGGAGTAGCTTTAAGCAAGGAGTCTTTCGGCGGAGTAGCCCAAAGCAAAAGTCTTGGAAGTGGAGTAGCTTTTAAGCATTAGCAACCGGAGTAGGTTGGGGAGTTGTTTTATTATTCGGGGTGGTCTTATTTTGTATGAGTTTACTTCTGAGACGTTTAATAAAATAGCGCTGGACGTAGGTCGCGGAGTAGTGACCGAACCAGTTTTTAAAAACATCGTTAGTCGTGTCTATTTCGTTTTATTTCCGCTGCACACTCTACTCACGTTTTTATTTACAGAATCAACTGTTGAGTGCACTGTAACTTCTGCTTGCTGAATCGTTGTTGAATACTTCTAACTCTCTAGTTCTAAGTATCGATTTCTCCTTTCATCTAAGCATTGTTTAAAGTGTTTAAGAGTTTGAAAAGAAGCTTTCATTAAGCTTAAATTTTAAATAGACACCTAATTCACCCCCTCCCCCTCTTAGGTGCCCTCGTCCTCGACTCTTCAACTACCCATTCTAAAACATGCAACAAGACCACCAACAAACTCTCATTTAATGGAGGAATTAAGCTATCAAGACAAAAGGTACGAGCTTTCACTCACACAAATCGTCAAACACCTTGTATGCAATGCAAAGAAAGACAATTTCTACACCAAAGACTCAAAACTATCAACCTATCATGCCCAATAATACGATTTAGACTCCCCCTAAACCCTAGAAGGGTAACTACTCACTCATGTTGGAATTCATCATGCTAACAAAAAGAGAAGAACAAACAACATAAAGAGAAGACATGGAAATGATTATAGCAATTATAAGAGACAAACCAAAATGTAAACAATTGATTAATAAGTGAATAAGGGAAGAGATGTACCAACAAAGTAAAGGTGATTGCTTTGATTCAATAATATGAAGGAAAACCTCCAAAATCTCCCAATACAATCTTCAAAAACCAAGTGTAAACAATTGATTCTCAGTAATACTAACTAATTTCACTAAGTAATTACTAATTATCAAGGAAAGATTAAAGCTTGATTAAGGAAAGATTACAAATATTTATGGAAAATTCTCAGATCTAGGGTTGTGTGTCGAAAATGAATTAAGGGGGGGGGGGTATTTATAGTTTACAATAATTTAGGTCGAAAATTACAAGGAAGTTCAAAATGCGGGGAAAAGGAGTCCGAGCCGGTCAACCGGCCGCCGGCTGACCACCGGCGGAAAACCCGCTGGAACTTTTGGGTTTAAATTAAATCATCAGGTATGGCGAGCCGGTGGACCGGCCGCGGCTCGATCCGCTCGAAGGAATCTTCACCGGTTGACCATTTCCCGCTGGCGCTTGGAATCCTCCTTCAGCTCTTCAATCTTTAATGCAAGTATAGTGGGACGCTCAGCCGGTGGACCGGCTGCCGGCCAACCGGCCGGGAGTCCTGCATCTTTTCCCTTCACTCTTCTTCTCTAGGCATGCCTTGAAAGTTCAATAGCTAGCTCCCTTAGCCCTCTTCCTTATGCAAAATCTGCATTGAGGAACACAAAGCTCATAGTACGGGCTAAAGTTACAAAATGGGGCTAAAAAGGGTGAAGAACCGCATGTGATCGGAAAATATGCATAGAGAAGAAAGGTGAAATTGACACAAAATGGGAACTTATCAGGACTACTCGGCGTTCCTCTACGGGAGGTTGGCGTACTGGCCGGTTGTGGTAAGTGCTTTATCCTCTTTTATTTTTGATTATTTTGAGAACACGATGAATGATCATCGGATAATGGAAATCACTTGACTTTGCAGGAAGTCGAGGCCGCGGGCATCGAGCCCCCAGAGTACCCCGAGACCCTTGAGTACACTGACGCGACGGGGATGACGACGATCTCCGAGCTGCGAGACTTTGATGCGGCGGTGAGAGATGTTGGCTTGGACGACTGGCAGCATCTGATTTGGAGAGTGAGTCTCCTAACTTGTATAATTTTGTGTAAGAACACATTTGCTCGAGTTTGTCCAATCGTTAAGAATTTTTCTTTTGAAATGCAGGTTACGCCATCCCGGTTCGTGGCTTTGTGGAGAGTAGCCAACCGGCTGCGGGTTACTGCCGTCGAGGCACTCGTTGGCGGCCGAGGATGTCAGGTATGAACCTTCCGTTTACTTCATTTCCGAATTTTCCTAATTTTCCTTGTGTTTGAAATGATTGACATGAGCCAATTCTTGTTGTTTGCACAGGGAGCGCGAGCTGGAGCGAGAGCTTGCCCAGTCCCGGGAGGAGACAGCTCGCCTACTGAGGGAGCTCGAGGTCCGCGACGCCGAGGTTGCTGCTCTCGAGGCGAGAGTTGCTGAGCTAGACGGCGACCAGCAGTAGCCTTTTTGTTGTTTCTTATTTTTTGCTGTGTTTTGTACATTTGTACATTTTTGGGACTTACATTTTGGACATTTAGACTTTGTTTTGGGGCTCGAGCCCCCAGCTTGGTGTACATGTACTCTCTTGATTGTATATATGACGGTCTGAGTGCCTTTGCTGCTGGGTTGCTTTGTTTGTACCTGCAGGTTAGCTTTGAACAGGTTTGGTAGATGACGGTTTGCGCCGTCATGCTGCCGAAATTTACATAGAAATCACATAGAACATACATTTGTACACATGGCCTAATTTAGCGCAAAACCATGACTCGGAAACGCGAAAAATGCAAACATTTTGCCGGAAATGACCGGACGGTAGGGAGGGTTACCTCCTAAAAAAAGAAAAAATAGAAACCTATAAGTTTGAAGGTTAATGTGGGATGGGAGTGAAATGATTCCCCAAAAAAGAAAATTAAAAAAGAAATGTATAAGTTTGAAAATGAATAAATTAAATTGGTGAAATGATTCCCCAAAAAACAAAAAATAAAAAGAAATGCATAAGTGTGCTGAAAAATGACGAAAATGTCGATATCGCCTCGAAATGCGTGCCCGTGAAATTAGGAAACACGAAATATGGCAACTTGACATATTTACCAAAATAATAACCCGTATGAATAGGAAATTATTCGTTGAGGAATTTCAGGAAAGATCCAATGCGGAAAATCACAGAAAGAAGGCTGAGGAAGAGGCGCAGCAAGAGCTGCGTCCCTTCGAAGAGGCGCAGCAGGTGCTGCGTCTGTTCCCCAGTGCATCCGTCCTGACAGATTTTAGGAAACAGCTTTTAGTATAAATAGAGACGTCGAGGGAGGTTTTGTTCACATAATTCTTCCGTCTCTCTTCGTCTTATTACATAAAGCTCTCAAAATAAGCATACATCATGAATACTCTCGAAATTCGTCTAAAAGAATGGACAAATGAGTTCTCTAATGTGGAGAAACACGACATGGGTACTTATAATCTTGGATCGCTTTTGAGCTTGAAGCTGATCAAGGTAGTTAAACCATTCCTAGATGCTTGTCTTGATTATTGGGACCCGAATTATCACGTATTTGCCTTCCCTGGAGGCGACATTTGCCCATTTCCCGAAGAAATTGCTGCGATTGGTGGTTGGGACCCGGAACATTTGCCTGCTATTCCCTCCACTTCTCAAGGGTATAAGAACAAGTTTATAGACTTGCTTGGGTTGGCAAGAGCTGATGTGGACCGTCTTGTGACTTCTAAAGGAGTGTGAATGTTGGATTTCATCGACCGATTCATCAATAGGGCAGATCCCACTATCTCTTATGTTGCGAGGCGAAGGGCATTCGGGTTTTGCCTATTACATGTATATGTCCTTCAAGGGCATGTTGATGAGGATTTGAGAGGCGACCCTCGTTACTTGAGCGTGATTGAGCAAATGGAGCTGCGCAGGAGCCCAGCTTGTCTGTGCTTAGGAGAGATCCTGTTGGGTTTGGATAACAGGAAAGCCAATCGCGACCTACCTTATTTGGGAAGTCCCATTATTTTGCAGGTAAAAGAACTCTTTTTTCTCTTTTTTTTTCGTTTTTTTTTTTTCATTTTTCATTTTTTTTCATTTTTTTTTTCCCTTTTTTTTTCTAATTCCTGCTTCTGGTAGGTATGGCTTATGGGCATCTTCGATTGATCGAGCCCCCAGTTAATGTTCCTGCTTATCATGCTCGCTCAATTGCAATGAGGACCAGGCTTTACATGGTGGACTTCACTCGAGTTTGCAATTACTAGGAAAACAAAGTGAAGAGTGAAGATGGCCCCTTAATTAGATGGATCGTACCATGGTGGCATATCAAATCTGTCACTGGAGTATCTTATTTGGATCCTACCCGATCTGTTCGCATTCCCGGCTTGGAGTTTATGATATGCATTTTCCCGGAGAGGTTGATGAGGCAGGTTGGATTGAAGCAGATGATTCCGAAGCTTGACACTGTCCCGCAGACTGTCGTGGCGCTTACTATAGAGAGTCGAAGAGAGTGGGCCATCAAATGGGCTCAGAGGAACATTTGGTTCTTGAATTCTTCTGTTAGTGCTTTATGGGTGTCGGATTCTTATCTGCGGTGGAGGAAAGCTACTACTCCGGAGGAGCGCGAGAGATTAAGGAAGCGCGAGCCTGTTGACTACAAGGTTCGCGAGGTGGAAAAGGAGAAGGAGAAGCACCTGATTGAGGGAGAGGAAGAAGCCGGATTTCGAGTTATTCATCCTTCGAAGAAACCGAAGACTTCTCCTGCCGTCGAGATGGTGGTTGACAAGAATGGCAATGCAAGACCACGAGAGAGACCGTTGGTTATTAGGTCTGAAGTGGCGCAAGAGCGTCCGGCTCGAGGTCGGGACAAGAAATTTGACAAGAATGACAAAGGCAAGGGGAAAATGGAAGAGTAGCCTAAGTCTTTATTATTATTTATTATTATTATTGTAAGAAATTGGAAGGTGGGGTTTTTAGAATCCTAGCCCATTTATTTTTATTATGTAACGTACTATTATTATTAAAGAAATGAAATAAAAAGGTTAAGTGGTTATGAAACCGTTAAGATTTTCTATGATTATTCTTGTCGAATTTCAAATGCAATTGCAAATGTCCTTCTATTTACATTTAAGACAATTCAATGGGTTGTATCCCGGGAGGGATTGCCTACGTATTCATTTAGAAAGTGAAATCAACCCTTGCGCGTAGTTCGAGTAAATGTAAAAGAATAATTGTTCTAAGCAAGTGCTTGTAATGAACTTAGAAAATAAGCATGAGCTTTACTTACTCCTAAAATGCAATTTAGTTTATTTGATGATATGAGAATGACAAATTGTCAAAATGCAAGAGCAAGATGACACAAGCTTAGTCCAGCTTGGCCAAGGGCCGTTTATTTCGTGCCACAGGAGCGACACTTGAGGTTACGCGAGGCGCGTTTTTGCTCCTATTCTAGGCATAGTAACGTTTCAGTTGGTCAAGGTTTGTTGGGTTGGCAAATTCGTTCCCATCTAGGTCTGTGATTCTAATCGCACCCCCTGGAAGTATGGACTTGACTAGAAATGGCCCGGCCCAATTAGGTTTGAATTTTCCTCGTGGATCGACAGGTAAAAGAGCTCTAATTGATTTGAGGACCAAGTCTCCTTCTTTGATGTTCCTTGGCCTAACCCTTTTGTTGAAGGTTCGTTTGATACGTGCCTGATATGTTTGCACATTGTGTAATGCAAGTAACCTTCGTTCATCCAGGAGGATGAGTTCTTCATATCTATCCCTCTTCCACTCAGCTTCGGGGATTTGACTTTCGAGTAAAATACGCAAGGATGGTACTTCTAGCTCGACTGGTTGTACAGCCTCCATGCCGTAGGTCAAATAGAAAGGGGTGGCCCCAGTGGGCGTCCTAACATATGTACGGTATCCCCATAAAGCAAAGGGTATCTTGCTTGGCCAATCTCTATAGTTGTCAATCATTTTCTTGAGAATCGTGACGACGTTCTTGTTTGCTGCCTCTACCGCGCCATTGGTTTGTGGTCTATATGGCGAGAAGTGGTGATGCTTAATTTTGTACTTGGCTAGCAATTGTTCAGTCTCAACTTGGAAATGTGATCCATTGTCACTAATGATCTCATGTGGGCAACCATATCGACAGATAATGTTGGTTTGTATGAACTTTGCCACGTTCTTGGTTGTAAGACTAGTGTAGGAAGCCGCTTCTACCTACTTGGTGAAATAATCAATTGCTACTAGGATGAAACAGTGACCTCCTGTTCCGGCTGGAGTGATCTTGCCGATGATGTCAATTTCCCAAGCAGAAAATGGCCAGAGAGATGTCATGGTGTAAAGCAATGAAGGAGGGACATGCTGCACATTCCCGAAAATTTGGCAATTATGGCAATGTCTTACATATTTGATGCAACCAGATTCCATCGTGGTCCAATAATACCCTAAACGTATGATTTTCTTTGCCATCATGGGTCCACTCATGTGAGGGCCACATTCTCCATCATGGACTTCTTCCATCACTTTCCGTGCCTGTGAATGATCAAGACAGCGTAGGATTACACCAATAGGTGTTCTTTTGTATAGTTCTCCTTGCATGAGAACGTATTGGGAAGCTAGCAAGTGGATAGCGCGTTGTCCCCTTTTTCCTATTTCTGGTGGATAGGTGTCATTGATCTTGAAGTTTAGGATTGCTTGGAACCAAGGTTCCTCTGTGATTTCCTCTTCATCGGTGATTTGGTGCACATAAGCTGGCTCTGATCATCGTTCGATGCATAAAGCCTTTTCTACCATGCTATCCGGCATGTTAATCAAAGATGCAAGTTTTGCAAGAACATCTGCAAATTGATTTTCTTCTCGAGGTAGATGTAGGTAGGTCACTTGCTCGAAGAATTGAGCAACTTGGTCTATTCTGGCTTGATAAGGTGCTAAGCTTTCTCTTCGGATTTTCCACGATCCCGTAATTTGGTTGATGATCAGAGACGAATCCCCATGTACTCGAAGATTATTGATGCCTAAACTTACTGCCGCTTCTAATCCAATGAGACAGGCTTCGTATTCTACAGCGTTATTTGTTACCTCGAAGTCGAGTTTGACAGAGATTGGTGTATGCTCGCCTTCAGGAGAAATGAGCAACACTCCTATTCCAAATCCTCTTAAATTTGATGCCCCGTCAAAATAGAGGTCCCAGGAGTCTACATCCGTTTGGAGTATATCCTCATCCGGAAACGACCAGGTGTCTATCGTTTGTGTATCACTGATGGGATTTTCTGCGAAGAATTCGGCAACGGCGCGCCCCTTTATAACTTTCAAAGGTACATACTTAAGATCGAACTCTGAGAGCATCAAAGTCCATCTTGATAAACGTCCATTGAGAACGGGTTTCTCGAAGAGGTATTTGACAGGATCCATTTTGGAGTATATTTTGACGGAGTAGCTAAGCATGTAATGGCGTAGCTTCTTCGTTGCCCACACAAGAGCGAGGCATGTCTTTTCGAGTTGTGTATATTTGCACTCGTACTCCAAGAACTTCTTACTAAGGTAGTAGATGGCTCTTTCTTCTTTTCCTACAGTTTGAGCTAGCATGGCGCCCATGGCCGTTTCAGTTACCGTGAGATATAAACCAAGAGGTTGATCTCGTTGAGGTGGAATGAGCACTGGTGGTTTTGCTAGTATCTCCTTGATTCATTCGAAAGCCTTCTGACAGTCATCATCCCACATGGTGTGATCTGTTTTCTTTAACTTCATGAAGATAGGTTCGCAGATCATGGTGAGTTTTGATATGAATCGACTTATATATTGCACCTTGCCTAGGAATCCTCTAACTTCTTTCTCCGTTTGAGGTTGTGGCATTTCGATTAGAGCTTTGATCTTGGAAGGCTCTATTTCTATACCTCGTTGGCTAACGACTTATCCCAGGAGGTTTCCAGATGTTACTCCGAATGCGCACTTCTGAGGGTTGAGCCTCATGTTGTACTTCCGTAGCCTTGAGAAGAATTTGCGAAGGTTCGCAATGTGTCCCTCTCTTTCCTTGGACTTGACAATCATGTCATCTACGTATACCTCAACTTCTTTATGCATCATGTCATGTAAGAGCGTAGTTGCGGTGCGTTGGTATGTAGCTCCGGCGTTGATTATCCCAAATGGCATGACCGTGTAGCAATAGGTTCCCCATTGAGTGACAAAGGCGGTCTTATGCATGTATTCTAAGGCCATTTTGATCTGGTTATATCTTGCGTATCCATCCATGAAGGATAGTAACGCGTGATCCGCCGTATTATCCACTAATATGTCGATATGTGGTAGAGGAAAGTCATCCTTAGGACTCGCTTTATTTAAGTCTCTAAAGTCAACACAAACACGGGTTCTCCCATCCTTTTTGGGTACGGGTACTATGTTAGCTACCCAGTCTGAGTACTCGGAAACTTTGATGAAACTGGCCTTGAATTGTTTATCGACTTCTTCTTTGATCTTGAGAGCCCATTTTGTCCTCATCCGACGAAGCTTCTGTTTCATAGGTTTGAAACTTGGTTTGATTGGGATTATATGCTCTGCGATGTCCCTGTCGATCCCTGGCATATCTTTGTAGGACCAAGCAAAAACGTCTTTGAACTCATGCAGGAGGTCTATGAAATTGGCCCTTTCGGTGGGGCTCAAGGTTCTCCCTATCCTAAGTTCTTGGGGTTCTGTAGATACCCAGTATCTGCTGAGACTCCAACAAACACCCGATGATTATCGGACTACAACATATTTTGGAATCGCGGCGTTTGATCGACAGTTTGTGTACAACTTTACGTCGGAAAACTTAAAACGATTTCGAAAATAAAACATCTCAAAACATTTCAAAAATACCTGGAGTGTTTAATGCATGACGACGGGGTCGCAATGACACTAACTAGAGTCAAAATCGACACCGGACCAAAAACCGACTCAAAAATTCAAATCCCGACTCCAACAACGAGTCAAACCGAGTCAACCACCAAAAACAAAACTTTCCAAACCTTCTACCTTAAGTTTTCCCGGATTCATGTTGGTCAAGTACCAAACATGTGACTACAAAACCTAGGATAGAACAAATCATGATTGCGTTTGTTGTGAAAGTGACAACACAACTCGAAGAACCGCGACGTGGCTCACGCCTCTTTGAGCAGCCCAAGTGGCGACGTCGCTCAAAACTCACACAACCACTCATTCTCCTATAAATACCCCTCAAATGCCACCCATTTGAGACTTACGCGAGTGTCCGCCCCCTCTTTTCTCCCTTATAATTCTCGACTCGACTTCTTAAGTCACAACCCGACGCGTATTTACGACCTACCGATCGTAAACACGAGCCTTACACATTGTTTGGTACCGTCATCGTGCATTAAATCACTTGACCGACCACTTCGACCACTACTCCTTCACTAAACTTTTAAAACACTCTTTTTACTTACCAAGACGGTTTTTAACCGAGTTTTTTCCGACCAAACGAGTTATTACACTTACGTCGGTCACTCGCCATAACCAAACATGTAAGTATGAGGGTGTAAAAATCCTCTTTTATTATGTTTTCATTCGTTTCATGACTATAACATACTAAAACATGCATAACATGAGCCAAAACATGGAATAAACGAGCCAAAACTGATTTTTGGTTTGAGGCAGAAGCCCCTTAGGTCGCCAACTAGCCCGCGCCTAAATGGGGTATTCAGACCAGAGATCAACCGTGTTTGTTCTCGTCATTTCCCTTAATCCGTTTTTCATATTTGTAATCGGTTTTCACCATTTCAAGTATTTTCGAACCATTGTTATTTTATTTCACATGTTTTAACCATAAAGCATTTTTCACCCTTAGTTCCTCATACCATGACGGTTAAATCCGTGTTTTGGTGATAATATTTGGTTAATGACATTTAAAAGGTATTTTAAAGCCTTTTATTTCATTTCTTTACATTTTCAAACAAATACATTAGTCACCAACACAAAGTCATCCTTGGTTCTATATACCATGCCGGATTTTAACCCGGGTACGATGATGAGTATCGACTAATAACATTCAAATGGACTTAAAACAATTAGTCCATAATCATTTTCAAAACTATTCATGTCAAGTCTGTCAAATCGAACCCGGCACCGAATATTATCAAAATAATGATGATTAATCGAGTCTAGTTCTTCAAATCAACAAAGGCGGTCTAAACGATCCCTTCAAATCAAACCGGGTTCAAATACCCATTTTCAACACGTTTTATAACGTTTTCTAAAAGGTCAGAACACGGCACATAAACCGTGGGCTAACCCGCGCCTAAACAGGCTCTCCATTTATCATTTTCAAAACCAGAGGGAGGCCCCTTACACCGCCGGCTGGCTCGCGCCTCATATAGCCATCTGGTACAGGGCTTGTTCCCTTCCAGCATTAGTCTAGGACGATCCCGACTCCGGTTAGCCCGGATATAGGACGGATCAGATGACTATTTGATTACCCAAAACCATATTTGCAAAATGCCTCACTAAGACAAATGAATCATGTTATGCACCCTAAACCTAATACGGTAAATGGATGTTTAATTTCCGTCTTGCATGCAAATCAACCGCTAATCCAACTCGACATCTTATACTTGATACTTGGATTAAATCAACCGACTTAGAAAGCTCTCACATGTTAGGTTTAAATTATTGGATGCGCATTCATGCATTTAAACCGTTTTATCAACTTTTGCATTCAACCAACCAAGATCGATCAGTAGAGGCCGCTAAACGCGGGCGGGATTGGATGTCTGATTAAAGGGCTTCCCAATACGTACCTTCACCTCTTACTCAGAAACTTTGGATAGTGGACGACCTTATCCAGGGCGTACGAGAGTCATTCTAGAGATAGGATGCTAAAGAAGGACGATTTCCTTATCTTTAGTACCTATGTCAAACGCTGCTTTGTGCTTCGATTTGACCGAGGTATAAAGTGGAATTCGAACGGGTTCCAGGCATCCCACAAATGCTTGGTGGCAACTCCAAACATCTCTAATCGTTTCGAGACCCTAACCGAGACGAAACCGACCGATCTAAAACGATCCGATCGAAAGCATCTTTTCGCCGCCGAGCGTGGCTTTCAAAAAGACCGTTGCCATTGTCCACAGATCAAAGTGGGCATACGCAGGTGGGCCCGTGTCCACAGATTGGCGACTCCGCTGGGGAAAACTAGGACACTTACGTCTTTGTGATCCCTAGATGGTGAGACTCGAATGAGGTCTTGGTTGGAATGCATTAATTGATATTACGGTCACGGTCGGGTTCCTTGTCCGGGCCCACAACCTAACCCTTTTCGACCAATTGGCTCGTTTTGTCGGCGTGAGTTTTCTCATCCCCGCATTTCGAATCCCGATTGAGTCAAACATACCATTGACGTTACACATTTATGTTTCGTCAAAGAGCTTTCATCACTTTCGAGCACGAGGCTAGGGCACCCTCCTTACACATTTTGTTTGGATTGGTATCCCTCTCGCAAATCGGGGTTTGATTGCTTGGTGTGTTACCCGCCCTTTTAAGCCAAAACCCGTGTTAGCATAATGCATAATATAATGAACTGCGAGTGCTTATGTGCTACTTGATCATAAGTCCTTCCGTGTCATTTTCAAACCTTCAAAAAAGACCCTTTTCGCGCCGTTATAATGGCCATTTCAAACCTCGGTCTTTCGCCGACCGTTGCACGCCTCTCTAGGCCGTCGTAATGACGATTTTCAAACCTGGTTTTGTATAACCATTTTAACACGCCTTTCTAGGCCGTCATAATGATGATTTTCAAACCCGGTTTTGTATAACCATTTCAACACGCCTTTCTAGGCCGTCATAATGACGATTTTCAAATCTGATTTTGTATAACCATTTCAAATCACCTTTTTACGCCGTTATAATCGTCGCGTCTAGACACGGATTTTAACCCGTTTCGCGTCGACAATGGCTCTTTCAAAACCGGAGAAATGCACACACCTTTTTCTCGAGACATTTTCGGGATCCCGAGGACCATACACCGTCCCCGAGACCTCTTCAAACATTTTCAAAACTCGATTTTCAAAACATACAATTTTGAATTTCAAAACCGTCTTGGGAAACAATGCACTGTTTTCCGAGCCAATTTAAGCTCAAACCGTCTTTTGCAAATAAACTTAAGACGACCCCTTTCAACTGATCGACTTGCGGAGATGTCTATCTTCGGAAGCCGTCCATTAAAGTGACAAACGAATCTTTTTGAAAATTTCTATTTTCGAAAACTTCAGTCCACCATTCCAATTCCGCCTCGTATCTATCGAGTCAAAGCAAACGTACTTATGGGTCTTTACTTATGAGTCGTCTCACCACGAGACCCGTCCAATGACGTCACGCCGTCATGTTGGACTCGTGTCAAAGGTTCGGTCAACACTGTCACGTCATAAATCGAGTCAGCACCGAGGGACCACACACGGTCACCCCGTCTTGTTGGGTCTGATCTTTGTCTGGTCCTTTGTGTTGTCTGCGTTCAGTCTTGGAACCGTGTCGGATTGAGTTGTAATGTGAGCCGTTTTTACGCCTCGAGCCATGGCCCCGTCTTCAGCTTCGTCTAACAACAACAATGATAACAACAGAGAAGTCACAACTGATCAGCTAGCCAGCCTGCTTACCGCTCTTAAGGTCACCCTGGATCGCGTCGAGACCCGTATCGACGCCCTGGAGAACAAAGAAACTGAGGAACTTAATACCCCACCTCTGACTGAAACTAAGAAGAGGCTGAAGCTCTTGGAAGAACAGCTCCTAGCCCGGGGTAATAATATCCATCTTGAGAACAACCGAAGGTTCGAACCCGTTGGGGACCAGTTACCTGGCAACTTCACTCTGACTGATGTGCCTAAGTTCAAGGGAGTGGAGGACCCACTCAACCATATCCGTGCTTTTAAGGGCTACATGGTCATTAAGGGGGTTAAACAGGAGCTTTTTACCCGGGTCTTCCCCTCCTCTTTGGAGCCGATTCCTCGCCAATGGTACTACTCCTTGGATCCGAAAAATCTTACTACTTGGGATGAGATCGCGGTCGAGTTTGCCAAACAGTATGCCGACAATGTCGAGATCCAGGCCAACACCCGTACTCTCGAAGTGTTAACCCAAAACGACAAGGAAGGGTTCACTGAGTTTCTAACCCGTTGGAGGAGGGTGAGTACTCAATTGGTCAGTAAGCCGAGTGAATCAACTCTGGTGGAAAATTTTGTCAACAATCTCCGCCCGGTTTATGCCAACCTACTGAGGTATCAGAATATCAAAACTTTTCAAGATCTGCAGATTCTGGGGATGCGTATTGAGGACGACCTCCGAAAGGGTGCCTTAGCCAAGACCACTGGCAGAGGTTACCAGGGATCCACCTCAACCGGATCTCGCCCTTACGGTAAGACAAACAAGATTGATGAGGTTAACCTCGTCGAACCATCCGCTAAGAAAACTGAGTGCCCCCAGAGAGTGTTCACCAACATACGGTCGACTTATGCAAGTGCCCTGAAAAGGCTCATGGACCAAGGGAAGCTACAACCGATCGGACCCACCCCGGATCCGACCGACGCCAAGAAGTCCCGATTCTGGAACCCCAATGCCTACTGTCAGTATCATCGAGGGAAAGGGCATGATACCGAAAATTGCTTCAAACTCAAGCACCTCATTCAAGACATAATTGAGAAGGGATATTTGCCTTTACCCCCACCAACTAAGCCGAATAACAAGACGAATCCTTTGGGGATTCACGCCATTTCTGATGATGAGCCGACCCTAGACTCCTCTCACCTCATCCTGCCAATTGACGACGAGGTGAATGCTTTGGAAAAATATCCTTCAGACGGAGTGTTTGTGTTTAGTGCTGCCACTATGCTCACTATGTTTCAGCAAGTCGAAGAGGCCATAGCCAGCCTCTCTGAAAGAATCACCCGACTCGACGACGCCTACCGTCGACTCATCTTCAATCCCCCAACACCGCGCCCAAGGGAGAATTCCCCAAGCATTCAAAACTACCCACCCCAGGATGGATTGCTCCCGCGACCATTCTGGCATAGACCTCACGAAAATCACCCTCAAAATAACTACCCTCAAAATAACTACCCCTAAAATAACTACCCCCCATAAAAATCGCCCTCACAAAAATATTCCCCACAAGAACTACCCACCGAGGAATACCCCTCCAAGGTATCCTCAAGACTCCGAAATTAACGGCATATGGAGAGATGATGTTGAGGATGTCTATATCCTCCCAGGGAAGGAGAAGCGGGCGAAAGAAATCGGACATCTCACCCGGTCCGGACGTCCCTATCAAAATCCGAACAATCCAACGGTCGTTCCAACAACGAAGGACCAGATCGTCCCAGAGGCAGACACTAAACCAAAGGCCCCCGAGAACTCAATCCTGAAACAGCTCCAGAAAGCAAAAGCCGAAATCTCAATTTGGCAACTGATCGCAACGTCTTTTGAGCATCGACAGGCCTTGCTGCAGGCCTTGGGAAAATTAACCGTGCCCTCCACCTCTTCCCCAGAAGAAATAATGGCGCACATGACGAGAGACGCCCCTGATATAAACAACCCGGTCGTCTTCTCCGACGAGGACATCCCTCCGTTCGGAGCCAATCATAACCTGGCCCTGTATATCACCGTACAATGCCTCCAGAAAAATATACCCATGGTCCTCGTGGATGACGGTTCCGCCGTGAATGTCATTCCTCTCAAAACTGCCCACAGGCTGGGTATCAAGGAATCTGATTTGGTCCCAACGAATCAAGGAGTACGCGCCTACGATGGCACTCGTCGCAAGGTCGCTGGGCTTATCACTTGACCGTGGCAACCGGACCACTAGAAAGACAAACCATTTTTCAAGTGGTCGACATCGACGCATCCTTCAACATGCTCCTGGGGCGTCGCTGGATTCACGCCGTCAAGGCGGTCACATCAACTCTCCACCAAAAGATCAGGGTCCTCTTCAACGGGAAAACGATCACGATTCCCGCTTCCCCAATCAAAGCAGTTATGAGAAGGGGGATAGCCTCCCAAGCCATTGAGGAGGACGACAATGAAATGTGGGGTTTCCAAGACGTTAACGCCATAACTGATGAATCGGCGCCCTCTGATTGCGACTCGTTCGCCAACCTCACGGTCAACCGTATTATGATGCGTCAGGGTTACTTCCCGGGTTTGCCGCTCAATCCACTAAAGGACCCGTTGCCTCCCCTGAAGCAGGCTAAGGTCCCCAACATTCCCTTTGGACTGGGATACGAACCTACTGACGAAGATATCCGGGAGATGAACCTCCTAGTCCGAAAACGCAAGAAGCACGGGGTTATCCTCCGTCCCTACCACCTGACTCTCAACGGATACTTTGTCCCCGAGGGAGAGTCCGAGCTCTACCACGGCTTTCCGGAACCAATCTATGACTCTGTGGCGAAGGCTAGGTACCCGGGAGTGGAAGTCTTCCAAGACTGCTACTTTATCCCCGACAACATCGAAGCTGCATCAACTGAGTCCAAGCCGTCACCATGCCTTGACGGACAAGCTGTCACTCTCCTCTTTGGGGAGGATAACATCAAACACCTCGACTATGAGGACATCATCAACATCGCCCTGAAAGACAATCAATTTGATCCGACCGCCTTGATCTCCGATCTCGACCGGAGAAAGCCACCCGGGTGGGAGGAAAACCATCAAGTGGACCGATCGCCAGGGCCGCATTCTCAAGATAACAACTGGAGAAGGCCCTATGTTCAAGGAGGTAAGTGAAGAAGGATCTGAGTCTGAGTCTGAGTCGGAGTCAGAGTCTGTCGTAGCTCCTAACGCTCCTGATGTCCCAGTCAAGGTCCCCTTCCCACTATTTTATCACAAAGTCGTGGCTGATTCAGAGGCTGAGTTTACTAGGGTCACCCTCACTCCCATGAAAGGTGACAACCTGGAGCCTGTTCCAGGGGCCACTTCCTCTGTTGTGTCGCCTCTGACTGATCACGAGATGTCTGTCCTTTCCGAGCTTTTCGCTCGTGTCAACTTAATGAACGCTAAGTTTGCTTATGACTCGTCTCAATTTAACTGCAATGCAATTCTGAATGACTATGAGGAATTTGACTTGAGTGACTACCTACCTCACTTAGCCAAAGAACTTGACAAACGGGAAACCAGAACCCCCATCATTGGGGAAACCGAGCCTATTAACGTAGGAACCGACAACACATCTCAAGAACTTAGGATAGGGATAACCCTGGACCCGTCGGAAAGACAACAGTTCATTGACCTCCTCCACGAATACAAGGACGTGTTCGCCTGGTCTTACAGAGACATGCCTGGGATTGACAGGGAAATTGCAGAGCACCGGATACCCATTAAACCCGGGGCTAAACCTGTGAAACAGAAGCTACGCCGGATGCGTTCCGAGTGGGCCCTAAAAATCAAGGAAGAAGTGGACAAACAGTTCAAGGCTGGGTTCATCAAAGTGTCTGAATACTCTGACTGGGTGGCCAACATTGTGCCGGTACCAAGGAAAGACGGAAGAATTTGGGTTTGCGTCGACTTCAGGGATCTGAACAAGGCGAGTCCAAAGGACGACTTCCCTTTGCCACATGTTGACATTCTGGTGGACAACACTGCCGAGCATGCTCTCCTATCCTTCATGGACGGGTATGCTGGGTACAACCAGATTAAAATGGCTGAAGAAGACATGCACAAGACTGCGTTCACTACACAGTGGGGTACATATTGCTACACAGTCATGCCTTTCGGCCTCATCAACGCCGGAGCAACCTATCAGAGAACCGCTACCACTCTCCTACATGATATGATGCACAAGGAGGTAGAGGTGTATGTCGATGACATGATTGTCAAATCAAAATAACGGGACGACCACATCAGCGCCCTCCGGAAATTCTTCGCTCGTCTGCGGAAATATAACATGAGACTAAATCCTCAGAAGTGTGCATTCGGGGTCACCTCCGGAAAACTCTTGGGACATGTCGTCAGCAAAAGAGGCATTAAGATTGATCCAACTAAAATCAAAGCCCTTCAACAAATGCCTCGGCCTAGGAACGAGAAGGAGATTCGGGGATTTCTCGCTCAGGTCCAATACATCAGCCGGTTCATTGCCAAGCTCACTATGATTTGTGAACCGATATTCAAGAAGCTTCGTGCCTCCGATCACACCGATTGGGACGACGACTGTCAGAAAGCCTTCGACAGGATAAAGAAAATCTTATCCAAACCTCCTGTCCTCATGCCACCTCAACCGGGGATTCCTCTATCCCTATACCTGCCTGTTACCAACACAGCCATGGGAGCAATGCTAGCACAAACAGTTGGTAGCGAAGAGTGGGTCATCTATTACATCAGCAAAAAGTTCATTGAGTACGAGACGAGGTATACCCAACTGGAAAAGACATGCCTTGCCCTAGTATGGTCAACAAAGAAGCTGCGGCATTACATGCTCAGCTACACGGTCTACATCTACTCCAAGATGGACCCGGTTAAATACATCTTCGAGAAACCCGTACTAAACGGAAGCCTGTCTAAATGGACACTGATGCTGTCCGAGTTTGATCTCAAGTTCGTACCCCTCAAGGTTATCAAGGGAAGAGCAGTCGCTGATTTCCTGGCAGAGAATCCCATCAACGAGGACCCAACGACCGACACATGGTCACTTCCTGACGAAGACATCCTTTGTGCCGACTCCGACGCATGGGACCTATACTTTGATGGTGCATCTAATCTGAGAGGCTTCGGGGTAGGAATCCTTCTAATATCACCAGAGGGAGAACATGTTCCGATCTCGGTCAAGCTAAACTTCGCCGTCACCAACAATGCCGCTGAATATGAAGCATGTCTCATCGTCCTACAAGCAGCCATCACACTTGGCATCAAGAGATTGAGGGTCCACGGCGATTCCTCGCTCATCATCAATCAGGTGTCCGGATCATGGAAAATCCGATCTGACAGCTTAGCTCCCTACCGAGCAGGGATCAATCAAGAGGCCGAGTTCTTCGACTAAGTCGACTACTTCCACTTGCCACGAGAGGAAAATCAATTTGTTGATGCCCTGGCAAAACTTGCCGCGCTCGTCAACATACCTGACAACATGACGTCAATGCCCCTATGTGTCGAAAGACGGAGCGAGCCAGCTCACATTTGTGCCATTATCGACGACGAGGAAAGCCATGATGAACCTTGGTACCAAGCCATCCTCAATTAAAAAACCAAAAACGAATTCCCTCCCAACTCTGATCAAAGAGGACAAAGAGCCATCCGTTTACTTGCATCACAATTCGTGATAAACCAAAATCAACTCTACAAAAGAACACCCCAAGGAATTCTCCTCCTTTGCATTGACCATCACAAAGCCAAGAAAGTCATGGGAGAGGTTCACGACGGAGAATGTGGCCCTCACATGAGTGCAATGATGCTTACATGGAAAATCATGCGGCTAGGTTACTACTGGACCACCATGGAAGCCGATTGCCGTAACTACGTCAAACATTTCCACAATTGCCAAATCTTCGCCAACATACAACACATACCACCATCCCTTTTGTACACCATGACGTCACCCTGGCCTTTCTCAACCTGGGGCATCGACATCATCGGGAAAGTCAACCCGATAGGCACCAAGGGGCATTGCTTCGTCCTCGTCGCCATCGACTACTTTACCAAATGGGTAGAAGCACAGTCATATGCAGTCTTGACCGCCAAACAAGTGGCCGAGTTCATTCAAAACAACATCATCTGCCGATATGGGGTACCCCATGAAATCATCAGCGATCAAGGCTCTCACTTTCGGGCGGAAACTCAAGCTTTGCTGAACAAATACAAGATCAAACGACATCGATCATCCCCCTACCGTCCCCAAACTAACGGAGCGGTGGAGGCAGCGAACAAAACTCTTGCCACCATTATCAAGAAAATGCAAGACAACTACCGCGATTGGCCGAGCAAACTCCCATTCGCACTCTGGGGATACCGAACCTCCATTCGAGCACCGACAGGCGCCACACCCTTCTACCTAGCATACGGTATGGAGGCGGTTCAACCGGTGGAGTTGGAGGTCCTATCTCTACTCATCCTACTGGAGAGTCAAGTCCCTGAGGCGGAATGGACCCGTCGAAGGTACGAACAACTCACTCTTATAGACGAACGGCGACTCAACGCCTTCCACAACGTCCAGCTATACCAACGACGTATACAACGGGCATTCAACAAGAAGGTAAAACCCAGAAACATCCAGGAGGGCGACTTGGTCCTCAAGTCAGTTCGAGCACCATTACCCGTCGATCCGAGGGGAAAATTCAAACCCAACTGGGTCGGGCCATACCTGGTCAAGAAAATACTTTCGGGGGGCGCAGTGAGACTGAGCGACCTAGATGGGGAGGACTTTACAAACCCGACCAACCTACACCAACTCAAGAAATACTACCCTTGAACCCTAGCAACCAACGACCTAGCCTAGTTTTACAACTAGCAACGTCCTCAACCCTTTTCAAGTCAAGTTCCTCAACGTGTTCTGATTTGAAATTGCATGTTTTATCGAGTCTAAGCTGCGGCACTTTGCCCGTTTCGAATGTCCTTTCATCTGTCAAAGGCAACGTCCATTTGCACTAAAACATTTCGAACCCCCTGAACTACGAGCATGGTTTGATTTCACCTCTTCAGGCGAATATGTAGGCAGTCCCTCTTATACCTGAGGGATACAACCACAAAACCCAATTCAAATTCACAAAACCCCCTGAACTACGAGCATGGTTTGATTTCACCTCTTCAGGCGAATACGTAGGCAGTCCCTCTTATGCCTGAGGGATACAACCACAAAGCCCAAATCAAATTTACAAAATATTTCGAACTACGATCATGGTTTGATTTCACCTCTTCGCAGTCCTTTCTTCCACAAGAAGGATACAACCATCCCCACAATCAAAAACAACCATCCCCGTACAAAAACATCCCAAAAAAGAAAGAAAGGGAAAACCATTCCCTTTCCCACCAAAATACAAAATGAGCCTTTCTCCCTTTCCACAAAATACCACTTTCCCAAGTGCAAATGTTTAGGACGATTCAAATCGAAGTGCCTTTACAAAATGGATGGAAGAAACAAGTGTTCACAATTTTCGACACGGGCAATCCTCTTATTTAATTAATAATGGGTGGGATTACAATTTCAACAACAAATAAAGCTCGACGAGTCTACAACTTGTCAAAGCTAAGGTGTCAACTAACACACCTCACATAGTAAAACTAGCACAACACACACAATAACTAGCTAGTACAACATAATAAAAACTCACAACAATAATACAACATAATAATAAAGTGGGTAATGGAGGTCTTCACCCTTCCATTCTACCCTTGCCTTTTCCCTCGGGGTAAATCTTCCCCTTGTTCTTCTTGTTGGCCCGCCTAGCATGGACTTCCTCTTCGGAACGGATCCTCAATGGATCTAAGACGGCGATGGCCTCCGGTCTAGAACAAGGCCCCATATTCGACCCAAGACGAGCCAATGCACGGCCCACCATATTCTTGGGACCGGAACTCCTCCTCTTCGGTGGTCTCATCACATCGGGAGTAGCTCCATCAACATACTCCTCAAAGAAGGCGCGGTTGGCCTTGCCAACCTCTCGGTACTTCAAGTCAACAACCTCGTCCTTACGAAATTTGGATCTCTCTTCCAAGGACGGAGCTTGTGACCATTTGACATAAGCGGGAGTCACCCATGTCGTGGCAACGGGGTTTGGTACCTCCCAAAGCGGCCGAGTGGCCCACCATCTTTCGAAGAACTCCACAAGCTCGGAGTTCCGGAAAACATTCTCTTGGACAAGAGTATCTTGAGCGGGCACCTTTTTTTGACGCCCCATTTGCCTCATGAGCCTTTCGGGATATATGAAGGAAACAACCTTCAAACCCACCACCATCAAAGAACGAGGACTAGCACCCGAAGCGGGAAACCCCGTGAAGGACCTCAAGTGCCACCACGGCACCACCCAACGGATATGAGGACCACCCTCCTCCGCCAATCTCGCGGCCCAATAGGCCTCGGTGGAAGCAAAACTATCTGGGTACAACTTCTTCCTCATAGTAAGGTGACGGAAGGAATAAGAAGAAGAATCAACCGGAGGCTCTACATACCTTAGCCTCTCCAATAGCCACACTTGAAGGATCCTTGGGGATCCAAAAGAGGGAGCTTCTCCACAAGAGCCTTCCTTGTCCAAAGCTTGGATAATCTCTCCAAGCACCAACCATGATGGATCTCTACCATGCTCCATTTGCTCAATCACATGGATAAGGGTCATGCTACCATGGCATCTTGGCCCCTCCTTCTTCAAGACATCAACAAAGAGGTACACATGGACGAGGCAAAAAGCAAGAGCCCTTCTCCTAGCCACCTCCGAGACATTAGCATCTAATCGGTTTGAAAAGATGTTGATAAGAGCCAACATGTCCACACCATGTGGAGCAAGAAGAAAGTTGATTTGGCTTGTTGATAAGCCCAACATGGAACGGAATTTCTCCTTGTAGCACAACCGAGTCGGAGGAAGCACCGGAACACAACCCGGCCACCCACCAATGGCTCCAACTTCTTCGGCAAGAGGACAAAGCTCACCTTTCGGGAAAACGAAAACATGGTGTTTCGAATCCCAAAACCGAGAACATGCTTCAAGAAATGAAGGTTGCACCTTGACTTGACGGAGCACCAACAATTGACCAACTCCCATGCAAGCGAGTTGATACTTTTCGGGAGGCGACAAATCCCGGCACCATTGTCGCAATGCGTTCTCAAAAGCATCCATGAAATATTTTTGTGGAAGAAGAAGAGGTTTTGTAGAGATGATTTTGTGTTTCGGATGATGAAACAATGAAGCACGAACGTTCCTATTTATACAAAATGATCAGCGCATTTTTCAGAAAAAGGGGAGAGCCGGCTTCCATCGCCAGGCTGCTCGCGCCTCTTTGAGGCTTCTCCAGGATTCCCGCTGTTGACTTTTCTCTTTCAACATGTGTTTTCTCCTGACACCTCAAACCTCCCTCCAGGAAGCTCGCGCCTCTTCGGGATGATCCGGGACATTTTGTGTTTCCTCACACCCACATTTCCTTGTTTTCGCGTTTTACGAAATCCGACACGGTTTCCATGACGCAGATTTAAACATACGGATTTTTCTTTCTTTTTTTAAGGGGGGAAGGGCTAGTCGCCCCAATCCGTGACGGATCGTTTCCATGTCAGTCGAAATTCCGAAAAAATTTTCGCTTTTTCGCAATTTGCCGGCAAAAATTAAAATCGAGAATTGATAATACGACGTCAATTTTCCTCAAAAATTCAAGTACTCACAAATTCGAGTCTTGACCTCAGAAATCAAAAAGCAAATATACTCGCAAAAATCCTTTTCTAAAATTCTTCCCTGACGGTTTGAGTTTGAATTTTTCGAGTCAATTTCAACAATTTCGACGCAATTTAATTCACGACACGAGTTAATTGCTCAAATTTTCAAATCATTTCCTTTGAATTCCAAACACGACGACTAGTCACGGAATTTTCAAAAGTCATTTCAAATTTTCAATTTTAACTTCAAGTCATCTTGGTTAATTTTGATTCTCAAACAAATGCTTTACGTGTTTTCAATCAAAATGCTTCTACGCGTTTGCGTTTATGTATATGTGCTATCTGTTGCCTGTTTTCTACACTAACGATGTAGGAACTGGTGCAAAGCAAAAGGAGAATCAGCAGCCACAGCGCTCCTCCGAAACACAACACAAAAAAGCCAAAAATCACAAAATAAACCACAATCCAAAAACACATATATACAAACCGCCTTACGCAAAATACATCGACAACCGTCTATCATACGGACATCGCCTAAAACAAACGTCTATCATACGGACATCGGCCTAAAACAAACGTCTATCATACGGACATCGCCTAAGACAACGAATCGGGGCTATCCGCCACCTACCGAACTAAGCACTCCCTACCCTTCCGATCGGAAAAGAAAGGGAGCAACATAGGGAACAAAGGAGCAACAACGGAGCGAGAGGTTATTACCATTATGGTAATACCCCGTTCCTGCTCCACGACAAAAAAGAAGACAGTGCCTTGCAGACTTTGGATGATGAGGAGGCCAAGAACCATGATGCGATGCACCACTCCGATACTGAACCCCACTCATCAGCCACCCTGTCTATGAACTGCAACGAAAAGGACAAGTCGGCCATATCAGCCGCCTCTCCTCCTCTACGGAAGCATCCTCTACCACCGCCTCGAATACGGCAGCCTCCTCGGCCGCTACAGCCCCTCCAGGATCGACTTCCTCCTCCAAAGCCTCAATGACGGACCCCATAGGTCCTAGACGATACCCTGCGATCAAAAAAACAACAACAAACAAAAAACGTCAGTCGGAATTTCGGCATTACGACGGCATGAAATGGATAAATCCAAAAAACAAAAACAACCTGCAATGCAAAACAAGGGCAATCCCGCCCAAAATCCAACCAAACAAAAGTCCACAAAAAACAAACACAAAAACGACTCGCCCCTCTTTTCAAGCAAAAGACGAGTCAAAATCACAAAAATGGCATTTCAAGACCCATACAAGGTCCGCCTACAAACCAAAATACATTCCCGACACAATGGGGTATTTTTCTACAGCTCAAAAAGGCAATTCATACGCTAATTTGAGCCCAAACCGGTCAAAATTCAAAAACGACCGCAAAAAGGCAAACGTGATTTTATCACGCCTCAAAACGACCCAAATTACCAATAAGGTCCATTTCAAGGCAAGCTGACTCAATTCAAGCCCAAATAGGCGCTTATTTTGTCAGACGTAAGACCGTCGCAAAAGGCAAAAATCCAATTTTGCCCACAAATATCCAACGAAGGTCCATAAATGGCGAATACGGGTTTTCCCAACTACAATGCAACCTAGTGGGACCCACTACCCAAGCAAATAAACTTGGCATTGCAAAATGAGACGGTTTCTCGCCTCACTCACGTTTTTCGAGCATAGGGAGCGGGAACGGGGACCAAAATGCAAACTAAAATCATCCCTATACTCCTAAACAAGTTTCTAACCTAATGCAAGCATCAATTTCACTCGAAATGGGCTTAATCAAAAACGCCCAATTCGATTTTTTAGGGTAAAATTCGCCCTAATTCAATCAAGCTAAAGATCAACAAATTTGAATGGATTCAAGAGGAAATACTTACCTTGAGATGACATTGTTGATAATGGCACGAGTAGAAGCTAGCAAAGGTCCTTCAAATGGCGATTTTTGCGGGTTTTTGTGTCGAAAGGAAGAAGATGAAGTGAGGTTGATATGCGGACCAACCTCGCGTCTTTTACAGAAAAATAGGGAAGCCCCTTTGGTTCGTCAGGTGGCTCGCGCCTAAACCAAGCCTCCCCTTTGCTCTTTCAGCGGATTTTAGGCTTTAGACCAATTTCCCGTGATAAACTTCAAGTTTTCATTCGACGATATATAAGGTCGTCATTTTTCTCGAAAACAAATAGTGAAAACTTAAATTCACTATTTTCGAAGGCTTTAAACGACGGCACATAAACCGTCCCTCCAATCGAATAGTGAAAATTTAAAATTCACTATTTTCGAAAATTTTCAAGCAAACGGCGATCAAAACCGCCAATTTCAAAAATAATGGTGAAATCAAAATTCACCATTTCCCTTCAAAATTTCAAAAAAATAATAGCGAAAATTCAAAAACCGCTATTTCTCCAAATTTTAAGCGACGGCAATTAAAACCGTCATTTTCAAGATAATAGTTGGGAATTGAATTCCACTATTCTCATCAAATGTCAACGGCGGCACATAAACCGTCACTTCAATTAATAGTGAAGATTCCAAATTCACTATTTCCATCAAATGTCAACGGCGGCACATAAACCGTCACTTCAATTAATAGTGAAGATTCCAAATTCACTATTTCCATCAAATGTCAATGGCGGCACATAAACCGTCACTTCAATTAATAGTGAAGATTCCAAATTCACTATTTCCATCAAATGTCAACGGCGGCACATAAACCGTCACTTCAATTAATAGTGAAGATTCCAAATTCACTATTTCTTACAAATGTCAACGGCGGCATATAAACCGTCACTTCAAAACGTAATAGCAAACTCAAATTTGCTATTTTCCTTCAAAATTAAAACAAACGGCGATCAAAACCGCCACTTCAAGTTCAAAGAGGAACGACGAATGGTTAAGATGCCAAATTCACTATTCTTTCAAATACCAGTAAGGGGTTTCCTCGCGGAACCCGCTCATTCCAAAAACAGTGATATTGAAAATCCATACTCACTATTCCCACAGCGGCATCACGAGTTCGCTACATTCAAAACAAGCCCATTCGACGCGGATACTCCCATGGTCCATTAACCGACCGTACCGTGGCTGGTGAGCCTTTGTCCGCAAGCACTCAAGGACAGATCCCGAAGATGCCTCGGGTACATTTCCTTGTCATGGCTGGCAAGCCTTTGTCCGCGAGCATTCAAGGACACATCCCGAAGATGCCTCGGGTACATTTCCTTGTCATGGCTGGCGAGCCTTTGTCCGCAAGCATTCAAGGACACATCCCGAAGATGCCTCGGGTACATTTCTTTGCCATGGCTGGCGAGCCTTTGTCCGCAAGCACTCAAGGACAGATCCCGAATATGCCTCGGGTACATTTCCTTGTCATGGCTGGCGAGCCTTTGTCAGAAAGCATTCAAGGACACATCCCGAAGATGCCTCGGGTACATTTCCTTGCCATGGTTGGCGAGCCTTTGTCCGCAAGCATTCAAGGACACATACCGAAGATGCCTCGGGTACATTTCCTTGTCGTGGCTGGCGAGCCTTTATCCGCAAGCATTCAAGGACACATCCCGAAGATGCCTCGGGTACATTTCCTTGCCATGGCTGGCGAGCCTTTGTCCGCAAGCACTCAAGGACACATCTCGAAGATGCCTCGGGTACATTTCCTTGTCACGGCTGGCGAGCCTTTGTCCGCAAGCATCCAAGGACACATCCCAAAGATGCCTCTGGTACATTTCCTTGTCATTGGCTGGCGAGCCTTTGTCCGCAAGCACTCAAGGACATATCCCGAAGATGCCTCGGTTACATTTCCTTGTCATGGCTGGCGAGCCTTTGTCCGCGAGCATTCAAGGACACATCCTGAAGATGCCTCGAGTACATTTCCTTGCCATGGCTGGCGAGCCTTTGTCCGCAAGCACTCAAGGATAGATCCCGAAGATGCCTCGGGTACATTTCCTTGTCATGGCTGGCGAGCCTTTGTCCGCGAGCATTCAAGGACACATCCTGAAGATGCCTCGGGTAGATTTCCTTGTCATGGCTGGCGAGCCTTTGTCCGCAAGCATTCAAGGACACATCCCGAAGATGCCTCGGGTACATTTCCTTGCCATGGCTGGCGAGCCTTTGTCCGCAAGCACTCAAGGACAGATCCTGAAGATGCCTCGGGTACATTTCCTTGTCATGGTTGGCGAGCCTTTGTCCGCAAGCATTCAAGGACACATCCCGAAGATGCCTCGGGTACATTTCCTTGCCATGGCTGGCGAGCCTTTGTCCGCAAGGATTCAAGGACACATCCCGAAGATGCATTGGGTATATTTCCTTGTCGTGGCTGGCGAGCCTTTGTTCGCAAGCATTCAAGGACACATCCCAAAGACGCCTCGGGTACATTTCCTTACCACAGCTGGCAAGCCTTTATCCGCAAACGTGCAAGGACATATCCAAAGATGCCTCAGGTATGACTCCTTCCTATGGCTGGCGAGCCTTTGTACATAGTCTAACGGACTTTAAACGACCCGCACGGACAGTCGACAGACTCTAAACTGTTCCCGACGACAGGTCCTTGGCTCGTACCCTTGAGTCGCCTTGGCGTCGCCCTTCCCGACGGCAGGTCTGTGGCCCGAATCCTTTCGGGCCGCCTCGACGTCGCTTGGGTCTCCAGGTTGTAATCTTCGATTGACCTGGGGGCTCTACTTTGACTTTCGCCCTGTCCAATCCTCAGACAAAGTGAGGGCTCTGTAGATACCCAGTATCTGCTGAGACTCCAACAAACACCCGATGATTATCGGACTACAACATGTTTTGGAATCGCGGCGTTTGATTGACAGTTTGTGTGCAACTTTACGTCGGAGAACTTAAAACGATTTTGAAAATAAAACATCTCAAAACATTTCAAAAATACCTGGAGTGTTTAATGCATGACGACGGGGTCGCAATGACACTAACTAGAGTCAAAACCGACACCGGACCAAAAACCGACCCAAAAATTCAAATCCCGACTCCAACAACGAGTCAAACCGAGTCAACCACCAAAAACAAAACTTTCCAAACCTTCTACCTTAAGTTTTCCCGGATTCATGTTGGTCAAGTACCAAACATGTGACTACAAAACCTAGGATAGAATAAATCATGATTGTGTTTGTTGTGAAAGTGACAACACAACTCGAAGAACCGCGACGTGGCTCGCGCCTCTTTGAGCAGCCCAAGTGGCCACGTCGCTCAAAACTCACACAACCACTCATTCTCCTATAAATACCCCTCAAATGCCACCCATTTGAGACTTACGCGAGTGTCCGCCCCCTCTTTTCTCCCTTAAAATTCTCGACTCGACTTCTTAAGTCACAACCCGACGCGTATTTACGACCTACCGATCGTATACACGAGCCTTACACATTGTTTGGTACCGTCATCATGCATTAAATCACTTGACCGACCACATCGACCACTACACCTTCACTAAACTTTTAAAACACTCTTTTTACTTACCAAGACGGTTTTAAACCGAGTTTTTTCCGACCAAACGAGTTATTACACTTACGTCGGTCACTCGCCATAACCAAACATGTAAGTATAAGGGTGTAAAAATCCTCTTTTATTATGTTTTCATTCGTTTCATGACTATAACATGCTAAAACATGCATAACATGAGCCAAAACATGGAATAAACGAGCCAAAATCGATTTTTTGTCTGAGGCAGAAGCCCCTTAGGTCGCCAACTAGCCCGCGCCTAAATGGGGTATTCAGACCAGAGATCAACCGTGTTTGTTCTCGTCATTTCCCTTAATCCGTTTTTCATATTTGTAATCGGTTTTCACCATTTCAAGTATTTTCGAACCATTGTTATTTTATTTCACATGTTTTAACCATAAAGCATTTTTCACCCTTGGTTCCTCATACCATGACGGTTAAATCCATGTTTTGGTGATAATATTTGGTTAATGACATTTAAAAGGTATTTTAAAGCCTTTTATTTCATTTCTTTACATTTTCAAACAAATACATTAGTCACCAACACAAAGTCATCCTTGGTTCTACATACCATGCCGGATTTTAACCCGGGTACGATGATGAGTATCGACTAATAACATTCAAATGGACTTAAAACAATTAGTTCATAATCATTTTCAAAACTATTCATGTCAAGTCTGTCAAATCGAACCCGACACCGAATATTATCAAAATAATGATGATTATTCGAGTCTAGTTCTTCAAATCAATAAAGGCGGTCTAAACGACCCCTTCAAATCAAACCGGGTTCAAATACCCATTTTCAACACGTTTTATAACGTTTTCTAAAAGGTCAGAACACGGCACATAAACCGTGGGCTAACCCGCGCCTAAACAGGCTCTCCATTTCTCATTTTCAAAACTAGAGGGAGGCCCCTTACACCGCCGGCTGGCTCGCGCCTCATATAGCCGTGCAGTGCGGGGCTGTTCCCTTCCAAAGATTAGTCTAGGACGATCCCGACTCCGGTTAGCCCGGATATAGGACGGATCAGATGACTATTTGATTATCCAAAACCATATTTGCAAAATGCCTCACTAAGACAAATGGATCATGTTATGCATCCGAAACCTAATACGGTAAATGGATGTTTAATTTCCGTCTTGCATGCAAATCAACTGCTAATCCAACTCGACATCTTTTACTTGATACTTGGATTAAATCAACCGACTTAGAAAGCTCTCACATGTTAGGTTTAAATTATTGGATGCGCATTCATGCATTTAAACCGTTTTATCAACTTTTGCATTCAACCAACCAAGATCGATCAGTAGAGGCCGCTAAACGCGGGTGGGATTGGGTGTCTGATTAAAGGGCTTCCCAATACGTACCTTCACCTCTTACTCAGAAACTTTGGATAGTGGACGACCTTATCCAGGGCGTACGAGAGTCATTCTAGAGATAGGATGCTAAAGAGGGACGATTTCCTTATCTTTAGTACCTATGTCAAACGCTGCTTTGTGCTTCGATTTGACCGAGGTATAAAATGGAATTCGAACGGGTTCCAGGCATCCCACAAATGCTTGGTGGCGACTCCGAACATCTCTAATCATTTCGAGACCCTAACCGAGACGAAACCGATCGATCTAAAACGATCCGGTCGAAAGCATCTTTACGCCGCCGAGCGTGGCTTTCAAAACGACCGCTGCCATTGTCCACAGATCGAAGTGGGCATACGCAGGTGGGCCCGTGTCCACAGGTTCTAGTTCAGTTCCTACGTTGATGGGTTTAATATTTTCTATCACTGGTCCCTCTTCCCCCTCTTGTAGTATTTCTTTGGCTATGTAGGGAGGTATTTCGATTGAGTCTGGGTCTGGGTCATTCTCATTATCATCGTAAACAGAATTGCATTCAAGATAACACGAAGAGTAAGCAGAACCTGATTTATTCATATTAAGATTTGAGAAAAGTTGAAACAAAGAAGCCATCTGATCTGTAGTCAGTGGCGGTAAAGGGACAGCCGTTGGGACATTTCCCGAACTACTATTGCTATTTGACACTAAGCTAGGAGAAACGAGGGGAGTGGGAATGACGACAGGAGGAGACTCTCTAGGAACTTCTCTAGACTCCGACTCTGACTCCGACTCGAATTCATCATCTTCTGGTTCTCCTTTGAACATCTCTCCTTCTCCAGTGGTGAGCTTAAAGAGTCTTCCTTGATTGTTTGTCCACTTGATCGATTTTCTCCATCCTTTCTACTGATTGGTGTTGGTTTCTGTGATTAACGCGGTAGGGTTGAAGTTATCGTCTTGAAGTATCATGGTAATGATCTCATCCTGCGCGGCTCTAACAAATTGATCTTCTCCAAATATTAGACTCACGGCTTGTTCGTCTAGGCAAGGTGCTTGATGAGTCTTGACGGTAGGAACCGTTTCTGGAGGGATGAAGTAGCAGTCGTGAAAGATCTCGATTCCGGCTAGCTTCCTTTCGAGATAGTGCCAAGGCTCAGGAAATCCATGAAAGATATCTTGACTTCCTTCCCTAACGAAGTATCCATTTAGGGTAGGGAGGTAGGGTCGCATTTGGATTCCCACGTTCTTACGGTTTTGAACTTGAGCGAGCATCTCGAGAACTTCCTCTTTAGTGGGTTTGTATCCTAGTCCAAGGGGTATTCTTTGTGAGTTACCCTCTTTGTAGGGTGCAAAGGTGTTTTTTCGGATAGGATTCAAAGGCATTCCCGGGAAGTATCCCTGGGTTTTGAGTATGTGGTTGACCACTAAGTTAGAGTAGGGATTGAAGTATAAGGGTTCCAACTGTTTTTCTATGACATTTATGATATGGAAGCCCCCAAGTTCATGTACTGGATCTGCAAGGACTTGATTACTTGACTTCTTTTCGATTACTGCCTCGATAGGCGACGAAGTGATCGTCACCACCTTACCATATAGTGGGATTTTGATTTTCTGGTGGAGTGTGGATGTTACCGCTTTGGAAGCGTGAATCCAGGGCCTTCCCAGAAGTATGTTAAAGGATGCCTCAATGTCCACTATTTGGAAGTTGACCTTTCGCTCAATCGGTCTTGTGGTTATGGTTAGGTTAACAAGTCCTACTACCTTTCGCCGTGTGCCATCATATGCGCGAACACCTTGGTTGGTAGAGGTCCAATCCGACTCTTTCATGCCCAATTTGTATGCCGTTTTCAAGGGTATGACATTGACTGCGGAGCCATCATCTACCAAAGTCATTGGCACATTCTTCTTTAAGCAAATGACAGTGATATAAAGAGCCAAGTTATGACTAGCACCAAAGGGTGGCAAATCTTCATCCGAGAAAGTAATAGGATTACTTAGCTTTGGTGATTCCTGGAAGACCAAGTTGACCACGTCGTCGGATGTGGAGTTATGTGCCACATTTAGTTTGGCCAAGGCTTGTAATAAAGCTTGGCGATGTGGGAATGAGCTTGCCACTAGTTGCTAGACTAAGGGTGTGTTTAGATAGCAAAAGTGGAGGGAAAGGGAGGGGTGGGAGAAGGAGGGAAGAGAAAGGGATGGAAGGGAAGGGGAGGGAGAATGGAGGAGGACATTTTCCCTCCAAATCTTGCCTTTGTTGGAGAGGAAATAATTTGGCTTAGAGGGGAGAAGTGGAGGGATTCATTTTCCCTCCTCTCAAAATCCATCCACCTCCATTTTTCTAACCAAACAAAGGATTTATCATCTCTTCCTTTCCCTCCCCTCTCTTTCCCTCCAAATCCTCCTATCTAAACAGACCCTGAAAGATCAGCCTTTGTCTTCTGTAGTTGCTTTAGCAAGTGGTCGGTAGAGCCTTCTTCATTATCATTTGGTATGACCACATTGGTTGGACCGTTCGCTATGGGACAATTTTGGGAAGTGTTTTGGTATGGGCGTCCCGAACGAGTAAGGTGGTCTAAATCTTGATCTTCACAATTTTGGACTATTTCCTCACTGACTTTGACTAAGTAGTGTTCAGTGAGATACTCGTCCTCATCATCATCGGCCCATATTCCATTGACGGTAGCAAGTTCCCTCATTCTCATGATTTCAGCCTCTAATTGGATAATTTGGTCGACTAGTTCATCAACCATGGCTAATACTTCTTGCATTGTAGTGTTTTGAGAGAAGACTAGTGGTGCACGTTCTTTAGGTGTTGCGTTGGGATCACGTAGGGTTGCCACTGCACTCTCTAGTTCCATGACTTGCCTATCCACACTCTTTGCCCATGCAATGAAATCAGTGATGGTTGGAGAAATGGTAGAGTAGTTCCCTTCATTTTATATTGCATGAATTTCATCTTCGACTGGAGAAATGAGGTGTGAACAATCTATGGTAGATTCTTCACTTGTAATCACTAGAATTCCAAGAGGATTCTGAGTGTTGTTAGGCTTACCTCCAGGTGGTATTGGTAGGCGACCGTCTTCAATCATATCTTGAAGTACATTTTTCAGTTTGTAGCATTTTTCTGTATCATGTCCCTTGCCTCTATGGTATTCGCAGTACGAATTCTCATCCCAGAACTTGGATTTCTTTTCTGGTTCGGGTGTAGGGCCTATGGGTTGAAGTTTACCCAGTTTCATCAACCTTTTTAGAGCGTTGGAATACGTGTCCCCTAGATTTGTGAATTTCCTTGGAGGGGTATTCTTCTTAGATGGCTCGAGAAGGTTAACTTCATCAGTTTTGCTAGTAGAGCCGTAAGAACGACTTGTCGAGCCTTGATATCCACGACCTATCGTTTTGGACAAGAGCCCTTTACGAATATCATCTTCGATCCTCGTCCCTAGTACGGTTAAATCTTTGAAAGACTTGATGTTTTGATACCTCAAATGATTTGCATAGATGGGCTTTAGGTTGTCCACGAATTTCTCCATGAGGGTAGCTTCATCCGGACGTTCAACAAGTTGAGTACTAGTCTTCCTCCACCGACTTAGTAAGTCGGTGAAACCTTCTTTGTCATTTTGGGTAAGAACCTCTAAAGTGCGCGTGTTGACTTGGATTTCAGCATTATCCGCATATTGTTTAGCAAACTCGATTGCGGCATCATCCCGGGTAGCGAGTTTCTTGTGATCTAGCGAATAGAACCATTGTTTTGGGATGGTGTCAAGAGATGAAGGAAAGATCCTTAAGAACATCTCGGGTTTAATGCCTTTGATAGACATGTAATCCTTGAAAGCACGGATATGGTTCAAAGGGTTTTCGTGCCCCTTGAATTTAGGGATATCCGTCATGTTGAAGTTGGTTGGCAACTTGGAACTCACGGCCTCATATTTGCGATTGTTTTCCTTATAAATGTCATCCCCTTTGAGATACCCATGGGAGGGTTTTCGTCCCTGAAGTTGTTCACAAATTCATCAGCCATTTCACATTCTCGGGAAAGCATCCTCGTTTCCACGGCATATATTCGGCCCTCGATTGTGTCAAGGCGATCATAAACTTGGTCTTGAGTAACTTGGAGACGAGCTAGCGCGGCTAGGATTTGATCATTACCATTCTGGAGTTGGTTGAAGTTTACGTCGCTTGTTTCAGGCATCTTGGAAACTGGATAAGAGATCGACGACGAATCAACACACGATCGACCATTCCAGCACACTTACTTGAAAAGAAATGTTTTGGCTTGTGAAGTGGGAGTGTGCCACTTGTGTCAAGTGAGTTTTGAGGAAATGACAAAGTTTGAAAAATGTCGGTCCTAGTCAACTTGAGTGTAGTTGTAGGAGTGGACTCGAAGTGAGATTTTAAAATGGGTTTTAAGGCCCGGATTTTGACTCGATAATTGGACAGAGTTTCGACTGATTTTGAGCTAATATTAGGCCTAAGTTTCGAAATTTTTACATTTTAAAGAAGGATTTTGATTTTACAAAAATCGTCATGGTTTGTTTTAGAAATAGTGATCACATATGGTACAAACATTATAACGGGATGCTGAGTGCATTTAAAAGGGTTTTGGTTAAAAGGATGGGTTGCCATACCGAACAATCAAACCCGAAGTCTGTGGAGAGGTTCGTACCAAACAAGAGTAAGGCCGATTCCTAGTCCATTTCCTCAAGTAGTGAAAGTCCTTGATACAAAAAAGAGTAAGTACCATGGTATGGATGACGTCAATCGCTATCCATCTTTAGGCCCAAATAAGAATTTGGACCGTTTAGACGGGACGATTGGTCGAATGGGTTGGATTGGGCCTAGGAAGGCCGAATGAAACGATCTAGGAAGACCGAGTTATGAAAACCGACAATTGTATTGTACAAACTATTCCCTAACCTTGTTCAAGTTTCACCCTTTTGGCTACACGTAAGTGTATTATCCTCAGTGGAGTCGCCAAATCAGGACGCGGGCCACGGGGCGCTTGGGAACAAGCGTTTGCATTTGTGGAGTCGCCACCAATTTATTGTGGAAAATTGGAAACCGTTCGAATACCTCGTGTCATGTCAAGACAAAGTAGTGACATGAACACCAAGAACTCGTTACCCTTAGCATTCTATGTCTAGAATGACTCTCGTGGATGCCAATGAAAACGGATGTTCACAGAGATCTGGAGTAAGGGGTGAGGGTACGTATTAGGAAGCTCTTTTGATCGAACACCTAATCCCGCCCGCCTCGATAGCGGCCTCTACTAATGATAAGGGAAAATAGTCTATACTCGATATATTGACGGTTATATGCATGCAATGCAACATCCAACGTTTTAATCCTAGCATGTGAAGAATTAGACTAAGTCGGTGAACTATTAATTACCAAACAATTAGGTCGAAGTTGGAATTAAGATTGATTACATATGAAAGCATACAAGTGATACAATAAAAGAAATACAATAATAAATACAATAAAGAAAATTACAATAATTACATCGGATTTAATTGATTTATGTCGAAAATACATTTAAAACGGATGATTTTAGAAAAGAAAGAATAAATGAATAAACGAACAGATTATTAGGGGTGATAATACGAGTAATAGTTAATTAATACGTAATTAATAAACTAGGTCAAAGCAACACGGGAGTTCAGGGACAGAAATCAACCAGGAACAGGCGCAGCAGAGCTGCGTCCCTTGGAAGAGGCGCAGCACTTGCTGCGTCCGTTCCTTGGCTCAATTCTGGCTGTGAAGCCGAAATTGCAAATCGTTAGTGTTAATTGGTGAATTTAATGATTGATTATGAATAATTGACTCGGATGAAAGTGATTAACATATTATTTACATGTGATTAAGGGTCATAAAAACAATAAACATGGATGAAAACTAATTAGAATGAATTATTACAAGATTATAAGGTTAATTAATTACAAATTAACAAACTAATCAACTTAATTAAGCTAAACAAGTTATTAATGACGAATTAATGATGGTGACGATGAATAACAGATGCAACTATGTCAAAGATCAAATTCCAGAGACTCAATATTAATGAATCGAATCTCTAAAACCCGGATTGACTTTAATGACGAAAACCCGCAAATATTGGTTACAAGGGATTTAAGTCGGGATTTGAAAGATGAATTAACAATGATTTATTTACATGTTAGAATTATCCTACTCAAATTATTGTGTCGACGAAACAAACAAAGAAAGAAAACGAAAACGAACAGACAGCAAAAGACGAAGGAAGAAGAAAGGAAGCAGGAACTGCGGCAGCCTCACGAAGAGATGAAGCAGGTGATGCGTCCCTTCGAAGAGGCGCAGCGGTTCCTGCGTCCTTTCTCGACGTTTGTTTCCTGATAATCCGTAAAAAGGGTTTTAAAACATGGTTTTACAAATCGGTTTTAAGAATACTTTCGACATGAACCTTACAATTGTGATTACAAAAAAAATAAATAAAAGAAGGATTATACACCCTCAGACTTACATGTTTGACGAAACGAGATGAACTAAGTTAACGTTTAGTGATGCTCGACTCGAATGTACGACAAAAGTGCCCTCGTAAGAGGAATTAAACAGATTGATTAAGTTGATTATGGTGGAGTTGGTCAAATTGGTCGGTCATGCAAAACGAGGCTGGTACTCAGAAAGATCCGAGCTTACGTGGTCGAAAGTTCAAGCACGTAGGCGCCAAAAAGTAAGAATGTGGTCTAGAATGCAAAGGGAGAAGAGAAGGGCGGACACTCGCGTGAGAAATATGTGAGACCGAAGATCTCTATTTATACTAATCACACGGAGGAAGTAGGGTTTTTCGGAGAAACTTTGGAAGTGAATCTCGAAAAGATATGAAAAGATACGAAAAATACGCAAAGAAGGACTTGGGAAGAGGCGCAGCAGGCACTGCGTCTCTTGGAAGAGGCGCAGCACCTGCTGCGTCCTTTCCCAAGTGGTTTCCTCCTACGGAAGAAAGATTTCCGTGTTTTGGTTATGGAATGACGGATTAATCTTGTTTTCCTTAATATTTTGTGTGAATATTATGGGAAATTCTTTGCCAAAGATTAAAAGATTGCAAAAATATGGAATAGAAACATCCGGAACATTCCAGAACATCCTGACTCGGTTTTAGAAAATGAAGACGGTTTTTTACCCGAACTCCAAATGTACTCTAATTACTGCCAAAACGACCGTATCAACATGCAGATGACAATTAAGAGGTAGACACAAGTGTTTGAGCTATCACTTAACGATAAACTTACGAACTGTCACAAATCGTTCCGCGTACCAAACATGCGGCCCAATCATCACCAGGTGGTTTGCGAGAGGTGCATAAATGAGGTATCTACAGGTTGGAGTCTAGGTGTTTGTCTTGTGAGTCCATGCTACGTAAATGTCTTGCTTGATTATGGTCACTGGCATGTCCTTATATACGAGAGTTTACGTCTTATATGATTGTTGGTAAGAGTGTTAGTCCTATCGGATACTAGAGGTGAGATGCAAGCTTCTAGTTGTGATATGATCGCCGGGATCGATGATCCCATCCGTTCTTATGGTGAGATGCAAGCCATAAGTATAAATGTGACATTAGTAGCCACGTCTCGTGCAATGTTTGTTAAGAGGTTTTTAAAGTAATGGCTATGGTTTTCATCCATGTATTTTCTATTTAATTGATCCGTTATTTATCTTCTTCATTTGATTCGATGCCTAATCTCATATCTATGTTATATTTCCTTGAAATGCGTGCTTTTGTCTAAACGACTGTATTCGTGTCTTCCATATTATTTTAATTATCTCACATGAATAGTTGAGTCGAGTTATGAAATTGGTTGACTTAGTTATTCTACTCCCTTGAATGCATATTTAATATAATGTACCATGCCTATCTCATTATCAATGTAATATGCCTATCTCATTATGATTATCGTTTAGATCCCCTTGTTCATTATTATTCAAGTATGATGCATGATCAATATGTTTAATTAAGTTCTTGCTTACTTGTATTTTGACATATTGTGGCTGGGAGAACCCTGAGTTACTCCCCACTGACTGTGGCGTTCATGTTTACATGAATGACGGGTTTGTGATGCAGATTATATGGGGGAGACGTGTGAGCTAGCGAGAACGTTGACCCTCCGACTTTAGTTATCGTTTTCTTAGACTCACCTATCTTTAGACTTGTGCTTATTCGTGGGATATCTTTTCCCCAACACACTTTATTTTTAATTGTAAAACTTAATTATCTTACTTTTCATTTCCGTCTGATCACTTATGGTGGATTTCGCACTTTAAACATTAAAAAGTTTTAAAATTCTCGTATTTTCGCTTAGATTTGATAGTTATTTTGATGCCCTATCGAGGGGTGTCACATAAACCCTAATTGGGTAATGTTGGGGGTTTCGGGTGATTTGTATGATTATAGTAGTAATGGTATGTGTACGTGTTATAGGAGGAGGTTTCGTTGAGGAAAGATTCTGATTAGCTGCTTGACCGTCTGTGGTGTTTGCATTCCAGGTAGGGTTTCCCTACTCAGTATTGATTACATAAGTGTTGTTGGTAATTGTTATTGTTGTTGTTGTTGTTGTATATCGTATTGGTATTGAATTATGATTTGGTGATTGTTGGTAGTGAAATGTGATTATCTTTGCATAACTGTCTGTGATCTTCGGGGTGCGTCCCTAGCTGAGTGGAGTCACTTGCGGGAGTGGCTTCACGCCCTTGATTCGCCTTCTGTGGAACCCGCCATAGAAGGGATGTGCATATTAATGAACATGGGTTTATCGCTCGATGGAGATGAGCGGGACTTAGGTGGGAACGGCTGCGGTCCCCCACTGGCGGCGAGGAGTACTTGTTGCGATGGGTACTCTGGCAGGGCTACACACTTCAGTGTGTAGTCAGATATGTGGAGATAGGGTGGAGTTGTGGTGATTGAGATGTGCTGTTTGAGTTGTTTATAATATGGTTTCATTGCAGCTGTTGTTTTTGTGTAATTAGTACTGACCCCGTTTAAATGTTTTAAAAATTGTGGTGATCCATTCGGGGATGGTGAGCAGTTATTGAGCAGGTATGAGACGATGCGCATGGGTTAGCTGGGATGAGTCACCACGTTGCTGTTTTAGAAGTCTTCCGCTGTGTCGAACACTCTTTAGTTGTTTAGTAGTTGACAATTTTGAGAACCTTTGCTTTTCTTTTATCAGTTTTGGGATTTGAGATGTATCACTTAAACTTTATTACTATTTAAGTACGTTTCGTTATTGTCCATTTGATTATCATTGCCTCGGGTAACCGAGATGGTAGCACTCTTATACCTTAAGTCATCCTGGTAAGGCACTTGGAGTATGGGGGTGTTACAGAACAACCGTCACATTGGAGTTTAGTATGGTGTCACGTCGTTAGTTGGACTATAGTCGAGAATTTGGTTATGAATAAGAGTGATGCTCATGTTTAAAGGTTATGTTTGGAGTCACATGATATCATAAGAACTTTAAATTTCGGAAAAATCGGTAATATGGAAGATTTTGGTATTGGTTAAAACATAAGGAGACTATGATAAAATTTCTTAAAAGGTTAACTATTAAATTGAGGAGTTGGAGGAAAATGCCATCCACTTTTAAAGTTAGATCCAAATTCTTACCTTTTCTCTTCCATATCTTGTTGTGTGGTTTCTTTTGTAGCATGTTAAGGAACACGAGGAGCAACCGTGGGAGAAACAACCGCCAACCTCAACCCGAACCGGAGGCACCACCCGCCATTACCTATCCGGGATACCCGGGGATAGAGTTTGAGAGCGAACCCCATAAAAATACCTTCCTGGACCTTACCGAAAGATGTACGAACGCCACTAGGTGTGTGTCGGAGAGTGCCTTAGAAGCCTTGGGGATAGAGGTGCAAGTGCATGACATTTTTAGCGTACTTGGCATGGATGGATTGTATAATTTGGCGAAAATAAACTACCGCAACCTTACCCTAGAATTTTTTAGTTCTTTCATCTACAATCCAAAAGACCATACCGTAAGCTTCCGACTCAAGAACACCTCCTTCAACCTATCTAGCGATGTCTTTTCGGAACGATTAGGTGTAGGAAAAAGGACTACCCTTACTCTTGACAAGGTGGGAAAGGAAATGAAAGCCACAAAATACATCGATCTTTATACGGGTAACCAACACACCGACGTTAGTGCTATGAAAATAAATGATGTGGAACACCCCGTTTTGAAGGTTTTCGTTCGCCTTATGACCAACCTCCTTTATGGAAGGAGGGACCCTAGAAAACTCAACTCCACGGAAGTGTTACTTCTAAGCTCCTACCTCAATCCATATTATGAGAGGCGTTTTTACTTTAGCCCCCTGACCATGGTATGCTTAGCATTTGAGAGGATAACCAAGTCCGATAAGTGCTCTTTTGATTGTGGCGCCCTAGTGACTAGGCTAGCCAAGAACCTCTTGGGTTATGAGCCGGGGGACATTGATAGACCTTTGAGTGCGAAGATGCCATACTTTGACATTGCCTACATGAAGGGCATGTTTTGGGTTGCGGAGAGGAAAGACAAGAATGGGTACTCGTGGAAGGTGAACACGGATTTGTAGATAAAGCTTCCCACAACCGGGAGATTTCCCGAAACCTCCCACCTACCCGAGTTACCCCCACCTTGCCCTACGGCCCGGTCCTACCTCATACCCGAATGCCTTACTTACACCCTTGATGGTGAGGCGGTGCGATGAGAACCGACCCCGCCACTCCTTTCCGACCCTCCTAAGACTTCTTCACATGCCGCGTCGTCCTCCTATGTGCCCATACCTTCGCCGCCTCTTGATCGCCATAGACACTCCACTTATGCCCCATTCTCTTCTTTCATATGCGAGCCTTCACCATACCATGACCCTCCCAGGCACTCCATACACATGCCATCTTTCACCTGAGGATATAACCAACCACCGCCGGCTTATGATCACCAATACCCTATCGCGGACCTAATTGAGAGGGTGAACCACTCCTTGGTCCTAAGGGATATGCATGAGTTCACCTATACCCAAGGGAAAAGACCGACCGAACGCCCTAGCTTTTGGTCCGGGGATGGGAACACTTCCGGTGTATTCAAGGCCTATGGTATTCAACCCTCGGATTGGGGTCATAGGATTCCTCACGGTGAGGGACACTTGCTTGGCCCATGGGGGGGACCTCACTATGCCACCGGGAGTTTATTTAATGATGCTCATCAAAGTGGTGGCCACCAAGAGAATATGGGTGGTGGCTACCAAGAGAATGTGAGTGGTGGCTACCAAGAGAACGTAGAGAGTGCCTATCAAGAGGGAGTGGGAGGTGTCTCCTATGAGGGTGGGGGTAATATTTTCTATGGAAGCGGGAGTGGAGGAGGAGCATCGAGTTGGGCATCGGGAGTATAATGGCCGCTATGTCAACGCAATAGCGGAAGATGTGACGATGGACACCTCGGGCGATACAAGGAGTGAGGAGCTTAGCACGCGGAGGGAGGAGTCGCCGGTGAACAACGAAGGAGCCTTGGTTCGGTGGGTGAAGAGGCTTGGCAAGGGGAGAAAGTCCTCTTCTTAGTCTTATTTATTTTATGTAAACTTGTTTGGCTTTGCGTCGGTTGAGCCTTGAACAATTTATTTTTCTTATGTTGTAAACTCGGCCATAAGGCCAAAAAATAGTAGATGGTATGTGGTAGGATAGTGCAATGATCACCATTGAGACTCCATTGCAAGTATACCCGATAAGCTTAAAGGCCATAAATGGCCGAAATTCGGACTGCCCTGTTGGAATATGTGTCCTCCGACAATAATGCGATCACAACTGTCGATCATGATGATCACATGTTTAAGTCTCATTTTTAAGAATACAATTGGGAAGTAATATTTTACTGTCAACTGGTCCACACATATCGGTAATGATTGGCTGACTAGAGTTTGACATTACTGTCGTGCGACGGTGGTGACCAGTTGATCCCCTTAGGTCATACCTAAAGGGTAACACTCTTAATTGAATATTTAATTGGTCGTATGACGACACGGGTTAATTAAATTGCTTAAAATTGACGGACGATTTTGGAAGTAATATTTACGTATCTCATTATAATTTGATTAAATAAGATACGGTCTAAGTGATCGAATTGTTTTATTACTTAGATGAAATTGTTGTTTACGGAAACAATTGAATTTGAATGAATAATTTATTATAAATACAAGATGTTGTGATTTATAATTGGTAAATCATTTTGGTACAAGTAATTATGAATTACTAAGTCGATTTTGTACATGACGTATTTTTATTAATACGTTGATTTTTAATATGTTAAAAATGCATAACAATTTTACATGACTTGTGACATGTGACAAATTGATAAATTGACAAAGATAAAATAGAATCCATTTTATCTTAAATGGACCGAAATAGAGGGTGTATTAGGCTAAATATTGTGTTGATTAATTTTAAGTGGAAAGCATAATCATTTACCTAATTGCTAGCCATGCAAACCTAGTTGTTTTTGTGAAGAGCACCTTGATCATGCATTGGCCAACACCACCCCACCCCCACCCGGTTTTGTCATAGAGAAAAGCCAAGGGTTTTTCTCTATAATTTATCTAATATACACTACATGCATTCTAGTGCATATTATTCATTCTAACATCTAAAATAAAGAGGTTTTAGAGAAATAATTACTTCTTCTTCTCCCTTCTCTTAACCGAAAATAAGAGACCAAAATCAATATTTTTGGGTCAATTTTATTTAGATTTATATTGTTCTAGTATTAATAATATTAATCTTATTAAGGGGTTACTTTGGGTATTCATCTTTGGGAGAGATTCTACCCTTGAATCTTTGTTCTTCCATATTAGGAGAGCTCAAGAACAAGTGAGTAGGAGAACTCATTTGTGCCCAATAATCCGAAATTTCTATTGTAAGAATGACGATTTCTTCTTTATCTTTATTTATGTTTGCATGCATAAGATCTAAATTAATTTTATGACTAAATTAAATTGAAACATATATGAATATGTCTACATAATGAGATATAGATTTCTAACAAGCGGTATCATGAGCCTTAGGTTGTTTGCATGTAAATCGATTATAGTTTTTCCGAGTTATACGATTAACAAATAAAACTTATAAATTTGTGTTTATTATGATATATCACGAAATCAATTATGCATGTTAAAGTTTCTGGTCCTAAAATGTATGTAGGATATTTTGGTTAATTTATGGATTTTTATTGTTCATTTTATATAATAATGGCATTAAAAATGTGATTTTATGATAAAAATGTCATTTTTGGACTAAAATTAGTTAAACTTCGATTTTTCCAGTGGTTTTTGGATATGTTTTCACATATATTATATTTGATGACCTGTAAATTTTCATAATTTTATGAGTTCTTATGCTCGAAATATGGATTTTTCATGATAATATCGAATTTAAATGAAAAATAGGTTAATATGAGTAATATTTCGAATCTGGTCATAGAAATTTAGTATGTTGTCACATGCAATTTTACAAGATGTGTGTAAAATATTTGGCTATAATGAAGTCTTGATGCATGATTTATGAATTTTTGATGAAAAATAACATAAATAGTGACTTTAATTAGTGAAAAATTGCTAGAACATACTTCATGACTAAGGAAAAACATCACATATTGCATTTTATCACCTATTTCAGATCTAAAATTGAAAAGTTGATAAATATAATTTTTCTCATATTTTTATGATTATTATTGATAAATCCGATAAACCGCAACATTGTTTTTTCCGATAAATTTCGAAATTTTTAACCTAAGTTTTTGAACATTATGAGTGTCATGGTATTTTTCCAGAATGTTCATGAGTTTAAAATTTCAAATTTTGAATTTATTTGAAATTTGTATGATTTATTTGAAGTTTATGGCATTTTATTGTAATTTTGAGTCCATTTATGAACAATTTTAAGAAATACAAGTTAATTATTGTCAAATATGTTAGTGGAGACTAATTTTGAGTCTTAAGATGGTTAGGGTAATTAACTAGTACATAAATATGATTTTATGTAATTATTGTGATTTTAAAAGGTTGAATCACGCAAATCCGTAAAAATCGATTAATATACGATATTGGCTCCTTAAAGGTGATTTAGTATAAAATTGGGCATGTTCATATATATTATAATGCGGCATTTTATTTATGATTGTCATAATTTTATTTTATGTAGTATAAAGGAAGAGACATCGAAGATGAAGAATTGAATTATGTAATTTTTACTTAGTATGGCCTTAGTTTTAATTGATATTGCCTGAAATGTATGGAAATATTGATTCGGTTGTAATTTATTGTGATCTCGTATCACCGTTTTGTAATTTAATAGATTTATTTTATTTTAATTACAAATGTATAATAGGAAATTATGTAATTTATTATGTAATTTATTTATTCCGGAGATCCTTGAAGACGGTGCCTCTAAAGAAGGCGATCCATTAAAGACGGTGTTACCTCGAGATAGTTGCCAAAACCGAAGTTCAAGGGGCCAATGGAGTTGGTTTCCGAATTTGTAATAGTTTATTAGATTTACTATTTTAGGAAGGCCATACTAGGATTTAATTTATGCTTTGCGTTTTATTTATATGTTGCATGCATCGCTAAATCGCCATAACTAAAACATGCATTATCATTTTAATCGAGTTTATCGACCGTGTCAATTATAATTATCGTAGTTCACCGCTTTAGTTCACTTAAAACGTGATAGATAATAAATTGACATGACCTCTCGCTAAAATAAACAATTGAGACATAGCCTTACCAAAAAGTAGAAACCATGAAAACCTATTTCGTGAGGGAGTGCACTCGGCTTTACTGGGGTACAAACCTTGTTACGTAGGGGAAGTGGGTGATAAATGTCTACCCACCGAATTTATAAAGATGAGGGTTGTTTTCGGCTTTACCGATGCCCAAGTTGATGTAAATTTGGATCATGAACACATTTATTCGAAATTTGGGTTGAACTCAACGAAAGTATTCTCGACGGTTGTTGGATTTGTTTCGGGCTAAAGATAAATTTTAATGTAAATTTATAAACCAAGAGTTCTAAAAGTAGAATCGATTAAAAGGTTAATCCACCAAGTTATATTGATAAGGGTTGTTTTCGGCTTTACCGATGCCTAAGTTAATATGAATTTGGGTCTTGGAATCATTTATCAAAGTTGGGTAGAGGTCACTAGATAAATGCAATAAAACTTGTTTAAATTAATTTTTACGAGTATTATTATTTTGAAAACGACATATGTTTTATTCCTTTAATTTTCGTTTTGTAGATCGCATCTATTTCTCATAACAAATGGCCACTCCAAACACCAACGTCACACCTCTCACTAATACTTCATGGCTCCGATCCTTCATGGATCGTTGTAAACTTGAAAAGAATGGGTCAAATTTCTCCGATTGGGATGCCCAACTCAAATTAGCCGCCCAAGGTGACGACAAGCTTCGTTACCTCACCGAGGCCTCTCCACCCGAACCTAATGCTAGGTTGAGTGCCGCCACTAGGGAAGCATATGAGGCTTACCACAAGGAGTCCGCCGCAATGAAAAATGTGTTGATTTTTGCGATGGAGGCGGATCTCCAAAGGAGAGCGTTTAAAATGGGCACCGCTAATGAAATCTATTCCAAGCTTGTGGCAATGTTTTCACAAACTCCGAGGATCGTCCAATATGAGGCGGCCGCGGCATTCTTTGATCTCGACTTTAAGGAGGGCCAAAAGGTTAGCCCTCACGTGCTCAAATTGATGGAGCTAGTCGAGACTTTGAAGATTCAAAAGGTTGAAATCCTCAAAGAACTCATTGTAGATAGGATTATACACTCCTTATCCAAAGTCAAAGCATATGTTCAATTCCGGGTGAATTTTAACATGCAAGACAAGGACGTGTCTCTTGAAGAGTTGCACAAGTTACTTGTGCAAGCCGAAAGAGACATGGGGTTAAATGTTAACCCACCTAAGGATGTGCTTAACATAAGCACCAAGAGCAAGGGGAAGTTCAAGAAGAATGGGAAGAAGGGTAAGAAGCAAGCTCCCACTTTCACCAAGGCTAAGACTTTTGAAGCTAGCACTTCCAAGACCAAGAAGGGTCCTCTTGACAAATGCCATTATTGTAATGGTGTTGGACATTGGAAGAGGAATTGTTCCAAGTATCTTGGTGACATCAAAGCTGGAAAGATCACTCCAGTAGGTAAATGACTATCCTTTCTTTAATGTTTCTAATTCAACTATGGTATTGTGATACAAGGTTGTGATAATGTATCCCCTTTTTATTGTAAATAGGGCCTCCACCAAGCAAGGACAAGGGAAAGGAAAAGTAAGCTTGAGAAATCATCAAGAAGCTAGGAGTAGCTTCCATGAAGCTTGGCTTTTTATTGTCTTATTTTAATTTATGTTTCGGATTTTTAGAACCTTTGGATTTCCGTGTTCGACATGGAAATGTTTGTTCCTTTCTAAACAATTGTTGTATTTTGGATTATGGTGGCTTGGTTTGCAACCCAAGTCACCCGTTTTATCGTATTTTTCCTTGTTCTAAAAATTCGTCTTTACATGCTAGCTCATAGAAACATATGATCATCTACTTAAAGTGATCTAATAGACAACTATAATGATGGGATTCATTATATGTCCACAAGCTTAAGGCTTGTGTATGATCAATTATAAAGTGATGTTGAGTTGATGAACTCTCTTAAAGGAATGTTAATCACCAAGTACACTTATCAAATCTAAAACAATTAGTCAACCTATGAGATAGTCCTCCTTATACTTCAAAATCATTATTTGTGTCTCATAAGCTATCTTTGAATCTCTAGTGTATTTATTCTAAAGATAGAGTGGAAGAAAAATGAAGACACAAAGAACACAAAGCAAATTTGTATACTTGTGTAAATGAGATAAGCGCAAGAAAGAATGATTGTATACCTATATATATAGTGTACACGAATAGATGAAATCTATGGTCTCAAATAGATGAAATCTACATGACAAAAGAGACCAAGTGAAGTAATCAAAAGAATATGTTCTCAAGATAACTACACAAGGAGACCAAAAGAAAGTTTTGGAAGAAGAATGACTAATGTAAAGTCTTAACAAGAGATTTGGCTAGTTTATGAGCGACTTTTGACCAATAGTTTCAATATTGATATTTACTTAAGAGCCTAAATGAAACAAAGTTGCATCCTCGAAAATAAATGAGATTTATGACTAAAAGTTGCAAAGAATGATATGCCGATATCCACAAGAGCAAGTTAAGTGTTAGATATTTTACACACATCTTTTAAAATTGCATGTGACAACATACTAAATTTCCATGACCAGATTCGAAATATAACTCATATTAACCTATTTACCCATTTAAATAACAGCTTGCCACTGGTCTTCTGCCCACCTCCCTGGACAGTACTAGTTGAAGTAGCCGGTTTAGCACCCGACCCCTGGTTATTGTTGGTGTTCGTAGCTGGTTTCCGGAAAGGGTATTTTGAGAAGGACGTATATTAAATGAAATTCACATTTAAATAATGACATTGCTACGCATCATTATAAAATGAATGAGTTAGAGATTAAAAATCTCTTTCCATAAGTTTAAGAATGAAACCTTTTCTAAATAGGTATTTTGAAAGGATATGCTGGGAACATATATGGTTTTATCTTAATAACTTGGCAAAGCAAAATATATTTCAATTCTTGAAATGTTTCGATTGAGTAGTCAATTACGAAACATGTGGAATTAAGTGGGAGTTGGAAGTTATCATGTGAAGACATGGAATTTAGTGGGAGCAATCATCTTGTAAAAATTTATAACTCATTACTCATTGAGAATGACGAGCTAATACTATCTTTCACAAAGAAGTATTTGAGTTTTCAATTCTGGATGAAAATGGACTATGATGAATCCAATCACATCATGAGATGTTGGATAAGTATTGAGATATACACATCGAATCAACGAGAAATGTAGGTTATTCATGTCAATGAAAATGGATTTGCCATTAGCAGTCATGGTCATTCATTGAACCTAAGAATGGTTGATCACATGATTATAAATTACTAATGTTTCCGCCATTAGAATAATCATGCACATGTCCAATAATGAATCATATGCATAAGAGCATGATGATTCATTGGTAAGCCATAGAAGAATCGTCATGAATTCTCAAGGAGGACCAATGAGCGATTCCAGTGTTGGACAGAACACTCTGTTATGTGACAAGAGGTTGCACATATTGAAGTTCAATCACAAGTAAGGATTTATGAAAATCCTAAGCTATTCAAGCTAAAAGGAGAAATAAGAAGCTTGAAAGATACTTAGTTGAAGTAAGAAGTTACTCAAAACTAATATTTTCTAATATGCTAGGACTTATGAGAAGTGCTAAGCTAATCATCTTGACAATTGTTGCAAGACCCTGCAAAACGTATACCTAGTGCATTGAGAAATGGTAGAACACTTGATCAGTGCAAGTTATATAATCCACCACAAATTGGTTGGTTATGTGATAAACAACAAGAAAGTTCTTTCAAGATAAAGAACCCAAACCTAGGTTGGGAACCTATATGTGTACTTGGTAAGTTTCATGCTATGAGATAACATGAATATAAAGGAAAATGCAATAAAAAGAGTTTGAACACATGGACACATGGTATGTTAAACTTCTATTGCAATCGACTAGTGTTCACACACTTACGATATGCATCACAAGGTTGTAATATGGTATCGACTACCCAGATGTGATGTCGACATTCGTCGTTTGAGTTATTATTAACTCACTTTATACATTGTTACATCCAAACGGGTTGTAGAGACAATTGAACCCCGTTAAAGTGAACACGGATTAACATAGTATTCGCCCATAGTCACTTGTATGAGGTGACGTCTCGAAGTGACTAGAGTGTGATGCGATTGATGGCAAGTTCAAGTGCCATGGAGTCATGTGTGATGACTAGTCGATCACATAGGCAGACTGTTAGGAACACCTTGTAGGGCCTTATGACCGCTTATAGTGTTCTGGCAAATTTATATAGCTTGGTCGTGGCGAGAGCTGATATAGTATTCTAATGAGTCGATTCTTTTGACTAAAGACTGTTCTCCTAAGATGGCACAGTTTCAGATTAACTTTGATTTGTGTTACTACGACCTTCGTAAATGGGGTCAAATGGGCATATTTTGGGTTATGATGGCTGTGGCTAGTCGAAGGGAATAAGTGCGATAGGAATTGTCCACCCCTAGTCAGGGTTATAACAATATCTCAAGGCCACTCGAGGAGTAATGAACTGGAAATGCGTGGCCACGCTCGGAAGATATCTATGGTAGATAAATCCGGTCAATCAGTTATTCTCCAGATCGAGGAAACCACTCTCGATATGATCACTTGCAAGTACGACCTGAAAGACACCTTGCATTGAGTGGGAGATAGTAATAGGACAAGAGAATTGGTGACGCACACTTGTCGAGGACAAGTGGGAGATTGTTGGAATATGTGTCCTCCGACAATAATGCGATCACAACTGTCGATCATGATGATCACATGTTTAAGTCTCACTTTTAAGAATACAATTGGGAAGTAATATTTTACTGTCAACTGGTCCACACATATCGGTAATGATTGGCTGATTAGAGTTTGACATTACTGTCGTGCGACGGTGGTGACCAGTTGATCCCCTTAGGTCATACCTAAAGGATAACACTCTTAATTGAATATTTAATTGGTCGTATGACAATACGGGTTAATTAAATTGCTTAAAATTGACGGACGATTTTGGAAGTAATATTTACGTATCTCATTGTAATTTGATTAAATAAGATACGGTCTAAGTGATCGAATTGTTTTATTACTTAGATGAAATTGTTGTTTACGAAAACAATTGAATTTGAATGAATAATTTATTATAAATACAAGATGTTGTGATTTATAATTGGTAAATCATTTTGGTACAAGTAATTATGAATTACTAAGTCGATTTTGTACATGACGTATTTTTATTAATACGTTGATTTTTAATATGTTAAAAATGCATAACAATTTTACATGACTTGTGACATGTGACAAATTGACAAATTGACAAAGATAAAATGGAATCCATTTTATCTTAAATGGACCGAAATAGAGGGTGTATTAGGCTAAATATTGTGTTGATTAATTTTAAGTGGAAAGCATAATCATTTACCTAATTGCTAGCCATGCAAACCTAGTTGTTTTTGTGAAGAGCACCTTGATCATGCATTGGCCAACACCACCCCACCCCACCCGGTTTTGTCATAGAGAAAAGCCAAGGGTTTTTCTCTATAATTTATCTAATATACATTACATGCATTCTAGTGCATATTATTCATTCTAACATCTAAAATAAAGAGGTTTTAGAGAGATAATTACTTATTCTTCTCCCTTCTCTTAACCGAAAATAAGAGACCAAAATCAATATTTTTGGGTCAATTTTATTTAGATTTATATTGTTCTAGTATTAATAATATTAATCTTATTAAGGGGTTACTTTGGGTATTCATCTTTGGGAGAGATTCTACCCTTGAATCTTTGTTTTTCCATATTAGGAGAGCTCAAGAACAAGTGAGTAGGAGAACTCATTTGTGCCCAATAATCCGAAATTTCTATTGTAAGAATGACGATTTCTTCTTTATCTTTATTTATGTTTGCATGCATAAGATCTAAATTAATTTTATGACTAAATTAAATTGAAACATATATGAATATGTCGACATAATGAGATATAGATTTCTAACATGCCCAGTGGCGCTCGATCGAGTGTCATTCTCACTCGATCGAGTGGAGGTCCACTCGACCGAGTAGGCCGTGGACAGAACCTGGAAACTCCCTGTAAGTTTGGCACTCGACTGAGTGCAACTTTCACTCGACCAAGTGGAGGTCCACTCGACCGAGTCACTCCCATACTCGACCGAGTGGTGTGGAATTGGCCATTTCTAGGAATTTCCGACCGTATAGGAGGCATTTGGCCTTGATTCTGTGACTATACCAACTTCCTCATAGTCGAGCGACCATGAGAACTCTATACGGTAGACTTTCATGAATCGTTTACGTGTGACGATGCGCTTACTAGTCGATTGCGATTTTGTGTATTATCCTTCAAGATGTGTGATTAAGGTATAGTAATATGGCATGATTAAGTGGATAACAAAATTAAAATAATGAACATGTATAATGTGTATTAATGTAGTAACCATACTTAGGGAAATAAAGTGTATGTAATGTAATAATAGCATAGAGCGTTACCTTGCGATGTGCAATATATGTAATGATTGGCGCGTATGAGTAAGTCTTTCATAGTCACAAATGAAAATGATGGTATGAAACCGAGATGGAATGTACACACGTGTAATCATGTGGGAAGCTTTACGCAATACATACATGGCGTGTTGAATAGGAAACGAGATGTGGATATAAAAGACGAATTAATTATGAAATGGTTAGACGAATTGTGACAAGTATTTTATAGAAATGATGTGTTTTGATCATGGTAGCATAGATGATTAATCATATATATATATATATATATATATATATATATATATATATATATATATATATATATATATATATATATATATATATATATATATATATATAGTAATAAAGTACAATAAATCCGGAAAAGTGTCTTGGTTAAGCTAGTGGTGAACTTCGGGGCGAAGTTCTCTTTTAGGGGGAGTGAATGTAACAATTAGGAAGTTAAAAGAGTTAAAACAAGGACATGAGAGCGACAATGCCAAAAGAACCTTGGGTCGGGAAACGAGTAGTATGCAAAAGAGTGATCACGTTAAGGCTTGGAATAAAAAGGAGACTTGAGAGCTTAGTGGGAAAGAGAGAGTAAGGCGAACTTCGGGGACGAAGTTCATTTTAAGAGGGGAAGATTGTAATACCCGTACCTTTTGGGACCCACAAATGTATCTTGGAATGCGTGATAGGACCATCGAATGAGATGAGATATACTCAAGAGTGAGAGTTTGACCATACACTAGACCAAGTGAGACATGGACTAGACCTAGTGCAGCAGTATTAGACAGAGTGAGTAATTTTCACTCGACCGAGTGGGTGGCACTCGACCGAGTGAGTGACACTCGGTCGAGTGGACTCGCACTCAGTCGAGTGACGCTGAATCAAAACACGGGATAAGGAAATCTTATCCCCTTATCCCCATTCATTCTATCTTCTTCCTTCTCACTCCAAATCCTCCCCCTTCTCTCTAAAACTCTCATAAACCTCTTCCACCATGGATCCAAGCTTCCTTTAAGGAATCTCTCACTTTGTTCTTCACCATCCACACTTGTAAGTCGATTTCCACTCATCCTTGTTTAAGTCTTAACCCTCATTTTTGGGGGTTTTCACTTGGGTTAATTAGTTAGTAATTAGTATATGTAATATGGGGTAATTAGTGGGTAATAATAAGGGGTTTGTATTATATAATAGAATAGGATGTATTTGTGATGGTATTACTTGATTTGTATAGGATTAAGACGGTCTTGCGAGACGGAATCGTATGGGATTCGGGTAACTCATGAAAAATGCTAAAAGGTAGGTTAAGCCTAGTCGATTTCAATAATGTGATGTTGTTTATGTTGATGTTGTAATTAGTTTCACATAATTAGAGCATTTGCATTATAACATGTTTAGTGGTTAATTACATTATTAAGAGGATGATTATGATATGTGGGGTTGCATTTCATGTAATTGGTTATGATTGTGTATGCGGAGGATGTGTTGTTATTGAGGAGATGTAAGACGGTTGGGAGACCGTCTTATGCTTGAGTCGCCTCTTGGAGCTTCTCACTACAAGAGGGATGTGCACATTAATGGCTTGAGTTACGGAGGGACTCGTGTGGTTGAGACACGACGTCTGGCAGGGGATCCGGTTGGCTTCCGGACTCGGTACGTCTGGGCGTGTCCCGGTACCTATTTGTGGTTGTTGGTATGTCTGGGCGTGTCCCGGTACTAGTGTGGTTGCCGGTATGTCTGGGCGTGTCCCGGTACCGTGGTGGGAGTTGTTTGATAGTATCACATTCATATCATTGGCATGTTGTATAGTCATTTGTCACATTGTGTCTTATATTTATTTATTGAAACTGGCGTGTTGTGTGTCTGTGCAATTGTCACCTATTTCCGGGGTGGGCCTGTGTCGATCCATATGATATTTTCGATCATATGGGGAGCAGGTTGAGTACAGATTGTTTGGTATCACGCGGGAGACGGGACGCGCTTTGGACTTGGGGTCGAGTACTTGGATGGTTGGTAGATAACCTATATAGTAGTCATGAGTTGTATTCTTTTATTTATTCATTTATGGTTATGTAATCCACTAAATACTTTATTTATATTAAATGTTTCTTGATTGTATCTCCGATTCACCGCTTCGGGAAACCGAGATGGTAACATCTCCAAATTACCTTGGCCGGGTAAGAAGGGGGTGTTACATTTTAAGACTGTGTTAATTGTACCCTTGAGGTTCAATATTTATGTCAATGGTACCCTTGATCAATAATGCACGTTAAATTAGACTAATGGGGCATGATTAAGGCATGACTAATTTTGGCGAGAAATTTTGATTTCGGGGCAACTTTTTTAAAAAATTCAGATTGCATAAAATACCCGTGAGTTTTGTAAAACCAACGGGTATTTTGTGCAACCGTACAAAATTTAGGGGTATTTTATGCAAAGTGAATTTTCTTTTAAAAAGATTTGTTATGAAATCAAAATTTCCCTCCAAAATTAGTCTAATTTAATGTGCATTATCCAAGGAGGGTATCATTGACCTAAATATTGAACCTCAAGGGTACAATTGGCACATTCTTAAAAATAGAGGTATCATGAGCAAAGTGGCAAATATGGAAAATTTCCCTATATTTTATCTTATGTATTTGGTTTTTAATGGGTAATTTAATGTGCAAACAATGTGTAGATGTATTAATTATAATTTTAAGTGAAAACAATTAAGATTAATGTCAATTTGGTTTTACTTACATCATTATTAAGGTAGTTCATTATCAGGTCACCCATCGAGTTGAGTCAATATCGGGTTACAAGTCGGATCAGATCGATTCAGGTTAGGTTCGTGTTGGAAAAAATAATGTTATCGGTTCAGGTCGGGTTCGGATCTGGTTGATTTCGCTTCACCCATTCGGGTTTTATCGGGTCGGGTTTCGGGCAGGTCGGGTCGGGTCAGCTTTTGCCAGCTCTAGCTTCACCCGATGTACCATATTTCATGTCACCGTACACCAAACCAATGATAATATTGTAATGTATTTGTTAGTATTTTCTGTGAAATACTGTCGAGAATCTAAACATAATATAGAGAAATTTTAATTGATTAGGGTTTACAACATCACCGTACATCCGGAATGCCGAATACCTAAGAATTTTTCTATATAATTGCAGTAACCACCATATTCTATTTACCAAAACAGGCCCAGTTTACACTGCCGAATATTTGGATGGTTTCCAAATCTTGTATAAGCACGACTTGAAGACGGGCAACTGTTGCTTGTGTACTATTTTCATATCTTGCATGCACACAAACAGGCACGGTTATGTTTTCTAAACCCTCTGCCATTTTCATAGCCTTGGTGTACTCATTAGTCATTACGTGCAAGCTAAGTAACCACATAATTTACAGAAATGATACAAGAATAATGCCTCCCCTCAGCTACAAACTACTCTTACAATCGTATAACATTTTTGTGTTCCACCTCAACTCCGGCCAATTCGATATGCAAACTTTCGTTCTGAAACCGCCTTTCCTTTCCCCAGAATCAACAATAATATACCATTTGCCAAGCTTTACATGTAAGATTCCTGCAGTTCACATGTTCAAATTCAGGTCATCAGTATCACTCCAAAAATGAGATGTAGGCATGTAGCTAATCACCCTAGTGAACAAAGTTTGATGGTTCAAATTCTAGAAAAAAAAACTCATCAATTCTATGCTTATTTTCTGAGGATTTAAGCGGAAAATGCACACGGAAGCAAGAGCAGTAAACAGTCTACGCTTAAAATGAATGTCCATCCTAAACTCAATCAGGGATAGGAGTTGCCTAATAACTGATAACCTCTCACTTCTACCTCTACCGGTGTGGGACAATGTCCCTTTCACACGCATAGAAATGACCTAATCAAAGACTAAACTGCCTATATAGTAAACGGGAACGTTGTCCTCCTAAGTGATCCATTCCAATTTTAACCTTCTAAGTACAAGAAAATTGTTTTTGCATTTGGGACAAAATCCAAAATGGAAAGGTGATCAATCTTTTTCCGGATAAAGGGAGTATAACACAATCAGTGTAGAAACCTCAAGCCTATCAAGTTGAGATAAATTGAAAGGTCATAAAGAAATACGTAGGTACTTCTAAACAAATTTATATCGTCTAAAGTTGAGTCGGTAAATAATGTTTAGCAATTACCATCGAGAAGAAAATAAGACTAATGAAGATTAAAAAGTCGCATTACCAGATTTGTGGAGAAATCCATGCGCTAACTCTACAACTAGAATTAGAGAATAATATCAAGCAGGTGGCAATGATCGGCGACATGTTGGACATTCCATTTTTATGTCCATCCATCGTTGTAAGCAACCGGAGTGGAAGAAATGATCACAAGGAGTCACCTGAAAAGGAAATTATTTGTTTGTGTCACCCATTCACAATATATATTTTGTAGGAAAACTATTACACAACACAGTTATTACCATGCAATCGCTAGACCGTTGAGAGAGATCAATGGCAGCCATGCAAATGACACAGTCTGTTGTACGGTTTGAATCTTGATCGAACCGTCTATAGTAACTGTACTTCTCGGGTAGGATCTACCAGTAAAAGACATGAAAAACTTAAGAATCAACAAGAGACAATTGAATTTTTAAGCTGTATGCATATTACATGGGTTAACCAGTCTTAAATGCAATAAATACATACACGAGAGTGACTAGACATACTTCACAATTCACATCAGTTTTAATCTGTTGAGTAATCTAAAAGTACCATTACACACAACTGAGTACGATGTTCAGAGGAAATAAAACAAACTGAAGTTTGTTCATGCCATAAAACTGCAGAAGTTTCAAATGGTTGCATTACATTGGTTTTAGACAGGCTTGTACACATTAAACACATTCAAGGGGATACACCATTTGCTTTTTCACACATGCCAAAGCATAAATTGCAATATAAATATCTTTAATTTTACATTATACAAAAATATAAAAGTTTGATATTTTTATTGTACTCATAAAGGCGAATCAAACAAGATTCCGCATGTCTATATTTTCTCTTATTTATTGCAAAGAATTCTAAAGATTCTCTTCGCTCATGAATAGTCTCAAAAAAGTAAATGGTGTGTTTGAATATGAATGGAGGGAGCGGTTTATACTTTATACGAGTGAATGTATACAATGCATTGAGACATATGCTCAATACGCATTTGTGTTTGGCTCATGCACATAAAGAGACCTTGAGACTAGTTGTGCGGTGTGCCCAGACAATCACATACATAGGTCCTACTGTTGGTACGTGGTGCGAGGAGAATGTGAAATTCCTCAAACTTTGCCACCACAACAATATTAACACAGCGTGTAGGGTATGTTGGAGGGAGCCAGAGGTTAATTCTAGATGACCCGTTGTTAAAAAATATATGATTGAAAATCGCCTGCGATGGTTTCTACTCCACAACAAAGAAAAGCGCAATTAATTCAGTTAGCCATTCATTTTGCTCTATTCCATCATAATCCAAACCTAGATCTTTCACAAAAGTGATAGTTGAAAGATGCATTCATTTTTTCCTTTTCACAATAAAAATCTCAACCCCAAACCTTAGAGACTCGAGCTTTCAAACTCTCACCCAGGTCATACACATTTTTTTTTAACAAAATAGAAGCATATATTTCAGAATGAGAGACGTATCCATGAGGTGATGAAGGTGAAGGTTACCACTTACCACCCGCAATTCTTTGCATATGCTACAGAGCTATTTAGGAGTGCAGGAGAAGAAATGAGACAATAATGGGTAAGAGGAGTAGATGTAGTGAAAAGGAAATGAAGAAAACTCAGTATTACCTGACGTGGTATAAAGCAACGCGACCCGAAGTAGTGCTGAACAAGAAGAACCAGCGATTGGAATCCCATGAAAGTACACAAACATACACACCATGTTTTGTCTGGCTGAATGCGCATAAAGTTGTTGGGGCAACCAAAGACATATAATGGTATTGCTAGTCGAGTGATAGTCATCCCTAAGATGTAATGAGGGTGCAATGGCTTTCTTGAATCACGGATAATATTGGTAACTATTTGAGGTATCCAAAAGGAGTACATAAGAAGAAGAATAGGTCGAAGATAACTATGAAACTCGTACATAACCAGAATGCCTCCCAACAGGATGCCATCTGTAAACAAAATAAAATATATTAAAAATACGGAAAGAATCACAGTTGAGTCAATCTACTGGACATAAGATGATTTGCAAGCAAAATTGGCAGATAAAGATGATGGAATCACATATACACAACATGAAATACGAGTCTCCATAGGCTTAATAGAACAACGAACCAATAACTTTATTGCGATTAGTGATACTCACAGAATCTGCTATAGAGAACTGAAAGTTCACGTCTCATGGCCTCCCAACCTTCACCACTATTAGCAGGCCTACTTGCTTTCCATATAGCCAAGAGATATCTCATCTCAAATATTGAAAAGACGACAAACTTGAAGAAGGCGGCGGTTGCAAAAGCATTAAACAAGGATTCTGCAACAATGAAAACCCGTGTAAATGGACAAAATAAGCATATTAATATCCATCCCGGATAGAAGATGGAATAGCAAGTTCTGGCAAGCCAAAAGAGCAAGCCATAGAAGATATAAGATAGATATTAAACTGTACAAATGTTTCAAGTTTATAAAAGACAAAGCATTCAGATGTGAACAAATGGCAGCTGAGTTTTCCCTCCAAATATTTTGAGTAGGCTTGTATGAAGAAAAATGGATCCTTCCATGTGCCTCTCCCTCCATTTCTCTCCAACCACTATTGCTAACCAAACAAGGGACACTGCACTCTCTCTTTCCCTTCAAATCCTTCTATCAAAACAAAGCCCTGCCCTTTATTTGGTAGAAGAAATATGAAGGAAAATGGGACGGGGACAAACCCTCTTTGTTTGGATATTAAGTTGGGTTTAGGGAAACATAGAAATATGTTTTCCCTTGTACAATCCAAATAACACCTGAAAGTTCTCAACCACCAACGAAAATGCCCCCCACCCACCACCAACACTGATATCCCTTCTGCTTCACGTGAACACACTCTTCAAAACTCACACCACCACCGTAAACACCCACCCCAACCCTTGATAATTCACTCCCCACCTCGGAATCCCCTTCACCCCACCCACGAAAAAACTTTCTGAAAATAGAAGAGGGGGATTGGGGGTGGTGGATGGATATTAATGGCTAAGGGAGGGTGTTTCTTAGGGTCGTCGAATGTGGCGGTAGGGATGGAGAGAAAAGAGGGGAACAGATCTGGGAAAGTTAAGCAGTATCCAAATAATGAGGTTAAGTACATACAGGAGAAAAGGCGATAATCATAAGGACAAGAACAGCAGTGTTTGTGTGGGATGAATCACTAGGTCCAGTGGCAACTGTCGACGGTCAAAGGATGTTTACTTCTGCAAGCAAAGCACTTGGATATGTTGCTCAACTTGATGTCTCGACAGACCTTATTGAATCCCATCAGGCTTTTGCATTGCCTATTAAAATTTGCTCCTCAGAAGAACGAATTTACAACTTTCGGTCAAAAGATCTGATGATGAACAACAATGGTGGTGGTCCTTCGACAAAGGCTGTTGGTGGGTGTTGATGGCTCACAGAGTTGGATGTGGTGGGCAGGGGAGAGGCAGTGGTGGGGTCCGGTGAAAGAGGCAGTAGCAGCTGCGGGGTCAGTGGGTGAGAGGATGTCGTGGGTGGTAGGTGGATGGTCAAGGGGAGGGGATCTGCCAGTGAAGTGGTGGTCCGGTGGGTGTGCCGGTGGTAATGGTGGGGTGAGAGAATGGAAGTCAAAATTGAAAGGTGGTGTCAAAATGGTGATGAATGGGTGAGGTTGATTTGGTCTTAGGTTTGTGTTTTTCAATCCTAGTTGGACACCATTTCGATAAATAAGTTCCATTCCGACCTAAAATGATAGTTCTTTAATTTTTATATTTTTTGAACATTATTTTTAAAAAAGATTCGTTTTAGTCACAGTTGTGGTCTTCATTCCTCAAAACCTTTATAAAACAGTAGCGTTTTGGTTTTGCTAATACCCTGCTTGCCTCTTCTTTATACTCGTGTTGTTTGGAAATGTAGTAAATAGAATGAATGGAGGGAGTACAAAGAGACTAGACTATCTATGCCTGAGCACTCTGCTTGGTCAGCACTAGATCTCATGGTTGTGGTTATTGTAATTGGGCTATCACCCAGAATGCGTAAAAACTAAAAAGGAAAGGGTAAGTCATAGAAATGCCGTGGCAAATCAGATATATGTGCTGAATCAAATGGTAATAAAGCAATAGCCTAGCATTCGGCTCTTTAGCTGCATAAAGACCCAACTTTATTCAACTTTAAACTTTGTATTTTCACTCTCGTTCAGTTCAAAAGGCTCCAGAAATATTTATCTACAATTTTGGTGTGTGTAAATTGAAGCGTCATTAGAATGGACCATATACAAAAAAATGAGACTAGATAGAGGGTTTTGATGAATTAACTAATTAAGTAGGATGAAAAGTCTGCAGAGGAGGTTAAATTAGATTAATTCAGTTCTCGGAGACAACTGATATAGAAGATGGACCTACCAACAAGTATTCCAGCTGTCAAATGTAGAAGGCACAGATATGCATCCATAATAGCCTGCTGCCCAACCATCAATATAGAAACCTTGGCAGCTCCCTGGAAGACAAGTGGAATCATAATAAAGCAAAGACGATACTAAATTCAATTAGCACTGTAACGGAGTTAAGAGGTTATGGACAAATCAAGAAAATTATTCTTACAGATTGTGTATTGCTATGCTCCATTTGTCGAATCAACAAAAGAACTTGAAGGAAGGAAACCTAAAGCACGACTTGGTCAAGGAGTCCAAGTAGTAAAACTTTGAAGAAACAAAAATAGTAACTAATGGAAAAATGGAAAAATGGAAAAACATATACACAGGCAATTCAAATAAATAAATAAAATTCACTCTGCATTGAAATTGCTAAAGTTTACAAGGATACAAAGGTAACCATCAGCGTATAATTGACAGCCTTATTGTAGTAGACTTCAATGTTGACAGAGGTAGCATTAAGCAACAACGGAGAAAAACAGTCTCCATCTTCATCAGCAGATGGAGATTCCATTAACCCCTCTAAGTGGTATCGATCATGCTCACCATCTAAAATTCAATCATTTAGAGGCTTAGCAAAGCTACAGCACAGTAGTAATAAAATTATAGCGCATCACTGGGGCAGATGGCAAAACTTTTAACAGTTTATGGTAAAAATATTCGTTTAAAATGATGTTTGAGAGAAACAGGAAAAAAAATTGAACATGATTCAAGCACGTAAAACACAGAAGAACGAAATCAAGTGTCTTCATTCACTGTCGCATATGAAGACGTGTTTACTAAACGGGTTTTATTTGGCTTCTTAATTTATTTGGTGGGCCTGGGAGATTACCTTTCAAACCAGTAGGTGAATATGCCAAAATAACTAGCTGTAGTTCATCAAAATGTCCATAAAGGCTGCCTATCTCAATTTAATAAAGAAGTTAACGGCTCACTGAAGAAGTTTCCGGCTTTGATAGTTTCATTACACAACCTACGCTGAACCTAAATGATGTGAGACCTAAAAAGCTAACTTAGTTGCATTAACAAAATGTTATATAGGCTTTTGGGGTTCAGAGAAAAACAAATTATCTGCACTTTGCATTTCGAAAGAGCCCAAGTTCAAAAGGCTTAGTTTACTATGAGGCTAGAATTCCTAATATGCTACTGAGAAGGTTTGGCAACAATCTTGAACAGCAGATACATGACAAAGAGAGAAGAGAAGGAAACGGGGAGATACCACTCTGCAAGGATGGAATCCGTGAAACTTGAGCAGCAATTTCTATATTACAATGCTTTTCTATATCCTGCACTTGGGCTACAGAAAAAAAACAGAAGGAGAATTAAAGTACTGATAATGAAACTTGGATACATGTGTGGGACAAAAATAGAGACTTGGTAGAGACAAATATTACATTTCTTTTTTCTCCATATCCTGGGGGACTCCTGAAAAACTTGTGATGAGAAAACTCCAAGCTGCTCGAAGCCACAAAATAAAATGAAAGGACAAATGTTAGACCTAAAAAGTGAGATAGACTGATAGAGCAATCAACCCCAATAGATATTGATGGTAAAACCCTAAAGAAATGGCAGCAGCAACAATAGCATAATAATTAATCACAATCAGTCTGGCTAAATGAAAAAAAAAAAACACATAAACGCAAGGCTCATTTATCAGGAAGATATTCCTTGAAATTTTAAATTTTAAATTGAGTTTCGCAAAACTCCACGACTAAAAAGGACAAGAATACAATAATTAAGTTCCTTTTTTTAAAGCAAGCACCAGAACAAGAACTCAACTATAGGCATATAAATAATCGGAGCTGTATATAAGGAACGACATTATGACTCCCTTTAAAAGCATCTCGATTAACAAAAAAAACGAATTGATATGCTGACCCAAATCATATTCACTTGTGGTAAAGAGTAATAGTGCGCTTTGTGAATAAATAATAAGAGGGTATATTTACCAAGTGATATGGATTAGATAAGAAGTAGTCTTCTTCTAGACCTAATTCACCATCCTTTCCACTGCACGTGATATCAAACACAATGCCTATTAGAGTATTATACATTGAGGCTAAAATCCAAAGCAATCTTTATTTTTTGATAGTAAGTACATAGACACCGTATCAAGTACACTTATGAGCAATGCAAATCAGAACATTTATTCAAAAATTGAAATGGCTCATAAAGACAAAATTAAGGACAAACACCTGTTGGCCACCATTCTTAGTTGCCTAAATGGCCATATATATACACCTTCCACTCGAATTTGGGCGCCACCACCTTCACGGTCATTATCGAACACATCATGGAATATAATTACTCCCTGATAATAGCAATGACATGAAATAAGTCAGCAAAAGTGAGAGAAATAATAAAAACAAAGCATCGAAAGCTAAGAAAAATGCTTCTATTATGAAATACGGAGTATATAACACACGGACGAAGGTGTTTCTAATATAAAGCACGTGCAATTTTCTCAAGCTAAACATTTATCTTAGCCACTAAGAAGACCCCAGAGTTGTGAATGATCCACAAAAAAACTTTCCACCCAAGAGAATATAGCAAACGACAGAACAATCTCTAACCCTACTCCAGATTATGAACTTCTCCTAAACTTTGTGTCCATGAAATATGTTCCATGACACAATGTCATCATTGCTAGCCACGTTAGCAAGGGACAGAAAAGGGCCAAATAGTACGAGCTGCTGACCATAAAGGATGCTTCACTCACCCTGCACAGTTTTAATGGCCAAATTGCCGAATAGGTAAATTAAATCGACTTTTCAATCACTTGAATTAACTGTATTGCAGAAAATATTACTAATCAAACATTTCCGTTTCCTATGTTCGACCCAATCCGACGAGTACTGGCTAGGTCACTGCTACGTCAAAGCACCATTAGCTTCACATCAACCAGTAGCTCCCTAGTCAGATTTCGCCAAATATTGGGCTTTTATACTAAACATAAATGGCATAGTTTTACATGTTGTTAACTCTGACTAGTTTAGTTCACTACCTGAACATAATGTACTCCAGTTATTTTAGTAGGGGTACTCATCAACTCAACAATGGAGCTTCCATCAGATTTCTTGAAATCAGGGAATCTAGCAGAGATATTTGCAGACTCAGTAAACTTCCAATTACCTGCATAACAAAGTTAACGAAGAATTTTTTTAAAAAAAAAACCCTAATAGAGACGGAAGGAATGAATATGCTAAATGAAGAACGACATTTTCCACTATTCAGAACAGATATTTCACAAGTTCGACGTCTATTATTTTGTTTCTGCTGAATAGAATAAATCCTAGATTTATCTTCTTTTCATGTAGATCTCAACTATGAAAATCACACATAAACAGACTTTCTACTGTAACAAAATCAACTTTTTACAAACTGAAAATAATCATGTGGGATTCCTTGCGAGCATTGTTCTCATAGGGGGACAGTGAACAGAATGTCAATATGTTTCAGACTACTTCATTACTTAATACTTTCATTTTCCTACTGCTTGCACAATTTAATATTTAATACAGTATTCCATTTCAGGTACAGCTAGCAGTCCCAGATGCATTTAATTATTGTAAAATTAAAAACAGAAGTATAAAGTGATATAATGCCCTTATTTTTAAGTGGAACTGTTGCCCCGATTTCTCATGGATCAAATTACAAACCTCTGTAAGTTCCACTTATGTTCCAGCTAGAGAAAGGACCGATGTTATTGTCTTCCTTTTTGACAAAGAGCCACTGAAATAACAGCGTAGACGATTAAATGTGAGTATTTGAGGAACTTAGAAAGGGGACATTACTGTTTAAGAGTATAAAGGGGTTAAATAGCATGGGAATTATAAAATAGATCAAACATTTATTACACCACAAATTAAAGGTAAAGTGCCACGGTATGCTCACATGTAATCTGCAACCTCCAAGAAACTTCTCTTGAATAACAAAAAATAGAAAATAGGAAACACTGTAGGAACCGAAAAATTGTTTCATTTGGAAAAGCAAAAATAAAACCTCCAGATGTCTTTTGTATGGTAACCATGAAATTCAGAAGGCTAAAAACAGCAGGATATTAAAATCATACCTTGTATCTGGAGTGGGAAAGAGGGCTGTATCTGGAGTGGGAAAGGGGGCTGGGGGTTTATCTATAAACATTGGGAATAAAATGTAAACTCACACTTAACTTGCTCTTTAAAAGATACTCTGAAACTGAAGAAGAAGAAGAAGAAGAAGAAGAACTAGCCAGCTATACAACGACCTTCATTACACAAGTCTAGGACTCTATCTAATCATATTGAAACCACAAAGAACTACTTTGTTTAGCGGAATGTGGGCCTTGATGTATATGGACCCAAAGGGTATACTCTTAGCCGCGTCTAGAGGTGGCAATCGGGTCACACGGGTCGGTTACGGGTCGGGTCAAAGCAGGTCGGGTCATATCGGGTCGGGTTATGTCGGGTCTGTGACGGGTTCCGGTCGATTCGGTTCATGTCGGGCCGTCTTCGGGTCGGGTCATCAACGGGTGGCAAGTCGGGTCAGGTCATTAGCAGGTCAGTGTCGGGTCAGGTTATCAGCATATATTTTATCTTATATATTTCGTTTTAGATGGTAATTTTATGTTTAAATAATAGGTAGGTGTATTAATTGTAGTTTTAAGTGAAAATAATTAAGATGAATGTCAATTTGGTGTTATTTAAACCATTATTAAGCTAGTTCATTATCGGGTATCGGGTCACGGGTCGGGTCGAGTCGGTTCAGGTCGGGTTCGGGTTGGAGAAAATAAGGCCGTTATCGGTTATCGGGTCGGTTCGGTTTCAGTTCGCCTAATTTTCGGGTTATATCGGGTCGGGTTTCGGGCGGGTCGGGTCATATTTTGCCAGCTCTAGCCGCGTCCATCCAACATGCATACGTGAAATTTGAACACAGGTTGAAAAAGCGTAAGGATTTTCTCCATGGTTTCATATAGGTAAACTAAGTCCCATCTCTCAAAAACAACCCAAAATAAGATTTCAGCTTCAAATCCAGATGAGTGAGGACAAAATACAACTTAAAATCACAATTCATTACACCACCTCTCAGGAAGTAAAATTTACATGCTTGTATTTTGTTTTACATAAAAAAAATATTAAGAGAAAAGAACAATTGTATAAGATTATAAGTCGAGGGCATTAAAATATAATGGAAAAAAGGAAAGGAAAAAAGAAGAAAAAAAAGAGTGATGCATTCTTCCTATCTTTGAGGAAAGCAAATCGCGCATGGGTTAGTTGGGTCTGGGTAAACTAAGGGAAAGCTTCTTTGTTGGTTCAAGGGTTAGTTACTTAGTTGGGTCTAAATTCTTGGAACAGGGGTCTGAAGTCAAACGTGTGTAAAAACTAATCATATCACTGCTCGCAAAAGCAAACACAAGGTGACTACATCAGCAACATCAATTCTGTGTCGACTTACTCTAGCAAGTTCTTCAGTTCCTCCATATTCAATTAGCCATCAATGAGACAACGGGAAGCTTAAAAACCAAGAGTGCTGAATGAAATTTCTTAAAATGTGACAATGTGAAATAATAAGAAAAAAAAAGGAATCAGGAGCACTGCCACACACTTCTAAATCAACTCCTTTTTCCTGGTTCACATTCTTCCATGTTAATCGGATAAGCATTTTTAGTACAGACGATCAGCGACTTACTCACTTCTACAATTTCATTAGCTTTGAAACATATAAGCGGCTGTTTACTTAATTCTAATGCGCAGACCAAAAGTCCGAAACCATCACAGTGGGTTTTCCCATTCACTCTATATGCTCGCTCCATCGATACATTGAGCAACAAACGCAAATACTGTGAAACACGGTTGGTTGAATACAGTTGTCGGACGAGTACACGTCTCCTTTGTAATTATCTAATCATTAGTAACTACCAAAAAACATTCCCCCAAAAACCAGCAACATATACATGTTTTCAAGACATAAATAAATGAAGAATATTATCGGGTTGAGGAATTGAAGGTACAACACAAAAGATAATACAGTATTTAAATGAAAAAGTTCCAAGGACTAACCTCGTCTCCCCAAGACCTTGATTGTTCCTTCAACGGCCTCAAACTCGACACCTGAGACAAAAGAGCGAAAGCAAGCAACAAACCCAGAAAACCTCTAAACACAAACCCCAATTTCATTGCATCACTTCTCCTCGTACTCATCTCCAAATTACAGTAATTAAAGTTTCAAAATCACAAAAACCCAACAAGAATTTCCCCAATTTGGAAGGTTTTGAGGGTAAATAATAAGCAAAATTGAACAGAACCCATTTAAGAAAAAAAGGGAAACAAAATAAAGGGTATTGCTTAAAAATGGAGTCAACTAAGAGGAAGCCATAAGATATAGGAGAAAGACGTGCGAAGTTGAAAGTTCAACTAATACGAGTAATTGATTAAAAATGAAATCAAATAAAGAAATAGACAAAAAGAAACAAGCTTGTTGCTGTTGTTCAAATGTAAACTACATGTAGAATGAATGATGAGATAATACTACTAATAATTTGAAGGTCATATGGGGGAATCTTTAGGAAGGTATATTAATTATGATTAATACCAATAATTAATAAGAATAATATGATATGATAATAGTAGATGAGAGTGTCTCTCTCTAGCTGGTGAAGTTGGAATGTAGAATGCTGGCTGCTCGACTGCAATTGGTTGAGCTGTTCTTATTAATGGTTGGTAAATGTGGTTCACTTTCTAAAACGATGTCTACCGGAGTCCGGAGGAAGAAAGGTCAACTATTTCCACAACTCTTACGCTAATTGTTTCTTTTTAGGCAAACAAACACTCATTAAGTCATTAATACCCCTAGTCTTCCTTAAAACAGAGTATATCAATACTATATATTAAATCCAGAAACCAAGGGACTTCAATGTAATTAAATAAAGTTATACAAATTAATTATACTATATAGTTTTAAATCACTAGCACCGTGTGATAGACCCGATTAAGGGATCTCAATGCAAATATTATATAATTTGGGTTAAAATTAAATTATATAGAAACTTGGTAATTTTCCTAAACATTTGTAAGAGACTAAAACATGGTGAATTTCCTTAAAATAAAATAATTAATTAAGATGATCAATTTCCTTAAAATAAAATAATTAATTAAGATGGTCAATTTCAAGGAGACTAAGATGTTTGGTAGTTTTCCTAAATATTTATAGAAGACTAGAAGATGGTCAATTTTCTTCAAATAAAATAACTAATTAGTATAAACATGCACACTTATGATATTAATTATTATTATCATCATAAAATTATATATTAAATTTAAAATCTATGCAATTTTATTAAACTTTATAGTTTATTAGATGTATAGAGATGTTAATTATTTAACATACAAAAATATAATATAAGTAGGTTATAAATAATTCAAGTTAGATTCCATAATAATATAATATTGCATAATTCTTTTGATTTGATTTAATGATTATATGTAATATATATTTATATAAATATATAATCCTCTAAAAATTGCATGCTTAAGTAGTAAAAGTAATTTCATAAGTAAAAAAAATAATTGTAGTAACATTGGATATAGTTATATGATAGTAATCACTCATTTGAATAGTAAAAGTAACAATATTATCTGCGAGATTAGTGAAAGTGGTAGAAATAAGGGGAGTAGTGAAATAATCAATATTAATGCGACAATAGTGAAAGTAACAATAAATTACGGCGGGAGTAGTGAAATTATCAATATTAATGCGACAGTAATAATAATTACGGCAGGAGTAGTGAAAGTAACAATGATTACGGGCAAGTAGTAAAATGTTATTATTATTGTTTCATTAATAAGAGTAAAATATTAATAGCTTGAGTAGTGAATTTGTCTCAAAATTTATTTCATCGTAATTTTAGGATGTCATAGGAAAATATATTAATGATAAATTTATGGGTTATGCAACTTTAAGTAATTTTATTTAATAAAAAAAATAATTTAATAGTAAGTAGAGGTAGCCCGGACGAAGCCGGGCACCAATACTAGTACCCTCTTAATATTAAATCGGATTAAGTATCATCCCACATGAATTATGGGTAGAGGTGTACACGGGCCGAGTTTAGGCCAAGTCGGACTGATCCGGAGACCAGGGGCAGGCCGGGATCTCTTAGTCAAGCTCTGAACCGGCCCGTTGCAGGGGATGGCTTGGTCGGGTCGGGTCGGCTGCTGGTGTGACCCGGGCCAAGCTTGTGGTTGGTAGAGGGGGGAAGAGGGGGGGCGGAGGGGTGCGCTGGTTACCATTATGTTTTAATTTTTTTTCCTAAAATAGCGGACCGGGTTTGATAAGGGAAGCCCGGAGCCGACCAAGGATAAGAGGCGAGTCTTGGGCCGGGTCTTGAGTGGCCCGATAGGTGAGTCGGACCGGGCTTACCCGTGCATTTGACCGGCTCTAGTTATGGGTAAGGTTGTTCATAAACTAGACCGGACCGACAAATCGAACGGGTCCGAACCGGACCATGCGGTCCGGTCTCTAGATTCACAAAATTAGGATAGTCAGTCTCCCGTTTGGTCCGGTCCGGTCCAAGCAAAAAACAAACTTCAAAATTTCATTGAGTAAATTAATAATTACACCCTTTTATATACAACTTTTCTAAAATTACTCCCTTTTGAAAACTTTTTAATAATTTACTCCCATAAAATGTTCTCAAGTTAAAAATTGCACCCATTTGGACAATTAGGTGGCATATTCCGTCAATTTTTGAATTTTCTGATTTAAAGCCTGATTTTATAATGAAAATACCATTCTCTATGTTCATCTTCTTCATTTATCATTCACATCCTTTCACTCCCTTACTTCCTCCAATCCTCCATAACCATCCACCACCAATATGCTACCACTACCACACCAACACCAATACTAACACCAACACCTATCGCCGGCGGTGGGCAGTCAAAGCTCTTCGTCATTTTCAATTTCAATTGACTAAATTTCCACTTAATCCCAAACTCTATTAATCTCCATTATTAATCCACAAATAAACCACTTAATCCACCATTCAACCCACAAAGCCTTCATTCCACTGCCGAGACCGAACCTCGATTGCCATGCCGCTTCAATGCGATGGAACCACCACCTACTCCTCCGTTCACATTCACCAGCTAGGCAGCCACCCGACTCCGACATGAGCAGCTCCTTCACCTTCAATTCAACACCCCCGTCACCTAAGTACCATAACGGTGTCGAACTCGAGCACAAAGCAGCCCAGATTCGTGCTCACCACGAGCCATCCCCATCCAGTCAAGCTTCATCCGGCGTATTAGAGGCAGACCTGGCGCAAATCGACTTCAGCCGGTGGAAATGGACCACGGTCGGTTTATTGTGTCATTTGTGTGTATGCGTTGTTGAGGCAAGAAGAGGGGCGTGGGTGTAATATCCGGATATTTTGGGACCCACAAAGGACCTCGGGACACGTGAGGGGACATACGTGTACTCGGAAGTAAAGTATGATCGTACACTAGACCAAGTGCAGCTGACACTAGACCAAGTGCAGCTGGCACTAGGCCAAGTGCAGCAGCACTCGACCAAGTGAAGGTGGCACTCTACCAAGTAAAGGTGGCACTCGACCAAGTGGAGGTGGCACTCGACCGAGTGACACTTCACTCGACCGAGTGACACTTCACTCGACCGAGTGACACTTCACTCGACCGAGTGCCCTCTGGGCAGCAACCCAGAGCTCCTGATGTGTGTCACCCGACCGAGTGAACCGAGTGCCCTGTCGCTATCACTAGAAACGCGTGTAAACCTTATCTCTTTAACCCCCTCTTCTCAGATTTCCTTCCCATTTTGCACTCCTCACCCTATCCCTCTATCTCTCTATCTCTCTATCTCTCTAAAACTCATAAACTATACTCTACACATTACCCACAAGATCTAGTTCATTCCTTTGAAGATTCACTCCCTAATTCTTGTTCTTGCTCGTCCTTTGGCACTTGTAAGTTTATACTCACCTTCTCCCTTTGTTCTTTAACTAGTAAACCATAACCTTGCTAGTAGTGGTATGATGGGATTTTAATTAAAGATTGATTAATTAAGTGAAGTAATTAGAGAGTAATTAGTATTATTAGTTAATGTAGGATGCTTTGTGATAGTTATTATGTAATGTATGTAGGATGAGACGGTTTTATGATATGAATGCTTGTTGGTTTCGGAATGCTTATGGAGTATGCTAAAAGGTAGGTTAATCCTACTCGGTTTTAATAATGTGGTCATTACATATGTTGTGGTTAGTGTTGTAATTAGTGTCACATAATTAGAGTAATTGCATTATAATATGTTTAGTGGATATATAATAGGATCATTAAGGAGATAAGTATGTTGGTTGGATTGCATTATAACATGATATTGGTCAAGTTGATTGGATGAGTCGGTAGTTGGTCTATTGTGTGGTATCTTGCATTTATTGTGTTGTCTTGTATGTCGGAGAACATGTTGGTTACTTATTGTATGGAGACGGAAGGCGGTTGGGAGACCGTCTTCCGCTTGAGTCACCTCTTGGAGCTTCCCACTGCAAGAGGGATGTGCACATTAATGGCTTGAGTTACGGAGGGACTCGTGTAGTTGAGACACGACGTCTGGCAGGGGATCCAGTTGGCTTCCGGACCCAGTACGTCTGGGCGTGTCCCGGTACCTATTTGTGATTATTGGTATGTCTGAGCGTGTCCCGATACCAGTATAGTTGCCGGTATGTCTGGGCGTGTCCTGATACCGTGGTGATTATGGGTACGTCTGGGCGTGTTCCAGTACCGGTGTGGTGGTCGTTTGATAGCGTCTCATTCATATTATAGTCATGTTGCATACTCACACACTTGGAGTTGTGTCATACTTTATTTATTGAAACTGACGTTTGTGTGTCTGTGTAATTCACCTATTTTCGGGATGGCCTGTGTTGATCCATATGATATTTCCGATCATATGGGGAGCAGGTTAAGTACAGGTTTGCTTGTTTACGTGATCAGGATTCGGGCCGCGCTACGGACTTTGGAGTCGAGTACATAGTCACTAGGTAGATGGTATAGTCATAGACGAGTTGTATTTCATTTATTCATTTGTTTACATTTATGTAATCACTAACTTGTTATTTATTTAATGAAGTTTCTTAATTGTAATTCCGATTTCACTGCCTCGGAAAACCGAGATGGTAACATCTCCTAATTGTAATACTACGTTTTTCTAAGTCATGTTACTCGGCCGAATAAGGCTTACTCGGCCGAGTAATGCGTCGTGTGTTTCTGGTCAGGCTACTGTCCAGGAATACTCGACCGAGTATGGTAATACTCGACCGATTAAAGGATACTCGGCCGAATATACTTTATACTCGACCGAGTATCCGGTCTGACAGGAATTATTTTCGCGGTTTGATTTAGAGAGGATTAGAATTATAAAAACGTGATTTACAGTTTCATAATCACTTTTACCAAAACCTAAACCCTCAACGTAACTCTAATCATCTCTAATCTCTCTCAAGTTCGTGGATTGCTCGTGAGTCTTGTTCATTCTTCTTTTGCATCGATTGTGTTGGTAAGCCTCTAGTTCTACAAGTTTTGTCAATTTGTCTCTTAGGGTTTTGCCCTAGTTTTATGATTTGGGTTGTTGTGCATGTTTGTGATTCAATGTGTAGATACCTCATTTCTGCACCTCCCGCAAACCACCCGGTGATAATTGGGCCGCATGTTTGGTACACGGAACGATTTGTGACAGTTCGTAAGGTTATCGTCAAGTGATTGCTCAAACACTTGTGTCTACCTCATAGTTGTCATTTACGCGCCGATAAGGTCGTTTTGGCAGTAATTAGAGTACATTTGGAGTCCGGGTCAAAAACCATCTTCATTTTCTAATAACCGTTTAAAATGCCGAGTCAGAATGTTCTGGAATGTTCCAGATATTTCTATTCCATATTTTTTCAATCTCTTAATCTTTGGTAAAATATATCCCGAAATTATCATATAAAATATTAAGGAAATAAGATTAATCCGCTATTCCATAATAGAAACACGGAAATCTTTCTTCCGCAGAAGGAAACCACTGAGGAAAAGACGCAGCAGGTGCTGCTCCTCTTCCAAGAGACGCAGTGCTTGTTGCGCCTCTTCCTCAGTCCTTTTCTGCGTATTTTTCGTATCTTTTCGAGATTCACTTGCAAAGTTTCTCCGAAAACCCAATTTTCGTCGTGTGATTAGTATAAATAGAGACCTTCGGTCTCACATATTTCTCACGCGAGTGTCCGCCCTTCTCTTCTCCCTTTGCATTCTAGACCACGTTCTTACTTTTTGGCGTCTACGTGCTTGAACTTTCAACCACGTAAACTCGGATCCTTCTGAGTACCAGCCTCGTTTTGCATGACCGACCAATTTGACCAACTCCACATCAATCAACTTAATCAATTCTGTTTAATTTCCTCTTACGAGGGCACTTTCGTCGTACATTCGAGTCGAGCAATCACTAAACGTTAACTTAGTTTATCTCGTTTCGTCAAACATGTAAGTCTGAGGGTGTAAATCCTTCTTTTAATTATTGTTCTTTATTTTTGTAATCACTATTGTAAGATTTACGTCGAAAATATGCTTAAAACCGATTTGTAAAACCTTGTTTTAAACCCTTTTTACGAATTATCACGAGACAAACGTCGAGAAAGGACGCAGCAACTGCTGCGCCTCTTCCTAAGGCTACCGCAGTTCCTGCTTCCTTTCTTCTTCCTTCGTCTTTTGTTCGTCTTATTGTTTTGTTTCGTCTTCAATTGTTCACGTTTCTTTTAACACGATAATTCTGAATATGATAATTTTAACATGTAAATTATTAATATTTAATTCATCTTTCATAATCCCGACTTAAATCCCTTATAATTCATATTTGCGGGTTTTCGTCATTTAAATCAATTCCGGTTTTTAGAGGTTCGATTCATCCATATTGACTCTCTAGAATTCATCTTTGATATATTTGTATTCGTTATTCATCGTTGCCGTCATTAGTTCGTCTTTAATAACATGTTTAACATAATTAATTTGATTAGTTTGTTAATTTGTGTTATTAATTCTCATAATTAACCTTATTAATCTTGTAAATAATTCATCGTAATTAGTTTTTGTCCATGTTTTATTGTTTTTATGACCTCAATCACATGTAAATAATCTGTTAACCACTTCCATCCGAGTCTAATAATATAATCAAGCATTAAAATTTACCAATAAATATTAACGATTTGCAATTCCGGCTTCACAACCAGAACTAAGCCCAGGAACAGACGCAGCGTCTGCTGCGCCTCTTCCAAAGAGGACGCAGCTCTGCTGCGCCTGTTCCTGGTTGAGTTATGTCTCTGAACTCCCGTTTCTGCCTTGACCTAGTTTATTAGTTTACGTATTTAATTTACTATTAATTGTATTATCACCTAATCTGTTTGTTAATTTATTTATTCTTTCTTTTCTAAAATTGTCCGTTTTAGATGTATTTTCGACGTAAATCAATTAATCCAATGTAATTATTGTAATTTCTTTATTGTATTTTTATTGTATTTTTTTTATCGTATTGCTTGTATGCTTTCACATGTAATCGATCTTAAAGTCCTATTTCGACTCAATTGTATGATAAACTACATGTTAACCGACTTAGTATTAATTTTCACATGCTAGGATTAATCTAATGGATGTTGCATTGCATGCATATAAATCGACAACATATCGAGTATAGACAATTTCCCTAATCATTAGTAGAGGCCGTTATCGAGGCGGGCGGGATTAGGTGTTAGATCAAAAAGAGCTTACTAATACGTACCCTCACCCCTTACTCCAGATCTCTGTGAACATCCGTGTTCATTGGCATCCACGAGAGTCATTCTAGACATAGAATGCTAAGGGTAACGAGTTCTTGGTGTTCATGTCACTACTTTGTGTCTTGACATGGCATGAGGTATTCGAACGGTTTCCAATTTTCCACAATAAATTGGTGGCGACTCCACAAATGCACAAGAAAAGCTTGCTCGCTTTTCGCCCCCGTGGGCCCGCGTCCACAGTTTGGCGACTCTGCTGGGGATTAATACACTTACGTGTTGCCAAGGGTGAAACTTGAACAAGGTTAGGGAATAGTTTGTACAAGACAGTTGTCGATTTTCATAACTCAGTCTTCCTAGACCGTTTTATTCGGCCTTCCTAGGCCCAACCCAACCCATTCGACCAATCGTCCCGGCTAGACGGTCCAAATTATTATTTGGGCCTAAGGATGGATAGCGATTGACGTCATCCATACCATGGTACTTACTCTTGTTTGTATCAAGGACTTTCACTACTCGAGGAAATGGACTAGGAATCGGCCTTACTCTTGTTTGGTACGAGCCTCTCCACAGACCCCGGGTTTGATTGTTCGGTATGGCAACCCACCCTTTAAGCCAAAACCCTTTTAAATGCACTCAGCATCCCGTTATAATGCCTGTATAAATACTTGTACCATATGTGATCACCGTTTCTAAACCAAAACCATGACGATTTTTGTAAAAATCAAAATTTCTTTCAAAATGTAAAAATTTCGAACATAAGCCCAATATTAGCGCAAAACCAGTTAAAACTCTGTCCAATTGTCGAGTCAAAATTCGGGCCTCAAAGCCCATTTCAAAACCTCACTTCGAGTCCACTCCTACAACTACACTACAGTTGACTAGGACCAACATTTTCAAACTTTGTCATTTCTTCAAAAACTCACTTAACACGAGTGGCACACTCCCACTCTACAAGTCAAAACATTTTTTCCAAGTAAGTGGGCTAGAATGGTCGATCGTGTTTTGATTAAATCGTCGATCTATTGTTCGGTTTCCAAGATGCCTGACACAAGCGACGTGAGCAACAACCAATCCCTGAATGGTAATGATCAAATCCTAGCCGCGCTAGCTCGTCTCCAAGTCACTCAAGACCAAGTGTATGATCGCCTCGACACAATCGAGGGCCGAATATATACTGTGGAAACAAGGTTGCCTCCTCGAGAAAGTGAAGTGTCTGATGAATTTGTGAATAACTTCGGGAATGAAAATCCTCCTATGGGAGCACATGAGGTTAACCCTCCCGTAGGTATGACTATGATTTGCTGAGAAAACGACTCCAATACTTGGAGGAACAATTGAGGTATCTCAAAGGGGATGATATTTATAGGGAAAATAATCGCAAATATGAGGCCGTGAGCTCCAAATTGCCAACCAACTTCAACATGACGGATATCCCTAAATTCAAGGGGCATGAAAACCCTTTGAACCATATCCATGCTTTCAAGGATTACATGTCTATCAAAGGCATTAAACCCGACATGTTCTTAAGGATCTTTCCTTCATCTCTTGACACTATCCCGAGACAATGGTTCTATTCTCTAGAGCACAAGAAGATTGCTACCTGGGACGACGCCGCAATTGAGTTCGCTAAGCAATATGCGGATAATGCCGAAATCCAAGTCAACATGCGCACTTTAGAGGTTCTTACCCAAAATGACAAAGAAGGTTTCACCGACTTCCTAAGTAGGTGGAGGAAGACTAGTACCCAACTTGTTGAACGTCCAGATGAAGATACCCTCGTGGAGAAATTCGTGGACAATTTAAAGCCCAACTATGCGAGTCATTTGAGGTACCAAAACATTAAGACCTTCAAAGACTTAACTGTACTAGGAACAAGGATCGAGGATGACATCCGTAAAGGTCTCTTGTCCAAAATGGTAGGTCGTGGATATCAAGGCTCAACAAGTCGTTCTTACGGCTCTACTAGCAAGACTGATGAAGTTAACCTTTTCGAGCCATCTAAGAAGAGTACCCCACCAAGAAAATTCAAAAATATTTGGGACACATACTCTAATGCTCTAAAAAGACTGATGAAACAGGGTAAGCTTCAACCCATAGGCCCTACGCCCGAACCAGAAAAAAAATCCAAATTCTGGGACGAGAATTCGTATTGCGAATATCATAGAGGCAAGGGACATGATACAGAAAAATGCTACAAGCTAAAGAATGTGCTTCAAGACATGATTGAAGACGGTCGCCTACCAATACCGCCTGGGGGTAAGCCCAACAACACTCAGAATCCTCTTGGAATTCTGGTAATTACAAGTGACGAATCTACCTTAGATTGCTCACATCTTATCTCCCCAAAAGAAGAGGTGATCAATGGGATATGGATGGATAGCGAGGAATATGTCTACCTCCAGGATCTTCACTTAATCAAGAGCACCGAAAGCATCATAGATAAGATCATTGCCACACTGGGCACAGAAACCAACTCAAATCAGCAGAAAGGATGGAGAAAGTCGATCAAGTGGACGAACAATCAAGTAAGACTCTTCAAGCTCACCACTGGAGAAGTATAGATGTTCAAAGGAGAACCAGAAGACGATGAGTTCGAGTTAGAGTCCGAGTCGGAGTCAGAGTCAGAGTCGGAGTCGGAGTCTAGAGAAGTCCCTAGAGAGTCTCCTCCTGTCACTCCCACTCCCCTTGTTTCTCCTAGCTTAGCATCAAATAGTAACAGTAGTTCCGGAAATGTCTCAACAGCTGTCCCTTTACCGCTACTGACTACAGAACAGATGGCTTCTTTGTTTCAACTTTTCTCAAATTTTAATATGAATAAATCAGGTTCTGCTTACTCTTTGTGTTATTCTGAATGCAATTCTGTTTATGATGATAATGAGGATGACCCAGACCCAGACTAAATCGAAATACCTCCCCACATAGCCAAAGAAATACTACAAGAAGGGCAAGGAGGGCCAGTAATAGAAGATATTGAACCCATCAACGTAGGAACCGAACTAGAACCCCAAGAAATTAGGATAGGGACGACCTTGAGCTCTACCGAAAGGGCCAGTTTCATAGACCTCCTACACGAGTTCAAAGACGTTTTTGCTTGGTCCTACAAAGACATGCCAGGGATCGACAAGGACATTGTAGAACATAGAATCCCGATTAAACCATGTTTCAAACCCATAAAACAGAAGCTTTGACGAATGAGGACAGAATGGGCTCTTAAGATCAAAGAAGAAGTCGACAAACAATTCAAAGCCGGGTTCATCAAAGTTTCCGAGTACTCAGACTGGATAGCTAACATAGTACCCGTACCCAAAAAGGATGGGAGAATCTGGGTTTGTGTGGATTTCAGAGACCTAAACAAAGCAAGTCCCAAGGATGATTTTCCTCTACCACATATCGACATATTGGTGGATAACACAGCAGATCACGCACTATTGTTCTTCATGGATGGATACGCAGGATATAACCAGATCAAGATGGCCATAGAAGATATGCATAAGACCGCCTTTGTCACTCAATGGGGCACCTATTGCTACACGGTTATGCCATTTGGGTTAATCAATGCCGGAGCTACATATCAACGCACCGCAACTACGCTCTTACACGACATGATGCATAAAGAAATTGAGATATACAAAAATGATATGATTGTCAAGTCCAAGGATAGAGAGGGGCACATTGCAAACCTTCCCAAATTCTTCTCAAGGCTACGAAAGTACAACATGAGACTCAACCCTCAGAAATGTGCCTTCGTGGTAACATCTGGTAAACTCCTGGGATACGTTGTTAGCCAACGAGGAATAAAAATAGACCCTTCCAAGATCAAAGCTCTAATCGAAATGCCGTAACCTCAAACAGAGAAGGAAGTTAGAGGATTCCTAGGTAAGGTGCAATACATAAGTCGATTCATATCGAAACTCACCATGATCTGTGAACCTATCTTCAAAAAGCTAAAGAAAACAGATCACACCATGTGGGATGATGACTGTCAGAAGGCCTACGACCGAATCAAGGAGATACTAGTCAAGCCACCAGTGCTCATGCCACCTCAACGAGATCAACCTCTTGGTTTATATCTCACGATAATCGAATAAAATGACCATGGGCGCCATGCTAGCCCAAATCGTAGGAAAAGAAGAAAGAGCTATCTACTACCTTAGTAAGAAGTTCTTGGAGTACGAGTGCAAATACACACCACTCGAGAAGACATGCCTCGCTCTTGTGTGGGCAATGAAGAAGCTACGCCATTACATGCTTAGCTACTCCGTCAAAGTATACTCCAAAATGGATCCTGTCAAATACTTCTTCGAGAAACCCGTTCTCAATGGACGCTTAGCAAGATGGACCTTTATGCTCTCAAAATTCGATCTCAATTATGTACCTCTGAAAGTTATAAAAGGGCGTGCCGTTGCCGAGTTCTTCGCAGAAAATCCCATCAATGATGCACAAACAATAGACACCTGGTCATTTCCGGATGAGGATATACTCCAAACCGATGTAGACTCCTGGGACCTTTATTTTGATGGGGCATCGAACTTGAGAGGATTTGGAATAGGAGTGTTGCTCATTTCTCCTGAAGGCGAGCATACACCAATATCTGTCAAACTCGACTTCGAGGTGACAAATAACGCGGCAGAATATAAAGCTTGTCTCATCGGATTACAAGCAGCAGTAGGTTTAGGCATCAAGAATCTTCGCATACATGGAGATTCATCTTTGATCATCAACCAAATTACGGGATCTTGAAAAATTCGAAGTGAAAGCCTAGCACCTTATCAAGCCAGAATAGACCAAGTAGCCCAATTCTTCGATCAAGTAACATACCTACATCTACCCCGAGAGGAAAATCAATTTGCAGATGCTCTTGCAAAACTTGCATCTTTGATTAATATGCCGGATAATATGGTAGAAATGCCTTTATGCATCGAACGACGGTCAGAACCGGTTTACGTGCACCAAATTACAGATGAAGAAGAAATTACAGAGGAACCTTGGTTCCAAGCAATCCTGAACTTCAAACTCAACGACACCTATCCACCAGATATGGACAAGAGGGGACAACGTGCTATACGCTTACTAGCTTCCTAATACGTCCTCATGCAAGGAGAGTTATACAAAAGAACGCCTCTTGGCGTAATCCTGCGCTGCCTTGATCATTCACAGGCATGAAAAGTGATGGAAGAAGTCCATGATGGAGAATGTGGCCCTCACACGAGTGGACCAATGATGGCAAAGAAAATGACGCGTTTAGGATACTATTGGACCACAATGGAATCCGATTGCATCAAGTATGTCAGACATTGTCATAACTGCCAAATTTTCGGGAATGTGCAACATGTCCCTCCTTCATTACTCTATACAATGACATCTCCTTGGCCATTTTCTGCTTGGGGAATCGACATCATCAGAAAGATCACGCCAGCCGGAACAGGAGGTCATTGTTTCATTCTAGTGGCAATCGATTATTTCACCAAATGGGTATAAGCGGCTTCCTACACTAGTCTCACAGCCAATAACGTGGCAAAGTTCATACAAACCAACATCATCTGTCGATAAGGTTGCCCACATGAGATCATTAGTGACAATGGGTCACATTTCCAGGCTAAGACTGAGCAATTGCTAGCCAAGTACAAAATCAAGCATCACCACTCCTCGCCATATAGACCATAAACTAATGGCGCGGTAGAGGCGGCAAACTAGAACGTTGTCACAATCCTCAAGAAAATGATTGACAACTATCGAGATTGGTCAAGCAAGATACCATTTGCCTTATGGGGATATCGCACATCTGTTAGGACGCCCACTGGGCCACCCCTTTCTATTTGACCTACGGCATGGAAGCCGTGCAACCAGTCGAGCTCGAAATACCATCCTTGCTTATTTTACTCGAAAGTCAAATCCCGGAAGACGATTGGAAGAAGGATAGATATGAAGAACTCATCCTCCTGGATAAACGTAGTTTGCGCGCATTACATAATGTGCAAACATATCAGGCACGTATCAAACGAGCCTTCAACAAAAGGGTTAAGCCAATGAACATCAAAGAAGGAGACTTGGTCCTCAAATCAATTAGAGCTCTTTTACCTGTCGATCCATGAGGAAAGTTTAAAGCTAACTGGGCCGGTGTAACACCCCCATATACAGAGGAGTCTTAACTAGGCCTTCCTTAGCATATAAGGGCGTTACCATCTCGGTTGCCCGAGGATAGTAATAATCAAATGTCGATAGAAGAACTATTAAGTTACTTTACAAGTGATTTAACCAACTAAAGATATAAATGATACAAATCAAAGACTACTCGCCAAAACTATTAATTCTCGTGAAGACTCATCCCTGCCCGGACTTCAGCTAGCAACCACATCAACACCTGCTAAGACAGACTGCTCACCATAAGGGATCCCAGCAGACACATCAACAAACAAGACAACCACACAAGGTCAGTACTGAGATAAGACACAACAAAGACAACGACAGCCAACAAAAAAGTACAAGACAATCGATCACAATCAGGCACTCCACTCCATCTCCGTCACCGATCGTCCACCGGACCACCGCCACGCGGGGGGACCGCAGCCGTTCCCACCTAAGCCCCGCTCATCACACCGAGCGATAACCCTGTCCCATTAATGTGCACATCCCCTTCCGTGGCGGGTTCCACGAAGGGCGAAACTAGGGCGTGAAGCCACTCCCGCAAGTGACTCCACTCAGCCGAGAACGCATCTCGAGAACCACAGACAAACAATCACAATCACAATCACTACATCGTCTGAATCAACCAATTATACTAATTACCGCACAACAACAACGATACAACGATCGACACACTAGACTATCTACAGAAACTGAGTAGGCGAACCTACCTTTACGCAACCGCAACCAATCCACGCCGACACATGTCATAACCAGCAACCAAGCAAAGCCTATAAGGGCAAAACAACTATCTATTACTATCAAGCAAACCCTAATCACAACCAAGGGAAAAGTGATGATGATTATGACATACCTATAAGGAGAAATCCGGCAAAAGACCGCTACCCTACTCAAGCTACGCTCTCCTAAGGCACAAGGACCTTCAAAGGGCTTCCATGGAGGTTTTGTGGTGAGGGGAAGGGAAATAGACGACTGATGGATGGAAGAAATGAGGCGGAAATGATATGCGGATTTAACACAACGCGATATAAAACCCTCGCTGCAAACTCGATACTCGATCGAGTACCCAACCTACTCGATCGAGTAACCCCCTACTCGATCGAGTAACTAAGCTACTCGATCGAGTAGCCTCTACTCTATCGAGTACCACTCCCAACTCGTAACCCAAGATAACTTTGGTACGTCTTTCTAGGACTATTCTCGCTCCCAAGGTCGGTCAACACTGGTCAAAGGACCTCCAAAAGGGCGGGTATTACAGTCTTCCCCCTTAAAAGAATTTCGTCCCCGAAGTTCAATCACCTATCCCAACACATAAGACACGGAAAAACACGACCCAACCTATTCTTCCCACTCGAGTCATGACTCCCCAGAAATACCATCCCCCCATGTCATCATCATCACTGTCTACGCTCTACTCGTAACGACTCTTACTACTATCATACGCACATTATTACCGTCAACCGTTACTCTATATATATATATATATAAAACATCACCTTCACAATGCAAAGCACAATTCACGATCACCCAACATGTGGTAACAACTATCAGACTATCAATCCGGAACATGTCTCATATCCACTTTCGTGCTGTACAACTAATGCCACCATGTTACTCAACAACGTGATTCAATTACGATTCATTGCACCATAACTATTTCTTCATGACCGCCCATTGAAACATACAACACATTCACTTTATAGAACTAAAGTAATCACATATACTTCGGAAATTTTGTAATTAAAGCAAAACCTAATACCAATAAAACATTATAAACAAGCAAAATATAATTCAAAGCAGCCTTTTCCTTTCGCGACATTACTCTTCCCCTCTAAAAAGGAACTTCGTCCCCGAAGTTCACCGTCAAAATCACAAGACACAATACCTATTACTTGTAGCATTACATTAGTTAAAGCTATATTATTTGTTATGGACATTACTTACTACTATGTGCTCGATAACCTAGAAATCATACACAAATTACTGGAATAACTAGCCGCCGTTGATAAAGCATGTTAACATTGTATGTCCAAATGTGAGAAAGGATGTAACTTCAAAGGATAGATGGAAATATGGTATATGGAATATTAAAAACAACAAGAAATCATCACCACTTCACTACTTGTTACAAATAGGTACATAGGAAACTCAAGCACGGCTTCCAACATATAAAATTAACGGTTCCCAGATGTTATTAAGCACTAACAACCACGTTAAATATCAAACTTGTGATTATAAAACAATTGCACGCTTTTAATTTTTGAAAACCTCCTGTAACAGTGCTACTCGATCGAGTGTGTGAGGGTACTCGATCGAGTGCCATGCTACTCGATCGAGTGTCTTGGCTACTCGATCGAGTAGCCTGAGTTCAGAGTGCTTTCTCTATTCCTTTCCTGCAGCTACTCGATAGAGTACGGGGTACTCTGTCGAGTACCTACAGGCCAAGTTTCTTACACAACCTGTCATAACCAACATATATATACATGATCGTCACATAAGTTGAGTCGGGATGATGCCCCGACTCCCAATCATCCTGCAATAAGGTCGAAATAGCAAATCTGGCCTTATGGCCAACAATACAAGTTCATAAACCGTGTCTCAATAAAAGAAAAACAACTACTAACATCTAACCATACTACCAACATCAACTACCATAAACAAAGATAAGAATAAGGAGTATCACTCCTCCTGCTGCTGCTGATCAACCATCACCTCATCATCACCCCCACCACCTCCAGGCATACCCGCACCCGATGAACCAATACCCGCATCCACTCCTGCTCCTGCTCCCGGGCTCACATACCATGGGGTCAATCCACCGTAGGCAAAGGACTGAGGTGCCCCCCACGTCGACTGTTCCACCCCGTAGGAATGGAAAACCCCTGAGTAGTCCCCAACTCCACTCCACCACACTGGATGAGGTCCCTCGGTACCTATCCCCTGAGTGTACGCCATCTCGTGCATGTTCCTGAGTGTCAAGGTAGATGACACTCGCTCTGCTAAGTAGCTGGATCGCGTCTCCGGGGTGTCGAGGTAAGGGTAGCACGGGAAAGGATGTTCTTCGCTTTGTGGCGCGCTACGCCGTGGCCTAGTCTCCGAGGCCCTCTCCCTCACTCGACGGGGTCCTCTCCCCAATCTAGGCCTCTCCACCACCGCAACTCCCTCATTCTCGCCCTTTGTCGGCTCCGGCATCACCTCGAGAATGGTGTCGTAGATGAGATAGGTCTGCAGCTGGCGGGGTCTATCCTCATCCTCCTCCTCCTCCTCCTCCTCATCGTCCACATCCACAGCCACTACCGCCGGCTCTAAGGGCTCCGTCGGTGGGAGGTGCTGAGGAGCTGGAATTTTCATCCAACTCATGCCCCACACCCTCCACGCTAGGCTAACGTCAGCCAAGGTCCTCAACCACTTCAGGTCGAGATAGTAGGCACGGTCCATGGTGGGCACTGGGGTAGCTAGGGGCACGTACTCCGAAGAAGCCTCAAAAGAGGTTAGCTTCTCAGCTAACCGAGTGGCGATAGCGCCACAACTCGTGCACGGGAAGAGGTAGAAGCCATCAAGGCAAGGGCAAAGACAAACGATATAAGGAGCATTAAAGACCACTTTCCTGGCCCGCTCCGGGTTGAGGTAAGACATCGAAGTAAGACCTCATGATTATTCAATTTACGATATCCTTTCGTCATAAAGAAGGTTCGAAAGAGAACGGAGAAAGACCCTCAAGGTAACATGCTTTGAACGTCATTAATCGGCATGTTGCTCGAGGTGGGAGCTTGCTTTCGGTCGACAAGGCATCGGGGCCGGCGACACCGCACTTTCGGCTGGAATATCGGTGATAGAGTCCTTGGGAGGCTTGGCCAACCCGGTGAGAGGCAAACAAATCCATAGTCATTAGAAAACTGGTGTTCATCAACCTAAACTCGACGGTCTGGCCCGCTGGGTCATAGCTAAAGGAGCTCATAAACTCCAAAGTGAGGAAAGGATAAGTATGTTTCCTCAGCCTATACAAACCCGTAAAACCCAAGGTCTCGAATATGTGACGGACATCCGTCTCTATTCCCAAATCCTCCAACAAAGTAGTGTCTATACACCTCGTAGGTCTCATTTTGCGTTTTTGTAAAGCTACAAAACGCTCTCTCTCTTGAAATCGACAAAAACAACATTGGGGTACTCCGAAATCTGCGGGTACCACAGTCCACTACCCTCCCGGTTCGGGCCGTGAAGCCCTTCCCCGTTACTCGACGGTTCCCCGTGGTCGGTCTCGGCATCTGTTTCGGCACATGATGTAAACAACTTTGTATAAAACATGTAAACATATACTTCATGCAATTTGGGGTTCTATATACTCAGCAAGGTTCACTAACTCATCAACCAGTTTGATATTTGAAGTGCATAACTCATGCCATTAAACTTGAATGTTCAACTAGATACACACATTTCACCAATAGTTTCCTCGAATTATATAAACTCAGTTTACAACTACTCACAAACCACGGCTATGAAAAATTTGTCATGGTGAATACACATGTTCAACGAATTCCAATATCCTAGCATGATTCTAAGGCTATCTACAACATTTCCAACAACATGTGAGGCAAGTATACACGTTCGCGGAGAAGTAATTTAGGACATATGATCATCATCTTCAGTATTAGAAAAAGAAATTAACTTAGGTAAGGTTGTCAGACGGTCTCTACAGCTGTGACTATTTCGATATGTTCTTCATCATTTATCATCATTACTATCATATTGAAGTTCAACCTTTACTTAAGCATTCATATACAATGCCAAATTTCACATATGAATCACGAATTTCCACTTAAGGCACGTTTAAGACGGAATTTTAAGGCAACTTTTTAAGGTGAAAATCATCAAAATTCATTCTCCCACATGATATAAACAATGTATGATACTTAATTCCATCATCTAATCAATGTAAATCAATCAAAATCAATTTCAATTTTGTAAACCCTAGAATTTTCGGCCCCCTAATTACAAATTTCTAATCTAATTTACAGCATTTAATCACCAACAAACACGAAAAGTAGGCATGTGAATCATATTTCAACCATTAAAAGCAACAATATAACCATACAAATCGGAAATTTCAGATTACATAACCATCCTCAACAAGTTTAAAGCATAAAAACATAGAAATAGAGAAGAAATCATACCTTAATTAAGTGATAAAGTAAAGGAACGAAAATAAACAAGGAAATTAACCCCAAGAATCACTACTAACCCAAGAGTATGAGAGATTTGAGAGGAATGAAGGTTTAGGTGTGTCGAAATATAGATGAAGAATGAGGAGAAAGGGAAAGAATTGGGGCTTTAAGAAACCCGTATGTCTCCCTGCACAATAACGTACTCGATCGAGTGCCTGGGGTACTCGATCGAGTACCACCCTACTCGATCGAGTAGGAGCCATTTCATCGAGTGTCTGCAGAAATTTCCACATCCCGACGTCATAGCTTCCTAACTTGATCAAGTGAGGTCTACTCGGGCTAGTAGACACCGGCACTCGGTCAAGTGTGGTTAAGTACTTGGTCAGAAGAACTAAGTAACTTTGAAGATACCTGCAAAACAACACCGCGTGTCGATTCCAAACTAAGTTCGGGATTCGGCACTAATTATCACATTCAATCACGTTTTACAATCATTACCCACGCATAACATATCGCCCTACTAGTAAGGTGTATGTCACCCTACGCTACACAATTACCCAACTCGGTTTACCCGCGGCCGAGTCATTGATAATTATAATTATGTCATCATGTTGTACCTGAACTTACTTTATACATTACTACCCAGTTGCGTTCATTCCACTTGAAACATGTAAATAACATTAATTCATTCTTTCACGTGACATATAATTGCATATACTTCATAACAAATTGATCTATCACTTCCCACATTCAATCACAAGTAAATCATCTTGCACAAATCAATTATTACGCAGCGGAAAAATTTCAACCAAGAGACAAGGTATTAATGCATTACTATATGCCATGCTTCAAATTACAACTCAACTATTCTATTACTATCATCATAGCAATTACGATATAACTCATAAGCTCGTATATGACTACCGTAAACTTATAACATATACCAATACTTTCACTTTTCATGTCTCGACATTCACTTTCACATTCTCACGCGTCTCTACTACGTAACTTTTATCACGTATCTTATAACTATTGTGTAAGCTTACTAATCACGCCAAGAACTTTACGAATGCCGCCAAAGGTTACTTGACACGGCCTAAATGCCACTATCACACTTATTGATTCTAGCAACGACTTAACCAAAGGCAACTCCGACTCAGTTAACATACGTATCACACATACACACACGAACTCCACATTCCCATACCATGCGACTGGCTTAAGTGTCACGGGGCCAAGATTTTGAAATGAGGGCGCCTACTCACCCAAAATCTAGCATCAGCGGGGCTCCCATTACACATACACCAGGTTCATTTTATTAGACTCACTACGTTCATTACTTTCATTTGTTACAGGTTCCAAAATCGTCGCTCTGATACCACTTTGTAACACCCCCATATACAGAGGAGTCTTAACTAGGCCTTCCTTAGCATATAAGGGCGTTACCATCTTGGTTGCCCGAGGATAGTAATAATCAAATGTCGATAGAAGAACTATTAAGTTACTTTACAAGTGATTTAACCAACTAAAGATGTAAATGATACAAATCAAAGACTACTCGCCAAAACTATTAATTCTCGTGGAGACTCATCCCTGCCCGGACTTCAGCTAGCAACCACATCAACACCTGCTAAGACAGACTGCTCACCATAAGGGATCCCGGCAGACACATCAACAAACAAGACAACCACACAAGGTCAGTACTGAGATAAGACACAACAAAGACAACGACAGCCAACAAAACAGTACAAGACAATCGATCACAATCAGGCACTCCACTCCATCTCCGTCACCGACGTCCACTTTGGACCCGACCACGCCCGGGGGGACCGCAGCCGTTCCCACCTAAGCCCCACTCATCACACCGAGCGATATCCCTGTCCCATTAATGTGCACATCCCCTTCTGTGGCGGGTTCCACGAAGGGCGAAACTAGAACGTGAAGCCACTCCCGCAAGTGACTCCACTCAGCCGAGAACGCATCTCGAGAACCACAGACAAACAATCACAATCATAATCACTACATCGTCTGAATCAGCCAATTATACTAATTACCGCACAACAACAACGATACAACGATCGACACACTAGACTATCTACAGAAACTGAGTAGGCGAACCTACCTTTACGCAACCGCAACCAATCCACGCCGACACATGTCATAACCAGCAACCAAGCAAAGCTTATAAGGGCAAAACAACTATCTATTACTATCAAGCAAACCCTAATCACAACCAAGGGAAAAGTGATGATGATTATGACATACCTATAAGGAGAAATCCGGCAAAAGACCGCTACCCGACTCAAGCTACGCTCTCCTAAGGCACAAGGACCTTCAAAGGGCTTCCATGGAGGTTTTGTGGTGAGGGGAAGGGAAAGAGGCGACTGATGGATGGAAGAAATGAGGCGGAAATAATATGCGGATTTAACAAAACGCGATATAAAACCCTCGCTGCAAACTCGATACTCGATCGAGTACCCAACCTACTCGATCGAGTAACCCCCTACTCGATCGAGTAACTAAGCTACTCGATCGAGTAGCCTCTACTCTATCGAGTACCACTCCCAACTCGTAACCCAAGATAACTTTGGTACGTCTTTCTAGGACTATTCTCGCTCCCAAGGTCGGTCAACACTGGTCAAAGAACCTCCAAAAGGGCGGGTATTACAGCCGGACCATTTCTAGTCAAGTCCATACTTCCAGGGGGTGCGGTTAGGACCACAGACTTAGATGGGAATGGATTTTCCAACCCGACAAACCTCGACCAATTGAAACGTTACTATGCCTAGAATAGGAACAAAACGCACCTCGCGTAACCTCACATGTCGCTTATGTGGCACAGAATATAAACGGCCCCTGGCCAAGATAAATAAAGCTAACGTCACCTTGCTCTTGCATTTTGACAATTTGTCATCCTCATTTCATCAAATAAATTGAATTGCACTTTTGGAGTAAGTAAAAAGTTCATGCTTATTTTCTAGTTCACTAAAAGCTCTTGCTTAGTGAAAGAAATGTAGATCTTTATACATACTAACATACTCATATATGTCGAAATAAATTTGTCATAAAATTAAATGTGGATTTTATGCATGCAAACAATATGAAAAATAGAGGAGAAATCATATCCTTACATTGATGATTTCGGTTTAATGGGCACAAGAGAGATCACCTTTCTCTCTTGTTCTTGAGCTTTCCCTTATGGAAGAACAAAGATCCAAGTATAGGATCTCTCCTTAGGATTAATACCCAAAGCTTTCTCTTAATTTAATTAATATTACAAGAACTAGTATAATATTAATTAGTAGAAAATTGACCCAAAATTATTATAAACACTTAACAATTTCGGTTTAATGGAGAAGAATAAGGGAGCTTTTTATCTCTCTAGAAATCTTAAATTTTTGGATAATAATTTGAATGAATGATACACTAACTATAACTAAGTAGTGTATATTAGAAAATATAAGACAAAACCCTTCCCTTTCTCTCTTGGAAAACCGGGTGGGTGGAGGTGTATAGGGGAGCCAATACATGCCCATATTTGTCTTCACAAGGTTAATAGGGTTGCATGGCTACTCTTGCTTTTTAATCATTATGTTTACCACTAAATAAAACAATTAATTAGCTTAAACCTCTCTTATTATTTCGGTCCATTTGATAATATGGAATCCATATTATTTTTGTCAATTGTCAATATGTCACATGTCACATGTCACATAAATTTGTTATGTATTTTTAACATATTAAAAATCAACGTATTATCAAAAATACGTCACATACAAAAATCGACTTAGTAATATCATAATTACTTGTACCAAAAATTTTACCAATTTATAAATCACAACAGTTTGTATTTATAACAATTCATTCAAATTTAATTGTTACATTAAACAATTATTTCATCCGAGTAATGATACAATTCAATTACTCAGACCGTATCTCATTTAATCACATTTCAATTTGATACGTAAATTTTACTTCAAAATCGTCCGTCAATTTTCAAGTAATTTAATTAACTCGCAACATTATACGATTAATTAAATAATCAATTAAGAGTGTTGCCCTATAGGTATGACCTAGGGGTCAATGATCACCACCGTCGCCGACGACGATAATGTCAAACTCTAGTCACCAATCATTACCGATATATGTTGACCGATTGTGATAACAAAATTACTTCCCAATTGTATTCTTTATAATGAGATTTAAATATGTGATCATCATGATCAACAGTCGTGATCGCATTATTGTCGGAGGACACATATTCCAACAATCTCCCACTTGTCCTCGACAAGTGTGCGTCACCAATTCTCTTGTCCTATTACTATCTCCCACTCAATGCAAGGTGTCTTTCAGATCGTACTTGCAAGTGATCATATCGAGTGGTTTCCTCGATCCGGAGAATAAGCGATTGACCGGACTTATCTATCATAGATACTTTCCGAGCGTGGCCACGCATTTCCAGTTCATTACTCCTCGAGTGGCCCTGAGATATTGTTATAACCCTGACTAGGGGTGAACAATTCCTATCGCACTCATTCCCTTCGACTAGCCATAGCCATCATAACCCAAAATATGCCCATTTGACCCCATTTACGAAGGTCGTAGTAACACAAATCAAAGTTAATCTGAAACTGTGCCATCTTAGGCGAATAGTCTTCAGTCAAAAGAATTGACTCATTCAAATACTATAGTAGCTCTCGCCACGACCAGGCTATATAAATTTGCTAGAACTCTATAAGCGGTCATTAGGCCCGACAAAATGTTCCTAACAGTCTGCCTATGTGATCGACTAGTCATCTCACATGACTCTATGGCACTTGAACTTGCCATCAATCGCATCACACTCTAGTCACTTCGAGACATCACCTCATACAAGTAACTATGGGCAAATACAATGTTAATCCATGTTCACTTTAACGGGGTTCAATTGTCTTCACAACCCGTTTGGATATAAAAATGTACAAGGTGAGTTAATAATAACTCAAACGACAAATGTTGACATCACACTCGGGTAGTCAATATCATATTACAACCTTGTGATGTATATCATAAGTGTAAACACTCATTGACTGCAACAGAAGTTTAACATCCCATGTGTCCATGTGTTCAAACTTCTTACACTTGCATTTCCTTTACATTCATGTTCTCTCTCATAGCATGAATCTTACCAAGCGCACATCAAGGTTCCCGACCTTGGTTTCGGTTCTTTAACTTGAAAGAACTTTCTTATCGACTATCACATAACGAACGAATTTGTGATGAATAATATAACTTGTACTGATCAAGTATTCCATCCACACACAATGCACTAGGTATATGTTTTGTAGAATCTTGTAACAATTTGTCAAGATTATTAGCTTAGTACTTCTCACAAGTCCTAGCTTAACTAGGAAAGATTGATTTTTGAATAACTTTTTATTCAACTAAGCATCTTTCCAAAAACTTCTTATTTCTCTTTCTAGGCTTGAAATATTTGGGATTCTCATAAATCCTCACATGTGCTCGGACTTTCTATAATATGTGCAACCTCTTATCACATAATGGAGTATTCCGTCAAACACCGAAATCGCTCATCGGATTCTACTTGAGAATTCATGACGTTTCTATTATGGCTTACCAATCAATCATCATGCTCTTATGCATATGATTTATAATTGGACATGTACATGATTATTCTAATGGCGGAAACATTAGTTACTAATAATCATGAGATCAATCGTTCATAGATTCAATGAACGACCATGACTGCTAATGGTAATTCCATTTTCATCTATATGAATAACCTATGTGAATGTTGATACGATGTGTATCCCTTAATACTAATCCAACATCCCTTGATGTAATTGGATTCATCATTGTCCATTTTCATCCAGAATTGAAAACTCAAAAGCTTCTTTATGAAAGAAGGTATTAGCTCGTCATTCTTTAATGAGTGATGAGTCGTAAATATTCAAAGGATGATAGCTCCCACTAAATTCCATGTCTTCACATGAGAATTTCCTAACTCCCACTCAATTCTACACATTTCGAAATTGACTTCTCAATCGAAATTTATTCAAGAATTGAAGTATAAATTGCATTGCCAAGTTATTAAGATAGAACCATATATGTTCCCATCATATCCCTTCAAAATACTTATTTTGAAGTGGTCTCATCTTAACCTTACGGAAAGATATTTTAAATCTCCAACACACTCATGTCATAATGATGTGTAGTAATGTCATTATTCAAATATAAACAATATCTAGAATACGTCCTTCGCAAATACCCTTTTGGAAGGAGGTTTAACCATTTCATAGTGAGGTTAAGTAATGACATTTGCGTGGTTAAAACTTTGGCCATTGAAGATATCGGTATATCAATCTTTGCAACTCGATCATAACTAGTATGTTACTATGATTCATTTAGGCTCTTAAGTAAATCTCAAGGTTGAAACTATTGGTCAAATGTTTCATAAACTTAGTCAAAAACTTGTTAAGACTTTACATTAGTCATTTTTCTTCCAAAACTTTCTTTTGGTCTCCTCGTGTAGTTATCTTGAGAATATTCTCTTATGATAACTTCACTTGGTCTCTTTAGTCATATAGAACTAACTTGAGACCATGGATCTCATCTATTCGGTATACTATGTAAATAGTTATACCTTCATTCAAATCATTCTCTCTTGTGTAGATCTTCATATACACAAGTACACAATTTTATCTTGCCTTGTGTGTTGTGTCCTCATTTTTCTCCCACTCTATCTTTAGAATAAATACACTAAACATTCAAAGATAGCATATGAGACACAAATTAATGATGTTGAAGTATAAGGAGAACTATCTCATAGATAGACTAATAGTTATTGATATCATATGTGTACTTGGTGATTGACATTCCTTTATGAGAGTTCATAGACTCAAAATCGCTTTATAAATGATCATACACAAGCCTTAAGCATGTGGACATATAATGAAACCCGTCATTATATTTGTCTATTAGATCACTTTAAGTGACTAATCTTATGTTTCAAAGTGCAAGCATTTAAAGATGAATTTTAGAACATAAAAGGATAAATGATAAAACGGGTGACTTGGGTTGCAAACCAAGTCACCATCATCCAAAATACAACTCATTATCCAAAATACTTTTCCATGTCGAACACGGAAACTTAAAGTTCTAAAATCCAAAACACAACTTAAATTAAGACAATGGAAAAACAAAGCTCCATAAAAGCTATCCTTAGCTTCTCCATGGTTTCTTATGCTTGCTTTTCCTTTCCCTTGTCTTTGCTTGGTGGAGGCCCTATTTACAATAAAAAGGGAGATACATTATCACAACTTTGCATCATAATACCATAGTTGAATTAGAAACATAAAAGAAGGTTAGTCATTTACCTCTTTGGAGTGATCTTTCCCGCTTTGATATCACCAAGGTATTTGGAACAATTTCTTTTCCAATGTCCCATGCCATTACAATAATGGCATTTATCAAGAGGACCCTTCTTGACTTTTGAGGTGCTAGCTTCACAAGACTTAGCTTTGGTGAATGTGGGAGCTTGCTTCTTGCCCTTTCTCCCATTCTTCTTGAACTTCCCCTTACTCTTAGTGCTTATGTTAAGCACATCCTTGGGAGGGTTCACATTTAACCCCATGTCCCTCTCGGCTTGCACAAGTAACTTGTGCAACTCCTCAAGAGACACATCCTTGTCTTGCATGTTGAAATTCACCCGGAATTGCACATATGCCTTGACTTTGGACAAGGAGTGTAGAATCCTATCTACGATGAGTTCTTTGGGGATTTCAACCTTTTGAATTTTCAAGGTCTCGACAAGCTCCATGAGTTTGAGCACATGAGGCTAACCTTTTGGCCCTCTTTGAAGTCGAGATCAAAGAATGCCGCGGCCGCCTCATATTGGACGATCCGCGGAGTTTGTGAAAACATGGTCACAAGTTTGGAGTAAATCTCATTAGCATTGCCCATTTTAAAGGCTCTCCTTTGGAGGTCCGCCTCCATCGCAAATATCAAGATATTTTTCATTGCGGCGGACTCCTTTTGGTAAGCCTCATATGCTTCCCTAGTGGCCGCAGTGGACCTAGTGGAGGGTTCGGGTGGAGAGGCCTCGGTAAGGTAACGAAGCTTGTCGTCACCTTCGGCGGCTAATTTGAGTTGGGCATCCCAATCGGAGAAATTTGACCCATTCTTTTCAAGTTTACATCGATCCATAAAGGATCGGAGCCAAGATGAAGTAGCGAGAGGTGTAGCATTAGGAGTTGCTGTTGGTGTTGCCATTGTTATGAAAAAGAAGTGGTCTACAAAACAAAATATAAGGAGTAAAACAAATGTCGTTTTAATATTACTCGTAAAAATGTATGATTTAAACAAGTTTTATGCATTTTTCTAGTGACCTCTACCCAACTAGATAAATGATTCCAAGACCCAAATTCATATCAACTTAGGCACGGGGTGGCCGATGCAACCTTTATCAATATAACTCGGTGGATTAACCTTTTAATCGATTCTACTTTTAGAACTCTTGGTCGATAAAATTACTCTAATATTTATCTATAGCCCAAAACACATCAACAAGGGCACGGGGTAGCCGATGCAACCCTTATTAATAACTTTTGTTAAGTTCAATCCAAATTTAGAATAAATGTGTCCATTATCCAAACCCACATTAACTTGGGCACGGGGTAGCCGATACATCCCTTATCAACATGAATTCGGTGGATTAACATTCATCACCCACTTCCCCTATGTAACAAGGTTTGTACCCCGGGGTAGCCGAGTGCACTCCCTCGCGAAATAGGTTTTCATGGTTTCTACTATTTGGTAAGGCTATGTCTCAATTAATTGTTTTAGCGAGAGGTCATGCCAATTTATTATCTATCACGTTTTAAGTGAACTAAAGCGGTGAACTACGATAATTTTAATTGACACGGTCGATAAACTCGATAAAATAAGAATGCATGTTTTAGTTATGGCGATTTAGCGATGCATGTGACATAAAATAAAATGCAAGCATAAAATAAATAAATCCTAGTATGGCCTTTCCTAAAATAGAAAAACTATTTAACTATTACATATTCGGAAACCAACTCCATTGGTCCCTAGAACTTCGGTTGTGGCACGCATCTCGAGGTAACACCGTCTTTATGTATCGCCATTCTTGAAGAAATCCGTCTTTGGGAACTCCGGAATGAATAAAAATTACATAATAAATTACATAATTTCCTATTATACATTTGTAACTAAAATAAAATAAATCTATTAAATTACAAAACGGTGATACGAGATCACAATGAAAATTACAACCGAATCGATATTCCCATACATTTCGGGAAATACCAATTAAAATCTAAGGCCATACTAAGTAAAATTACATAATTCAAAAATTACATAAATTAAAATTATGACAATCATAAAGAAAAATGCAGCATTATATTATGTATAACCATGCTCAATTTTATGCTAAATCGCCTTTAATTAGCCAATATCGTATATTACTCGGTTTTTACGGATTTGCGTGATTTCAACATTTTATAATCACAAAATACATAAACTCATATTTATGCATAAGTTAATTACCCTAACCTCTTAGGACTCAAAATTTAGTCTTCACTAATAATTTGACCATAATTAACCCATATTTTATAAAATTGTTCATAAATGGACCAAAAATTACAAAAATAAACCATAAACTTCAAATAAATCACAAAATTTCAAATAAATTCAAAATTTGAAATTTAAATTCATGAACATTCTGGAAAAATTCCATGACACTCATAATGTTCAAAATCTTAGGTTAAAAATTTCGAAATTTTTCTGGAAAAACAATGTTGCGGTTTATCGATTTTTTAATAAAATAATCATAAAAACATGGAAAAATTATTTTCATTAACTTTTCAATTTTAGATCTGAAAAAGATAATAAAATGCAACATTAGACGTTTTTCCTAAGTCATAGATTATGTTTTATTAATTTTGCACTAATAATGTCACTATTTATGCTATTTTTCTTCAAAAAACCATAAATCATGCAAAAAGACTTCTTTATAGCCAATTATTTTACACACATCTTGTAAAATTGCATGTGACAACATATTAATTTTCTATGACCAGATTCGAAATTTAACTCATATTAACCTATTTTTCACCTAAATCCGAATTTAATAATGAAAAAAAATCATTTTTCAAGCATAACAAGTCCAAAAATTATGAAAATTTACAGGTTATCTCAAAATAATATATGTGACAACATATCCAAAAATCAATGAAAAATTCGAAGTATAGCTAATTTTAGACCGAAAATGACATTTTTACTCATAAAATCACATTTAAATGTCATTATTGTATAATATGAACAATAAAAATCCGTAAAATTTACCAAAATATCCTAAAACATTTTAGGACCAGAAATATCAACATGCATGAATTAATTTCGTGATATATCATAATAACACAAATTTTACAAGTTTTGTATGTTATTCTTATAACTCGGAAAAACTTTTAACCGATTTGCATGCAAACAACCAAGGCTCTTGATACCGATTGAAGGAAATATAAATCTTTATACATACTAACATACTCATTATGTCGAAATAAATTTTTCATAAAATTAAATGTGGATTTTATGCATGCAAACAATATGAAAAATAGAGGAGAAATCATATCCTTACATTGATGATTTCGGTTTAATGGGCACAAGAGAGATCACCTTTCTCTCTTGTTCTTGAGCTTTCTCTTATGGAAGAACAAAGATCCAAGTATAGGATCTCTCCTTAGGATTAATACCCAAAGCTTTCTCTTAATTTAATTAATATTACAAGAACTAGTTTAATATTAATTAGTAGAAAATTGACCCAAAATTATTATAAACACTTAACAATTTCGGTTTAATGGAGAAGAATAAGGGAGCTTTTTATCTCTCTAGAAATCTTAAATTTTTGGATAATAATTTGAATGAATGATACACTAACTATAACTAAGTAGTGTATATTAGAAAATATAAGACAAAACCCTTCTCTTTCTCTCTTGGAAAACCGGGTGGGTGGAGGTGTATAGGGGAGCCAATACATGCCCATATTTGTCTTCACAAGGTTAATAGGGTTGCATGGCTACTCTTGCTTTTTAATCATTATGTTTACCACTAAATAAAACAATTAATTAGCTTAAACCTCTCTTATTATTTCGGTCCATTTGATAATATGGAATCCATATTATTTTTGTCAATTGTCAATATGTCACATGTCACATGTCACATAAATTTGTTATGTATTTTTAACATATTAAAAATCAACGTATTATCAAAAATACGTCACATACAAAAATCGACTTAGTAATATCATAATTACTTGTACCAAAAATTTTACCAATTTATAAATCACAACAGTTTGTATTTATAACAATTCATTCAAATTTAATTGTTACATTACACAATTATTTCATCCGAGTAATGATACAATTCAATTACTCAGACCGTATCTCATTTAATCACATTTCAATTTGATACGTAAATTTTACTTCCAAAATCGTCGGTCAATTTTCAAGTAATTTAATTAACTCGCAACATTATACGATTAATTAAATAATCAATTAAGAGTGTTGCCCTATAGGTATGACCTAGGGGGTCAACTGATCACCACCGTCGCACGACAGTAATGTCAAACTCTAGTCAGCCAATCATTACCGATATATGTTGACCAGTTGACAGTAACAAAATTACTTCCCAATTGTATTCTTTATAATGAGATTTAAACATGTGATCATAATGATCAACAGTCGTGATCGCATTATTGTCGGAGGACACATATTCCAACACTTAGAACAATTATTCTTTTACATTTACTTGAACTACGCGCAAGGGTTTGATTTCATTTTTTTAAATGAATACGTAGGCAATCCTTCACAGGATACAACCCATTATTTTAAATGTAAATAGAAGGACATTTGCATATGCATTTGGAATTCGACAAGAATAATAATAGAAAATCTCAACGGTTTCATAACCAATCAACCTCTTTTATTTCATTTCTTTTAATAATAATACGCTACATAATAGAAATAAAGCTTAAAAAAATAGGCTAGGATTCTAAAAACCCCACCTTCTTATTACAAACAATAATAATAATAATAATAAAGACTCAGGCTATTCTTCCATTTTCCCTTTGCCTTTGTCATTTTTATCATATTTCTTGTCTCGACCTCGAGCCGGACACTCTTGCGCCACTTCAGACCTAATCACCAACGGTCTCTCTCGTGGTCTTGCCTTGCCATTCTTGTCAACCACCTTTTCCACGGCAGGAGAAGTCTTCGGTTTCTTCGAAGGATGAACAACTCGAAACCCGAGTTCTTCCTCTCCCTCAGTCAGATGCTTCTCTTTCTCCTTTTCTACATCACGAACCTTGTAGTCAACAGGCTCGCGCTTCCTCAATCTCTCGCGCTCCTCCGGAGTAGTAGCTTTCCTCCACTGCAAGTAGGAATCTGACACCCATAGAGCACTAACAGAAGAATTCAAGAACCACACGTTTCTTTGAGCCCATTTGATGGCCCATTATCTTCGGCTCTCAGTGGTAAGGGCCATAGCGGTCTGCGGGACGGTATCAAGCTTCGGGATCGTCTGCTTCAATCCAACCTGCCTCATCAACCTCTCCGGGAAGATGCATATCATAAACTCCAAGCCAGGAATGCGCACCGATCGGGTAGGATCCAAGGACGATACTCCAAAGGATGATTTGAGATGCCACCATGGTACGATCCATCTAATCAGTGGACCATCATCACTCTTCAGTTTGTTCTCCCAATAGTTGCAGACTCGAGTGAAGTCCACCATGTAAAGTCTAGTCCTCATTGCAATTGAGCGAGCATGATAAGCAGGAACATTAACTGGGGGCTCGATCAATCGGAGACGCTCCATAAGCCAGACCTACCAAAACGCAGGTATTAAAAAAAAAACAAAAAAAAAAAGAAGAAAAAACAAAAAAAAATCGAAAAAAAAGGAAATAAAAAAAAGCTTCGTTCTGTTACCTGCAATATGATGGGACTTCCCAAATAAGGAAGGTCGCGGTTGGCTTTCCTGTTATCTAAACCCAACAGGATCTCTCCTAAACACAGGCAAGCTGGGCTCCTTCGCAGCTCTATTTGCTCAATTAAGCTCAAGTAACGAGGGTCACCTCTCAAATCCTCATCAACATGCCCTTGAAGGACATATACATGCAGTAGGCAAAATCCGAATGCCCTTCGCCTTGCAACATAGGAAATGGTAGGATCTGCCCTGTTTATGAATCGATCGATGAAGTCCAACATTCGCACTCCTTTTGAGGTCACAAGACGGTCAACCTCAGCTCTTGTCAACCCAAGTAAATCTCTGAACTTATTCTTATAGCCTTGAGAAGTAGAGGGTATAGCAGGCAAATGCTCTGGGTCCCAACCACCGATCGCAGCAATTTCTTCGGGAAATGGGCAAATATCGCCTCCAGGAAAGGCAAATACGTGATAATTCGGGTCCCAATAATCAAGACAAGCATCTAGGAACGGTTTGACTACCTTGACCAGCTTAAAACTCAAGATCGATCCAAAATTATAGGCGCCCATATCGTGTTTCTCCACATTAGAGAACTCATTTGTCCACTCTTTCAGACGGATTTCAAGAGTATTCATGATGTATGCTTAATTAGAGAGCTTTTATGTAATAAGACGAGAGAAATACGGAAGAATTATGTGAATAAAACCTCCCTCGACGTCTATATTTATACTAAAAGCTGTTTCCTAAAATCTGTCAGGACAGACACACTGAGGAACAGGCGAAAGGGACGCAACTCCTGATGCGCCTCTTCCTAAGCCTTCTTTCTGTGATTTTCCGCGTTGGATCTTTCCTAATTCCTCCAAGAATAATTTCCTATTCAAATGGGTTATTATTTTGGTAAATCCGTCAAATTACCATGTTCCGCGTTTCCTAAATTCCACGGGGACGCATTTCGAGGCAATATCGTCATTTTCGTCATTTCAACACAGTTATACATTTCTTTTTAATTTTTTTTTGGGAATCATTTCATCAATTTAGATATTCATTTTCAAACTTACACATTTTATTTTAATTTTCTTTTTGGGGAATTATTTCACTCCCATTCCATTTCACATTTCAAACTTATTTGTTTCTATTTTTTTTTCTTTTTTTAGGGGGTAACCCTCCCTACCGTTCGGTCATTTTCAGTAAATTTTTTGCATTTTCGAGTCTTTGTCTTGCACTAATTTAGGTCATGTGTACAAATATGTGTTTTATGTGCAATCTCTGTGTTCATTTCGGCAACATGACGGCATAAACTGTCATCTACCAAACTTATTCAAAAGCTAACCTGCAGGTACAAACAAAGCAACCCAACAGCAAAGGCACTCAGGCCATCATATATACAATCAAAAAGGGAATATGTACACCAAACTGGGGGCTCGAGCCCGAAACAAAGTGTATACAGTGCAAAATGAAGGTTCCAAAATGTACAAAAGTCTGTGAAGTATGGCCAACAACAAAAACGACAAAGAGCAACAAACTACTACTGGTCGCCGCCCAACTCGGTAACTCTCGCCTCGAGAGCAGCAATCTCGGCTTCGTGGACCTCTAGCTCCCTCAACAGGCGAGCTGTCTCCTCCCGGGACTGGGCAAGCTCTCGCTCCAAGTCACGCTCCTTCTGCAAATGCAAGAATTGGCCCATGTCAATCGTTTCAAGCAATAAAGGAAGTTAGAAAATTCAAAAATGAAGTAAACGGAAGGTTCATACCTGACGTCCTCGACCGCCAGCAAGTGCCTCGATGGCAGTAGCCCGTAGCCGGTTGGCTACCCTCCACAAAGCCACGAACCGGGATGGCGCAATCTACATTTCAAGGATCCTCAATAATTTCATAAGTTTAAATAAGTGTATTCTTATACGAAAGCTGATTAAATTGGGGAGCATACCCTCCAAATCAGATGCTGCCACTCGTCTAGAACATCATCTCTCACCGCCGCGTCAAAGTCACGAAGCTCGGAGATCGTCGTCATCCCCATCGCATCAGTGTACTCGAGGGTCTCGGGGTACGCTGGGGGCTCGATGCTCGCCACCTCAACCTCCTGCAAAATTCAAATGGTTTTCATTAATTGATGATCATTCATCATGTTTTCATGTCAATCGAAAAAGAATAAAGCACTTACCACGACTGGCCAGTACGCCAATCTCCCGTAGAGGAATACCGAGTAGTCCTCACCAGGAAGAAGGAGGGCGTCGCCACCGACGCCAGCTAAGTCAGCCTCCTTCTCAGCATCGGAAGGCTCCCTGAACATCGTCTGAGGAGGATCGATGGGAACCGTCAAGACATCTCGGGAGCACTGACGAGCCAAGCGCTCGCCCAAGTACCACAAAGGACCCATCAACGTCCTCAAAAGCAACCGGCTCGAGCTCCTAGGTCGAAGGACCTCAGCCATAAAAGGAGGAGCGCCAGTGTAGTCCGCCCAAGGCCTGGGCACCCACTATGAAAAGCAAACAAGAGGTCATTCATATGATCGGTTCCGAAAGAGAGCAATGAAAAAGTGAACAAAGAAAAGTGGCTCGAAGATACTCACGCCGTCCAGCTGCAGAGCGTTCACGTCCCGTCGACAAGCGTCGTGGAAGGAATGCTGGCTCTTCGTGCGATACATCACCTAATCCCTCATGACGGGATAAGCTCTCTCCCCCGGCTCCGTCCTCTTGGGCGCGAGGCTCGGAAAGTAGGAGTTCAACCTCAACCTCAAGACTTCGCTTGCAACAACGAGCGGATATTTTCTGACAGGTGTTTCGACACACCTTTATTCTGTCCCCCCAGCGAGAGTACACGGACAGCCAATCGTCCCTCTCGAGACATGGAGATCCATTCCCGGTTCTGTTCCCCCAGCGAGAGTACACGGACAGCCAATCGTCCCTCTCGAGACATGGAGATCAATTCCTGATTATGTTCCCCGACGAGAGTATACGGACAGACATTTGTCCCTCTCAACACGTGGAGATCAACATCGACCCCAAGCTCTTCTGAAGTTTGTTTGAAAGCCGACCTAAGCAGATTTCTCTTAGCAGTTCCTGCCTACGTCCTGCTGCCTCTTCCAATATCGCGTTTTATTTCCCCTTGGAGTTTCAAGGAACTTCAGCTATGATCTCTTCTTATGGTTAGCGAGCCTCCTTACTTAGTCTAATGGACTTTAAACGACCCTCCCCGGAAGTCGACAGACGCTAAAATGTTCCCGACGCAGGTCCTTGGTTCAGACCCCTTGAACCGCCTCGCGTCGCCATAGTCGTCAGGTTGTAATCTTCGATTGAACTGATGGCTATACTTTGACTTTCGCCTTGTCCAAGCCTCAGTTCAAAGTGGGGGCTCTGTATATACCTCATTTCGCACCTCCCGCAAACCACCCGGTGATGATTGGGCCGCATGTTTGGTACACGGAATGATTTGTGACAGTTCGTAAGTTTATCGTCAAGTGATCGCTCAAACACTTGTGTCTACCTCATAGTCGCTATCTACGCGCCGATACGGTTGTTTTGGCAGTAATTAGAGTACATTTGGAGTCCGGGTAAAAAACCGTCTTCATTTTCTAATAACCGTTTAAAATGCCGAGTCAGAATGTTCTGGAATATTCCGGATATTTCTATTCTATTTTTTTCAATCTCTTAATCTTTGGTAAAATATATCCCGAAATTATCATATAAAATATTAAGGAAATAAGATTAATCCGCTATTCCATAATAGAAACACGAAAATCTTTCTTCCGCAGAAGGAAACCACTGAGGAAAAGACGCAGCAGGTGCTGCGCCTCTTCCAAGAGACGCAGTGCTTGCTGCGCCTCTTCCTCAGTCCTTTTCTGCGTATTTATCGTATCTTTTCGAGATTCACTTCCAAAGTTTCTCCGAAAACCCTAATTTCTATCGTGTGATTAGTATAAATAGAGACCTTCGGTCTCACATATTTCTCACGCGAGTGTCCGCCCTTCTCTTCTCCCTTTGCATTTTAGACCACGTTCTTACTTTTTGGCGTCTACGTGCTTGAACTTTCGACCACGTAAGCTCGGATCCTTCTGAGTACCAGTCTCGTTTTGCATGACCAACCAATTTGACCAATCCACATCAATCAACTTAATCAATTCTGTTTAATTTCCTCTTACGAGGGCACTTTCGTCGTACATTCGAGTCGAGCAATCACTAAACGTTAACTTAGTTTATCTCGTTTCGTCAAACATGTAAGTCTGAGGGTGTAAATCCTTCTTTTAATTATTGTTTTTTATTTTTGTAATCACTATTGTAAGATTTACGTCGAAAATATGCTTAAAACCGATTTGTAAAACCCTGTTTTAAACCCTTTTTACGGATTATCAGGAGACAAACGTCGAGAAAGGACGCAGCAACTGTTGCGCCTCTTCGAAGGGATGCAGCTCTTGCTGCGCCTCTTCCTGAGGCTGCCGCAGTTCCTGCTTCCTTTCTTCTTCCTTCGTCTTTTGTTCGTCTTATTGTTTTGTTTCGTCTTCAATTGTTCACGTTTCTTTTAACACGATAATTCTGAATATGATAATTTTAACATGTAAATTATTAATATTTAATTCATCTTTCAAAATCCCGACTTAAATCCCTTATAATTCATATTTGCGGGTTTTCATCATTTAAATCAATTCGGGTTTTTAGAGGTTCGATTCATCCATATTGAGTCTCTGGAATTCATCTTTGATATATTTATATTCGTTATTCATCGTTGCCGTCATTAGTTCGTCATTAATAACCTATTTAACCTAATTAATTTGATTAGTTTGTTAATTTGTGTTATTAATTCTCATAATTAACCTTATTAATCTTGTAAATAATTCATCGTAATTAGTTTTTGTCCATGTTTTATTGTTTTTATGACCTCAATCACATGTAAATAATCCGTTAACCACTTCCATCCGAGTCTAATAATATAATCAAGCATTAAAATTTACCAATGAATATTAACGATTTGCAATTCCGGCTTCACAACCATAACTGAGCTCAGGAACAGACGCAGCGTCTGCTGCGCCTCTTCCAAAGGACGCAGCGGCTCTGCTCTGCTTTTTCTGGTTGAGTTCTCTCTGAACTCCCGTTTCTGCTTTGACCTAGTTTATTAGTTTACGTATTTAATTTACTATTAATCGTATTATCACCTAATCTGTTTGTTAATTTATTTATTCTTTCTTTTCTAAAATTGTCCGTTTTAGATGTATTTTCGATGTAAATCAATTAATCCAATGTAATTATTGTAATTTTCTTTATTGTATTTTTATTGTATTTCTTTTATCGTATTGCTTGTATGCTTTCATATGTAATCGATCTTAAATTCCTATTTCGACTCAATTGTATGATAAACTACATGTTAACCGACTTAGTATTATTTCTCACATGCTAGGATTAATCTAATGGATGTTGCATTGCATGCGTATAAATCGACAACATATCGAGTATAGACAATTTCCTTAATCATTAGTAGAGGCCGCTATCGAGGCGGGCGGGATTAGGTGTTCGATCAAAAGAGCTTCCTAATACGTACCCTCACCCCTTACTCCAGATCTCTGTGAACATCCGTGTTCATTGGCATCCACGAGAGTCATTCTAGACATAGAATGTTAAGGGTAACGAGTTCTTGGTGTTCATGTCACTACTTTGTGTCTTGACATGGCATGAGGTATTCGAACGGTTTCCAATTTTCCACAATAAATTGGTGGCGACTCCACAAATGCACAAGAAAAGCTTGCTCGCTTTTCGCCCCCGTGGGCCTGCGTCCACAGGTATGATTGTTGTTAGTTGGAGACTTCGTAGAGGAGCCGTCCTAGCTTTCTCGTTTGACTTGTTTCATATTTGTGCTAAGGTAGGGTTTCTCTACTCAGTTGACTATATAATTGATTTAATGCATGATTGTGATTAATTGATTTGATTAATGATGTTGATTGATTGTTGTTGGAGGATTGGAGTATGGGTGTTGGAGTTGAGATGGTTGGTGATGTTTACGAGGTGCGTCCTCGACTGAGTGGAGTCACTTGCGGGAGTGGCTTCACGCCCTTGATTCGCCCTCTGTGGAACCCGCTACAAGAGGGGATGTGCACATTAATGAATAGGGTTATCGCTCGTGTGATGAGTGGGGCTTAGGTGGGCAAGGCTGCGGTCCCCCACTAGCAGGGCTACACACTTTAGTGTGTAGTTAGTTATGAGATGTGATTGGGAGTTGGAGGTGGATTGTGGAACAGTTGTTTATCTTTATCGTACTTTGTATTATTTTGATTATGCAGTGAACCAACCCCATTGTTGTTTTGTAAAATCTGTGGTGATCCATTCGGGGATGGTGAGCAGATTGTGACCGGTGATGATGGTCTAAAGCCATGGGGTCGAGATGGGGAGTCATCACTTCGAGTCTAGCTTCCGCTGTCATGAGATTAGCTATATTAGATTCAGTTGTTTTGAGTACTAGTGAACACTTGTTTTGATTTGGTTTTGGAACTTGTAAACTTTAGCTTATATACTTTAATAAATGTTGTGGAATGGTTTCTTTTGATATACTAACCTCGGGCAACCAAGATGGTAACAGCCTCTCATGCTAGGGTGGTCCTTGGTAAGGCATCTTGGTATGTGGGAGTGTTACAAAGTGGTATCAGAGCGACGCATCTGGAACCTAAAATCAATGAACCTAATGAACATAGGGAGTCTAAATAAAATGAACCCGGGGAGAGTTGTTTGGAAGACTTGGGAGACGTCCCGAAGTCGCATTGAGGCCCTTACGATCTCGAGCTGGTCAACATGGGGGAGTCTTGGGGACCGTTGTGTGTTTAAAGTTGTGTGTGTCGTATTTGTATTTGTGAATCTTGTGTAATTGTTGGATGAAATGAAAAGTGAATTGCGTAATTTGAACATGGTGGAATATGAGAAAGTGAATTGCATAGTTGAACATGATAGACTTGAGCATGATATGTGATTTATTACTTGGCTTTTGGAAGGGTAGTGAAGTATCGTATATAGAATTGCATGTTAAAATGTGTTATCGTAAGTTTATAGCTCGTTTTTGGCATGACTCGGCCAAGCAGGGCGGGTACTCGACCGAGTAGAGGATACTCGACCGAGTAACCGGGCACTCAACCGAGTGTTGGTTGGTGTGTACGTAGCAGTAGCTACTGGTTGTGATTACTCGGCCGAGTAATAGGCATACTCGACCGAGTGAGGCATACTCGACCGAGTAACATCCATACTCGACCGAGTATGTTCTCTGTGTTTTTGACGTTGGCTACTAGAGTGGAACACTCGACCGAGTATTAGTAGTACTCGACCGAGTAGTCCATACTCGACCGAGTATTTAACCGTACTCGGCCGAGTGCTTCTTTAGCGGAGGGTATTGTTTATTTTGAGCCGTAGGTTATGTGCGCACATATGTTTTGGGTCTTAAAGCATTCTTTTATATATGTGACGGTCTTGATACGTAAGTTACCAGATGCTATAATATGGAGAATGCCGGCTTATGAGGTATATGTGTTGGGTAGGGAGGACATGAGTTATACGTGGTTGTGAGGGATAGTGAAAAAGGAAAGAGAAGATTGATGAGCTTATTGAGGCAGGGAGTATGTTTTGTGAGATGTGGTGAGTAATATAGTCGCGTGTTGAGTAATATAAAAGTAAATATATATGGGCAAGGGTGATGTAAGTGTAAAGAAACGTGAGAATGCAAAGATTGAGATGAGGGATGCGAATAATGGCAAATTGGGATGTGTCAGGATTTATGGAGGGAGACGGTTAGGATTGTGGTGGTTAAGGATATACGCGATGGAAGGTCGTTATAGAGGGATGGAAACGAATGGTGTATAGTGAGATTGAGTTATGCCGCGATGTGTAGATAGTGGCCGAGTTTGGAAATTTGGATTATCAAGAGGTGAGCCTAGTGTGTAATTCTTTGGGCAATTAACGGTATAAGGTGATTTTTTTTGGTTTTCTAGGGATACGAAAGGGAGATACAACTAATTGAAGAGTAACCGTAGTTGTGTGGACTTGGTGGTGAGAAGTGTGAGTGAGTAGTATGATGAGAGAGGATCAGTGATAAGGAAGAATGAGAAGATATTGATAAGAATTAATGGAATTTGAGTTGTGGAGCAACAAGAAGGTAACCAGATTACTAAAGAGTTAGGTAGAAGAAGGAAGGAGATGAATTATTAATTGGTATTATTGAACAAAAAAAAAATGGAAGTAAGCTGGGAGAACGTTGACCAAAGTTATAGAACATGAAAGCAAGGAATCATGGAAATGTACGATAGCAGCATGAGAGGGTGTGAGTTAATGGTTATATAGGAGTTCAGGACGACATGTTAGCCATGATTTTCAAGGTATTAAGGGAGTAAGAAGCTGGAAGAGTGTTTGCACGATATGAGATTTTGGTGGAGAGTCAGGTGACGATACAATTAAGGATAGAATTGGAAAGAATGTTGAGATAAATTTTGTTGATGGATTTGTTGTTCATTATTTGGGATGATAACCAAAGAGAGGAAATGAATTGTTATATTTAAAAGTGATAGTAAGAGAGTAGTTGCATGAAAGTGGGTGGTGTCTTAGTATTGTCACTAGTGGTTAAGGATGATGTTAAATAGGGAAGTTAGCCGTTCTAAAGAGGTTGATTTCCTGGAGGCCTGATTGGTATGTATAGATGTGAGGGAGTATATGATGTGGATATAAGAGGTGTTTGCTAGTAGTTGGGTACTTATGATATGGTTACGTTTGTCGGGTGGTGATAATTGTGCGGATGGGAGGACATGTTATAAAAGGCATGTGAGTTAAGCTCGGGTGAGAGATATCCATTACCAAGTGGTAACTTACGTGATCAGGATTGGCTAGTTAGATTCGATTATGGGTCCATGATGTGTGTAAATGTTTCTGTGAGATTCCGACCTCACGAGTAATGGTATCGTGTGATAGTTATAAGTCGTTATATGAGTGTTCCGCGTCATATGTTGTGTACGGTAATCTAATAGGATGATATTCAAAAAGTGGTAATTTGGGTGATCTGGAATGGATAGTTATACTTGTATGTGTATGTATGATATCTGTGAATAATAGTGTGAGGTTCCGGCCTCATGAGTAATAGTATGGATGATATTCATAAGGTTATTATCTGTTATTCCGTGTAATATGTTGCGTTGTTATCTAGTAAAACGGTTTCAAGAAAGTCTTATGGTCAAAGGTGTTGTACTGAGTCAGTGTTTATGGGATTGTATAAGTTGAGATGACTATCGACGTGGTTGTTGTGCCTCGAATGGCGATCCGGGCACGGTGCTTCGTGTTGTGATACGAGTATTTTCGCGCTGTGGTGCGACTGTTGGTGGCAGTGTTGCGATGCCGTAATCGGTTGTGGTGGAGTAGGCGGGATACCGATGAGACAAACTTTCAAAGGTATATATCAGTTATATATATTGTTGTTTGTTTACAGCTATTTCGTGTCAGTGTCGGTCTGGGCATATAGATTGTTGTTTTGTTTATTAATGTTTATTACCAGTTTCTGCTGGGGAGTGAGGGTAGAATATGATATGGAAGAAAGTTGCGTATGTTTCCGTTGTTGTCATGGTATAGTGATGTTCTGTTAATGGGACACAGTTGTGAGAGGTTGTTTGAGTACTTTCGGTCTTGTTTTAGATGAGGCATTGGTTGACATAGTTGTGGCAAGAGTTTTGTGGAATGTCTGTGTGTGCCGAGCTGGAAGCGGCAAGTGGTTCGTGATCTTTATTGGGACAGTGAGTGTAGGGTATTGAGAACTAGTATTATGTTAAGTTATGGATGAGTTTTACGGCAATAAACAGGAGAACTTGAGAATCTAGTGTGAGTGTGTGTAACAATTGTGGATCGTGAGTTATGATTGCGGAGATAAGTACATGTATAAAAAAGTATGTCGTTTTGCGGTAATGGTTATGCTAAGGATTTTGTGGTATAGGTTAGGTGGTGTGCCGAATAAATTGAGGTATAAGAACGGCTAGAGTAAGAGAGCCTTGGATATATGAATGGATGTAGGTAGCTGTTGAGGTTATAGGCGGTTATCGTTGACATGCGGTGGTGATGAAGATAATGAGAAGATATAGCTAAGGACCTAGTATTAGTGAGTTACGAGGACGTAACATTTATCTTAAGAGGAGTAGGATGCGACAAAGAGAGTTTGATGGTTGTACATGTTGTAGTATAATTGGAAGTTTGAGTGTTGGTGTAGAATAAAGGATGGATTTGTGTTGTGGTTGATTTTATTACAAGTAATGGCAGTGCTTGTAGTAGTATGATGTTTATGAGTGTGAATAAACTTCGATAGTGTTGATGGATTGGGTGATGATGTTTATGTGTATGAGTAAACTTCGAGGACGAAATTCGTTTTAAGGGTGGTAGAATGTAACATTCTGCCTTGGTGGTTGATCTTGTTTGGTGGATGTCTTGGTATTGAGTTTGCTAGTGAGCGTTATGGAAGTAAGACAGAGTTGGCAACACTTATGTTGTTAGTATTCGATAGTATCATGGAGTTAGTATCGAGAGGCTATGCTGTAGTTGAGACGATATCGTGAGCCGTGTTGTGGAAGTAAGCATGGTGGGTGGAGTTAGTGTTAGGTGTTCATGTTTTATAGGTTGGGTTTGAACTTCGGAGACGAAGTTCATTTTTAAGGAGGGAAGACTGTAATACTACGTTTTTCTAAGTCCTGTTACTCGGCCGAGTAATGCGTCGTGTGTTTCTGGACATGCTACTGTCCAGAAATACTCGGCCGAGTATGGTAATACTCGACCGATTAAGGGATACTCAGCCGAGTATATACTCTATACTCGACCGAGTATCCGGTCTGACGAGAATTATTTCCGCGGTTTGATTTAGAGAGGATTAGAGTTATAAAAACGGGATTTACAGTTTCATAATCACTTTTACCAATACCTAAGCCCTCAACATAATTCTAATCATCTCTAATCTCTCTCAAGTTCGTGGATTGCTCGTGAGTCTTGTTCATTCTTCTTTTGCATCGACTGTGTCGGTAAGCCTCTAGTTCTACAAGTTTTGTCAATTTGTCTCTTAGGGTTTTGCCCTAGTTTTATGATTTGGGGGAAGGAGTTGTTGTACATGTTTGTGATTCAATTGTATGATTGTTGTTAGGTGGAGACTTCGTAGAGGAGCCGTTCTAGCTTTCTCATTTGAGTCGTTTCAGATTTGTGCTAAGGTAGGGTTTCCCTACTCAGTTGACTGTATAATTGATTTAATGCATTGTTGTGATTAATTGATTTGATTAATGATGTTGATTTATTGTTATTGGAAGATTGGAGTATGGGTGTTGGAGTTGAGATGGTTGGTGATGTTTACGAGGTGCGTCCTCGGTTGAGTGGAGTCACTTGCGGGAGTGGCTTGACGCCCTTGACTCGCCCTCTATGGAACACGCCACAGGAGAGGATGTGCACATTAATGAACAGGGTTATCGCTCGTGTGATGAGCGGGGCTTAGGTGGGCAAGGCTGCGATTCCCCACTGGCAGGGCTACACAATTTAGTGTGTAGTCAGTTATGAGATGTGATTGGGAGTTGGAGGTGGATTGTGGAACAACTATTTATCTTTATCGTACTTTATCTTATTTTGATTATGCAGTGAACCGACCTCGTTGTTGTTTTGTAAAATCTGTTGTGATTCATTCGGAGATGGTGAGCATATTGTGACAGATGATGATGGTCTTAAGCCCTGGGGTTGAGATGGGGAGTCATCACTTCGAGTCTAGCTTCCGCTGTCACGAGATTAACTATTTTAGATTCAGTTGGTCAAGTTGATTGGATGAGTCGGTAGTTGGTCTATTGTGTGGTATCTTGCATTTATTGTGTTGTCTTGTATGTCGGAGGAGATGTTGGTTACTTATTGTATGGAGAAGGAAGGCGGTTGGAAGACCGTCTTCCGCTTGAGTCGCCTCTTGGAGCTTCCCACTCCAAGAGGGATGTGAACATTAATGGCTTGAGTTACGGAAGGACTCGTGTGGTTGAGACACGACGTCTGGCAGAGGATCCGATTGGCTTTCGGACCCGGTACGTCTGGGCTTGTCCCGGTACCTATTTGTGGTTGTTGATATGTCTGGGTGTGTCCCGGTATCAGTGTGGTTGTCGTTATGTCTGGGCGTGTCCCGGTACCGTGGTGATTGTGGGTACGTCTGGGCGTGTCCCGGTATCGGTGTGGTGGTCGTTTGATAGCGTCTCATTCATATTATCGTCATGTTGCATACTCACACACTTGGAGTTGTGTCACACTTTATTTATTAAAACTGACGTTTATGTGTCTGTGTAATTTTCACCTATTTTCGGGGTGGCCTGTGTCGATCCGTATGATATTTCCGATCATATGGGGAGCAGGTTAAGTACAGGTTTGCTTGTTGACGTGATCAGGATTCGGGCCGCGCTACGGACTTTGGAGTCGAGTACATAGTCACTAGGTAGATGGCATAGTCATAGATTGTATTTCATTTATTCATTTGTTTACATTTATGTAATCACTAACTTGTTTATTTAATGAAGTTTCTTAATTGTAATTCCGATTTCACTGCCTCGGGAAACCGAGATGGTAACATTTCCTAATTACCTCGGCCGGGTAAGAAGGGGATGTTACAGTGGGAAATGGTGTTGTTGCTCGGAATTAGAGGCTGCCATGATGGTGCGGAGGTGATGATGATTGAAGGAGGAGTTGTGAGTACCACGGTAGCAGCAGCGTGGTTGAGGCAAGACGAAGGTCCGATTCCGAGTTCTCAATTAAAAGTTCAGAACACGTTTTACAAATGGAGGAAGAAGATAGGGGCAAAACGGTCCTAAAAAAAGATTTTTCACCTGAAAGTACAAATGGGTGCAATTTTTGACCTGAAAACATTTTATGGGGGTAAATTATTAAAAAATTTTCAAAAGGGAGTAATTTTAGAAAAGTGGTACTCAATCTTATATCTATATATAAAACTGGTTGAAACGCTATGGATACGCAACGTGTCGTATACAACCTTAATTACACGCATTAACTACAGCTGATTATTAAATATGAACATAATAATTGTTGCATAAATCTCTGAAGACTATAATTATATTTTATTATGTCATTTATTAAATTACGCTAAAAATGTACGACAACTTGATTATGAATTTATATAATAATAAAAAATTGATAAAAAATCTTAAATGTAAAACATTATGTTTATTACGAAAAATGCTTTCTGTTGAGTATAATTTCCATTATACTTATTAAAATATTTTGATATATGTAGATAATTTAAGTGAGTGTCTCATAATACTTTATATTTAAGTAAGAAAACTTTTTTCAGAAAGTTATAAAACTTACTATTAGATCCATCACGGATAAATATCTTTAAAAGTCATTGTATTTATTAAAAAAATTAATTACTAAAAGATATTTTTTATAAGACAGAATAGTGAGTAAATTATATTACAAAAAAATTATATACGTATAAGAGCAAAGTACACAACAAGATTTTAGGAGTTTTTGAATAGTATGAAATAAGTATGTACGTACATTGTGATAGCAAGAGCATTTGAGTAGTCGGAACAAACGTAATGATTTTAAATACAATTGTGCTATAATAAACACGAACAAGTAGAAAACATAATACATTTTGTTATAGTTATTTCAATTAAATATGTATATGTCAAGTACAAAACATTGATTATACCTAACTAGTCATACTTTCGTTTAAAAATATTTTAAATGTTGTATTTTGTATACTTTGAAGTTAAACCTAAAAGGAAAATATTTGTTAATAAAGTTAAATCTATTTTATGGTATATGTTTAATCTTAAAGAACGTTATATATTGACTATATTTTATTTTTTGCAATTATACTAACAAAGTATACAAACAACACGGGATATTATCTAGTACCTTACAAAATCTAACCGGTCCGGTCTAAACCCGGAAAAAACCGTACCTAAGGGTTCCGGTTCGTGTTCCCACCTAACCGGTATGGTCTCCGGTTTTGGGGTAGGTGGGTGTCCATTCTGCAGGTCAAACTGGTCTGATCCGGTCCGATTCAGGACTGGTGAAGACCCTTAGTTATGGGTATATGGAATAAATCTTTTATTTTTTGTGTGCATTTTGCTTTATCTTATTTATGTAATACTCCGTATTTAATAATTATATAATAATAATATTTTATTATATTTAACGAGTTGGGCTTGAGACGGAATAATAATAATAATAATAATAATAATAATAATAATAATAATAATAATAATAATAATAATAATAATAATAATAATAATAATAATAATAAGCTACATGTACATACATACATACTACACCCACCCTATATACATATATATATATATATATATATATATATATATATATATATATATATATATATATATATATATATATATATATATATACTCCTTATCCCTCATCCCTTATCCCTCATCTACCCTCCTCATCCATTTCATTTGCATTTCCACCACACAAACAAAAGAGAGAGAAAAGAGAGAGATTGAAAGATATGAACCCTTAGTCCCTCCGTCTCAAGATCTGAGGTAAGACCGTCTTATACTAGCCTTTAAGTTATTATTTTTATACCATTGACCCGTCCCGACCTTGACCCATCTTTGACCCGTCTTTGACCACCATTAGACTGCCGTTGACCACCCATATAGGGCTTTGACCGAGTGGTTTTGGTTGGGTTTTTGGGATCTAGGTGAACCGGTGTTAGGGCTTCGGTTTTAAGGATGTTATGGGTCGGTTTGGGTCCGGTTTCAGGGTGGTTGTTGTCGAAGGTAGTGAGGGGAGTTTAGGGGTGGTCATGGTTGGTGGTTGAGTTGAGTCGGGTTTTGGATAAGAGTATAAGACAAGTATTCAATTAGTCGTATATATATTAGATTAGTATAATTATACATATTTATATACTTAGATTAGTATATTTATACGTATTTGTATAGTTAGATTAGTATATCTATACGCATTTGTATAATTAGATTAGTATATTTATACGTATTTGTATTATTATCTTATTTTAGGAAATCGGTTTTGTGAGACGGCTTTAGGAGGCGGACCTAGCTTATATTTGACGAATTGCTTATGCGGATATGTTGTAAGGTAGGTTTATCCTACGCAGTTTTATTGTTGCATTTATTTATAAAATGAGTCTTTTATCATTCATTTGCATTGAGTGAGTCGTATTGCATGTTGCTGGTCATGACGACTCGAGGAGTCGAGATATTTGAGGATCTGGCATTTTTGACGTATTTGGCATATCATGTTGTCTGTTGTATGTTGTGATTGTATATGTTGGATGATTTGTTGTTGTTGTTTTTTTTATAGACGTAAGACGGTTGGGAGACCGTTTAACGCTTGAGTCGCCTCTTGGAGCTTCCCACTCCAAGAGGGATGTTCACATTAATGGCTTTAGTTACGGAGGGACTCGTGGGGTTGAGACACGACGTCTGGCAGGGGACCCGGTTGGCTTCCGGACCCGGTACGTCTAGGCGTGTCCCGGTACCAGTGTGGTTGTCGGTATGTCTGGGCGTGTCCCGGTACCATGGTGGTTGTTGATAGTACCTCGTTCATATTATTGGCATGTTGCATATTTACTTATCATGTCGTGTCTTATAATTATTTATTGAAACTGACGTGTTTTGTGTCTATGTAATTGTCACCTATTTCCGGGGTGGCCTATGTCGATCCATGTGATATTTTCGATCATATAGGGAGCAGGTTGAGTACAGGATTTGATTGATTGGCGTGATCGGGATTTGGGCCGCACCTTGGTTTAGAGTCGAGATGCATAGTTAGTAGATGAGTTGTATTAGACATAGATCACATTTGTATTTCATTCAATCGTTTGTAATTCATTAAACATGTTATTTATATAATCGTTTCTTAATTGTATCTTTGATTTCACCGCCTCGGAAACCGAGATGGTAACATCCTCCCATTACCTTGGTCGGGTAAGAAGGGGGTGTTACAAAGTGGTATCAGAGCTTCGATTTTGGAACCTAAACCAATGAACTAAAATGAACCTAGGAGTGTCTAATAAAACGAACCCGACAGGAGTAGAATAGGAGATCGGTTTTGAATGAGTAGGCGCCCTCACGCTAAAGCTACTGCCTATCGTCTCAATTGGACACTACTTGGGTGGTTAGGAGTATGGGAACTGTTATGTGAGTCGTGATATGAATGCATATGTGTTATGGATTTAATGTGTGTTTGAATATGGCATGGGATATGATCATTGGTGAAAGTGGTATGAATGCATGTGTTTTGTGACTCATAATAGGTTTATAGTATGATGGAATCGTATGATAATATGTGATGGATGGATGTGGAATAACGTGAATAATATGTTGTAGAAATGATTAGTGTATGTTGATGTGAGGGACGTTATTGGTCCCGAATCTTGGCATGTAGATATCATATGCGTATTTGAGCTTGCTAGTGTTGTTGTTAAAGCATGAATGATGATGGTTAGTGGTAGAGTAGTTATGATTTTGGGAGTATTGTACCAAAGATAGTGAGTGAGTGGCCAAACCCGATCGAGTAGAGTAGCACTCAACCGAGTTGACCAGTCACTCGACCGAGTGGTCCTTTCACTCGACCGAGTGGGCAATTCAAGAAACTGGAAAACTTATGGAAGGTTTCCACTCGATCGAGTAACCTGTCACTACACCGAGTGGAGCTGCACTCGACCGAGTGCCCTAAGTACTCGGCCGAGTGGGCCTGGTGAGCTGAGAAATTCGTGTAAAATTTGCTTTTTCTACCTTATCTCTTCATTTCTATCTCGAACCTCGTAACTTCGACATTGATTTATCGTAAAATGATTCAAAGTTTTCATATTGTGATTTGTTGTTTGAATTACACTTTGCTACTCCACTTTTCTTTATCCGTCTTCTCAAATTTCGACCATGTAGTTGAGTTCATCTTCTTCATTTTGCAATTTGAAATGGTTTTATATATACACATGTTTATTCATGTTTTATCAAATAATTGCATGATTTTGTTCAATTTCATAGTAGTGGTTGATTTTCTATATCATTAGAGTGGTCAAAAATCAAATTTTCATGTTAAATGTTTTTTTTTCCACCATTGATGAGCTTAAAAACTTGTGCTTTTGAGTCGATAACCGGATTTTCATGTTTGTTGTTGGGTCAAATTGAACAAGAAAGGCTTAACACTTCTTTTTAATGTCATATTTTCTCTTGTATGTGAAAATTTTCAATTTAAAAGTTTTGACTTACTTTCGATTTTCATGAGTGAAACTTGTTTTAATCATCTTACAAAGACTACCGTTATCCCTAGTAGTGTGGTACATTGTCTTAAAAATGAAGATTTCATTGCAAATTTTAGCCTAAAATTTTGAACCAAGTGAGGAATATGAACAATTTTTGATTTTAACCCAAATATGGTTTAATAGTATTGTAAAACTAAAATTACAACAGCGAAAAGATGAGAGAGAAGTTAGTGAGAGAAGTGCTCTAAAATTTAGAAAACCTAATAATGACGGCAGTAAAGGCCAACCATAACCGTTTTTCTCCCCTGTTTTCGTCACAAAAAAGTTCAACTAAATCAGCTAAAACCACCATTAATGCCTCCAATATAGCTTCTAGTGCATCATCGGGTCCTAAAGTTGCAATCTTTCGAGGTCCTACAGAGGAGGAGGTGAGAAAGACTAGACCTTTTCATGAACTTAATGGTGTACCAGTGCTCGACCTTGCAGAAGAAGCAGAGAGTGAACCTAATGATGGTTGGACATTGAAGCGTGGTGGATAAGCCATTCCAGTTATGGATACTATTGTTGAGGAGGAGGAGCTTACAGATCTTCTACAATTTACCCTTGAGGATATCAAACCAGAGATAGCCTTTTGGAATAACTCTGTTTTTTGTTATATCTTGGGTGCAAACCCTCCTTGGGATGTTGTGGAGAGTTATGTCTATCGTGTCTGGGATGAATTTGGTATAGATAGAGTCTCCTTCCTTGATAATGGCATATTCATTGTAAGATTTACTTAAAGTGTGGATAGAGATGCCTTGTTAAAATCTGGGTACTACTTGTTTGATAATAAACCGGTTATTATTAAGCCATGGCATGTTGATACGAATCTGATAAAGGAAAAGATTGATGTTGTTCCGGTCTGGGTTAGACTGACTGGTATACCTCTCAAATTCTGGGGTACCTGTTTGCCTCGAATTGCTGCCCTTGTTGGCAAGTATGTCCACATGGATGGGGCAACTGCTGATAAGGTTAGGCTAAGCTATGCTAGAGTTTTGGTGGAACTTCACATGGACCAAAAGTTACCAGATAAAGTGCAGTTCTTGGATGAGAAGGGTATAAAGGTTACTGTGAATGTGGAATATGAGTGGAGGCCTATATCTTGTACTAGCTGTAATGGTATAGGAAATGAGACCTCTCAATGCAGGAAACCAAAGCCTAAAATTGCTAAGGGTGTTAGGGTGAATCAACCGCCTAAATCCAAACCTAAAACCCAGCAAGTTTGGAAACCTGTCCAGAAACCTATGCCTTCTGTTGAATTGTCTCCTCTTATTTTTACACCTGATCTATTCCCCCCTCTTGAACAGGTTAGAGCTTCTCCAGTAGTCAAAACTACACCTGCTAAACAAATCATGAGGTTGAATAGACAAGGTGGAATGGTTGGAGTAAGGTTGTCTGGCAAATTCAGTTAATATACTTTTGTAGATGCCTTAAAGAACACAGCTACTCCTGGAGGAGGGGTAGTGGAGAGTAGGAAGGATCCTCCTGATATCAATACCAATGCATAGCATTGGTTTCTGGAATATAAGGGGTCTTATGGTCGGTCCGCTTTGAGCTTAGATTTCGGTTACTTGTCGTTAGGAGCACCTAGACCAAAACAATATTTATAACTTCACAAACAACTCTACTATTAGTAAAGAGGCAAGTAAAGGTCGGATCCCAAGGGACGGGTATTGATGTAGGATTTTTGATTGCAAGTAGCGGTGTCTAGGGGTGTCACAATTTGGGTTGAGATAAGAAGATCACTAAACTAAATAACAATTAAAGTAAACAAGCAAGATGACTAAAATGAGATATACACAATTGATTAAAAGCACTAGGGTGTCATGGGGTCATATGGGATTCATGGGAATTGATCATATAAACATATTCTCAAATTATAAGCAAGCAATTATTGTTGTGATAGGATCGAGTTGGTTTATATCTTACAATCTAGGAAGGTTTGGGTCCCGGAGCCGAATCGATTAGATTGTACAACACCTACAAGTCGACTTAATCCTCCCTACTCAACTATATGCATGGTCTAATGAGACTCGAGTTGGTTTATGTCTTACAAGTCTCATTGAAAAGGTAAGTGATGGGTAAAAAATGCAAGGATTCATAGGCTCGCATTTCATAAAACATAACATGTGCATAAGTTGAGATCTCAACAAGCAAGCAAATAAATTATGAAAACATATTAAATTAAGCATGAATCATCCCTCATGTTGGTTTCCCCTAATTACCCATTAACCCTAGTTAAGGAAACTACTCACTCATTATCAAGTTTAACATGTTAAAATGGTTGTCAATCATATTAACAAAGCAAAACATGATGAATAAATGAAGATGATTAACAATAATTAGAAAGGGATTAAGAGAGTTATACCTAATGATGATTACAAAATAATAATGCAAAGAATAAAAGAAGTACTTGATGATTGATGGAAGGTTGTCAATCTCCCAATAAACCCAAATAATCTTCAATTACCCAAAATAAAAGATGAACAAAAGAGAAATTAAGGAAATGAGATTTGTATTAATATTTGATTAGAAGTTGATTACAAGATTAAGGAGAGATTAGAATGATATAAACTACACTAAAGATTGATAAGAAGAGCATGATAACCTAATTATACTAATGGGGTATTTATAGTGGGGATTAAGTGCACAAATTAGGGTTACTAAAGGCTTAAATGACGATTAACTCCTTGAAGAATCGCTCCTCTCAAGAAACGAAGCGGGTCTCCTTTTATCTAGTCTTCCAAAAATATGCGCATCTTCAATGGAGGGAAGAAGAGGACGTGTCCCTCTGGAGTAGAATCCGAGCGTCCAAGGGTCGGGACGGGCGGATTGGGGAACTGCTGGACGGGCATCTGGGCTGCTTGGACGAGCGTCCTGGGAGGCTGCTGGACGGGCGTCTGGAGTGGTGGGACGAGCGGATCCTGGCTCAGCTTCCTTTTCTTGTTTTCTTCTTCCAACAATCCTCCGAGATTTTGTCGGGGATGCAAGGATCTTCTTCATCATTGCCCATCTACTACATTATGTACAAAGGCCTTCTAGTCTTGTCTTCTCTTTGATGCTTGGTCATTAGATTCGATCAATTTAGCTCTATTTTGCCATGAAAATGCAAGGTTTGCACTCCTCTCCTACCAAGGAAACAAAACCTCAAAGAATATGCAAAACAAAGGACTAAAGATAGTAAATGACCCAAATATGCACTAAAAAGCATAGGAACGAGGCTAATTCGGGGACTAAATATGCTCAAATATTGATCACATCATCTTAATGACCTGAATAAGCAGAAAGTAGTCAAATGGTTTATGCACAATCAGGGAGTTGTTCTCTTTGGGTTATTAGAAACAAAACTTAAACCTAGTCCCTTGCTCAAGAGAGACACTTCTATTTGTGATGGATGGAGTGTGACTACCAACTGCAGTTGGCACAAAGGAGGTAGGATTTGGATTTTTGGAGATCTCAGTGCTTTGACATTCAATTTTTAGCTTATGATGCTCAATTTATTCATATGATGGTTTATTCTAAGACTGATGGGAAGAAATTTCTTCTCACAATGATATATGCTTTTAATGGTCTCCATGAAAGAATTGAGTTATGGAATTTCCTGAAGGGGGTGGCTACTCACTGTACTGATCCCTGGCTCTGACTGGGTGATTTTAATACTGTCATGTCTCCTGTGGAAAGACTTGAAGGGCATACAACTGATGCTGAGATGGAGCATTTCCAAGAATGTGTCTCCTTATGTTGTATGGATGATATCATAGCTACTGGTGCTTTATTTACTTGGTCTAACAAACAGGAAGCAACTGATAGAGTTTATAGCAGACTTGATCGAGCTATGGGAAATTTGGAATGGATGGAAATGTTTGGGGATTACATTGCACACTTTCACCCTGAGGGTTTGTTTGATCACTGTCCCTGTACATTGGTGGACAAAAGATTTGATATTGGTGGTAAAAAGAGTTTTAAATATTTTACAAGGACAGTGTTAAGAGTGTTTGGGATCGTGTTTATCAAGGAACTAGAATGTTTAGTGTGGTTAAAAAACTGAAAGCTCTTAAACCTGCTCTTAAAGCTATTAATAAACATTGTTTTTCTGATATTGAAAATACTACCAACATTGCCAGTATTGCCTTGGAACATATTCAACAGGAATTGGTGAGTGATCCTGGGAATCTTGATTTAATTCAACAGGAAATGGATTTGGCTCACAATTTGAAGGAACTTATTGCTGCTAGAGACAGTTTCTTATCTTAGAAGGCTAAAATTAAGTGGTCTATTGAAGGAGATCTGAATACTTCTTTTTTCCATCATACTTGAAGAGTCTATTGATCCAAAATACTCAAGAGGGGGGGTGAATTGAGGATTTAAAACTTTTTAAAGCTTTTTCGATTGTGCGTATGTAATTGATTATTTAAAGTTTATTGGTTAAACTTTAACTAATCAACTAACGATTGTAAGCAAAATAAACGAAACAAACGAAAGAAGAAGAGACACACGGATTTTTGAAGTGGTTCAGTTTCACAAGTCGAAACCTACGTCCACTATTCTCGATTAATAAATTTAGTACCTTTCTACGGATTACAAATTTACTAATCCAACTCGTACAACTAACTCTATCTGTAACTCAATGAGTACCGTTAAATACTCGAGTGACTAACTTACGCTAATAAGAAAGCACTAATGATTCTAACAAAGGTTCACGTTAATGAACAAGTTAAGAAATCAATCTAAGCACTATTATCTTATAACGATAAACGAAGAACAAGTATGCGAGTTTTATGACACACGACCTTTCAAAATTGCAAATCGGTTTTTCTGCTTAAAACACACGGTTTGCTTTTTAAATATGAAAACAACTTTTATGCTTAAGGTCTCTATCTCTGATGTTGTAATTTAGCAAAGTATTTATATGCAGAAAAGAGGTAGGCTACACGGTTTCTATACAAACCCTAATAGCCGAAATAATAAGATATAATTACAAATTATATCTTCTTATTATCTCTTTCCTAAAAGCCTTAAAAGATAATAAAGAATATTCTAAAAGATAGAATATAATCTTTCTAAATATTATCTTTACTATAAATTCTAAGATTATGATAAGATTTCCTAAAACAAGAATATCTTTTACCATAAACAAATATATTAAGAAGATGTATAAGATATGTAAAGATCTTATTATAGAATAAAATCTTTACCTAATATCTCTTAGGCAACACGGCATATCACGGCTCATAAGCTCGTGAATCATGCAAACCCTAATCTTAATATATAATTAGAATTTAGGTTTTAAGAGAGGCTATATGGAAACCCTAATTAGTAGCAAAGTCCAACTCATAAGTTGATCCAACATAACCACCAATTAACGCTTACCATAAAACCGGACTCTGCACTAAACCGGCTTTATAAAATAAATACTTTCATTAAAACATTTAAGATAAACTTTAAACAATAATAAAACAATTTTCGAAATGTTTATTGGTCGTGTATAAAAACTCAGCATTTCAATGTTATAGTAGAAGAGCTATAATAACATTGAGCTCTTTAACTAATAAGGTTATAGCTGCAAAGCTATAACTTTACTAATCAAGAAACTCATTCTTGATTATCATTATGAGATAATCACCTATACTATTCTAATCTTCAAAGAGATCTTCGAGTATAGGCTACGTCATTATCCAAGCTTGATTAATCTTTAAATGAACTTCGTCTTCACGTGATACTTGAATGAATCTTGAATTGTTTGATCTTTGAACGAAGGCTTGAACTTCTTATGCAATTGTCACAATCCTCTTTGTTGCTCGTAATAAGTTAGTCCTAAGATACTTAACACACGATTACACGCAACAAGTATATAAAATGTAAAACACCTTGACATCATCAAAACATAAACATATAAGCTATATGGTCCAACAAATTCCCCCTTTTTGATGATGGCAAGTCTCCTAAAATTGTGACTAATTAAAAAGTTCCCCCTCAATATAATGCCGTCATCTTGATAATAAAGATTAACGCAAGATCAAGACAAATTTTCAAAACCGAAACTTTAAGGACTTTAAGAGACAATTGGTCTTGACAAGGAGCAAGCTTAGGTAGATGCTTACTATAGACGTTCTTTCCCCCTCTTGACATCATCGAAAAGTTAAGAACAAATCAAAAATGACTAGAATAATATAAGACGAGACAAGAGATAAAAACGTCATAAGAAATAAGAAGAACACGCAAAACTAGAAGCATCCAAAAGATAATTAGCATACAAACTAAGAATTAAACATGTTTAAAGCCAAAGTGGGCCGAATGAACACATGTCTAATAGAACACTTGGGCCATAACCTCAAGTGCATTGCCAAAATGGGCCGAATAAGAGTTTGTTTAAGACACCATTAAGAAAAATAAAAAGAAAAGCTAAGTAAGATAAGGGCTAATGAGGGTAGGACGAAAGGAAATCAAATGTTGCGGGTCTTATACGGGTTCACGTAGTCGGGTCTAGTACGGTGCTCCAAAGCATCCAGACGGTCAAACGAGCTCCGAACCAACTGTGAAAGAGTACCAATGCTCCTTTCAAAATTAAGCACCTTCAAAGAAAGAGCCTTTGTAGCTTCCAACGTGAGAGCTTGATCACCCGCCATTGCTTTCCCGTGCATCACCAAAGCACCACCCTGACTCGTAAGGAAAGTGAGACGATCACCGTGTGGGAACACTTCCCCACGAATAGCCTTCAACTCCCTCTCAAAACCCGCTAACCTCTTGTCTACGTCCTCCATCCACGAGTACACCCGACTAGCATCCAAGCCCGAGTCTAAAGACTGAGATGGTCCAACCCGTGACAATGCCGTGGCCAAATTAGTCGAATGCTCCTCGAATTTCTCCATTAAACCACTCATAAACCCCTCCAACTTCGACTCCATAGCTCCTAAACCCGAATCAACCGGGGCTTTCTCAACATCCTTTGCAAGATGCAACTCAGGTCCATCCACGACGAGACCCATTAGCTTGATGAACTTGTCACACATACAATCCCGAGCACTAACACCGTAACTGTCAGGCCCTACCACTCTCTTAATTTCCAACAAACGAGATATCCATATACCATACGGCAAATCGATTGTAGTGCTCAACTTATCCTTAGTGACCGTAAGACTAGTCTGAATTATACGATGCAAAACGACACTACCCAAATTCACCTTTTGACCCTCCAACCAAGAATAAACCATTATCGCTTCATAACTCGACACCTTATCACGGCCGCCTCTCCTCAGCACCACTGTGTTCCACAAAAAGTTCAAGAGGAACTTGATCTTAGCCGAGAGAGGACGAACCACAATATTGACACCCTCCGTCATCTCCTCAAAATACTTCTTTACTAACAACTCCTTCTCACTCACAACATTAGACCACTCAAGACTCGGATTTAATTCGATTGCTTCATCGGGAACCGAAAAAGCAGAGCAAAAATCCAAAACAGAGACAGTAACATCGACTCCATTAACAACCGCATGCAAGGCACCTTTCTTGATTGAGACACTAGCAAAGAATTGTACCACCTCAACTGGGTAAATAGGACCCGAAAACTAACTAATGTGACTCCACCCTTGAAAATCAAGAAAATTAACAAAGAAAGCAAGAGCGGGTACACTAACCAACCAAGATTTCGGATAGTACCGACCACCATGAATGGAATACCTCAAAACTCGATTAACTAAGATGCTTTCATCTTTGTACTAGATCATGGTTAGAGAGCATTGATTTATGTAAATAGGGGTTTGTCCCTATTTGAAATTGTTAGTATGTAAAACTGTTAGGTTGTAAAACCTTTGTTTGTGCTTAATGGAAACTTACATTTCACCAAAAAAAAAAAAGATGCTTTCATCATGAGTAAGCCGAACACGATTCAACCCTTCCTTTGTCGCGGCTTTCGAAGCATCCCTAAGCAGAGTACGAGCAATACCATTCCAAACTATCACCTCGGGTTCCTCCACAATAGCTTCACTATCATCAACAACAACTTTATTTTTACCCTTGAAAAGACGGCGTCTTTTGCCTTCGGATACCGATTCGTCCCGACTACGAAACAGGGGCGAGTTTGAGTTTGGTTGTGGTGAAGAATGATTCATGGAGTGAGGATCATGTGGTGGTAAAGGTGATGCTTGGTTAGGAAAGGTACGGTTTTGGTGGTGACGGGTTAAGGATCGGGTATTTTTTGCATGAGATGGATGCATGATGATGGTGATTTGTTGAAAAAGGGGATGATGGTGATGGTTTGAGTAAAGGAGAAGAGGTGTAATGATGGTAAAAATTTGGAAGAAAGAAAAGTAGGCAAGTGGAGGATGGGTGGACGGGTAACACGCAAGGGTAGATATAGGTGTAGGTTTTAGGGTTAACAAGTGGAGGTAAAATATGGTAAGTGTCTTTAATTAGGAATAGGAAAGTGATAAGTATGGAAATTTATGGTGATAAGACATGAATTAGGAAGTTGGTTAGATATAGGAAAGATGAGCCGTGTACTTGTGAGCTTATTTGAGAGATTTTTATGATTTGGAAAGATAAATATATGGTGTGTTTTGTTTATTGTGATAAGAATAAGTTTGTATATCAATTAAATTCTAAATAGCAAATAGAATCTTATGATAAAAATATTTCTATAACGAAATTATTCATGCAACGCAATATACGGACACAGTCATACAATCTTAACTTAACTAGTCAGTCATAAAAAGATTGAACAAATATAGAAGCTTAGGTACCACTGATTAAACCAATTTCCAATCGTAAAGTCTCAAATCGTTCTCTAGCTAATGATTTTGTCAAAATGTCTGCCCATTGTTTTTCAGTACTACAAAATTCGAGTTTTATATTCCCCTTCTCAACATGGTCTCTAATAAAATGGTGTCTTATTTCAATATGTTTGGTACGTGAATGTTGTGCGGGATTTTTAAAAATAATTATCGCACTAGTATTATCTCATAAAATAGGAATACATCCTACGTCAACACCATAATCACGTAATTGTTGCTTAAGCCATAAAAGTTGAGTACATACCAGTCCTGCAGCAATATATTCGGCTTCAGCAGTTGAGAGAGCAACCGAATTTTGTTTCTTCGAACCCCACGTGATGATACACGGTCCGACAAACGTGGCGACACCTGACGTGCTTTTTCTGTCTAGAGAACATCCTGCGTAGTCGGCATCAGAATAACCGACTAGGTCAAAATTGCATTCCATAGGATACCATAGGTATAAGTTTGCCGTTCCAATCAAATAACGTAAAATCCGTTTTACGGCCGTCATATGCGATTCTTTGGGAGATGATTGATATCTCGCACAAACGCATACGCTAAACATGATATCGGGTCTACTTGCGGTCAAATATAACAGTGACCCAATCATCCCACGGTAACTAGTTTCATCAACTGATTTACCATTTTCATCCAATGTCAATTTCTTGTTTTCGACCATTGGAGTAGCCATAGCGTGTGAACTTTCCATTCCGAATTTCCGAATCAACTCTTTGACATATTTCTGTTGATGGATCTTAATACCTTCATCTGTTTGTTGTATTTGCAGACCTAGGAAGAATTTCAATTCTCCCATCATACTCATCTCGAACTCGGAAGTCATCAACTCAGAAAAATATTTGCATAGGCTTCGGTTGGTCGATCCAAAGATGATATCATCGACGTATATTTGAACAACCAAAAGGTCAGAATCTTCAGTTTTCAGAAATAGGGTTTTGTCGACGGATCCTCTACTGAATCCACTGTCGAGTAAAAACTTGGATAATCTGTCGTACCAAGCCCTAGGTGCTTGCTTCAATTCGTATAGGGCTTTATCTAATTTGAAAACGTGATCTTCAAATTTGATATTCTTAAAACCAGGGGGTTGTTCAACGAAGACTTCCTCTTGCAGATATCCATTCAAAAATGTCGTCTTGACGTCCATCTGGAAGAGCTTCATTCCCTTGTGTGCGGCAAATGCTATCAGAAGTCTAATAGCTTCAAGACGAGCAACAGGTGCAAAAGTCTCGTCATAATCTATTCCTTCTTGTTGATTGTATCCTTGGACCACCAATCTTGCTTTGTTTCTGACAATGACTCCGGCATCATCTAATTTGTTCCTGAAGACCCACCGAGTTCCAATGACTGTACGATCTTTTGGTCTAGGAACTAAATGCCAAACCTTGTTTCTTTCGAACTGTTGAAGCTCTTCTTGCATATCTATAATCCAATCTGATTCAGCGAGAGCTTCATTGATATTCTTTGGTTCGATCATGGATAGAAAAGAGTAGAAGGAACATAAGTTGTTTAAGGAACGTCTTATTTGAACACCCTTCTTAATATTTCCAAGAATATTATCCATGGGGTGTGAATTCTTGTATTTCCACTTGGTTGAAGTGCTTGGTTCTCCATCGTTATTTGAGCTTGTCCCGACTTCATTTGGTTCAGAATTAGAGGAAGTTCCCCCTGAATCCAATTCGGGTGTTGCGTTTGAGCCGATTATAACCTCGGACTCTACACCTTGATTTGGATTCAATGTTACAGTAACATCATCTATAACATTGGTTTGGGAGTTCTTATCTTAAGTCAATGTTATAGTATCATCAACTATAACTTTATCTTTCTCCTTTTTGTCTTTTGAGGAACGATCAAGTTCATCGTTTATTCCCTCAATCTCATTATCCTCTAATTCCAAATCCGGGGGATCGTCTCTTGAGAGACGAAATTCGGGTTCATCCAAGTCTTCCTCCTCATCCTGTAAAGTCTTATCGAACACGTTATCTTCATCAAAGATAAGATGGACACTTTCTTCAATACAGAGAGTTCTCTTATTGAAGACTTTGTAAGCCTTGCTATGATCTGAATATCCTATAAAAATCGTCTCATCACTCCTAGGGTCGAATTTACTTAAACGGTTCTTACCGTTATTATGTACAAAACATTTACTCCCAAAACAGCGAAGATGGGAGATATTAGGTTTTCGACCTCTAAGGAGTTCGTAGGGGGTTTTCTTAAGGATAGGTCGGATCATAGCACGATTATGGATGTAGCAAGAAGTACTAATGGCTTCAGCCCAAAAGTTACGAGGTAGACCACTACACAAGAGCATTGTTCGTGCCATATCTTCTAAGGTTCTATTCATACGTTCAACGACACCGTTTTGTTGAGGAGTTCTTGGTGCATAAAAGTTATGCCCTACACCATTAACTCTGCAATATTCTATAAAGGTTTGGTTGTCAAATTCGGTGCCATGATCCGTACGAATAGATACAAGATTAGTCTTATATTTGTTTTGAACACGTTTCATAAGACAATCAAATTTACAAAAGTTTCGTCTTTTGAATGAAGAAAGATAGGCCATACATACCTTGAGTAGTCATCTACAAGAACAAAAACGTACCTGGATCCTCCTCTACTCCTTACCTTCATAGGTCCACATAAATCCATGTGCACTAGTTCCAAGGCTTGATTTGTGCTCACTACTCTTTTAGGTTTGAACGATGATCTTACTTGTTTACACCTTGCACATGTGTCACACATCTTTTCTTGGTCGAACTTGATCTTAGGCAACCCTTCAACCAAGTCCCACTTCTTGAGCTTATTCAAGGTTAGTGAGCTAATGTGACCGAAACGTTTATGCCATAAACAAGGATCGTCAAGTGTAACTTTCATACACGAAAAGGAGTTAGTAGGCACAGCATTTAAATCTACCATATAAACATTCCTTTTTCGGTGGCCTTCAAGAATAACATTGCTAGTTCCTTCAATAATAATGCGACAACTATCAGTATGAAAAACTACTTTGTTACCTTTGTCGCATAGTTGAGATATGCTTAACAAGTTGTGTTTTAGGCCATCTACGAGATAAACGTCACTGATTGCGTGAGACTTAGAGATTCCGATTTTGCCAACGCCGATTACTTTTCCCTTTTTATTGTCCCCGAACGTTACTCTTCCTCCATTGAAGGGCTTGAGTGAAAGAAACAGATTCTTATCTCCGGTCATGTGTCTTGAACATCCACTGTCAAGATACCATTGATTGTTTTCTTTCACTTCTTGCAGAAAGGATTAGATACAGTTTTTAGGTACCCAAGCTAAGTTGGGTCCCTTATGATTAGTTACTCTAAATACTAAATCTTTTCGAACCCAAACACGTCTAATGACCGTTTTTCTAATCTTAGTTTTGTTTGACTTGGGAGGAGTTCTAGGGTTAGGGTTTTCTCTAGGTCTAGGAATTTCTCTAGGTCTTTCTCGACTACTTCCCTTGTGAATAGGTTTACTGGGTTGAGGTCGACAAGGGTTTTGTGAAGTGCTAGGTTTCTTAGAGTAGTCAAAGGCCATGTCATAGAACCAACGAAATTTATTATTTCTTTCTTCGTTAGGTTCGTTAGTGGGGGTTTCCTTATCCTCGACAACTGTGTCACCAGTTTTGGCATGTTCGACATTCTTTCTTATATCATGAGCCTTTTTTACACAATTGATTTGGATGTGACCCGTATGACCACAGTAATTGCAAATCAAGTATTCAGGAAGATCAGCATACTTCCTTTTTCTAAAATCAAAATCCGAAGGTGTTGATTTGCATTTAGAGTGATATCTACGGCTGTAGCACTCATGTCCTAACCCCATCTTCATATTATTATCGGATTGTTCGGTTAGGAAGTTTAGGACTTTTGTGCTACCTTCCCACTTGTCATGGGCCTTTCTAGCGTGTAGAAGTAGGTCTTTTAGGGTTTTAATTTCCTCTTGACATTTCGTGTGATCTACATCATTGTCCTTTTTAAAGTTGTCACGAAAGTCTTGGAATCGTTTGTTAAGAATGAACACAACATCGGTGTGGTGTTTCTTAACATTGATCATATCGGTCTTAGATTCTTTCAATTTCTTTAAAAGAGAATCTATCTCTTTCTTTTGATCCAAGATCACTTCTTCATTAGAAGTGACCTTAGTTTCCAAGAGTTCTTTGACTTTTCTAAGTTCTAAAGTTATAGCTTCATTAGCTACAACTTTGGCTTGAAGGTGCTTGATGTTAAGCTTTAGGTCGGAAGTTATAGCTTCATTAGCTATAACTTTGGACTCTAATTCCTTCTTTTCAGCCATAGTAGAATCTAATGTTGTAGCTTTCTCAGCTATAACTTTAGATTTCAACTTCTTAGCTTTAGTCTTGAGAGTATGATTCTCTTCCGCGATTTCGAGAATCTGTTCCTTTAGATCTTTCAATTCCAAATCCTGTTCGTGACACTTATCAAGAGATTGTTCAAAGAATTTAATTAAAGCACTTTTAGACAATTTCCTAACACGTTTCTTAAGCTCAAGATAACTTACCTCTTCATCGTCGTCTTCGTCTGATTCTCCAAGAAAGCAATAGTTTGAATGAGAATTTGTGATTTCATCGTCACTGTCGGAGATTAGGTCAAGACTTACACTGCTGAGACAAAGGTTTGCAACTTCGTCGTCTTCAGATTCTTCGTCATCTTCTGAGTCAAGGTCTCCCGAACACGAAGCCATCATAACTTGCTTGAATTCTCTCTTTGTCTTCTCACGTTTCGTCTTGTCCTTTATCTTCTCCCATGTTGGACAATCTTTGATCATATGACCAGATTCTCCACACTTGAAGCAACCTCTATTTGCGAAGGATGACTTTGAGTCATTAACCTTTTTGTTGAATGACTTGTTGTTATTGTTGTTATAGGATGATTTTGTTTGTTTATTTCGAAAAATATTATTTTTAAAACGTCGTGCAAACAAGACAGTTTCATCCTCTAGGTCAGAGTCCACTTCTTCGTTCTTTAAGGCCATACTCTTATTACGACTTGGTTCAGCGTCGTCTTTGTTAAGAGTAATTTCATGGGCCATGAGAGCACCAATGAGTTCTTGATAGGATAGGGTTTCAAGATCTCGTGATTCCTCCATTGCGGTGACCTTAGCACGCCACTTCTTAGTAAGGCTCCTAAGAACCTTTCTAGCAATGTCCTCGATGCATGCAATTTCCTACCTAGGTTTTTTAATTCATTTATTATACTTGAAAACCTTGCGGACATACTATCTAGAGACTCATTAGGCTCCATGATGAATAGCTCATATTTTTGCATAAGCAAATCAATTCGGTGCTTCTTAACAATGGAAGTACCTTCATAAGCTAATTCGAGCCCATCCCATATCTCCTTGGCCGTGGAGCATGAAGAGAACCGATCAAACTCAGTGGAAGTCATTCTGTTTTGCAGAAGACTTATTGCTTTGGAGTTTTTCTCGGCCTTCTTGTAGTCGGCCTCGACATAGTCCTCTTCTTTCTTTTCATAGGTAGTGCCTTCCTCGGATGCGACAAGAATTTTGTGCGGTCCGTTTTGAATGATCCTCCAGCACTCCCAATCGTGTCCTTTCACATAGTGAGTCATCATGTTTTTCCATAATCCGTAATTCTTCCCATCAAAGACGGGACACTTGAGATATTTGGAATCCATTTATCACGTGATAGGCAGCGGAATATAAAATGATAAGATAAATGAAAAACAAGATAGATCAGCCTCTTTGCGGTTAGGCAATCAAGAGCACGAGGCTCTGATACCAATTGAAGTGTCTATTGATCCAAAATACTCAAGAGGGGGGGGGGGGAATTGAGGATTTAAAACTTTTTAAAGCTTTTTCGATTGTGCGTATGTAATTGATTATTTAAAGTTTATTGGTTAAACTTTAACTAATCAACTAACGATTGTAAGCAAAATAAACGAAATAAACGAAAGAAGAAGAGACACACGGATTTTTGAAGTGGTTCAGTTTCACAAGTCGAAACCTACGTCCACTATTCTCGATTAATAAATTTAGTACCTTTCTACGGATTACAAATTTACTAATCCAACTCGTACAACTAACTCTAGCTGTAACTCAATGAGTACCGTTAAATACTCGAGTGACTAACTTACGCTAATAAGAAAGCACTAATGATTCTAACAAAGGTTCACGTTAATGAACAAGTTAAGAAATCAATCTAAGCACTATTATCTTATAACGATAAACGAAAAACAAGTATGCGAGTTTTATGACACACGACCTTTCAAAATTGCAAATCGGTTTTTTTGCTTAAAACACACGGTTTGCTTTTTAAATATGAAAAGAACTTTTATGCTTAAGGTCTCTATATCTGATGTTGTAATTTAGCAAAGTATTTATATGCAGAAAAGAGGTAGGCTACACGGTTTCTATACAAACCCTAATAGCCGAAATAATAAGATATAATTACAAATTATATCTTCTTATTATCTCTTTCCTAAAAGCCTTAAAAGGTAATAAAGAATATTCTAAAAGATAGAATATAATCTTTCTAAATATTATCTTTACTATAAATTCTAAGATTATGATAAGATTTTCTAAAACAAGAATATCTTTTACCATAAACAAATATATTAAGAAGATGTATAAGATATGTAAAGATCTTATTATAGAATAAAATCTTTACCTAATATCTCTTAGGCAACACGGCATATCACGGCTCATAAGCTCGTGAATCATGCAAACCCTAATCTTAATATATAATTAGAATTTAGGTTTTAAGAGAGGCTATATGGAAACCCTAATTAGTAGCAAAGTCCAACTCATAAGTTGATCCAACATAACCACCAATTAACGCTTACCATAAAACCGGACTCCGCACTAAACCGGCTTTATAAAATAAATACTTTCATTAAAACATTTAAGATAAACTTTAAACAATAATAAAACAATTTTCGAAATGTTTATTGGTCGTGTATAAAAACTCAGCATTTCAATGTTATAGTAGAAGAGCTATAACATTGAGCTCTTTAACTAATAAGGTTATAGCTGCAAAGCTATAACTTTACTAATCAAGAAACTCATTCTTGATTATCATTATGAGATAATCACCTATACTATTCTAATCTTCAAAGAGATCTTCGAGTATAGGCTACGTCATCATCCAAGCTTGATTAATCTTTAAATGAACTTCGTCTTCACGTGATACTTGAATGAATCTTGAATTGTTTGATCTTTGAACGAAGGCTTGAACTTCTTATGCAATTGTCACAATCCTCTTTGTTGCTCGTAATAAGTTAGTCCTAAGATACTTAACACACGATTACACGCAACAAGTATATAAAATGTAAAACACCTTGACATCATCAAAACATAAACATATAAGCTATATGGTCCAATAATACTATTAAGAAGAGATTGATGTTGAATAAAGTATTTCAGATTAAGGACCAGGATGTCAATTTATGTACTGAGGGAGATGCTATTCAGAATGCTTTTCTAAGGTATTATCAAGGTCTCTTGGGGACTCACATGGAAGTTATTACAGTACAGCAACATGTTGTTGGTAGGGGTCCTTGCTGTACAGAGGCTCACTAGGAACTCCTAGCTACACCTGTCACTGCAGATGAGATTAAAAAAAGTATTTTCAGTATGTCAAAAGGGAAGTCACCTGGACCTGATGGATATACTAGTCAATTCTATAGGGATGCTTGGGTTATTATAGGTGATGAAATTTGTGGAGCTGTTCTAAATTTCTTTGATACTGGCAAACTATTGACTCAGATTAATGCTACCAATATAACTTTGATCCCTAAACTGGATAGGCCAACTAGTGTGAAACATTTTAGACCAATATCTTGTTGTAAAGTTCTATATAAAGCCATTTCTAAGATTATGTGCACTAGGTTGGCTAAGATCTTGCCAGATATAATTAGTAGGAATCAAGGAGCTTTTGTGAAAGGGAGGTCTATACTTGAGAACATATTGATTAGTCAAGATTTAATTAGGCTCTATAATAGGGGGATGGCCTCCCCAAGGTGTATGTTCAAGTTGGACTTGCAGAAGGCCTATGATTCTATTGAATGGTCTTTTGTGGATCACATGCTGCAAGTTTTAAAATTCCCTGGGAAGTTTAAACAGTTGCTTATGGTTTGCATTACCTCTCCTACTTATACTCTTAGCTTGAATGGGGCTTAGTTTGGTTTCTTCAAGGGTAAGAGAGGATTGAGGCAAGGAGATCCTATTTCTCCTCTCATTTTTTGCATTTGCATGGAATATCTATCAAGAATTATGGCTTTTGCAACTGATAAATGGTATTTTAGGTATCACCCTTTGTGTAAAAGTTTGAAACTGAACCATCTCTTATTTGGTGATGATCTCCTCATATTTTGCAAGGGTGATCCAAAATCTATTATTCTGGTGTTAAGAGTTTTGTCTACCTTCTCTGCTGCTTCTAGTTTAAAAGTGAATGCCTCTAAATCTGAGGTGGTGTTCAATGGAGTCTCTCAGGAACTGAAGCAAGAAATTACTCAGGTTTCTGGGTTTCAGGAAGGAATACTTCCTTTTAAATACTCGGGGACTCCTATTCAGCCAGGGAGATTGACTAGGCAAGATTGTAACATACTTTTGGAAAGAATTACAGCTAAAGTTAGGAGTGTGGGTGCTAGAAAACTTAGCTATGCAGGTAGACTGGTACTCATTAATTCTGTACTTAATACTCTCCATAATTATTGGTCCTCTGTCTTCTTAATTCCTAAAGGTGTCATCAAGAGGATAGAAGCTGTCTGCAGGAATTATATGTGGAGTGGTGATAGTGAGTATCACAGAAGTCCTCTGGTAGCCTGGGATAAAGTTTGCTGCAGCAAGAAAGAGGGAGGTTTAAATATAAAAGAAGCAGGGGTGTAGAACATTGCTACTATTGGGAAGCTGGTCAACTGGATGTACACCAAGGCTGATAGGCTTTGGGTTCTTTGGATTGATCATGTTTACATGAAAGGTGCAGATTGGCATTCTTATACTCCTCCTACTGATTCCAATTGTAATTGGAGGAATATTTGCAGATTCAAGGATACTTTGAGAGATGGCTATGTTACTGGACAATGGATGCCTAATTCTAAAGGGTATTCTGTTGGGAATGGTTATCACTGGTCGCAGGGACCACGCCCCCCTGCTCAGTGGTATAAAACTGTGTGGGATTCTTGGAATGTACCTAAGCATTCCTTCAATGGCTGGCTAGTTATGCAGAGAGGATTGCAGACCAGGGAGAAACTAATGCATCTGGGTATTTGTGATCATGATAGATGTGTCTTATGTGAGCAAGATGTGGAGACTCATTCATATTTGTTTAGGTTATGCCTGTATGGCCTGCTGGTATTACATTTGGCAGGAACGGAATTCTTGTAGGTTGAAGTTAGTTCTTACTTCACCTGATAAGATGATAACTGAGTTGAAGAAGCTGATTCGGGCTCGTATAATGCAGAAGATTGATCCTAAATTGCCTAATAGAGATAGAGGATGGCTCCTACAGTTAGATGTACATCTGTAATTTGTTGTACCTCAGCTGTTGGACAGTAGTAGTATCAACTTTGTAGTTCAATGCCTTATGTTTGGTTGATTGTTTTAATAAAAGCTTACATTATACCAAAAAAAAAAAAATTTATTGTAAAACTATAATATTATTTTGGAATTTTGTAATAAAAAGGTGTGAATCAAAAAATTTTTTCGACTTCAAATTTTCTTTTCGAAAATGAATGATATACCTACCCGGATTTTGACTTTTCTAAGTTATGTTTTGTACCAATTGAATAGTAATGCTTTGAACTTGGCCTATAGTGACATGTACCATCCTATGACGGATCATTCTGCATTAAAGTTTTCAAGGAATTTGAGACAAATGACCTTTGTGTTAAAGTTTTAATATAACGTTTCACTTTTGAGTCAAGTTTGAGTAAAGTTGCGTAATCAGGGGGAACAATTTTTTTTTTCAAGTTAGTAAAGTTGCTACAGTTGAGTTTTAAAGTTGTATCGTTTTCCCAAAGTTCATCATATTTCCAGTGTGCTATTAGAGCAATCTAAGATGTCGGTCATTGGTTTCCTATCCCCTCCATGTTATTTGATTTCCCATCTTTTCCAAATCCGTTCTGGATTGTTTTGATTCTCATCACCCTACCCGTTGAGTTAACCCGGGATGCCCGGGTATAGAGTTGTGTGTGAGCCCAAAAGAGTGTTTTCTCAACCCTAGCCTTAGGCATATGTCTCCGACAAGATGTGTGGAATTTGACATAGTCATCAAGTTTGATAATTTGGGAACACTAGGACGGTAGTTGGCCCATGTAATATTTTAAGTATGGCGAATTAATCATGAGAGACAACTTATAAATGATGGTGGAGTGCAATCAAAATTGGATACTTAGCGGTTGTGTGGACTCATAGATAGTGAACGCAATTTGAGGACATGTGAGAGTGACATTTGGAGCACGACTCAAGTATTTTGGCTGGCATATGGCTAAGTTTGGATTTGTAGAATGACAAGGGAATAATTGAGGAACTAAGAGTAAGAGAGAGTAATGACATGAGCTGATAAGGGTTGTGGAGAACGTGAGATATGACTTGAAGAATGGTGTAAATTTGGATAAATGGTGATAAGATTTTGGAAACCGGAATATGGGAGAGAGAGCACTAGAGCGAGAGATGAGTTGGAGATTTTGCAAGTGGTAACCCGACATTCAATGAAGAATTTGTTGTAAGTTTTGAGTGAACCCGTGTGAGGTGGCATAGTTGTGGATTCGATATTACCAAGTTTGGTTTTGTGGTCATGAGAGTAAGAGTGGGGCATTTAATGCTTAAGGATTCAATCTTATGGTTGATGAGTTTGATCATTTGTGATACATAATGTGACCGTTAACCTAAGTATATAGGCATGATATGTGAAAGTGGAGTGTGTCGGATTCCATCCCTGAGAGTGGTAGTATAGATGTTGTTTGTAAAGTTGCCTCCCAATCGTCATGAGAAACGCCCACGGTGTGCATCGTGATTTTGTTGTAGTGCTTAAGTGAGTGATGATGTTTTTAGAGTGTCGCACTACGGTGCAGTTGTTGGTGATGAAATAGTAGGTTTGTGTTGAAGTATGCCTTGGATGCTTTATCTAAGTTGTATAGTAGTGATGGCCGTAAGGCCAAGAGTTTGTTTTGGATATGGTCATTTGATGGTGCACTGGTCACCCTTGAAGTTGATTTACATTCGTATGTTAGAAGAAGTGACCTTGGAAGTGATTTTGGACCGAACCTCAATTGTGACACCCCGCGATAACACGGAAAACAAAACTTATAAATTCAAGCGGAAAAATAGGAAATTTTTGAAACTTTTAAAATTTAAAGCGCGAGTTCATTAAAATACAAAACACAAATAAAGAATGCGGAAATTAAGTTTTTTTTTTTTTTTTTTTTTGGCAGCTGTGAAAGAAGGCATACCTAACTACTCATGGCCCTACATGCAAGGCCATGTGCAATCTTATTAACAGACCTAGGAATAAAACTAAAAGAAAGACAGTGAAAACACAAACTAAGATAAAGGATATCATCTATAATAGCTTTAATCTGATGATGTGGTCGGCTGACTTCCGCAAGGCAAGCAACAAGGGGTAAGCAATCTGAAGAAATTTCCAAGTGCCAGAGACCCTTCTCCTAAGCCCAGATGAGAGCTTCCCTAATTCCCAGTGCTTCAGCTTGGAGGGCGCTATCCGCCTTAATAGCAGCATCAACTTCAAACATCCTACTTCCCTCAGCCGAGAAGGTCACCCATCCAACCCCCGCTCTCTCCAAATCTTTCCAACCCGCATCCACCATAATACGAACACAAACACAGTTAGTTTAAATTATATAAACGTGATAGTCGAGATGAGGGAAAATATATCCCTCGAATGACAATACAATAAAAGGTGAGTCTAAACAATCCTAATAAACCAACTACTAGGCCAAAGTGCTCGCTAGCTCACACATGTCTTCACCCCATGAATGCACCACTAATACAAAAAAAAACAGTCAGTGGGGAGTAACTCAAGGTTCTCCCAGCCACAAAATGTCAAAACGAACATAACAAGGAACTAAAACAGGTAAGTCATATAAGATGCATACAAAAGATAAGAATATCAAGTCTATATGTAAACATGGCAAATAATTGAGATGGAACAAGATAGGCCAACATTAGCTTAATAAAGATTCAACTGATCATATGAGACAATTAAATAATATGGAAGACATGAATACGGTAATCTATACCAAAGCACGCATTTCAAGGAAATACAACATAGATGTGAGATTAGAATCCGAATCATGTGAAGCAGTTAAGTAAGGGATCAAATAGAAACTGTAGCCATTACTTGGAAAACCACCGAGCAAACATTGCACGGGACGTGGCTACTAATGTCACATTCATACTTATGGCTTGCATCTCACCATAAGAACGGATGGGAGCATCAATCCCGACGATCATATCGCAACTAGAGGGCTTATAGCTCACCTCTAGTATCCGATAGGACCAAGACAAATAACACAAGGCATAACTCTTACCTTGAAAGACAAATACCAATATCTATAACCAAGAAAGACCTTTACTACTCATATATAAATATATAATTCCCCTGGTAGGACGACAATGGTACTCCTAAGACTCAGTCCTAGTCTAAATCGCCGACTCTCGGGCGAACGGTCCCCGATTCAACATGCGGCGAACAGTCCGCATCCAAGACTCGAAGACAGATCGGAAATCGAGAACCCACAATCGGCGAATATCCGAAAGAGGCGGAAAATATGAGCTAAACCCACAATCGGCAGATGACACGGTCCAGAAAGAGGCGTAAAGATAAGTCAAGCAATACGGTATAGTATAAAGGCATTATCACGAGAATACGATATGAGGTAACCCGCAATCGGCGGAAACGATCCGAAAGGGGCGGGAAAAACATAAATCAACCAACTCCGTGAACGGCACGAGAGCGGCGTAAACCAATACTTGCGAACGGCACAAGTAAGGCGTAAAGATATATCAAGCGTGTAAGATAGCATTATGACCTTTTCACAAGAATACGACTCAACCAAATAAATATTTATAATAAATCTTTCATACTTGTATTAAATTAATAAATATCTCATTTCATAATTTAACATGCCGGTTGAATATAACAAGCGGTAATGGATAATTTACATCATGCAAAATTTACGGGTTAAAATGGAAACCCACACAAGTGATTTCTTCATGGGCCTACTACAAAGCATGAGGTTGGCCCAAGTCATGTAATCATATAAGTCCAACAAGAGAAATATGGTGAGCCCAAGGATAAAAAGGTAGTGAGCCCAACAATTAAAATCAATTGAGGCCATCAAACAAAAACACACAAAGCATACACAAAGGGAGAAGGGGAAAACAAAGGGTGTAACCAATCATCTATCCCGTGACCACCCCACAAACCACCAGGTCGTGGTCACACCACCAGCCCACGACCAGCCGCCGGTCCACGCCCAAACCCAGCCCACGGCCAGCCCGCCACCGAGTCCAACATCTATGAAACAGGTCTAACAAAATCGTAACCAACACATGCCCTAAACCACAATATATGTAGACCATAAGACGGAATTATGAGTATGCTTAAGACGGATACAAATATACTAATTTCACCATACCTATCAACCCTCCATTACCGCACAAAACCAGTCCTAACAATGTATACAACCCGTCTCCAACCCTCGACATATATTCGTCTCAAAACCCGCACCAAAAAGACTACTCACAACCGAACAATACACTCGTCCTCACGGCCCAACTCAGACCGAAACAAGCAGCCATAAGCAGCCATATGAACCGTGTAAATCAACCTCAGAATTTCTGTCCAAAGCCGAGCCAACCACAGCTCATACGACCCCTATAAAAATCGTTCTTAGCTGACCATAAACAGTCCCACAACCCACATACAGCCGCATATAAAAAGATCCACATTTAAAGACGTCTTAAGGACGGGTTTCCAAATATAATCAAGACGGAATTTGAGTATGCTTAAGACGGATACATACACACTAATGTCTCCATGTCAATTCACCCTCTTTTACCACCCCAATACCAGTTCGAGTCAGTCCAAAGCAGGACAATAAAACGCATAAACCGCCTGAGCGCGGGTACACATTGGAATCGAAACTTAGACGGAATTGTTATCGACATTCCGCGACCATTATTTCGACAGCCCAAAAACAGAGGACAAAACCATCCCAAAACAGCCTTTACCAACAACAGTTCGAGACATAACTTTACATATGAAGGAGAAAGGACACAAGATCCAAACTTTACTGAATAAAAGCATATAAAACGACCCATAAGACGAAAGTTCGACATTTTGTTGAGTAACCTATCACCGTTACCTTTTTGCTCTCCTAAACGTCCAAGAAATCGCCCTACGATGATCTTAAACCCAAAAATGGCACAGAAAAGCTCTAAAACCGGATCCTTTGAAAGACGACCGAAATGCAACAGATGAAAGTTTGGCTCTTTTTTACATAGAAAGAAGGAGAATGAGGAGGGGAAGCTAATGGTATAAAAATGGTGAAGTTTGGTTGAGAAATAAGGGAGAAAATGGGGAATGAGGATGACGAAAATGGAGTAGTTGTTGCTGCTGTGTATTGTTGTTGTTGTTCGCTGTTTGCAGAGGAAGAAAGGAAAGAAGTGAGGGGGTGGGGTTGGTCACACAAGACAACAACAATCAATAATAATAAAAACAATATATAATAATAATAATATATAATAATAATGATATCTAATGATATAAATAATACTAATAATATAAAAGTAGAGTGAAAAAGGGTAGGTGGGTGTGATGAGTTGTCGATAAATGGTTGGTCCGGATTAAAGTGAGTACAAGGTAAAACGTGACGGTCTATAGCTAGACGGAAATTAAGACATAAATTATTATTATTACGGTCACTATTATTACTCTCCGACCAAAAATACGTATACATTCATTCTTTTATAAATTATGCCTCAAGAATATAATTTAATAATACATATTTTTATAAAAATGAGCTTTTATATAATACGTTCATAAAAATCGTGTTTGACATAAAATTAATTAAATTGAATAATTCAGAGATATATAATAAAGTGGTTAAACGGTTTAATAAATTTTAAATGTCAAAAGGGGAAATTCGCGGGTGTTACAATCACCCCATCTTTTAAAAAGTTTCGTCCTCGAAACTTGAAGGTAGAAAAGAAAGATTATAAAAATAAAATTGAACTTTTAAAATCGGTAAACAAAACATTAAAAGGTTACTTACTTGTAAGAATTAAAATTCTTTCAAATAGGGCATCAAAGGAACTATTAATTCAAAACGGAAAAGTACGAGGTTTTTAAAACCTTTAAATGTTTAAACTAAAATTTCCCGATAGAACCAAGTCGAAAGGCAAATCATTTGTATAAATCAAAATCAACACACTTTTAAACACTAACAGAGAGTTTTCAAAAGTGTAAGTCTCATTCATGGAACGAAATTGCTCTTGTCGTGCACACAAGAACGCTAACTTTCCAAGTCAAAGACAAGTTTAAAGCATATATCATTCGCCGACAAGCGTAGAACAAGTTATTAAACGTCTCTAATAACGAGTTCTGACATCCGGTCAACGTTAAAATCAAACGAGAAAGGTAATTTACTCAAATTTTCTTTTGCAAAAGCCAAAATATAAATAGAAGTTTCACTTTTAAACTCAACAAGGAGTCAAGTTTGTGAAAAGATAACATCAAACTTTGACAAGGAAATCATAAACAGATCAAAGTTAACAGAAATTGGTTAAAATTTAAAGAAATATCAGGTTTAGCAATTAAAATCATGATAAAGTAGTCTATATTCCAAGTACAAATAGGAAACTAAACCAAATTTTCATTTTCAAACCTTTAAAATGGGTAAGGTTTTGCAAAAGTATCATAAACTTTTAACAACGAATCAAAATTGGTAGTTTGAATTGTTTAGAAATCGTGTGAAATGAAAAGCAATTTAGACATCCTAAAAGCAAATTACGCTAAGAGAATCCAAACCTAACTAACAAAAGAGTAAAGATGAACTCTCTTGGGTGAGAATTGAAGTAAGGTCAGCAATGAGGTTAAAGATAGAGTTTCATAGGTTACCAACATCAAATTTTAAGGAGGAGCATGCTGAAGCGAGGAAGAGAGGTATGGACGGTAACGCTTACGATCAAGGAGGAAAGGAAATTAGACAACAAGGGAAACGCTAGATACTCAAACCTCAAATAACAACATCATCCTAAGCGGTTCCGAAAACTTCCTAGCAACAAAACTTATAATTATAACACTCCCAAGGATTTCCTCAAAACACTCATGTTACTTCATCCTAATATATTCCCTGAAACAAGGTACTCCACTATAAGTGTGATTTCATCACTCCAAATCCTCAAACATCAACAAACAACTTCCATAAGATCAAGATCAAAGTTTCCAACAAAGCCATACTCATATCCAACTAGTGTCAACCATAGGTTTCTCAAAAGGGGTAAAATCCTCAATCAAGGATCCTAATTCCAAGCTCTAAATTCTCAGAAAAGGTTCCTCAAATATTCCACAAGGTTCTCATTTCAAAACAAGATAGTAACACGCCAACCCAAAGCCTTATTTCAACTCAAGAGCTCTCAAGAGCCAACTAATATCAAATCACAACACTAATCCATTATGGTCATCAACATCCCCAGGTATATCCATCCAAATCCGATATCCTAGAACTTACTTACCATCGAGTTCCCAAGAAACAAGGTCTTAGTTGTAACAACGTTCTACCACCTCATATTTCCATATTCTAACATCATAAATTGAAACTATGTTCCTTAACTTAACAATTGGCGTCGACCATACCATTATCCTTTCTAGTTACTAAAACAAATGCTAAAACTTCCCAACAATGTAGCTTAGTCTCACTCTCATACCATACCTCAAGTAGTAAATAAGATCACTCACTTAGACCAACTAATAATCCCACAATTAGCATTTCTCATATGGTAACATCTACATTATCAAACTCTCATGCCTGAAGTGATTATGAAGCCAATCGTAAACTCAACTTACTTACTCACTCAATCTTACATCCTCACATCCACCATTCAATCTCATCCATTTTAAGTGAAGTACTAAGCACTAATATCCCAAGACACGTCTCACTACACTTCCCAAGCCTTTCAAATCCCAAACACAAACAACAAAGCCAAGTTCTATAACCTTAGTAACAAATGCCACTCACACTTGATACACATAATCCACCAATCAGACATACTCACTTTATCAAGGATCTAGGTATAAGAATCATTAAGCATGTCTCATCACACTACCTAAGTCTTTACAACATCACACCCTATCAAAACCGGGGTTAAGGGTCAAACACAAACAATCTCCTCAAAAGTCAAAATTTCCAACCAAGGTCAACATCCCTCAAAAGAAAGAGTACTATCAAAAGGCGCTAAAGGGAGGGTAAGCAAGGAACAAAGGACAAGGTAGGAAATATAAGAGTGACTTACAAGGAAAAAGAAAAGAGGATTTAGAAGAAGGAATAAGCATTAAGAAGTGAAGAACATGGCAAGGTACACAAAGAATGAGAAACATATTCGAGGAAGTAGAAGCATTCTTCAAGGTTGAACAAATCTTCAATCCTCGGCAATAGGCACCAAATCTTGATCACCACATGGTAAGTTTACCGTTATTGATCCAAGGGCACACCAATTATTAAATGATAATCAACAAACATGTTATAACCTAACAAAGAGCAAACACACTACAGACTACCACCTTAGGTCCTTAAGTCTACCCATCTCTCATTCATTATTCAAGGTCAAATTCACATTTAAATTTGGGGTACACGTGTGAGCGTCGGGAGCAACATAAGCTCTGATACCAACTGTGACACCCCGCGATAACGCGGAAAACAAAACTTATAAATTCAAGCGGAAAAATAGGAAATTTTTGAAACTTTTAAAATTTAAAGCGTGAGTTCATTAAAATACAAAACACAAATAAAGAATGCGGAAATAAAGTTTAAATTATACAAACGTGATAGTCGAGGTGAGGGAAAATATATCCCTCGAATGACAATACAATAAAAGGTGAGTCTAAACAATCCTAATAAACCAACTACTAGGCCAAAGTGCTCGCTAGCTCACACATGTCTTCACCCCATGAATGCACCACTAATACAAAAAAAAAACAGGTAAGTCATATAAGATGCATACAAAAGATAAGAATATCAAGTCTATATGTAAACATGGCAAATAATTGAGATGGAACAAGATAGGCCAACATTAGCTTAACAAAGATTCAACTGATCATATGAGACAATTAAATAATATGGAAGACATGAATTCGGTAATCTATACCAAAGCACGCATTTCAAGGAAATACAACATAGATGTGAGATTAGAATCCGAATCATGTGAAGCAGTTAAGTAAGGGATCAAATAGAAACTGTAGCCATTACTTGGAAAACCACTTAGCAAACATTGCACGGGACGTGGCAACTAATATCATATTCATACTTATGGCTTGCATCTCACCACAAGAACGGATGGGAGCATCAATCCCAATGATCATATCGCAACTAGAGGGCTTATAGCTCACCTCTAGTATCTGATAGGACCAAGACAAACAACACAAGGCATAACTCTTGCCTTGAAAGACAAATACCAATATCTATAACCAAGCAAGACCTTTACTACTCATATATAAATATATAATTCCCCTGGTAGGACGACAATGGTACTCCCAAGACTCCAGTCCTAGTCTAAGTCCGGCCGACGCTCGGGGCGAAACGGTCTCGATTCGATTGACATGCGGCCGCATCCAAGACTCAAGACAAATCGGAAATCGAGAACCCACAATCGGCGAACGATCAAAAGAGGCGAAAAATATGAGCTAAACCCACAATCGGCAGGACAATCCGAAAGAGGCGTAAAGATAAGTCAAGCAATACGGTATAGTATAAAGGCATTATCACCAGAATACGATATGAGGTAACCCGCAATCGGCAGAACAGTCCGAAAGGGGCGGGAAAAATATAAATCAACCAACTCCCGGCAGAACGGCACGAGAGCGGCGTAAACCAATACTTGGCAGAACGGCACAAGTAAGGCGTAAAGATATATCAAGCGTGTAAGATAGCATTATGACCTTTTCACAAGAATACGACTCAACCAAATAAATATTTATAATAAATCTTTCATACTTGTATTAAATTAATAAATATCTCATTTCATAATTTAACATGCCGGTTGAATATAACAAGCGGTAATGGATAATTTACATCATGCAAAATTTACGGGTTAAAATGGAAACCCACACAAGTGATTTCTTCATGGGCCTACTACAAAGCATGAGGTTGGCCCAAGTCATGTAATCATACAAGTCCAACAAGAGAAATATGGTGAGCCCAAGGATAAAAAGGTAGTGAGCCCAACAATTAAAATCAATTGAGCCCATCAAACAAAAACACACAAAGCATACACAAAGGGAGAAGGGGAAAACAAAGGGTGTAACCAATCATCTATCCCGTGACCACCCCACAAACCACCAGGTCGTGGTCACACCACCAGCCCACGACCAGCCGCCGGTCCACGGCCAAACCCAGCCCACGGCCAGCCCGCCACCGAGTCCAACATCTATGAAACAGGTCCAACAAAATCGTAACCAACACATGCCCTAAACCACAATATATGTAGACCATAAGACGAAATTATGAGTATGCTTAAGACGGATACAAATATACTAATTTCACCATACCTATCAACCCTCCATTACCGCCCAAAACCAGTCCTAACAATGTATACAACCCGTCTCCAACTCTCGACATATATTCGTCTCAAAACTCGCACCAAAAGGACTACTCACAACCGAACAATACACTCGTCCTCACGGCCCAACTCAGACCGAAACAAGCAGCCATAAGCAGCCATAGGAAACGTGTAAATCAACCTCAGAATTTATGTCCAAAGCCGAGCCAACCACAGCTCATAAGACCCCTATAAAAATCGTTCTTAGCTGACCATAAACAGTCCCACAACCCACATACAGCCGCATATAAAAAGATCCACATTTCAAGACGTCTTAAGGACGGGTTTCCAAATATAATCAAGACGGAATTTGAGTATGCTTAAGACGGATACATACACACTAATGTCTCCATGTCAATTCACCCTCTTTTACCACCCCAATACCAGTTCGAGTCAGTCCAAAGCAGGACAATAAAACGCATAAATCGCCTGAGCGCGGGTACACATTGGAATCGAAACTTAGACGGAATTGTGTGGACATGGCCCACCTACACGCCTAGCCAATCTGTGGACGTATATCGGTCTTTTGAAAGCCACGCTCGGCGGCGTAAAAATGCCTTCAACCGGATCGTTTTAGATCGGTCGGTTTCGTCTCGGTAAGGGTCTTGAAACGATTAGAGATGTTCGGAGTCGCCACCAAGCATTTGTGGGATGCCTGGAACCCGTTCGAATTCCACTTTATACCTCGGTCAAATCGAAGCACAAAGCAGCGTTTGACATAGGTACTAAAGATAAGGAAATCGTCCCTCTTTAGCATCCTATCTCTAGAATGACTCTCGTACGCCCTGGATGTTGGAGCTTGTGTCCTCCACAAATTAGTGTGATAACATTTATAAATCTCTTATAGGTTCACAAGGGTATACTTCGTATTTTATCAGTTGATTAACGATTACCTAATAACGGTTGGCTTGTTAGAAAGTTTGACGTTATTATCATACAGATGGCGGTGATCAACTGGTCCCTAAAGGTCACACCTAAAGGATGTGTTTGAGAGATGTGGTTATGAAAATATAATCACATTGATGCCTTATATGACTAAACAGTTAGTCAATGTGTTGATGAGACGATTATTTAATGCCGATTAAATAATATTAGTTGAGACGAATTAACTGTCAATTCGTAAATTGAATATAATAAGTTATATTTAATTAATGTATATGATGTAAGCTTGGACGAATTAATATGTTAATTCGTATTTAAATGTAATCGGTTATATTTAATCAGCAAGATGAATGTGTCATAGTGGTAATAGTAAGGGTACTCAAACCAAGAGGTTATGGGATCGATCCTCACTATATGACAATTTATATTTAACACATTTTATACATTTTTGGAATAACCGAAAATAAGGAAATTATACTCTCTTATTTTCGGATATGGCCCGGAAATTAAAAAAGAAAAATATACCCTAATTGCTCAACCTACACGGTTTATAGGGACATGAGGAGTAGCTTTTCCTAACCTAATTCTTTTCCCATTCTTGCCTCCATCTCATCAAAAGAAAAACACAAAACCTAAAAATTAATTAGTTAATTTTTGGATCGATTCTAGCAAAATCAAAGGGCATTTCTCATATCGTCTTGGGTGCAACTGATAGGCGAATATCAACTTTGATATTGTTCTTAGGCCGTTTTTTCTAGGACCGAAGGTTATTTCTTAATCCTTTACAATTTTGTTTATGCAATTTATTTTATGACTAGTTTCATCATTATAAATTTCGTTATAATCCTTAAAATTAAGGGGATGCATACAGATAAATCCCACACTGGATAAGGTCGTCCACTATCCAAAGTTTCTGAGTAAGAGGTGAAGGTACGTATTGGGAAGCCCTTTAATCAGACACCCAATCCCGCCCGCGTTTAGCGGCCTCTACTGATCGATCTTGGTTGGTTGAATGCAAAAATTGATAAAACGGTTTAAATGCATGAATGCGCATCCAATAATTTAAACCTAACATGTGAGAGCTTTCTAAGTCGGTTGATTTAATCCAAATATCAAGTATAAGATGTCGAGTTGGATTAATGGTTGATTTGCATGCAAGACGGAAATTAAACATCCATTTACCGTATTAGGTTTAGGGTGCATAACATGATCCATTTGTCTTAGTAAGGCATTTTGCAAATATGGTTTTGAATAATCGAATAGTCATCTGATCCGTCCTATATCCGGGTCAATCGGAGTCGGGATCGTCCTAGACTAATGCTGGAAGGGAACAGGCCCTGTACCAGACGGCTATAAGAGGCGCGAGCCAGCCGGCGGTGTAAAGGGCCTCCCTCTGGTTTTAAAAATGAGAAGGAAATGGTCTGCTTGAGGCGCGGGTTAGCCAACGGTTGTATGCCGTGTTCCGACTGTTTAGAAAACGTTATAAAACGTGTTAAAAATGGGTATTTGTACCCGGTTTGGTTTTGAAAGGGTCGTTTAGACCGCATTTGTCGATTTAAAGAACTAGACTCGAATAATCATCATTATTTGATAATATTCGGTGTCGGGTTCGATTTGACAAACTTGACATGAATAGTTTTGAAAAATGATTATGGACTAATTGTTTTAAGTCCATTTTGAATGTAATTAGTCGATACTCGTCATTGTACCCGGGTTAAAATCCGGCATGGTATGTAGAACCAAGGATGATTTTGTGTTGGTGACTAATATGTTTGCTTGAAAATGTAAAGAAATGACATAAAAGGCTTTAAAATACCTTTTAAATGTCATTAACCAAATATTATCACCGAAACACGGATTTAACCGTCATGGTATGAAGAACCAAGGGTGAAAAATGTTTTATGGTTAAAACATGTGAAATGAAACAAAAAGGTTTCGAAAATACTTGAAATGGTAAAAACCGATTACAAATATGAAAAATGGGTTGAGGGAAATGACGAGAACAAACACGGTTGATCTCTAGTCTGAGCACCCCATTTAGGCGCGAGCCATTTGGCGACCTAAGGGGCTTCTGCCTCAGACCAAAAATCAGTTTTGGCTCGTCTATTCCATGTTTTGGTTCATGTTATGCATGTTTTAGCATGTTAAAGTCGTGAAACAAATGAAAACATAATAAAAGAGGATTTTTACACCCTCATACTTACATGTTTGGTTATGGCGAGTGACCGACGTAAGTGTAATAACTCGTTTGATCGGAAAAAACTCGGTTTAAAACCGTTTTGGTAAGTAAAAGAGTGTTTTAAAAGTTTAGTGATGGTGTAGTGGTCGAAGTGGTCGGGCAAGTGGTTTAATGCACGATGACGGTACCAAACAATGTGTAAGGCTCGTGTTTACGATCGGTAGGTCGTAAACACGCGTCGGATTGTGACTTAAGAAGTCGAGTCGAGAATTTTAAGGGAGAAAAGAGGGGGCGGACACTCGCGTAAGTCCCAAATGGGTGGCATTTGAGGGGTATTTATAGGAGAATGAGTGGTTGTGTGAGTTTTGAGCGACGTGGCCACCTGGGCTGCTCAAAGAGGCGCGAGCCACGTCGCGGCACTTCGAGTTGTGTTGTCACTATCACAACAAACGCAATCATGATTTGTTCTATCCTAGGTTTTTTAGTCACATGTTTGGTACTTGACCAACATGAATCCGGGAAAACTTAGTATAGAAGGCTTGAAGATATTTTGTTTTTGTGGTTGACTCGGTTTGACTCGTTGT